>NC_064859.1:58062113-59514675 GCF_024139225.1 Suncus etruscus | reverse complement strand
AACTACAATGAAAAAAAAAAGGAAAAAAAGCACCACCACAATACAAACAAAAAGCAAACAACAATCATGAGCCTGAAATAAAGAGAAGGGAAATAGGAAGAAAAACATAACAAGAATACAAAAAAAGCCAAACAAACAAACAAAAAAATGAAAAGCACCCATAGCAATAAAGACAACAACCAAACTATAACCATGTTCCCAAGATGAAAACAAAACAAAGCATAAAAAAACAAAACAAAACAAACCCAAACAAGCAACAACAACAATAACAAAAAAAAAGTAATTTGTGCCTTTTTTTTTTTTTTTTTTTTTGTATAGGCACAGTAAATATTGGGAAGATTAGAAAGGGAATTCCTTTGGCCTAAGACAGTGGTCGGCAACCTTTCTTTTCAACTGAGCCAAATCTCGCCAAAACCACATATTTTTTTGTTGTTTTTTTTTTTTTTTTTGGCAGCACTCAGAGGTTACTTCTGGCTCTATGCTCAGAAATCGCTCCTGGCAGGTTCAGGGGAACATATGAGATCCTGGGATTCGAACCACCGACCTGCATGAGAGGCAAACGCCTTACCTCCATGGTATCTCTTCGGCCCCAAGAGCCACATTTTTAAAACTGAAAATACATAGGATGGTACACTGTTTTTAGTTTCAATAAGTTTTTATTGAGAATATTCTGCATGCAAGTATCCACATAGGTCGAGAGGATACAAATAACACAACTAATAAAACAAAAACTTTAGAACAATATTATTTATTGATAACATTAAATTTCATAAAATTTGCTTTACAATGTAGAGAAAATTACATCCTGACAATGACTGACAAAGTCACAAACACTAATGTGAACATAGGCCTTGCATTTCCTTGAATAGTTTGAGTAAGTCAGGTTTGTATGTTGTTTTTAATTTTAGGCACGATTCCAGGTTCTTATCGATGAGACGATTTCTCAATTTACTCTTGATAAGATTCATGCTTGAAAATGATTATTTGCATAAATATGTAGATCCGAACAAGGAAAGAACAGCAAACGCGGGCCCAGAGAGATAGCATAGCGGTGTTTGCCTTGCAAGCAGCCAATCCAGGACCAAAGGTGGTTGGTTTGAATCCCGGTGTCTCATATGGTCCTCCGTGCCTGCCAGGAGCTATTTCTGAGCATAAAGCCAGGAGTAACCCTGAGCACTGCCGGGTGTGGCCCAAAAACAAAACAAAAAAAAAGAACAGCAAACGCTAGCTTTTTCAGTTGACTATATGAGTCAGGAATACTCTTCCAGGTGTTAAAAATCAACATACCTTCCTTCTCTAGGTCTTTCAAAGCAGACCACTTGTGCTGTGAACTAAGTTCACATTTGTGCTTCTCCAATCTTTCTAAATTAGCACAAAGACGTTCAATTTTGAGCTCCACAGTTCTTTGTTTTATAAATTCAGAAATTGCATTTCAAAATCGCCAATGTCAGTATTAAAGGGAGAAAAATTTAATTACTTTACAGTGGCATCCAGAAGTATTTTGTAACAAAGGCCAACGTCGCTTTGCTGTTTCTGAAATCCTGAAACCTCTTGAGAAAAGCTTCCCTCATATTTAATAGTGCTGTTTTAAAATAGGTAGTGTCAATATCAGAATTATTTTCTTGCTGATGTTTCAACAGACTTGGAAGGTGAATCAAAGTTTCTCTTTCAAAATCTTGAGCAAAAACAGATAATTTGTTTTCAAACGAAATAACTTCTAACATCGAAAAAATTGTTTCCTTTCCCTTGTAGTTTATGATTAAGCTGAGTTAGATGTGAAGTAACATCCTTCATGAAATGCAGTTTTTGAATCCCCTGATCGTTTGTTAATTCTGGATAGTGAATACCCTTCTTGAGGAAAAATGCTTTGATTTCTGATAATAAGGAAGCAAAACATTTCAAAACCTTTCCTCTTGATAACAAAAATGTGCTGAAAATTTGAAACCCTACAATATGGTGATGAAACAGGTAAAAGAGAAAAACCTTTTAACAATCTTTAAAAGCAAGGACAGTGTTCCAGAGAAAAGTAGTGATTTCACTGAAAGGGAAAAAAATCTATTGACACGTTAGTGTGTGCTGCAAGAAAACAAACTAAAATACACACAAAAACAAAAACGGCACTTTGTTAAAGGCATATGATATATCATAAAGGAATTATGATAGAGTGCCTGAAACATTTTAAAAATAATTTTTATTTAAGCATATTTGTTACAAAATTATTCATACTTTAGTTTCAATCATAGAATGTACACCGCCCTTCACAATTGCACTTTCCCCACCAACAATGTCCTTTGTTTCCTTCCCCTTCGACCTCCTCTGCCTATGTCAGGGGCAGGCATTTTGCTTTTTTCTCTCTATCTCTCTTTTCCTTTGTGACACTGAGGTTTGCAAAATTTCCTTGATGACACCGTGGTTTTCAATATTGTTAATTAAAGGGTACCATGCATGTCACTTATCCATTTTCAGCATCCAGTTCTTTCCAGAGTGATATGTTCCAACTATCAATGTCATAATGTACCTTTTTCTATTCTAACAATTCAGCACTTCTTATGGCAAGCTTCCTATCATGGACTAGTCCTCCTGTCCCTTGTCCCTATTTTCTCTAGATATTATTACCATATTGCCATTTATTATTCTTATATGCCACAAATTATTATTCTGTGTCTACACCTCTCCTTCTGACTCATTTCACTCAGAATAATAATCTGATGTGTTGATGTACGTACAGATGATGCAATGTGCATGGCTCAGTGTTTTTGTGTAGTTACAAGAAACAGAAGTTGCACACCCGTACATTGTATTCACTCATTGATGATAGACTGGATTCAAAAAAACTCCCTGCTGAACTAAACTCTGTGACAGATGACATAGTAAAGATAATTTGTGAAATTCACAATTGTGATCAAATCCAGGCTATTCACCACCCTGGTGAGAGTATGGATGCCCACTACTAGCATCTTCTCCATGAAGAAGTGAAGTGGCTGTTCAGGGGAAGGGTGCTCTTTCACCTTGTTGACAAGAGGGAAGAAGTAGTGCAGTTCCTGTGAGAGCAGAACTCTGATTTTGTACAGCCCCAGTTGGACAAGGAATGGGTAGCTAAGCTTGTGTACTTGGCAGACATTGTTCATTTTCTCTGTGAATTTAATATTTCTCTGCAGGGGAGTTTCACAAGTAGTTTTTACAGTGAGACATAAGATGGATGTGTTCAAAAATGAATCTGATTCTGGGATAGCTATGTCTGAGAAGGAGATATTAAAATGTTTCCACTCTTGCAAAAATTTTCTGATTGGCACTTATATTATGCAGAAAGTCATAATCAATATGAAAAATAGCATTTAAGGGCATTAGTTCACAACTTTAATCATGAGTACTCTGAACATGAGAATCCACGGAAAAGAAAACTCTGGGTTGAGAATCCCTTCATGGAAGATGCCCACTCTTGTGCAAAATAAAATATGTGTTTTAAGATCACTCCAGGCACTGTATTTCTAAACCCCACCCAACCTGGTCTGAAGAAGAAAGGTAGCAGGAAGGAAATAATATACCAAGTTAGCCAGGAAAGGATGATCATGGAGTCCGTGGCCTTTTACCTTGCACACTCTGCCTGGAGCCCCAAAAGCTAGAACACCTCTTTCTTTTTTAAAACAAATTGCCAATACCAGGAGGCTTCAGATCAAGAGAAAGAGACAAAAGTACATTTTTATTGAACTTTTACATATCAGAGGAAAAGGTTTAAGAAAGGATGATGTTGGGGGAACACCTTTGTTTAAGGTTGATACTGGGTATCATCTTACACTCTTGGAGCGGGCTGCCAGGGCTGCACACGGGCTGCTCACTGACAGAGGCTAGGAGCAGAGTCCTGACTCCTGAGGGGCCGCCCGACAGAGAAGAGCCAAATTAAAAGTGTAAAGAGCCACATGTGGCTCGCGAGCCGCAGGTTGCTGACCACTGGCCTAAGAGATACCCTTGAAGCATATTGTCACGGGAATAACTACAGGCTCTGTACATGCTCTTTTACTCTCCCCCTAGGTGTTTTTGTGGTGTTTGGAAACTTTCTGCTCAGTCATGGATGATAAAATCAGACCTCTGTAGCTAGAGATCTTTTTTAGCTTATACTGATTAATCTAAAAGAGTTGTCTTTTAAATAAGAAAACAATTTGGAGAGTGTAAAATTCAGTTGCATTTCAATAAGTATGTCCTGTAAGATGTCAGGGTTTAGTTGATCATTTGATTTTGTCACCAACTATAGTAGGAAGTTTCAGAACTGCATCCAGATGGTTGGTAAAATTTATAATATAGTAGAAACTTTTTTGATTGTTTTAGTACTGGTGGTTTCATCTGGCTCAGTGTTCAGGGCCATATGCAGGGCTGGGGTTTGAACCAAGGTTGGTCATGTGTAAGGTAACCTGCATTACTCTAGTGGAAACTTTTATATGAACCAGATTCCAAAGAAAATCACCTCACACCCTTTGTTTTGATACTTCCGTCTCCACCTCCACCCATGGTTTTGGGGAATATATTCCCTCCCTTCATAGAATACTTTAACCTCAGTCATTGGATTTTTTTCCTTGAGTGTGTTTAAAAACTGTGTGTGTCTTTATACTTGGAGCCAGTCAGGATTGATTCCTGAGTACAGTGCCATGAGTAAGCCCTGAGCACAGCTTGGTGTGACCTGAAAATTAAAAGAAAAACAAGGAAAAAAAAAGTTTTTTTTCTGGAATAACAGTTGGTTCTTTACAAAATTTTAAAAGAGAAAAGTGATATCATTTAATAAAGTTTTGTACGGCTTATTCTCTTGGCATAAGTTTGGATGCTATCTGTCATTTTTGTATATGGTTTTTATGCTAGGATAAAAAATTTTTTTTCTTTTGTTTTGGATGATTTCATTAAATGATAAAGAGAAATATAGTCATGTAGCAAAATAATTTGCTTTGACTCTTAATGTAATTAAGAATGTTATTTTTTAACAGATTCAGTTAATTATAAAGGTCATTTTAGTAAAATTTGGGGGAGGCTGTGCTGTGTTTTGTATAGTGTCTTAAAAGCTAGGCCAGGTTAAGAAATAACCCACATGTTTGTCTTGTCTATTTTTTTTCCTTTATTCAGTGCTCAGAATAATCTGCTGCTTATTTTCAGCCAGTCAGACAGTTGAGTGCAAGGACCTGCAGTGGTGTGGCCCCTGTGGTGGGGCTGGGCCCTGATGCTAAGGAATTGTGTGGCCCCGGAATGGAACCTGGAGCAGTGCCTAGTATGACTCTAATCACTGTACTATTTTATCCCCTATAGGTTTTTCATTTTTGATAGTGATATTTTAAAAAATCTGCCCACTGTCGATTCTTCTATTTAGAGAATAAAATTATGGGAATAAACAAAATAAAATTTATGTAAAGTAAATCAGATAAATTCTTATAAGACAAATAACTTACACACAAGTCTTCAGTTTACAAAGATGAATCCAAAAGATTCAAAGATATTCATGATGGATTTACAGCCATACAATATATAAGAACCAATCCCATTACCTGTGTTCCCTTGCCTCCATCAATGCCCCCAATTTCCTTCCCATCCCCCACATTCCCTAGACTGCTTCTATGACAGGAATTTTTTCTTTTAGGCACTGTGGTTTACAGCACTGTTATCAAAAGGGTCTCATGCATATCACTTTACCTTCATTCAGCACCCAGTTCTCATTCTGAGAACTTCTCCCATCATTGTCATAGTGGTCCCTTCCCAGTTCTATGCTTTCTTCCCCAACTAAGCCAAGCTTCCTACTGGAGACCAGTTCTTCTACCCTTTCTGTGGTCTTTAGGCATTATTATTCTATGTTTCTTTATATCCCACAAATGAATGTGATCATTCTGTGTCTATCCTTTCTCTAACTCATTTCACTCAGCATGATGCTCTCCAGATTCATCCAGGTATCAGAAAATTTCATGCTTCATGTTTTCATATGGCTGATACATACCACAGCTTCTTTGTCCAGCCATCTGTTCTTGGACACTTGAATTGTTTGCCAGTTTTGCGTATTGTGATTAGTACTGCAGTGAGCATAAGAGTGCAGATGTCTTTTTTGCATTGTGTTTTGGGACCCTTAACATATATACCCAGGAGTGGAATTGTATCTTATGGAAGCTTAGTTCCTAGTTTTGTGAGGAATGCCCATATTATTTTCCCAGAGCATTGGACCATTGGACATTCCCTCCAGAACAGAAGGGGGGCCCTTTTTTCTGAACTCACATTAACACTGGTTATTGTTCTGTGTTATGAGTGTCATTTTCCTTAGGGTCAGATGAGATCTCTTGGTTGTTTTGATTTGCATTTCCCTGATTACTGCTCTTTGTGCTTGCTAAACTGAAAAGAGAATGACATGTGGTTCTGTTTTTCAAGCCTTCACTGGGATCTCATTTTGGCCAAGCCAAGTGTTCATCATTGTGGGTGGCAAGCATGTGTGAGGAGCTAGATTCTCATTCTAAAGTGGCTCTGTTCCTCAGGTGGGGGAGCCCATCAAGAGACAAATGAGCCCAATTGCTGTTTCAATTGGAATGTCAAGTGAGGACGTGGTTGTGTGGTGGAAGTGGCTAGTTTCCTACCTAGCCTATTTTTCCTTGAATGTCTTCGTGACAAATAATCACATCACTCCATTGACATTAGCCAGATCAGTGCCAAACTGGAAATACAGTCTTTGATGTGTTTGTCATGTGAGCAAAGTGACTTCCAGAAAGGATGTTTTTAAAAGGCGAATTTATACTAGGAATAAATTAAGCAGTGTCATTTGAGAAGCCTTAGAGTTATGTGGATTTTTTTTTCCTTATACCCCCTTTCTTTTTTAAAAATTTAAGTATTGTATCTTATTCTTACTGTTTTAGGCACTGTGGCTTACAGTGCAGCTAAAGGTTTCATATGAAGCATTGGATCAGACCTTCCCTTGGTGTCTACTTTCTTTCTTCCACTGGATCCCCATTTCCCCTGCCCCATCCCCTGATGTGGTAAGATCAGTTTTGTAGACAGTTCTTAGTACTTTGCTTATATGGTACATGTCATTCCATGTGAATTTTGTCACCATATCTTTAGTTTTGTTTTAAAACTATTTTAAACTTTATTTAAACACCGAGGTTTACAAAGTTGTTCATAATGCAATTGTTTTGGGCTATCGATGTTCTAATACCAATCTCGTCACCTGTGTGATCTTCCCTCCACCATTGTCTCCAATTTCCTACCCATCCAAGCTGTCCCTTAGCAGGCACAAAATAATATATTTTATATTTGCCTGTTATAATGAAATGGTAAATGCCATTATCAAAAAATAGTTCAGTAAAAGAAAGTTTCTGAAAATTGTTATGTCTCACAATAAATTCATTGTCTGAGGATTCACTAAAACTGTGGCTAGTTGAGCCTTCTGTGTTTGTTTTTTTGCTTACTGAGCTTCGTTTGCTTCTATGCTACTTTCCCATCTAGTTTGCATTGCTCCTACTGGACTGTCAGTATTGTGGAATTTGAAGGTGGCCATGTATGTGGCTGTGGTGCAGTTCAGGAGCTCCAGGACCTCTGTACCTGGGAATTTGGTCTTCCTGGTGTCTCTTTAGAGATTAGTCATGAAACAGTGAAGTTGGGCTGTTTGTATGGCTGCAGCTATAGGGTAGGGATGCTCTTTGGCAGGTTGGGGACTCAGCCTGCTCCCCTCTCAAGGGTAACCCAGAGGTTTCAAACAGAAAATCCATGTACTTGAGAGTTTTATCAGCTCGGCTTGCATCTTCTACAGCTTATTTTGAAGCTGGACAGTTTATATAGCCTAAGTGTTCTTTAAATAGATAGCAGGTGAGCATAAAGTAAACTTAAGTATCTCTTAGTAGATATAAGCTGTTTCATTCTAGAACATAAGGCTGGCATAGCTTAAAATAACTAGTGAAGGATTAGTTGAGGGTTGACAAAAAAGATCCCTTAGTCAATCCACCCTTTATTTTGCTCCCTTCCCTTTCCAGCCTTCAGAAATGCAGAGCAGGGTTGTTCCAAGTAGGTGGGGTCCTACGTTCTGCTTTGCTTCTGTTTCCAAGGGCTTGGCATGGAGTCAGGTGACTCTGCCCATGAGCCAATATGCTGGGTAGGATTTTAACCTGTCTCCAAGTTTAGATAAATGTCTCTATTTATCTCCCTTGTCTTCTGTGCCAGAACAGAAGCTTGGAAAATGCAGGTGGAGTTGGAGGTTGCTGAGAAGCTGCTGAGCCTTTCACTTATTCCTGCTTCAATGACCACAGTGGCTGGGCTCTGTTGTCCACACTGCAGGCAGCAAACAGTGGGAGGTGCCAAGAAAGGATGTGTGAGCTCTGCTTTCACTCACAGTTTTGTATGCCTGACTTCTCAGAGGAAGAAGAATCCAGAGTCTTTTGAGTTTTTGTTTTGAGCCTCAAGTCTTACTTAAAGTTGAACTTGATTCCACATTAAAAATCTAAAACTTGGTTAAAGCATAGTTTCTCTCCCCTGGGGATAAGAAGTACAACAGGTTTCATGCCAGGCTATTAGGAGGCAGGTATAGCTCTAAGTGCAGATTTGGGGTTCACGTGTTCATTCCTGGGGTACTCACCTCTTACTCCTGAGTCTCTGACCTTTGCCTCCTTCTCTTCACCAGTATTCACCAGTTACCTCTCTGCCATGTCACACTCCAGATTATGAAGGTGGTGGAGGGTTGGTAGGCATGCCTGAGTCAGAGGTGGAGATGGCATATTTTGTGTCATCCTATAGAACTTGAACTAGGTGCAGCTAGGGGGAAGGCTGAGGTAGAAGGCTGAAAGGAAATGCCTAAGACTTAAGAATTGCACTATGTGCCCCACCTGGACATGGTTCTCAGTGTGGGAGATTGGCAAGTGGACATACGTAGGTTCACAGCAATGCTAAGGATTGCTGAGTCATTGAGGACCTGTTTGTTCTTCAGGTTGCAGAAATGCACTTATGTATACATGTACTCTCAAGACCTCCATTTGCTCTGGAGGCAGAACCTTTCCTCAGCCTCCATGCTATTTGCTATGCTCGAATCACAGAGAAGAGTCGTTTCCTTGGACACCACATTCTTGTGGTCTTTGCTGCAGGGTCGGAGAACTGACTTGGTACAGAGGGATCCTTTGTCCACTCATCTTTTTGGGATCTAGAATCATCTCTGAGACTGTAGCCAATCTTCTCCAGTCCTTCACAAATCTGACATTCTGTTTCCCAGATGGAAGGGATGCCACAGAGCCCTGTGGCCAGGCTGTGGTACTGTTAAAATAATAGCTGTAAAGTAGACTGGACCTTTTTTCCCCAAACTCTGTTTTTGTTCCTAATAAAGCCATTTTCAGGATGGATACTTCAAATATGCTCTGACAGACTCATCTGAGGTTTTGTTTACCATTTATGTTATCCCATTTCAGTGTGGATTGAGGACTCATGGCACCATTCCTCTGGTCATGAGTCCAGCAGACAGCAGGTGAGATTTAGGTTCAGAATGAACCCTGAGAGAAAGTGCTGGTGTTACAGCATTTTGTTCTGAGCATTGATCAGGAAGGAGCACTGTCAACTGAGTGCCTGTGCACAAGGCAATAGGCTTGGTTAATGTTTTTTCTGGACCTCCTAAGTCACAGACTCCTGCATTGGTCTGGATTTCACGTTGCTGCTTTCTTCCTTCTGAGCTCCAACAGCATTGTTAGGATGTGGCATCCTGGACGTCGCATACAGACTGATTGCACCCACTGCATCGGTATCTCTCTAGGTACTGAGAGAGCCCTGTGCATTCTCAAACTGTTCCTTCTTCGGGACAGTGTCTTAGGTGATATCTATATCATATCCATATCCTTAGCTCCTTTCAAACAAGGAGCTGGTTAGATATTTTTTGAGTCCTAATTAGCCAGTGACTGCTTGTCTAATTAGAATTTATAGTATTTAAGTAATAATTCCAAAATTGGTTTTTTGTTGTTGTTGTTGTTTTTTGGTTTTTTATTATGTCAAGTGAAGAAATATTTGACATGTGTGTGTGTTTTTTAATATCTTTGTGTATACAGTTTCACCCAGAAATACCCGCCAGTCAAATTTTTATCAGAAAAGGATCGAAAAAGAATTTTGGTAAGTTGGCACAGATCTGATTAATATTTATAATGCTAAAAAGATGTCTTTTTAAGTCAAGATATAATTCATGTTCCATAAAAGCAAAGCTTCTAACACATATCATATGGTGTACTGGTTTATGGCATGTTCACAAACTGGGCATCAATTTCCCCTTAAATTCGCAAGGATTTTTATCACCTGTGAACAACCCCCTTCCCATCAGGAGTCACTTATCATTCCCATTAGCCCCAGATCCTGGCGAACATTGAACTTCCTGTCTCCATGGATTTGACTGTTTCAGACCTTTTATGCAGATCAAATGTTATCTATGAATTCTTTCGTATCTAATTTCTTAAACTAGAATGTTTCCAAGGCCTATCTGTGCTGTAGCAAGAATCATTGTGTCATTCTTCTCTATGGGGAAGAACAGTTCTATTGTACAAAGAACAATTGGTGTGCTCATTTCTCATGGATGTGCAATTTGGGGTTGCTCTATCTTGAGATTATTAAAACTAAGGCTGCTGTGAAGTTTCTGGATCATGTATTAATCTTCTGTCTAACTTCTTAAGGAAATGTAAGACTTTTCCAGAGCAGTGTTTTTTGTTTGGTTGGTTGTTTTTTGTTATTGTTTTTGGGTCGCACCTAGCAGTGCTCAGAGCTTCATGTGACTCTGTGTTCAAATATTCTACTGACAGTGCTGGGAGTGTGGGTTGAGGTGCTGAGGATTGAACCCAGGTTGGCTATGTAAAAGGCCAAAGCTCTACTCCCTATATTATTGCTATGAACCCATCAAGAACAGTGATTTTTTTTTTTAATACTGCTCTTTTTAGTTCACAGACCAATATGATGAAGCCAGTGGGGCTTTCTTGGCTAGTATTCTCCATATCATCAGTCAGTATGAACTTGCTGAAATCCCCTTGTGTGTCAAAGAGTGACGGCTCTTTCTTGTTCTAAATAAGAACTTACTCAAAAGTATTTATTCATCATGCCCATCACTGTTTAAATTTGTACAGTTATCTACTTTTTATGTCCAGAGTTGTGAAACTCACTGACTTTTGCTTGTTTATATTTTGGGGATGGTCCCATACCTAGAGGTTCTCAGTAGTTATTCCTGATTCTGCACTTAGGCATTACTCCTGATGGGGCTCAGTGGACCATTCACAGTAATAACTTCTAGCTTTATAGCATATGTGAAGCATTTTATCTGATGATTTTTCCCTCAGCTTTCTTCATTATTTGTTGAAATAAATCCTCTATGATCAGTTTTTGGGAGGAATTTTTCTACTCTGATAGTTTTATAGGGCTGCTCACCACCGGTGTCACCTCTTCAGCTTCCGGAAGCTGGAAGTTGAAAAATCATTTTCCTGGCAAAACTGAGGCATGTCTCTGTTGGAGAATGACAGGCCCAAAGTTCGTATAAAGCCTCAGAGGTCAGAGAATCTGGCCCTGGTCTGTGATGGAACAGACCTTAGTCAGCTGCCTGGGGCCCTCTCTGTATTGTTGGGTCTGTGAATGATGTAACAAATATCCCAATGACCCTTGGCATAGAAAGGTTCCCCACCCTGCACTAGAGCTTCTAAAGGGAACAAAAAACAAACAAACAAACAAAAACCATCTTCTATGCCTTCGCTTCTGTGCTGGCAGTCACTACTGAGTCCTCAAGCTTGTGGACATATCAGTCCAGTCTTTGCCTCCACACTTTGTGGAACTTTCCCTGAATCTCTCCTGCTGGACTCAATGTCCACCCAATGCTAGTACAACCTTAAACTTTCCTAATGACCTCTGTAATGGCTTGCTCTCCAAATTAGATTGCTGGCTGAGTTACAAAGGACAAATTTACTGCACCATATTCAATTCCATCACAGTGCTTTTCAAAATTGTACCTTAGTCTAGTTTCCACAATTTGGGACCGGGGGTGGGAGGATGGGGTGGTGGGGTGAGGGTGGGGGGTGTTCACACAGTGATACTCAAGGGTAGCCGCTCGATTTGTATTCAGGAATCACTCCCTGTGTTGCTCAGGATACCATATGTGATGCTGGGGATCAAACCCAGGTCAGACATATACAAGACAAGCACCTGATCCACTATTGATCCTGCCCAAGTTTACAGAATTTTAAAATTAATATGTGTGTGTGTCTATTTGTGTTTGTTTATCCTGTATTTAGTAAAGGTTCTGGAATGTGTAAAATAATTTACTAATTTATAGTTAGTCATATATATCACTATTATACTAATTTTAACTATATAATCATAATTGTACAATCAATTGATGGTAATTATACTCATATCAACATTCTACCATATTAACATTATAAAATTGTAATATTTAACATAATATAACTAATATAATGGGATATATTTCTATATAATATTATAGTGTAATGCATTATAATATCAATATATGTTGCAATATGTAATATAATATTATTAAAAATAGTAATAATGTATTATGACAATTATAATATTAAAATATATGATAACATATCGATGCATTAATATCAATAAGTATTAATAAGCATTAATATCATGTATTGCACCATATAATACAATATTTATTAATATATTTATTCACTGTGGCTGCATTTTTAGCCTATGCTTCTTTAAATTCTTTGTTTCCCATTTCTTTGCTACTTTCTTGATATGTTTGGTTTGGTGTGCCTTATGATATACCATTTATGGATATCTGCTAAGTTCCTTTACTTTTCTCTGTTCTTCAGATCTAATAGATCTTTCCTGTTTATCTTTAAATGTCTTCCTGCTGGTTCCAGTGGAATTGTTTCTCCAATGATTTTTCCTTTTGTTTGCAGTACTTGTCAGCTCTAGAATTCCCCCCACACACACTTTATAATTTCTCTTAAAATATTTTTTATTTTGTTAAAGAACTGTGATTTATAGTTATTAATAGTTTAGATTTAGGCATTTACTATTTCAGCACTAATTTTGCCAACATTGTCAACTTCTCCCATCTGCTCCCATACTCCACCCCCATCATCTTCCACCTGTACATTATGGGCACGTTACAAAATTTGGTGGTTGCAGCTTAGATCTCATGTTTTTGGTGGCTTTGAGTCTGTGCTTTGGCTGTATATATAGCTATATTCCTTCCCCATTAACTTCTCTTTGTCATCATCTTCCCCCTCTCCTTGATTTCTTTCTTTTTTCTTCTTTTCCTTAAGCTCCAGAGTCAAGGAATGATCTTGCCCCCGCACCTCTTTTCCTACATTATGTTTCCTTATTCAGTTATTCTATAAACCACAGATAAGTAAGACCATCTTCTCTGGCTTGGCTTACTTTGCTTAACATGATATCTTCCAGTTCCAACCAGGTTGCTGCAATTGCATGAATTCATCATTCCGTGTAGCTGCATTGTGGAATACCACGTCATGAATATGTGGTGCATATTTACATTACATTTTTATGATTTAGGGGCCAGAGCAATACCACAGCGTTATGGCATTTGCCTTGCATGTGGCCTATCAGGATGGACCTTGGTTCTCATATGATTCCTGAGCCAGGAGCGATTTCTTAGTGCATAGCCAGGAATAATCCCAGAGCGTCACCAGGTGTGCCTCCCCCTCAAAAAAAAGAAAAAAAAACATGTTCAGGGCCAGAGAGATGGTGCAGCAGTAGGGCATTTGCCTTGCATGTGGTTGACCCAGGACAGCGGTTCGATTCCCAGCTTCCCATATGGTCCAGAAAGCCAGGAGCGATTTCTGAGCATATAGCCAGGAGTAACCCCTGAGCGTCACTGGTGTGGCACAAAAAAAATTAAATATTTTTTTTCATGATTTATTCTTTCCTTTGAGCACCTATGTTGATTCCATATCTTAGCTATTATATTAAGTGCAGTAATAATGATGTGTATATGTCCTTTTGAATGAATGTTTTTGAGCCCTGGGGATAGATACCCAAAGGTAGAATTGCTTGTTCAATTTAAGTTTACTGAGGACATACTGTTTTCCACAGGGGTTGAACCAGTCAACATTCCCACCAGCACTGGATGAGAGTTCCTTTTTCACTAGATTCCCTCCAGCACAGATTGTTCCTACTGGTTTTGATGTGTGCCATTCTCACTGGTATGAGATGATATCTCATTGTCATGTTGATTTGGATTTCCCAATGATAAGTGATGCTGAGTATTTCATGTTCTTATTGGCAATCTGCTTGTCTTCCTCTGAGAAGGGTCTGTTCACTTTTTGATAGGGCTTTAATTTTTTTGGTTGATTTTTGTGATATATAGCCTGGATATCAAGACTTTATCTCATGTGTTGAGTGCAGATTTTTTTTCCTATTCAGTTAGCTGTCTTTTAGCTTTAAATTGTGTTGTTGTTGTTTTTTTTTCAGTGTAGAAACTCTTTTAGCTTGATGTAGTCTCATTTGTTTATTTTTCATTTTGTTCTCTTTGCCAGTGGTATCAGGTCATCAAGTATGCCATTGGGGTCCAAATCTTGAGCATTCTGTCTATATTTTCCTCAGTATACTTTATAGTTTCCAGTTGAATCTCAAGGTCCTAGATCCACTTTGAATTGACTTTTGTGTTAAGGGATTCCATCTGGATTAGGCTTCTTGGATATAGTTATGCAGTTTTCCCAGCACCACCTGTTGAAGGGGCTATCTTTACTCCATTTCATGTTCTCAGTTCCTTCATCAGAATTAACTGTCCATATATATGGGGTTTTATCCTTGGGGATTCAACTATGACCTATTGATTTAAAAAAATCTATCATTATTCCACTATAGCTTTATAACACAAGTCCAAATTGAGTAATGACATACCTCTGCATTTTTTATTTTGCTATTTGGCTATTTGTGATCTCTTCTTATACTATACACAAATTACTGACTTTCAAAGTCTTTGGAGAATGTTGTCTAACATGGATGGGGATTGTATTGAATCTGTATAATAGCTTAGGTAGGATAGTCATTTTAACAATATTTATTCTTCAAATCCATAAATATTTTCCATTTCCTAAGGTCTTCTATCTCTTACGTGATTTAAAATTATCATAATTTACCATGTCTTTTGTTAAGTTGGTTCCTAGAAACTTGTTGCTTTTGGATGCTATTTTAATTGGGGCAGACTCTTTGATTTCTTTTCTTTACCTCTGATTCATTCTTGTATATAAGAATGCAATCACTTTCATGAATTCATTTGGGGGGGGGGGTTAAACCTTGTGGTGTACTTAGTTACCTGGGGTTACTCTTAGCTCTGTACTCAGGTATTACTCCTAGCAGTGCTCAGGGTGGGCTGCTTGAAATCAAACATCAGCCTTATGTAGATGACTTTGTAAATGGCTTCTCAGTTTTTTGCTTTGAGGAGCTTTTTTTTGTGGATTCTAAAGAGTGGAGTTGAATATATAATATGCCACTGTAAATAGTGATAATTTGAATTCTTCTTTTTCAGTTTGGATCCCTTGAACTATTTTTTTTTTTTTTTTGCCTGACTGTAATAGTCAGAACCTCTAATACTATACTGAATAAAAGTGGAGATAGTGGACAGACTTGCCTAGTGCCTGATTTCAAGGGAAATGGTTTCAGTTTTTCACGATTAAGAATGATACAGGCAGTGGGGTTTTTTAATAGCTGATCCTTACTCTTGAGGAAAGTTCCTCTAACCCTTATTTTGTTGAGAATTTTTTTATGAGAGGACGTTGATCTTGTCAGAAGCATTCTCTGCATCTGTTAATGTGATTATATGATTTTTATATTTCTTTTAGTAATGTTATATATTATGTTAATTTATTTGCATATGGACCCATCCTTGCATCCCTGGTATGAATCCCACTTGATCGAGGTGTATGACTTTAATTATATTGTTGATTTTATTAGATAAGATTTTGTTAAGAATTTTTGCATTGCTGGGGCTGGAGCAATGGCACAAGCAGTACGGCATTTGCCTTGCACGTGCTAACCTAGGACGGATCGCGGTTAGATCCCCTGGCATCCCATATGGTCCCCCAACCCAGGAGTGATTTCTGAGTGCATAACCAGGAGTAATCCCTGAGTGTCACTGGGTGGTGGCCCAAAAACCAAAATAAAAAAAGAATTTTTGCATTGTTATTCAGTAGGGAGATTGGTCTGAAAATTCTTTTTCTGGATTGTCTCTGTTTGCTTTGGGTATTAACGTTACATTAGCTTCATAGAAGGCATTGGGAAAGAGTTTTGTTGTTTGATGTTTTTAATATTTGGAAAAGCTTAGGGAACAAAGACACTAAATCTTTGAACGTGTGATTAAACTCACTAGTGAGCCTATCTAGATTCAGACTTTTGTTCTTGGGTTCATTCTTAATTACTGTTTCAATTTCTTTACTTATGATTATTTGTTTAGGCTTTCTCCTTCTTCCTCATTCTGCTTTAGGAGATTATATGACCAAGAATCTATTCATTTATTTTTTCCTAGGTTCTCCAGTTTAAGAACATAAAGTTATTTAATAGTAACCTGACATTATGTCTTGCATTTCTGGATGGTCTGTTGTAACTTCTCCCCATTCATCTCTAATCTGATCTGA
The DNA here is from genome assembly GCF_024139225.1 of Suncus etruscus. NCBI lineage: Eukaryota > Metazoa > Chordata > Mammalia > Eulipotyphla > Soricidae > Suncus > Suncus etruscus. Next base: position 59,498,098 of record NC_064859.1, on the reverse strand, counting down.
TTTGATTGTTTTGTTTTTTCTCATTTATCTACAAGAAAGATTTATCTATGTTGTTGATTCTTTTAAAGAACCAACTTTGAATTGCATTGATTCTTTGTATGTATTGCTTTCTTGACTTCTCTGTTGATTTTCTGTGTCACACATTATTGTTTGCATATTATATCATATTTTGGTAGTCAAATGAACATTTTAGCTCATATATTGTGTAAGCTCTGGGTACTGTGCCAGGCCTGCCACCATCCCCCTTTTGCTTTATTTTGTTGGCTCAGCTCTTTGTTTGGTTACTGGACTGGGGCTTGTGTTTCCCTGGAGGGCGAAGCTCATTTGTCATCCTGAGGTGTGGGCACCACCCAAGGCTAGCAGTGTTCTGGTGAGGTTCTTGTTGGAGATCTCTTTCTGCCAGACTTTCTACTAATTTCTCTTCCTTGTTATTCTTTCAGATATGTGCTTTAGTACTTTCAGGCTGTGATTTGTTCTTTGCACAGAGCTGAGTCATGAGCCAGTCAATCCCAGCTCTTTGCAGAGGTTGGTTTATAGTAAACACCCTTTTACTTTTTTAAATTTAATTACTTTACTTAAAGAGCATTATCACATAGTTGAAATAGCTGGTCATAATACATTTGTTTCCAGGTAAGTGGGAGAGAAATAATTTAAAAAGAAACGAAAAGAAAAAAGGAGAGAGGGGGAAGAGTACAGTAACAAGCAGATTTGTGAAAATTATTGTACCTCCAATGAAGTCATTAAGTCATTGTTAGAAGGTTTAGTAAGCTCTTGTTGCTAGTTGACCATTCTTTTATTTCATTTGTTTCTGAACATTAGGTGGCTTCAGAGAAACATTGGCTTGTGTTGTGTTCCTACAGGGATGAAAGTATTAAACAAAAATGGAGTTGTGGCATGGCCACATTTGCAGCCAGGAATTCCAAGCACTATTGCCGATACTGTAGCTTTTGTGGAGCATGTTTTCGGCTGCCAGGGATTCTGAAGTTCAATAAGGGGGCAGGGGTGCTTGCAGTATCTGTCCTGATAATACCAGCCCAAATACAGGCATATCTGAAGTTTTGGTCAGATTGATGTCTCTACAGAGAGCCATAGAGAGTAGTGAAGCAGGGCGATTAACAAAGCACTGTTGGTGAGTAATAGGTGAAGTAGGTGCGACTTCAGCCAGGAGGGGATTTAGCCTGCCCTCATCTCCCAAGATTGCTAGCTTTCTGCTGCATGGCTAGAATATCCATAAAATTTCATGATTTAATTCACATCTCTCAAGAACTGAGTGGTCTCTGAGGCGGTCTGGGTACAGACATGGCAATTGCATTTTGTGAACGCCCTTTTAGAATTTGGTTCTTCCCAATTCTACTTGTTTAGCTGCTCTGTAGTTGTTCCCAAAGAGTTACCAACCTTCTCACTAGCAACTATTCCCATAGTTTTGAGACTACATTGCCCTGTTCTTGAAGGCTTTATCCTTCAAATTCTTTGGGGAGAGCTAGGGAGCTCCATTCACAGGGAAATCTTTAAAGCATTCCTTAGGGCTATGGGACGAACAGGCTATGTTGTAGTCCTTCTTCTGATTGCCTCTCTGAGGAATTTTCACTTTTTGAGCACATTGGAGCCAGGGTGACCCATTTGTGCTTACCCTATATTTGGGAACTAGATTGAGGAAAGTTGCTCTGAATGCCAAAAGCTCTTTCTGGGGAGCCTTGTTTTTGGCCACACCTTGCTACCCTCAACCATTTCGAACTGTGAGGAGAAAACTGGTTTTAAATGGTTTTGACCACAGTTTCTCCCCCCCCCCCCCATCCCCTGGGAAGAGGTCTGTGGGAGCATTTTATAGTGCTGTTTCCTCAAGAAGTGTATTTTGAAATTTTTAGGGAAGTTTTGTTTGTTTTTTGTTTTGGAACCACAGTTGGCAGTGCTGAGGGGCTCTTCCAGGATCTGTACTTGAGGATGACCCCTAGCAGTAGGATTATGTATCCCAAATATCCAAACAATTCTTGAATCAACTTTAAAACTATATTTCTCTTATATAATATTCTTTATCTCCCACACATTATGGTAGATTTCCCATCTTTTGGAGATAGTACACATAAATCTTATAGAGCAGACTCTGACTACTGTTATATTTGTATACCCATCTTTGGGGATTATTTCCAACATTAAAATGTCCACATTTGGGGACAGAGCCATAGCACAGCAATAGGGTGCTTGCCTTGCATGCAGCTGATCCAGGATGGACCTCAGTTTGATCCCCAGTGTCCCTTATGGTCCCGCAAGCCAGGAGAGATTTCTGAGTGCATAGTTAGGAGTAACCCCTGAGCGTCACCTGGCGTGGCCCAAAAACCAAAGAAAAAAAAAAGTCCACATTTAAGCATAGATTCTGTCTATTAAGGATAGAACAGTTTCTTTAGCAGATCAAAATATCTGGTGTTCTGTACTAAGGCTTGAAGCATAGATGTCTTAAAAGGCCGTTATTATTAACCTGTGGAGTACAGTCACTGACTGCGTATAAAGTCACAAGCACTGAACGTAGTGTTTTATATATTTGCCAATCTCATAAGCTAAGTCATATTTCAGAGTCATTTAGAAAGCAATCAGGTGTGGTGTTGCTGAAGCTTCAAGCTTTTTCAGGAGCTGTTAAGGAAGAGGTTTGTCAGGAAAGTCATCCTTGTTGTTGGGTTGCTGCACAGTGTGATTTTGAATGTTGACCTTGAATGATTCCATGTCACTGCCTGTTGGTACCAAAGGAACCAAGGACACAAGTACTTTGTCAGGTACTCAGGAGCTGCAGAGCTGTGGAAAGTCAAGAGGAACACAGGCTTGCTTCCTTCTGTTGCCTTTGGGGCTTGAGCTCTTCATTATCCAGAAGGTTTTCTAGGTTTGCCAATTGGTTTTACTGAGGAAGCATCTTAAGTAGCAAGAATTCTTCGTTTTGTGGATCTTTGGATTGATTGCCCCATGGTCTAACACTTAGTTAGGAGAAGAAGCGTTTCACGAATCAGCAGCGATTTGAAATAAAACTTGAAGTATTTTTCAAGCCTGAAGTTTTGTACTTTGCATGCTGCAGAATTATCTTATTTTCTTTCAAAAATATTTTGCATATTTAGTTACTTGGAAGTTGTTACATTTCTTTTAAAGTCATCAGTTCTCTGATTTAAAACTGCAACAGAACTTGGGAAAATGCAATAAAAGGAAGGTAAAAGAAAATGAAATCTCAGGGCTCGAATAATAGCATAGTAGATAGGGCATTTGCCTCGTATATTACTGACCCAATTCTATCCCAGCATCCCATATGGTTGTCTTCCCCCACCCCCAAGCACTGCTAGAAGTAATTCCTGAGTGTAGAGCCAGACATAACCCCTGAGCATGCCAGGTTATTGCCCCATACACACGCACAGAAAAAAAAAAAAAAGAATATGAAAGATCACCCTGTGCATTTAAGTAGTAATGGCAGCAAACTTTGTAATTCAGTTACTTTGCTAGATAATTCTTTTTTAAAAATTCAGATGTACAGGGGCTAGAGAGATAGCACACCGGTAGCGCATTTGCCTTGCACACGACCAACCTGGGACAGACCTTGGTTCAATTCCCAGTATCTCATATGGGCCCCAGACTGCCAGAAGTGATTTCTGAGTGCAGAGCCAGGAGTAACCCCTGAGCGCCGCTGGGTGTCCCTGCCCCCCAAATTCAGATGTATAGGCACAATGTGGTATAAAGTATGAAGCAGACAAATGCACCAGCAGTGGGGAGAAAAGCCAGAGACTATAGCTTATGCTCTCATCACTGGGGATTTTGACTACAAGAAGACTGCCTTCTTTTAGTATTGTGTTCATATTCCAAATGTACTGGGCATCTTGAGAATGCTGCTCTTACCAAAGCATAAATGTGATCAACTGATAGCTATTAAATAATTTAGACTTTTTCTTCTGCTTGCCTTCTGAACCACCTTTCTGTTCTATTATGATTGGCAGGTGGTTTTTCTCCTATTGGGGTTTTTTTTTATACTCCCCCAAATCTGCTTCCTTTACCCATGGCCACATAGTTCTTCCCTGTTATTAACATTAGAATTCCATGTCAGATATTGAAAAGAGGACTTAATGGCAGATGAACTGTTTTAAAACCCTGGAAGTTTATGTGCTTTTAGTTTTTATTGAAATGAATTGCTGTTTTTCCTACTATTAATTCTGTAAGTAGAACAAGACATAGAAGGAAAATGTTGAAGGAGAAAGCCAAGAGCAACATCAAGTTGAACAGGATAGATATTTTACACCTATATCACGTATCAGTTTTCTTTTTTGTCTGTCTTCTTTCTTTCTTTCTTTCTTTCTTTCTTTCTTTCTTTCTTTCTTTCTTTCTTTCTTTCTTTCTTTCTTTCTTTCTTCCTTTCTTCCTTCCTTCCTTCCTTCCTTCCTTCCCTCAGTCCTTTTTTCCTTCCTTCCTTCTTTCTTTCTTTTTCTCTCTCTCTTTCTTTCCTTCTATTTTCTCTTCTTTCTTTCTTTCTTTCTATTCTTTCTTTCTTCTTTCTTTTTCTTTCTTTCTCTCTTTCTTCTTTCTTCCTTTCTTTCTTCTCTCTCTCTTTCTTTCCTTACCTTCCTTCCTTCCTTTCCTTCCTTCCTTCCTTCCTTCCTTCTTTCCTCTCTTCCTTCCTTCCTTCCTTCCTACCTTCCTTCCTTCCTTCCTTCCTTCCTTCCTTCCTCCTTCCTTCCTTCCTTACTTCCTTCCTTCCTTCCTTCCTTCCTTCCTTCCTTCCTTCCTTCCTTTCCTTCTTCTTTCTTTTTCTTTTCTTTTCTCTTCTCTTCTCTTCTCTTCTCTTCTCTTCTCTTCTCTTCTCTTCTCTTCTCTTCTCTTCTCTTCTCTTCTCTTCTCTTCTCTTCTCTTCTCTTTTCTTTTCTTTTCTTTTCAATTTTTGGGCTACACTTGATGGTGCTCAGGGGTTACTCCTGGAACTGCATTCAGGAATTACTCCTGGCAGTGCTTGGAGAAACATGGGATGAATGCGAACAAATCTAGGTTGGCTACATTACCAGGCAAATGTCCTTCACACTGTGCTATTGCTCTTGTTTCACATGTTAGTTTTCTGAGATCATTTTTTTTAACTACCTAGGGCTTTGGTCCACCAGTAGCCATCTTATACTCATTGATAAGTTCTTATTAATTGAAAATATACTAGTTTTATGTGAGGGATATTGGTGAATCTTAGGATCAGTATGTTCTTTCTTTGTTAGTTCTATAGAGGTCTTTATTTTGCTAATCCCTTTATAAACAAACCAAAAAAAGTAGTCCTGAAACATTTTAGACTTTCAATAGATCAAACATTATAAAACAAGAACTTTTTTGATACTGTAATATTTTCTGTCAAATAGGTGATGTGGAAACTTGTGGCTGCTGTCTTTTCTGTATTTTACAGAGTGAGAGCTGAGATTTGTAGAAGCTTATAGAAAGAAATATTTGTGCTTTGAATTTTAATGTGTGACAGCACTAAAAACATACTTTATTGCAGTTGGTTCTCATCATATTCTTTATTGTCTTTTTTTTTTTTTTTTTTTTTTTTTGGCAAATGTTTTATGCTCTGTCCTGATGCAGATAACTGGAGGAGCAGGATTTGTGGGTTCCCATCTCACAGACAAACTCATGATGGATGGCCATGAGGTGACTGTGGTGGACAACTTCTTCACAGGCAGGAAGAGAAACGTGGAACACTGGATTGGCCACGAAAACTTTGAGCTAATCAATCATGATGTGGTCGAGCCCCTTTATATTGAAGGTGAGTGACATTACATGGTCATCAATTGGGCCTAGTGAGTGGTCTTAGAACCCTCTGAAATAAGCAGCATGATTCAGTTATATGGGATTTCAAACTCGGGTATTAAACACATGGCCTGAGCCCTGCTGTAAGCCACATACCTGTCTTCTTACCTTTGAAATGTTCTTGCCACATACAAAACACTGGTCTAGTTTCTGTTACTAAAATGCTTGGGTAGGTGTGAGTATCTGTCTTCACTATTACATAGCAAGCACCCTTGGTTTTGAACTGTGGTTTTACTGAAGGACTCTTGTTGTATATGCCTATCCCTTTTATCCAGTAAGATTGTTACCTGCCCTGCATGCATGAAATTATATGAGTTTGTCTTTCGAAAAATGTTATTATGGTTTTAGTAATATGGTTGCAATTGTGATTAAGGTTGTGGTATTAATTTACCATGTCATTGCACTCCACTACTACCATAGTATATATATATATGTCTTTCTGCCACTGTTTTATGTCATCTTGCACTTCACGGTATGTTTAACTTCTGTGGGAAGTTAGCTGACATAAAATGCTGAATTCCTAATGAGATTATTCATAGAATAGTTTAAACTCTCTAGAAGCTTTAAAGGAGTAGTGATTTGGGTGACTCTGGGTTACATGGTGCTCCCCAAAAGATACACTCAAATTCTAGTATTTGGAGCCTGTGAATGTGACCTGTGATAATAGGATATTTGCAGATGGGACTAGGATAAGGATTTCTGGGGGTGAAAATCTGGGTGAAGCTGGGGCTGGCTGTCATTGCAGTAGCAGGTACTCGTAAGAGACAGTGCAGACATGTGAAGAGAAGCAAGAGCCCTGTGAGTAAGGAGGCAGAGACAGGTGTGAAGAGCCTGATGGAGCACTGGGAGAGAGGCCTAGAAACAGTGGTCTGAGAACCTTTGGAGGAAATGCTTCATTCTCATGCCAGCACCTTGTTTTCTGACTTGCCTTCTGCAGTTATAGATGTTAATTTTTCTAGTTTCAGCCTAGCTTACTCTGTACTCTCTTCTAGCAGCCACGGGAAACTAAGGGATCTTTGGCAGATGTTGGAGCTTTTAACACTTCACAATTACAGATATTAATTATTAAAGCCTATGTTTCTCCTAAGTGGCATTCCCAGTCAGTATTGGACATGGTCTAGCCATTTGAAAATAGTGAATGTGGTAACCTCACCTGTTGATGTAACAAATTATTTTCTTTCTTTGCTTAATACTTTGCCACAAGAAATTATATACAACCAATGTCTAGTGCATTGTTCTGTTCTTCAGTTAAAAAGGAGATAGGGGTGTGTCCTAAAAAAATGACACTAAATATTCACATGCTGACAACCTAAGTTGTCCTCCAAGCCTGCAAAGAGCGATACCTGATTTAGAGAGGTAGAAGTAAGCTCTGATAAGGACTGGCCCACAATACAAAGCTTAACACAAATTGTGGTGAGTTCAGTTGGAGAAATGACTACATTGACAATGGTAGTGAGTGAGAGAAATAGTCTGGAAGTCCTATGTGCTATCCATCTGCCACAGAGCCAGGCGTGAGTGAGAGAAATAGAATGCCTGTCTTGAATGCAGGCAAGAGATGTGGGAGTAGGAGAGGGCATTGGTGGTAGGAATGTTGCACTGGTAAATGGGGGGGTGTTATGAAGCCCAACTACAAACATGTTTGTAAACATGGTTCTTAAATAAAGGTATGTATTTAACATTTTTTAACAGATTAAAAAAAAAAGTAAGCTCTGAATTCTGTCAGATGTAGCCCTAAAGCTAAACAAGCAAACAATGATAAAAATACTTTAATTGATATGAGAACCATAATAGGATTGTTCTTTGGCCTCAAAAGGTATTTTGTGCGTTTTAATTTGGTTGGTTTATTTTTTTCTGGGACTGCTAAGACATTTGAATTAATGTGTTAGTGATGCTAGCACTTAATTTTTCATAGTCATTATGTGCTCTGTTTTCCTCACTACAGGTTATTTCTTTTTGCCATTAAATTATTGGAAGTATCAATATAATTATTGATGATAAGTTTACAACTTACTAATATAACCTTTTTGGAGCAAATATACCAGCTGTTTTATTCCAGGATTATATTTTTCCTGAGGAAGGGTAGCTATTGTCTTTGTAGTGGTTGAATTGGAACAGGAGCCTATGATTGCATTGTATTGAGATTTGGGATTGAGAGGGAGGTATTATATAGAATTCAGAGATATGTGATGGTAGCATAAAAAGGACTAAGATAAGAGGTGTTGTCATAGAGGTTACCTCAGACACCTTGGCATTATTTAGATGAGGTTGTAGAGGAAATAATGTTGCATTGGATGAAGTAAAAGTACTTGTTGAAATAACTGAAGTGATTTTATATTGCTTGAAAACTGGCTTTTTCAATCATGTATATGTAAGTTGCATGTGTTGAATCTCCCCTGCAGAATATTTTGCCTGTTAAGGAAGTTAAGTAATTTTCAGAATTTAATCAATTAATAATTTAATTTAAATTCAGAATTTATTTATGAGACTCCAAGATATAGCAGGATGATTGGTTCTCATGAAGAATATTCTAATTCAATACAACTATGAAAATAGAATCATTTTGGGGTAGCTCCTTGTTCCCACTAGTAGGTTGTATGGGATATAAGAGTGTTCTGTAGATTAGTGAGGGTATCAGAGAAAGGATATAGATGGTTTGTATGTGTCTGGGGTGATGACTAGGGAGCCCTGCCCCTCAACATGACTATCTAGGGCTTTTCAAAAATGTTAAGATGCTGCTAAAGGGAGACAGAAATTCCTGTGCGGTAAGAAGACTATAAAGAAGGAATGACTTTACTTGTGGAATTGGAACTGAGAGTTTGTAAGAACTTGAACTTGGAAGGCATCTCTCTAATCATAGATGTCTGTTAAGGAAGCTCTTTAGAGTATTTAAAAAGGGATAACAAGTTAGAAACAGGCTGTCACAAAGGAAGAGTATTAGAGAAGTGATAGGTTAAAAAAAAAATATATATATATATACATATATGTAGTTTTCTTATTTGAGCCACACCTAACAGTGCTCTGAGTTTACTTTTGGCTTACTCCAACTCAAGACAGCCACTTGCTTACTTGGTGTACTGTAACCTTGCCTCCTGCTTGTCTTATTTCCTTTTTTTTTTTTTTTTTTGATTTTTTTTTATTTAAACAACTTTATTATATACATGATTGTGTTTGGGGTTCAATCATGTAAAGAACACCACCCATCACCAATGCAACATTCCCATCACCAATGTCCCAAATCTCCCTCCTCCCCACCCAACCCCCGCCTGTACTCTAGATAGGCTTTCTATTTCTAATCTAACAGGTAAAAGCTTATTGACTTCTTAGTGATTACAAAAATAACAAGACCCAAGTGTTTCTTTTTTACAACATATATAAACTTTCACTTTATATATGAAAACACAGATTAAAAATAACAGGGTAGAAGATGATGTTCCATGTGATACTAATTAAAAGAAAGCTGAAGTAGCCAATATAGTAGTAGTCTAGACTTCAGAAGGAAAGCTATTAAAAATAAAGTGTGATATTGCATACTGAAAAATAGTGTCCAAGAAGATCTGTCTTTTATGTATATGTTCTCAAACAAGTGACAAGATCCTAGAAGGAGTACTGACAGAACTAACAGAGAAATAAGTGAATCCAGTGACACAGCTAGAGACTGTAAAACCCCTGCTTCGGAAATAAACTCATCTCCCAAGCCATGTTCCATCTCAATTGTTCCATCTCGTGGAACGTGAGATGGACATCTCACAGTCCACCAAATATCATCAGGAGTAATTAGTGAGTATAGAGCCAAGAAAAATCCTTGTGCACTGCCAGGTGTGACCCAAAATATAAAAATAAAGTAAAATAAGAAAGAAATGACAAATCTAGCAGACAGAAAAAGAAATCATTAAGAACATAGTTGAGTTCTGCATCAATAGTCAGTCGGATAAGTAAAGATTAATAGAATACTTCTCCCAAGCATAGAAACATTGCATTCTTCTCAAGATTGTTCTCCACAGACTGAATTTTTTGGCAGAAGGCTGAATAGATGCTGGCAAGCAAAACCACCCACCAAAGTATAACTGTATAGAAATCAACAGTATAACCCAATAAAGCCCCATTTCACAGCTTGGTTTATTTGAGACTGTACATCTATTTACTGGAAAGTGCATGATTGTGGTGTGGAAAAGAATTGGAGGGGATGGACCAGCCTGTGAAGAGCTCCTAGGTGGTGTGGAGTGTAGCCTGCCATGACGCTGCCAGCTAAGACCATATAAGTGACATTTTACCTTTCGGTCAATCATGCAGACAGTGCTACTGGTGTTTGAGCTTGGAGGCAGAAAATAGAACTGGAGTGTTGGTGTTGTAACTCATTGGCAGCTGGATTAGCTCCTTCTAGGCTGCTTCCCCACTCAAGATATTAGAGATAAAATCCCAGCAGTGATTCAAGTGAAAAAGGAGAACAACAACAACAACAAAAAAAAAACAGATAAAATTCTAGAGTTGGAGAGAGTGTCAGACAGTGGAGAGAAGGGGGCAGAGACCATATTCATAGAATATTCAAGGGAAGAACTACTTTTTTATACAGGAAACTCAGGAACACCCACACTGTTGAGGCTAAAACTTCCTGCACCAACACATTGTCATCCTGAGTCAGTGCTAAAGTAAGACATCAAGGAAAAAAGACAGGGAAAAAGCAAACAGCTGAGTGAGGCTTTCATGATTCTCGGCTGAAACCACACCTGCTAGAAGAGAGGGGAGTGAAACATCATCCCACTGAAAACTGAAATACGTCAGCTGAGAACACTACGGGCAGATTTATCTTTTAAATGGGGTGGGGAGATCAAGGCTTCTGCTGACCAAGAACAAAACTCACCAGACCTGCTCTATAAGAAATGTTGAAAGGATTTCTGTGACACAAAAAAGATGAGACCAAAGATAAAATCTTGAGCAAGGGGCTAAATACTAACGAAACAAAAAGAACAGCCAGCGATATGAAGCAACAATAACAAAAGAAGGAAGAAGAAAAGCACACACTGGCCCAGTGAAATGCTATGGAGCCAATGCCAGCACACAAAATGCCCTTTAGAAATAGAATATATGAAATCCCTGTGATAGTCACCAACCAGAAATCTGGAGCAGAAGCATTTCATTTTCTCCAGTCTACCAAACAGTGCTCAGGAGGCACTCTTGGGTCCGCTGGACTGATTTTGGACTGAGGATTTCATGCTGGCTTTAATTTAAGGTCACACCTGCTGTGCTCAGGAACCTCCATGGCTGCACTGGCAGTACTTGGAAGCCTCCTACACTGTACCCAGAATAGTAATAGTGCCCAGAGGCCATGTGATCTGGGCACTAACCGGGATTCGTTTATTCTAGGAAGACACGGATCCTAATCCTTGTACTATCTCCCTAGTCCTAGAGCCAGAGGCATTAAAAGAAAAACTGAAGGCCTAGAGAGAATCGCAGTTTATATTTTGTAAACCACTACATGAAAAGGCAGGCACATAGAAACAAAAGGGTGAAAAACAACAAATATAAAAACCAGAAGACAAAAGATAAAATGGAAGTAAGTACTTATATCTATATTTATCCTGAATGGGAGGAAATGTTCTGAACTCAACAATCAAAAGACAAAGAATGCTGGATGAATTAAAACTCAGAACGTATAGATACTATTTAAATAAAAGTATTAGTCACTTCAGATAACAAAGACAAACTCTGAAAGGCTGGAACGGGTGATTCAGGCCAACAAGGCAAAGAAAGAACTGAAAACTATTGGTCAAAATGTCAGTCCAGCATGAATATGGATAGTCTGGTTATATTCATTCAGCAGAGGTTCATACAAATATATGAAATAGTAAATAACAAATAGGAGTATGTTGATAGTAATAATAATCATTTGGATCTCAACACACCACTTATTTACTGCAGTGGGCAGATCATTAGATAAAACAATGAACAAGGAAATAAAGACACTAAGTTGAAGAGATTCACTTTAATGTATACAGAAACCCATATCTCAAAATGAATGGTAGTTTATTTTTGTTTTGGGGGGTGGGGGTGGGCATATCCAGTGGCATTCAGGGATACTCTTGGCTCTATGCCCACCAATTACTCTTGGATGGCTCAGGGAACCATCTGGACTGCTGGGGATCGAACCCAGGTAGGCCACATGCAGGGCAAATATCCTATCCATTGTGCTACTGCTCCAGGATCTGATTAAACTTTCTTAGTGCACGTGGAATATTTTCTTTTTTTTTTCATTTTTTTTCTTTATTTAAACATCTTGATTACAAATATGATAGTGATTATCAGGTTTCAGTCATGTAAAGAACATCCTCCCTCACCAGTGCACGTGGAATATTTTCAAGAATATATCACATGTTCAGACACAAAAGAAGCATTCCAAATTTTTTAAGATTGAAATATCAGCAATCTTTTTCAGCCACAATAACAAGACACTAAATCACCAGCCAAAAACATAGGAGAAACCCAGACATGTTTAGTTTAAACAACATACAGCAATGAAAAAATTAAAGAAAAAGTAATAGCCTGTTGAAAAACAAAGAGATGAATGATCAGGCTGTATGTAACAGCACAAACAGTATTAAGATGACAATATATTAAATAAAAAAGATGACAATATACAGAAACCTGAAACATGATGCATATCACCAATGAAAATAAGGGCTGGTTATCTGAAAACATTAATACATCTTTTAATTAAAATTATTAATTTATTGTTGTTATTAACATATAATAAATCCCTTACGAGGATCTGCAAGAAAAAAATCTTGATAAAGAGAATGAAAAGTGAAAGAGATGATGTTCCAGTTGATGATGATAGAGAAAAACAAAGGATCACTAAAGATTACTGTGAGGGGGCCGGAGAGATAGCACAGTGGTAAGGTGTTCGCCTTGCATGCAGAAGGATGGTGGTTCGAATCCCGGCATCCCATACAGTCCCCCGAGCCTGCTGGGGGTGATTTCTGAGCGTAGAGCCAGGAGTAACCCCTGAGTGCTACAGGGTATGATCCAAAAGCCAAAAGAAAGATTACTGTGAAAATCTATACACAGATTGGTTAGTTAGATTGATGGTCAAATTCTGTCCAAACTCAATGAGGGAGAAAGTTTGTGTCATGAGCACCCTGTCCTGGATCCTAGGCTCCCTGTTCAGGAGATGCAAGCATACACTGACAAAGACAGTAGACACAGACTCTCCTCAGCACTATTCTGATCCTTGATTTTGATAAGGAACTTACGTAGTTCTTTTGACACCAGGTGAGATCACTGTCTTTTATAGGTGGGGAAACCTTTCCACCTTCTGCCTTGTATCTGCTTCCTATCTCTTACCAGCTTCCAGGTACAGAATCTTCTGCCAGGCCAGGCTGAGGGGCTGATACCTAGAGATCACTAGAGGGAGGCAGGGGAAAAAGACCTAGACTCGCAGACTCAGCTTTAGGAAGGTGGGGCAGAGGCCATCTTTGCCAGGCTCATTGGGCCAGTTTCTATAGGCATTTGGAGCACTAGTCTCATCAGGCTGGTTTTGTTGACTATAGAGATTTCTTTCTCACTTAGAGAGTATAAAACATTAAAGGCCATAGAGTATAGATCTCAGTGACTTCTCTATTCTGTTCAGATATGGGAAAGGATTCCTGCAGTGAAGTTTGGGCTCTTGATGCTTTTTTAAGTGCTAGTATCATGGGGAGCTTTGTACTTGAAGTGTTTTGGGGGTAGAGACCGGACAAGTAAAAGCAGTGACTGTGGCAGAGTGATTCCAGAGCCCAGGCTGCTCTGTCGTCTCTCCTTTGCATCAAATCTATGTCATTTGAAGTGAAGTCAAGGCAGACGCCTTTTGTTTCAAGCATTTTGTGTTTGTAGTTAAAAAATTCTTTAAATATGGAGGCTGGAGCGATGATGCAAGTGGAACGGTGTTTGTCTTGTACGTGCTAACCTAGGAAGAACTTCGGTTCAATTCCATATGGTCCTCCAAGCCAGGAGCGATTTCTGAGCACATAGCAAGGAGTAACCCTTGAACATCACTAGGTATTTCCCAAAAATCAAAAATGCCCCAAATTCTTTAAATATTGAAATTTTATTTTTCTCTAAGTTCTGTTCTTGGACAACAAGTAATTCCATGTTACAAGGCAGTAGTGTGTTGTGAAGTATGGATGCCTTGGACTGTGGGGAAAAAAGATATGTGTGGACCAGTGATGTAGTTTTATACTATTTGCAAAATAATCTTGCCAGGTTCCCAGAAATAACCAAACCTTTGTTGTTGTTGTTGTTGTTGTTGTTGTTGTTATAGTTGCTCATTTTCCCAAAGGATTCATTTTGGAGATTCATATCTCTACTTGGTATTTTATGTTCAGGGGAACAGACATGCAGCTAAGAGCTTTGCCACAGGCTAAGCTATGAACATCAATAAAAGCAAAAATCAGGGCTGTGTAGAGCAGTTAGGATACATGTTTGTATGTGCCTGCACAGGTCTGACTCTAAGCTACATATATGGTTCTCTGAATCTAGCCCTGGAGGTCCCCAAGAACTGCCAGTGTGGCCACAGATAACCTTGGCCCCACAGGACCTGGGCAGCACTGCATCCTTAGGCCTTGCATTGAACCTTCAGACTGGTTAGCTGAGAAACAAGGGTGAGACTTCTGTCTACTGAGCACTTCTGATGCTCCAGAAATAAATCAACAGGGGGTAGAAATCTGTTGTATTTTTTGTTTGTTTTCATGTGGTAATTCCCTTTGGTTGGAGTTACATTTGATTTTTTTTTTATGGGTTCTAGGCAATAATTTTGAATTTTCAAACAATTCAGCATGGGAGTTCTTTTTATTTACATATGTATGTATACCAATACATATTCATAAGTTACTATTGTGAATTTTAAGTACAGTGAAGTTGATGTGCAGTCAGGCTAGTTGGCTTTTCAGAATTTACAGTAGAGCACAGAAAGCCTTCGTTACTCTGTGTCTTGCCAGTTCTCATCCCAGCATGAACTTAAGTGTCTGCCTCTGGGGCAATCTTCTGGGTCTAGGAGGGAAATCATGTGAATGAGGAGGGAAGACACTAGCTTGCTCTGCTATCTGTCTTTCCTTTCCTTCATAATCACTTTGGGTTTTTATTCAATTTGTTCTTTAGGCTCCTGATTATCCAGCTATGGCCCTTGAAAATGAGACAAAATTGTGAGCTGGGGATTCATATTCAATAAACATCGTTCTGTTTTCTTGGTTTACCCTGGGTCTGCACTGCAAGTGTCCTACCCTCCAGTATTGTTCAGGCCTTTCAGATTTTTTTTTAATGTTATGCTCCTTTATGGAATATTTTGAACTACCTGACCATGTGGCCTTTATATTCTGATATGAAAATGATCTTTACTGCCTTCTTATTAATAATAAATTAATATTTTCATAGCACCATTTGTTACTGATCATTTATGCTTATTTAACATTATACTTTTCTACTTTTCCTAATTTCAGTCCAGGTTAGGTAATGGACTTTGGCCCTCCATCCTTTGGGATAAGAATTGGAGTTATCATTATTAATACTAGAGGAAGAACATACTTGGCAGAGGGAGAAGAAGCTGTTCAGGGTGTCAGCTTTCATAAGATTATCAGATTCATCTTAAGTTAGATGCATTGACATTACTACTCAAATATACCTCATAAAATAGTTTTTTTAATATAATTTTTATTTTATAGTGGCTTACATATCGTTGACAATAGTATTTTAGGTACATATTAACATAAAATCAGGGGAATTCCCATCACTGAATTGTCCTCCCTCCACCTCCGTTCCCATCCTTCTTCCCATATCCTCTTCCCTTACCCCTGGGGGCTTCTAGAATAAGTGGTCCCCTCTGTGCCTAGCTTACTACTTAGTGGTCTTACACCTGTTTGGTCTTGGTACCTCCCTTATCCCCCCCCCAATCGGGAGGCGGGACTAGATAGTTCAAGTTATGCAGTTTTGTTTGAAGAAGAGAAAAGTAATAACCTGGAGAAAAAAAAGAAAAAAAGAATTAGATACTCCAGAAATGGGCGGAGAATCTAGAGGCTTTCATCCTTGGTTTGAGAGACGAAGGGGAAAAAGAAGGTGAAACACCATAACAGTACATAAAGAGCTGTCAAATAAAATATCCAGTGAACATTCCAAAAAAACAAACAAACAAAACAAAACAAAAAAACAATGGTAAGCACCATATAAAAGCCATGGTATTGAGATAAAAAATATGGCAGAGCACATAAGAAAAGAAAAGAAGAAAAATAAATAAATATAAATGGAGACATCCACTTCAATAGCCAAACACAACAATGAAATCAACAAAAAGAATAGATAAGCAAATAATAAAAAAATTGTTTTGTGCTTTTTTTTTTTTTTTTCCCCTCCTGCGATGCACAGTAAATATTGGGGTCATCTGAAAAGGAATTTCCTTTGCCTAAGAGATACAGGGTTTCTCCACCCTTGAAGTATATTGTCATGGGATTAACTATAGACTCCTTTCAGGTTCATTTACTCTCCCCTTGGTGCTTTTGTGGTGTTTTGTAGAACCTGCCTTTGCCTTTTCAAGTCAGATAAGTGAGGACAATAATTTGGCTAAGATGTTGATGATTGCATGGACAAAACTCTAGATTTGCATTCAATCCCAAATTTCCTGCCTGGTGTACATACATTTGAATACATGGAACCCACTCAGGAATCTGCATATCTAGGTGTTCATTGCCGCAGGATCTGTGTGTGTGGCCATCAGAGAAAGGAAGGGCTTGGTACTTATGTTCCCTGAGCTTATCAGATAAGCTAAGGGACAATGATGTGTTTGGAGCAAGTAACAAGACAAAGGGAAGTCACTGTGAGCTCAGGACATCCTACCAGTGGTGAGAGTGATTCTCTCTGACCAGCCACAGCAGAAAGATCCCCACATAGAACTGGGAAGAAGGAAGCCTACCTGTGAACAGGTGTAGAGGAGACAGGTGCTCATGTTCATGTGTGATACTAGGGATTGCACACACGTTCCAGGCCAGCACCACCTATGTCCTCAGCAGTGCCGGGATTTAGAAATCAGCTGGAGAGCTACAAAAGAGCTGATACTCATGTCCTATCCAGCAGGGTTCCATTTTGGCAATCTCTCAGTCCCACTGAGCAGCAGTGGTGTATGGTGAGACATGGAACATCTTAGGCCCAGAGTGCAGGAACTAATGCAAGCTGACTGCAGAACTGAGAGCATTGCTCTATGATGGGACTGAGCCCGAGCCACCTTGTTTACTCACAGTTTGCTCAAGACCAGCTTTCTTTCAGCCTTGTGTCAGTCAAACATTTTGGGAGGCTGGACTTCATTTTTGATCTGTACTGTCAATGCATTTGCATGTAGATAGCCTGTAAGAGATGGCTTTGGTATTGTTTGTGGGCTTTTTTGTTTGTTTTGTGGCCATGCTTAGCAATGCACGGGGGTTACTCTTGACTCAGTTCTCAAGAATTTCTCCTGGTAGTGCTCAGGAGACCATATGGGATGCCAGGGATCAAACTTGGGCAGGCTGCTTGCAAGGCAAATGCCTTACCCACTGTACTGCATAACTAAAATAACTATATTGCATACTACATATGTATATAATAAGTATATATGTGTATATAGTATATATACCTATACAAATATACTATATATAGCATATACTATGTACCCACTGTACTGCTTCTGTCCAGACTGTAAGAATTTTTCCTCAAGAATAATGATTCTTGGGGCTGGGCGGTGGCGCTAAAGGTAAGGTGCCTGCCTTGCCTGCGCTAGCCTTGGACGGACCGCGGTTCGATCCCCCGTGTCCCATATGGTCCCCCAAGCCAGGAGCAACTTCTGAGCACATAGCCAGGAGTAACCTCTGAGCGTTACCGGGTGTGGCCCAAAAACCAAAAAAAAAAAAAAGAATAATGATTCTTGGGGCCAGAGCGATAGCGCAGAGGTAGAGCGTTTACCTTGCAGGCAGCTGACCCAGGACGGGCCTTGGTTTGATCCTGGCATCCCATATGGTCCCTCAAGCCTGAAGCGATTTCAGAGCACATAGCTAGGAGTAACCCCTGAGCGTCACCAGGTGTGCCCCTGCCCCCAGAAAATAAAGAAAAAAAGAATAATGATTCTTATATACACACACACAAAAGCCAAAATGCAAAAGAAATGAAACCCCAAAGTGATGATTTAGTAGCCTAAGACTCACTCTTTTTTAATAATGAATTTTCAAATTTATCCATGAATCTGCGAGTCTCTGCACTCAGTGTTTTTTGCATCAGAATAGTAGGGTTCAACAATAGTCATTCAGAGACTTCAGTGGCTTGATTTAAAATCCTGAATGAGGCCTGGAGGTACCTCCTTGGATTTGATCATGTGCCTAGCATGTGTGGGACACCCTGCAGCCTCCTGAGTACCACTGGGTGTTTCCCATCTGGTTCTCACATGGCTGAGAAGCATCTTTCCCCACCCCCAGAAAAGAATTCTAAATGTGGTACAGTGATTTAGGAGTTTTATTTCTCTCTTCTAGAATCCCAGCATTGAGAAAAGAAGGAAAACAAATAATGAGAACTATTCATATTGGCTTGAGCCTTGAAGACAAATAGGTTTCACCTCTATTCTGATATTCATCTTCTTATACTGCATCTCAGTGTCTGTTTTGCTTCACCCTTTATTTTAACGGTGTTTAAGTTCAGTAGTGTTAAATATATTTACAAATTGTACATCGGGCCTCCAGAACTATTTAATCTTATAAAACAGAGGCTGTTTATTCATTGAACAACAGCCTTACTGTTTACTTTGCTCCTAGTAACCAGCACTCACCTTTCTATTTCTGTGACTTTGACTATTCTAGATGCTTCATACAAGTGCAATCATAGTACCTGTCTTTATGTGGCTGTTTTACTCCTGCCAATGTCCTCAAGATTTAAGCACTTGACAGAGTTTTCTTCCTTTTTAGTCTGTTCCATTATGTGTTATTTGTTCATCCATTAATGGGCACTTGGAGTACTTCCATCTCTTGGCTATTGTGAACAGTGCTGATCAGAATCTGAGCTGCAGAGTATCTTTAAGACTCTTCTTTCTAAGGCCAGGAGATAATATAGCAGGTAAGGCACTTGCTGTACATGAAGCTGACCCACTTTAGTCCCAGGCACACCAGACAGTCCCCTGGGCATTACCAGGAGTGATCTCTAAGCCCAGAACAAAGAGTAAGTACTGCCAGGTGTGGCCCCCAAACCAGAATCAAACAAAGAAATACAACAATAAAGACTTTTGAGCCTATTTGGAAGTGAAATTCCTAATGGCATATTTTATATTATTTTTCATATTTTTGAAGACATGTACACAAAGGTCCCAATTTCTTCAAGTTTTCCCTAAAGCTTTTCTGTCATTTTCCTTCATAGTAGCCCTCCACTTGGTTGTGAGATGATACCTTATTGTGGTTTTGGTTTTTATTTCTGTGATTTTCAGTGATGATTTATTGGCCATTTGTGATCATTTTGAGAGAAATGATTCTTTAGGTGTTTGCCTTTTCTTTTTCTCTTTTTATTTGGGGGGGGGGGGCTGGGCCACACCCGGTGGCACTCAGATGTTACTTTTGGCTCATTGTGTTCAGAAATTGCTCATGGCAGGCAGAGGGGACCATATGGGATCCAGGAATTGAACCACCGTCTGACCTGTGTTAGCCACATGCAAGGCAAACACCCTTCCACTGTGTTATCTCTCTGGCCCTGTTTTGCCAGTTTTTAATCGGGATTTGATTTTTTTGTTTGTTTGTTTGTAGGAGATTTTTAAATATTACCAAATTATCAGCTTATAGCATGTGTGATCTGCTGATATTTTTTTCCCAATCTTTGTTGCCTTTAATTTCATTAGTAATGTTAAATGTAGTTCTATTTGTTAATTTTACTTTGGCTTTTTGCTGTTATAACCAAGAAATCTTTGCCAAGATGTCACACATCCTTTCTCCTTTTTTTCTTCCAGATGCTTTTAACATGTTTAGCTATTTAATCCAGTTGATACAGTTTTGATATATTAGACAAGTTCCATCTTTATTCATTTTCAGGCTGACAGCCAGTTTTCCCTGCACCATTTGTTAAAGAGACTTTATTTTCTCCGCTGAATTATTTGGTACTTTTGCTGAAGATCACATACTAAGTGTTTATTCCTGGGGATCTCTGTGATATTTGATCAGTTAATCAATAGCTTTTCTTTATGCCAGTACTAGAGTTTATATTGCTGGAGCTTTGTAACCTGTTTTGAAATCAAAGATGTGAACCTTTCCATTTTCTTTTCCTTCTTCAGAATTGTTCTGACTTTTAGGGTCCCTTAAGATTCCATATGAATTTTGTTGTTTTGATTTAAGAAAAAAGTTGGTGAAATTTTGGTAGGGCTTTATTGTTTAGGTATCATATTGGAAATAGTATGACTTGAAAAAAAATTATGCCAGGAATAGTCTAGGGGCTGGAATACCTTTCCTGGTATAAAATGATCAAGGCTGGAGAGAATTCATTGGGTTGTTGCTTATGTTTTGCCTGTAGGAGGCCTGACTTCAATTCCCATCACTGCCAGGTCCTCCCATGTTTCTGAGTTACCCCTCAACACACACACACACACACACACACACACACAACCAATAGTTGCCCCTGGGCACTGAAAAATTTATTGAGCTGGTGGTTGGTGCTTATGCTTTGCCTGTAGGAGGCCTGGCTTCACTGGCTTCAATTCCTAGCACTGAATGGTCCTCCCAAGTTTCTGAGTTGGAAAACACACACACACACACACACACACACACACACACACACACACGTTTCTGAGTTACCCTCAACACAAACACACACACACACACAACTAATAGTTGCCTGTAGGAGGCCCGACTTCACTGGCTTCAGTTCCCAGCGCTGAACGGTCCTCCCACGTTTCTGAGTTACCCCCAACACAAACATATACATACAACCAATAATTGCCCCTGGGCACTGTGACCTTTGGACATGAAACTGCAAACCACATGAAGAATACCTTCCAAATAAGTGTTGAGAAGATGGGGTTGTCTTTCCCAAACTGTTCTTCATATCGGAGAAAGTGAATAAGCTCCATGAATGTGTTTGCGATTTAGAATCCTTTTCTGCAGCTACGGTCTCTAGATTCTCTTCCCACAGTTCCATCTATCTGTCTAGAGCCATCTAATCCTGCCTTCCTTCTGGTCTTAGGGAATAGTGTGTTCTCATCTGCTCCAGAGAAGCAGTCTGAGCCCAGAGCACTGCATTGTCTTCTGGTGCCACTGCCTCTGTGCCATATCCTCTCAACTCTCCTGAGATCCTGTCAGGAGATGCTGGCCAGGTCCCAGTATTGTAACAGTTGTACTACCCTGGTGGTAAAAGGTTTATAGGAAGATAGCCAGCAAGTAGGTGTGGATGTTTTTTGAGACTCAGGATAGAGAGTTCACCAGAGGGAGTTTCTTCAGGTTGGCCTTTTGGTCTCCCATCTCTAGAATCTATCTCTGGATGCTCCCTTCCTGCTCTGTCTTATTAGTGGTCCTTATATTCTCTTTCTCACAGAGTTCAGGAGGGGTAGCTGGAATAGACGTGGTCTGTAAGAATAGCCTTTTCTCTTACCTACCTCTGCTGCTTCACATGGAGCTGTGATCTCGCAGACTCCTGCTGTGTAGTGCAGTGTGGTCCCTCGGCCTGGGAGCTGGGTTGTGAATGGTGTTTAGGTGAGCCTGTACTAGATGATACTGATAGAACTAAAAGAATCTCTTTCTTAATGTTCTTTGGCTGAAAGTTCAAAGTTAAGATATCAGCAATGGGACTACTGAGAATTCTGTTTATGGGTGATTGTCCTACTGTAACTTTACCTTGTCCTCTTTCTTTGTATCTTTGTTCTCATAATTAAAAAAAAATTAATTAAAAAAAAGAACTAAAAAAAAATCTGTGCCTGGCCATCCCATGTGGACCCTCCATCGCCATTCATGGCTTTAAATCTTCACTCCTCCTGACCTTCACCTCAGTTCAGCATTGGTTTTATCTGTATAGGAATTGTGGGTTGTTGTTTTAATGAAGAATATTTTCTTTGTACGTTTGCTTTAATGATAGATTTGTTTTACAGTAAAAACCATTATTTACTTAAGCCACTCATGCTTAATTCTGTGAGTAAAAAAAAAAAAACAACCACCAAAACTGAAAATCAGTCTTCCTTCTAGTTTGATTGCTTTATCTGGGATGGATCATTTCGGAAAACACTCAATTCAGTAATTAGCCTGATTCTAATTAGAGATGAGGAGGCCCAGATAATTGTCCCAGTACATGTTTTTGTTCCAGCTAATTAGACTTTCTATTTTTTGTTTGAAGTTTTTTTTTTAATGTTAAATATAAATTCTATTCTATAAAGAATAACACAGTACTATGTAGAGTATTATTAGATAAAAGATAAAGAAACATCTTTTTTTTTAAATACTATCTCCTTAGGAGTTTAGAATTCATTTAATATTTCTTGGGAATGACATTCTTGCTTTTTTGCTCTCCCAGTTGACCAGATATATCACCTGGCGTCTCCAGCCTCCCCTCCGAACTATATGTACAACCCTATCAAGACGCTGAAGACCAACACTATTGGGACATTAAATATGCTGGGTGAGTCATTTAATTCTGTTTAAAAACTGTTGTTGGGGAGATTTAGGCCATTCCATAAAGAAGGAACGCTGCTTGTTTCCTTCCTGCCTTACTCTTACTATTCAGTATGACTTGATTGGTCCTTAAGAATGTCTTGGAGGGGTCCGGAGAGATAGCACAGCGGCGTTTGCCTTGCAAGCAGCCGATCCAGGACCAAAGGTGGTTGGTTCAAATCCCGGTGTCCCATATGGTCCCCCGTGCCTGCCAGGAGCTATTTCTGAGCAGACAGCCAGGAGTAACCCCTGAGCAATGCTGGGTGTGGCCCAAAAACCAAAAAAAAAAAAAAAAAAAAAGAATGTCTTGGAGAGATAATTAATATAACCTTAGTTAAGTAGCCTATGTTAAGGACAGACAAACCTGTTCTTCCAAGAGACCACCCACTGCTCTCTTCACATTGGCCCACTGACACTGGCCAGTGTGCCTCCAGCCTAGTTAGAGGGCCTGGCCGTGTGTGATGCAGGAGTGGGTTGGTGTAGACTACCCATGGTATTTCATTGTTGCTTCTGGAAGCTGTATCAGAAAAACTGTTGTTAGTAAGGCTTCACTGAACTATAGGGTTCCTCCAAGAAGTGAAAGATGAAGGAGGAGCTCTAGGAACATGTCCACTCATGTCTATGCACCAATATGCTTGAGATGCAGTCCTGAAGATGGCATACACATACATATTGGTGCTTGAAATTAGAGCCCTGCTGAAGTCTGGCATGGGCTTCAGGAATAAGGGGTGTTGATTAGTTGCAGAGTAGAAGAAAGAACTCAGCTTTGAAAATGTCAAGTGAAACTGGATTTAATCATTGGAACATAAGCTGATTCTCCAGATGGATCTGGGAAATTTAGCACTAAATTTGAATTGGAGCCAGGTATGATGACAAGAACTAAAAGGGCAGTGGGAGGTTGGATTTTTTTTTCAAGGCTCTCAGACTAAACATCTTGGGATGGGGGGAGGGGCTCAAGTTCTGCAAGAAGGAAAATGATCCATTTGATCCACAAAGAGCCTTTGTTGTTCCACCAGTCAGGAGCCATGCTTCTAGGAGGGGTTCTGTGTGGTGGAGGCGCCATTCTGTGTCTAGACTCTTGCCCCCAAATCACCCTTTATATCTGCACTAACACAGTGAGGAAAAGCCCTGAGTCTATGATGCTGGAAAGATAGGAAGGGCCTCAGATGAGACCACACCATTGTGCTTCTGTCAGGGTACTTGGTGACTTTTCCCCAGGATGTGTTGCTTGTGTTGGGGAGTTTAAAGAGGAGGGAAAGGATGAAGTGGCTCAGAGTTGGCAAAGGTATCTTGAGCTTATTTTGAACTGTGACTGAGGTCATGATGCAGAGGGGAGTCTTTAGGTAATAACAGTGAGCAAATACTAGAGGGTACAGTGGCTAGGCTAGAAGGAGACCCATGTGGGAATGGGGCTTCAGATATAAGCGGAGCTGTCCATGGTTGTGTTTCCCATCCATCTTTGCCCTGCCAGGGTCATACCTCCTCCCAGTCCTGCCTGTGGCTTCTCCAGAACTTCTGTCTCTCTCAGCCATCCTGAGAAGAACCTGGCTTTATCCAGGAGGGGTTCTAGTCATGGCAAACATGATTTGTCTCTGCCCTGTCCTGGATGCCATGATCCACTGTCCTGGATGTCATGATAGACAGTGACTTTTTCCTAGGAAAAGCTAGGCAGACTGTGTGTGGGGATCTGTTTTGTGTTTTCCATTGTTTCAAAACTAATCGTTGCTTTAGAATTAAAAGGTTTTCCACCAAGAAGTCTCAAGGGTTCGTTCCCCAATATCTAATCCAATGTATCTGTATAGTGCTTTGGTATGGTGGGGACCTACCTGGCAGATCTGTACTGAGAGACACTGGAAAGGAAGATCTAGGAGCCTGCAGATCCCATATTGCATCCTTTCTGTTTTTCACCCAGGCACTTGGTAGCATTGACACAAGTTATCTCCAGGCCCTTCTTGAATGATTGTTCTCCTAGCTATGCATCTACTGGTTCCTAGCCTCCTTTCCCATTTGTTCCCACATCCTCAAAGCTCAGGTCCCCACCTTCAGACTCCCCCCTCCACCCCCCAGTAATTTCCACTGTGTCTTAGACATGCATCAGCCAGTTCCCTATAGCGCTAAATGATCCATATGGAACCTCTGGCTATATAATAGGGCTGGGAGCTGCTGTTGCTGTGCCAACCCCTGGTGGAAGGATTCACCAGCTGACCTTTTATATTTAAGCTCTGGTACTGTGAAACTGGAAGAGTGGCCCCTCCAATCTTCTTAAGCACTAGAGGGAAGGTGCTTGTGCTTTGATGGGGAATGCAGGCCAGAGTCGAGAGAAAGATGGAGCAATGTAGTGAGGGTCTCTGAGAAATTCTTGTTTATGCTGAATCTACAAAAAGACAAGGAAAAAAAAAAAAAAAGACAAGGAGGTGCCCTCACATGGTCTGGTTCTACAGAGCCCAGAAATGCCAGAAAATATTTGGAAAAAGTAGCAGGCAGGTAGCCTGGGGGTTCTGTGGGGGTAACAGTAGAAGTTAGAGTGTTAAAAAAATCTTTGCTTTCCTCCTATCAGGGTGGTGTTAGTTACCTGATTAAATACTTTGTGACTTATTGGGATGAAATACTTTTTAAGGAAGCATCTCAGACCAGAGTCTTATCAAAGCAGCAGATACTACATTATTAGATTCTCCTACTGTTTCTTTTTTCCATTTCGTTTTCCAACAGATCTAGTAAAAATGCTCTTTGAAGATGCATTGATGATTCGATTCTCTTGTTTCTAAGATACTGCAAACATGTGGCCATGAAAATATACATGTATGTACTTTGTTTGCCCCTGCTAGTAGATGATTTTAATCATATCTGTGCTTTCTCTAGGGCTAGCCAAACGTGTTGGAGCCCGTCTGCTCCTGGCTTCCACCTCGGAGGTATATGGAGGTGAGTGGTGTCTTCTAGCCCAGTGGGTGGTGACTTCCTGTGATAGGTGAAGAGGGCAGCGGGAGGGCACTCACACATTCTAACAATTCTCAGCCTGTGCTCAGGAGTTCAGCACTTGACCGCCAGAAGCACTTCTTAACAACCTACTCCCATGTGCCCTTCTGAGGTGGGGTAAGCCTGTATTTCACTGGGTGAGACACATTACAGGACACCATTGTTGCTGACTTTTACTCCAGAATTATACTGGAAATCCAGTTAGGAGTCTTCCACCAGTTTTGGTGTGATGGTAGGTCTTGAGATGCAGCCACCAAGCACTTAGCCTTTAAAATGTGCTTGACAAATAGGCTGTACTGAACCCTTACCTACTAGACAATTTTAACCAGGTAATGCCATGAAGTTCAGGAACCTTACTTGACCCATTAAATATATGAGAACTGGCAGTTTTGCTAGTAGCTGCCTTTCAGTTCACTCCCAGCCCCTAGGAAGACAAATTAGGACAGGGATTTCAAGAGCTGTTTGGTTGAAGCAGAAGTCAGGCACTAATTTAGTCATTTATCTATTTCTAATTACTGTTTTTGAAAAAGTCAATGGGAAATTGGAAGCAATTTCTGAAAAAGAAATTTCAGAAACATGAAAGGCATAGAAAAGTCTGGAGAGATACAGTTCTCTTGAATGAGACAGGGTAGAGCAGGATTCCTTTCTGTGAAACTGGGCAGAGGCACCCTCCTTCCATCTGGTTGGCTCGTTTGCCCTTGGAATAGTCTTTTAAGAGAACTCTGCATAGCCTTCTGTGTTCTTTCCCTCAGCATATATAGCACAGGGCAGCAGCTCCCTTTCACACAGCAGTGCCTAATGCCTCTCTGCTGTCTTGGTGGGCAGCAGGAAGCAGGTTCTGTGAGAGTCCAGAAGATGGAATCTTTCCAGATGTCTGAAGTATGTAGGTTCTCATGTTGACTGTCCAAGAAGGCACAGAGGCATCCCTCCTGTTCCATTGTGTGTTTTCTTCATGGTGATGCTGGGTTTGAACTGCACTCTGTCTCTCAGGCCCCCAAGTATGCTTTTCCTTTAGGGTTTTTTAAACCCTGGTAGCAGATTGAGAGGCCAGAATCTGCACCTTGGGGCTGACCTGTGTCCCCTTTTTCATCCCTGGCAGGTCCCATTGTATCCGAGAATAACATGGTGCCTTTCCAATAAAGCACAATGATATTTGATCCCAGATAATTCTTGGGGTGTAGCCTAGCAGTAGAGCAGTCGCCTTACATATGTGAGAGCATGGTTTCTATCCTGAGCACTTACCATGAAAAAGAAATCCCTCCCAAATCCTATTTTGTCCCAAAATTAATTTGTAACAGAATTGCTATGCTTTGACCTTACTTTGGGGGGGGCAAACCTTTGTAATTTTATACATGGTGTAAAATTCTGTGTGTACCAAATAAGCATTCATAAGCCAAAAATATACTTATGTATAAAAAAAATTGTTACTAGGTTTCTTTCTTTTTTGGTGGGTCCCACACCCGGTGCTCAGGAATTACTCCTGGCTCTGTACTCAGAAATCGCTCCTTGCTTAGAATCATATGGGACATTGAGGATTGAACCCAAGTCCATCCTGGGTCAGCTGCGTGCAAGGCAAATGCCCTACCACTGTGCTGTCACTCTGGTCCCTGTTACTAAGTTTCTTAAAGAGTTTTGCTACTGGTATATCTTAGTGTGCATCGGTACATACACAAGGAATCAAGAAATCCAGAATATTTGAAGGAACAAGCAGCTTCCCGCATCCCACACCTTCTGCTCTTTCTAGCCCACACACTTCCTGTTCTCCAGCAGAGTTTCACATTTGTCCACAGATACTAGATATCTCTTGCATCTGATAGTTACATTTTACAAATGCAAAAGTAAACCATGTAGTCCCTTACAGATTATAGTGTGATTGATATTTTACAAGTCATCAATTTCTGGGATCAGGGAGAGACTTAAAATTGAGAGACTGAACTTGTGCACACACCTGGCAGTGCTCAGGAGCTGCTCCTGACTCTACTCAGAAATTACTCTTGTAAGCCTCGGGGGACCGTATGGAATGCCAGGGTTTAGACCTGGTCAGTCGCTTGCAAGGCAAGCTACCTGCTGTTCTATCACTCCGGTACCAAGTCTTTGAGCTTTAAATTCACTTTTCCCCTAATAAAATCTTATTATTTAATGTGGGCAATAAGAACACCTTGTCCCGTGCATCTGGAATGCCCTTTAGTGCATTAGAGTTTCTCTTGGATAGTTAATCTTCTGGAAATGTCCACCTTGGTCTTTCTCAGGTTTCCTTTTATATTGTAGATAGTCACTATTAACAGTGCATGCGTTCACTTAAAGAGAAGATTAAATCACAGTCTGATTCCTCTCCCCCTCCCCCAGATCCTGAAGTCCACCCACAAAGTGAGGATTACTGGGGACATGTGAATCCCATTGGACCCCGTGCCTGCTATGACGAAGGCAAACGTGTTGCAGAGACCATGTGCTATGCCTATATGAAGCAGGTATGGAGCCAGGCTCTGAGGGCCTGTGTGCATGTTTGGGGGTGGGGGGTGGGAAAGGGACCTTATACAACCTGAGCACCACTTCCAACAGTACAGAACTCCTGAGGAATGATCTGGCCCTCATTGGCCATTTGGATGCAGATTCCTACGATTGTACTCTCAACACCTTTCCCCACCCTTTGTTCAGAAATGACATGGGTGAGGCCGGTGAGGTGGCGCTAGAGGTAAGGTGTCTGTCTTGCAAGCGCTAGCCAAGGAAGAACCGTGGTTCGGTCCCCCCAAGCCAGGGGCAGTTTCTGAGTGCTTAGCCAGGAGTAACCCCTGAGCATCAAATGGGTGTGGCCAAAAAAATCCAAAACAGAAATGACATGGGGGTTCAGTTTTTGTGGTGGAGCTTTGAGTAGTAGGGCTTGAGGGAATGTTTTTAGTTCCAGCTACTCTGTAGAAAAAAAATTGAATTGATTATTGCTCCAATTTCGGCTTCTTTAGGAATTGCTTTTTGTATTGTTTTGGGGGTTTTGTTTATTTGTTTTGGTTTGGGAGCCACACCTGGAAATGCTCAGGGCTGACTCCTGGCTTTATGCTCAAAGATCACTCCTGATGGGACTCTGGGGGCCATATGAAATGCTATGTCAGGCAAATCCCCAAGAATTGTTTATTTATGAGTTCTTGATTAGTCATAGTGGTGCTGGGGCCTCTTTCCCAGGATTGTTGGATATTACGGAGTGGAGAGGCGCGTGTCTAAGGCAAGACCCAGTTGATGGTTTGTGTTTCAGTTGTTTATCCACATGCTGCTGTGTGAAGAGTACATCCCCAGTACTTGGGGGAGCCCAGTATTCTGTCCTAGCTTCCCTGGGAGCCAATAAGAAGTAGACCAAGTAGGACCCAGAGGAGCCAGCCACTTACACCAGTGACACCAGGCCATTACACCTATGTCTCAGTTTTTTGGACCAACTCCTCTTGGGCATGTTTTCATCAGAGCTGGCTATACAGCTTGGATGGGATGTTGCTCAGGACATGTCTTTATCACAGTGGGGCATGCAGTGTGAATGGAATTGCTCAGAACAGGCTGACTGGCTGGTGACTTTGTACAAGACTCAGAGTCTAGTTAGTACCCGTCACTGGGAGAGACAGCAGGTGGGCTGGGAGCTCTCGGAGATGGAGGGAAATAATCAGAGGCCCACACTGAGCCCTCATGAACAGTGTGCTGAGTACCCCTTTTTTCAGAATAGGGATTATCAGACTTTGTTTCCCATTAGATTTCTAATAAAATGACATTAAACACCCACAAAATAACCACGTGTTCATAGAGGACTTTAACGTGTTTTCTTAGAAAAGGCCGATTTCATTTTAAGGTACTTTGGGCAGTTGACTTATAGTACTTTTATTTGAAGAAACATAAGTTTTAGAAAGGATCTACCTTTGTCATTTTTGAGCGATGTTGGTACTTGATAAAACCTGATTGTTTGTAAGTATTGTGTGTGGCTCATGACCATTGCCTTGGCTTTCAGCTTTGTGATGTTGAACCTGACATAGATAAAGGGCAGATCAGACAGTTTTATTGAGCTTTCTGGTTTTATTGAGTATGGTAGGCGTGTTAAGGTTTGAATTTATTATAAGTGTAGTATTTGATATGGCCAGCACAGAATACAGAACACAGACTGTATGCCAGGAACTGCAGCAGGGAACTGGCCTGGAAATGCATTTCTCATATATGCTCACATCAGAGTTGGCATTAGCAGTAGCACCACCAGTCACAGTTTTTTGTCAGGGTGGTGCCTGTGCTGCCTTATCTGGAGAGGAGAGCTAGGAGATTGCCCATGGCCCCAAAAGTACCCTGTGCCTCATGCCAGGAGGTGCCCAGGCCCTGTGCCAGAAGATGCCCCCATGTCCCTTGTACAGGCAGCTGGCATCTGCAGTTCCTAGTGTCCCTGAGAGTGCCCTGAGAAGTGATGGATAGGGTGATGACTCTTGTGGCATGGCCTGCATGGGCACCCCAAAGAGGGTCTTTCATCAGGTGGGGGAAGTAGGTGAAATCTCCTGGCCTGTGTGCATAGGTCACTCTCTTCTGCTGGGCCATGTGAGATTCATCTGTGGAAGGCAAACCCAGGGCTCTCTGTTGGTGCTCGGGCTCTGCTATTGTTGTTCTTGGGACTCATTCTCACCTGCTCATGCTGCCCCACATTGGATGGAGGCATGAGCCTGCCTCTGAACCTAGCACTTAAAGAAAGTAGGGTCCATACTGTGGGTATACAGGGCAGGCCATGGCCTCTGGAGACAGTGGTTTTGTGGCCAGGCAAAGGAACCTGGAAAAAGACTCTATAACACTGCCTGAGTCTGTGGAGCCTGGGAAGAGGGGGCACTAGCCACCCAGCTTGCTCTTTTCTGTGCCCCTCGATGGGGAGATTCTTTGCTCTGTGACAGGGCCCCTACTGAGAGTGGGGTTGTACTGAGCCTCCCAGGAGTCTGAATTAGGCTGAAGGATAGGGATGGAAGAGGGGAGGGTTTGACCATCTTGAGAATAATGCTGCAGCTGAGCCATCCAAGAGCTTCTGTACTGGCAGGACACACTTCAGGGCCTGAGCAGAAAAAAAACACCAGCAATACCTCAGACTTATACCAGGAGTAAGTGTTGGTTAAAGTCAGTAAACCAGCACATGCAGATAATGAAGACACTTCTTTCACTTCAGGCCTGGTTGGGCATTTCTTGCCTCCACTGGTTGACCTACTGCATATGGCATCCTAGTCTACTAATTGACACCTTGTTCTTTACTACTTTGTTATGGCTGTGGGGAAACTCTTTTCAGACGATGTGTGCCTCGGACCCCCCAAATAAAAGCTGGTATCTAACTCTGAAACTCGAACCCAGGACTGGCCAATAGTCTGATGCACTGTCCTTCCTTGGGCATCTGGTGAAGGTTTGTGCAGGTGAGGAAGCGTGGCTAAGTAGGGAGAAGGTGTAGCTCCTATAGGAGCCAAGCAGAGCTCTCCTGCCTGCAGAATGAGGGGAATCATCTGCTCCTGAGGCACCTCGTGACACTGGGTGCTTCCTCTGCATCTGGGTAGCATCTTAGAGGCCAAAATCCAGAGCTCTCAGTTCCAGTGTGTGCTATATGGGAGCAAATATCGAAGGAGCTGGGGCAAGGGTGAGCCAGATGGATAGTACCCCTTTGGCCAGAGACAGGACATCAGGCAGGGCAGACTTCCCACCCAGGTTTGAGCCCTGGAACTCCATATAATCTGGAGTTTTTCCAGGAGTGATCCCTGAGGATAGAGGAGTAAGCCCTGAGGATAGAGGGTGTACCCTCGGGGAGTGGGGAAAAGTGAAACTGAACAAAATAACATATTACTTTAATAAAGAAAAATACATTTAATGAAATGACAATCTGCTTTAAATACAAATTGTCAATTTTGTTATGAAAACAATATAGTACATTGCTATAGCTTATTTTGAATCATCCAAACATAATGATTAAGACTATAAATCAGACTGAGCTATGTGTTATACTGCCTTAAAATGTACATATGCTAGAGGTTTTCCTCAAAGGATTTCCTTTTTTGGGAGCTAGAATGATAGGGCAGCAGGTAAGGCTCAGCCTGTAGCCACACTAGGTTCAATTTCGCCATTCCACATTGTCTCCTGAGCCAGTCAGGAGTAATTCCTGATTGCAGAATAGGAGTAGCCATTGAGCATTGCCACATGTGGCACAGAAACAAACAAACACAAAAAGATAAAGATTTCTAGTGGCTGGAACAGTGGCGCAAGCGGTAGGGCGTTTGCCTTGCACGCGCTAACCTAGAACAGACCACAGTTTCATCCCCAGGCGTCCCATATGGTTCCCCAAGCCAGGAGCGATTTCTGAGCATATAGCCAGGAGTAATCCCTGAGCATCACCGGGTGTGACCCAAAAAGAAAAAAAAAAGATTTCTATTTTTTCTCAAGGATTTTCTTCGGAGACTCTTATTTTTTTCTTATTTTGTTATTTGTGAGAATAGAGGTATCACTCAGCGTGCTGAAGGGGGTATGTGTTGTGATTGTTTCAGGTATATGCTCTGCTATGCGAGCCACTTTCTGGCCCCAGAGTTTCTGGTAATGAATAGAGTTCCCTAATGTTTTTAATGCAGAATTTGTTTTCTTTGGGAAAATCTCTAGCATGTGGCCATTTTAGGCACATCCCTTTTCCCTTGAAGAGACTTCCTATGAGATTTCCTCTGGGGAGTGGAGCATGGTGAAAGTAGGCATCAAAGGGTTCAGTCATCTTTCGCTAGGACTTTGAACCTTAGTTAGTGGGGAGTTGAGTTGCTCTCTCAAAGAGCTCTGGTGGGTGTATGAATGTGGAGACTTGTCTGGTGAGCTGTGGGCCTTGGTTGGTTCACCTCTGGGCTGGGCCAATAGAACAGACCACCATTCATAAAGCCATGGGCTAGCAGAGCAGAAAGAAAATCTCAGAAATCCTTTGGCCCTGTGGTTGTGAGGGTTAAGATTTTGTTTCCTCTTCTGGCATCAAAATGGTTGTGAAAAAGGAACTGGCTGTTTGGCATGTTCTGACTCAGTTTACTACAGCCTGCAGCTGGACTGAGTCAGGTGTTGGGTGGGTGAGATTTTACACCCAGGGGCAAAGACCTACCTACCACGCCAGCCTTATTTCCAACTCAGCACAGCTTGCTTATTCACATCACCTGGATCTTGCCAAGTGTTTTTTTTTTTTTTTCTCCCTCCTGCCCTCACCGTGAACCTCTGTAGCTGCTGTGGGGCTAGTAATCTGGGCCATTGTCAGCCCTCACACAGGCCTGATGGGACAGTTGGCAGAGATGGTCAGTCCCTGCCTACACTGTCTCCTGACCTTGGTGCCTGTCCTCTACCACACCCACTCAGAAATTCTCAGTAGTTTTTAGTCCTTCAGAGTTAGCTCTGTTTTGTGCTGACTCTGCCCTTCTCTTCACCCCCAGGGGTGAAGCTGCCCTGACAGAATCATGTGTGAGGTCACAAGTTCAACCTTTGGTGATCCTCTGGCTGCAGGAATATGAGTGTCAGAGGCCTGAGACCAGGGAAGCACCAGAGCCCACCACACCTGTGCCCTTCCTACCAGGGGCCCTGCCCCAGCCCTTTTCAGGAGAGGCATCTGCAGAGAGGGGTGTGGGTACTTCCATAGCACTGGTCCGCTTTTCAGCCATAGAACAGGCTCTTCCTGAGGAGGCATTCAAAACTGAGAACGCCCTGATCCCTGCAGGGATCACAGTGGTACCAGGGTTTTACCCCTGTGGTCCCTTTGATGTACTACTTGTATTCACAGCAGAACCCTTCAGGCCTGGCCTGTCATTCATTGCTTCAGACTTTCCGCCTGAGCCCCTCACTCTTAGCTACACTATTACTTAGAGATCTGGAGAATAATTTATAGCTCCCCACCTAGGACCAATTCTAGTTACGAAGTGTCACATATCCATTCTGCAGCATGCCATTCCATTCTGTTCATGCATGCATGGTTGAGCACATGTATGCATGGGTCATGGGTGTGTGCATTGTGGATGAGCATGCCTGTGTGTGTGTGTGTGTGTGTGTGTGTGTGTGTGTGTGTGTGTGTGTATCCATGAGTGAGTTCATGGGTGGGTATGTCCTTATGCATGGATGTGAGTATGCGTGTTATGGGTATGGGGTATGGGTGGGTATGGGTGTGGGTGTGGGTGCAGATATGTCCGTGGGTATGTATGGGGTATATGCCTACAGTCATCAAAGTCTGGAATGCCTGGAGCATCTCATCATGCTTAATGCTCAGATGTTCCACCATAGAAGTGAATAGTGCAGGAAAGTGTGAGCTGGAGCTGATGCCTGTCTTTCCACTGCTCTTTATATCCTTCAGATATGAGTCTTCCTGAGGAAACACTGCCCTCTTCTGGAGTCAGAGCCATTGTGGGCTCCCTCCACACAAAGTTGGGATCTGCTGGCTGGCTACCCTCTCCCCTTTTGGTCTTCTGAGAGGTTTCCAGTGACAGTGTTGAGTGACTGGGTGATCTTTGTGTCCAGACCTGACTGGTCAGAACCACATGGTGTACATACTGGTGAAGAGCAAACAGTGGCTGGAGTGTCCTTCACCTAGGCATGGCACTAGGGTCAGATGATAATGGAGTTACTCTTGTTGGCATGTGCTGGGGTACATCTTTGTGCAGGGCACAGACAGCAGCTTCATGGGACTAGAAGTTCTGGGTCCCCAGAGGTGACAGACTTAGAACTGGCTGGCAGCTCCTGGGAGCCTCCCATCTGGTGAGACTGTTTCTTCCAAGTTCCCCTCTAAGGAGAGGGGAGTCAGGAGAATGAAAGTCCTACATTTACTGCTGGCTTTAAGTGCACTTTGCTCCAAGAGGTATGAGGCTTCCTCAGTCTCTTCCTCAAAGAAAGCCATATGCTCACTTCTCGTTCTGACTCTTGTGTTTGGGGCATGGGATTGACAGTGCTCTGGATTGTTTCTGGCATCCCAAATAGGATGTTGGGGATTAAACCTGGGTTGGCTGCATGCAAGGCAAATGGCCTACCCGCTGTGCTATTGCTCTGTCCCCACTCCTGTATTTTGTCTTGACTTGTTCATATCAGTTGTTTAATATTCATTGGTACTTAAATTCCTATTGAGTGATGAATTCTCCCAACTTACTGTGTGATAAAGATATAAAAGAATATGCATAGCATGACCTCATTTTGAGTAGAAGGAAATTTGTTTGAGGGGGTTATAAAGACATTCATATACATACCTGACCCCTGCTTCTTCCTAACCCAGTTGCAGGACTTCCAGTGGCATTTTTAGGTCTGGGACATATCAAACTTGGTTTGGTACCACAGTGTTGTCCCCAGATTTTTTTCCAGTGCCACTCAGATAATGGGAACCAGGAAGCCACCCATGCTTCACTTTGTTCCCCACCAAATGCCCCAGCAAGGACGATGACTGAATGCAAGCACCAGTTGCTGAGTGAAATGCATCTTCCCTCCTTCTCTTCCCTCTGCTGCAGGAAGGCGTGGAGGTACGTGTGGCCCGGATCTTCAACACCTTCGGACCCCGCATGCACATGAACGATGGGCGAGTCGTCAGCAACTTCATTCTGCAGGCACTGCAGGGGGAGCCGCTCACAGTAAGTACCTGCAAGTCAGGCACAAGAAACACATCTGACTCAGGGATGCACCTCACCTCTGCTGCTGCCACGAGGTAGAGATAATTCTAGGCTGGATCCGGTAGCTGTGTTGACAATTAGTTATTCCTTCCCATGCCACTAGCTGTCCTGGGAGGTGAGGAACTGGGCAGATTGCTCGTTCCTACTGCCTTTCTCACCCCCTCTTTCCCCAGTCTTTGTGAGTGAGGGAGCAGGCATAGCAGTTGGATTTCCATGAGTTTCCTAAATTTTAAGTGTTCTCTATCTCTTCTCTTCTGCTTCTTTTTTCACTTCATGCCTCAGTTTCTTGTCTTCGCTAATACATTGACTCTGGGACTTCAATTAAACCATGTTCAAGCTATTCACACCTGTCAACACATTGGCCTCATAGATGTGAGTGTAGTCCGGGTAGTCCTATTTGTCTGATATTCTATGGGATAGTTTGCTTATTAACTGAGTCTACTCCAGGGGCATATTAGAGCTGTATGTACTCAATTATAATATTCTTTTTGTTGTTGTTTGCTTGGTTCGTTTAGGTGTTTTTTGGACCATACCTGGTAGCTTTCAAGGCTTACTCCTGACTGCTTGGGATCACTCCTAGTGGGTTTGGGTGAGGGGGCATATATTGTGCCAAGGATTGAAATCAGGTCAGTTGCTTGTAAGGCAAGTGCCTACCCACTGTTCTAATCCTCCAGCCCACATGTAATCTTTTATCTAATCTTTATCTATTGTGTATAATTCACCCTCTAGGCATATCTATAGTCAGAGAAGTTTCACTGATTATTGAGCAACTAATGTAGTGCTCACTGCATGTTGTGTTCTTATCTCCATTTTCCACCCTGGAGTTGAAGCGTGGGATTTAGATGATGGCCACACCATGGTGGCCCGTATTTGAACCCAGAGATGCTCTTTATAGTGGTTGTTTTCCATGGCTGTTCGCCTCTTCTCGGATGGGCTATAGCCACTGCTGTCAACACAGAGCTTAGCTGGTCTCTGTAATAGTGAACTTGATTTCTTTTCACTTTTTAAGTTCTTTGTGTTATTTCAGAGGTTTCAGGTTGTGTTATTATGAGTCAGCACCTGCAGAAACACTGCATCCACTGCGGAAAGTCTGATTTTCTCCCTTAGGTGGAGACAGTTGTCCTCTTTTCACTGATACACATGCCACACTGCCACATTCCTTTTGCTAGCCATTGCTTTGTTTTTATCGTCTAATTGTTTTCCAAGTCTATAGTTTGGTTTTGGCTTTATTTAGATTTAGTTCTTTCTGTCCCACATGTTTTGTCTTTCTTCAGCACACAGTTTATGTGAAGGCCAATGTCTTTCTTATTTATTTATTTATTTATTTATTTATTTATTTATTTATTTATTTATTTATTTATTTATTTAGGTTTTTGGGTCATACCGGCAGCACTCAGGCATTACTCCTGGCTCTATGCTCAGAAATTCTCCTGGCAAGCTCAGGAAACCATAGGGGATGCTAGGATTCGAACCACTATCCTTCTGCATACAAGGCAAACGCCCCACCTCCATGCTATCTATCCGGCCCCAAGGCCAAAGTCTTAATGTCTTAACCTGGCCCTTGAGTCCATCATGAATTTGTTTTTACCTGTGGAATACGTTGTTGGCCTTTGGTTTGTTTTTTTTTTTGGTTTTTTTTTTTTTTTTAATCTGTGGCTGCAGGACACATTTCACAGATGAGTTTTTTCCCCTCTTGATAAAAAGGAGAATCCCAGGCCTGGGGAAACAGGCCTGAGCACTAGATCAATGCTTTTATATGTTAAGACACTGAGTTTGGTTCTACTTTTGAGTATAGCTGAGTTGTTTGTAATTGTCCCCACCCAATAAAGAAACAACAACAAAAACCTCATGAGGAAATAGAGAAAATGAATGGACATTTCTCCAATGCTAGACCCTGCAGACCTGTTCTCACTGGCGCTACCCTGGTGCCAGAGCAGGCATTGTGGCCACCACCTTCTGCCAGACCACCTGCTCCCTGCATAGCCACTTAGACTCCTGTCTTCCCTCCCACTCCGATTACTGCTCAGGCTGCAGCTTTCAATGCCTCCAACCCAGCAACCAGACAAGATCCTTTGGAGTACAGTTTACCTCACTTACCTGATCTGTTACTTGCTTTTCGGAAAGAAACAACACTCAGCAGTGCCCTTGGGAATCTTTCTTCCTTGAACAAACAGAAACTGCCACTGAGCTCCCCTGAGATACCTCTTTCCAGGTAGTCATTGCCACCTGGGGACAGCCTGCCTCATACAGACTCTGAGAATAGAGAGCTTCTCCTAACAGTGTGAGCCTCCACCTCCCTGCCTATACACACCCCACACCCCATCTCACCAGCTACTTCACCTGTCTGTTCATCTACAACTTTGTCCTTCCTGGTCCTGACCTCCTTTCCCACTGCCCCTTCACCCGGGCCACCTGCAGTATATCCTGGCCCCACCATGTGAATGTCTTTATTGTACTTGCCTCTGGCTGAAGTGTTGTTCTTCAAGCCTCCCCTGTCCCTGCTAGGGTGTGAGCTCTTGTTTTCATAGCTGTGTCCCCCTTGTTCCTGCTACCTGAGAGTCCCATGGTTTTTCAGTCAGATGCATCATCAGGCTCTGAGTAGCTGCAGTGAGACTGCTAGGCCTTGCTTTCTCCTCCTCCTTCCTACTGTTTCCTCCTTCCTCTTTCTGTTTACTCCTTCTCCTTCCTCCTTCTTCCTCCTATTTCCTCCTGCTTCTTCTCGCTTTCTCCCTCCACTTCCTCCTGCTCCTTCTTCCCTCTCCTATCTCACCCTTCCTCCTCTTTCCTCCCACTTCCTCCCGCTCCCTCCTCTCGCTTCCTCCTGCTTCCTCCTTCTCCCTTCCTGTGCTTTCTCCTGCTCACTGGCCTCAACTCCTGGCCACTCTAGCTAAGCTCTCTGTCCTTCCAGGCTCCTAGCTCATCCACGAGCTTTGACACAGCCTAAGATCAGAGCTATCTAGTTTGTAGGTGAAACCATTCAAGGTCCTCCAAGAAAGGCTTCATGATTTATTGCCTCATGAGCAGCCAGCCCAGCATTAGGTGAGGGACTGAGTCCTCAGCCTCCTTGAGAATGACCCTGCTGTGAGTAGAAGGCATTGACAGTGTTCTCAACAAGACTGTGCTGGGGACAGAAGGAGATAGATGATAGGTGTCCATGGGGTTGTAGCAACCGCTCAGTAGTGTGTGGGCTTATAGCAACCCCATAGCAGTGCAGGCCTATAGCAGCCCCTCAGCAGTGCATGTGTCTGACAGGAGGCAGGAGTCCTTGGCAAACACTCAGCTGAGATATTTTCTCTAGTCATACAGTTCTCCCTCCCACAAGGGACTTGCTGAGCTGACTTGCCTTTTGCATTTTCCTTCCTGTGCCACTGAGGGCGCCTCTCCTGATATTCTACAAATAATAGGGCTTGGAGCTGGTCACCCATCGCACTTCCTCAGTCCTGCCTGCCACTGGGACCCCAGTCTAAGAAGGGCTCCTCCTATTATTTCCATGTCTTTTGGAGAGTGCTCAGAAATTTCTTGGTAGCAATCTTCCTTTCTCTAAACTGGGGGATGTCACCCCCTCACTTCTAGCTGCTTTATTCAGAAGCTCTTTTTTCACTTTATTTCTCAGCAAATATCTGTAGTCTTTGGGCAGATCTTAGTGTGTGCTTCACTGCCTC
Source organism: Suncus etruscus (assembly GCF_024139225.1). NCBI lineage: Eukaryota > Metazoa > Chordata > Mammalia > Eulipotyphla > Soricidae > Suncus > Suncus etruscus. The sequence goes on along the minus strand of NC_064859.1, from coordinate 59,459,398 downwards.
AGCTGATTTCAGGATCATTCCTGAGTTCATGGGTCCAGATCCAGCACCGTTCCTCTAAGTGGGAGGCCACAGAAGCCGAGAAAACAGTAAACCATTTCAGAGACTTAGAAAATAGCTGAGTCTGCCTCGGGTAGAAATGTGTAGTTTTTGGTGAAGAGACTTTATTTCATATATACTCATGTGTACTGAAGTGCACTCAGACTGTCATATACTGACAGGTTGGGGGGAGGGGTGTTGATGCTGTTTTGTCCCGCCATTCTGAACAGTGTGTCTTGCTGAACCACAACTTTATGTGGGTGAATTTTCCCTAAGAGGAGGCATGATTGAGGTTGCAGCCTATATACTTTTAAAAGCCTAGTTGTTTATCCAAAGGAAATGTTGAGGGAAAATATTCATATTAAAACTCTTGGTCAAAGTCAGTATCTTATTCATCCTTGATTCTGCCACTGTGATGTGGTAGGAGGTTCTAATGTACAGCTCTGCTCCTGGAGGTGCTCCTGGGTAAGGTGAGGGTTCCTTCACCCACATGTTCTACTCCTTCTCCCCATAGTCTGCCCAGCGCACCATGCTTCTCCCCATGACAGTTTCCAAGTCACCATGCTTTGCCTGATTTCCCGCCTTTGCAGCTTAGTCACCCAAGCTTAGCTGGAACCCTAAGTCGCCCTGCATTACACCCCTTCAGGAGATGTGCATGGGACTGGGACTGTACACAAGAGAGGGTGAACATATATATGAGTGGGAGTGTACGCAGGAGAGGTACACACAGGAAAGGGTGGGAACTCGATGATGGGAGTGTACCTGGGATTGGGAGTATACACAGGAGCCAGAGCATATATGAGAGAGGGGAAGTACATGCAGGAGAGAGCTCACATAGAAGAGGGCATACATGGAGCAGGAGAGTACACAGGACTGGGAGTGTACACAGGAGAGGGCATATGTGGGTGTGGGGTGTGGGTGTGTACATGGGAGAGGGCTTTCACATGAGCATTGGTGTACATTCAAGAGGGCATGTATACACAAGGGAGGAAAGTACATATGACCAGCATAGCTGGAGAGGGTAGGGATGAGAGGGTGTGCATGGGAGCATGTTTCCATGGTAGTGAATATACATACAAGAGGGAGTACACATAGGTTCTAAGTACATTGTAAAGGAAAAGCCCTATTTGGGTGGGGGTAGAATAGCGTCTTCTCTTTGATTTTTTTTTTTCTTTAATCTTTTGTAAGAAATTGTTTTTCCACTTCTTTCTCTTTAAGTTACCTTGGTTCTGTTCTCAATATCTTGTGGTTTGCTTCTTTTTTTGTTTCATCTGTTTATCAGCTTTATATGCTCAGCTCCTGTGCCTGGTTGGGTCCTCTGGCACTTGTTTTCTGCCCGTGACAGATCCTAACAATCTGCCCTCATACTCTGCATTTTGCTGCAATCTCGCCTTTGTTTACTTGCCCCTCATGGGACACCGCATGGGGTGTGCTGTGTATCACAATCAGAAACTGCCAAGTACTCTTGTCAGTTCCTCCAGAACAGAGATGAAGGCTTTGCTCTTTTATATTGGAGTTAAAATCCCACAAGTACATCACTTACACTTTGTCATTTATGAAGGTCCGGGGAGCTGGTAGCTACCATTATGGGATCCCTGGTTAGTTCCTAGTCTTGCCAGAGTCCCTTAAAATACCACAATGCCTACAGCTACTTTCCTGGCCTGGCCTCACAGAGGCTATGCTGCCAGCACCAGCGGGTGGGATGCTCCTGCAGGCAGTCCTGGGGAGTCCAGCAAAGAAGGTTGCATGAAGATGGCAGTGCCTGGACTTGGCTCCAGGGGCAGTAGGGACTAAATCAGACACAGCTTCTCACTCTACAGTACTTTATTCTGGGCTTTGATTCTGTAGCTCTAAACCTTTTTTTAGTATCTGAGAGAACTGCCTAGGCAGTGCTCAAGGACCCCATGGCCAATCTGAGGAATGCTTGGCCTGACTTTGCAGGCTCTGATGGTTTATTACCCAAGGGTCACACAGAACTGGTATGACCTGTGGTAGGTCCTATGTATCCCAGAATTCTGTTTCCCCAACTTGCCTTCAGGACCATGTCACATCGGAGCTGCTTAGTGTCTTCCCATTGTTCTTTGGTTTTTAATTTTTGTATTTTGAATCTTACCCAGTTGTGCTCAGTGGTTACTTCTAGGTATGTATTCAGGAATCACTCTTGAGATACCAGGCACAGTATCCACTAGATACAGTACCCACTGTACTATCTCTCTGGCCCCCTTTTACTCTTCTTAAGGCAAAGGTGTTTGTCGCTTCCTTGTCTCAGGCTCACCTGGCTTCTAGTGTTCAGGATTGAGCACCTGCCAGCAGACGGGCATCACTGAATGCTGCCTTCTTCTGAGTGTTCTGTATATAACCCCCCACTGTGAGTGGGAGGTGGCAATCGGGACATCCTCATGGGACTAAAAGCTAGACTCAGTTCAGCTTTGTCTCCCTGCACACTGAAGTCTGCTGTTCCTCAGCCCCCTCTTCCCATTCCTCCTCCTTAGACTCAGAGGAACGACCCCTCCATGTCTCTGCGGGCCCTGAGATGGTAGGCAGTGCTACTGCTACTTTGCTAGCCACTGGGCTGCTGCTGTCACAGTGGATCCAGGCAACCAGTCTTCTGAAGGCAGGGGCCCCTCCACCAAAGCAGCGAGCAAACAAGAAGTGGAAGCTGGGGCTCCCCCTGTCAGCCGAAGAGACTCTTGGAGCACCCCAATTCTGAGGGAGTGATGGCAAGCCTGTTCTCACTGGTCCTTGCTTGGTGTTGGGTGTTAGGGTGCTGGAGGGACAGACTTAGCAGACATTGCCTTTGGCTTGAGGCCACGATCACATGGTTCAGATTACGGCTGTAGGGAGGTGCAGGGCTTGAGCTAGACCCCAAGAAAGGACAGCATCTGGCTAGTTGGGAAGGACCACGTGTGTAGTAAGCCTGGAGGCCTGCACAAGGTCCACATGGAGTTGGGCCCCCAGAGTCCCCACTTGGCCCTTTCCCGAGTAGCCTGGGTGCTTCTCTCTAATGTGACGGTACACAGGCATGGCTGGGAGCATCAGCTGTCAGGAATGTGAGTATCACCAGAGTGAAGGGTCCTGGAAAGGGCTGTTGCCTCAATTCCCTAGGCCAGACTCGAGACCCTCACATATTGAGGCCCCCTCTGGGCTCAGTCACTTTGAGTTCATTCTTAGAAGAATGTGGCATAAACACACACGCTTGTTCCCATCTCTGCCTGCTGTCCCATTAGGATGTGCCTCAGAAGAACCCCTAGTGTTTTGGACAGTCCCTGCCCAGTGGCCTCAGTATAAAAGATAATCCTTGCAGGAGGAAGGGGACCGCTTTCTGGTCTTGGGGCAGTTGCTTCTTTCTCACCAGATCTAACGGTTGGTTTCCTCCTAGGTGTATGGATCCGGGTCCCAGACGAGAGCTTTCCAGTATGTCAGGTAAGGATATCACCCACTCCCAGAACAGGCTGGGGCTCTGATGCTGGGTGGAAAGGGAGACAGCAGCGAACCTTCAGAGCCCGTGGACACACCATTCACATCACACCTCAGCAGCCTGACTTGTCTCCCCATCAGTTCTGATTTCACAATGGGAAGCTCTCTGAAAGTTAAGTTTGAAACACTTATCATCAGCTTTAGGCTGGAGTTGTCAGCCTCTTGCTGCCACCTAGTGTCTCCTGAGCAGACCTGCCTGTCTCTTTCCTACTAGGCTGCTGTCAGCCATCATCATTTCTCAAACCTACAAGTTCCAAAATCTGATCCATTTTAAGTGGGACTTTTCAAAATAGAAAAGTTCATAGTATTAAGGGAAAGAATAAGATAAGTACCCTAGTATTGAACAACATGCTGAAAATAAATGCTGATGAGCAGATTTAAGAACGTGATATTATTGATGGTTTTCTTGGACATCCCTATAAATCTCGTGGCTGGTCACTTAAATTGGTGACTTATGTTAGAATGCAATGGAGGTTGGTGGTGGTGGTAGAGTATATAGCAGGTAGGGTCTTGGCCCAGGTTTTATCCCCAGTTCCCCTAAGCCTGCCAAAAGTGATCCCTAAGAACAGAGCCAGGAGTAACACTTGAGCGTTACCTAGTGTGCCACTCCCAAAAGTTACCAAGAGACCAGTTCCATAGTTCAACACAGGACAGTTCTCGAGAATCCCTTGTGTGTTTCTGCTATCTTCAGTCCTTCTGAAATGCTCTTCTAAGTCTTGGCACTATAAGTGTCTGCTTTTCTATTTGGTACCCTGGAGTGGCCAGGCTATTTCTACTGTGTTTTTTTTTTTACGTGTTTTTTTTTTTTTTTTTTTTTTTTTTTTGGGTTACACCCAGCAGTGCTCAGGGGTTACTCCTGGCTCTACGCTCAGAAATTGCTCCTAGCAGACGAGGGAGACCATATGGGATGCCAGGATTCGAACCAATGACCTTCTGCATGCAAGGCAAATGCTTTACCTCCATGCTATCTCTCCTCCCCTATTCCTATTGTCTTGAGGTCATCTATAGGGGTGACATGGTAGATGGGGTAATTCCTAACTCCTCCTCCCTTTCAGCCAGGGCAAATGTCTAGGCTTACTTGATTATGGAAGATCATAAGTAGAAGCTCCTTTGAGCTTTTAGAGGGATGAAACCAGAGTGATAGTATAGTAGGTGGATCACTTGCCTTATCTCAGACAACCTGGGTTTGATACCTAGCACCCCATATGACCCCCATATGATATAACTTAGGAGTGATATCTAAGCATAGGTAGCCTCTGACCACCTTTGAGTTGTTGCCCTTAAATAGAACAACTTCTGATTGGGGGGGGGGGGGGAAGGAGAGGAAAAAATAAAAGAGAGAATCAGCCATGGTAGATTTTCCTGAAAGGATTTGTGAAATTTCAGATTTGATGTTTAAGAAGCTGTGAATAAACCCTCCATGATAGTCAACATTCTCTCTGATTTTTTCTTCTCCACTCATCAGTATTTTCTCTAGTAGGGCCCCAACGCCTAAGTCCCTCTGTTGCCCCAGTATTCCAAGAAGGGTGTGAACTAGGAATTATCAGCAGTTCCCTTCTTTTTCTGAACATTCCAGCCAGATACCTGGTACCCAGAGAAAACTCTTGAGGACTGCTGGTTGGACTTCTATGTATTGAGTGCCATCTTCTCATGACGATATGTTCTCATCCCACCCTCCTTCACTCACCTGCCTCCTCCTCTGCACTCTCTTGAAGGAATCTTAGATTTTCCCTTACATCACATTCCTTTAACCTGGTCTTTGAATCCCAGACTTCTCCACCAGGGATGCCACATGAGACAATAGTGAGACTGCAGTAAAAAGGAAATCTTCTGACCTGTTCTTATTTCAGAGTCATCATCAGATATTTAAAAAAATAAATCGCTGTATAGGGGCCAGAGCAATAGGGCAGCAGGGAGGCACTTGCTTTACACACGGCAAGCCAGGTTCCATCGCCTGCACCTTGTATGCTCTCTCAAACCTCACTAGGAGTGATCCCTGAGCACCACTCAAGGGTGGTTCAAAAACCAAAATTTTTAAAAATTATCCATAAAAATCAACAGATACATTTTTTTGTCAAATGACTAAGACAAGAAGTCAGTGGTTTATGTGTTGCAAACATCACCTCAGCTCAGGACAGACTACTTTGAAGCTCAGTGCCCACTGGCAAGTAGCTGACAGAGGTGCTAACTGGGGCTTCACTAGATATACTCTCTGTTGCATCACCATTTATTCCGATCCCTGAGGGGCTGACCTTGATTTTCCATTGGTGGAATCTAGTCCTATGGCTGACATGATTTGATCAGTAACTTGGAGGAAACAATTTTATGTACCTTTGATCCTTAAGTTCAGTGGAGATGGTTGGCCTGCCAGAGTTCTGCTATTTTTAATAAGCGTATTTTAGGAACTTTGACTTCATCACATTATACATGCAGTTTGAATCTGTGATCACTGTACTCAGTCTAAACGTTCTCGGGTCCCTAACTACCCCCCAGGCAGCACTTTAGGCTTTCTGGTCTCAGTGATCATACATTTAACATCTTGGCATGACTCTGTCTGGTTTATCTTTCCATGGCCAGGTTCCGTCCTCATCCACACACAAAGGCATGCTCTTTTTTCTTCCAAAGTCACTTTGTCAAAATGACACTGTTAAAGAGCTTCAGGTTAAGAGTGGCCTATGCAATTTTGACCTTAAAAGTTGCCAGCTTGTTACATAAAAGATGTATCCCCTGCCCTACCCTGCCACTGGGAACACTTATCTAAGAGTTTGTCTAAGAATTTGTCATAGGCAGTGTCTTACATAATGTCTGCAAGTCACTGTTCTCCAGCTAATATGGACCCCCAACACTCACTTCACTATTAACAATTGTGGATGCTACTTTAATGGCAGCTTTTAATGTCCTTTATGGATATGCAGAGGCATAAGATGTAAGAGACTGTGCCGTGATCATTACTGCCATAGTGATAAAGTGACTTTACCAGTTTCTAGAGAAGAGAAATCATCCAAAGCCATCAGAAATGTGCTTGGGTGCTTGATCCTTGAGAGTGGAATAGATTTAAGCCCTATTTATATAAAATCCCCCATTTGTTATAAACTCAGGAAATCATATATTTACTAAATACCCTACTGGAAAAAAAATTTTTTTTCAATGAAAAGGAAAATAAAAACAGCTTTTCTTCTGGAAGTTAATCAGAGTTTAACCTGCTCCTTGTAAATGAAGGAAGAGGAGTAGGGAGAGATTTCAGACTAGATTTATTTAGGTCACTAGAGAGTCTTCTAAGACATAGATAAAGCCAATGGAAATAAACCTAGAAAAAGTACTTATCTATAGCAGTGAGGTGTCATTTTTACGAAGTAACTTTTTTTTAACAGAGCCACACTTTAAAGCTTCTGAAACTAAGAGCCTAACCTTGGTAAGCGGAAGTTTGCTTACTTCTCTTCACCTTCATGGCCCAGTCGATCACGATCCATTCAATCCCAGACACCCTGACTGTTTCATGGGAGGTGTTTCGGGGGCAGGGGGTGGTGAGCTGAAGGTGGAGGGAACAGGGAGCTTCGTTCCGGTAGATATATTCAATATGGTTTGAATTCATCTGTGATTTGCCAGTATGGGAATCACATACTGGAGTGCTTCCATTTCTGTGGCTCTTTTATTTTAAGTCATTTGTAGAGGTCAGCTCCCTGGGTTCGTTTTGAACACAGATTTTTTTTTTCATTAGAAACTTATGAACACTCCCATCATTTGCTGGGGTGTGCTTTCTTTTTTCTTTTTAATTTTTAAAGATGTCAAATACATTTAAAAATTAAGTAGAGATGCCACGCCCATCCAGCAGCTTCCATTCTATTTGACCATCTCTGCTACCACCGAGTGCAAATCCCAGTCATCCTGCCATCTCATACCCATTGTGTCACCATCTTCTTATTTGCAGCAATTTATTTCGACATTCTGTTTCCATCTGGGGTTTGGTCTGCCTCCGGGTGGTGGCATGTCTCTGGTGTTCAACACAGGGTCCTTCTGGGGTGTCCCTCACCTGGCCCTCCCTTCTTTTCTAGTGACCTTGTCAATGGCCTAGTGATGCTCATGAACAGTAATGTCAGCAGCCCGGTCAATCTGGTAAGTGTGCCCCTCCTCTCTGGCCTCTAGCCACTCATATGTCCATTCTCCCAGGCTACCAGCTTGGTCTGTTTGTCTTCATCCCACCCAGGATATGTATGTTGGCTGCTTGCTGCTAGCTAGAGGAAAAAATACCCAAATGCAAATCCAAATGCCTGGATTGGGCCATCTACCAGAGAAATAGGAAGGACTGATAAGTGCTGAGCTGATCTCTTCCACTTAGAGCAGGGGTCTCAAGCTCAATTTACCTGGGGGCCGCAGGAGGCAAAGGCAGGGTGAGGCAGGGCCGCATAAGGGATTTCACTTACCAAATATTCGCAATAAAAAATCGCATTAGCAAGAAAAAAAATCGCAAAAAATAGCATTAAACATTTGCATACCCCGAAGGGAACTGCTCAGGGTATGTGAGTGTTTAATGCAATTTTTTTCTTACTAATGCGATTTTTATTGCGATTATTTGGTAAGCAAATAATCGTGAATACTGCGATATTTGAAGGCCAGCCACGGGCCACAAAATGTATGGAGGGCCGCAAATGGCCCGTAGGCCGTGAGTTTGAGACCCCTGACTTAGAGGGTCTGGCGCTGGAAATCCAGAGTTTCCCAATCCATAGGGAGTGAATGGACCTTTGTTTGGATTTTGTTTCTTCCTCCCCATCATGAATGTCCCTATGGCCTTGCTTATAAGTAACCTGTAGCAGTTGAGAGCCATGGCATAAGTTGGGCCATTACTGTCCGGCATCTGTGGTTCTACTGCACACATTCTGGTTGCTTTATCTATTGTTACTTCCTGCCATCCTGGAATCTCTTTGTGGGCTGGGAAGCTTGTAGGTGTCTGGTTGAGATACTCACCAGCTCTTTTCACGCAGTGTTGGAAAGCTTGGGTGCTCTCCAGATTTTGTTCTGCAGCTGACTAGTCCCTACTCACAGTTTTTCCTTGCAGAGGTAGAATCTGCTTTGCTGCCCACCGATTGCTCTGCCATCCCTCCTGGACCTGTTGAGGCAGTGCCCTGCTGTAGGCTTTCCACTCTGTTCATTCAGCTGTACCTGTGAGGCTGGGTCCCCTCTTTCTCCTTTGGCCATGGCTCCTGGGGTATTTTACTTAATCTCCATGGAAATGTAGGTGCTTAGAGTAGAGTCAGTATTCGGACACTCTGCTTCTTGGTCTGGAAGTTAGTCTGTCATGCTCATCTCCACCCCAGGTCATCTTTCTTGGCTAGAGCTGCAGCTCCTTACCAGAACTTCTCCCAACTCTCCCCTGATTCCTGCCATGTGATTAGGGTCACAGGCAATGCCTTGCCTGCCTTGTCTCTAGACAGTGCCTGACTTCTTATATCTTTGCCTTTATGACCAGCCACCTGAGCATTGTTCCACAGAATTCTTTTCCCAAAAGTAGGAGAGTTTCTAGCAAGCAGGAAAGATTTGGCCCAGGAGCCATCACTCTACTGGGACAGTTGACACCTCCATGGGGACAGGTGGCTTTTGGAGCCCAGCCAGTTATAGGTGTGTCAGATACAGAAATTGTCCTGGTACCTCTGCCAATGAATGTGTCCATGTTAGATGACCTTGATCTTCCCTGAGACCATCCCTGTGAAGAGATGATCTAAATAGAGGATAAAGGGAGACAGATCCACATAGGGTCTCCCACTGTACAAAAGGAGAGCATAACTCCTCAGTGCACTATTTTGGGGTCTGGGGATGCTGAAAAGCTCTTCCAAATAAACTAATGGCTACAGCATTCTGCACCTTGGCTTAGCAGAGAAAGCTGGTCCAGTTTTGTGTTTTTTTATTTTGCCATGTTTTCAACCTCTTGAAAAATATTCCATGAGACGTGATGAGTAGAATCCTGGAATGGCATAGCTGGCCCATGAACTTCTTCAAAGATATGCCTGAAGGGGTCTCTGGGTGGGGACAGTGTGGTGGTTACACTCATAACCAGAAACCATTTCTTTCAGGGGAATCCAGAAGAGCACACAATCCTCGAGTTTGCTCAGTTGATTAAAAGCCTTGTTGGTAAGTAGGATGGAAAAGCACCTTTTGCAGAGAAGCTGCACTTCACCTTCCCTCTCAGTTATTGCCGCCTTGACTAAGAAATAGGCAGTTAATACAAATCAGTCAAATTGGATATAAAGCAGACTTTTACCAAACACCAGCTTCTTTCCTGATTCCTTTATTGGGTCATAGAAAGAGGTTCAAACTGTCACCATTGGTGTTCATAGTCATAATGTGGGTATCTGTGGTGTGGGAATAATGGGGTTGTTGTCTATCCCTTGAAATGCAGCTGTGCTCAATCATTCCCCGACAGGCATCAAATATTTGGGTTCTCAGGGAACAGGCAGTGACTTCATTGAGTGTTTCTGATACAGTCTGTTGGCGCATTTGGTTCCAGATAGTTCTGGCACTCTCATAGTGAAATGTGGGAGGAGTGTGGGCAAGGGATCCCATTTGGTCTGTTCTCATAATCTAGAAGCTATATTTTCAGCCCACTTTGGGTTGCAGATGCAGCTTAGTAAACCTTTAGGTACATGAGAAAGCTTCTGGCTCTGGGTTGTGTCTAGTTTTCCAAGGTGTTTGAATTTTAACTCAGACACAGCCAGGGATTGTAACCACTGGTGCGTCACATCTTTTAGCCTATGAGGAAGCTGGCTACAAGGTCTGATCCTGTTGTGTACAGGCTCTGGCAGGGACACAGAGTCCTTCCCCACTGACTCAGGACTCACTTCAGCAGATGCATATGCAGCCCTGGTTTCAGTCAGGCACCTTCCTGGAACTAGCCTTATGTGTCTCAGGCTCCTCTATTTAGACCAATAGAAGGTTGGGTGCTTTTCCAGCGAGGAGCTTCTATTAGGCAGAGCACCTAAGTGACCTAGAGCTTGGTAGGTGGCAGTAATCAGACCTGGCAGTGACCTTGTTGACATTGGAGACCTGTGAGATGGGGCGCCTGCCCCTTCCCATTGCAGCCAAGGGACCTTCATGGTGTCACTGAGGGTATTAGCAGTGACCCCCATGGATGGGTTTCTTTAGTACAATACTTTGCCCCGGCCATGTCTGATTCTCTTTCTATATTCTTCCTTTTAATATCTCAGGGAGTGCAAGTGAGATTCAGTTTCTCTCGGAAGCCCAGGATGATCCCCAGAAGAGGAAACCAGACATTAAAAAGGCAAAGCTAATGCTGGGTTGGGAGCCTGTGGTAAGTGTCGGACACACGCACACAGCTTGCTGGAGGAGAACACCCACACTTCCACGAATGTCCTTATGTAGGATGCAGCATGCCATTCACCCAGTCCTGGCCACCTGACAAATCTGACATCAGATTTTTCTCCAGTCTACATGCTGTCCTCCTTTAATGGGTCTCACCACTTCCTGTCTCAACCATTATTTCCCCATAGCTCCTGCTCTTAGGGGAGTTGAGTCAGGTGGAGGGAGGAGGGTTTTGCATCCTGCAGCTTCTGCAGAGTCCAAGGCTGGCACACAGCAGGAACTTGAGTAACTTCAGATTAGACCAGCTTAGGGATGGTCCTGCAGGTGTGGCTAATGCCTGGCCAGGTCACTTGTGTAAAGGAATTGACCCGACCAAGTACTATTCATCATTTTATGGTTTTTTTGAGGGAGGTTAGGGGGGCACACTTGGTGATGCTCAGGGGTTATTCCTGACTCTGGAGTCACTCTTGGCAGGCTTGGGGGACCACATGTTATGTTGGGGATAAAACCTGGGTTAGCCATTTGCAAAGCAAACACTCTATCCACTATGTTATTGCTCTGGCCCCAGGATTGTTCACTTTTAAAATGTCTGTTGAACTAGGTTTGATTCCCTGTACCATATAGGGTTCCCCAAGTCCCTGTCCCCCCCCCCCCACCAGGAGTGATATCTGAGTGTAGTGCTAGAAGTAAGCCCAGAGCACCATCAAGTGTGGCCAAAAAACCCCACAAAAAATGTTTAATAAAATAAAAATGTACATAATGGTGAACAAAGTTCTCCCCCCCCAAAAAAAACAAATAAAACAAAAATGTTTCCTTGGCCTTCTGAGTGCTTCACTGAGAGCCCCATCATAGGAGGGAGACGCCAGAGGGAAGCAGATGAGTTTATTAACATGGACACTGGAGGGGCCGGGCGGTGGCGCTAGAGGTAAGGTGCCTGCCTTGCCTGCGCTAGCCTAGGACGGACCGCGGTTCGATCCCCCGGCGTCCCATATGGTCCCCCAAGCCAGGAGCGACTTCTGAGCGCATAGCCAGGAGTAACCCCTGAGCGTCAAATGGGTGTGGCCCAAAAAAAAAAAAAAAACAAACATGGACACTGGAGGCCAAGAAAGGATTCTGAGTCAGAATAGCCTCCTAGGAGATCTCCACAGGCTCAAATTGACAGATAACACTAGGTATAGGAAAAACTAATCTCCATTTTTTTCATCGCTTTTCAGAAAGTTTTGGGGTTTTTTTGGTTTTTTTGTTGTTTTGGCTTTTGGGTCACACGTGACGTGATGGTGCTCCGGGATTACTCCTGACTCAGCTCTCAGAAATCACTACTGACAGGTTCAGGGGACAACTTGGGAGACCAGAGATCAAACTTTGGTCAGCTGTTTGCAAGGCAAAATGCCCTGCCCACTGTGCTATTGCTCTGACCCATCTTCATTTTCTCCCTTCTGTGCTTATTTTAACTGCTTGATTGAAGTACTATTGACTTGCAACAGATATACAATTTATTATGTTTGGTCTGCTTTTATACATATATATGGAGCCATCACCACAGTAATGTCACAGACAGGCCCTTTTTTCCTTCTTAGATAATGCTTCTCTGGAGAATTTTGCCTTGCTTTCCCTGGATTAGCAGCTGATTTGACTTTCTGTTTTCTTGTTTGTTTCTAGGACAACCCCTCGACTCCAAATTAAGGTTACTCTCTGGTGGTGTCCTGGGTCTCTTAGACTCAGTTCCCTGGGGTGGATGTGCAAAGGGCACATGCCATGTCTGAGAGAGGCAGTGAAGTGAAATAGATTGCTTTCTTCATGTGTGGTAGACATCAGAAAGACATGGCTGTTCATCCTTGAAAAAGTGTTTTTGTGGTTGAGTCTAAGTGGTGTAGATACCAAATCAGCAAGAGGTAGTGTGGGATCCTGGGACGTGTGTGTGTGTGTGTGTGTGTGTGTGTGTGTGTGTGTGTGTGTGTGTGTGTGTGTGTGTGTGTGTGTGTGTGAGAGAGAGAGAGAGAGAGACAGAGAGACAGAGAGACAGAGACAGAGAGAGAGAGGGAAAGAGAGAGACAGACAGACAGACAGACAGACAGACAGACAGAGATATCATACTGAACCACGTTCTAAAGAGGAAGCCTCACATCCTGGGTGTATGTGTGTCCAGGTTCTGAAGAGGAAATCTCATACCCCGGTGTGTGTGTGTGTGTGTGTGTGTGTGTGTGTGTGTGTGTGTGTGTGTGTGTGTGTGTGTGTGTGCGTGTGTGTGCGTGTGTGCGTGTATCTGCCTGCGTGTGTGTGTGTGCCTGCCTGCGTGCATGTGTGTGTGTGCCTGCCTGCCTGCCTGCCTGCCTGCCTGTCTCCAGGTTCTGAAGAGGAAGCCTCATACCCCCCTGGGTGTGTGGGTGTCAGATCCATCACACTGACTCAGGTTCTGAAGAGGAAGCCTCATACCCCGTGATTGGGGAATGTAGATCTGGAAGCAATGCCGACACAGGAAATAATTCACACAGATTAAGGCGATAAAACAGGTTCAAAAACAAAACCAGGTTTAGAAACTTCAACATAAGCTCCTGCCACCAGGCAAAAGGGTACTGGCATAGAGATAAACAAGCTGTGAGCCAAAACTGGAAGATTTTCTGACCCCAGGTCTCTATTGGGAAGAGTAGGACCATTCCCATGGGTGGAGAACAGGTAGGGGAGGGAACCAAACTATAGGTTCTTCTTACTCAGGTGGGACAAGCACATGCAAAGAAGAAATAGCCTGATTTGAGTGAGAACTGGTTATCTTCAACACTGACCTCTCACTCAGCCTCACTTTCTCTTTCACAGGTCCCACTGGAAGAAGGTTTAAACAAAGCAATTCACTACTTCCGTAAGGAACTTGAATACCAGGCAAATAACCAATATATCCCCAAACCAAAGCCCGCAAGAATAAAGAAAGGACGGACACGCCACAGCTGAGAACCTCCCTTCCAGGATGGGAGACACCTGGTTCACACTTGATGAGATGTATTTTTTTTATCCTTTTCAGGTTTTTTTTGTTGTTTTGTTTTGTTTTGTTTTTTTTAAAAAAAGACTTTACAAGGTGTCATGAAGAACAAACTGGAATTTTATTCTGAAGCTTGCTTTAAAGAAATGGATGTGCCTAAACTCCCCCTCGAAAAACTGCAAATTTTGCCTTGCACTTTTTAAATCTGTCTTTTTATGTAAAATATCGTAGATGTATCTGCGTCTTTGGAGTTTTTTATCTTGCTGTGAGAGCTGATGTGACTGTCGTCGACAGTTTTATTTACTGGTTTCTTTGTGAAGCTGAAAAGGAACATAAATGGGATAAAAATGCCGATTTTATTTATAAAAGTGGGTACTTATGAGACATTATTCTACGCATAAAGGACAATAAAAAACCACATAAATCACAAGATTTAGCAGTAACGTCAAGTGGGTTGCATCACCAACATTTATTCTGTGGGCTGCTGAAAGAGTTCTGCTTGAGAGCTTTTATGTTTCTTTTAATTCAGAATTTTTCCAGGTCTAGTTTTTAGTTACCAACTTGACTTTGAAATACTTCCATTGTCACTTCCATTGAAATACTTCCATTGAAATCACTACTGTGTTGTGCTGCGTGTTTGGGGGGTGGGGTGGGTTAGGGTGGGTGGGCCAGCAAAGTTAACATATTCTTGGTTAACTGGTTAAATATGCTATTTTAATAAAATATTGAAATTCACTCTCAGCTCTAAATGTTGGTTCTGTTTTGCATGACTACTAAAGAAAATACTAGAGAACTTCATATGAAAAAGCCTCTGAAGGCATACAGAGGTAGTGTAGTTTATAATTTGAGTCATTGTGGAAAGTTCTCTGTGGACCAGATCTGAGCATCTCGTATGTTGGTTGCAGTATGAGGTGGGGAGATCTGTCTCCTTCTCTGGCCAAATAGGCTAGACAGAGAGAGAGAGAACCCAAAACTGCAGGTAGGCATGAAGTGACAACTTTTATAGCTCTTTAATAACTATTCTTTCCAGAAAGGTATAGTGTTAGGATTTTTGTTTCTCTATTCATGACAAATGGAAGAACAACATACTAAATTAAAGCAGCAGGTTTTTTAAGTAAATTGACTTTGTGTGACCTTGAAAAAGTGTTGAAATGTTGGGTGGTGTTTATTTGATCGTCCAGGTCATATGTATTTGCCTGTCCTTCTAGATCACCCTGGGCCTGGTTGGGTATTTTTGTTTTGTTTTCCCCAGTTAGACATTTTTCCAGGCTGAATTTCTGGGCCAAGCTAAGGATTCTCTGGCTTTTTAATTTTGTATCTTAATTTTGTTTGGGTTTTTAATGCTGAATTCTCCAAAAGATTCTGGGACCAGAGACAGCAGTGACTATGGGTTGGTGTTGTTAAATTGGATGTGGAATGTGTGTGAGTGAGAAATTGTTTTATTTTAAAAAATAAAACTGAAGGCCAGAGAGAAAGTACAAGGGGATAGCACTTCTTTCATGGAGCTGACCCTGGTTCCCAGCATAACATATTTTACCCCCGGGGACCATGTAATTGCTAGTTATGTCATACCACCTCCTGCCCCCCCCAAAAAAAGAAATGTGAATTGTGCTTTTGAAGTCACATTTTGATTAACCCTTGTTTTATAATACTTTGAAATATCAGGTATACTGCTTCATTCACTGCACCCACCACACAGGATCTTATGCTGAAATTCTGTCAAAATGCTCCTTCACCATTCTTGCCACCTACCACTTTTCAGCCTAAGATTTTTTTTCCTCTTGCCAGTTTGTTGGCAAAACAACAGATATTCTCCTTCAGATTACCGACATCCAGTAAGTGTCACTTCCTGATTGACTTCACTTAGTATGTACCTAATCATCTCCAATTTTATCTAGATTGTCACAAAAGACATGAATTTCATCATTTCAAGTAGCTGAGGAAAATCTTATTGACTATGCAAATCACAGCTTCTTAATGCAGTCATTTACTGATTGGCATTTAGGTTGATTCCATGTTTTAGCTGTGAATGATGCTTTGTAAACACAGGCATAGATACTGAATTCTAGTGTTTTCTAGATTCTAGATTTGAATTTCAGTGTTGTCACATTCCGAATGGTATTGTTGGGTCCTCTGGTATATTCTTGTTTGGTATTTCTAGGAATCTCCATATTGTCTGTAGAGACTGCACTAATGAATAGTCAGGCCAAACACGGAACATAGTTTTCAGGGAAGGTTTCTTATCTTTCATTGCCATTCTTGGGACCAGAGCTAAGTTATTGGCAGCTTAGTAGACTTTGAGGAATAAACTGAGATATTTGGAACTGTTAGTGGTGACCTCAATTTCTGAGGGAAGAACATTAACACAGGAAGTTTGGTAGAGTAGCGCAGTACCAGAGTATTCATATTCCTCAAGACTTAGAACTTTCTTACCTGATTACTTGCTGGTAATCTTAAAATCTCCCAGGAGATTTCTTCTTTTGACTTTCTTCTGTGATTTTCATTAATATTTCAGGAAACAATAGGGAGTGGGTGATACATAATTTTAAGAAAGTAATCTGAGGGGCTGGAGAGATAGCATGGAGGTAAGACGTTTGCCTTTCATGCAGAAGGACGGTGGTTCGAATCCTGGCACCCTATAGGTTCCCCTGTGCCTGCCAGTAGCGATTTCTGAACATAATGCCATGAGTAACCCCTGAGTGCTGCCAGGTGTGACCCAAAAACAAAAACAAAAAAAGTAATCTGAGCTAGAGGAAGTGGCATATAGGCATCTCTGCTCACAATAGTCCCATATGCAGCCCTTCGTTCCAGTGGTGGCACTGGAGACCTGAACATTATCCTACCTAGCTGGCCAAGAATGCTCCCTTTGAGTCCCTAACTCCAAACAAGAGAGGAGTCATGTATCTAGGGAAATAATACACCCTTTGGATTAAGCATGTGTCTTTGGGAGAATCTAGAGAGGGGTGGATGAGTGGGGAGAGGTTGATGCCCTTGAATTTGGAGGTTGGTTCCTATCCCCATGTCTGTCTGTTGTATGTAGTGATAAGACCAGTCACAACTGTCATTCAGTGATGGGGCTGCTTTGGACACATTGAGTTTCACACACTCCTGGAGATTTCTTAATTTCCTATGTTGCATAGACAGCCACTTTAGTTAGTGGTTGTTAGTATGGTGAGCCAGTCCTCAGCCTGGCCTATTCTGTGAATGCTGCTCTCACTGGATGTACAGGAGTCTGCTGAGACACTGGGAGTTGGGAATCATCCATAGGTTCCCGAGTCTTCAACATCTCCATTTGCTTTAGTGTTAAAGTCATCTGTATGCTATCTGGCCCAAGAGTCTCTCTAAGATTAATTATTTCCTTTTGTATAGAATTGAAAAAATTACTTTGCCAAGGGCCAAAGATGTGATTCAAGTGATCTAACCACATTCCTTGCATATCCTGGGTTTGCTCCCTGGCACCATTCAGGCCCTTGAGAAATGGTAGGTAGGTGAATCTTGGCCTCAGACTTCTCCAAGGATAACTTTCTTTGGAACAGAAATGGAAAGACTTTTGCTCCTGAGAACTACCACCACTGAATATAGGGGTTTGGAGCACAGAGCATGAGAGACCCCAATTGTACAAGTCCTGTCACCCTCTGAAGAACAACCCTCCTGTTTCTTGTGCATTCATACATTCTCATGTACAGCTGTGCTGTGGGAAAGAGGAAAGTTGGATTTTATTGTTAGAATTAATTGTTTCTCCCCTCAGATGGGTCAGAATATGTAAAGCTTTGTTATTCCTGCAGATCCTTTCTCCTAAGTAAATTATTTCTCCTGGTTAAGAGCAGCATTGCTCTGAGGGACTCATGCACTTTGTTTTTGCCACAGTGCCTTCAGGACTGTCAGAAGCAGGTTGAGTTACTGGAGATGACACAGGATTGTGAGTTCTCATGACTTACTGACCCTAGATTCTTTAATTCAGACTCATTCCCACCAAACCTACAACAACTCGGAATTTAAGAGTTCCTGCCAGATGTTAGGCCCGAGGGGTTGTCACCAAGATTAATTTATCTCTTCCCTATTTTGACCAGGTAGATTTCCCCGGTCAGGACCTGTGATATGACCAGTGACCTCACTTCTCAAATGGGCCCAAGAAATGTTAATGTTTAGGTTTGTTCTGCATTTGTTAGGATTGGAGTAAAAACTCCCAAGATCTTTACATATTGGTTGAAAAAAAAAAAAGTATACTCCAGAAACTTTTAAGTTTTGTTAAAGGTACTACTGTTTGGTTGCATTTAAAACTTGGTGATTTTGTAGGGTTTTTTTTTTTAAATACTACTGAGATGTGAAATAGAGACCCAGCATGCAGGAGTTAAAATAGCTGGTTCCACTATTTATCAGCCATGAAAGATCTATTGTGGAAAAAGATAAGAACTTTACTACTTCTGGGCTGGAGACATAGTACATTGCATAATATGCTTACCTTGCATATGGCTGGCCCAATTCAATTCCCAGCATTTTAAGTCTTTTCCTATATTCTGCCAGGAATGAGTGATCTTTGAGCACAGAACTAGCTAGGAGTAAGCTCTGAACACTGAAGGGTGTGATAGGAAAAAAAGTTAATTCCCTTTTTAAGAAGATGAAATAGACATACTTTTCCTATTCTTGCAGTTATGCAAAATTAAAAATCTTTAACATTATATATAAACAGACTGAATGTGGGTTTCAGAAAAGAAGACAAACTCATTTTTTGAAATTAGGTCTATACCCTTACCCAATCTGACCTTGTTATATAGGGGAAATTTAAGCCACCGATGTGTATACTGCAGAGGAGAGAACACAGGAGAACATGGCAGAGAACATCTGCCAACCATGAGAAGCCCCAGGAGAAACCAGTCCTAACTATACCTGCATCTTGGACTCAGCTTCCTGATCTCGCAGAAAAAAAAACTTGCATTCAAACCACCCCAGTGTAGGTATCCTTTTAAGGCAGCCCAGCAACGTAATATAGAGACTGATTTCCTCAATTTCCTTTTTGTCTCCTATATTCTAGACTTGTAGCTAGAAAAGTAGTCTTTCAGAAATACCCATGGGCACTGACAAAACACTGGTAAAACTGTACAAGCTATATTACCTCAGTAGATAAATGATTATAGTCTGTCATGGTGAACTGATCTGATTACTGATTAAGGCTTTTATGCCATAGTTTTATAAATAAAAGATTTATGTATTGTCCCTCTTTCTATAATAAACCTGTTCATTATAACCAACATATCAGGAAAGTGCAGCCTGGGATAGTAACAGAAGAAAAATGGTTCTACTCCAGTTTTATACCACATTAAAAAACAACAGCAACAACAACACCAAAAAAACCGAAAAAACATATCTACTCCCTTCACATCAATATGGGCCACCTTTGGCTGTTGGCAGACAGAATATCTGTCCAAGTCAGACACATCCTGTTCCTGCTCCCATGGCAGCTTCCAGTAAGGCCTAGCTGGGGTCTCAAACTCAATTTACCTGGGGGCCGCAGGAGGCAAAGTCAGGGTGATCCTTGAGTGCAAAGTCAATAGTAAGCCTTGAACATTGGGAGAGGGAGGTGACCCAAACAACTAAAACAAAACAAAGCAAAAAAAGATTCCTCTAGGGCAGGACCACAAAATGTACGGAGGGCCGCAAACGGCCCGCAGGCCACGAGTTTGAGACCCCTGGTGGGAGCTGGGATCAGGAAAGCCCGAAAAGGGTCTTGTATCATGAGTGAAAGAGTGCCTGTGACCTGGCTCTAGAGCTTAGGGGATCCTGCTTGGGGGAGCCAGGACTGCCACTCCCACCAGCAATAATGTAGGTGAGGGTTTGTCCCTGTGGGGAGGGTAAGAGGAAGTCTACTGAAGACTCAAACATTCTGTCACTTCCTGGTAGCACAAAATCAGGCAACCTTGGTGGAAGCAACCGGGATACTGGTAGCAAAGGCAGGTCCTTTGCAGTCTAAATCATCTGAGGAGAAACCTTTACGACCTTCAAGTGCCAGAAGAGGCCTGTTTGAGCTCAAGATAACTAAAACTTAAGTATTTTACAAAATGCTTAAAATGACAGATACTCAAAAACTCATACCAAGCACTCAAAAGAGCTCAAAGGAGAATGACTGCCATGCTGCCAGATGTTAGCAGTTTGCCCCCCCCTCTCTGTCTCTTTCTGTCTCTCTGTCTCTCTGTCTCTGTCTCTGTCTCTCTCTCTGTCTCTCTCTCTCTCTCTCTCTCTCTGTCTCTCTCTCTCTCTCTCTCTCTCTCTCTCTTTCTCTCTGTCTCTCTCTCTCCTCTAATTTTTCCCTTTTTAGACACTGGTTTGCACTTTTGTTAGTGAAGGGGTATCGTAAATACCACTTTGTCTCCAACAACCAGTTATTGTCCTCCTGAGTTATTAGTTCCAACTTTCATTGTCATAGTGGTCCCTTCTCTGCCTGAACTGCACTGCTCCAATATTTGGCAAGCTTCCTACCATGGACTGGTCCTCTTAACCCTCCTCTCTATTGTCTCTGGATATTATTACTGCACTATCTTTTATTTTTGTTATATCCAATAAATGAGTGAAATTCTATGTATATCCCTCTCCCTGTGATTCATTTCACTCAGCATAATAATCTCCATATCCATCCTTGAATAAGCAAATTTCATGACTTCATTTTTCCTAACAGCTGTGTAGATGTATCACAGTTTCTTTAGCCACTCATCTGTTCTCAGGCACGTGGGGTGTTCCCAGATTCTGGTTATTGTAAATAGTGCTGTGAAGAACATAGAAATGAAAAGGGCTTTTCTGTATTGTGTTGTGTTTTTTTAATTCCTAAGTGTAGTATTACTGCATCATATTGGTGCTCAATATCTACTTTGGGGGAATATTCATATTGTTTTCCCAAAAAGCTGGACAAGTCAGCATTTTCACCAACAGTAATTGAGAGTCCCTTTCTCCTCACATTCACACCAACATTGGTTGTTCTATGCCAGTCTCTGTGGTATGAGATGATATCTCATTGCTTTGAGTTGCATCTCTCTGATGATTAGTGATGTGAAGCACTTTTCATGTGCCTTTTGGCCATCTGTATTTCTTTTTTGAGAACATGTTCACTTTTCCCCATTTATGGATAAGGTTAGACTTTTTTTTCTTGCTGAGATCTACCAATGCCTTATATATCTTAGATATTAACCCCTTATCAGAGGGGTATTAGATAATTAGCTTGTCCCATTCTGTGAATAGCCTTTGTATCCTAGTCACTATTTTATTTGAGGTGCAGAAGCTTCTCAGTTTAATGTACTTCCATTTGTTTAGCTTTGCTTTCAATTTCTTGGCCAGTGGTGTTTCTTCCTTTAAGATACCTTTAGTTCTAAGTCATGGAGTATTTTGCCTATGTATTGCTCTTTGTACCTTATGGTTTCAGGTCTGATATCAAGGTCTTCAATCCTTTTTTTTTTTTTTGCCTTTTGGGCCATACCTGGTGATGCTCAATGATTACTCCTGGCTATGCGCTCAGAAATTGCTCCTGCTTGGGGGACCATATGGGATGCCAGGGGATTGAACCGAGGTCCATCCTAGGTTAGAGTGTGCAAGGCAAACCCCCTACTGCTTGCAGTGCAGCTGAATCCATTATTATTTAATTTTTGTGCACAGCATTAGAGATCTGAGCTCACTTTTTTGCATGTAGCATACCACTTGTTGAAGAGGCTTTGCTTGCTGCTTTGTATCTCTTGCTTCTTTGTCAAATATTAATTGACCATATAGCTGTGGGTCCATCTTAGAATATTCAAATCTATTCCATTGACTAAGAATCTGTCTTTATTCCAAGACCATGCTGTTTTAAAGTAATACCTTCATCATCTTTTTTCCCAGGGATTGCTTTAGCTATTTATGGCTGCTTATTGTTCTAAATGAATTTCAGGGTTATTTAATCCACTCCTTTAAAAAATATCATGGGTATCCTTAGAGGGATTGCATTAAATCTGTACAGTGCTTTGGGAAGTATTGCCATTTTAATGATGTTGATCCTCCCAATTCATAAGCAGGGTAGAGATTTTTAATTCCTTATATCCTCTTTTATTTTTTGAAGAAGAGTTTTGTTGTTTTCTTTGTATAGGTCTTTCACCTGATTAGTTGACTCTAAGATACTTGATTTTCTAAAGCACAATGGTGAATTAAATTGTTCTTTTAATATCACTTTCTTCTCTTTCATTTTTTATGTATAGAAAAAAAGCCATGGATTTTTTGCATATTAATTTTGTAGCTGCCACATTACTATACAAGTCTATTGTTTGAAGAAGTTTTTTGTAGAGAATTTTAAGATTTTCTATATACAATATCATGTCATCTGCAAATAGTGAGAGCTTGACTTCTTTTCTATCTGGATGACTTTGATACCATTTTCTTCCCTAATTGCTATGGAAAGTACTTCCAGTACAATGTTGAATAGAATTGATGAGAGAGGTCAACCTTGTCTTGTGCAAGATCGGAGGGGAAAGACTTTTAGGTTTTCCTCATGTTTGCCAAGAGTTTGTGGTAAATAATTTTAACTTTATTGAGAAAAGTTCCTTCAGTTCTCATGTTTTAGAGAGTTTTTAACATGAATTAATGTTGGACCTGTCAAATGCTTTCTCTGCATCTATTTATATGATTGTGTGATTTTTTCTTTTATTTATGTGGTTTATTATATGAATTGACTTGCATATGTTAAACCATCCTTGAATCCCTGGATTAAACCTACTTGGTCATGGTGTATAACATTCATAATGAACTGTTGTATTCTATTTGATAGTATTTTGTTGGGGATCTTTGCATCTGTGGTAATTAAGATATTGCCTGAAATTTTCTTTTTTGTGGCGTCTCTGTCTGCTTTTGGTATCAAGGTGATGTTAGCTTTATAGGAACTCTTTGGGAGTATTTCTGTTTCTTCAACTTCCTGGAAGATTCTGAAAAATATTGGCAGTAGGTCCTTAAAGGTCTAAAAGAATTCACTAGTGAATTCATCTAGTCATGGACTTTTATTTTTGAGATGCCTTTTGATTGCCATTTCAATGTCCTCAACTTTGATAAATCTATTTAGGTATTCCAGATCAAAATTCTGGGAGATTGTAGGAGTCCAAAAATTTATCCATTTCTTCCAAGTTCTTTTGTGGTGTAAAAATTCTCAAAAAAAAAAACCCTCTAATTACTCTTAATTTTTGTAGTAACATCTCCCTTTTCATTTGAGTCTGTTTATTTTATTTTATTTTATTTTATTTTTGGTTTTTGGCCCACACCCGGCAGCACACAGAGGTTACTCCTGGCTCTGCACTTGCCTCTGGCAGGCTTAGAGGACCATATGGGATGCCAGGAATTAAAACCCGGGTCTGTTCCAGGTCAGCTGCATGCAAGACAAATGCTCTACCACTGTGCTATAGCTCCGGTCCACTGAGTCTGTTTATTTTCTTTCTCTTCTTTGTGAGTCTTACTAATAGTTTATTGATCCTGTTTATTTTTTCAAAGAACTAACTTTTACCTTCATTGATCTTTTAGATTATTCTCTGGGTGTCTAGTTTATTGATTTTTCACTAAGTTTTATTATTTCCTTCTGCCTGCATATTTTTGGCTCCTTAATTTCTTAAGGTGTGCCATTAAGTTATTTATGTAGGCTCTTTCTCCCTTTCTGATGAATACTTGAAAGCTATGATTTTTTTTTGTTTAATACTGCTCTTGCTTTGTCTCATAAGTTCTGATCATTGTGTTTTCATTCTCATTTCTTTCCAAGAATCTTTTATTTTCTTCTTGATTTTGTCCCTGGTTATTCAGCAGTAAGCTATTTAGTTTCCAAGTGTTAATATTATTTTTCTGTTTATGTTTGTAATTTACTTCTATTTTCAGTGTATCATGGCCTTAGAAGTTAATTGATACAATTTCTATCCTATTGATTTAATGTGGATATGTTTTATGGCCCAAAATGTAGTCTATCTTGGAGAATGTTTCATGTGCATTGGAGAAGAATGTATAGCCAGCTTTCTGGAACTAGAAAACCCTATGTATGTCTACTAAGCCAATCTATTTCATTTCTTCCTCCAAAGCCAGTCTATCTTTGTTAACTTTTAGCCTGGGTGATTTATCAAGAGGTGACAGAACAATTTTGAAGTCTTCTACAATGATTGTGTTGCTATTGATGTCATCCATTAGTCTATTAGCAATTGTTTTATGTATTTTTCTGTCCACTCACTAGGTGCATATATGTCTGTGAGTGTTATTTATTCATTATGTACATGACCTTCTCTGTCTCTAATAACCTTAAGTTTATCTTGTCTGATATTAGAATGGTCACTCCAGCCTTTTAAATGGAGTTGTTTTCTTGAAGGATTGTTTTCCAACCTTTGACTTTGAGTTTGTGTTCTAAATAGCTAAATGTGTTTCTTGTAGCAAAAAAAAAATGTTGGATTAAATTCTCTAATTTATTTTGCCATTCTGTGTCTCCTAACACAGTTTATGTCTTTTTAAGTTTGCTTAGTTCGTTAACATTGAGAGAGATTATTATCATAGAGTTTTGTGCTATCCTTTTGTAGAAGTTTGGTGTGTTTGTGAGGCCTGCCTATTAAAGTAGACCCTTCTTCTTTAAAGGTTGTTATTGAGTCTGTAAATTTCCTAAGCTGCTGTTTATCCATGAAACAGTGTATTCTTCCTTCAAACCTCAATGAAAGTCTGGCTGAAGTATTCTTGGTAAGGTGAAATTTATTTCATTGAATTTTTTCCCCACTATATCCCACCACTGCCTTTGGATATAATGAAGTTTCCAGAAGTTCCAAAAGTTGTCAGAACCCACTTGAGTGTTGATTATAATAAATCTTCTCTAACTCTTAAGGATGCTTCTTCGTATATAATTTCCCTTTTTGATTTTGCTGTTTTTAATATTCTTTTCCTACCGTGTTTTTCTTCATTGTGATTAGGATGTGCCTTGGGATGCTTTTTGGGGGGAGTATTTTTTTTACCTGGTACTCTTCAGGCATCCAGGATGTAGGAACTACAGTTCTGGGAAATTATCAGCAATGATGCCTGTGACTGGTGCTTCTTCATTGAGGTTTTCAAGTTTTCTCATTTCTACTTTTATATTCTCTTAAATTTTATTTGCTTTTTGTTCAGTTTGTTCCATGTTTCCTTTGAGTTCTTTGAACATTTTCTTTTAAAATCTTTATCAAAGAGGCGAGGTGGATGTTATTGATTGATTTCTCAGACCTAGCATCTTAATTAACTATGTGTGGTGGGCTTCTGTTTTTTCTTCCATTGTGACCTTTGTAAGTGTGGTGATTTTTTTTCTGTATTGTGGGGGTGGGGGTCCTGGCCTAGGAGCAATGTAAGATGGTGAAGCAACTTGACCTCACTGCCACCTCACTGCCTTGCTTAGCCATCTCACAGTCATGCTGCTGTGGGGCCCTCCTGGGGAACTTAGCTTTAGTTCACTCCCTCAACCCTAATGTCCTTGTCTCTTGAGAAAATGGGTGTGGACCACCTGATAGCTCAGAGTGCTGCTGTTCAGAGTACAGCCTTAGGAGTAAGTAAGTAAGTAAGTAAGACTTCAGATAGTGTCCTAGCAATGGTAGCTCCATCACCTGGCCATACCCCACTGTTAGTTGTCTACAGTTAGCACTGCTACTGGTATGGCTTGATTGGCACCTTCTTGATTCAATGTTTCACAGGATCTTTAGAAGCAGGAAGTGCTTCAGTGAGTAGCCAGAGATAGTCAGTGATAAGGCACTTGCCTTATACACTGCTGACCTATATTTTATCTTGGTCACCTGAGCTCTGCCAGGAGTGATCTCTGAGCACTATCAGGTGTGGCCAAATAAACAACAACAGGGGCCAGAGAGGTACCACAATGGTAGGGCATTTACCTTTCACATGACAGACCCGGGAGGGGCCAGGGTTCAATTCCCAGCATCCCTTATGGTCCCCTGAGTCTGTCAGGAGCAATTTCTGAGCACAGAGCCAGGAGTAGCCCTTGAGCACTGTTGGCTGTGTCCCAAAAACCACTACCACCACCACCAACAACAAGAAATGTTTCAATGAGCAAATATAAACATACATGAAATAGGATAAAAAAAATAAAAAAGTCTCAGCAAAAATAAAATAAAAATTACTAGCTGGAATGTTTAAAATTGAAAAAGTCTCTTTGGATGGATTTAGATACTGAAATAATCTATATAATTGAAACTAAAACAATGATCTGATTCAGAGAATATAGATTTTCAAAAAAAATTTGGAGACATTGGGAGTTATAAATTATCTGTTGTTTGCAAGGAGAGTGTTCAAGTCATGGCACAAATAGTATATGCCTAGCCGGAGTCCAGTCCTTGGTAGTGCATCTCACCCCCATTCCAATACTGTCCCTGAGAGATGAATCATCAAGTCCATGCTTAGGGGACCAACTATCTATTAAAGTGTCCCTATACTACCCTCTTCTGTTCCTTTGAAAGTGGTCTTATTAAGAAAAAAACATTAAAACCTTTCAAGTTTTTAGAGTTCTAGAAGAGAAAGAGGGTTAAGCTAGAAAAATGTTTTAAGAAAAAGCAATGACAATTTTCAAAATTTGATAAAAGCACTTAAACCAAGAGATTCCAACTCAAACTTAAGTCAGATTAAAACTACTATGTGACGGGCTAATGTGATAGTACAGTAGCTATCCCTTGCATATAACCTACCCAGGTTTGGTCCCTAGCACCCCAAATATTCCCTGTACCTACCTGATATTATCCCTGAGTATTGCCAGGTTTAGCCACAAAACCTAAATCAATTACCTCTATACTCAAGTATAAGCTGAGTTTTTTGGCACAAAAATTGTGCCAAAAAACCGAACATGGCTTATACTCGGGTCATAGAGGTTATCTGATTTGGTGTGTGTGCACCAAATCAAATGTATATAGTCTACAGTCATCTTCTGCTGTCTGCTGGAAGGGGTGGTGCTTCAGCTCAGTCCACAAGTCTCGGCTGAGCTAAAGAAGTAGGTGACTGAACTGAACTGTATGCTACTGAACTATTTAACCCACAATATTCTGCACTTTGTATGAGACCAGCAGCAGTGATGATGGTATCTGCAAACTCAGTGATGATGGCAATGTCTATGCTGATAAACTCACAGCTGATACAGCTGAAGCTCTGTTTGGACATACAGATAATGATGATGAGGAATCCAATTTTAAAGGATTTTAATCTTTGTGATTTAGCTTGGTTACCAGTTAAACTATGTTTTTCTGCACTTTATTTAACGTTTTAAAGTTATTGTTGCTAGTTTACAGTTTTTCTTTAGCAATAAATATGGAAAAACTTTTAACTTACTGATTCCTAAATTACTGTAATTGTTTTTGGTATATTTTTTTATTTTTGAAATTTACCAGTCACTGCTGCATTTTCCACCTCGGCTTATATTCGAGTCACTAAGTTTTTCCAGTTTTTAGGGAAAATTTAAGGGGGTCGGCTTATACTTAGGTCAGCTTATAATGGAGTATATAGGTAATTAGAAAAAATAATGAGTGAATGAATCCCCCAAAAGATAAAAAGATAAAAATCCCCCAAAACACGTATGAGGTTAAAAACTAAAATCAAAAAGGAGAAAGTCCAAAAAGCAACCAGAGGTAAATGACAAATTGCCTCTCAGAGCAAAATGATTAGAATAGTAGCAACTTATGCTGAGGAGATAGCCAAAGAGATGGGGGCACTTGCTGGCAGGCAGAGGCCCCAGATCCATCCCTGGCATTGTATGGTTCCCATGTACCTCCAGGTGTTGCCTTGGTGGGCCAAAACTGATGAGCCTAGTAACAATGAATGCTCCACTGGGCTCTAGTGTTCAACTCTCCAGCCCACACAGTGAGGCTGAATATCTTTGAAAAATGTCCCCTCATCTCCTGACATTACTTGAGTGCTACCCCCGCCCTCATAAAAGCAAGTTTTTATTAGAAACCAAAGAAACCAGAAATAAGTAGCATGTTCTTTGAAGGCTGAAAAAAAATCAATAGTTATATATTTGGTGGAAATGTCTTTCAGAAGTACAGGAAAAGTCAAAATTTTCTTCGAAGAAGGAAAACTGTGAAGTTTTCACCGCTAAAGGCATCTTAATGAGGTGAAGTAAAATTATTCAGACAGAAACTGATAAAAGATGGTGTCTTGGGACATCAGAAATAAAGAAAGAACACAGAAAGCAAAAGTTGAGATAGATCTTGAGCTTTGTTTGTTTGTTTGTTTGTTTTGGGGCTGCACCTCATTGTTCAGGACTCACTCCTGATTCTCCACTCAGGCATCAATCCTCGTGATACCAGAGGACAATATGGGATAGTAAGGATCAAATCCAGGTTGACCAAGTGAAAGGTAAATGCTTTACCTGCTGTACAATCAATTGTTCCAGCCTTGAACTTGAGCCTTTCTTTCAAGCTTTTATGGGACACAGAGGAGGCACTCTGTCTCCCTCTAGCTGTCCTACACCCCAGCCAGCTGCTCTTGAAGTCCCCTCTTCCTACTCTCAAGGTAGATCACAATTAAAAAATCAGTCACTCACTACAAATGACAAAAGTAAAATGATTGTTGGCACTCCCAACTCTAGCTTTATTAAATATATACTGTTAACCTTTGAGGGTTCTACTCTTTTTTTCTTACATTTTTTAATTTTCATTTGGTGTGGGTTAAAAGAGAGGTAGTCTTATAAGGTGAAAGTAGCCCAAATCCCGTATTTTAACAGGAAAAGTAAGGGGTTGTCTTATATGCCCAGTCATTTTATATGCCTGAAAATACAGTATATCCTGACAGAGGGTATTATCCCACTGTGGCAAGGCTGGTTCATTATTTGAAAATTTTTATCAATATAATCTATCAGTAACTGGACCCAATTCAGAAGGAAAATAAGATGAAATGTCAAAAAGTAAATTTTCTAGCTAGTGCATATATAACCCATGCTTAATATCCTATGTATCTTTCTGACAAAACTTAAATTTCATTTGTTGTTTTAGTGTGTTTTGGGTCACAGGCAGCAATGCTTAGGGGTAACCTATGGCTATTTTCAGGAATCATTTCTGTAGTGCTAGTGGGGGGCATATTGGTATGCTGGGAATCAAACCTGGGTTGTCCACATGCAAGCATCCTACTCATTGTACTATCTCTCCAGCCACTGACAGACTTGTTTCTTTATCTTCTCTCTATCTGGTGGGACGGAGGTAGGGAGAGGCTCACGGATTACTCATAGATTTTTACCCAGGGAATATTCTTGAAGGTGCTTGGAAACCATATGTAATACTAGGGATCATCTCATGTGCATGGCAAGCGCCTTGTCCCTATAATATCTATTCAAACCTAACAGGCTTATCTGATGTGACCCAACACTCCCCACCCCAGCAAAAAACAAACAAACAAACAACAAAAAACAAACAAACTCCCAAAATAATCAAAAGATAGCACAGCTGTGGGGCATTTGCCTTGCACACAGTCAAACAAGGATGGATGATGGTTTGAATCTAAGCATCCCATATGGTCCCTTGAGCCTGCCAGGAGCAATTTCTGAGTGCAGAGCCAGGAGAAACCCCTGAGCGTGTGTGTGACCCAAAATCCACTACCCTCAAAAAAGGGGGGGGCAGTGAGGTGGCGCTAGAGGTAAGGTGTCTGCCTTGCAAGTGCTAGCCAAGGAAGAACCGTGGTTTGATCCCCCCAGCGTCCCATATGGTCCCCCCAAGCCAGGGGCAATTTATGAGCGCATAGCCTGAGCATCAAACGGGTATGCCCCCCCAAAAAAAAGTGTAAAAAAAACCCCAAGCCTAACAGGTTTACTTTTGGGCTGAGGGGAAGGATTAGAACCACTCCCAGAGGTGTTCATTGCTTATTTCTGCCTCTTGTGTTGAGGGATCACTCCTGGTGGTGATTAGAGAGCCATATTTAGTGCTGGGAATAGAACCCATGTTATCTGTGTGCAAGCAAGCAAATGCCTTAATCCCTGTCCTATCTCTCTGGCTCCTGAAAGATTATTTCTAAAGAAACTGAGGAAAAATTAACAGGAATTTAAGACTTTGTAGGAATAATAAATTTGAGTTAATATTAAATAATAAACAGTTAATGAAAATATAATAAAGGTAGGGCAAAGATGATGACACCTGATAACTCCACTTTGAAAGGTGTGCTTGCAGTGATTTACATACACATGTGTTATTACTTCCCAGAACAGACCATGTTGGGTTCAGTTGATCTCCTGGGAAAGTTATGGATGGACGGAAAGTGAATCAAATACTTACCATGTTCCCTTCACATCTCAAGAATTACTTCCACAAAATATGTTTTTCAGAAGAAAAAAAAGACAAGAAACTGGAAATTAGAAAGAATGGAATGGGTTTAATTAAAATGCCACCCCTTGAATTAGATACAAACCACACATCATCTGCCACAGCCTGTTTCACACTTTTGTCATAGCACCTGCCTGTCTGATGAAGCCTGCTACTTGCTCAGTTTAATCCTGGTGGTGACAGCAGCATCACATGGTGTCTACTCTGCCCTCTTCCCAGGATGCCATATCTTAGTTGTTCTCAGTGACTCTTCACAAGATATGGAGAGACTGGAAACTCAGTTCAGGTGCAAATTTAATGTCTTTCTCTCATTGCTGTATGATAGACCCTGGTTGAGCATTCATCTACTAGTCAACATATTAAATGGTAAACAGGATTGTTTGATCCTTCATACTTTACACTGTGTCCTGAAGTAAGAAAAAAAATCCTCTTGTATTGCTAACAATTCCAGTAACTGTTATTGCCTGTCTTTAGGCACAGCTCTCTGTATATTTTATAGGAAAGAATAATTCAGAATTTTAGACAGTTTCAGGAGACTAATGTGCTGGGTTTCCACCAAGGCTCATCAAGGTGAAGAAGTGTGTGTTGTACTTGAGTATGACCAGTGAGGGGGAGCCATGTGCTCCCATGTGGAATAAGAAACTTCTATAAATAACCTTAGCCAATGTCCACTCCCCCCCCCCCGGAAGTAGCTCCTTCCATTATCAGAGTTTTGAGCTAAAACCAGCTTCCCTGAACCACCACTGGTGGGTACTGGTTGTGCCTTTGGAGCTTTCCAAGAACTGAACAAAGACTTCTTTCTCCCCATAGCCTCCAGTGTTTGAAAAGGAGCACACAGTTCACTCAGCATTGACGTTCCAGCACTGGCTCACCCAATGACCTGACTTGCCTCCCCCAGATGTCATCCAGTTGGTCTTTGAAAAGATAGGCTTGTGGGTGGGATAGCAATGTCTGGGTGCGGGCCACTTCCCTTTTCCAATTTTTAGCTCTTGGGCAGTATCTTTTGACAATAGGACTTTTTGTTCTTTGTTGAAGAAGCAGCTTTATATGAAAATGGTGGGCTTATGAAGCCATGAAGAACAATTCTGATTCACAGAAGTTTACAGTGTTTCTTGGTGGAAAAAAGGAGGGGTCATACTCAGAGCAGTAGGTCAGGTGGCCTAGTTTGGAAAGCACTTGGCCAAGGATCGCTAACCAACCATGGCTGAGGTTCCCACGTAGGCCTGTCCTGGAATTCCCACCAGGGTTTGAGCTGGGTTGCTGCTCAGAAGGCAGCTAGAAGCAGTTTTATCTCCAGAAGAAAATTTTGCTTTGTGTCCAAGCTGGGCATGAGAGTGTGGCAGGGCCATGCTGGTCCCAGGAAGATGAGAGCAAACTTTCATGGTAAAGAATGTCCCTCAATCACTAGAAAGAAAGTACAGCAGGCAGGACACTTGCCTTGCATGTAGCTGGCCCAGGTTCGATCCCAGCACCTCATATAATCCACAAAGCACCACTATCAAGAGGATCACTGTCGGTGCCCCTGGATAGGAACTACAGATGGGAGGGGCTTCCAGTAGAGGCCTGGAGGGGGTGGAGCTCCGCTGACTTCCACATAGGAGAGGAGGACAAGGGAGCCAGGCTCAACAGCGCCCTTCATCATTGTGGCCAGGAGCGGTACTGCACTGGCTGGCAACAAGAGGAGGCAGCAACTAATCAGGCTCTGCAAGAGGGCACTCTAGAGGCCAAACCTCAGCCAGCCCACCCAACAGTCCGAGCCAGAACTGCAATCCAGAGAAGGGACCCAGCCCCACACCACAGGGAGCAAAAGCAGGCCAAAATCAGAAGGCACTGCTCTCCAAGCTACACTAATAAATGCAAAAAAACATGGGTAGACTGAGGAGGACCCTAACAGCTGGAGATACTGAGAGAAGCCCTAGTAAGTTCCAAAGTCCACCAAAATGCACATATCCAAGAAATGAAGATTTAAAAGCAGCCACGAGAAAGGAAATGCAAGCCATGGTAAAGGAAATGAATCGCTAGCCACTGAGTACAAGAAATCTATGGAGGAACAAATTAGCCAAATTAAAGAAGATCTGATACAAAACATGAGAGACTCCATACAAAAGGAATTAAGGGAATTAAAAGACACAGATAAAAGCAATATGAGAAGAATCACATAGTTGGAGAAGCACATAGAAGTACTTGAAGGAAAACTGCAAACCAAAAATGACCAGGAAACCTACAAGGAAATAAGAGGCAAGGTATTAGAAGAAAAAGTACAGTTTTTAATGAACAAAGACAAAAGAAGTAATCTAAGAATTGTAGGTATAACAGAAGGGGAGGAAACAGGGAAAGGGGAAGAACAAGTAGTTAGGAAAATAATAGCAAAAAAATTCTCCACCCTTTGGAAAAGGACTCCGTGCAAATCCAGGAAGAGAAAAGAGTCCCCAATAAAATAGACCCTAATAAACCAACACCAAGACATATAGTAATCCAAATGGCAAAAAGAAGAAGAAGAAGAAGAGAAAGATGAACTCCTTAAAGCAATAAGGAAAAAACCCTCAAGTACAAAGGAAAGGACATAAGAATCAAGCCAGATCTCCCATTTAAAACAAATCAAGCAAGACGACAGTGGAATGAAATATTTAAACGACTGAACGAAAGAAATTTCCAGCCTACGGTACAATACCCAGCAAAACTATCATTCATATGGGATGGTAGCCTAAAACATTCTCAAACAAAAACGAGCTTGTATTATTTGTGCAAACAAAACCGATCCTATATGACCTACTCAGAGATGAACTACACAATCCAAACCTTCAATTGTAACAACAATCACCCTACACAACATAACTGCACAACAGCCCTCTCTGTCGATAATCTCCCTAAATGTTAACGGACTAAACTCTCCCATTAAAAGACACATAGTAGATAACTGGATTAGAAAACATAAACCGGACTTCTGCTGCCTGCAAGAAACACACCTACAAGTACAGGACAGGCGTAGGCTTAGAATAAAAGGATGGAAATAAATCTTTCAGGCCAATGGAAAACAAAAAAGAGCAGGGAAAGCCATTCTTAAATCAGACCAAATTCCATTCAACCTCAAGAAAGTGATCAGAAACAAAGAGGGTCATTACATACTAATCAGGGAAACACTAGATCAAGAAGTACTAACCCTGATCAATATTTATGCACCTAATGTAGAGTCAGCAAAATATGTGAGGCACCTGCTCACTAACCTGGAGAAACACATGAAGGGAAATGTGATAATAGTAGGAGATCTCAATACTCCACTGTCACCACTGGACAGATCCACCAAACAGAAAAATAGCAAAGAAATAAGATTCTAAATGAAAAATTAGAAGATCTAGGGTTAATAGACTTATATAGGGCCCTCCACTTCCAGAAAGCGGAATACACATTCTTCTCAAGCCTTCATGGACCTTCTCCAGAATAGACCATGCCTTAGGATACAAATCTAACCTATATAAGACCACAAGTGTAAGGATCATTAGAAGCACCCTATCAGACCACTATGCAACAGAGGTCAAAATTGACTGCAAGAAGAAGCAATGGAGGAAAAACTAGTACCTGGAGATTAAACAACATGCTGCTCAAAAACAGCTGGATCAAAGAGCAAATCAAGGAAGAAATAAAAAGATTCTTGAGACAAACGGTAACGAAGAGACAACTTGTCAAAATTTGTGGGACACAGCAAAAGCAGTAAATAGGAGGAAACTCATAGCAATACAGGCATATATCAAGAAAGAGGAAAATGAAAAATTCAACTGTTTAAAGGATCATCTCAAGGAATTGGAACAACAGCAGCAAAGAAATCCAACCACAACCAGAAGGCAAAAAATAATAAAAACCAGAGCAGAAATAATAAACAACATAGAAACTAAGAAAACAATACAAAAATCAATGAGACCAGGAGTTGGTTTTTCGAAAAAAAAAAAAAAAATAAACAAGATAGACAAACCACTGGCAAAACTCACCAAAAAAAGAGGGAAAACACCCAAATCAGTAGGATCACAAATGAAAGGGGAGAGATTACAACAGAACCCCAAGAAATACAACATATCATATCATATTATGAACAACTATACTCAGTTAGGCTGGAGAACCCAGTAGAAATCCACAGATTCCAGGAAAAATACCATCTTCCAAGACTGGAAAAGGAAGACCTAAAAAGCCTAAACAAACCAATCACTTCAGAGGAAATTGAAGATGTAATTAAGAAACTCCCTAAGAATAAAAGTCCAGGCCCAGATGGATTTACAGGTGAATTCTATCAAACATTCCAAGAAGACTTACTACCACTTTTCCACAGGCTCTTTCAAACCATTGAAGAAACAGGATTCCCCCCCAATTCCTTTTATGAGGCTAATATCACACTCATTCCCAAAGATGGCAAAGACACCACCAAGAAAGAAAACTACAGACCAATCTCACTAATGAACATAGATGCAAAGTTACTCTACAGAATCTTAGCAAACTGAATCCAGCACTTCATCAAAAAGATTATACACCATGACAAAGTGGGTTTTATCCCAGGAATGCAAGGTTGGTTCAACATACGAAAATCAATCAACATCATACATCACATAAACAACAAGAAAGACAAAAACCACATGATCATATTAATCAATGCAGAGAAGGCATTTGACAAAATCCAACACCCTTTCATGTTGAATACACTCAGGAAAATAGGGTTAGAAGGAACCTTCCTCAAGATAGTTACAGCTATCTATGAAAAGCCCACAGCCAACATTATCCTTAATGGCAAAAAACTAGAAGCATTTACATTAAGGTCAGGAACTAGGCAAGGCTGTCCACTCTCTCCACTCTTATTCAATATAATCTTAGAAGTCCTAGCAATAGCAATCTGGCAAGAGAAGGGAATCAAAGGAATCCAAATTGGAATGAGAAACTCAAACTATCTCTTTTTGCAGATGATATGATGATATTCATTGAAAACCCTAGAGAGTCCACAGTAAAGCTCCTAGAAACAATTAACCAATACAGCAAAGTGGCTGGCTACAAAATAAATACACAAAAGACAGTAGCGTTTCTCTATACAAATATAGAAGTTGAAGAGAGAGATTAAAAATACAATTCCATTTAAAATAATATAAAAAATATTAGGTACCTAGGAATCAACCTTACAAGGGAAGTGAAGGACCTATACCATGGAAACTTCAAAACACTTCAAAAAAATTGAAGAGGATCTAAGGAAATGGAAGAACATCCCATGATCATGGTAGGTAAAATCAACATAGTCAAAATGACTATCCTACCCAAACTACTATATAGGTTTAATGCAATTCCTATCCAAATTCAGACATCATTCTTTAAAGAATTAGAGCAATCAATCATAAAATTTATCTGGAACCACAAAAGACCCAGGATAGCCCAAAACATATTAAAAAACAAGAAGCTGGTGGCATCTCTTTACCTAACCTGAAACTATACTATAAAGTCATAGTGATCAAAACTGGAACAAAGACAGGACCTCAGACCAATGGGTCAGAACAGAATTCCCAGACATAAACCCTCAGATATACAGCCAAATAATATTTGACAAAAGAGCCAAGAACTTGAAATGGAACAAAGAAAGTCTCTTCAACAAATGGTGTTGGTACAACAGGAAAACCACATGTAAGAAATTGAAAATTGACCCATATCTCACTCCTTATACAAAAGTCAACTCAAAATGGATCAAAGACCTTGAAATCAGACCCGAATATATAAAGTTTATTGAGAATAAAATAGGCAGAACACTAGAAGACCTATATATCAAAAAGGTCTTTCAGGATGGAGCACCAATGGCAAGAACTTTAGCATCAAACATAAACAAATGGGACTACATTAAACTAAAAAGCTTCTGCATGGTGAAAGAAATCCTACTTAACACAAGAAGACAATTAATTGAATGGGAAAAATCTTTGCACTCAACATGTCAGATAAAGGGCTGATATCTAGAATAGACAAATCAGTCAGAAAGCTGAGCCCCCTAAAACCAATAAAGCCATAAAAAATTGGGGATATGAAATGAATAGAAACTTCTCTGAGGAAGACCAAAGGATGACCAACAAACAGATGAAAACATGCTCACCTTCACTCATCATTAAGGAAATCCAAATCAAGACAACAATGAAGTAGCACCGTACACCAGTGAGGATGGCTCACATCAAAAATAATGGAAATAATCTCTGTTGGCAGGGTTGTGGTATGAAAGGCACTTTCATCCACTGCTGGTGGGAATGCCCCCTAGTCCAACACCTATGGAGAACAGTCTGGAGAGTGCTCAAGGAACTCAGACTTGAGCTGCCATTTGATCCAGCAATTGCTCTCTTAGGTATCTACCCCCAAGTCGGAAGGACATTCATCCCAAAGTATGTGTGCACCCCACTATTTATTGCAGCACTCAGTATAATAGCCAAGTCTTGGAACCAACCTCAATGTCCAACAACAGATGAGTGGATAATTAAGATGTGGTATGTATACACAATGGAATACTACATGGCAGTCAGAAACGATACAATCACAGACTTTGCAAAGTGGATGGACCTAGAACATATTATGTTAAACGAAGCAAGCCAAAAGATGAAAGATAAACACAGAATAATAGCACTATTCTGAAGTACCTAGAATAGGCACCAGATATATAACCAAAAACCCACGATTAAATAACAGGGTTAACAGGATAGAAACCTCAAACACTGTAATAATCACCATATATGGGAAGTAGAGCCCAAAACAAAGGGAAGAGAAACAAAACAAAGCCCGACTACACATTATATCATAAAGAAACCAGCAACAGCAGAAACAGCAGCGTAGAGAGAACAGGTATATAATTATCGTTTTACTACAAAGGCCTATAATAATTTACTAGGTATCTTATACAGATTTACAGATAAAGATTATGATGGGAAATTATTGTCTCCAATGGAAACATATCAAAACATTATGGTTGAATGCCTTAACCTTACCACATTTAAAATAACCTCTCAGTTTTTCTGCCCATAGGGGTTCCTGGATACAAAGTTTGAACATCCTATGGTGGTACCTCAGTGCTGAATCACACGAGGCACTATACTCAGCTTGCATCATGAAAATGTCCAGATAAAACTCTTTTAGAAACCCTTTATCTCTAGATTATGCCTTCTTTTAGGACCTGAGGTGCATGACCAGCTAGACCACCAAAGCAACAACTGTGACCTACAGATTTCTACTACAAGGCCTAAGCATCGAATACGTTCAAGCAAACTAACAGACCCTTGCTCTTTTACCCTATCTTCTCATTACTTCATATTTTTGTTGTTGTTGTTTAATTGTTGGTTTGTTTTGTTCTGTTTTGTTTTTCCTTTTCTATATTCTTATCTTCCTCTTCTTCCACCTTCTCCTCATCACCATCAATTCAATCCATGTCAAATAAAAACCACATGGTTACCTCCTCTATAGGAAAGGAAAGAAAGCTGATATATAGGGTGCTGCGGAAATACTGCAAAGGGTAAACACCTATATAGATAGACTTCACTAACACAATGGTTGGTACTCGAGACACAAAACCTATACATATCCAAAAGTTGATTTATTAGTTTCCTTTCCTTACAAGTACTATACCTACCTATCTTTCTGTACTCAGTGTATCTCTTGCCCTCCCCACCTCTCTACATTAATATATACCTAAGCTAACTTCTATATGTTTATATGGGGACAGGAGCACACAGAGATAGGAATCCTCTTTAAGAGACAAACTTAAACCACAAACAACCCATACCTATACTCTATATAACCCCTCCCATGTACTATCCCCTCTCCCCCACTCAGAAACCTGACTATCCCTTCACCCCTTAGTCCAATCCTCGATATCCCCACCATGTTATAACTCTTCACCCTCAGTTCTTAACCCATTAGGCATCAAGACCAACCTCCTTACACCAACGAACCAGTACCCAGTACCCAAGTGAAGAGACACCCACTCAAACTCACACCTCGTTCCCGGCAAGAAAATACAACCAACACCCTGACTGACTCATGCAGTGTGGCCCTCCTAATCATTTCTCCCTGTTGTGGACTGTGGCTTAATACTGGATTAGCTCCAAAAGGACTGCCATTGCAAAAATTCTACCCAAGACCTCCCTGCCTGGAGCCCACACCTCACGAGGAAATCTCAAAAGACAATGGGGAAGCCTATACTATCATCATAAGTATAGACCTATATAACACTACCTCTTATACTGTTTCTCCTCAAATGTATCACTTTCTCCCTTTTTCTTTGTTTTTTTTTTCTTTTTTTCCCCCTTGTTCATTTTTATTATTTATTTGCTTTTTTCTAGTTTTTGTTTTTTGATTGATTTGTTTTTTTGCTTCTTTTGTGTCACAGCTGGCAGCACTCAGAGGGTACTCCTGAATCTGTGCTCGGATGTTGCCCCTGGTGGGCATGGGGGACCATGTGGGATGCCGGGATGTAAGCCACCGTCCTTCTGCAGAAAGGACAGACGCCTTGCCTCCATGCTATCCCACCAAGCCCCACTTTATTCCTTTAATTATGTCTTTTATTTAATCTATTTTTTTCTTTTAAAAAACTCTTTTTTCTTTAGCTATGTCTGAGCATTTATATTTTTAGTTTTTGTCATGGATCTGTTTTCTTCTCTCTCCACCCCCAAATCCACCAGCAATCTAATGTAGCACCACTTCTTCCTGCAAAGGCATATTTAAAATAGGGGAAATTTTACGTGTAAAAACAAGCTCTTATATACTAGGGATAAGAACTTATACTTTTTTACAACACAGGGACATCTCCCACCCTGAATGTATGTCATGTGGTACCAACCTAGACCCCAGGGAAATAGGCATTGACCATCCAGCCTTGACTCCTGGATCCCAGATATAGAAACCAAAGAGTTCTCCACAACTCCAGGAACCAAATCCCCTCCAGGGCATTCATAATGCTGCTCTGACGCCAACATACACCAGTTCTAAATTGGTAACCTGACAACGAGGGACTAGATCTAAGAGCAAATTATTCTTCCTCACCAGCCAATGATAAGACAAAATAAGAAGACATGTCACCCTTTGATTTGTGCAAAAACCAAGATTGCTATATACAGATGACTGGTTGTTACAACCAGGACTAGACAGTACACATCCCGGGACCAACAACAACAACAACAACAACAACAACAAAAAGCTTTAACCTAGCTTTTGGTCTACAGTCTGTTCAACAAACAAGATCTCCAATTCTAGAGGTCTGACTGAGACAACCGCAAGTAACCGGGTCTTCCAGAAACATAAGACTCTATCCCAGGCTCCATCTAGGAGCAACATAATGACCAAGAACACCAACTACAGATGAATTAAAACGACACTGAAGAAGCAGAACTGCTAGAACCACAAAGAAAGACTTCATCATAAGCTCTATTCCCTGAGCTGCACAGTCACCAAGATCTCTAGATACAGAGGTCTGATTTTACCATCCATGACGAAGTAGAAGTCTTCCATATACCAGAAAAGCACCAAGGGGAGAGTAAATGATCATGCAAGGAGTCTATAGTTAATCCCATGACAGTATACTTCAGGGTTGGAGAAACCCTGTATCTCCTAGGCCAAGGGAATTCCCTCTATAATATTCCCAATAGTTACTGTGCCTATGCAGGGGGAAAAAGAAAAAAAAAAGGAAAAAAAGCACAAAATTATCATTTTCCCACATATATATTGATTGATTGATTGATTGTTTTTTTGACATCCTTATATAGGTGTAGATATTGAAGTTGATGTCTCCTTTTATTTTATATTATTTTATCTTATCTTTCTCTTTCTTTTAGCACTCCAGCATAATTTGATTTGTGTGGTGCTTCTCTTTATTGCTGTAGGGCTCACTGGATATTTAATTTGACATTTATTTTTGTATTATTGTGGTATTTCAATTACCTTTTTTCATGTCCTCTCTCAAACTGAGGTTGATAGCCACTAGAAGGACTCCACCCATTTTCAGCATATTTTAATTTTTTTTAATTTTTTTTCTTATTCTTTACCCCATACTATTGCTTTTCTTTCCCTCAAACAAAACCACATAACTCGATTTATCTAGCTTAGCCTCTCAAATAGAGGGAGAAACAAGGGAGGGCACCAGGACCAAACAGATGTATGATCACTGATAGTAAGCTAGACAAAGAGGGGACCACCTACTCTAGCAGTTCGGGGGGTGATGGTGGGGGATATGGGTTGCAGAAAGAGAACGGGGAAGGGGGGAGGACAAATTTGGTGGTGGGTATTCCCATGATTCAATGTTAATATGTACCTAAAATACTACTGTGAAAGATATGTAAGCCACTATGATCAAAATAAAAAAATACTATAAAAAATGGTTCTTGGAGGCTTGCCTTAAAATATAGAAAGAAATGATTTATATTCACATGTAATTGATCATGGAAATCTGTCAATGTTACTTTCACTGATTGCTATAATGTATATATGTAATTATATGTATATTAAATTTTTATTGTAATGCATTTTTGAACATAAAACAAAGCTAAGGTAATTAAGGTAAGAAAATAAGCAGATAGGTACACTATCATTTAATGCTGTAACTACTATGTTCTTGAAATGTTTGGGAAATAAAATAGCATAATTTTCCAACACTTTCAATTAATAAATTTCTTTTATTGCAAAAAATAAAAAAAGAGGATCGCTGAGTAAAAAGCTACAAGTAAGACATGAGTTGGACTCAAACCCCACCCCCCAAAATAATAAACACTCAGAAATCTAATTTTTAATGTTTATTCTCTTCTTAAAATGTTTATTTTATTAGAATATATGTGTCATTCAATCTCTCCATTTATTTTCTTCCCATGGAAAAATAAAGCGAAATTCATTTTTCTCTTCCTAATGTGATCAGACTTCATTCAACATGTATTAGATGGGTCCAGTTCTGACAAGTTCTATATTCTTGGCTCTGAGGCTGTAATCTTGAGAGAAACAGTTGTGAACTTTATCATGGAAAATACCTTTGAGCTAAAAGAAAATGGTCATTGAATAATGATTCACGTATTATTTTTTTTTAATTCAGAAAGTATCTAAGAGAATGTGAAGAATAGAAGAAAGGCAGGAAAGCTCCTGAATTGTAGGAGGGGTATTCTTAAGCAGAATTTCCAGCACACGTTATTTTCTTAAGAAGGGGCTAGATCAGAAGGTATATCAGGATGTAAGATGGAGTCAATTGGATAGAGTTACCCAGGGAAAGACATCGCAGGAACTTTTTCAGTTAATAAAACAAGAGAGATGGAGGGATAAAATGGACAACTAGAAGGACTGAAACATGGGGGTGAGAAGGAGAAGAGAAAGTTGAAGAGCTAGACAGAGACAGAGGTCATAGACCTCATCAAAGTCTTTCCCCTTTCCCTCAAAACAATTGGAAATGTTCATTATATTTATTACAGATAGTAGGCGCTTCCTTTCATCTCAGTCAAGTTAAAGATATATGTGGGTAAAGAGAGAACCCAGAGATAATTACCACAAGGTGTCCCTGTGGCATCCAAATCCACAATCAGATTCAACCAACAATGGTGCCAGCTTGGTAGACTGTCCCCCCACACACATACACACACATATCCTCCCACCCCCAATCCCTTGGCATATAGTGAAAGAAAATATAATTCAGGCTCCAAAGAGATCTTGCTGTTTCTGCCTGTTTTTGTCGTTTTCCTCCAGCCAAAAGATTTTGGAGGTTACACCTGGAAATATTTGAGGGACCATGAACCTGGAACTCTAGAATGCAAACTGTATACTCCAGTACATTGAACCATTTATTTGTCTTACAAATACTTCTCTTTTTGGAGAATGAGTACTCCTGGCTCTGCACTCAGAGTCAGTCCAGGTGGTAGTCAGGAGATCATATACAGTTCTAGGATTGAACCTGGGTCAGAGCATACAAAACAAAGTCCTTACCCACTGCATTCTCTCAGGCCTTCCTTCCTTCCTTCCTTCCTTCCTTCCTTCCTTCCTTCCTTCCTTCCTTCCTTCCTTCCTTCCTTCCTTCCTTCCTTCCTTCCTTCCTTCCTTCCTTCCTTCCTTCCTTCCTTCCTTCCTTCCTTCCTTCCTTGATATAAATGAAGTTTAAATGTAATATCTGGCCCTATTATTCCATAATCTTCACAGTACCTTAAAAACTCCTTTCTTCCAAATATTTCTTTTAAAAACAGTTACAAAGAAAATAAGCAAATCAGAGACATTACTAAAATCAAGGACACCAAGAATAGCAAGGGCAAACAGGCAGAACTAGATCTACAAAGACTTCTTTATGTATTAAAAACAATGAATATATAAAAGAACTCTAGTACATTTAAAGAAATCAAAGCAATGTCAAGGAGTCAGGGATGTTTGTAGGGCCCAGGGCTGATCCCTGAAACCAAATGCCACCAACACTGCCAGGTGTGTCCCTGGTGGTCCCCAGTCTGGCTGTTGTATCCTCCAACTGCTAGCCAGGTGTTGGCTTACAGGGGTCCTCAAACTTTTTAAACAGGGGGCCAGTTCACTGTCCTTCAGACTGTTGGAGGGCCAGATTACAGTAAAAACAAAAATTATGAACAAATTTCTATGCACACTGCATATATCTTATTTAGAAGTGAAGAAACAAAATGGGAATAAATACAATATGTGGCCCGTGGTCCATAGTTTGAGGACCATTGGTTAGTAGAACCTTGGGAATGGCCCCCAGGAGCCCTTAGTATATGTTTTCGAGGAGACAAAGTTTTTCTAAGTAAAAGTAAAAGAAATTAAAAAGAGAAATGATTATTTGAGCAGCAGAGAATAATCTAAGAATGTTTTTTTTTAAAGGGAACTAACAGTTGAAATGTATACACTTGAATTCCAGAAAGAAAGAGAATGAGGAAGAATCTGCATTTAAAGAAAAATGTTGAGAATATTCCACATTTAGTGAAAGATGCCAACCCTCAGATTAGGATGTCCAACTGTATGATATGAATACATATTGACACAAATTTTCTTATTTCACTATATAATTGTTGCCTTTGTGTTTTTTTTTTCCATCATACTGATACAATTTTTCAGAACTTCATATAATTGTCACACCCCATTTATTGGCTTCCCCAAAAGGCAAAAGTCTGCAGTGATTATATGGTGAGTGGATTGAAAGAGCCATGAAACCAGAGAGGAATGAGAAATGAAATGTGAAATTCTTTTTTTTTTTTTTTTTTGGTTTTTGGGCCACACCCGGTGACGCTCAGGGGTTACTCCTGGCTATGCGCTCAGAAGTCGCTCCTGGCTTGGGGGACCATATGGGACGCCGGGGGATCGAACCGCGGTCCGTCTCCTAGGCTAGCGCAGGTAAGGCTTACCTTACCTCCAGCGCCACCGCCCGGCCCCTGAAATGTGAAATTCTTAACAATGGAACATTCTTAACTGGAACTGTCAGACAGCATGTTGGTTTTTCTTGATGAGCTGATTAAACAAACTCAACCAAAAGTTCTTTGCCAGGCAAAATAAGTGGAAGTGTTGACTTGAGAGTTAGCCACAAGTGTCCCTCACTAAATGGATTCTGCAGGATATAATTCAAGAAAGAAAAATAACTTCAGATGCATGGTCTGAGTTACAAAGAGAAATAGGAAAGACAGATTGGGAACAAGTTAAATGACTATGAAACAAAGATCTTCATGCTAGATTTAAAATAACAAGTACAATAGCTTCTAAATTGGGAGAAGAAGCTAGAGAATAATGTATTGCAAGGTCATTAAATTGTTCAAGAAGGAAATCTGGCAGTTGATGATTTATAACTATAGTAGCCTAAGTATTACATAGGCAAACAGTGGTAGAATAGACAGAGCTTCACAGGAAGTAACAGGAAAAGAATCAATGAGTTAAATATATCAAATAATTCAACTGAAACAAGTGGAAAAGAAAAGGGGTGGTGGGAGGCACTAGGCAAAATGGGAACAATTCAAGCTTAAAGTGTAATGTCAGAGAGAAAACAAAATTGTTTATCCCAGTACATGTCCTTGGCCTAAGTTCTCTCATGAAGATATTAATATATATAATATGTGAAAGTCACCACTTATCTGTGGTTTGTTTTCTGCAGTTTGTTACCTACAGACAATAATGATCAAAAAATATTCTGTGCAATGATGTATTTTGAGATGAAAATCACGTTCCCATAACTTCATTGATGTGTATTGTTGCTATTGATCTACTATTTATTACTATTGTGATTCTCTTAGTGTTGTTACCTTGAAATTGATTAACTCCTGAATAGGTCCTTGAGTTACTTATGCAACAGCTTCAGAAGGAAGTTGAAGGTCCCTGAGGTCCTCCAGGCCTCAACC
Organism: Suncus etruscus; assembly: GCF_024139225.1. NCBI lineage: Eukaryota > Metazoa > Chordata > Mammalia > Eulipotyphla > Soricidae > Suncus > Suncus etruscus. The sequence continues at coordinate 59,414,987 of NC_064859.1, read as the reverse complement.
TGATGTCTCACTGGGTCTCATGTAATTATGGTTAGTCCACTCTGGTGTCTTGCTGTCTCTCATGTGACTATCCTGGGTTCACACTGGTCTCTGAATCTGTCACACAGTGTCTGGTACATTGACCTCTGCTATACTGAGATCTGAGACAGCCTATTGCCTGTTGTTCTTTGACCCTTTGGCCCACCTTCATCCTGACACCTGCTTGAGCTAGAATTGCTGCTTTTCTATCCTACATCTGAGCAAAGGTGAGGGGTAAGAGAGTCAACCCCCCACTTCTGGGTGCAGAAAAAAGGTACAAAAGAAGTAACCTGGCCTGAGTTCCCTAGAGACACTCTTACTATATTCATTTCATAGCCATTAACTTTATCAATACCTTGTATCAAGAGATTTTTAAATGACCGATTGTATTTACTAGATTACTTGGTTCTCTCCCTCCACTTCCACCATACCATGTGGATATCTAATTTATACATTACAATGTATAGGGGCCAGAGTGATATCATGGCGGAAGGTTTGCACAGCGTTTGCCTTGCACATGGAGGACTCAGAACAGACCTACGTTTGATTCCATGGTGTCCCATATGGTCTTCCTTGCCAGGGGCGATTTCTGAGCCAACAGCCAGAAGTAATCCCTGCGAGTCACCAGGTGTGGCCCAAAAAACAAAAATAAAAAATGTATCATATTTACATTTTATTTTAAAAAAGTATATGTAAGAATGAGTCTTACCTATTTTTTCAGGTATCTTCTGAGGAGTTAACATGAATGATTTCTTTTTAAAAAGAACAAGTTTTAGCCAGTTTATTTTTATAGAAAGACAACCTAAACTATGCAGAAAGAAAGAACCAAGCTGTGGTATAAACCAGATGAATGATTACCAAAAGGAGGCAAGTAGTCATATTAAAATCAAATGAAAATTCCAGCAAAAATCATTACTAGGAATGAAATTTACTGCAAATGATATACTATTCCTATCTCTGGGAATATATTGATTCTGAATCTGAGTGTTATCACATGAATTTGCTTATCATCTTCTGTGAAGCCAGCCTGATGAAATGAAAGAAAATCCAAAATCATAGTAGCACACACCTCTAATCAATAAATAAAAAAGTGGCCAAAAAGCAGTCAGAGGGGGCTGGAGAAATAGTACACTGGGTAGGTATGCAACCGAATCCATCCATTTCCCAGCATTGCATATTCTTTCCTGAGCCCAGTCAGAATGATCCCTGAACACTGCTGGGTGTGACATGGAAGCAAAACAAATAAAAAATCACTCTGGAAAAATAAAGCAAATGTGTTAACTAATGGACTGGAGCTAATGGTCTTGAGCACATCTGTTGTGTGACTGAGACCGCTCAATTATATGCAATGTACTTACTTTCCTGCCTGGAGGTACTTTGCACTGAAGGTTGCCTCCAAGCTTTCAGAATGACTAGAGGCCAAGGCCAGAGTTTTGTTTGTTTGTTTGTTTGTTTGTTTGTTTGGGGGGAAGTTGGGCCACACCCAGCAGCACTCAAGGGTTACTCCTGGCTCTGTACTCAGAAATAACTCCTAGCAGGCTTGGGGGACCATATAGAATTTAGGGAATCAAAGTCGGATCTGTCCTGGGTCAGCCACATTCAAGGCAAATGCCCTACCGCTGTGCTATTGCTCTGGCCCTATTTTTTTTAAACCACAATATTATTTTGTTTGTGGTACTCGGGATTGCTCCTACTGGTGCTTGAGCCACTAGTAAGCCAAATGTGTAAGACAAGCACCTTGTACTATCTCTTCAGCACAAACATTATGCTTTTAAGTTAGAAAATTAAACCAATAATATAATTAAAAATGTATTCCTTTGAAAACTTATTCATGAGTAAAGGAGAAGTTATCATTCAAAAGATGTCATCAGGGCCAGAAAGATGGCATGGAGGTAGGACATTTGCCTTGCATGCAGAAGGATGGTGGTTTGAATCCTGGCATCCCATATGTTCCCCCCAAGCCAGGAATGTTTTCTGAGTGCATAGCCAGGAGTAACCCCTGAACATTACCGGTATGGCCCAAAAACCAAAAAAATAAAAAATATGTCATCAAATATAACATCTGGAGACTAAACAACATGCTGCTCAATAACAGCTGGATCACAGAGTAAATCAAAGAAGAAATAAAGAGATTCCTTGAGACTAATGATAATGAAGAAGCAAATTACCAAAATCTATGGGACAGGAAAAGCAATAAGTAGGGGGAAACTCATAGCAATACAGGCCTACATACAAAAAGAAAAAAAAGACAAAATCAACATTCTAAAGGCATACATTAGATATCTGAAACACCAACAATAAAGGAATTAAAACACAAGCAGAATAAAATAAACAGTAAAAACCGGAGTAGAAATTAAAAATATAGAAACAAGGAAACCAATATGAAGAAATTGATGACACAAGGATATGTTTTTTTGAAAGAATAGACAAGAGACAAGCTGTTGACAGTACACACAGGGAAATAAAGGGAAAATGCTCAAATAAATCATATCAGAAATGACAGGGGAGAGATCACAACAGAACCCAAAGAAATCCAAGACACCATGAGAGTTTTTTTTTTAATGAACAATTGTACTCTGTTAAGCTAGACAATCTAGAAAAAAATAAACAAATTTCTGGAAAAATGTAATCTCCCAAAACTGAAGGAGGAGGAAGTAGATTATAAACAGGCCAATCACAAGTAAGAAAATTGAAACAGTAATTAAGAAACTTCTCAAGGTAAAAAGTCCAGGACCAGACTGGTTTATTGGTGAGTTTTATCAACCATTCAAAGAATTACTACCAATGATCCTTAATGATCCTTAGACTCTTCCAAAATATTGAAGAGACAAGAATTCTCACTAATGCCTTCTATGAAGCTAATATCACACTTATTTCCAAATCTAACAGAGATACTAACAAAAAAGAATACTACAGACCAATATCACTGATAAATACTAATGCAAAAAACATAGTCCTTAAAATCTTAGCAAATAAAATCCAACAATACATCAAAAATTATACATCATGTCCAAATGGCTTTCATTCCAGGGATGCAAGGAGGGTTCAATATATGCAAATCAAACCACACAATACAACACATCAATAAATGGAAGGATAAAAACCACATGATCATTCAATTGATGCAGAGAAAACATTCGACAAAATCCAACATGCATTCATGATTAAAACCCTCAGGATATAGGTGTAGAAGAAACCTTCCTCAAGATATTTATAAAAAGCCCACAGACAACATTCTTCTTTTTTTAATATATTTATTTAAACACCTTGATTACAAATGTGATTGCAGTTGGGTTTCAGTCATGCAAAGAAGTCCCCCCTTCACCAATGCAACATTTCCATCACCAATGTCCCAAGTCTCCCTACTCCCCACCCTACCCCACCTGTACTCTAGATAGATTTTCTACTTCTTTCATTCATTCAAATTTTATGATAGTTCTCAATGTAGTTATTTATATAACTTCAGTCACCTCTCTTTGTAGTGAGCTTCATGTCGTGAACTGGACCTTCCAGTCTTCTTCTCTTTGTCTCTGAGAATTATTGCAAAAATACTTTTTATTTTTCTTAAAACCTATAGATAAGGGAGACTAGTGATGGTGGGGATGTGGAGGGAAAGGAACTCTTATTCACTTCTGGTGGGAATGCCATCTAATCCAATCTTTATGGAAAGCAAAACTGGAAATTGAGCTCCCATATGATTCAGTTATACCACTCCTAGGGATATACCTTAGGAATACAAAAATTCCTTCCTCACACCTATATTCATTGCAGTGCTATTTACAATAGCTAGACTCTGGAAACAACCAAGATGCCCTTCAACAGATAAATGTCTAAAGAAACTGTGGTACATATACACAATAGAATATTTTGCAGCCATCAGGAGAGATGAAGTCATGAAATTTTCTTATACATGGATGTACACAGAATCTATTATGCTGAGTGAAATATGTCAGAGGGAGAGAGATAGATGCAGAACATTATTCTTAATGGCAAAAAAGAGATGAATGCATTTTCACTAAGGTCAGGCACTAGGCCTGGATGTCCACTGTCTCCACTCTTACTCAACATAGTATTAAAATTTCTAGCAAGAGCCTTCAGACAAGAGAAAAAAAATCAAAATAATCCAAACTGAAAAAGAGATAGTCAAACTATCTCTTTATGTGCAGATGGCATGATGATATACATTGTAGATCCTAAAAAGTCCACAAAAAACTCTTAGAAATAATAAACTAATACAGCAACATGGCCGAAATCAATACACAAAAGACAGTACATTCCTTTCTACAAATAACTCACCCCCCCCAAAAAAAAGAGATCAAAATGTCTATCCCATTAAAATAGTGTCCAAAACTATCAAGTACCTAGGAATCAACCTAACAAAATTGGAGAGAAATATACCATGAAAACTTCAAAACACTTAAGAAATTGAAGAAGACCTAAGGAAGAATGTCCCATGCTCATGGATAGGAATAATAAATATACCATATATACTCGAGTATAAGCCAAGTTTTCAGGCACAAAATTTATGCCAAAAATGCCAAACTTGGCTTATACTCAGGTCATACGGATTATTTGATTAGGTGTGCATTCACCTAATCAGTCCACAAGTCACAGCTGAGCTGAAAAGGCAGGCAGGTGACTGAACTGTATGCCACTGAACTATTTAATCCAAAATATTCAATGGCACATTTAATTAATTGAAAAACCACTTAAGGTACTAAAGAAGTGTAAATAAATGCTTATGAATCCTGAATCCTTATTAACAGGGGTCTTGGAGTATAAATATTCAGAATTTTTAACCATTTATTTACAATGCTTTACTATTTTAAGTCATTTATTCACTTTATTAAAGTTGCCATTAAATACTATGGATTAATGTAGTATCTTAATGGTGTACAGTATATCAAAAAATCATGGGGCTGGAGAGATAGCATGGAGCTAAGGTGCTTGCCTTTCATGCAGAAGGTCATTGGTTCGAATCCCGGCATCCCATATGGTCCCCCAAGACTGCCAGGAGCAATTTCTGAGAATAGAACCAGGAGTAACCCCTGAGCGCTATTGGGTGTGACCCAAACCCCCCCCCCAAAAGTAAAAAAAATCATGTATTATAAATATAATCATGTTTTTATTTATCTACTTATTTATTTATTTACTGATTACTCAATTACTGTAATTATTTTGGGTATATATTTTTATTTTTGAAATTTACCAGTGGCTACTGCATTTTCCATCTAGGCTTATACTCGAGTCACTAAGTTTTCGCAGATTTTAGGGTAAAATTAGGGGGATTGGTTTATACTTGGGTAGGCTTATACTCGAGTGTATACAGAATAAAAATGAACATCTTACATAATTTACTATGTAGATTCAATGAAATAGCTATTCAAATTTAGACAACATTTTTCAAGGACTTAGAACAATCAATTATAAAGTTAGTGTGGAACCATAATATATCTAGGATAGCCAATCCTTATTGAAAAACAAGAAACTGGGAGACAACTCATTGCCTAAATTGAAGCTCTACTACAAAGCCATATTGATCAGAATAAAGACAGATGATCAGACCAATAGGCCAGAATAAAATATCCAGTGACAACCCCCAAGTACATGGGCAACTAATCTTTGACAAAGGATCCAAGAACTTGAAATGGAATAGTGATAATTTTTTCAACATATGGTGGAACAACTGGATAACAATGTGTAAGAAACTAAAGATCAATCCGTAACTCACACCTTATATAAACATCAATTTAAATGGCCAGAGTAATAGTGCAGCAGTAGGGCATTTGCTTTGCATGTGGCCAATTTTGGATGGACCTTGGTTCTATCCCTGGCATCCCATATGGTCCCCCAAGCCAGGAGCAATTTCTGAGTGCATAGCCAGGAGTAACCACTGAGCATCACCAGGTGTGGCCCGAAAACAAAACAAAACAAGTCAATTTAAAATAAATTAAAGACCTTGAGATTAGACTAGAATCCATAAAACTCAATTAAGAAAATATAGGTAGAACACTCCAAGACTTAGACATCAAAGAGGTCTTTGATGATAGGATGCCAATGGCAAGGATTATGGCATCACATCTGAATAAATAGGACACATCAGATGAAAAAGTTTCTGTATGGCAAAAGAAACATAGGCTAAATTTAGAAGATAGATAATTGAATGGGGGAAAATATTTGCACTCAATACATCTGAAAAAGTTTGATATGTAATGTATACAAAGTATTCACAAAGATTAACTCCACAAAACTCAAAAACCCCATAAAAATGGGGGAAAGAAATTAACACTTTTGTAGGAAGACCAAAATATGGCCAAAAGACACATGGTAAAACGCTCATCATCACTTATCATTAGGGAAATAAAAATCAAGACAATAGTAAGATATCATCTTACACCAGTGAGGATAGCATATATCAAAAATAATGGGAATAATCTCTGTTAGCAGGGATGTGATGAGAAAGAAACTCTCATCCACTGCTGGAGAGAATGCTGCCATGTCCAATTCCTGTGGAAAATAGTATGAAGAGTTCTCAATAAACTTAAAATTTAGCTGCCATATGACCCAGCAATCCCACTTTTGATTATCTACCCACAGGACAGAAAACATTCATCCAAAAGAATATATACACACTGCTATTTATTGCTACACTCAGTATAGTAATCAAGACTTAGAATAAACCTAATGTCCAAAGACAGATGAATGGTTCATGAAGGTGTGGTACATATACACAAGGGAATACTACATAGCTGTAAGGAATAATGCAATCATGCAATTTGTAGCAACATGGATGAAACTGGAAGATAACATGTTAAATGAAGTAAGACATAAAGATAAATACAGATGTCACTTATATGTGATATTTAGAGTAACTGTATGAAGAAATGAAATGGTTTAAGTGCGAGTTGTCTTGAACACCCTTGGCTTCAGATATAGTGAAAAGAAGAAAAGAAACTGAGTGGAAGCGAAGAATCACAACTACAACTATGAAAAGATGGGGGCCAGGGGCAAAGCAGTCTCAGGTTCATTGTTAGTATTAAAAAAGAGACAAAAATAAATATTCAAGCCAAAGGCAACAATAATGGAATCAAGATACCCAAACTTTAACCATCTAAATTTAAAAGAGGCCTGTTATACTGGCAGGCTGGGTGGTAGGGGGTGAGATGGGATACACTTGGGAAATATTGGTGGATGGATTGGCCCTAATACATTTGGGAAACATTGGTGGTGGGATTGGCCCTAATTCAGTGTATGTCTGAAAGCAAGCTATGAAGGACTTTGTAAATCACATAGTAAAAAAAAGATGTCATCATCTACTTTCACATCAAACATGTACTTTTTATCACAAAAAATATGGAATGCTTCACAAATTTGCATGTCATCCTTGCACAGGAGACATGCTAATCTTTGTATCATTTCAATTTTTGTATATGTGCTGCCAAAGTGAGCACATAAGTACTTGATTTTAAAGAATGAAAGCTTATCATGGGCATATTGGTGGTGGTGGATGGGGTCTTGTACATTAAAATGTAAACATTAATACTTTTGTACCAAATTAAAAATAGTAAAATTAATTTTAAAAATAAAATTCAAATTAAAGCTAAGATCTAACATAAACCAAAGACCACAGATACAGAAAGTAATGAAAAGAATAGAAATTCATGAACTAAAGAAACATAAAAAAAAATTAGCAAAACTTTAGCCATTCATCTGTTGAAGGGCTTCTTGATTGTTCCCAGAGTCTGGCTATGGTAAATAGTGCTGCAATGAATATAGGTGTAAGGAAGGGATTTTTGTATTGTATTTTTGTGTTCCTAGGTTTTATCTCTAAAAGTTGTATAGCTGGATCATATGGGAACTCAATTTCCAATGGCTAAAGAAACTGTTGTACATATACACAATGGAATATTATGAAGCTGTCAGGAAAGATGAAGTCATAAAATTTTCCTATACATGGATGTACATGAAATCTATTATGCTGAGTGAAATAAGTCAGACGGAGAGAGAAAGATGCAAAATAGTCTCACTCATATATGGGTTTTAAGAAAAATGAAAGACATTCTTGCAATAATTTTCAGAGGCAAAAGAGAGGAGGGCTGGAAGTTCCAGCTCACTTCATGAAGCTCACCACAAAGAGTGATGAGTGCAGTTAGAGAAATAACTGCATTGAGAACTATCCTAACAATGAGAATGAACGAGGGAAGTAGAAATCCTGTCTAGAGTACAGGCAGGTGTGGGGTGGAGAGAAGAGAGATTTGGGACATTGGTGATGGGAATGTTGCACTGGTGAAGGGGTGGGGTTCTTTACATGACTGAAACCCAACCATAATCATGTTTGTAATCAAGGTGTTTAAATGAAGATATTAAAAGAAATAAAAATTAAAAATTGCAAAACTTAATTTTCTTTTGAGTTTTCTGTTTTTTTTTTTTCCTTTGGTTTTGGTTTTTGAGCCACACACACACAATAATGCTCAGGGGTCACTCCTGCCTTTGCACTCAGAAATCGCTCCTGGCTCAGGGAACCATATGGGACCGCGGGAATCTATCTCCAGTCTGTCCTGGTCAGCTGCGTGCGAGGCATGCACCCTATGGCTGTGCTATCACTCTGCCCCTTAGGTTTTCTGTTTTTGCATCTATTGACTGACTGATTTCTTATATCCTAAAGAGTCCTGCTCAGTTCTAGCACATTTCTATAATAGGTGGTTCCACTAGATGGGATAACTGGGAAGATGTTCCTCAGATGATGCTTCAACTTCTGAAGTGCCCAGGGTGTGAAAGTGCAGAAGTTTTATTTAGCCCAAATAAATTCTGAGACCTTCCTTTTTAACAAAATGCTTTTATTGCTGTTTTCAAATGGCATGCATTGTTGGGTACTTGTGTGAAATATCAAAAGGCACTTATATTTTTTAACTCTTTCTTCCTGGTCACAGAAAATGTTTAGAAAAGAGCTACTGGAATAAAACAGAACAGAAACCACTTGGTATAAGGTCTAAGGCAAAAGGAGTGCTGTGGTTTTCATAGCTGATAGCTAGTAGTCATCATAGTTGACACTGGCTCCGTGTCTAAAGCTGTGGGGGTACCGGGGGCCAATGGCAGCATCCTCGTCGTAGTGACGCTGGTAGTAATCATAGTAGTCACGGCTGCCGCGGCCTCTGTTTTGCCAATAGGCAACATCATCTTCAAATTTCTGCAAAAGAAAGATGGCAGGGAATAGCTTTCAGAACACAACACATTCTTTCCCTACCCTCTATATTACACCTTAACTATGATGCATGTCTGTGATTTTCTTCAATGATTAGCACTCAGGATGAGAATAATTCCTTATTACAGCATTCCTGTGTTCAAAGTTCAATCCAGCCAAACAATAAGAATCAATGATATTTTCTCCAATAGAAGTACACTACACTCTGTGGATGGAAAACTATGTCAAGAGCTCTAAACCAAGCTTAAATTTCTCACACCGGACCTACTCCAGTGCATAAGGAAGATGCTTAATAAAGGCCGACTGGATAAAAATCAATCACTAAAATGGCTTATTATAGCCAAAGAGACTCCTGTGATGATGTTGCTTAGAGCAAGCATAGAAGCATTCAACCATTCTGCAAACACTGTCTTCACAAAAAGTTAGATTCCTTGTGGTGAGAAGCTTGAAGTTTCCAAAGGACAATATGAAGCAGGTGGTTGCTGCTACTGAAGAGGAAAGAGAAAACCTGAAGGTGAAAAGTGAGAATAGAGGACTAAAGTTAATTTAGGCTTACAGCTCCTGCAACTGCTCTATTACAGTCAGACCTACATCATTTAATGATGGAAAAACTGTTCTGAAATGTGTCACCAGGTAACACATTCATCATGGTGTGAACACAGACGTGTATTTTCACATCCCAGATGGGGCAGTCTGTTCCATACCTCCACAATCTGGAAGGCCTGTCATTGTCTTTGTGCCATTGTTATGTGGCAGATGACAGAAAGAACTTTTAAAGAAAAGCTTAAATTTTTTTTTCTTGAAAGGGCAAAGGTAAAAGATGAATGAAATTGGGGGAAAAAGATGAATTAAATCGGGAAGTAAGCAAATCAGTGTGTGATTTAATGTAAGAGTAAAAGGGGCTGCGAGGTGGCAAAGGAAAATGCCCAGGAAGTTCAAAGCATGTCCCAAAGTTTCAGAGTCAGTTTTTCTCAAAATATGGCAAAAGCAACCCTCCATAGAAATCACTAGAGATTCTGGGAAAGGCAGATTCTGGGCACTACTCCACACCTCCTGGAGAAATGTCCTGGGTCTTGGAAAGATGCCAGTGTATGCATATATCTGAGAGACCAGGAGGATGGTTGCACCCAATGGTGCTTCTGTAACTTTGGTGTATAAAGGACAGTTCTGCCCCTGTTAGAAAAATGGGATGCTTTTCTCCCCAACCTAGTTTTGCTTAGCTTTATGGTTTTGCCTACATATGCATATGAGAAGATATGTATATCTTCTATGCCCTCCAGAGACTTCTGATTAGGATTTTCTCAAAATACTGCAAATTTTTCCATGTAGAATAATTGTCTTTCTTGGGTTCCTCATTTTATAATCTTTCTTATAATCTTGTTTGAATTTTGACTAAAAGAAAAATTTCTTATTAATTTTAAATGCAGATTTGGGCTGGAGAGATAGTACCACAAATAGGGTGTTTGTCTTCATGTGGTCAACTGACATTTATTGCCCAGCATTCGATATGGATCCCTGAGTCCACCAGGAGTGATTCTTGAGTGCAGAGTCAGGAGTAAACTCTGAGCACCGCTGAGTGTGGTCTATAAACTGAAAAAAAAAATGCAGATTCTTCATTGTGGGAAGAGGACAAAGAAAAGCAAGCCAGATTTCCATATCAAATATCACCACTACTGATATTTTAATGTCCTTGCTTCTAGGATTTTCTATGCATATTTATTATGATCTTATTAGATGCCATTATTCTAGTTTTGACCCCAAGCATTATTGAAGTCATTCCCCTTGCTACGTACTTCATACCCATTTTCATGAACTCTAATTACTGGCAATACAATAAGTGCAAATTACCAAGGATAGTAATTTGCTAATTTACTGAGCAAATTACTAAGTAAAAAGATAATAGAGCACTTTCTTCTATCAAATAATTCTATTTTAAGTATTCAGTAAAAATGCTAGATGCCACCTTCATGAACATTAGAAAAAAAATTGGTGCCCTAATACATGATTTATGGACCATGGAATTTGACAATATTTAAAGATTGCTCATTGTGATTCTACCTTTTGTCTCAGTAACACTGTTGAGTAGAATATAATACTACGGAATCAAGTATACACAAAGATGAAAATAATACTGCTGTTTGTTGTAACTATTAAGTAGATTTGTGAATATATTAAGTTTAAGAATCATGCCTGGTGGGACTGGGGCAATACTACAGCAGGTAGGGCGCTTGTCTTGCATGAAGCCTACTTAGGTTCTATCATTGGCACCCCATAAAGTACCCTGTATTTGCAAGGAGGAATGCCTAAGCACAGCCAGGATTAAACTCTGAGCACTAATGGGTGTGGTCCCCCCAAAAGAATCATGCCTGCCAGAGTTTAGCTATAAGTGTTAAATATTTGTACAACACCACCTGGATATTTAGTTCATTAATTAAGAAGTCAAATAAAGAGTTGGGATGACCAATATTTCTAAACACTGGGACTGACAGTAAAGGATGATACAGGTACACTATTGTGTTTTATGTGGCTATTAAAACTGTTGGTTTTCATTCCTAGGGATATACCCTAGGAGCACAAAAATACAATACAAAAATCCCTTTCTCACACCTATATTCATTGCAGCACTATTTACAATAGCTAAACCCTGGAAACAACCAAGATGCCCTTCAACAGATGAATGGCTAAAGAAACTGTGGTAGATATATAGAATGGAATATTATTCAGCTGTCAGGAGAGATGAAGTCATGAAATTTTCTTATACATGGATGTACATGGAATCTATTATGCTGAGTGAAATAAGTCGGAGGGAGGTATATAGATGCAGAATAGTCTCACTCATCTATGGGTTTTAAGAAAAATGAAAGACATTTTTGCAATAATTCTCAGAGACAAAAGAGAGGAGGACTGGAAGGTCCAGCTCACAAAATGATGCTCACCATCATTTTTTGGTGAGTGCAGTTAGAGAAATAACTACATTGAGAACTATCATAACAATGTGAATGAATGAGGGAAGTAGAAAGCCTGTCTAGAGTACAGGCAGAAGTGGGGTGGAGAGGAGGGAGATTTGGGGCATTTGTGATGGAAATGTTGCACTGGTGAAGTTCTTAACATAACTGAAACCCAACTACAATCATATTTCTAATCAAGGTGTTTAAATAAAGATATAAAATAATTGTTGAGTTTTTTTGTTCTTGTTTTTTTTTGTTCTTGTTTTTACATAGAATAGTGGTTTAGGTGCCTTGCATTGCATGGGAACAACACAGATTTTATTTTTGGCATCCCATATGGTAGTAACTCAAGTCCCTCCAAGGGTGATCCCTGAACATAGAGTAAGGAGCTGATCTTGAGCACTGCCTTAATTTTTGTTTGTGGCCACACCCAGTTGTGCTTAGGTGTTATCCTGGCTCTGCACTCAGGAATTACTCCTGATGGGTTCAGGACTATTTGAGATACTGGGTTTGAACTCAGATTGGCTGTTTTCAAGTAAATGTACTATTCACTGTACTTTCTTTCCAGACCCTTAAAACTGTTTTGTTTGTTTGTTTGTTTTAGTTTTGTTTAGTTTTGGCCATACCTAGTGATGCTTAAAAGCTACTTCTAGCTCTGCACTCAGGAATTACTCCTGGCCATGCTCAGGAAACCACAGAATATATAGGATGTTAGAGTTTAAAACAGAGATGGCTGCATGCAAGGCAAGCACTTGTACTACAGATCCAGTACTCCCTTAAAATATTTTTAAGAAAGACTTTTCATTACAATTTAAACACACAATTTTTAAAAATATAATTTCTTAGTTTTAAGCACTGTGATTACCAAAGTATTCATGGTTGGGTTTCAGTCATCAAATGTATGCCATAATTCAACAGTGTAAATTTCCTTTCACCAATGTTCCCTATTTCCCTCTTCCCCATCCCTTGCCTGTCTTCAAAAAAGGCATTCTATTTCTCTCTCACTCACCGTTATTGTTACGGTAGTTGTTACTGCACTCATCATTTTTTGTAGGAAGCTTCATATCATGGTTTGGTGCTTATAGCTTATATCTACATTGTCTCTGGGTATTATTACCATAGAATCTTATTTTTGTTAAAACCCACAGATGATTAAGATTATTCTGTTTCTAACTCTGACACATTTCACTCAGTGTAATACTCTATGTCCATCCATGTATAGGTGAATTTCATTACTTCATTTTTTTCTAACAGCTGTACATTAATCCATTGTGCATATGTACCACAGTTTCTTTAGCAACTCATCTGTTGTCGAACACCTGGGTTGTTTCTATATTCTGGCTATTGTAAATAGCACTGAAATGAATATAGAAGTGCACAGGGCATTTTTGTATTGTGCTTCTGTGTTCATAGAATGTATTCCTAGAAGTGGTGTTGCTGGATCATATGGGAGCTCAATTTTCAGTTTTTTGAAGAATATACATATTGTTTTCTAGAAAGGCTGAATTAGATGGCATTCCCACCAGCAATGAATGAGAGTCCTTCCCCCTTTCATGCCAGCACTGAGTTTTCTTGTTCTTTGTGATGTGTGCCAGTCTCTGTGATATAAGATGATACTTCATTGTTGTTTTAATTTGTATCTCCCTGATGATTAGTGATGTGGAGAATTTCATGTGCCTTTTGACCATCAGTATTTCTTTGAGGAAATATCTGTTAATTTATTTCCTTAATTTGTTGATGGGGTAAGATGTAGGGCTTGTTTGTTTGGGGGCCATATCCAGCTACACTCTGTGGTTACTCCTGGATCTGTACTCATAAATTGCTCCTGGCAGGCTCAGGTAACCATATGGGATGCTGGATATTGAACCTGGGTCCATCCCGAGTCATCTGCTTACAAGGCAAACACCCTACCCCTGTGCTTTTACTCTGGTCCTAGATATTTTTTCTTGTTGTCACTACCTGGTATATCTTTTGTTCTGTCTTGTTTTGTTTTGGGGCAACATCTGAATCGCTCCTGGCTGGTGGAACCATATGGGATGCTGAGGGATTGAACCACGGTCCATCCTAAGTTAGCACATGCAAGGAAAACAGCCTACTGCCCATTCCACCGCTTTAGCCCCATTACCTTGTATATCTTAGAGATTAGCCCCTAATATGATGGGTATTGGGTGAATAGTTTCTTCCATTCATTTGTATCCTAGTTACTAGTTCCTTTGAAGTGCAGAAGCTCTCAATTTAATATAGTACTATCTGTTTATCTTTGCTTCCACTTGTTTAGATAGTGGTGTTTCCTCCTTGAAGATGCCTTTAGCTTTAATGTCATGGAGTGTTTTGCTTTCTATATACCTTACAGTTTCAGGTCTCTTATCAAGTATTTAATCCATTTGAATTTTTTTGTTATTTTTTTATTGTGGCCAAAGTGAATTACAAATCTTTCACCTTAATATTTTCCATTTGGATTTGACCTTTGTGCATGGTGTTAGATAGAGGTCCGAGTTTGCTTTTTAGCATGTGGCTGACCAGTTGTCCCAGTACAACTTGTTGAAGAGGCTTTCCTTGCTCCATTTTGCATTTCTTGCCCCTTTATCAAAGATTAATTGATTGTATGTCTGAGAGCCATTCTCTGAATACTCAAGTCTATTCTCTTAATCCACAGGTCTGTTTTATTCCAGTACCATGCTGTTTTTATGATTTTTGCTCTATAGTACAATTTTAAATTGAGGAAAGTGATTCCTTCCATCTCTTTTCTCAGGGTTGCTTTAGCTAATCTTTGGTATTAATCATTCCAAATGAATTTCAGGAGTGTTTTATCCACTTCATTGAACAAGGTCATGATATCCTAAGAGGATTACACTGAATCTGTATAGTGCCTTTGGGGAGTATTTAATGATGTTAATCCTCCCAATCCATGAATAGAGTATATGTCTCCATTTCTTTGTGTCCTCTTTTATTTCTTGAAGCAATGTTTTATAGTTTTCTTTGCATAGGTCCTTCACTTAACTTCAATTTAATGTTAAATTGATCCAAGATATTTGAACTTATATGATACTATTGTGAATAGTATTGTTTTCAATGTCTATTTCTTCTCTATCGTATTTGTATATAAGAAGGCCATTTATTTTTGTGCTTTAATTTTGTAGCCTGCCACCTTGTTATATAAATCCGTTGTTTCTAGGAGCTCTTTAGGATTTTTCTAAGTATAGTATCATGTTATCTGCAAACAGAGAGACCTTGACTGTTGAGTCTTCATGAGGATTTTCTCCTGAGTCTCTGGGACTCTACTGATACTTATGTTGTTTCTGTTTTTGTTTTTGTATGTTTTGGGGCCACACCCGGCAGCACTCAGAAATTGCTCCTGGCAGGTTCAGGGGACCATATGGTTTGTCTTAAAGTAGAACAGTGCTTCTCAAATAGTGGGACGTACCCCCCAGGGGGGCACGATGCTCCATTAACGGTGGGTGCATTTGACCTCAGCAAACACTGTCATAACAAGCTAAGCCCCATGTTTATGTCTCTGTATGTCTCTGGAGCTGAAAGTTTTTGTGTCCTGCTTCAAACCCCATTTCGAAAAACTATGCATTTCAAAACATGCTCATTGTAGCTATTAATCCAGACATCACCTCTGATTTAAAAAAAATCAACTCAAAATATTTTATATATTTTTGTTTTGCAGGTTAAAGTTTTTTTTAATAAACATACTATTTACAGTCACGTGGGGGCATGAAAAATGTTTTCTTCTTTCTAAGGGAATATGACAGAAAATAATTGAGAAGCACTGAAATAGACCTTTCAGTTTTTCCTTTAAGACTGGTTTTGCATCTATGAAGTTTCTGAGCTGCTGCTTATCTGTGAAGCTATGCATCCTTCCTTCAAACCTGAGTCGCCTGGGTGCAGTATTCTAGGTGAGACATCCATTTCATTCAGTCTTGTCACAATATCCCACTATTGTCTTCTAGCCTTGAAAGTTTCTTGTGACATGCCTGCTGTAAGTCTTAAGAATTCTCCTTTGAGCTTAAAGGTTACCCTAGGCTTTCCCCATTTTTCACCCGGCTCTGGAGGAAGGGTCTGGGTGGGGGCTTTGAACTTCCAGCCTTCCAGCTCTTAAAGGATCTCTTTTCTTCCTGGGAGCTTGGAGTTTCAGCCAGCATGGGGAATGGCAGGCCTCCACCATGCCAAAGGCCTTCTTAACCAGGCCTGGGAAGGGTGCGGGACTTGGGTCACCCCAGCACGAATCTCCCTCCTTCCTCTGGAACTCCAGGGCTTCCCCTGGGCCACATGCCTGGGCCAGCCAGGTACATCCCTTGGAGGAGCTTAAAGGTTATCCTAGGCTTTCCCTATTACCCAACCAGTTTTGGAGGGAGGATCTGGGTGGGGGCTTTGAACTTCTGGCCTTCCAGCTCTTGAAGGATCTCTTTCCTCCTGGGAGCTGGGAGTTTCAGCCAGCATGAGGAATGGCAGCAGAAGAGGTTCTGGCTTCAGGAAGTCCCAGGCAATTTTCTTACTAAACCTATCCATTGTGAAACCGCGCAGGGGCTAGTGCCCCCGCGAGGAACATATAGACAAATATTTGGGTATCATTGTTTTTAATCTGTTTATCATATTCAGAACGTCGCCCAGTAGCTCATTTTATTCCTTTATTCCCTGACTCCCACCTCCTATTACCCCACAATTAATCATATTTTGTACTAATAATTTTTGTTTTGGCCAAGGTGGATTGCATATCTTTTACAGTAATGTTTTGGGGGGAGTCTGAAGCTTCAGTAGGCAACACAGGGATAACATGGCTCCATGCAGTAGGCATTTTGGCCAAGCTTCGGAAAAGATGTAGCCTCGTGCTGCCCCCTACAGCCTCCCTTCTCCTTCTTTACGGTCCCCAGGGTTACCCCTGACCACCGGCTCAGGGACCCAGCAAGTGGATTCTGGCGAGGAGCAGTTTAAAGGAGACCCCAGGTTTCCCTGTTTCTGCAGGGGGGTGGGGAGGGGACTAGTGAACTTCCGGCTCCCAACAATTAGGAAGCAAACACCTCTCAGGGAGTTGGAAGCTTCAGCAGGCAACATAGGGATAACATGGCTCCATGCGCTCTTTGCGGGGCCAAATCACAGACCAAAGTGGTGTCTCAGAAACAACACCCTCCCTCTTGACTATTTCTAAAACATTAAAGGGACACGTGTATCTCCTTTATGTATCTCAGATGTATTCCCTTAACATCTGTAATTCTTTTCAAATATCCTCATATAGTGACAATTTTGCCCACTGGTTTTGTTATTTGATTGTGTGCTTTTCCCCCTTTGAGATCTGTTTTATAAGCAATACTGGTAGAAGAGTATCTCTGTATAGAATTCATATTTAAACCAAGTTACAGGGATTGTTGGACTTTATTCGTCGGCTCCCAGAAGAATCAACAATATCTTGTGGCATTGTTTCTCTTTTGCATAGGCACATTAAAATGGGAAAAAAATACATATGCAAACAAGTTCTTATCTAATAGAGATGGGAACACAAATTTGGTAATGCAGTTAGGCCTTATACCCTGAACATTGGCAATAATGATTTGGCTTAGGCCTCAGAAGAATGGGCATCGCCCATACACACCTGAACAATGGATACCATCTATGGAATCAACCACAATTATCTATAACATTACCAGGATCCAAACATCTACCAGGGAAGACCTACCACTGCTCTGGCATTGACTTACTCCAAAGAGTGCTCTCAACACCCAGACTACTCAGCAACAGCCTGCTTGCAGGGCAGATCGCTCCACATCTAATGGTGTGCTGAAACTAGAGGATGCTCCACATCAGCCTGACTTTGATGAAAGAAATGCATAGATTCCAGAATCTTTAAATAAAGAAACCTGATACCAACAACAGATAAAGCGTGAAAAAGTTTCACCGGAACCACTCAGCTTGGAAGACTGGTATGCCTGGAGCCCAGAGTAGGTCTTATGCCAATAAACCTCGGGGGGTGAGGCCTTCTTGTAATCAGGCCAAGGATTTTTTTCCATTTTCCTCATATTTTTCTGGGCCTAGGCAAACAATGGCGATTGCACTGTCACACCTTTACTATTCTTTTTAACCCTTATCCTTTAAGAAAAAAAAATTACTGAACTTAAAAACAAATAACTATAGTAGAATGCCTGTCTCGAATACAGGCAGGGGATGGGAAGGGGGGAAGGGGAAACTGGGAGGAGCGAATGTTACACTGGTGAAGGGGGGGTGTTCTGTTTGTGACTATAACCCAACTTTAATCATGTTACTTAAATAAAAATATATTAAAAATTAAATATTGAAAAACTAAAATTAAGGAAAAAAGAATGCTCCTTTGTATGTAATTTTCCTTTTTGTTCTTGCTGCTTTCAGTATTCTATCTCTATCTGTGGGATTCATCATTGTAACTAGGATGTGTCTTGGGTGTTTTTGTTCAGGTATCTTTTAGCTGGTACTCTTTGGGCATCCAGGATTTGATTGCATGCAGTCTTTAGCTCTGGGAGTTTCTCGTGATGATGTCTTTTTTTTTTTTTTTTTGGTTTTTGGGTCACACCTGGCAGCGCTCAGGGGTTACTCCTGGCTCTATGCTCAGAAATCACCCGTTAGGCACGGGGAACTATATGGGATGCCGGGATTTGAACCGATGACCTTCTGCATGAAAGGCGAACGTCTTACCTCCATGCTATCTCTCTGGTCCCTGTGATGATGTCTTTGTTAATTCTTCCTGGGGATCTCCTTCCTGAGCCTCTTAGACTCCAATGATTCTTATGTTGTTTCTATTGTTTCTTTTATTTTCATCTGTTCACATTCCTTGAGTACTTTTTTCATTGTCTGATCGTTTGCCTTAAGGTTCTTTTCCAATCTTTTCTGCTGTATGGAATTGTTCTGCATTTGATCTTCCAGTTCACTGATTCTGTCCTCAGCTGCTGTTACCCTGTTGGAGAGGCTGTCCATTGAGTTTTTCAGTTGAGATACCGTGTTTTTCAGATCCGTTATTTCAGTTTGGAGTTTTCAGATTTCTGTCTTTGTGTTCTGTTCAGCTAGAGCTATGTTTTCTTTGATTTCCATGAGAATCTTCCATATTTCTATTCTAAACTCCTTATCTGAGTGGTTAATCAGATGGTTGGTATTTTTGGGGTCATCAAATATATCATCTTCATTCTCTGTGCATGGTGCTTGCCTGCAAGGTTTCTCCATTGTCACACTTGTAGTGTGATTTTTTTCTGTGTGTTGTGATGGGTTCATTAATTAGAAAGAGCGCGCAGCTGCAAAGCAGAGTGGTTGTGCTCTTCTGGGGCCTCCAGGAGACAGCTTTTTGGAGCCCTTCCTAGCCCTGTGAGGAGAGCTTCAGGAGATCAGAGAAGAGAAACATGCAAAGCCTACAGGTCCCTTCAGCTTCTCCCAGTCCCCAATCTCACTGCAGGGAGACTCATCTACAAACAAAGGAGTCAGCTCTCTGACTGACATCCCTGATAGCCATTTTTCATTCACTCACCCATCTTTTTGGCCTTTCTGCCTGAATTGCTCCAGGAGACAGTTTTTTTTGGGGGGGTCTTTCCTAACCCTCTGAGGAGAGCTTCAGGAGATAAGAGAAGAGAAACACGCAAAGCCAACAGGTCCCTTCAGCTTCTCTCAGGGACCATGTGGAATACCAGGAATCAAACCAGGGTCCATCCGAAGTTAGCTATGTGCAAGGCAAATACCCTTCCACTGTGCTATCACTTTGCCCCTCTTGTGTTGTTTCTGTTGAGTTTATCAAAGACTTCTATTTTTTTCTGTTAAAATTCTTTGAGAATTTATTTTCATTGTCTTATTGTTTGTATTAAGGCTATTTTCTAATCTCTTCTGTTGTATGGAGTTATTATGCATTTCATTTTCCAACTCACTGATTCCATCCTCAACTTCTGTCATTCTGTTGGAGAGGCTGTCCAGTGAGTTTTTCATTTCAGTTAACATAATTTCCATCCTGTTATTTCATTTTGGAGTGCTCTCATTTATTCTTTTATATCCCCTTGATTCTTATTTGTGGTTTGTTTACTTCATTCATACTTTCTTTGAGTTCTATGAACATCCTCAATATTTTTTCTCTAAAGTCCTTATCTGACAGGCTAAATAGGTTATTGGTACTTTTTGGGTCATCAGAGTTGCTATCTTCATTTTCTAAGCATGGATGCAGCCTGTTTTGTTTCCTCACTGTCACATTTGTAATGTGGGACTTTCTATGCACTTTCTATGTGCTGGGGTTTCTTGACTAAGAGAAATGCTCGGCCTAGGAGTGGAATAGCTGCATTCCTTTAGCTCTGTCCTTTAGGATGGAGTCTGCTCACCTGTGGGTGATGGGCTTTCTGGGTATCCCTACTGGCAGGAGAGCAGGCTGTGTTCTTTGGGATGGGATTTGCTCCTAAACACACATTCTCACAATATGTGTCATCAGTTCATGTGGAAAAACTTCCAGCTGTCCCAGTTGGAGGCACTGTTCTTCTCCTCATCCCTGGCTAGGGCAGGTCTTATTTCTGCTAAGTCTCACAAAGAGTCTTCCCAAGCTCTGAGTGTAGCCTGTGCATACCTGCATGCTGACTTCTTCAACAAAATCCACTTCTTTTTGCTGTATCATACCGGTGCCTGCTCCATACCCAAGACTGTGATCATGAACTTTCTTTTTTCTTAGTTCAGTGAGGCTATCTGGCCAGGCCACCCAGAAATAAACCAGCTTTCTCTGCAAAATCTACCAATACCTCCTGCCCCACCCCTTAGCATAATCCTCCTTTCTTTGCAGAAAGCTCCTAGTTCAGATATTTATTTTATCTGGAGGTCAAGTATAAAATATCTGAGTAAGTGATGAGTCATTTTACAGATGAGAGACTTCAATGTCTGGATGGCACAGGATCTGATCCTATGCTTTCTATTGCTACTGTAATTGTTGGAGCTGGGCCTCTGGTTCTGCTGTCCCCAGACCCTGCCTGCCTCAACTCCAGGACCTGTCATGCAGCCAGGCTCCAGCAGGAGCACACACCCACCGCTTCATCAAAGCCCATGTACAGGAATTGCTGATACCACTGCTGGACTTCTGGCCGGGTGCGGTCCCACAGCTGCCGCTTCTTGCGGGTCAGGCTACTCAGGAAATCGTTGGCTTTCTTTTCATCCACAGCCACTTGAGTTGCAGTTGGAAGAGTAGCTGAAATGAAGCAGTGGAGAGTCAGGTGAACTAGTTAATGGACCTGCTCACTTTAAATCTCATCCATCTAAAAAGTCTTCAGTCAAAACAGTTAAGGATAGGGTTGATAGCAGCAGATAAAAGGAACCCCTTACCACATCAGACTCTTTTTCCCTTTACCTATATCCAGACAGATGGCAGGATAACAGAGATCTCATTTACATGCATGTAGCTGTGGTTAGATATTAAAGAAAATCTAGAACACAGGGAATCTCTGGTTACATTGCTAGAGAGTCCCAGTGACAAGTTACAGAGCAGCAATGCCAAGTAAGGGGACACAAGTGCAGATCTCCAACTAAGAAAGTGGACACTAAATATAGAAGAAACAGGGATGAGACCAGGCTTCTCTGCATGACTGGGCAGAAAGAACAGGTATAGGACTTAAGACATTGTACTCTGGACCTAGCATTGAGAACAGGATAAGTGACACTGTACATAGGTAAAAGGAGAAGCATGGACATTGGGAATAGACTCAGATCCATCTACTTAAACTGGTTGATAAACTTTAACTTCCTAAGCTTCTAATTTTGTCTGAAAATCCTTCACATTGTTCTCAAGAAAACATGAGCTGAAGAATAAATCCACCTTGCTCTAAAATTGAAGTACAGAAAGGTTTTCTTTTTTCCTCAGAGAAGTCAGTCTTCCACCTTCCACCCTCTAACCCCCTGTGCATAGATGAGCTTATGAGCGTCAACCTTATTCTTACGTGATGTGTGATCATCTGTCTTCATCATGCCCCTCTGCAAATAAGAGCTCCTATTGGTGTACTTCTAAATAAAGGGGCACAGGTTTATCTTCCATTTCTAGGGTAAGGATGGGGATGAAAAAAGCTCAACTCTTCCTCAGCCACTGACCAAGTCCCCACCTCAGTACCCTGCAGTTAGTGCCTCATCCCTGGCTTCTGCTTTCAGTATCCATACATGCTGGTGCCCAGCACAGGATGTGTGATTATGACATGTGTGAACAAGAGAACTGTGATGCCAGAGAGGCAAGGGAGATCCAAGCTTCAGATCCTTGTTTGGGCCAGGCACAAGCCCAACTTGGCAGTATGGGGGCAGGGCACACATGACCCTCAACTGTCTTGCTGAAAAACATAGATATACCTTGGGCCACATCTCTGGAGCTCAAACTATTCAGAGACAGCTCAGTGAGTACTTTCAGGTGTCTTGACTCGCTCTGTGTGGCTTCTTCTGATGGTTTCCTTCAAATGGGCTACTTCCATAGATAGTGTTGTCCAGAAGCAGCTGAGCTAAGATGCTAGACCAATGGGCCCTATCTCAGAGCTGTTGTGGAGACTCATGAACAGGTTCTTGGGGCTGTTTAATCAGTGTGTTTCAGTTTGTGCATCTCTCATTCTTCTGGGTGTCAACCTTGGGACCCATGACCAGATTCTGGACATCATGGGTCAGTTCCTTGCCATGGCCTAAGTTGAAACTGTTAGTGGACACTGAGATGTCAGCAGCCTCTTCACAGGCCCCATTTCTGCCAGGTGACTCTGTGAGGGTGGTGGTCCCCTGCTGCCCAGCACAGGGTGGGAACTCTGAGTTGCTTCTGGGTCTTGAGTGGTACTAAACCTACACATGTTGGGACCTCCCCCAGATACTCCTTGCTCCAAGAAGAGCTGCATGACCTCATCATGCATGTGTGGGTTTGCATTTAGGGGATTAGGATGGGGTGTTGCTGAGGGTTATCTGGGAAGAATGTAAAGACTAGGGGCTGGAGCTATAGCACAGTGGTAAGGCATTTGCCTTGCATGTCGCCAAACTAGGATGGACCCCAGTTAAATTCTCAGCATCCCATATAGTCTCTAAGCCTACCAGAAGTGATTTCTGAATGTAGAACCAGGAGTAACACCTGAGCTCTGCCAGGTGTGAAACCCAAAAAGATGAATGTAAAGACTAAGGCCCTATAATAGGGGAGCAGGTTTTATCTTTTAGGAGGGAGAAAAATAAGTGTGGACACATTTCTAAATTACTAAAGGGCACATGAATTATTATTCTACTGATTAGGGATACAGCAGTTATAAGGTCGTATGGTTGGTTTGACCAACTTAGCTGACACAGCATGCCTAGATACTTACTGTGCAATTCCCAGCAGATTCTGTTGCCATGATATTGTGCCAGTGTTGACCACATGGATATCAGGAGCACCTCTACAACAGGTATTAGTAACCAGAGTTTTCTGTCTAAGCACTCCCAGAACCTAATTGTCTTAGCACTCTGGTTGGCTAATTGAATAAGAATAACACAGTATGATTTCATATGTCCCCCACTACTGGGACGCACTACTAGGATCTATGTATCGAATGCATTTTGTCTTGAGATTGGCTCACTAAAAGGTATCACAGTTCTGAAATAAGCAACATTTATTTAATCAACACTGTGGCACTGTTTCTTTTGTTCATGAGAGCACACTGACAGCTTTCAGAAAAACCACCTTTCAAATGTTTACCAGCAATCATATTTGTCTAATAAAATGCCAAACCACATAGCCATAGAAAAGCCCTGAAGATCTGCTAAACATTTAAGGAGTAAATAGTTTTGATTTTAAAAATACAAGATTCCAGTGAGTACATTCAACATGGTCATTTCATGTCAATGTGTTAAGAAGAAGGGAAGCCTTATTTTGAGTATATTTACCTTCCTGTTTTTGAAGCATCAACCGGAGTTTATTTCCACTTATGCCACCTAAAGGAATGAAATGGGAACGAGTTAATAAGTGTTAGAGCTTTCAATTCTCATCAGTGTGCACTTTTAATTCTCAAACACACAAATGTAAGTTGCAAAAATGTCACTGTATTTCTACATCTTATTGTAGCAACTGATGGTTTTCAAGCACTGGATATGAGCTATGCTCCTGATCACTCAGGAAAAACTATTCAGGTAGCACAGTTCTAGAACTGGTAACAATGACCATGTTGACCAAGGGCCTCTGAGTAACTGAAGCTTTCTCTACTATGTCTTATTCTGAAGGCTGGACATTGTACTTCCTGCAGACTACTTTCATGGTTCCATGGATTGAATGTGTCACTCCTAAGTTCAAATTCACTTACAACTTCCAAATGTGAAGTTATTTGAAAATAGACTCTTCGCTTTGTTTTTGTTTTTTTTTTTTTTTTATGAGCCATACCTGGTGATGCTCAGGGGTTACTCATGGCTCTGCACTCAGAAATCACTTTTGCCAATGCTTAAATAAAGATATTATTATGAAAATAAATAAATAAATAAGAAAGTATTTCTGGCAGACTCAGAGGACCATATAGAAATTTGCTGCGAGAGCATAAAAACCGGCTATCCTTTGCAAAAGCTGGCTCCCTGTGTGTGACACCAGGCGGGGAAAATCCGCGAAAGTACACCGGCCCAGTGGGGCTCAGCTGTGAAAGACTGTGAGTGTGACCTGTCTATGTCTGTCTACTGTCCTCTTGCGTGAAACTCTTGCGAGTGGGGCAAAAAGAGCCTCCAGAAACCTCGCTTGCCCAGACGCCATTTTCAGGGAGGGACTTCAGAGCATAAAAGCCGGCTATCCTTCGCAAAAGCTGGCTCCCTGTGTGTGACACCAGGCGGGGAAAATCCGCGAAAGTACACCGGCCCAGTGGGGCTCAGCTGTGAAAGACTGTGAGTGTGACCTGTCTATGTCTGTCTACTGTCCTCTTGCGTGAAACTCTTGCGAGTGGGGCAAAAAGAGCCTCCAGAAACCTCGCTCGCCCAGACGCCATTTTCAGGGAGGGACTTCAGAGCATAAAAACCGGCTATCCTTTGCAAAAGCTGGCTCCCTGTGTGTGACACCAGGCGGGGAAAATCCGCGAAAGTACACCGGCCCAGTGGGGCTCAGCTGTGAAAGACTGTGAGTGTGACCTGTCTATGTCTGTCTACTGTCCTCTTGCGTGAAACTCTTGCGAGTGGGGCAAAAAGAGCCTCCAGAAACCTCGCTCGCCCAGACGCCATTTTCAGGGAGGGACTTCAGAGCATAAAAACCGGCTATCCTTTGCAAAAGCTGGCTCCCTGTGTGTGACACCAGGCGGGGAAAATCCGCGAAAGTACACCGGCCCAGTGGGGCTCAGCTGTGAAAGACTGTGAGTGTGACCTGTCTATGTCTGTCTACTGTCCTCTTGCGTGAAACTCTTGCGAGTGGGGCAAAAAGAGGCTCAGAGGAGCACGGCCGCTCCGCTTCGCTACGCGGCCGTGCACTCTTTCTAAGGAAAGAACTCCATTGCAACAAGAAGGAAAAATCACACTAAGAACGGCGCTATATCACAGAAGCAAACATTTCTCTCTGGACTGTCTTCTCTGTTACATGCTCGGGCCTAAGATTTGACCCAGTGTGAGGCTTCATCCACGGAGGACTCCCCTCCCTTAGAGGCAAGTCAGCCCATCCAGAAAGGGAGGAGCCAGAGGAGTGTGCTGCCTACATCATATAGACAATGAATACCACTACAACACGTAGAAAAACCCACAATACAAATGTGACAATGGGGAAACAGCGCAGGCCAGCATCAGACATAGAGAATGAAGATGACAATTCTGAGGACCAGATAATGACTGAACAACTAATCAACCTCTCAGATAAGGACTTTAGACTAGCAATATGGAAGGTGCTCAACAGACTCCAAGAAACCATGGATCGAGTTGAACAGAACACTAATAAGAACCAAGAAAATATGAAGGCAGAAATGACAAAACTCCAAACTGAAATAACATGTCAACTAACAGGCCTGAAAAACTCAGTAAACGAAGTGAATGACAAAATGGATAAGCTCTGGGACAGGGTATCAGAAGCTGAGAATAGACTTGGTGCTGTGGAAGATGAGATACATAACAATTCCATACAGCAGGAGAGATTGGACAAAAAACTTAAAGCAAATGAGCAGACAATGGAAAAATTAGTCAAAGAATGGGAACAGACGAAAATAGAAGTCTATGATAAGATCAACAGAAACAACTTAAGAATCATTGGAGTCCCAGAGACCCAGGAAGAAAATTTCCAGGAAGAATCAATGGTCAAGAACATCATTAAAGAGAAACTTCCAGAGCTAAAGAATATATGTGATCAAATCCTGCATGCCCGAAGAGTACCAACCAAAAGAGACCCCAGAAAAACCACCCCAAGACACATCCTAGTCACAATGACAAATCCCACAGATAGAGACAGAATTCTGAAAACAGCAAGATCAAAAGGGGAAATCATGTTCAAGCAAGCTTCCCTGAGATTTACAGCAGACCTGTCACCAGAAACGCTCAATGCCAGAAAGCAGTGGTGGGATATTGTGACAAGACTGAATGAAATGAATGCTTCACCCAGAATACTATACCCAGCAAAACTCACTTTCCGGTTTGATGGAAGAATACATGGTTTCACAGACAAAAAACAGCTCAGAAACTTCACAGACACAAAACCAGTCTTAAGAGAAAAACTGAAAGACCTAATCTAAGACAAGACTACCCAAAAGACACACCAAATTTTGAAATAAAGATGGCGTTAAATCCCAGGACAATTCTTTCTCTCAACGTCAATGGACTAAATGCACCAGTTAAGAGACACAGAGTGGCTAAATGGATCAAAAAACTCAATCCAACCTTCTGCTGCCTACAAGAAACGCACCTGAATAGTCAGAACAAACATAGACTCAAAATAAAAGGCTGGAGAAAAGTTATCCAAGCAAACAACACCCATAAAAAAGCTGGAGTGGCCATACTAATATCAGATAATGCAAACTTTATACTCAGGAAGGTTGTAAGGGACAAAGACGGACATTTTATATTAATCAAGGGGTACGTAGAGCAGGAAGAATTCACTCTCCTAAACATATATGCACCGAATGAGGGGCCAGCAAAATATTTAATACAACTGCTGACAAATCTGAAAAATAATATCAACAACAACACAATAATTGTGGGGGACCTAAACACGGCTTTGTCAACACTGGACAGGTCAACCAGACTGAAACCCAACAAGAATATACTAGACCTGAGGAGAGAAATGGAAGAAAGAGGCCTAGTGGATATATATAGGACACTCCATCCCCAGAAACCTGGATACACATTCTTCTCCAATGTACATGGGACATTCTCCAGGATAGACTACATGCTGGCACATAAAACATACCTCCATAAGATCAAGAGGATAGAAATTTTGCAGACTACCTTCGCTGACCACAAGGCTCTGAAATTATTTGTGAACTCCAAAGGGACTCAGAAGAAACACTTTAACACCTGGAAGTTAAACAGCCTCATGCTCAATAACCAGTGGGTCCGAGATGAAATCAAGGAGGAAATAAAAAGGTTCCTGGAAACAAATGACAATAAAGACACAAACTCTCAGAACTTATGGGACACAGCAAAAGCAGTACTGAGAGGAAAATTTATAGCTTTGCAAGCACACATCAGGAAGGAAGAAGGAGCTTACCTGAGTAGCTTAATGACACAGCTAATAGAACTAGAAAATGCTCAACAAAAGGACCCAAGAACAGGAAGACAGAAGGAAATAACAAAGCTGAGAGCAGAAATCAACGAAGTGGAAACTCAAAAAACAATCCGAAAGATCAACGAAAGCAGAAGTTGGTTCTTTGAAAAAATAAACAAGATTGATAGACCACTGGCAAACCTAACAAAGAAAGAGAGAGAGAGAAACTTGATAACTCGTATCAGGAATGAAAAAGGAGAGATCACTACTGATATGACAGAGATTCAAAGGGTAATCAGAAACTACTTTGAAAAACTCTACGCCACTAAAAATGAGAACCTGGAAGAAATGGATAAATTCTTGGACTCTTATAATCTTCCACGGTTGAAGGAAGAGGATGTAGCATATCTAAACACCCCCATCACCATTGATGAAATTAAAACAGTAATCAAATGTCTGCCGAAAAACAAAAGCCCAGGTCCAGATGGATTCACTAATGAATTCTATCAAACTTTCCAAGAGGAACTACTGCCAATCTTGGCAAGACTCTTTCATGAAATTGAACAAACAGAAACACTTCCAAATAGCTTTTATGAAGCCAACATCACCTTGATACCTAAACCAGACAGAGACGCTACCAAAAAAGAAAATTACAGACCAATATCACTGATGAATGCAGATGCAAAGATCCTCAACAAAATCCTGGCAAATAGGATTCAATGCCTCGTTAAGAAGATCATCCACTACGATCAAGTAGGTTTCATCCCAGGAATGCAAGGCTGGTTTAACATCCGTAAATCTATCAACATAATACACAACATCAATAACAAGAAAAATAAAAACCACATGATCATATCAATAGATGCAGAGAAAGCATTTGATAAGGTCCAACACCCATTCTTGATCAAAACTCTCAGCAAGATGGGAATGGAGGGAACCTTTCTCAATATAGTGAAGGCCATCTACCACAAGCCAGTGGCAAATATTATCCTCAATGGAGAAAAACTGAAAGCCTTCCCTCTAAATTCTGGCACAAGACAAGGCTGTCCTCTCTCACCACTCCTATTCAACATAGCACTGGAAGTACTTGCTATAGCGATTAGGCAAGAAAAGGATATCAAGGGAATCCAGATAGGAAAGGAAGAAGTCAAGCTCTCACTGTTTGCAGATGACATGATACTCTACTTAGAAAACCCTAAAGACTCTATCAAAAAGCTTCTAGAAACAATAGACTCATATAGCAAGGTGGCAGGCTACAAAATTAACACACAAAAATCAATGGCCTTTCTATATACCGATAGTAATAAGGATGAAATGGACATTAAGAAAACAACCCCATTCACAATAGTACCACACAAACTCAAATATCTTGGAATCAACTTGACTAAATATGTGAAGGACCTATACAAAGAAAACTATAAAACTCTGCTCCAAGAAATAAGAGAGGACACACGGAAATGGAAACACATACCCTGCTCATGGATTGGCAGGATTAACATCATCAAAATGTCAATACTCCCCAAGGCATTATACAGATTTAATGCCATCCCTCTAAAGATACCCATGACATTCTTCAAAGAAGTGGATCAGACACTTTTGAAATTCATTTGGAACAATAAACACCCTCGAATAGCTAAAGCAATCATTGGGAAAAAGAATATGGGAGGAATTACTTTTCCCAACTTTAAACTGTACTACAAAGCAACAGTTATCAAAACAGCATGGTATTGGAATAAGGATAGGTCCTCAGATCAGTGGAATAGGCTTGAATACTCAGAAAATGTTCCCCAGAGATACAACCATCTAATTTTTGATAAAGGAGCAGGAAATCCTAAATGGAGCAGGGAAAGCCTCTTCAACAAGTGGTGTTGGCACAATTGGATAGCCACTTGCAAAAAATTAAACTTAGACCCCCAGCTAACATCATGTACAAAGGTAAAATCCAAATGGATTAAAGACCTCGATATCAGCCCCAAAACCATAAGATATATAGAACAGCACATAGGCAAAACACTACAGGACATTACAGGCATCTTCAAGGAGGAAACTGCACTCTCCAAGCAAGTGAAAGCAGAGATTAACAGATGGGAATATATTAAGCTGAGAAGCTTCTGCACCTCAAAGGAAATAGTGCCCAGGATACAAGAGCCACCCACTGAGTGGGAGAAACTATTCACCCAATACCCATCAGATAAGGGGCTAATCTCCAAAATATACAAGGCACTGACAGAACTTTACAAGAAAAAAACATCTAACCCCATCAAAAAATGGGGAAAAGAAATGAACAGACACTTTGACAAAGAAGAAATACGCATGGCCAAAAGACACATGAAAAAATGTTCCACATCACTAATCATCAGGGAGATGCAAATCAAAACAACGATGAGATACCACCTCACACCCCAGAGAATGGCACACATCACAAAGAATGAGAATAAACAGTGTTGGCGGGGATGTGGAGAGAAAGGAACTCTTATCCACTGCTGGTGGGAATGCTGTCTAGTTCAACCTTTATGGAAAGCGATATGGAGATTCCTCCAAAAACTGGAAATCGAGCTCCCATACGATCCAGCTATACCACTCCTAGGAATATACCCTAGGAACACAAAAATACAATACAAAAACCCCTTCCTTACACCTATATTCATTGCAGCTCTATTTACCATAGCAAGACTCTGGAAACAACCAAGATGCCCTTCAACAGATGAATGGCTAAAGAAACTGTGGTACATATACACAATGGAATATTATGCAGCTGTCAGGAGAGATGAAGTCATGAAATTTTCCTATACATGGATGTACATGGAATCTATTATGCTGAGTGAAATAAGTCAGAGAGAGAGAGAAAAACGCAGAATGGTCTCACTCATCTATGGGTTTTAAGAAAAATGAAAGACACCCTTGTAATAATAATTTTCAGACACAAAAGAGAAAAGAGCTGGAAGTTCCAGCTCACCTCAGGAAGCTCACCACAAAGAGTGATGAGTTTAGTTAGAGAAATAACTACATTTTGAACTGTCCTAATATTGAGAATGTATGAGGGAAATGTAGAGCCTGTTTAGGGTACAGGCGGGGGTTGGGTGGGGAGGAGGGTGATTTGGGACTTGGGTGATGGGAATGTTGCACTGG
Source organism: Suncus etruscus (assembly GCF_024139225.1). Lineage (NCBI taxonomy): Eukaryota > Metazoa > Chordata > Mammalia > Eulipotyphla > Soricidae > Suncus > Suncus etruscus. The sequence continues at coordinate 59,384,086 of NC_064859.1, read as the reverse complement.
TGATGGGTGGTGTTCCTTTTATGACTGAAACCCAAACACAATCATGTATGTAATCAAGGTGTTTAAATAAAAAAAAAAATTAAAAAAAAAAAAAAAAAAAAAAAAAAAAAGAAATTTGCTGCGAGTAGAATCCAGGTTGGGGGCCTGGAGAGATAGCACAGCAGCGTTTGCCTTGCAAGCAGCCGATCCAGGACCAAAGGTGGTTGGTTCGAATCCCAGTGTCCCATATGGTCCCCCGTGCCTGCCAGGAGCTATTTCTGAGCAGACAGCCAGGAGTAACCCCTGAGCACTGCCAGTTGTGACCCAAAAACCAAAAAAAAAAAAAAAAGAATCCAGGTTGGTCCCGGGTTGGCAAGTGCCTTCCCTGCAGTGTTATCGCTCCAGCCTTGGAAATAGATTCTTTTCTGACCTAGTTATTAAGGGTCTTGAGATGCTACTATTTCAGATTCAGGGTGGCCTTAATTCCAAAGGCTAGTTTGCTGTGTAAGAAAGAGGGAGAGAGAAGGTAGCTATATCTATGTGAAGGTAAAGTCAGGCAAAAGGACATATGCAGCCACAGCCAAGGAAGATAGTACTCTGGAAGTTCAGTTTATATGTGTAGCCTGGCTTCATCATCTTTTTTTTTATTTTTGTGGTTTTTGGGTCACACCCGGCAGTGCTCAGGGGTTATTTCTGGCTCCAGGCTCAGAAATTGCTCCTGGCAGGCACAGAGGACCATATGGGGCGCCGGGATTCGAACTGATGACCTCCTGCATGAAAGGCAAACACCTTACCTCCATGCTATCTCTCCAGTCCCTGGCCTCATCATCTTTAATGTGGCATTATTTGTAGCATTGTCACTATTAACAGTTTTTATTCAGCTCAAAAAATGTTTCTAACTAACCCAATAATCCTAGTAGAAAACAATTCATTTAACTCCTTTACAGTTGAACTGGTTTGAGGGTATGCATCAGAAGGATCAAACTATGATTCTTCTGTCATACACACTTAATAATGTATATCTGTAAAAGGTGCCTGAAAGCTCCTAGGAACCTAAGAGGAACCTCACAAGCCTGAGTAGGTGGAAGAAACTAAAGTCTGGCTCTAGGATAGAGGTGGTCTCTGAAGGTCCAGAACTTCCTCCATCTCTAGGGAGTTCCAATACCTACATTTATATACCCTAGCTTCTGGGAACAGTGCCATAGCTTTGGTTCAACTCTCCAAAGTGTTTGTGACCAAAATTAGAGGAAGAACCTTGCTTGAAAAATTTGCCTAGCAGCAAGGAACAAATACACTTGTAGTAAATAGTCACACTTGGGCCACCTGACCTGGCACTGTATGTTACCTGCAGGAATATTTGCTTATTATGTCCAGTGTTCTCAAATATGATGTTGAATGTTTGGGGGACAGCCACTACTGATGAGCCCTTGATGTGTGCTAAAAGGCTGATCGAGCTTTAAGCCTGGCTTTGGTTTCTCCCTGAGATTACAATGATCCTCCCACACTTTTCATACACAGGCTGTGTATTGCTGGAAGGTGAACTAACATATTACTAGAACATGCACATGGTCTTTGAGAAAAATCCATGGTTTTTGATGGGTTTTGTTGTCTAGGTGTCTGTCATTCTATAGTAATGTGGTTGTTGTCAAAGTGTCAGGGGACCCTTAGTACAGAGTGTAGAGTACTTGTTCAATTCTCATCACTGTGTATGATACCCATTCAGAAATGATACCTGAACAGAGCCAGGAGTAAGCCTTGGGCATAATCAGTACACACACACACACACACACACACACACACACACACACACACACACGAAAATACAAAAACCAAATGGGTCGGATGAGAAAACAAAAAGGAAAGAATTTGAGGTTTAACCTGGAGAAACGAAAGTTTTGATGGAGAGCTATGTCTCAAAGGGCCATAGATGTAAGTTCAAATAAGGTTTTTAACTGTGGGTAAATCCCCAAAAGTTTAATATATGATTCCAAGAAGTCTCTTATTGAGAGATGCTGGATATATCTGAGCATAAATAATTAGAGAGGAGCATGAGAGAAGAGGGCTATTTAATTAGGGAGATGAGACTCCTCTTGAAGGATGTACTTTCTTTCCAACCATCAGAGTCGATAAAGAGAACTCTGAAAACATTTGCCACAGCAGACAAATTGGCACTAACATTATTAGCCATTAATACCTCAACATTTGTCAATCGAACAACTCACAGGGTTCCACATTCAGAATTAAGTAGCTTTCCTCCATCTGCTTGCCTTCTGCAAAAGTGCTTAACGATAAATAAGATGTAGCCGGAATTTAAATTAGTCATTGAGCTTAGGCATTTTCCATGAGGTTGCAATTTTTTGCAGCATACGACTTCCACTACTGTTCCAGAAACGAGTCTCACCAGCTCTGCTACTGAAGAGCTTGGGAGAGTCCTGAGTTATGAATTATTAATGTAGTCACTATGCCAAAAACTACACACTGGACTATAAATATTAATACATATAATTAGACAACACATTAAAGGTGTGTGAAGGAAAGAATAAAGAACAAATAAATAGCTGTAATTTTTTTATGTAACCCCAAAGTCATAAATCATTCTTTCTAGGAATTGATAAGAGGTATTCCTTGATTGTCTCCTATCTACTTCTCCAATGTGGTCATTGAGCAGGTTCAGAATTATACGTGTCCTTCAATAAGTGACAATAATTATTGTCTTCACTGAATCCTTTTAAGGGTCAGAGAGTCAACCAACAGATGAGGAGCATTTCATAAGCTTTCTTAATGAACTCGTCCTAGCTGAAAGATGATAATCGTACACTGTCTCCTTTTACTATGATCTTGTATGAGCAAAATAAAATACAAGGCCTGAGAAAAACTCACTATCAAAGCACACTCAACTAACTGGAAGATGTTTCCTTAAAATAAAAGAAACCAAAAGGACAGAGGGAATAAATCATGTCATAGGAAATTCCCAACTAGCTTCCTCTGGTTGTAACCTAGACCAATTAACCCTCCCAGTGGATGGGATGATGCTATTTTTAGCCTGCAGACTTCTCAGGACTCCACCAGTAGGCTGCCTTTCCAGACCTGCTTTTGAACAAGCAGCACATGGAGGCTGAGCAATGCCCAATGCCTTCCATTTTCTTCAGACAGTACCTGGCCACTTTGGTGCGAAAAGCCCCAGTTCTGGAGGTTTGGGCCAGTCACTTCAGTTACCGTATGTGCCTCTCAGAGGCAACCCTTGAAGATACTTGAAACCCATAAATGGCTCATAGAGGAGGAAAATGCCCAGACCATTTTGCAAGCCCCTGCTTTTTGTGGAGAGGGCACACCCCCTGTACTATGGCTCAGGCCCTTCGATTTCCCTTTTTCAGGTGAGTCTGTAAATGGTCTGGATTCACATTCTAAGAACTCAGGGTCTGGTTTCCCACCAAACTACTTTTTCTGGGATATACAAATGTGCATTTTTAAAAGGAACAAAAACCCATAATTTGCAACTGATTTGCGACATGGAGGAACTGATTCCACAAAGACTAGTTCTTAAGCATTTATCTTTTAAGAGAGCTGGCACTGGACAGCTCTGAAGAAAGCAGTAAAAGATGAGAAATTACTTTGATTTCTTTCCTGATGTTTTGTGGGGTTCTTGTTTTTGTTTGTTTGCTTGGTTGGTTTGGTTTTGGGTTACACCATGGCTCTGTGATTCTAGTGGTGCAAGGGATCAAACGCCAATCCCTGTGCTGCACCCAGATTTTCTTTTTCCAGTTTGTTTTTAATCTTGACATTTGCAGACCTGGAACCTACGCCTGCAGGGCCTGTCCAAAAGGAAATCAGGTGGGGTTCTATTGGTCTCCCCCTGTCCAGGAAAGGCTGCCTGCTTAGAGATCTCAGTTATCCTTGGCGCCTTCTGGGCTGAGGAAGTAGAGCTCTTGCCTTGCAAATGTGAGGCCCCAGAAAGGGGATCAGGAGCAGCAAAAGGAAAAGGACAATTAAATAGATAAAAATCAAAGCTCTCCTTAGTCCCAGAAACTTTTCAGGCGCTTTATCTGTACCTTGGCCCTGATTGCTACCCAAGTTATCAATTGCAAGACCCAAGTCCCCACTGCCTCAGGGCCTTGGGGCTCAGTTCCGCCCCTCCCCTAAGCCTCATACCCCTTTCCTCGCCCCCCACCCCACCCCACTCACCAGGGCTGAAGCCCAGGAGCAGGACCAGCGCCAACACAGGGAGGGCCAGGCCAGGCCACGCCGACGGGGCAAGCATAGCTGCAATGACCCAGAATGATGCTCCGATCTGTGCAGAGCCTCCGACTTCTGTGCGACAGTCTGGACTCGGGGGCTGCGGAGGAGCCTAGCTGGGAGCATCCCTGATGGGGCGGTACCGCCCATAGGCGCCTAGCCAAGGGGCTGAGCCCGCGCCCTCCTTTCAGATCTGGGCTTCATCGAGGGCAGCTGCTGGGCAGCTGCAGGAGGGTGCTGGAAACTGAGCTTCCCGTGGGCAGAGGCTAGGGTTGGGCAGTGTGGGGTGAAGGACTAAGAGCAGGACTAGGACTCAGGGGTAGGAGGTAAGGGGTAGAGTTGGAGCTGTCGAGGTGCCAGGCCTGGGGTAGAAGGGGATCCTCCCAAGTTCAGATTCCCCCCTCCAGGTGCCCCTTCCCCCCATCTCCTTGCCCTCCCCCTGCCCTTGGCTGCAAGAAGCCTCTGGAATTTCCTTCACTCACAAATGTTCTGTGCAGTTTTGTGAACTCCTGAAAGACTGCAGTATGGGATTCCCAGAGCAGCATTCCAGGAAAACGTCCCCGAAAACCACTGGCAGACTGGAAAAGCTTTCAGAAGCAAGGGGCCGCTCGCTGAACCCCTGGCCAAGGGCTCTGCACATGCTCCCCCTGCTCTCTGTGGTCCAGGGGCCCATCCTGGAAGCCAGCATGAGTCCCTTGAAATTCCCTCTAGACCTGCTCCTGTGCCACCTCCATAGAAGATGGTAGGAAAGGAGGTTGGCGGGGAGGGAGACCTGTGGCCCCGCTGATCTCAGGTGATTGTCACTGGCTAACATGGGACGCTCAGGTCTGCCAAGCAACATTGGGCCTGAGAAGTGCCACTAGCCTAGCTGCAAATCACAGGCCTTCCAGGGTCAATGCCTCTACCTAGCTCTGTTACCTCTCCCCAAAGCCAAATGCTATTCTTACCTGGATGGTCATACCCTCCCACAACTGGGAGAGGTCTGTAGTTGGTAATTAAAGTGGCCTGGGATTGGGGTGAAAGGGAGACTCAGCAAGAGAAGCAGCAGGAAGGACAGACGCTGCATGGAGAGATGAGAGACAGGATAAATGTAGGAGCAGGAAAGAGGCTGCTTAGTTTAAAGGCCACGTGAGATATGCACATGGCGGTTAGGGCCTTGTAATAAACTTTATGTGTCCTGCAACTTCATCTGACTGCTGTGGATCATTTCCTCACTGTTACCTTGATATCTACAGACCCTCCAGGCCGTAGGGGCCGCAAGTGCCTGGCTGGGTTGAGAAAGACTCCAACATTCATATCGGAATCTATTGATTAATAATTAATACAACATAGCTCTACCCGCGAGGCGGTGGGATTAATCTAGTTTGCAAATGTGGGGGTAGATGGGAAGTGGATCTGAGAAACACAGGCCAACAAGAACAATCCTGATGATTGTGCCCATGGAGTGCAGCGGGAAGAAATCAGGCAAGAAGCTGGTCGAATCATACCCTTCCCTTTGTACAAGTGCAAGAAGGAAAAGAAACTAAGGCAAAGAGGAAGACAATTATTTCTTTCACCTGGCTTGGAACACACTAATTTCCTTTTGTATCTTATGGAGAACATTCTTCTCCACTCACATTTCAACAGTATTTAAATGTCAGTCTCTCAATGAGGATCCAATCAGAGCATTCACATCCTCTCCACTATCCCTTTCACTCATAGCTGAAAAGGCAGAACAATAGTCTTATTTTCTGTCAATTGAAAAATTTCAGAGAAGACTCTTTTAATCAGTATAGTTATACAACTTGAAGACAAGGTAAATAAATATTAAGCTCAGTTTTTATGGACCTATATCAGTATTTTTTATTTTATTTATTGGGGGCTGGAAGTTGGGTCACTCAGTAATGTTCTGGACTTTCTTTTGATTCTGTGCTCAGTGATCACTCATAGCAGTGCTCAGAGGACCATTTGTGGTTCTGAGCATCAAGCCCTAATCAGCCTCATTCCATCAAGCAAGGACCAGCTGTATTGTCCCTCTGAGCCTATATATATTTTGTTTTATAATTTTTGTTTTGAGTCCATACCCAGCAGTGCTCAGAGCTAACTCCTGGCTCTGCACACAGGAATCGTTACTGGCTTGGCTCAAACAAAGAACCATAGGCTGTGCCAGGGATCAAACCTAAGTTGTCTGTATGCACCACAAAAGCTCTACCTGCTGCAGAGCTTGATTTGATTGTAGATTTGATTCTGTTTTAATATAAAGAAATGAGGCAGATCAAGAATCTGACAGAGGGTTTGTCCTGATTCCTGTCCCTGAGGAGAAGAACTAAACAAGCTAGAAACCTGGGGACAGGTGCTTGGCAATTGCTGTTGCCCTCACTGTAGGGCAGTGGAGAAAATTAGCTATGCTGGCTTCTTTTCCCCCAATTTTATTGAGGTACCTTGATTTACAATACCAGTATTACAATAGTATCCAATAGTATATAATACAATAGTAATCAGCATTCCAGCACCACTTCTATTCCCAGAAAATTCTAGGGATTTTTATTTGTTATTGTTTGTTTGTTTTTGTTTTGTTTGGTTTTGGTTTTGGTTTTTGGTCCATACCTCGTGACGCTCAGGGGTTACTCCTGGCTATGTGCTCAGAAATTGCTCCTGGCTTGGGGGACTATATGGGATGCCAGGGGATCAAACCACAGTCCGTCCTAGGCTAGCATGGGTAAGGCAGATGCCTTACCCCTTACATTGCACCACTGCTCTGGCCCCAAGGGGTATTTTTTAAACTAAGTTTACAGTTTCCTTATTATGCTGAGTGAAATCAGTCAGAGAGACAGAGATAGACACACAATAGTCTTACTCATCTGTGAGATTTAAAAAATATAAAAGACATTATTGTAATAACCACAGAGACAATAGAGATGAGGGCTAGAAGAACCGGCGATGATATGAAGCTCACTACAAAGAATGGTGAGCGCAGTTAGAGAAATAACTTCACTAACAACTATCATGACTATCTTAATGAGTGAGAGAAGTAAAATGCCTGTTTCAAATACAGGCAAGGGGTAGGGGAGGAAAAAGTTGGGGTATTGGTGGTGGGAATGTTGCACTGGTGAAGGGGGGTGTTCTTTTTGACTGAAACACAATTACAAACATGTTTATAATCATGGTGCTTAAATAAAGATATTATTTCTAAAAATGTTTACAGTTTCCTGCCACAAACATAACTTGTTTGACATTTGATAGCAAAGACCCAATTGGTGATAACTTGAAACATATCTTCTGAGACTGTGGCTCGAAATCAAAACAAAAACCTCGGACACATGTGATAGCACAGTGGGTAGGGCATTTGCTTTCCATGTGGCCAAACTGGGTTCAGTTTCCAGTATTCCATATGGTTCTCCAAGCCTGTCAGGAGTAACCCCTGAAAACCATCATTTTTGACCCCCAAATTTAAAAAATGGCAACAGTATGGGGCCAGAGCGGTGGCACAAGCAGTAAGGTTCTGCTTTGCCCACGATAGCCTAGGATAGACCATATGGTGTCCCATGTGGACCCCCAAGCCAGGAGGGATTTCTGAGTACATAGCCAGGAGTAATCCCTGAGTGTCACTGGGTGTGGCCTCCCCCCAAAAATGGCAATAGTAAAAGGTTTCTGAATGCAGAACCCTTGAGCATTAATTCAAAACTAAAAACGTGATGAATTCATTGTGTTTCTGACAGTTCTCACCTATGCCAGTCACATTTCTCAGGCAAAAAAGAGGCTGCAATGCGAAAAACTTAACAAGGCATGAATTAGACCAGGGGTCTCAAATTCAATTTACCTGGGGGCCACAGGAGGCAAAGTCGGAGTGAGGCACGGCTGCATAAGGGATTTCACAAAAAAAGTCCTCAAACGTCATTATTAACAGTTTTAATTATTTCTTCTGAACATGAATAGAAAATTGAGTGAAGATCATGAACAGTTCTTCTGAACATGGCATCTTTTCCCTATTCCTTGCTGCCAGAAACTTGACAGTGCTTCTTCTCACAAATCTGAATCACATTTGGCTTTAGAGAGGAAGCAGTTGAGACCCTCATTAAGTCTAGACCTGTACTTTGACTTATTGAAGCTCAATGTGGAGAATAACTTTTCACACAAATATGTGCTTCCAAAAAGGCACATGGTGCACTTGAACATTCAGGAAAGATCAGGGAAGCTGAGGGGCCATTCTCTCAAAAATGTCTGCTTTCCCACTAATCTCTCTGAACTTGGCTTTGAGATCAGAGTTGCATTGTAAGTCAATGAGCTCCATTTAAAGCACAGGAGGGGTATCTTGCACATCAAAGGAAAGGGGTCCACAAAAATTTGGAAAGTGGCTTTGTGCTTTTTGAAGTCTGCAAATCTGTGATCAAATTCCTTCTTTAGCTTAAAAATAGCTTCAACATATTTCTCACCACTGAATGGTATGCCTGCATCCACAAGTTCCTTGCATGCTGAGAAATAGTAAAGGTTTTTCTAAGAGAGCTGGGATTTCCATAACAGAAGTTTTTTTTTAAATTTTTTTTATTTAAACAACTTTATTACATACATGATTGTGTTTGGGTTTCAGTCATGTAAAGAACACCACCATCACCAGTGCAACATTCCCATCACTAATGTCCCAAATCTCCCTCCTCCCCACCCAACACCCGCCTGTACTCTAGACAGGCATTCTATTTCCCTCATACATTCTCATTATTAGGATAGTTCAAAACGTAGTTATTTCTCTAACTAAACTCATCCCTGTTTGTGGTGAGCTTCATGAGGTGAGCTGTAACTTCCAGCTCTTTTCTCTTTCGTGACTGAAAGTTATAATTGCAAGAATGTCTTTCATTTTTCTTAAAACCCATAGATGAGTGAGACCACTCTGTGTCTTTCTCTCTCTCTCTCTCTCTCTCTGACTTATTTCACTCAGCATAATAAACTCCATGTACATCCATGTACAGGAAAATTTCATGACTTCATCTCTCCTGACAGCTGCATGTACCACAGTTTCTTTAGCCATTCATCTGTTGAAGGGTATCTTGGCTGTTTCCAGAGTCTTGCTATGGTAAATAGTGCTGCAATGAATATAGGTGTATTGTATTTTTGTGTTCCTAGGGTATATTCATAGGAGTGGTATAGCTGGGTCGTATGGGAGCTCTATTTCCAGTTTTTGGAGGAATCTCCATATTGCTTTCCATAAAGGTTGCACTAGACAGCATTCCCACCAGCAGTGGATAAGAGTTCCTTTCTCTCCACATCCCCACCAACACTGCTTGTTCTCATTCTTTGTGATGTGTGCCAATCTCTAGGGTGTGAGGTGGTACCTCATAGTTGTTTTGATTTGCATCTCCCTGATGATTAGTGATGTGGAGCATTTTTTCATGTGTTTTTTGGCCATTTGTATTTCTTCTTTTTTAAAGTGTCTGTCCATTTCTTCTCCCCAATTTGATGGGATTAGATGGTTTGTTTTTTTTTTTTGTAAATTTCTGTCAGTGCCCTGTATAATTTGGAGATTAGCCCCTTATCTGATGGGTATTGGGTGAATAGTTTCTCCCACTCAGTGGGTGGCTCTTGTATCCTGGGCGCTATTTACTTTGACATGCAGAAGCTTCTCAGTTTAATATATTCCCATCTGTTAATCTCTGCTTTCACTTGCTTGGAGAGTGCAGTTTCCTCTTTGAAGATGCCTTTAGTCTCAATGTCCTGGAGTGTTTTGCCTATGTGTTGTTCTATATATCTTATGGTTTCGGGTCTGATATGGAGGTCTTCATTCATTTGGATTTAACCTTTGTACATGATGTTAACTGGGGGTCTAAGTTCAATATTTTGCAAGTGGCTAGCCAGTTGTGCCAACACCATTTGTTGAAGAGGCTTTCTTTGCTCCATTTAGAATTTCTTGCACCTTTATCAAAAATTAGGTGATTGTATGTCTGGGGAACATTCTCTGAGTATTCAAGCCTATTCCACTGATCTGAGGGCCTGTCTTTATTCCAATACCATGCTGTTTTGATAACTATAACTTTGTAGTACAGTTTAAAGTTGGGGAAAGTAATTTCTCCCATATTCTTTTCCCCAATGATTGCTTTAGCTATTCTAGTTCCATATAAATTTCAAAAGTGCCTGATCCACTTCTTTGAAGAATGTCATGGTTATCTTTAGAGGGATCGCATTAAATCTGTACAATGCTTTGGGAAGTATTGCCATTTTAATGATGTTAATCCTGCCAACCCATGAGCAGGGTATGTGCTTTCATTTCCACGTGTTCTCTTATTCCTTGGAGCAGAGTTTTATAGTTCTCTTTGTATAGGTCCTTCACATTTTTAGTCAAGTTGATTCCAAGATATTTGAGTTTGTGTGGCACTATTGTGAATGGGGTTGTTTTCTTAATGTCCATTTCTTCCTTATTACTATTGGTGTATAGAAAGGCCATTAATTTTTGTGTGTTAATTTTGTAGCCTGCCTGTAGATATGATACATCCTCTTCATTCAACCATGGAAGATTATAAGAGTCCTAAAATTTATCCATTTCTTCCAGGTTTTCATTTTTACTGGAATAGAGTTTCTCAAAGTAGCTTCTTATTACCGTTTGGATCTCTACTATATCAGTAGTGATCTCTCCTTTTTCATTCCTAATACAAGTTATCAAGTTTCTCTCTTTCTTTGTTGGTTTTGCCAGTGGTCTATCACTTGCTTATTTTTTCAAAGAACCAACTTCTGCTTTTGTTGATCTTTTGGATTGTTTTTCAGGTTTCCACTTCATTGATTTCTGCTCTCAACTTTGTTATTTCCTTCTGTCTCCCTATTTTTGGGTCCTTTTGTTGAGTACTTTCTAATTCTATGAGCAGCATTATTAAGCTATTCAGGTATGCCTCTTCTTCTTTCCTGATGTGTGCTTGGAAAGTTATAAATTTTCCTCTCAGTACCACTTTTGCTGTATCCCATAGGTTCTGATAGTTTCTTTCTCCATTGTTATTTGTTTCTAGGAAGGTTTTGATTTCCTCCTTGATTTCATCTCGGGCCCACTGGTTATTCAGTATTAGCCTGTTTAACTTCCAGGTATTAAAGTTTTTCTTCTGTGTCCCTTTTTAGTTCACATATAATTTCAGGGCCTTGTGGTCAGCAAAGGTAGTCTGCAAAATTTCTATCCTCTTGATATTATGGAGGTATGTTTTATGTCTATCCTGGAGAATGTCCCATGTATATTAGAGAAGAATGTGTATCCAGGCTTCTGGGAATGGAGTGTCCTGTATATATCTACTAGGCCTCTTTCTTATATTTCTCTTTTCAGGTCTAGTATATATACAGTCTGGTTGACCTGTAAAGTGTTGACAATGCCGAGTTGAGGTCTCCCACAATGATTGTGTTGTTATTGATATTATTTTTTAGATTTGTCAACAATTGTATTAAATATTTTGCTGGCCCCTCATTCGGTGCATAGATGTTTAGGAGAGTGATTTCTTCCTGCTGTATGCATCCCTTGATTAATACAAAATGTCCATCTTTGTCCCTTACAACTTTCTTAAGTATAAAGTTTGCATCATCTCATATTAGTATGGCCACTCCAGCTTTTTTTTATGAGTGTTGTTTTCTTGGATTATTTTCCTCCAGCCTTTTATTTTGAGTCTATATTTGTTCTGACTATTCACGTGTGTTTCTTGTAGGCAGCAGAAGGTTGGATTGAGTTTTCTGATTCATTTAGCCACTCTGTGTCTCTTAACTGGTGCATTTAGTCCATTGACATTGAGAGAAATAATTGTCCTGGGAGTTAGTGCCATCTTTATATCAAAGTTTGGTGTGTCTGTTGGTCAGTCTTGTTTTAAAGTAGGCTGTTCAGTTTTTCTTTTAAGAATGGTTTTGGGTCTGTAAAGTTTCTGAGCTGTTGCTTGTCTGTGAAACCATGTATTATTCCTTCAAACCTGGAAGTGAATTCTGCTGGGTGCAGTATTCTAGGTGAAGCATTTATTTCATTGAGTTTTGTCACTATGTCTCACCACTGCCTTCTGGCCTTGAATGTTTCCGGTGACAGGTCTGCAGTAAATCTCAAGGATGTTCCCTTGAATGCAATTTCTCTTTTGATCTTGCTGCTTTCAGAATTCTGTCTCTATCTGTGGGTTTCATCATTGTGACTAGGATGTGTCTTGGGTGTTTTTTCTAGGGTCTCTTTTAGTTGATACTCTTAGGGCATGCAGGATTTGATTGCATGTATTCATTAGCTCTGGTAGTTTCTCTTTAATGATGTTCTTGACTGTTGATTCTTCCTGGAGATTGTCTTCCTGGGTCTCTGGTACTTCAATGATTCTTAAGTTGTTTCTGTTGAGCTTGTCATTGACTTCTATTTTTATCTGTTCCCATTCTTTGAGTATTTTTTCCATTGTTTGATCATTTGCTTTAAGGCTTTTTTTCCAATTTCTTCTGCTGTATGGAATTGTTATTCATCTCATCTTTCAGTGTACTAATTCTATCCTCAGCTGCTGTTAACCTGTCGGAAAGGTCAACCATGTTTTTCTTCAATTCATCTACTGAGTTTTTCAGACCTGTTATTTGACCTGAGATTTTAGTTTGGAGTTTTCTGATTTCTATCTTCATATTCTCTTGATTCTTATTAGTGTTCTCTTCTATACTTTCTTTGAGTTCTTTGAACATCTTTCATATTGAGACTCTAAATCCTTATCTGAGAGACTGACTAGTTGGTTGGTCATGTTCAAGTCATCAGAGTTGCCATTGTCATTCTCTATGTCTGGCGCTGGCCTACGTTGTTTCCCTATTGTCGCACTTGTATTGTGGGTTTTTCTATGTGTTGTGGTTGTATTCATTGGCTAAATGATGTGCATGTCCAGGAAGTGAAGCAGAGCGGCCGTGCTTCTCTGGCTCTACCCTTTGTGGGCTTGTAAACTCACCTCCAGGGAAGGCTCCAGGGAAGGTGAGCTGTCTGCAGATGAGCCACACACAGGATGAAATCAGGCCAAAAATGGAGCACAGCACAGAAGACAGGCAGATAGGGTTGCTGGCATCTGAGTTTCAGCAGAGTTCAGTGGCTTCCCCTTTCTGGGCTTGTAAACTCACCTCCAGGGAAGGCTCTAGGGAAGCCGAGCCATCTGCAGATGAGCCACACACAGGATGAAATCAGGCTGAAAATGGAGCACAGCACAGAAGACAGGCAGATAAGGGTGCTGGCATTTGAGTTCTAGCAGAATTCAGCGGCTTCCCCTTTCTGGGCGTGTTAGCTCAGCTCCAGGGAAAGCTCCAGGGAAGGCTCCAGGGAAGCCGAGCCATCTGCAGATGAGCCACACAGAGGATGAAATCAGGCCAAAACTGGAGCACAGCACGGAAGACTGGCAGATAGGGGTGCTGGCATCTGAGTTCCAGCAGAGTTCAGCCCCATAACAGAAGTTTTGTGGAGAATGCTCTCACGTTGTCATAGGCAGCACTGATAAGCTGTCCCGGGCCTTGTAACATCTTGTTTAGTACATTCAGCTTATGTGTGATGTCAACAAGAAAAGCTAAGTCCATGAGCCATTTGTGATCACTCAACTCAGAAATGCTCAGAATCAGCATTCCCATCCTTCTCCATGAAGGCTTTCACTTCTTCTCTCAACTCAAAAAATCTTTTCAGGACATTTTACCTGCTGAGCCAATGTACCTCAGTGAAATAGAGCACATTTCCATATTCTGACTCCATTTTCTCTAAAACAAAGCACAGAACCTCCTGTGCTTTAAGCCCCTGGATCTGATTTGGTTGATACATTTCACAACAACAGACATCACATTGTCACATGGCAGGCATTTACTGCAAAGTGCCTGCTGATGGATAATGCAGTGAAGAGCAATGGCCTTCTCTACACCCTCCACTTCAAATTTTTTTTGAACAAGTGCCACCAGTCCATTTTTCCTCCCTGTCATCGATGGTGTTCCATTGGTTATTATTCCAACAAACCTCTTCCATGGCAAACCTGCATTCTCAATGGCATCACACAGATGCCGAAATATCTCATTAGCGGTGGTTTGGCCATGCATTGGAATTATTGTGAGCAGCTCCTATGTCAATTTAAAATTGCAATCAACACCACGGACATAAATTGTGAGCTGCACAGTGTCTTGTTATATCTGTGCCCTCATCAAGAGCAACTGAGTATGCATCAAAACATTTGACTTTCTCACACAGTTGATGATAAATATCACTTGACATGTCAGAAATGCTCTCTGCCACAGTGTTGGCAGAAAGGCTGATTTTGCTAAACTGACCTTTCTTTTCTGGACAGATAATACTTGCTGCCTGTAACATGCATTTTTTAAAAACAAACTCTCCTTCTGTGAATGGTTTCCCTACCTTAGCAATCATCTCACTAACCATGTAACTAGCTTCGACTGATGCAACATTCTCTTTGGTTGCTTTCTTGAAGAAATCTTGTTGCCTCATTAGAGATGCTTTAAGACTGGCAACTCGCTTGGCTCTCTCATTTCCTTGATATTTTGCACATTCCTCAGCATGTGTAGTTGAATAGTGGCATTTCAAGTTGTATTCCTTGTGCACTGCAACTTTCTCTGAGCAAATAAGACATGTGGGGATGCCCCTGTTCTCAACAAAGAAATACTGCGTCTCCCACTTTTCCTGAAATTGTCTGTGCTCATCATCAATCTTTCTCTTCTCTGCAGGCTTTGATGAAGTCATGATGAAGGTATGTCAAAATCTAATTTTGTAATAAATTTCTCTCCTTTAGACCTCTGATAATGCAAGGGACAGCGGGCAGGAGCAGCAGAAATGATATCTGCACTAGGTGCAAAGTATTCGTGATTATTCGCTTACTGAATATTCACTATAAAAATCGTATAGTAAGAAAAATATCTCAAAGAAATCTCATTAAACATTTGTATACCCCGAACTGCTCGGGGTATGTTTAATGCGATTTTTTTCTTACTAATGTGATTTTTATTGTGATTATTTGGTAAGTGAATAATCATGAATACTGCGATATTTGAAGGCCAGCCATGGGCCACAAAATGTTGTGCGGTGGGCCGCAAATGGCCCGCGAACCGCGAGTTTGAGACCCCTGAATTAGACACTCACAAAACATGAGTGTTCACAGGAAATTTTAGGAACATTGCATCCTTAACAATGACTTAATTCCTTCTGTCTTTGCCAATAATAAATATAACTCTTCACTTGTAATTTTTTAACTGAAATATAATAATGCAGAAAAGGGCAGTGGTCAAATATTCAGGAAAATAAACCCAAAAACCATTATCACTCCAGGAGCTTCATAGACCTTATATTATGGGCCACATACTATTATGAGGTAATCTAATCATCTTTTTAAAACATTTCATTGGCGGGACCGGAGAGATAGCACGGAGGTAAGGTATTTGCCTTTTATGCAGAAGGCCATCGGTTCAAATCCCGACATCCCATATGGTCCCCCGTGCCTGCCAGGAGCAATTTCTGAGCATGGAGCCAGGAGTAATCCCTGAGCGCTGCTGGGTGTGACACCCCCCCCCCCCAAAACGGGGCCAGTGCTGTGGGGTAGAGGTAAGGTGCCTGCCTTTCCTGCATTAGCCTAGGACGGACCATGGTTCAATCCCGGCATGTCATATGGTCCCTCAAGCCAGGAGCTACTTCTGAGCACATAGCCAGGAGTAACCCCTGAACATCACCAGGTGTGCCCCCCCCCCCAAAAAAAGGCATTTCATTGGCATCTTATTCTCACTTCTTTAAAGAAAGAAAGGCAACTCAAACTACTAAAACACAGCAGTGAGTAAGAAGGCATTAACTACAAAAACAAACAAGCAATAGATGTTATCAAAGCCCATGATATAAACCATGTCAGTTGAATTCAGTTCAGCTCAATTCTATCTTGTATCAGTATTTATTTATGCCTTAAAATGTTAACAGGGACAGGTTTTGCCTGGACAGTGTTCTGGAGTGAAATATTTGTAGTTCTAAATTCTTGTCTGCTTTATGCATCATTTGTAACATATTATTACTACTAATAAAGCAGCACTGAATATACTGTGATTAAAGTAATACCTATCATCTCCAGGACCTCACTGAATGCCAAAACTGAACCCTATCTACACTATAATTTTAAATCTGTTGCTTACAGAACTCTGATAAAACTTAATCCATAACATAGGCAAGTAATAGATTTAAACATTAAAAAAAACCACAAATAATATAGTGCAATAAACATTAAGTAAATGTAATCTCTTTTATTTGCTCTCAAAATGTTTTATTTATCATCTATATCTGGTCCACAGTGACCTTAGGTGACTGTAAGATAAGTTACAAATAAGAGACAAATATGGAAATGATACTATTGAATCTTTGGTCCATTTCCATACACAGTAAGCAGATCAAAGGTTAGTCTTCTCCCCTGAGTCTCAGTTGAAACTCTCCTTTGCCACACAAACAAGAAAACATTTACTTGCTGAAGATATCTGGGGTGGGGTCATGGTGACAAGCCCCATGTCCACCAGATAAAAAGAACTAGCATAGAATTCTAATCAATACCTATTAGGTGGGCATCTGCCTTTATTGGTGCCAAACAGTTCTAATAGATAGTCAAATTTCTTTTATTTGTATTTCTTCAACAGTATTTAGTTCTAAAACGGGCTAAAACATGAGGCACTGTAAAAAAATCTTAGCCTTCCCACCTACTTAAATTAATCATTCCTTTCAAGCAAGGCTCACCTTTCTCTTTGCGCTTAAGCTGAGGTCCCATTCTTTTGGGGTGGGGCAGTGGCACACTCAATGGCGTTCAGAGGTTACTCCCGGCTTTGCACCCAGAAAATTATTCCTGGGAATAAAAGGTACATTGTTTCTACCCCTCTGGCCCCTAAATTACCTATCTATAGTTCTCAGAAACCCACCTGAAGCAGCAGACTGCAGGCTGAGAATAAAAGAATACATTGTTTCTAATGTATCCCCCCCCAAAACCCCCATCTGGCCACTCTTTCTCCTGGACAGTTGGTGATGGTCTGGTGTAGCTACATTTGGCGTCCCTAGGTGGGTGCTCACCCAATCTGGGAGTCTGGGCCCCTGGGCCTTTGCAGCCAAGCAAGATAGCAGCTCAGCTATGTATTCAAACTCCTTCCACCCACTGTCTGTGTTTTTTATTTTTTTATTTTTTAAAAACTCTAAACACCGGGCCAGAGCAGTGGCTCAAGCGGTGGAGCATTTGCCTTGCACGCGCTGACCTAGGATGGACCATGGTTCCATCCCCTGGTGTCCGATATGGTCCCCTAAAAAGAAGCCATTTCTGAGTGCATAGTCAGTAGTAACCCCTGAAAGTCACTAGGTGGGGCCCAAAAAAACAAAACAAAATGAAAAATCTAAGCATCATGATTACAAGGTTGTTCATACTACACTGTTTGGTTCCGTCCCCCCCACCCCACACCCCCCACACACAGGTAACCTTCCCTTTCTCTGTTTATCATTACACACCGAAGCTAGAAACACAGGCTTTGGGGCCGGGTAGGTGGCGCTGGAGGTAAGGTGTCTGCCTTGCAAGCGCTAGCCAAGGAAGGACCTCGGTTCGATCCCCCGGCGTCCCATATGGTCCCCCCAAGCTAGGGGCGATTTCTGAGCACATAGCCAGGAGTAACCCCTGAGCATCAAACGGGTGTGGCCCAAAAACCAAAAAAAAAAAAAAAAAAAAAAAGAAACACAGGCTTTGGGTTTCAGTTCTTGGTAGTCACTTAAGTAAATCAACTTTCCTCTCTAAACCTTGTTCTGTAAAATGAGAAATGTATTATTTCCACCTTAATATTGGGAGACATAACCAAGTAAGACCCAGCTTGATTCTACATTAAATCAAGAATGGTTGAAATGAAATATTTGGGATTGGTCTTAAATATATCAGGAAAACGGGCCAACAAATATTGATAATTCTTTTGCTGGGAGAACACTTAAATATTACTTGAGCTCCATTTGTAATGTAGACTGTGGCGAATCATGTTATTCTCAGTGTATACTTATAAATTTCCATAATAAACAGTTAAAAGAATCTCAGTGGCATTTCATTGACTATAGATATAGATTATACATGACCTTTAGACTCTCTAGTCTTTAAATATGTGCAAGTTATTTTTTTCTGTCTCCTAACTCTAGATTCTCCTATTTTCCTCAAACTCAAATACTTTCAACAATATTTTCTGTACCATCACAGCTTCATGGTTTGCCCCAACCGTCTTTGGGATACTGTTGGACTCTTAGGCCTGCTAGACGAAACTCTGCTGTTCTGGTGATCAAACACTGCAGGACTTGGTTGGACTATTTGTCAACTCTATGGGCTTATGAACAGCTCTCATCTGCAGATGGGAAACACCAGAGTAGAATTCTCGAAGAACTCTCTGATCACAATCTTGTCACTTTAGTAGTGGTAGCTGGAAAGGCTGGGCTCAAGTGGGGTTGTAAACTAAAGTGCTTAAACCTGGCCTTTCCACTATGTTCCATTGATTGAAACATAAGGACCAGAGAGATTGCACAGCGGTAGTGTGTTTGCCGTGCATGCAGCCTATCCAGGACAGATGGTGGTTTGAATCCCAGCATCTCATATGGTCCCCCGTGCCTGCCAGCTGCAAATTTCTGAGTGCAGAGATAGGAGTAACTCCTGAGTACCTCCAAACAAAACAAAATAAAACAAAACAAACAAGAAACCACAAATCATAGAATCCACCAACGTTCCAACATCCAACTAGGATGTTGCAGAAAAATCTGTGACCATCTTTAATTCCCCACTTTGCAGATTTGACCTCCTCCAAAAGATTTTTTTTTCCCTCCGTTTGACCCAGGAATGCACCTCACTTAATTCCTACAACCATTATGTTCCCCTTGAATACTTCTCCATTATACCATAGATTTATTTTCTTGCCTTTATCTTTTATTTCTCTTCTCTTTACTAGGCTTTTTATTTTGAGATCCTCAATTTTTTTATTTATAGCCCACAAAATTAACTACTCAAGAAATATTTGTGGACAGGAGAAATAATACAGGGAAAGATAAGGTGCTTACTTTGCACACAGCCATGCCAGGTTGAGTACCTGGCACTACAAAGGGTCTCTGAGCCCTACCAAGAATAAGCCCTAAACACTTCTGAGTTTGCCCCAAACAAAACAAATTAGCAAATAAGTACATATTGCCACCTAAAAAAATCTGTGGTTATACCAATTTTATGTAAATATAACCATTTTGTACATTTCTTAATTTAAAATTTGATATTAGAAAATTGCAAGTTACCTCCAATGAAACTCATAGCCTAATAATAATGAGGGACCATTATGGAGAGAATGAACTGCCAGCCTAAGATAGGCAGAACACCTCAGGAATGGTAAATGTGGTATTAATTTTCATGCTCACTGGGGGGTCATCAAAATTCTTTTCTTGTTTATTAGGCTAATTTCCAAGTTGAAATTTCAGTAACTTTTGCCATTTCAAATAACTAACTGAAGCCACAGGCAAGGAAAATTTCCTTTCAGGCTTAAAAAAAATATGGAGAAACACAAAGTTGTCTTTGTGCAGAGTCTAGCTTGTTGGAAGGCTGAGCAGAGCTCTGGGGAGGCTCTCAAACTCCAGGCAGGAGCTGCCCTGTGAGATGAAGATGCGACCCTGGTAATGAGCTCCAAACTATGCCACATGAGTGCTACTGCAGTGTAGGTGAGTGTCAGTTTCTAGGGAGAGCAGAAGGGTCTGAAATGGTTTCCCAGTCCTTAGGAACCTCCAGTGAGAAGAGATGTCATTAAAACACACTGACATGGACTGGAGTGCTAGCACAGCTGATAGGGCGTTTGCCTCCCACGTGATCCATACAGGACCAATCTGGGTTTGATCCCTAGCATCCCATATAATCCCTGAACCTACCAAGAGGGATTTCTGAGTTCAGAGCTAGGAGTAACCCCTGAGCACTGCTGGGTGTGTTCCCAAAACATACAAACAAACAAACAAACAAACAAACAAAAAATAAACCACACTGACATATGGAATGAAAGTAGGCTCTCTTCATGCTTTCAATTTGCAGTGTTTTTCAACTGAAAAGATGCTGAAAGTTGGAGAGAAGCTAAAGTAGGATATTAGACTTATCCGAATGAAAAGTTACACAGACCAAGTTTTAAAAAGTTCCCACTCACTTTTCCTGATATTTTTGCCCTCTTGGGAATAGAGAACTAAGGGAAGTACTCCAAGCAGCTGTTCACCTATCTGGATAACAAATCTGGGGTTTTGCCATAGAAAATTGCTGGTCCATAGGGCACAAATACTATCTTTGGACAACTAGACTAAAGATCTAACCTACAGGGTAGGTAGGTACCTTGTTGTATCAGACTTCATTCCAGTCATCTGGGAGCCTGGCAATGTCCCACTAGGTGTGCAGGAAGATCCCAAAAGGCACTGGGATCCAACAACATATAGAGTGTCCTTGTGATTTATGAATAACCCAGGAAAAATTCCTTTAAGGAGGAATTGTGGCTCCCAAGGAGGTGGAGCAGAATCTGTAGTGACCACATATGATCACAATTGGGGCAAGATTATAATCTCTCCTGCAGAACATGGTGTCTAATGTGTCTTACTTGAGTTCTATTAGGGGCCAAATAATTAGTGAGCCCATAGTTGGAGATGATGCCCACACATTCACAAATCAACCTGTTGTTCTGAATTTCTTTTAGGGGATGTGGTTTAGTAAGATCATAGTGGGCCAAATGTTTAGTAAGATCATAGTGGGAGATGACACCACATTCACAGATCACCCTGTTCTAAATTCCTCTTTGGGGGATATGCTTTTGTATCTAGTTATATTGTTAGTGTAGTACAGAATTTTGAAAATAGCTTGAGAAATACAGAACAGAATTTCATTTAAGCTGGCTTTGCCCAGTTAATATTGGACAGACCTTTTTTTTTTAAGGAACTATTTCAAGATACTCTTTAAATGAAAACATTTTTGAGAAGTTACTGAGTTAAATATCTTGCATTCACTGGGGTGGGGGTGGGCAATCCAGCAACGACACCAAGACAAATGAGCATCTATCAGCTCCCCAGCTACACAGGGCACAGAAAGCCTATTTTTCTTTATTTTCATCCTGATCCTCCCTAGGTTTTGCACAACAGACCTTCAATCGACAGACAAGAAACATGAGAATCAGCAGCTGGGACTTGCTTGTCTGCAGTTCTTACCAACATGCAAGTTTCCTGATTCTCAGTTCAGAGTAGCTCCCACAAGCATGGGTCCATTTGCATCCTCAGGTCTCCCAGAAACAATGTTGTTGCTGAGCACTGCTGGGATCAGAAGACTGTAATGATATTTTGCAAGCTGTCTCAGAGTCAGCTGTTTAGGGACTCCAAAGACTCAAGATTAAACCTATTAGAAATTAGAACAATAAAGATATGTAAAATAGATTGTTTATAAAGCTTCTTCAGATGAAGTTTTTATTCCAAACAAACTGCTTGTTTGGGCAAGGATATTGCTCTCTGCATACTTACTTCTTAAGATTCTTTCTGCTCAAGATTCGGTTTTCAGATATTTGCATAGATCATTTCCGCTTTCTTTTGATGCACATAATGCCCTTCACATCATCTTAGCATATTACTTTAAGATAGTTCAAATATTTCCTTCATGATTTTTAAGCTTTACTCTATCATTTACCCTTGGTGTGTGTTGTCAGGGCGTGTTTTAAATAAATTTTGATATTGTATTTCTGAGATCCTGGAAGCTCTGGATGGCCTGCATTTGCTGCCTTACTAATGAACATTTTCCCAGGAGAGGAGCATGATGATGAAGGGTGGGATGAGGGGATTTTTGCAGAGGTATAGAGATTTGTTTCAGAGTACAGTCGCAACAAAGCACCAGTCATTGGTAAAAAGCCTAGAAACCTAAGTAGTAAAGAAAAAATGTGTCATAGTTCTACTAACATAAAATTTGCCAAGTTAATTAAATATATCCTTCACCTACCTTCTCCAGCCCCCACAAGCCTGAGAATTAAGTTTAATAATATTTATGCTTTCTAGCAACTTTACTGAGATAAAAGAGAAGCCTAATGCATGGTGGATAGTGAATGTGATTCAAAGAGACAGCACAGGGTTAGACTTTCAAGCAAAAGCTGGATTCCTTGACATCACCCTGCATGGGATCTTAGTACCACAACCAAGTGTTTGATATCCAGAACATTAAAATTCAGACCATCACCACAGGTGAAGGAAGGAGTTGAAGGAGAAAATAAATAACATAACAGTTTTGAGAAATGTATACAGTGAATAACTCACCACACCTTTTTGATATGGTCATTACATCCGTCTTGTCCCCATATATCTGAACTGGCCTGGGACTGTACGACCAGTGACTTGGCAGCAACCAGTGGCCTGAAGATCAGCTCTAGCCCTTGCCTGTCTCTATAATTAATGTTTTATATGAACACAGTCAGTTTCTTTTATTTATATACTGTCCATGGCAGATTTTATGCAGCAGAAGCAGCAGTCAAGTTGAACTGTTGTATTAAAGACATACAACCCTCAGAACTGAAAGACTCACTCACTGGTCCATTGCAGAAGTGTTGAACAATTTCTCCCACTCAGACATATTAAAGGGTCCCCAGTCTGACCTCCAGAGAACTGGTCTTCTGATACAAGTTTGGAAATCAGCAACAGTGAAAGAAATTCAACTTCTCTGTTGGAGAGACTCTGTGTGGAGACAGACCATGAGCTGTTTTGACCCTACTCCTGTACCCAGCAATTTTTGCCCCTGTCTGAATTCAGGGGACCAGTTTCACAGTTGCCCAGCTTAGCCTGCTGAAAAAAACTGTGAGCAATAATCATGAGTAATCATTGTTGATAGACATGAAGTGTTAATGTGGTCAGATATGCCAACATTTCCACAGATGGATTACCCAGTATCCACTACCTAGCCTGAAACATTAAAAATATTAGAGGCCATTTCACAGAGCTTCTCTGTTATAGTTCACATTTTTGTACTTGAGCCAAAACCACTTAGCCTTTCCTGTCTTCCATCCCCCAGGGGTTGGCATCAGGGAGAGTTCAGATACTCTGAATAGCATAAAACCAACAGTACTGGAATCTGACAGGGAAAATAAGAGGTTTTTTTCTCCATAAATAATTAACAAGGTTCTTGGTATGATTTGGGTCTTGATATAATTTTAACATTAGTGCACTTTAATTATACTAGGGAAGTCTCTTTCCTTTAATTGTCTTTTCACTCCTCATATGCATCCAGACCTATGTGATCGAGCTAAAGACTGGACTGAAATGCAATTAGCAGTTGTGGTTTCTCTAAACAGCTCGTGCTGATTAAATCAAGCATCTGTGCTTCTTATAGTATGTCCTTTTAAATATGGAGTGAATTATATTTTACACAGCATGAAAAGGGGCCATAAGCTTTCAGACACTGCAAAATAATAAATTCCAGAGGAAATGCTACCTTCAGCCTCAAGTATTTCAATTAATCACTTTTATCTCTAATATCGTGCACTCTTTTTCTTTTTTTGTTTTTTCAGGCCACACCCATTTGATGCTCAGGGGTTACTCCTGGCTAAGCGCTCAAAAATTGCCCCTGGCTTGGGGGGGACCATATATGACGCCGGGGGGTCAAACCGCGGTCTTTCCTTGGCTAGTGCTTGCAAGGCAGACACCTTACCTCTAGCACCACCTCCCCGGCCCCATCTTGCACTCTTAAGATAAATATCTTTGGTAGAATTTCAAAGAAAAGTATATTGATCAAAATTTCACTCTGTTTAAAAAGTATCTGCTCAGTGCCACAAGTTTCTGATAGGTAAATCAACCAAATGCTTAATTGTGTCACTCCCAGACTCACACAGTTTTTTTCCTGAGATTAAATTTAAATTTACCAGTTATTACCATATGCTTTATTTATTTATTTATTTATTAAATATTTTTGTTCACATCCAGGAGTGCCCAGGCATTATTTCTAACTAGGGAATACTTTTGATGGTTCTCAATGTAGTTATTTCTCTAACTAAGCTCATCACTCTTTGTGGTAAGCTCATCACTCTGTGGTGAGCTTCATGAGCTGGAACTTCCAGCCCTCCTCTGTTTTGTCTCTAAAAATTATTGCAAAAATGTCTTTTATTTTTCTTAAAACCCATAGATGAGTGAGACCATTCATTCTGGTCTTTCTCTCTTTCTATGATTTATTTCACTCAACATAATAGATTCGATGTACATCCATGTATAGGAAACTTTCATGACTTCATCTCTTCTGACGGCTGCATAATATTCCATTGTGTATATATACCATAGTTTCTTTAGCCATTCATCTGTTGAGGGGAATCTTGCTTGTTTCCAGAGTCTTGCTATAGTAAATAGTGCTGCAATGAATATAGGTATAAGGAAGGAATTTTTGAATTGCTTTTGTATTGTATTGTGTTCCTAGGTATATTCCTAGGAGTGGTATAGCTGGATCATATGGGAGCTCAATTTCCAGTTTTTGGAGGAATCTCCATATCGCTTTCCATAAAGGTTGTACTAGATGGCATTCCCACCAGCAGTGAATAAGAGTTCCTTTCTCTCCACATCCCCGCCAACACTGCTTGCTTTATAGCATTATATACATTTGAGATATACAGCAAACATTTATGTATATATGTATGTATATGTACAGCAATTAACATATGTATATCATATCACCAAAAGTCTAGTCTATTCCATTCCAAACAAAGGGCCACCTTAATTTTGCCACCACCCAGCCTCCTTGCCTTTTTGTAGTCACCAGTATTTTACCCATATTTAAAAAATATTATGGCTTTGTTAATTTTATAAATTTATAAATAACACATACACATGAGATAAGATATTTGAAAATCATATTAAAAGTATAATTTCCAAAAATATAGACAAATTCCACAACATGACAGCAAAATGGAACAAAGAATCTGATAAAAACTGGTAAAGGTCTTGAATGGACACATATCTAAAGATGATATAATGGAAGAAAACAGAGACTCTAATGGCCCCTAGACAGCCATAAGCAGTTAGTTTCTTTAAGGGTGAAGACTCCAGTTACCAGATGCCCACCTGTTGTAACTGATGTTAGAAGGGAGTTGGCCTGGAGGTTTAAAATGTTGAGACCGTCTACCAGGGAAGACCTACCACTGCTTTGGCATTGACTTACTCCAAAGAGTGCTCTCAATACCCAGATGACTCAGCAACAGCCTGCTTGCAGGGCAGATCACTCTGCATTTAATGGTATGCTGAAACTAGAGGATGCTCCACATCAGCCTGACATCAATGAAAGAAATGCACAGAATCCAGAATCTTTAAATATAAGAACCTGATACCAACAATAGCTAAAGTGTGAAAAAGTTTCACCAGGACCACGGAGAATGACTTGGGTTGGACAGACTGGTATGCCTGGGACCCAGAGTCGGTCTTATGTCAATAAACTTCTGGGGTGAGGCCTTTTTGTAATCAGGCCAAGGATTTTTTTCTATTTTCCTCATATTTTTCTGGACCTATGCAAACAACGGCGATTGCCACTATCACACCTTTACTACATTTTTTTACTCTTATCCTTTAAGGGAAAAAAATACAACTTACTGAACTTAAAAACAAATAACTGTAGTAGAATGCCTGTCTCGAATACAGGCAGGGGATGGGAAAGGGGAGGGGGGAATGTTACACTGGGTGTTCTGTTTGTGACTGTAACCCAACTATGATCATGTTACTTAAATAAAAAATATTTTAAAAAAATGTTGAGGCTAAAGTGCTAGGGTCTGCAGTCCCCTGCTGGATTGCTCATACTGGATGGTCACTGATGAATTGTTGGAGAAACTGCTGTACTCCCTGATCCTGCTGCCTTTTGCTGCCTCTCCTACTGTTCCAGGCCTGACAATTGGTGCCTCAAACAGGCAGTGAGTAATTATCCTCTGGGGAATCAAAATTGTGATCCTGTGGATCAAAGCCATGATCCCTTCATGAGTCAAGGCCCTAATCCACTGATGAATTAAATCTATGTTGGTCTCTTGGATATTCAATGAAAGTCTTTTTACCTTATTCCATGTCTTTCAAAGATCTACTGTAATTCAAGTTAATAAGGGAGATGTTATCTGAAATATATATATCTCCAAGATAATGATAAAAAGAAAGTATACTGTACTCACCAAATTAATTAAAAATATTATTCCTGGGGCCAGAGAGATAGCACAGCGGTGTTTGCCTTGCAAGCAAACGATCCAAGACCTAAGGTGGTTGGCTCGAATCCCGGCGTCCCAGATGGTCCCCCATGCCTGCCAGGAGCTATTTATGAGCAGATAGCCAGGAGTAACCCCTGAGCACCACGGGATGTGGCCCAAAAACCAAAAAAAAAAAAAATCCCCTCAGCCCTTATCAGGCCAAGCCCTCTCCAGTAGGGGAGACCAGATTGAATTTAACTGTGAATGTTACTCTCTCAGCCACTCTTGTGCCTATGCCTTGAAAAAAGAGAGTTCATCTGGAAGGATCTATATCAAATTCAAAGGAGAGTGTTACTCTTACTCCCCCAATACAGAAAAATTCCATCAAACAAATGACATCAGAGGGGAGAGGTATTGTTTCAGTAAAAACTTAGGCTCAATCTCAAACCTAACGTAGGATTGATGATATTTCAAATACCTCTAGTGGCAGCCCAGAAAGACCTGCATCTCCTAGGCATGACTCAAACTCCAGCACCTCAGATGATGAGCCAGTTAACATCTCTTAAGAAAATTATTTCCTGTTGCATAAAATAAGATGAGAATCTAGAAGATCTAGGCCTTGTGAGCTTCCATCATACCAAGGGCTGAAAATAAATTCACTTCTCCATTTCAAAAAGGCTTGTACTTTTTATAGATCCTCTTTTCTATATTGTAAGGAATATTTAACTGGCTGGAGTAAAAGTGCTCTTTAGACCCGCCCAAGATTTTCAGACAGTGGCTAGTGTATGACTGAGTTCTTCCCAGTACTTCAGTGAAGGAGGTGATATAGTGATGAGGCCAAGACCAAACTATACACTCTTCGTTGATCTGGCAGGAGACTCTCTGGGGTCTGAATGATGTATGACATGCTGATAGGCAAGAGAGAATATGGAAAAAACAAGAAGAAAGCCACCCTGCCTCATACTATTCTAATACGTGTCTGAGAAATAGCACTGGGTACATGGGGGAGGATTGATGTGGATACAGAATTCAAGAGCAGCTACATATCACAGAGCCTCATACCCAATCTGTAAGAAAATTAGCAGATGCAGTCCAAAGGCAAGTCAGAGGAAAAGAGACCCAGCAACATCTAATAATGCAGTTGGCCTTTAAAAATGCCAATAAAGACTGCCAAACAATTTTATGCACAATAAGGAAGACAGAAGATGTTATGGGATACCTGAAAGCATGCTTAAACATAGGTTCCATCCCATATCAGGCATGTGTAAATGCCCTTTAGACCTACACAGTGCAGAGACAGGCTAGAGGACCAGGCTTTTTATGCAGAGAATATAGAGCCCCACCCAACCATGTATTTTCGAGGCCACCACCTGCACCTTGTTCAAAATGTGATAGAAAAAAAAAAAAAAACCACTGGGCAGGAGATTGTCGCTCTGTTGGGATTTGGAGAAAAGAACAACCCCAGATCTCACAAACCTGGGGTAGATGCTATAATTGTGGGAATTTTGGCTACTTTCCCAGGGATTGCAAGACCCTCCCTGATCCTGCCCATTGGAGATGGCCACCCGGACCTTGCACACAATGCAACGGAGATGATCATTGGGCAAGAGAGTGCCCCAACAACCAACCTCTGGCCTACAAAATCAGGGCCCCAGTTCATGCAGGCCTAGAGCCAATAAGTTCTCTGCAACCTACCACCATCACAGGAAATGTTGCTTTATATATTTCCTGCCCTGACACTATTACAGTAACACCAAGTCAATGTCCCTACAAATTGAAATCTGGAATAAAGCAACCAATACTGCCAGGCACTGTAGATCTACTTTCACTATTGAAGAAATCAGTGCATGTAGGAATAATAGATTCCAATTACATGGGATAGATAATAATTGTTATCACAGTACCAACAGTTGCTTTTTCCATTTGTTATGCCTGGCCATTCCAATCACCTAAGGATTGGAAGTTTTGGTAGCGCTAACCTCCTAGCAGCCTCTCAGATCCCATTTAGTGGCCTTTACATACAATCTTACAAAAATCATGTGCCCAATAATAACTCTAGAGATATATGAAAAAAGGGGCCGGAGCAGAGGCACATGTGGTAGAACATTTGCCTCGCACACGCTAACCTAGGACAGACTGCCGTTCATCCCGGGCGTCCCATATGGTCCCCTGAGCCAGGAGCGAGAGAGAGAGAGAGAGAGAGAGAGAGAGAGAGAGAGAGAGAGAGAGAGAGAGAGAGAGAGAGAGAGAGAGAGAGAGAGAGAGAGAGAGAGAGAGAGAGAGAGAGAGAGAGAGAGAGAGAGAGAGAGAGAGAGAGAGAGAGAGAGAGAGAGAGAGAGAGAGAGAGAAGGGGAGGGGAGGGGAGGGGAGGGGAGGGGAGGGGAGGGGAGGAGAGGAGAGGAGAGAGAGATACATGGAAAAGAATTTAAAGGAATTGACACTGATGTCAATGTTTCCATTATTTCTTTATGTTACTGGCCCCGTATTTGAGCCCTACAAGAGATACTTTATGGCTTGCAAAGTGTAGATATTTTGCCTTCTTCTTCTGCCAAGAGAGTGCTAGATGGCTGAAAAGCATTGGCCCTGATGAGAACATAGTCACATTTCAGCCTTATGTAGCTCTCTTGCCCCTGTATTTATGGGGTAAAGATCTACATAAACAAGGATGTACTGAGTTCAAGATTCTGCCTCTGGCCACTTCTCTAGTCCATAATTTAGAGGACACACATATTTTTTTTTAAATCTGGGTCACTGTGTACAGCACCCATCACCACTCCAAATTCAGTGGAAATCTAGCCATCCTGTGTGGAAACCCTTAAAGAAATAAAGCTAAGGGTGATTATAGATTTAGCAGAGGACCATTGACTTCCTGACTACCCTGCGCCGATAGATTGCAACATCAACTGAAATAATTTGAGTCTGACCTATGTGAAACTTTATTTGCAGTGTAGAATAATACTTGAATACTGTTATTTATTCCTACTTTCCCCATTTTTCTATTAAAAAGGAAGAAAATATAAGGAAACAGAGACTTTTATGCTCATCAGTCATGAGCAGGTACTGTCCCTTTTTTTTTTTTTTTTGGCTTTTTAGGCCACACCCATTTGATGCTCAGGGGTTACTCCTGGCTAAGCGCTCAGAAATTGCCCCTGGCTTGGGGGGACCATATAAGGTCCATATGGTCCTTCTTTGGCTAGCGCTTGCAAGGCAGACACCTTACCTCTAGCTCTACCTCGCTGGCCCCGGTACTGTCCTTTTAAGGGTGAAGACATCAGTTACCGGAAACCCATCATTTGTAACTACCATCCGAGGACAGTTTGCCTGGGGGTATAAAAAGTCAAGGCTGAAGTGCTAGGGACCACTGTTCTCTGCTGGATTGCTCTTGCAGGATGGTCACTGCTGAATTGCTGGAAAAATTGTTTGCCAGATTCCTTGCTCCTGTTGCCTTTAACTGCCTCTCCTCCTGTTCCAGGATTGACAGATATAAAAATGGCCAAAAGACACATGAGTCAACTTCTTATTACAATAAAAATTCAAATCAACAACACAAAGCAATATCAAACCTGTTAGAATGTTTATTATAAAAAAAGACAAAAGCAACACATGTTGACAGGGATGTGGAGAAAGAAAACACATGAACTTTCGTAGGTTAATATAAATTCGTAGAGTCACTATGGAAAAAAAGAGGATTTAGATTTTTAACAATATTTTATTGATGATAAAATTAGCATGTGATACTGCAATACCACATCTGGGTATTTATATAAATAATACAAGTTTGAAGAGATATATGCAGCTCTATTTTTGTTACATTATCCACCTGGATATTGTGTGGAAATCATTACTCTTTAAGATTCTTCTGGCTTTCAAAAGTGAGAATGACAGGTTTAGAAAATAGTTTGGTTTTTCTGGAAAGGAGAGAGGAAAGGTTGGACAGAAAGGACATTTTCCAGTCCCAGTTAGAAAAGCTGTATTAGCATTTAAGATCTTTTATTTTTATTTCATTTTGAAGAATAGTATAGATAATATCTAACTCTGGGTGTTAACAGGAAAAAAATTTAAATAATGCAGTACAAATGAAAGGGGAAGAAGAATGAATAAGTGATAATTTTAAGACGATGACAATATTATATGTACCAGTAATAACAGAAGGCTTCATTATGTATATTATAATAGGCTTAACATACCTAGTGTGAATTGTAGTAAGTTTAAAAAAGTGCTCAGAGGCAGAGTATTTGCCTTCCATATGTGAGACCTTGAGTTTGATCCCAGCACTAAAATAAATACCAAGTGTGAATTGCAGTGTAATACCAGGGACATTGGATGATTTTCATGTGTCATTGTAGGTTCATCAGATATAACAAATATAGTCTCTAGTGAACAAATTTGGTAATGAGGGGAAACTGTGCCTGTTTGGATATAAGGAGTATGTAAAAATCAGCATGCCTTCCTTCAATTTTCCTGTGAGCTTTAGCCTTTATATGAAATTTGTGTCTCAAAAATTTATAAAGATGAAGTCTTGGAATGGGACACAAGAAGTTAACTTTCTAGCTGCTAATAATGTACTATATTCTGAACATATAACATACATCAGTGTGTTAACACATAAAGAATTATTTATGAAATACACTCATCTTTTTATTCATATTATACTTCAATATACACTTTTTGAAATTAGAAAAGAGGGGCAGATAATAGTACAGTGGATAGGATAATTGTCTTGCTAGAAGCTGAGAATGGTTTGACCCCAAGTCTCCATATGGTCCTCTGAGCACTGCCAGATGTAGTTCCTGAGCGTAAAGCCAGAAGTATCCCCTGAGCACCACTGGATGTGGTTCACAAATAAAATAAAACTAGTAAAGAGTTGTGTTGAGAGGGGTGAACACTGATTTGGACTGGGGAGTGGGTGATTCAGGAGGGTGAAAAAAATATCACTGAAAATTGGAATTTTAATATGTGGTGGTAGGACATCACCTACTTTCCCTATTCCACATGACCAGCTCAGGTGAGGTGGCACTGGGACTCAAGAATGAATCAATAAGCACAGCCCAATCCTAAGTGGATTAATTTTAGACTAGAGGGGGAAAAAAGGTGGAATGAGGTGGCAAGAGAAACTCAAATACAAAACCAAAAAATACAAAAGAACCTAAGAAACCAGTGTAGAAAACTGTGGAAAAATAATATAATCAGTAACTAAGCATTGGTTTGAAGATGCATGTAATTAACTCTCAGTCATGGAATGAAAACAAGCAGTACCACAAACATTTCAATTCTTCACTAAAATAGGCAGAATCAGCCTAAATGTGCTTATTAGGAGCTGAAGATTTCAATTAAATATTTATTGTTCACCTACAGTGTCTTCTACTAGTATATAGCTTATAATATTTTGTTTAGAAGCTCCAACTTCTTTTTTTTATAAATTATCTTTATTTAAATACCATGATTACAAATATAATTATAGTTGTATGATTACAGTCATGTAAAGAACACCCCCCTTCACCAGTGCAGGATTCCTACCACCAATTTCCCGGATCTACCTACTCTCCACCCCACCCACACCTGTACTTGAGACAGGTTTTCTTTTTCCCTCATTCATTCACATTGTTATGATAGTTTTCAGTGTAGTTATTTCTCTAACTGCACTTATCACTCTATGTGCTGAGCTTCATGTCATGAGCCGCACTTACATGGGAAGATGGGGGGAAATAACGGTTGGGACTGAGGCAGTAAAATATTAGAAATGAGATTTGTAGGGCAGTATAAGGTCACAATACAAGATGGATATTATGGATATATAAAATATATGCATACAATACTATCAATAGGAAAACAAGGAGAAAAAAATTCCAGTGACTGTCCCAACATAAACCAGTGCTAGAATGGCCCACCCTCCTCCCAAAGCGCATTCCCATTAGTGTAGGGAGAGGTAGGGGAAGCCTGAGGACCACTAAGAGTCCACCTGAACCCACTTCTGGCCATATGAGCTGGCACCTAGGGAAGGCCTGGTGTCAGGGGAAAAAGACAAGGATGGCTGGGGGCCTGCCAAGCCTCCCAGCACTCTCTAGGCCAGGGAGAAGGGCTCCTGTATGGGGCCTCCCCAAACCCCATACCTGGCAAGAGCTGGTCTCCAGAATCAAGGAGGAAACTGGAAGCCAGATGTCTGCCCGCCCTCCTCCCCATGCACCTCCCCCCTGGAGTACAGAGGGACGGGGGAAGCCTGAGGACCACTAAGAGTCCACCTGAACCCACTTCTGGCCATCTGAGCTGGCACCCAGAGAAGTCCTGGAGTCAGGGGAAAAAGACAAGGATGGCTAGGGGCCTGCCAAGCCTCCCAGCACTCCCCAGGCCAGGGAGAAGGGCTCCGGTATGGGGCCTCCCCAAACCCCATACCTGGCAAGAGCTGGTCTCCAGAATCAAAGAGGAAACCGGAAGCCAGATGTCCGCTGCCCTCCTCCCCAATCACCTCCCCCCTGGAGTACGGAGGGAGGGGGAAGCCTGAGTACCCTTAAGAATCCACCTGAACCCACTTCTGGCCACATGAGCTGGCACCCAGGGAGGGCCTGGAGTCCAGGGGGAAAAGAGGGGTTAGGCTATGGGGCCTGCCAAGCCTCCCAGAACTCCTCAGTCTAGGGAGAAAGCCTCTGGCATGGGGTCTCCCCAAACCTTGTGCCCGGCAACAGTTGCATAAGCTCAGTTTTTCTGATCTGTTAGTTCAGTGTGAAAATTTCTAATTTCAGTTGACAAATCCTCTTGATGCTTAATTGTGCTCCAGTCAAGTCTATCGATGCTTTTTTTGAGAGAAGCTCCAACTTCTTAATATTTTGTTGAGAATTTTTGCAATTACATTAATGAGCATTATCAAGTTTTCTTGTAGTGACTTTCCAATTTGGAATAAGGTTAATCCTGGTCTCAAACATGTCTTGCAAAATGTTTCTTCTGCTTCTGTCCTCTCATAAAGACAATTAGTAAAATATCTTCCTAGAAGGTTTAGCAGAATTCACCAGTGAATCCATCTTTTGACTGATGCTTTTCATTTTGGAAGGCTAGTAATTAATAATTCAATTTCTAAAGGATATCTCTGTTTAGTTAATCTAGTTCTTCTTGTTTGACTTTTGACTAATTTTCTTTTAAGAAATTGACCCATTTGCCTTAATTCACTAGATTTGTGCATTTAGAGAGATGTAACTTATACTCCTAAATCTTATATATGGCATCTTTAGTAATACCCACTCTTTCATTTCTAATATTAACAATTTGTGTCCTCTCTCTCTCTTTAACTTGTTCTTTTTATTTTGGAGCCACAATTGGTGGAATTCAGGGACTATCCTTGATAGGTCTCAAGGGACCAAATATGGTACAAAAGATCAAATTCATGTTAGTAATAGTTTTCTTTCTTAGTGAGCCTACTGGAGGCTTTTGAATTTTATTGATCACCTCAAGAATCAGTTTTTGATTTTGTTGATTTTCTTTATTAATTTATAACCTAATTATTACTTATTTTATCTTATTATTTTGTATTTTAGTTGCTTTTATTTTCAAGTTTTCTAAGGTGAAAACTTCAATGATTAATCTTAGATATTTCTTCTTTCTTAATACATGCACTTAATGCTAATTTTTTTTTAGGCACTGTTTTTATGAAATTACCAAAGTTCTGGGACCAGAATGATAGCTTAGCAGGTAGAACATTTGGTTTTTAAGCAGTCAAAGCAGATTTAACCCCTGGCATCCCATAGTTATGGCCAGAACTGCAGGAGAGACAGAAAGAGACAGCAGGAGCTGGAAGTCCAGTGAACAGTTTCTCCAGCAATTTAGCAACAACCATGCAATAGGAGCAGTCTGGCAGGGGCAGCAGCCTCTAGCACTTCATCCCCAGCTTTATATAACCCCAGGCCAACAACCCTCCAATGCCTATTACAAGGGCGGGCTTCTGGTAACTGACATCTTCACCCTTAAAGGGATGTAGTTGCTGATGGCTGATTAGGGCCATGAAAGTCTCTTTTTCCTTATACCAGTGATCCTCTGGGTGTACTTCTTGAATACAGAGCTAGAAGTTACCCCTGAGCACTGCCAGGTCATTGACCCCCTCAAGCCAAACCAGATCAATCTAACCAAGAAATAACCATTTATATTCTATAAAATTGCATTTTATAAAATTTGATGTTATATATCTATTTCCATTTAGTTCAAAATACTTTTTTTTTGGTTTTTGGGCCACACCTGGCAGTGCTCAGGGGTTACTCCTGGCTATCTGCTCAGAAATAGCTACTGGCAGACACGGGGGTACCATATGGGACACCGGGATTCGAACCAACCACCTTTGGTCCTGGATCGGCTGCTTGCAAGGCAAACACCACTGTGCTATCTCTCCGGGCCCTAGTTCAAAATACTTTATAACATTTCTTGAGATAATTTACTTGATAATTATGTTTTTTAAAACATACTGTTTAATCTCCATATATTTTATTATTTTAAATGTTTTTGTATTATTGATTCAGTTTAATTCCATTGTCATCTGAGACAGACATTGCATGATTTACACTTCTATATATTTTTTAAAATTTTGGGCCATACCTGAAAATACTCAGAGGTTACTTCTGTCTCTGCACTCAGAAATTACTCCTGGGGCCAGAGTGGTAGTGGTAGGGTGTTTGCCTTTCACATGGCAGACTCACACCAGGTTTGATCCCTTACAGAGGGTTTCCTGAGCCAGGATCAATTTCTGAGCACAGAGCCAGGAGTAACTCCTGAGTGCTGCTGGGTATAGCCCAAAAACAAAAACTAAAAAAAAAAATTACTCCTGGCAGACTATGGGGACCATATGGGATGCCTGGGATTGAACCCAGGTAGAAATTGTGCAAGGCAAGCACCTTATCCACTCTGCTATTGCTCCAGCCCTGCTTTTACATATCTTAAGGTATATTTTATGGCCCAGAATGTGGTCCATATTAGCGACTTTTTCATTCATTAAGAAGAATTTAGTTCAGCTTTTATTGGAGAAAATAACCTGTGGATGTCTATGATATCCATTTGGTTGATGACATTATTGAATTTTACATTTGTATTTACTAATTTTCCTCTATCTGGTTTAATTTGCTATTAACACATACAGGTTAAGCCTTAGCACAAAGAGTTTCTCTTGCACTGATTGTAGAAGAATAATCAGTTGGCATCTGGTGAAACTTTCAAAAATGAATAATCTTTCCCCAGAAACTTGGTTGGGCTCCTTTTGCTTTCATGGGAAACAACATGGAGAACAAAATTTAATATACTTGCTGTACTACTTGCTATGAATAGATATGGTAAAAGATATAGCAGGATTCCCAAGTACAAAGATTCCCACAACTAATAACTTCTTTAAATTTGAAAGGAACTATGAGAAACAAGGGACCTAATAGAAAAATTAAGAAATCTGAGTTAAAGGAGATAATAAAGTAAACCATTAAATGAATATTATTTTTACTTTCAGATAAGTAAAAGAATTTTTATAAAGTGCTAATTAGAAATATTGGAAATAAAGTGCTAAATAATAAATTCATGAGCATACAAGAACTGGTTGATTTAGTACCAATGGATAAAGAAAGCCATAGAAAGTAAACAACTGTATGATCCCTAAATAGTAATAAAAATGATAAGACTTTAACACCAAATTCAAAGCCAATGACAATAGAATCCATACCCAATCTACAACAAGCTAGATACAGAGGGGATCACTTATACTAGCAGCCCGGGGGGGGGGGGCATAAAAGAGGAGGGTATCAGATGCATGCTGGGAATGGAGGGGAGGGTGGTCAACTTCAGTGGTGGGAATTCCCCTGACTCAATGTTAATATGTACCTAAAATATTACTATGAAAGATATGTAATCCACTTTGATCAAAAAAATAAATAAATTGTATACATCAATCTCAAAAAAAATTAACTTGGCTATTACTGTTTTGCACTTTCTAGATAGAAAGCAAAGGCACCAATTAGGAGTCACTGTGATATTTCAGGTGAGAGATGATATTCTGTCGATAGAGTGGTGTTAGGCTCAGACATGAGTAGAATTCAAAATACATTTAGGGGAAAGGATCAAAAATACCTGCTAACTGTTGTGGAGAAAAAGTAAGATGGTTTCTGAAATTCTGATTTTAGCAGTTGGGTTTATGTTCCATGATTACAGAGAGGAAAAGTAAATAAATAGAGGTAGAGGTGTCTAGAGAAATGAACTAAGAAGTAAATGTGTACAATTTGAAAGGTCAGTTGATTACCTATAAGTAGGTCTTGGAGCTCTGGAAAAAAGTTGAACTGAAGATAATTTGCAGCCTCTTGTCACTATAGAAGTGGAGGCATTCACCCAAGGGGACAGATTCAAGGACAAATTTGAATACTTCAAATAGAATTTAGAGAAAAAACTAACATTTAAGAAAACATTTAAAGAAATCTAGAAATAAAATGGAAATAGAACTTGGTCCTTTTTGAAAATTTAGATATCACTGGAAAGGGCAAATCAATATGAAACAGTATATCAACTGCTTTTTTTCCTGACAGAAACAAAAGCACAAACACTTTAATTACCAACATGGCAATATGAAAGAAGGGAACATTGAATACAACTGAGATAATTTTCAGCCATTACCACCACTGCCTTGATTGAGTTTTGATTCCACACCATACAAGACGATGCATTGTTAATTGAGTTAATTACCAGCCCAGCTTTCAATTCACCAACCTATTTCCACCTGAACTGCCCTTAAGTAGAGTTAATAGGATGACACAATAAGACGAAGGGAGATTTTCTATGAAATAGAAATAAAACTACATCTATACCTCTCTACACCTTTCTATATCTACATCTACCTTTATTTTTGTTTTGTTTTATGGGCACGCTCAGGGTTTATTTCTGCTTTTGTGCTCAAGGATATCTCCTGGAGGGCTTAGGAATAAGACCACATGGAATGCTAGATGAGCCCAGGTCAGCTGCGTGCAGGGCAAGAGCCCTATCTAGTGTACTATCATGCCAACCATTACATCTACCTATCTTTTACAATCTATTTATTACCTGTTTCTCTCTGGCCCTGGTACCTTGGTCTAAGATTCTAAAATATTCGCAAATTCCAAATTGATAAGTGCCCCAGGCGCATGCCTCATTCTAATACTTACTCTTTGACATGTGGCTCCTAAAAACCTGGCGTTTTTGTTGTTGTTGTTGTTTTTTGGGTCACACCCAGCGGTGCTCAGGGGCTACTCCTGGCTGTCTGCACAGAAATAGCTCCTGGCAGGCACGGGGGACCATATGGGACACCGGGATTCAAACCAACCACCTTTGGTCCTAGATCGGCTGCTTGCAAGGCAAACGCCGCTGCGCTATCTCTCCGGGCCCAAAACCTGGAGGTTTTTTTTTTTTTTTTTTTTGCAAAGTAAGAGCATGAAAGGCTCTTCTGTTTCAATGAAGAGATACTGGGTAGGCTCCTGAGGTTGGACGATCAGAAAGACGATGCTATGGTAAGGAGCTTGTATCTTTCATTCCTACCACCATTTTCTTGAAAAGAGAGGAATCAAAGTAAAGGTGTAAATGATTGGTGAAGTCATATCCCAAGATGTAGACAGTAGGGTGTGGACTTTGTGTCAGCCAATCAGGTAGGAAGTGAGAGGGGATTAAAAACAGGGTATGTGGGACCTTAGCAATAGCACAGCGGTAGGGCATTTACATTGCACGCAGCTGAGCCCCGTCGACCCATATGGTCCCCCGAGCCAGGAGCGATTTCTGAGCGTGAGCCAGAAGTAACCCCTGAGCGTCACAGGATGTGGCCCAAAAACCAACCCCCCCCCCAGGTCCCCCAGAAAGGGCAGGGTATGTGCTTTTGTGTTTAGGGAAAACAGGGTATAGGGATTAGGGAAAGTAGGGTCTGTGTTTTGTGTGTTAAAACAGGGTGTGTGCCCTTTGATCTGTGGAAAAGCCAAGATTGCTATATACAGATGACTGTTTGTTACAACCAGAACTGGACAGTATGTATCCTGGGACCAACAACAATAACAACAGCAACAAAAAGCTCTAACCTAGCTTTTGGTCTGCGATCTGTTCAACAAACACGATCTCCAATTCCAGAAGTCTGACTGAGACAATCGCAACTGAATGGGTCTTCTGGAAACATAACGAAAGACTCTATCCCAGGCTCCATCGTAGGAGCAACATAATGACCAAGACCACCAACTACAGAAGGTGGATTAAAACGACACTGAAGAAGCAGAACTGCTAGAACCACAAAGAAAGACTTCATCATAAGCTCCATTCCTTGAGCTGTACAGTCACCAAGATCTCTAGATACCATCCAAGACGAAGCAGAAGTCTTCCATACACCACAAAAGCACCGAGGGGAGAGTAAATGATCATGCAAGGAGTCTATAGGAGTCTATAGTTAATCCCATGACAGTATACTTCAGGGTGGAGAAACCCTGTATCTCCTAGGCCAAGGGAATTCCCTCTATAACGTTCCCAATAGTTAATGTGCCTGTGCAGGGGGGGAAAAAAAGCACAAAATAATCATTTTTCCATATGTTTATTTATTTATTGATCGATTTTTTGACATCTTTATTTTGGTGTAGATATTGAAGTTGATGTCTCCAATTTTTATTTTATTTTATATTCTCTTTCTCTTTCTTTTTGCACTCTGGCATGATTTGATTTCAGAACCGAGACTATTGTGTGGTGCTTGTCTTTATTGCTGTAGTGCTCACTGGATATTTAATTTGATATTTCAAATTTTATATGTTGTGGTGTTTCAATTACCTTTTTCATGTCCTCTCTCAAACTGACATTGAAAGCCTCTAGAAGGACTCCGCCCATTTTCAACGTATTTGACTTCTTTTTAT
This sequence comes from Suncus etruscus, assembly GCF_024139225.1. Taxonomy (NCBI): domain Eukaryota; kingdom Metazoa; phylum Chordata; class Mammalia; order Eulipotyphla; family Soricidae; genus Suncus; species Suncus etruscus. Next base: position 59,344,919 of record NC_064859.1, on the reverse strand, counting down.
TTATTTATTTATTTTTTTCCTATTTTGTACCCCATTCTATTGCTTTTCTTTCCTTCAAACAAAACCACATAACTCTATTTATCTAGCTCCGCCTCTTAAATAGAGGGGGAAACAAGGGAGGACACCAGGACCAAACAGATATATGATCACTAATAGTAAGCTAGACAAAGAGGGAACCACCTACTCTGGCAGCCTGGGGGGGGGGGTGATGGTGGGGTATATGGGTTGCAGAAAGAGAACTGGGATGAGGGGAGGACAAATTTGGTGATGGGTATTCCCCTGATTCAATGTTAATATGTACCTAAAATACTACTGTGAAAGATATGTAAGCCATTATGATCAAAATAAAAATTAGGGAAAAAAACAGGATGTGTGTTTAAGTTCATTAGCTACAGAAGGTTTGAGTATATTAAAACTACTCCAGGAAGCCCCCATACAAATCTCAAGATGAGATTCTGAGGGCTTACACATTGGTGAACCCAGATACATATCAGGGGGCACAGCAAGCAGCCCAGCTCTGGGGAGACAGAAACTGAGATATTTCAGACCATTCCAGACAGTGCCCTGCTTAACTATTTTATAACTTCCATCATATTCTTTACTAGGCTGGTAAATGGATTTCCATGAACTTGGTGACATATTCTAGCACATAATTGAGTTCAAGTGGCAGAAGACCATGGGAACCTCCAATCTGTAGTCATCTGGACAGTAGCCTGAAGGTATATACTGTGACTGGCAATCTTGTGTTACTGAATCTGTCATCTGTGGCATCTGACATAATCTTTAGGTAGATGTCAGAATAAAGTAAAATTGTAAGACACCCAGCTAATATTGCCCATGATATGGGGAAAACATACTCATCTGATGTCACAAATGTTATGAATAATCTCTGTAAAAATAAAGATAGAAGGAAATGATTAATAGAGTTCCCATTACATCTAACTGTATTCCCAAATTGGGATTTGACATGTCATAGCACTAAAATGTAAATTTGTTTTCTTTGATATTTCCATTGTTATGTGCTTGAAAGTACATTCAAGTATCTAGGCTGATATAATTATTAACTATAGTTTTTATGACAGTTCATAAAAATAGAAATACCCTTTTTTAACTATATGACTTATTTGATCACTAGCCAGAAAGATAGAATTTGGGAGTTAGAAAGTGAAGACTCAAGAAGGAAAGCAACTAGAGAGATAGAGAAAAAGAGAGAAAATAAAGCATGAAGGAAAATTGAAAGAATCCAGAACATTGTATGTGCCCTTACTACATATGGCATTTAAAATATGTTCTCAATTTACTTTCTACAGTAATTATGTCAGGACGAAAGTATCTCTGTTTAAGGAAGAGCCTGAGGCGCTGAGTCCCATGGGAAATGGTCACAAATGCTGTTTCCATCAGATTTTTCAATGTAACTCGCAATACCCATTGTTACATTGTCCTCTCAATAATTTAATTCAAACTTTAAAATATTTTTTGAATGTCATCTGAATTACATGATATCATTCCAATGCTCATGAAGCCTGGGAGGAAATTGCACTGGGGAAGGAAAATGTAGATGAAGAGAGATTAATAAATTAAGTTATTACTGGGGATGTATGACTAGTCACAACAATAATAAATCATAGTGATATCTCTGTGAAGTCCTAGAAGGCTTCCCTCCCTCAGGCAAATAACTGTCTTCAGAAAGGTCAGATTGCTATCGCTTTGTCATTCTGGTGTGAGGAAAATGTCAGGATTCTCCTATCGCTGCAGTAAATCTTGAGTGGAATTTTTTCAGGGAGAAAATCAAGTCCACAAGGACTACCAAAGAGCAACTTGGGCCTCTAGTGAGTCCCAAAGCTTCTTTTACTGGTTTGTAAGGAATTCTGACTATATTGGTATTAGTTCCTAAAGACCAATCTGACAACAAATGCATAAAACCTAGCTTCGGGGTGTCTGGGAAATGTGTGGGCATCAGGCCAGAGTCAAATTACAGAATGGAACTTCATATGTGTTCCTAATTAGGGTCCTCAGATGAAAACATGAAGAAAAGATTTCTCAGTATATAATTATATCTTTGTTTATAATCTTTAATATCTAGTCATAATTCATTTGTTCCACCTTTCATGGCCTAATCTCTACCATACTTGAGATTTGAGCATCAAGATTTGTCCTGAATGTCCTTCATTCTTTCTTTTCCTTTTCTTTTCTTTTTTATTTTTGGGTCACACCCGGTGGCTCTCAGGGGTTACTCCTGGCTCTGTGCTCAGAATCACTCCTTTTTTTTTTCTTTTCTTTTTTCTTTTTGGGTCACACCCGGCTGCGCTCAAGAGTTTCTCCTGTCTCTGCACTCAGAAATCGCTTCTAGCAGGCTCGGGGGACCATATGGGATGCCCGGATTTGAACCACCATCTGTCCTGGATCAGCAGCTTGCAAGGCAAACGCCCTACCACTGTGCTATCTCATGGCCCCACTTTTCCTTACTTTTGACCTCAAATGATAGTCAGTTGACTTAGTATGCTCCTACTTTTTGGTTTGTTTTGGACCACATAATTCTCACAGAACCACATAATGCTGAGAATAAAAGCTGAGTATCTTACATGCAAAGTATGTAGTTTAGCCCTTTGACCATATCCCTGTCCTATGTGGTCTCATATTTATTTTTTATCTAGAATTCTTTGAATTTTAGTTTATTTTAGAACGGTAATAAAAATAAGTTACTATTAATGGTAGAGTCTCATGCATAAAAAATTTTAACATCATAATTTGGTACCTCATGCCTTAAAAATTCCAGCACTTTCCTTCATCAATATCCCTCTGTCATTCCTCCCAATTCTATTTACCTGCATGTCCTCATGGTGGTAAACTTCCTACTAAAGGATAGCTTTCATTTTGTTACCTTTGGGCATTTGTATTTCCCCTACTATGTTTTTTTATATTCCACATATGAGAGAGATCATTCTGTATTTGGCCCTTTCCTTCTAACTTAGTCTCATACTCTTCAGATCCATCTAGGTAGCAGCAAATTATATGATTTCATTGTTTTCTCATAGCTGAGTAGTATTTCATTATGTATAGTTCATTAAATCTAGTTTGTTCTTAGACACTTAAGTTGTTTCAGGGGCTGGAGCCATAGCACAGCAGTAGGGCATTTGCCTTGCAAATGGTTAGATCCCCCGGCATCCCATATGGTCCCCCAAGTCAGGTGCAATTTCTGAGCACCACTGGGGGTAGCCTAAAATCCAAAAACAAAACAAAAAACACTTAGGTTGTTTCTAGATTTTGGCTATTGTACATAGTAGTGTAAGAGTATTTTTGGAATAGAATCTTTGCTCCTTTAGGGTAGATACCCAGAAGCAGAATTGCTCCATGCTTACTATTCTGAGAATTGTTCATTATTTTTTTGCTTCATATTTTAAATGTACACTATATCTATGACTGCCCTGTCTCTGTGTGTCCAAGGGGAAATTTATTTTAAAGCAACATTTTTATGTAGGTCTAAATGTCTTGGCCTCAGTGTAAGAAATTCAGTGGTTGCAGGAATCATGAGTGTTAAAAAAAGAAAGAAGACATGACACAGTGTGTCTGGAATGGTAATTTTTCAGTCTAGTGTTTTAAAATGAAGAAAGCGTCATTGTTTGACAGTGAAGAAGTTGGGATTGAACATTATGAAATAGAGAATTTGTATGCCAGTGGCTTCCTGTGCTCCCCCTGTATGCACATGTGTCCAAGCCCTGTGCTGAGGACAAGAGATACCCAGTGCTCCTTCATCACTCTCAGGACAGCATTTTAGGCTCTCCATTCAAAAAATTCTTCTTGTACTAAAGCTACTCTCACTTTTATATATGAAAAATCATCTCCTCACTGCTCGCTGAAGGTGTTTATTAGTGATCAAGACTGATGGCAGAGAAAACATTTTTCTGAGCTTTGTGATCTTTACAAGTTGCGAACTCAAAATTTTAGCTTAACTTTTTAAAAGTATTTGGCTTGATTTTTTTAAAGTACTCTAACTTGAGGGAAACCAATGTATAAAACTCAGATATAGTCATTAGGGGTTATAGAGAGCAAACTATCTCTCTTACTACAGATAAACCATTGTTGGAAATTGGAGAAGAATGTCATTGCAACCAATGAGCTTGCTAAAACTGACTCCCTGAGCTGAATTTTCCTACCCTATTGTGAGAGTATTGGAAATCACAAACTTTGAGGATTGGATAAGTCTCCTTCTCTGAAGATATGGAATTATGAACAAGAAATCACAAATATGACTTTAATAGAGAGTCCTCCATAGGAAATGAAGTCCCAGGGTAAAGGGGTGTTCACAGAAGTATTATTGCAGGAGAAAAGAAGTTGTGGGTATACAAATACTCATGGACAGATACAGAGAACTCACAAAACATATTAGTTCACCAATGCATAACATCAACATTGCTATAGAAATTCTCCTCTAATCAATTGAGAGGAGGAAGCAGAAGATAAAAAGAAAGAATAAGGGAACAGGGAGAGATCAGGGTGATGATGGAGAGTATACCAATGATGTGTAAGTTATATATTCAGAGCACAAACTCAACAACATTGAAAATATAATATCTGGGCCCAGAGAGATAGCACAGCGGCGTTTGCCTTGCAAGCAGCTGATCCAGGACCAAAGGTGGTTGGTTCAAATCCTGGTGTCCCATATGGTCCCTGTGCCTGCCAGGAGCTATTTCTGAGCAGACAGCCAGGAGTAACCCCTGAGCACCGCTGGGTGTGGCCCAAAAACAAAAAAAAATATGATATCTAAACTATAACCAGAAAACTTTGAATATGCCTAACAAAGTGGCAGGTGAATGAGGAGGGGCAGCAGGAGGATCATAGGAATACTGGTGGGGGAAGTCAACATCGGTGGTGGAACTGATGCTGAAATAGTGTATAATTAAGACTAACCTATTCATAACTTTTAAATATCATATATAGTTAAATTTAAATAAATTTAATATAAATATGTAAAGAAAAAAGAAATTTCTTAACTAGGGTCAGGTTTATTAAAACAATAGTCTTAATAAACAATAGATCTAAGGCATTCTAACCATGGAATCAAAGAAACTCTGCAGAGGTAACTAGAATGGTATAAAATGGGAAAATGAGATTCTGCAGGAATCACTAAAAAAGTTTAAAAACAATCCTTAATAAAAAGAGGCCAGACAGCAGACAAAAAGTAGGTGAAAGTGTTCCAGGGACCTTATTTCACTTGATTGCTGACACTATAAGAGGAACAAATGGGTGAAGGGTATAAGACAGATTTGAGGTCAATATTTGGAATGAGACCACTGAAGAATCAACAAACTTCCAACTTTAGACAAAGAATGAGGGCAGATGAAAAATTTTAAGAACTGCCCAGAAGATAACCTTTTGTGTGGCTCATTGAACTAGAGTAGTTATTCTCAATGTTTTATACCTTTATAATGTCTTTTGCTCTTAGAAATGATTGAGAAGTCCAAAGGGCTTTGTCTAGGTAGACAAAAAATCTCAACATTTCATATTCAAAATTAAAATTGAGATATTACTAAGGTATTAAATTCTATAAAATTACATATTAAGGGGCCGGCGAGGTGGCGCTAGAGGTAAGGTGTCTGCCTTGCAAGTGCTAGCCAAGGAAGGACCGCGGTTCGATCCTCTGGCGTCCCATATGGTCCCCCTAAGCCAGGGGCAATTTCTGAGTGCTTAGCCATGAGTAACCCCTGAGCATCAAAGAGGTGTGGCCCGACAAACCAAAAAAATTTACATATTAAATGCTTGCATTTATTTATTGGTTTTTGGGCCATACCCGGTGACATTCAGGGGTTACTCTTGACTATGTGCTCAGAAATCTCTCCTGGCTTGGGTGACTATATGGGACGCCAGGAGATCGAACTGTGATTCACCCTAGGTTAGCGCATGCAAGGCAGATGCCCTACCACTTTTGCCACCGCTAGGGCCCCAATGCTTGCATTTATTAACTATATTTACAACACTGTTTTACTTTTCTATGCATTTATTTACTATCAGAAATATTTTTAATATCAAGAAGGTGATTTTGAGATTATTTTATTTTCATGGTTCCTTCTATAGCAAATATGGTCTTTGGTTGAAATATGTGCAAGAAATGCTATTATAGTTACTACTTTTCAGATCTCTGAATATTCTTCTTTGACTTTTTGACACCCAAAATATCCATTTTTATTTCCTAAAAGGCTAGTGAAAATGAGGAATCTCAAGTTATAGCATAAATTTTTTATACTTTTACATTATAAAAGACATCTGTGAAGTCCACTTTGAATAGATCTTTTACTCATTCATAATGTTTACACAGGAAGCAGAGGGTTATAAAAATAGGGCATATCCCTCTGAAAGCCTACCTGGGATTCCCTGGTGTCTGTAGAACACTTTGTAAGGACCACCTCATCAAAGCACCATCCAGCTTCAAGTGCTGAGAGCCTATGAATGATTTCTTATGATGCTCAGGGAATTTGCTTCTGGGAGGTGTGGCTAATCTTAGGTATATTGCAAGGAAGAGAAACCCATTCAAATAGAGCTCTAGTTCAAAACAGAAATTAGTTAAAGTTTGCTCCAGGAAATCTCTCAGAAATTCAGTGGTAGAAATAAAGTCAAGCCACCTATAGGCACAAATTGAACATTGACAATTTCAGTTTTTTGTATGGTTTCCCAGACCCATCATTAGTGATCCCTGAAGGCAGAACCAGAAGTAAACATGAGGGATTTTAAGGAATCTCCACAGCCCATTGTGGCCCTGCTTTTTCCAAGGACTTCTTACAGGAATGAGAATTTGCTCCTTCACAGCCTGGGAGTCTGGCTGGATTTTACTTTCCCAGAATTTATTCCAGTTCCACAGAAAGCTCTGACACAGTGAGAAAGAAAGTGTGGAGTGCCAGATGAATTTAGTTGGGAACTTTAAATCTTACCTTGAAAAAGTCCATCAGACAGATAGGTAATAAGTAATAGATGGGAGTTTGTAGCAGATAAAAGGAGATCCCAGTCCCACTCTATTTCAACTGTATAATAAACACTAACATTTTTTTTAGATTTTTGGGCCACACCCAATGATACTCAGGGGTTACTTCTGGCTATGTGTTCAGAAATTGCTCCTGGTTTGGGGGACCATATGGAAAGCTGGGGGATCAAACCTAGATCCATCCTAGGTCAGCCGCATGCAAGGCAAAAGCCCTACAACTGCGCCATCCTTCTGGCCCCTAAACACTAACTTTTTAACCTTCCCAGTTTTGCATGTAAATATTTTTCTCTAACTTTTTTTAAAATTTAAACCTTAGTTACAAAGTTGCTCAAATATGCAAATCTTTTATACAATTCTTAGGAATCCACAAACAGAGGAAAACTCATATATGTGCTAACAGTTCAAGAACCATTTTTATGCTTCTGGTTCCCAATTCTAAACTCCCAAAAGAGAAAAAAAATTCGATTGCTGAGGAATAAATGTGTCTCCAAATGGGCAAGATAAAACATATCTTCTTACCTGCTCTTTTAATGATTGATAAACTAAAATATTTAGATGGAGGAGCATAACACTGATGGGGGAAATTTGTCAGAGATGGTGAAACTTGAGGTAGAAAGATCGTGGAAACTGGAATCTTGTAAATCAAAATGTCTACATAAAAAATAAAGTGTAGTGTGTAGATAGCAATAGAAGAATCAGAAGATAGGAGAGACCCAGTCGTGTTCAGCAGGGGCAGTTCCATGATGTTTAATATTTAGTGATAGTAATAAGCCTAGTTGGGGTTTATTGAGAGTTTATTAAGTGTAGGTATTGAGCTAAACACTTACATTTTCCTCATTAAAAATGAAAATGAAACAAGACAAGAAAAGCTCAAAATCTGGCTTTATTGTCATCTCAAATTTTGTTTCTGGTAACAGCCCTGGTGACCAGCTAGTTAGCTAGCCAGGTTTCTTATTGACTCTGAGGCAAATGATTTCCTGTGGATAGGAGGTGGTTCTGGCTGGCCTGTGAAGATTCTAAATTTCCTTAGTCAATTCTTAGGCGGGGTGGCAAAAGATAAAATGGGGCCAGAGCAATAGCATAGTGGGGAGGATGTTTGCCTTACACATGGTCGATCCAGGCTTGATCCCTGGCATCCCATATGGTCCCTGAGCCTGCCATGAGTGGTTCCTGAATGTACAACTGCAAGTAACCCCTGAGCACCGCTGGGTGTGGCCTCCAAATCAAAAATAAACAAACAAGCAAAAAGATAGAATGGGGGTGAGAAGTAGAAGTTGCATTCACTATTAGATAGAAGCAGGTGAGCAGGGTAGATCAGATTGGAGTTCAAGTCCCAGCCCCACCATTTCCAGCTGCTTGATCTCAGCAAGTTCCTCAGAGGTGCCTCTCTTTCCTCATCTGCCTAAGGAGCTCCTCAGCACCTTGGAGATTCTAGTAAGTGAGAGGTATGAGGTCTTGTCTGCTATTAAATCCAAATTATATTGTGGGGGCACTAGCAGAATATGAAGGGCTGAGAGCACACATTCATACTGGAGGCTGGGTTCCATTCTTGGTACCATATGGTCCCTGAATGGTCCAGGCAATCCGTGAGCACAAAGTAAGAATTAGCCTCTGAGTATCATTCGCTTAAAAGTAAAAGCAACAACAACAATAAACAAAACCAAAAACAATGTGGGGATCATCTTGGGATCAGAGGCTGCAGTGACCAAACACGGCTCAGTCCCTGACACATACACACCAGGCCAATGTGAATCCTGAACACATCAATGACCACGCATCCTTGGCTCTGTTCTCCTCGGGGAATGGAGTGTCATGCTTCTGTTGGGCATATGAACTTTTTAGAGTCTAGAGACCTGGCCTGCTTGTTCTATGGGGGTACTTTCTGGAAAGCAGTTCAAGCATGTCTGCTGGAGAATGTGTTTAAAATCTTTGGGCTAGGGCCTGGAGAGATAGCACAGCGGCGTTTGCCTTGCAAGCAGCCGATCCAGGATCAAAGGTGGTTGGTTCAAATCCCAGTGTCCCATATGGTCCCCCGTGCCTGCCAGGAGCTATTTCTGAGCAGACAGCCAGGAGTAACCCCTGAGCACTGCTGGGTGTAGCCCAAAAACCAAAAACCAAAAAAAAAAAAAAAATCTTTGGGCTCTATAGGCTGAAACAGTGGCAGGGGTTCTTTGTATTTCAAGGATAAAAATATTGAGTAGTGAAGACATTTTTTAATTACTCAGACTCAGAGCTAGATAATAGAAAAGTTTATTGAAAAGTAGAAAAGAAAAAAATTAACTGATGATGGCCTTAGTTCAAGACTAAGTCATTTTGTCTCATTTTTTGTCTGTTTTGAAAAACTAGGCCTGGTGCTTCTTATCAGTCTCTGAAGCATCCTATTTGTTTTCCAGAGATGTCTAGTTAATTTAGAGCCTATTTTTATTTAAGATAAAAGTAATACTTTTGTATTCCACTTAAAGCTGGTGGGGAACTTTCTTTTAACTAAAGACCAGTTAAGTTGTTCAGGTAATGCCCTATTATCACTCAGTCTCCTGCAAGTTTTCATAGCCTGGGGTAGAATTTACAGTTTTAGAAAAATTGTAATCTTCCCTAGTTTCAGAAAGATACAGAAATTTGGAATGTTTAAAATGTGGACTAGATACCACTAAATTGTAGCAGCTTGCAGCAATAAGCAAGAGAAAATTGAGGCTTCTTTCAGAAGGTAATCTGGAATTCTGCTTCTCTCCCTACTCATTCCCTAAATTTTTCTATATCACACTCCAGTCTAGATTGGGGACAATGAAGGCTAAAGGCTACCCTTCCAGGGAACCTGGGTCCTGGGGATAGTGATTGCAAGCAGATATTCAGGCAGATTCCAGATAGCAATGATTTCATTCCTGCTAAGTTATGGAATGATAAACATCAGATTAGGGGAAGGGTACACTGGAAGTGATTTCTTGCAGGCAACAAGTGAGAAATAAACTTTCTGAGAAGGAAATCAGCTTTGCATATATGCTAACTCAGCAGAGGGGAACACTTAAGAAAAACATCAGATGGAGCCCTGATCTTGATGTCCCAAGTATAGATTTAGGTGTTGAATTTCCAAGGACTAGTCATGGAAAAGGAAACCAAACTGTTTCCTCACTTATGAAATAAATAAATAGTAATTATTGCCCTTCTGACTCACAGGTTTGGGGAGAGAAAGGAAGTTGTTGGAAAACTTTATTCAAGATTTCTTTTGCCTCCCATGGCCTCTAGATCCTCTCAATGTGTGTTTATTTTTGAAGGAGTCTGTGAGGGTTCCCTATAACAAATTCCTGTCCACTCATGCATTAATGACCCAAAAATCTGAAGTTAGTTTTACTGGATCAAAACCAAAGTGCCAACAAGGCAGTGCTCTCTTCAGCGGCTCCAAGGGAAAATTCATTCCTTTGCTTTTTACAGCTTCTGGAGTTTCTCCTTTGGAATTCCTGATTCAATTCTCCACCTTCCAAGTTAATAGTTTAGCAAGTACCTGTTTCAGCTATCAAAATTTTTTCTCCTCCTCTTCTAGGTCAAATACCTCTCTTGCCTCTATTATAAGGATCTCTGTAACTATGTAGGGCCCACTCAATGTAGGAATATAGTCTAGGAATCTTCCCATTTCAAATGCTTGATCTTCATTACATTGCAAAGCCTATTGTGATTTTAAAAACACAGCCCTAGAAATCATAATATAGGACATGGTTATCTTTTGGGACTATACCATATGTGCAGGGTTAGTATGAGACATGAGGGGAGGAGTACAAAGTACAGTGTAAAGGAGACACATTTCCAAACAGATCTAGCCAACCTGATCTTATTCAAAAGTCCTGTATGGTATATAAACAGGAAGTCAGTGGGATGAAGTGACACACACCCAAGGCAGCTGCTCAAATTGACTTCACTTCAATTATTCTTTCTCTTGCATCCTGTATTCTTTTGACATGATCAAATTATTTTTGAGCTTTCACTTCCTCTCTCCCTTCCTATCTTTCACCTTCCAGTCCCTCCCTCTATTCCCTCCCTTCCCTCCCTCCCTCTTCCCTTCCTTCTCTCCTTCCCTCCCTTCTTCCCTCCCACCCTCCTTCACTCACTCACTCACTCCTTCCTCCCTCCTTCCCTCCTTCCCTCCTTCCCTCCCTCCCTCCCTCCCTCCTTCCTCCCTCCTTCCCTTCTTCCCTCTTTTTCTCCTTCCCTCCCTCTCTCTTTTCCTCCCTCCCTCCCTCTCTCTTTTCCTCCCTCCCTTCTTCTTCCCTCTGTCTTTTCCTCCCTCCCTCCTCTCACTTTTCCTCCCTCCCTCCCTCTCTTTTTTCCTCCCTCCCTCCCCTTTTTCTTCCCTCCCTCCCCCTTTTCCTCCCTCCCTCCCTTTTCCTCCATCTTTTCCTCCCTTCCTTTTCCTCCCTCCCTCCCTTCCTTTTCCTCCATCCTTCCCTCCCTTTTCCTCCATCCCTTCCTCCTTCCCCCCTCCCTTCCCTCCCTCCCCCTCCCTCCCCTCCCTTCCTCCCCTCCTCTCTCCTTCCCCTCTCCCTCCCTCCCTCCCTCCCTCCTTCCTTCCCTCCCTCCCTCCCTTCCTTCCTTCCACCACACCCAGCAATGATAAGGTTTATACCTGGCTCTGCTCAGAGATCATTCTGATGCAGCTCAGGGGACCACAATGGTGCTGTGAATTGAACCTAGGTCAAATCTTGTAAAGCAGTTGCCTTGATCACTGTACTTTTTTTTGTTTCATACTTTCAGACATTTTAAGCTTCATAGGTACTGAAAGGAGATAAAGTGATATGCATGATACCCCTTCAATAACAATATTGCAAACCATAGTGTCTAAAAGGAAAAAGAAAGAGTGAGAGAAAAAGAAAGAGAGAAAGATAGAGAACAAAAAAGTCTGCCATAGAGACAGATAATGGGGAGAGAAACTGGGGACATTAATGGTAGGAAATATACATTGGTGAGGGGATCAGTATTAGACACTATATAAATAAAATTTAATCATGTATGACTTTGTAGCTGTGTATCTCAGGGTGATTCAATTACATTTTTTTAAATAAATACAATGGAATTAAATGGGGAAAAATAATGTTTCAGGTTCATCTTTAACTTCTCCTGTCTCATGTCTAGACTCAGTTAATTCTCTCTAGAGACCCATAGTTTTGTTAATAGAAAATGAGCAAGATCTGAGCTCCGGATGTTCTGGTTGCTACTGGGATGTTATTTTTCCAAGCCCTTTTAGTAGACACATTTTGGAAATACATAGCCATGGTTATTTCTATTTTTATCCATTTTAGATTAGGCATAATCTAAATCCAAACTGATGTTTCACACTAATTTTCATAGGGTGATGTATGGTTCATTCTAGATTTTCCTTTGTTTGTCTATAACCTCTCAGGCAGTGAGAAACTTGGTTTCTGCTATGCATCACCTTTTATTGCTGCTCTCAGTGCAAGTATGTGTGTACAGAAGTTTCTAGATTCTTACACTCACAGGAAACAACTTTATCAAGTTTAGTTTGAGGTTTGTTTTGTTTTAGAGCCATGCCTAGAAATGTTCGCATCTTAGTACTGGTTCTGCACTCAGAAATTACTCTTGGAGGTGCCGAAGGAACCATAAGGAAAGCTGGACATTGAACCCAGGTCAGCTGTGTGCAAGTGTAACCTCAGCCCCTTGAGTTTGTGTGTAGACTTTAATATTTATATAGTTTATGTTGAGCTTCATCAATCCATTCATTTTCATGCCTGCTCAGGAGATACTTTTTCTACATCATCCTCAGTGAGTTATTCCATACATTTGTAACACCATGTGAAAGTCTTTTGCCAATGTACCTGCATTCTGTTCTGAAGTTTCAGCCTCTCCATGGATTTTTTTATGATCTGCATAGGCTAGCATTTTATGCTGTATAGTATCATAAGTTTTGATAAATGCATAAATTCATGTTTGTATTACTAAAGTGCTGTACAAAATAGTTTCACATTCCTAAAAAATTCTTTGTGCTTCATTTACTCATTTCTCCTCCACCCTGTGCTCCTGACAATTTCTTTCATTTTTTTCCATCTTGGTAACTTTCCTTTTATCAGAATATTATATCCATGGGCTTTCAGACTATACAGACTTTTCTTTTCTTTCTTTCTTTCTTTCTTTTTTTTTTTTTTTTTGAGGAGGGACACCCTGGCCAGTGCAGGGTTACATAAGCCCAGCTCAGTGCTTTGGCAACCACTTTCTGTGGTTCTCCCCATTGGTTAGCTGCTTCGAAGTTTTGATGATCATGAATGAACATTTGTGTGTAGTGTTTTCAGAAGCTTTGGGAAATTTGTTTTTGCTATTTTCTCCCAGTTTTTACTGAGGCACCATGATTTGCAATACTGTTGTTGATGATTTCATGTTTGCAATGTTACACCACCAAATCCACCATCAGAGTGTTTGCTTTTCCCACAAGTATCTAAGGTCCCATTCACACCCCATTCACCCTTTGGGTTCTTAGACCAAATACCATGGTAGTTGCCAGTTTTAACATATAAACCTAGGTCTAGTATTGCTTATTCTGATAATAGTATAGGTCTAACTTTATAGAAATTAACTATCTCCCAAAGTAGCTGCATCATTTTGCATTTTTACTAGAATTGAAAGAGAGTTCCTGTTGTTCTACATATGTTCCAGAATTGGCCATTGTCAGAATTTTGAATTTTAATCACTCTAAAATTATATGCTAGTATCTCAACATTGATTACATTACTTTCTACCCATATTAGAACTTGACATTTGGGATCATGGGACATTTTTCTCACTGGTCCTAAAGTTTGCATTATTTTCTAAGGATCTGATTTTAATAAGGCCAAAGGACTTAACAGAAAGCAGCCTCACACATTTCCGCAGATATCTCTGGATGTGGGATTTTTTTCTGTTTCTTTTTCTTTGGTTTTGGGGTCACACCTAGTGGCACTCAGCAGTTATTCCTAGGTCTGAGCTCAGAAATTACTTTTGACAAACTTGGAGGAACATATGGGATGCCAGGAATCGAACCAGATTCCAAAAAGGCAAACACCCTACTGCTGGGCTATCACTCCAACCTCATGGATGTGGGATTTCTTAATACAGAAACTGAAACATCAATTTAGTGCATACCAGTAAAGAATCTTTGAATATAGGTCAGGGAGGAAAAAGTGACCAGAAATTGTAGTCAAACATAAGAACATCTTTGCTCAGGACTAAAAAAAAAAAAAAACAAGTGCACTTGAACAAAGATTCAAAATATAAAACAGAATCTATCCTCCATCCCTTATCAAATATTTCACATTTAAAGCTCTTCAGTTTGATAAGAGAAATGACATTAAACTTGGAGAAGCTGTCCAGTAAGAATAGGCAACTGTCAATGTCCTCTTCTCTTCATAACTAATGATGAGTCTTTACCGTGTCAGTATCTTTTTGTTGTCTGGGGGACACACTGAGCAATGTTCAGGGGTTTATTGAAGAATCTGTACTGTACTCTGTACTCAAGAATCTGGCTCAAGTTCTGAATCAGATTCAGATTTAAGAATCACTCCTGGTCATGCTTGGGAGACCATATGAGATGGTGGGAATTGAACTTAGGTCAGAAGCATGCAAGGCAAATACATTACCTGTTTTTGTTTATGGGCCACACCTGGTGATGCTCAGGGGTTACTCCTGGTTATGTGCTCAAAAATTGCTCCTGGCTTGGGGGAATCATATGGGATGCCATGGGATCAAACCTTGCTCTGTCCTAGGCTAAAAATTGCAAGGCAGACACCTTACCTCTACCGCCACCACTCTGGCCCCATTACCTACTGTACTATCATTTTGGCTCCATTGTTAGGTTCTTTTCTAGTCCACCTCTTCCATCAGCTCTCAATTGTAGACTGGTTGATTTTGCTCATATAAGACAACAGTATCAGATTGGAGGCCATGGGGCCAGACCCTGGTTATTTGAGCTATGTCCAATTTTCAAGTCTGCCTGATAAATTCTCAAGGTGTTGCATGCTGTGATATGAGCTATTCTATTTCAGGCAAACTCTGTTTGTAACTGCTTTTACCCTATTTGACTCCACTCGCACCTTCTCAAGTTCAGGGCACAAATCTATTTACACAACTTGAGTTGTTTCTGAAAGAACATTATAAGGCAGATGATGAAAAAGAAGAACCAGATGAACCAAATCATCACTGCCTTTCCTCTCACCCACCCCCTTTTTCTCCCTCTTTTTTCCTTGCCTGAATGTTGTTCTTTTATTTTATTAAATTTTTTTGTGCTTGTGTGAATGCAAGGAAGTTAATTCCAACATGCTGGTGCCCAACATCTCCTTAGAAATGAGGACCCTGAAAATGACTCACATGTCAAATTTAAAGGGCTCAGTCTAGGGGATTCCTGCCTCTGTGTAGTCGTTATTTAACATTATTGGTCCTTAGTACAAAGTTTGTCTAGGATTGGTTGCACTGTATTTTCCATCATATAAGAGGACTTTTTAACCCATGAAAAACTTCTTAAAAGTTGGGGGTCAAAAAAAAAAAGAAGTCGGGGGCTGTCTTATACATCTGTATACAGCATGCTGAAACTTACTACAGTTTTGGGGACAAGTAATCCACACCCCTCTTAACTACCACATCTCATCCAGCTGCCAGGCATCATCTCTCAGTCCTCTGTTTATCCTGGTTCATCTTTCAGGGCACACATAGGAGCTGAGTTACCAAGCATCGCATCTCATCCAACAACCAGGTGCTTTCTGGTGCTCAGTCCTCTGTTCAGCTTTTATGGGGCACAGAGGAGGTGCTCTATCTCCCTCTAACTGTCCTATTAATCACTGCACCCCAGCCAACTGCTCTTGGAGGAGCCCCTCTACCTGCTCTCAATGTAGATCACAATTAAAAAATCACAGTCATTCACTATAAATGACAAATGTAAAATGATTGTTAGCACTCCAAAGTCTAGCTTTATTGAACATATACTGTTAAGCTTTGAGGGTTCTACTCTTTTTCTCTTACATTTATTTTAATTCTTATTTGGTGTGCATTAAAAGAGAGGTAGTCTTATATGGCCAATATAGCCCAAACCCTATATTTTAACAGGAAAAGTAGGGGGTGGTCTTATATGCCAGAAAATATGGTAGTTCAAATGAAGCATCAGACAGACAGCTAGGTGGGCTGCATGCCCCCAGAAACAGGATGTGCTGTCATCTGGTTATCTTTCCATTGCTGCAGACCCAGGGTGCTGTTGTAATCTAGCCAGATGTTTAGCCATATATGGATGTATTTTCTGGCATTTACCCCTAGAATCTGTTTCTAGGAACTGTCTGTTCTTTTGGGCCTAGTATACTTTAAAACTGCAGCCTGTCATGGCTACCCTTAGGCTCACAGCAAAGCCAGGTTTACAGCAGTTAACTTCCTTAAGCATATCTCTAAGCAAAGACATATCATATTGTTACATCAACATTTAGGTTACAGTTAATTCTATATCTTAGATTCTAATAGAAGAAGGGCAGATAACAAATAAATTTTCAATTAATGATAACAAAGCCTAAGCGGGTCTTTACATTTCATAAGGAATATGAGGAATGAGAGAATTAAGGTATAATCTCTGAAAGTTGATTTTCTCTAGTGAAGAGTGCCAGATAAGAGACTATATATAGTATTTCCACCCCAGGGTGTTTCTTGTGGTTGCCTACCTTCTGGTAATTTGCATTAAGAGTTCTCAGATCATTATCTGCACCTTCTCTGGGAATATCTGCCCTCTAGCTAAAATCAGTTGTTTCTTGAATGTCTACTGCTATGGAGAAGTCATCTATAAAAGATACAAATTTATATATGTAGTCTTCCACCACCAGCCACATACAGCCTTCCACATACAACCACCCATCCACATGTCTGCTTCTCTGCTTTTATGAGAGATCCTTTTCTATATCCATTTTAACACTGTGGTTTACAACATTTTTGCTACTATGGTTTCATACCAGTTCACCACCTTTCAGCACCATCTCCTCCTTCAAGCTAAATGCTTCCCGCCATCATTGAAATTGCCCCTCCCTGTCCAATTTATCAGTCCGCTCAATGGTATGTTGCCTCTTGAATACCAGATCTTCTGTTGTTTACCTTTGCTTCTTTTACCAACTGTCTAGATCCTACCTCCTTAAGCTCACAATTCAATTGTGAGGGCTGTAGAAGCATAAATTATTTCTAATATTTTTATCCTAAAACTCTGAAAAATGATTTTATGACTTACTATCTGTAAATGTTTGATGTATACCATATTTGCCAGTGTATAAGACAACCCTTCAAACCATGAAAAACTTCCTAAAAGTCTTTAAAGTAAGTTACTTCTTAAAAGTAAGAGGGGTGTGGATCACTCGTCTCTGAAGCTGGAACAAGTTTCAGCATGCCATATACCAGCATATAATATGACTCCCGACTTTTAGGAAGTTTTTCATGGGTTGAAGGGTCATCTTATACACTGACAAATACGGTAGACCTATTTAGTATATGTACCCTTCATGTTTAAATTTTTTGACCAAAGAGGAATCTCAAAAGGAGAAAGATTAAGAACCCTGAAGTTCAGGGTTGGAGAGAGCACAGCAGTAGGGTGATTGCCTTACACACGGCAGACCCAGGACTGATGGTGTTTTGAATCCTAGCATCCTATATGGTCCCCCAAGTCTGCCAGGAGTGATTTATGACCACAGGGTCAGGAGTAACCCCTGAGCACTGCCAGGTGTGACCCCAAAACCAAAAAAGCCAGAAGCTTTGCTCTACATGTTAGAGAATCAGTCTCAGCCCTTACGCTCTTCCCCTTCTGGAATTTTATAGGTAAAATTCCACATCTGGCCTTAAGCTTACTTTACTCTCTAGCTTGCACCTCTTCCCAAATTTCAGATTTCCCTATTAATAGCTCTACTTTGACACCCAATCTTATCTTAACCTGTGCAACTGATTTCTTTTTCTTTCACCAATTTAGTTAAGACCACCCAGAACATTCACCTCTCAGGTCACAAATGTAGGAGGCCTTTCTTAGCAACCAGGAATCTATATCTGACCTTTTAACCTTTTGTGTGTGTCTCTTTCCCCCCACATGGATGTGACTTGACAGTATGGAGCATTAGTTATGCATATTCTACTGCCCCATCCACCCATCATCAGGATCCCTTTGTGACATCCCTTTGTGTCATAGAGTCATTTCTATGATGACTCCAAAGTCTGTCCTGAGAGATATCTCAGTGCTCAGTTGCTACAGAAGAGCAGAGTGGAAAGTATTAGTGCTACTTGGCTCTACTTCAGCTCCTCCTCTGGTATAATTGATAACATCCTTACTATCCTATGTGGAGTGGGGAACTTCCTTCTCTTACTCCCTTTTTTCCCCCAAATAATCCAATAATACCACAACCTAGAAGGTATCAATCAGCAAGACAGGAGGGTAAGTAAGGAAACTTACATCAGCAACAACTAATATTATCTTCTCTTCTCATTTATTTCTACTTCCTGAAATGGCCTAGAAGGCTCATTCCTGAGAGAGGATGTTTCAGGAGAAAACAAAATCATCACTCTTCCAGGCATAAGATGGACAAAGAAAGGGTTAGGATGGATCTTCATATTCTATCTAGAGATCTTTGACCGGGTGTATGAGTGCCCAGGTATGGTGGAGAGTCCAGAGCAAGGTTACAAATTCAATGACCAGGAATTCCATTGATGACTATTTGGAACTCTGCAAGGAAGACAGGTCCTTAAAACTACCTCATTGCTTTCCCTTTCTGTGGTTGGTGTCTCAGGGTCAAGGTTTCCTCTGTCAAAGCTAATCAAAGGGCAGCGCTGAATGTCTTCAGGGCCTACCTGAAAAAAAATCACGGGAAATTGTTAGTGTATTGTTTCTGAGGAGAAGATTTTGGTCTGCATTTTTTGCAAAAGACCCTTCTATAAATCCTCATCTCCAGGAGAAGCTTGAGAAACGTATAAAAGAATGGCTATTCAAACACCATACAAAACTAAGCTTTAGTACTAAAGAAATCCTAGAATTAGAATAGCATCAGGGAAATACTGCCAGGACATGCCAGATAGTGGGTAAGTCTGGATACTGAAAGCCATTTCTACTGGCTGATAAAAGTAAAGAGGAAGAGCTCAGCACACACCTGAGTCAAGCTCTTGAGTCTCAGGAATCAGAAAGTTCCAGAGAAAAGCTTTTAAAAAGGAGTCAGGCAGTGACCTGGATATGTCAAGCAGTGAATCTGGAACTGACTTAGTGAAATATTTAGATGACCATCTAGAACACTACATAAAGAAAAACATCTGAACAGAAAGTTTGGCCATATCTATAAGGGTTTCATCCCTGTAAATGTGGCTCAATCCTGGCTTGATGCCTATGAAACTGGGAAGACACCTGACACTTGGGTGAAAAACAGAAGCCCAGGAGCCACAAAGATTTGTAAAAACTGCAAAAACCTCTCTCTGACTTGATGACTTGATTTCTTCATGAGATCAGTTCTAGAAACACACATTTGGAAGTTCTGGAAAATGCATAATTGGGGGCTTCCACTCAAGGTCCTCAAGCCTATAAATATTCTGACATCTTCACCACACAGGAAATTTTCCTCTTCCCAATCATCTACCATCGTATCTGGGACACCCTCAAGAATCAAGTGGACCTTCTCTAGAGGAGAAGGTCCAAACAAAACCAGCTCTCATCTCAGAGCAATCAGTCTGATTGTCATCATATTTGTCTGAGCAAATTCAGAAGTGCGATGAAATCTTCTTTAATAGCAAACAGTTGTCCATGGAGACATCTCTTTCTCAGCCTACAGAAGACACACAACCTACAGATTCCTTCAAATCCAGCATTAGAGCCACAAACTTTAAGATAAGATCTGTGGAAAAAGACACGAAAAAAGTTTAGAGTTGAGTTCAGATGCTGCAATTGCCACAAAAGTGTAAAGAGGGGAGACTATTAATTGTATGTCACCAGAGTCCTGCCATCAGGAAAAACTGGTGGAGGACAGTTTAGGTTTTTGAGGGACATAGAGACTATGGGAGCAGCAGAGGCTGAAAAGTTGCCTGCTCCTCAACAAGACTCAATCCATTTTGGATTCTAGTGTGTAGATAGAAGGCCAATATTTGTCCATGATTAGTTAAGAAAGTTCAGGCACCAGTACAGGCCCCATGTTCCATAAAATTCCAGTTTGCCACCATGCATTAGAGATAAAAAAGGGAGCTTAAATCTAACAAGAAGCAGCACAAAGATTGTCACAAGCATGTGCTTCTTGCTGCACACAATGTACCTTCTCAAGCTCTTTGTTACCACATCCAAAAAAGTCCCATGGAGGAACAGTTCGCTCACCCTGTGGGATGTATCTATAAGACAGATGGAAGTAACAACTTAGATCCTATGAACCCCAGGAATTTCACGCTTGTGGATCCCTGGAAGGGGCAAAAGAAGGTAGCTTGTGTAAGTTCCAGCTCTAGAAAACAGAAAGGGGCTGAAGAATCTAAGACCACTCCACTGAGCAATCGTGTTTGTCTCTTTCCAGGAAAGCCAACAGCAAATTCTCCTGAAAGCAAATCCCTCCAGAAACAGGCTCCTCAAAATGTACTCAATAAGTTAAGATTATTTACACAATCTTTTCTAACAAAAAAGGCAAAGGCCCAGGATCCTCTGCAAAATTGCAGACCTACAATAGCTTTTGTAAAGAATCAAGGAATAGACAAAGACAGAGTGATGGTGGGTATTGAAATGTCTCAGGCTCAGAGATTCATGGTAGCTCTTGGGGAAAATCTAGAAAAAAATGTGTGAACAGTCATGATCACAGACATAAGAATCTGCCCTCATCACACAGGACTTTATAATCCCATAGGCCCCAATATATCATAGGTAAATGAATATATCAAGGTAAATACAGCTTTGAGTACTGAAGCCATCCCCAACAACCAGAGTTGATTTATCAGGGGAACCCAAGTCAGAAACCAACAACTCAGTAAAAGAATAAAATTTAAAGTTGGGCAACAGCCCATGAATTTCTACCCAGCTCCTATCCTTACAAAGACTCTGTATCCAGACAGTTTTTTTCACTTTAAGTCAGAGGTCCCAGGTGTCCACAACCATTATCACCTCTGCATGAGGCACAGAGGTCTCATGCCTGGACCATCATAAAATACTTTTTAGTTTTCCTGGTTTGAATGTACTTTCTGTACATCTATTATTCTTGCCAGAAAAAGTGTGTGAAGAAAATATTTTTACATCTGTACTTCCAAAATGTTTATTTCCTAAATCATATGTCACAATATATTTATTATTATTATTACTATTATTTATCCCACCAATGTCACTCATCTCCCTCCTCCTCTACCCCTGTTGTATTTGAGACAGGCATTCTATTTTTCTCATTAACATTGTCATGATAATTATTAGTGTAATTATTTCTCTAACTAAACTCAACGTTCTATGGTGAGCTTCATATCATGGGACAGCTCTTCCAAGCCCTCATCTTTATTGCTTCTGGGTGTTATTAAAATAATGTATTTTAGGGGCTGGAGAAATAGATTGGAGGTAAAGCATTTGCCTTGCATGCAAAAGCAAGACAGTAGTTCAAACCCCAGCATTCCATATGGTCCCCCAAATCTGCCAGGAGCGATTTCTGATTGTAGAGCCAGGAGTAACCCCTGAGCACTGCCAGGTGTGATCCAAAACCCAAAAATAATAATAATGTATTTTATTTTTCTGAAATTCCACAGATGAGTGAGACTATTCTATGTCGTTCTCTCTTCCTCTGACTTACTTCATTCAGCATAATAGTTGCCATGTCAACTAATGTATAGAAGAATTTCATGACCTTATTATTTCTGATGGCTGCATAGTATTCCATTGTGTATATTTACCACAATTTCTTTTATTTATTTATTTTTTAATTTATTTTCAACTATGAGAACAAAGATTCAAAGAAAGAGGACAAGGTAAAGTTACAGTGGAAGGACAATCACCCATAAACAGAATTCTCAGTATTCCCATTGCTGATATCTTAACTTTGAACTTTCAGCCAAAGAACATTAAGAAAAATAAAACAGAACCCATGTACAATTACTTTGTCCCTCAAGTCCCCAGATTGTAATACATAATATTTCTTAGCAGCACACAAAGCAATCTAAAGCCATAAAACTTATGTAGCCTCCTTAAACATTGAAGCAAAGTACTTTTTTACATTTCCATGCACATGCATATTAGTTTAAGTTAACCTCAAAAGTTTAAGTGGGTCGTTTTTCTTAAGGATTAGAGTCAAAGGAGCACAGTAAAAATGGTGTTAGAGTGGCAATTATTGTTTGCATAAGCCCACCAAAATATGAGGGGCATGGAAACGAAAAGCCTTGGCCTAAATACAAGGAGACCCTACCTTTGAAGTTTCCTGGCATAAGACCAACTCTAGGCTCCAGGCAAACTAGTTTGTCCAATCCAGGTCATTGTCTGTAGTGCCAATACACTTCTATTTTTCACACAGTCTCTGTTGTTTGTACCACAATTTCTTTAGCCACTCATCTGTTGCCAAGCATCTGGGATATTTCTAGATTCTGGCTATTGCAAATAGCACTGCAATGAATATAGATGTGCAGAAAGCATTTTTATATTGTGTTTTGGTGTTTCTAGGGTATATTCCTAGGAGTGATATAGCTAGATCATATGGGAGCTCAATTTTCAGACTTTTGAGAAATTTCCATATTGTTTTCCATAAAGTATGGACTAGACAGCATTCCCACCAGCAGTGAATGAGAGTTCCTTTCTTTCCACATCCCTGCCAGAACTGATAGTTCTTGTTTTTTGTGAATATGTTCCAGTCTCTGTAGCATGAGATAGTACCTCATTGTTGTTTTGACTTGCATCTCCTTGATGATTAGTGATGTGGAGCATTTTTTCATGTGCCTTTTGGCCATTTGTATTTCTTCTTTGATGAAGTATTTGCTCATTTCTTCTCCCCATTTTCTGATGGGGCTAAATGTTTTATTCTTACTATTTTCTGTCACTACCTTGTATATCTTAGATATTAACCCCTTATCTGATGGGTATTATGTGAATACTTTCTCCCAGTCTCTAGGTGAGTTTTATCCTAGTCACTATTTTCTTTGAGGTGGAGAAGAGTCTAAGCTTAATATAGTCTCATTTGTTTATCTCTACCCCAATGATGTTTCTCCTTGAAGATACCTTTAGTCTAAAAGTCATGGAATGCTTTATGTGTTCTTCTATATACCTTATGGTTCTGGGTCTGATATCAAGGGCTTAATCCATTTGGATTTGACCTTTGTGCATGGTGTTAGATGGAGATCTGATTTCACTTTTTGTATGTGGCTGACCAGTTGTTTCAGCATCACTTATTGAAGAGGCTTTCCTTGCTCCATTTTGTTTTTATTGCCCCTTTATCAAAGGTATGTATGGGGAACATTTTCTAAATACTCGAGTCTATTGTTGATCTAAGGGTCTGTTTTTAATCCAATATCATGTTGTTTTAAAACATATTGCTTTGTAGTACAATTTAAAGTTGGGGAAAGTAATGCCTCCCATCTTCTTTGTCCTAAGGGTTGCTTTAGGAATTCATGGGTGTTTATTATTTTAAATGAATTTCAGGTGTGTTTAATACACTTCGTTGAAGAATGTCATGGGTATCCTTAGAGAAATTGCATTAAATCTGTACAATGCTTTGGGGAGTACTGCCATTTTAATGATATTAATCCTCCCAATCCATGAACAGGATATGTTTCTCCATTTTCTTGTGTCCTCTTTTATTTCTTGAAGCAGAGTTTTGTACTATTTTTGTATAGGTCCTTCATGTCTTTAGTTAAATTGACTCCAATATATTTGAGTTTGTTAATCTTTCTAATTGTTTTTTGGATTTCTTCAATTTTTTCTCTCCCTCTTTCTCTCTCTCTCTCATGCTGCTTTCAGTATTCTAGTATTCTATCTCTATCTGTGGGATTTGTCATTGTGACTAGGTTGTATCTTGGGGTGCCTTTTTTCAGGTCTCTTTTAGGTGGTACTCTTGGGAGATGCAGGATTTGGTTACATGCAATCTTTAGATCTGGTAGTTTCTCTGCAGTGACATTCTTGACTGTTGATTCTTCCTGGGGATTTTCTTCCTGAGTCTCTGGGACTCCAATAATTCTTATGCTCTTTCTACTGAGTTTATCAAAAACTTCTATTTTTGTTTGTTCACATTCTTTGTGGAGTTTTACCATTGTCTGATCATTTGCCTTTTTAGCTTTTTTAAATCTCTTCTGTTGTATAGAGTTGTTATGCATTTCGTTTTCCAGTTCACTGATTTTGACCTCAGCTGTTGTTACTTTCTTGGAGAGGTTTTTATTTCACCTACCAAGTTTTTTAGTCCTGTTATTTTAGTTTGTAGTTTTCTTATTTCTATATTCATATTTTCTTAATTCTTATTTGTAGTTCATTCAACTCAATCCATTTAGTCTTTGAGTTCTATGAGGATCCTCCATTTTTGTTCTCTAAACTTCTTATTTGAGGGCTAACTCAGTGGTTGACACTTTTTGGTTCATCAGAGCTGCTATCTTCATTCTCTATGCATGATATGACTGCATTGTTTTCCCTTTGTCAAACTTATAGTGTAGTGTTTTCTACGTGTTGTGCTGGGGCTCATTGACTAGAAGTTGTGGGCAGAGACAGCCTACCTTTGCTGGTGTGCAAAGGTAGATCTTCTCTGTTGTGCCCTCAGGAGCTGTTTTGGGTAGGGTGATTATGATCATCTCATAGAGCAGAAAAGGGACCTTTAAAATGTCTCCCATTTGCAATATACAGGGCAGGAAGCAGATAATTATTTTTATTTAAAGCATTATGATTTACAAAGTTATTCATAGTCAAATTTTAGGCATACAATGTTTCAGCACTCATTCTACCACCAGTGCTAGGAAACACTCATCTCCTCCTGGGCTGTCACCTATACTTATCCCTGAAATCCCATATCTTGCTTTTGCCATTTTTTTCCCTTTCAGAAGCAAGGTTACCTAAAATGTGCTGTAACAGTGACTTTATCACTGTATCAAGAAGGGTACCTGTATACCTATTTTGTTGCCCTTTCTATCTTTCTATACCATTGTTCCTGAGTCTTACTTTCATAGGAGTTATCAAGATACTGGATTTTGAGAAAAAATATGAAGTCAGCTGGTGAGATGATTATCATATGATCAGAAATGGGTAACTGAAGTATGGCCACATACTCCTTAGTGACTTCTTTTCTCCAAAATTGGAGACCATGCGATTGCTGTGGCCCATGAGACCAGAAGGAACTAGCTCCAGGTTCTCCTTTAAGGAAAGCTATGCTTCTTGTTTGTTTTGTTTTGGGGCCACATTTGGCAATGCTCAGGGTTTACCCCTATCCCTGCACTCAGCAATTATTCCTGGCTGTGCTCAGGAAACATTTAAAATGCCAGGGATCAAACTCAGTCAGCCCTGTGCAAAGCCAGCACCCTACATACTGTACTATTGTTCCAGTCCCAGAAAGCTATACCTCCTTATTTGTCTGAGGTAGTGAGAAAAAATTCTTTTACCATGTTACACTACAGTGAATTTGAAATTTGTAATCTGATTTTGCCTTGGATATTATATTAATTTTTAAAAAATGCTTGTAGTATCATGTGGCCCTTAGGGATATATGCTTTGGTCTCTCAATCCCTTGGATACATGATTTCTGATTGAACATGGACCAGCAATAAGAACCATATAGAAATTCAGAGTGGCATTTTTTTTGCGAGGTTCTGCATCATCCACATGCTTTAGCTTCCCCAAGCTTATGCTCTTTAGAAAGGTCTCTGTCAGTCACTTGTACTTGCTGTAATGTTTAAATATGCACTGTTATCTTCTTGTGATTCAGGTCTTACATTTTCAATTTTGTCATTCATTCTAGGATTAGTACTTGATTTGGGATTTGAGATTTCTCTAATAGAAAAGATACTCTGAGGATTGCAATCTTTCCTTTCCAGAGACCCCTCAAGTAACCTACTTTGTAAACTTGGCCTTGGCACAAAAAACAAAATGCTGAGATTGATCCCCAAGTAAGCATTTTTGTGAACCTGAGAGCCCTTCTTCCTCGTCCATATGGAATTTCCTCTTCGAATGTAGGTAACAATAGGGAATCATGGACTAATATAGTAATAGGTAAATTGTCTAATGAAGTACTCACTATAGCTGGGGCAAAATAGCCCATTATGAACAATGATCACTTGGAAATTGCTTCCTACTTCCAAGACAATTGTTTTTTAATCTATTGATCTAGTTCTATTGTCTTAAAATATCAGAGCCTGGGGCCAGAGCGGTGGCGCAGTGGTAGGGCACTTGCCTTGCATGGGGCTAACTTAGAACAGACGGTGTCCCCCAGTGTCCCATATGGTCCCCCAAGCCAGGAGTGATTTCTGAGTACATAGCCAGGAGTAACCCCTGAGTGTCACCATGTGTGGCCAAAAAAAAAACAACAAAATTTTTTTTATATCAGAGCCTAATTTTTGGCTCATTTTGCAATACTTTGCATATTAATCACATATTTATGTCCTATATTATTTTCTCACTCATGTTTCTCTTATATACTTGTTTTGTCACCTAATTACAAAAATTTAATTTTCTTATTGTATGATATGCATTGTCATCTATCTTATCTCTAATTTTTTTTTAATAGAGTGACTTAAGGAAAGGAAGAAGGGATTACCTCCTGGAAATAAATAGTTTCATATAGGGGCTGGAGAGATAGCACAGTGGTAGGGCATTTGCCTTGTGTTGTATTAAATAATTAACGATGGGGCTGGATGGCGGTGGATGGAGGCCTTTGTGCTTAGGCCCCAGCCACGTGGCTTCATCCCCCATCCAGCTGGCGGGTTCCAGGCCCAGGTGATCGGCGTAATCAAGACTCACTCACAGGCAGGCTTCAGGAAGCATTAACTTTATTCATACCCTATTCACCACATGTGTGTGGCCTATCTCATAACCTTTTAAGCACTAGTTATTCTTGGCCCTGCATCTAAACTCCTTTCAGCCATCTTCCTCAGAGCGCCCAGCAGCGCAGAAAGGGCCAAGAGCCAAAAGGGCCGAATTCCCTTGGTCCAAGCCTTATATAACATTTCCCAGACCCCTCCC
Organism: Suncus etruscus; assembly: GCF_024139225.1. Lineage (NCBI taxonomy): Eukaryota > Metazoa > Chordata > Mammalia > Eulipotyphla > Soricidae > Suncus > Suncus etruscus. The sequence continues at coordinate 59,317,851 of NC_064859.1, read as the reverse complement.
AGGTGTGGGAGGGTCTAGCAGGTAAGGTTACACCTACTATCCGGTTCCCAAGACCCCTCCCAGAAGTGGGTGGGTCTAGGGTCTTAAATAGGTACACCCACAGCCTTGCACACTGCTGACCCAGGATAGATCCAGATTGAATCCCTGGCACTCCAGTACTGTCCCCCAAGCCTGCCAGGTGCAATTTCTGAACACAGATTCAGAAGTAATCCCTCAGTGTCAACAGGTGTGATCCAGAAGCCAAAAAAAAAAGTTTCATATAAAGTCTACCAAATGTTTGAAGACCTGTTCTCTGAACTCACACAATGTAGAGTTTAATTCTTTAACAAAGAATCTTCCTGAGATTCAGGAACTTGCAGACAGTTTTTTTTTTCCAGGGACTATCTGATTGGTAGTTTAAAAATACCACAAAAAATCCTGCACTCCATGTTTTCAAGGCATCTGATCAATGATACTGTGCTGGGGTGCAATTTACTGATCTATACTCAAAAAGTATAGATTGTGTTTCTGACTATACTCAAAAAGTAGGATACTTAGTGGCTACCTTACTAAGTCACTGCTGCTAAGATCTAGAATTTCAAGGGAACAAGTATCCACAGCTTATTTCTGGCCTGAAATTTCCCTAAGTATTTCTGAGAGGCTCTTAAAAATTAATAGCTTAAAAGGCAACCTCACAGCATTTTTATATTGGAGTTTAAAAGAGGATACTTTGCATTTTCATATTAAAACATAGATTACTACATAATTCTTTGAATCCTTTACCTCAAAATTCATCTCTGCCATGGAGATGTGATCACCATAAATGGTGATCTCCTTTGAGAATCACTAGAAGTGTCATGATTTGTCATCATCCTTTCACATCAAAGTCTCTAGAGCTTTTAGATTGTAGCCAAACATAAAAACACATTCCAAAGATGCATAATTATGAGTATTAGGAATTATCTCCCTAATCCTGTTATGTTTTCAGTTTTGGGGGCCACACCCAATAGTGTTCATGGCTTACTCCTGGATCTCTGGATGGATACTCAGGGCCATCAGGTCATAAGCATGTAGGGCTAGGCATGGGACCAGGGTTGACTGGATACAAAGCAACCACCTTATCTGCTGTACAATTTCTCCAGTCCCATCACTTGTTTATTTGTATTGAATAATAAAATTTTATTCAATATTTTATTTAATTTTTTAGTGAAGCAAAATAGATTTTTGTGAAAGGAATTCACTTAAGAAATGGGATTAAAGAAAAGTAAAGTGCTCAAGAAAGAAATTAGGTTTCTCCAGAGTAGAAAGAGCTATTAAATTTTTTTGATCTGCCACATTATTACTTTCTAGTCATATTTCTAGCCACACATGAGTTTTGCTTCAGGACAGAATTTCACAAGAAAAAGTGGTAATATCTCTGAACAATAAAATAATTTTCTTTAGTGCCTAGGGAGACATATGTGAAGCATTCCCAATTTTAGAATATTCAAAGCAGTGAATGGTGGTGTTTATCATCAAGATATAGGTAGAGGTAACACTTAATATAAATTCAGAGGGAGGTAGTGATAGGACAGTCGGTACTGCATTTACCTTGCATGTGGTGAGCCCAGGTTTGATCCCTGGCACCACAACATGGTTCCCTGAGCACTGCCAGGAGTGAACTCTAAGTGCAGAGTCAGGAGTAAGCCCTGAGCACTGCTGGGTATTGCCCTCAAATAAACAAATAAATAAATTGACAAAATCTTATAGACACAGCTTGTATACAGAGAAGGGAGAGAGAGAATAGTGGGAGGAGGGAGAGGAAAGGAGGAGAGATGGCAAGGAAGAGGTTGAGTGGACAGAAGGAAATGGAGAGAGAAAAAGTAAGGGGAGGGATGAGAAGTGAGCAAGAAGAGGAGAGAGCAGACAGAAGCTAATGGGAGAGGGATGGAATAGAAAGAGAGGAAGAGAGGGGAAAGGATGGGAGAGGAGAGAAGATATAACTGATCTAAAGTGAAACTCCCAATTCCGGTAACATATGGAAGCTGGAAAAGACAAGGAAGGAGATTCTCCCTAGAGGATTGACAGACTTCACAACACTTTGATTTCAACTCAGTATAACTCATTACAGATGTCTAATGTAAATGGTGGGGCAATGAAATGTTATTTATTTCAAATGACTGAGTTTGTTACAACTTGTTCCAACTACAACAGGAAATCCAGATAGGAGACATTTTCTATTATCCTTTCTGCTTTCTATTCCCTGGAATACCTTTTGCCTTTATAACTTACAACCAGGAAGTCTCTCCTTATCTTATAAAAGTAAAACTTTTAAAGTAATTTGTATAACTTTTCTAGGGCTGTCCAAATAAAATGTGAGAGCCTGGGAGTTATTTTCAACTTTTTGACAATCGTGGGCCAGTACAGTCTGAACTGACAGTTGAAAGTTTGGCTAAAACACTAGAAATTTATTTTCTCACAATAATTGAGTCTTGGAGTCTAATGACCAGGTACCGCTGAATTGGTTTATTCTGAGGTTTTCCTCCTTCATTTCTAATGACCATCTCTGTGAGGCCCTAGACTATGAACAGTAGGGACACCATTTTGTAAAGGGCTCCTTGTTGTAAACCTAGTAGGCTTTTCTTTCTCAAACCTAGTTTCCACTTGACACTGCCCCAAGATATCTAGCCATACAAGGTAGCATATCTGGAAAGGACACAGGGAGTGGTAGGAAGATACTCTAGAGAACAACCAGTCATTTTAAAGATCATCAGAGCTTAGAACCTCCTAATCTTCTCCCTATATAAATTGGTTAGTAACCCTGTGGTGGGGATTGCCTTCTGAGTAAGGTGGCCTTGGCTAGCAAGTTTGAAGCTTGTGGCTGACAAAATAAAGTCTTGTTTTGCTTTCTATTAATTGTGCTGTCTCATCTTTTTTCTCCAGACCCTAACAATCTCCCTGAATCTTCTCTCATCATTCTCTGCGTTTAATCTCTTCTTGTAAGGACATTGGTAAAATTGTATTAGTTCCATCCTATTAAACTCAAATACTTTAATTGCCCCTTTAAAGACCTAGTGTTGAAATACAATTAATTACATTCTCATATACTTAAGATGATAAATTTAACTTAGACATTTTAAGACACCTATTTCAATCATACTACAACTCAAGTATAAATGCAAGAAAACTTTTAATAATTAGAAGATTTAAATTATATAACAGCAAACCCCATGCTCAAATTTAAGAGAAACCTTGAGGAGGCAGAAGCACAGCACAGTTACAACAGCTGAGGTGTCAGATACACAAGACCGTGGTCTGCCTTACTAACAATAGCCACGTGGAGTTGGAAGTTTTTCAAGAAAAGAAGCATGGGCTTAACTATCAGAGAGTCATAAGATGTAGAATTGAATAGAAAGATTTTTGTTGGTTTGGTTTTTATTTTGTTTAGAGTCACACCTGGCTGTTCCAAGGATCATTCCTGGCAAGGCTTAGGGGACTGAGGATGGAGCCAAGGTCTGCCCCATGCAAGGCAAGCACCCTACCCACTTTCCTGGTCCCATTGGTGTTGGTTTTGGGGTCAGACCTGGCTATGCTCGGGAATTACTCTTTAATATGTAGTTGATGAAGGGTTTTATAGAAAATGCTGTCATTGATCATGTAGATTGCCCACTCCTATAGAATTAAACTTTAGTTTCTAAAGTTAAGACACTGAGGAGACATGGGTCTGGAAGCAAAAATTGATTTAAAAAATAATCCGCACACACAGGGAGGGAGAGACGGATTTCATCCCCTAAGAATTGGTTAGCTCAAAACCACAAGAGAGTGGTTTCCTGAAAATCAGAGTATTTATTAGGAAGGAATAGACCACACCTCGAGGTGGGAGTAGGTGGTTTAAACACCAAATCTAGGTCCTACATTCAAAGATGTTTCCAACCAATGAATAACAAGGCATATACTGAGTGGGATGGTATTTGATTAATCTCATACACTCCCACCCTACTTCTAAAACAGAAAATCTCATTCCCTTAACCTTGGGATCTTTCAAGCTCTTGCCCCAAGAGACTATCCTTGCTGTAGCCATAGGCATCCAATGATTAGTCTCTGCATATTTAAAGCCTCAACCATCTATTTCTTCCCACTTATATCACCTCCCAATTAACTCATCTCAATGAAAGGTTTTCTAAGCCACAGTGCTTGCCTTGAAGTTGCTGCCACTTTTGTCCTAAATACACCTGTACCCAACCCTTCCTTAGCCTATTCCCTCCTCCATTCAAATTACTTCAGACAAATTTCTGAACATATCTATGACAGAATCATATTCAGAATATGTGAAGGACCCCCATAAGCCAACATAAAATGCAAATAACATAATAAAATGGATAATTAGGCACTTCACTAAAAGATAATTACTAGTCAATAAATATGGAAAGTTTCAGATTTATTAGTAACTGGGAAAATGCACATTTAAGCCCTACTGCTTCCCCCCACTTAACAGAATAGAAAATTTTTTCAAGTGACAATAACTGCGAATAATAAAGGCCTAAAGAGAGTGTAAATGGAGATGATCGCTTTGAAAATCTTGACTTTAAAACTGAAACGGAACATAAACTAGCATTGAAACATTCCTATTGGTCATATACCTCAGAAACAAGAAGGGCCAGAGTAGATGTGTAAGAAATTAATGTACTAAAACAGAATAATCCAAATAATCAGTAAAAGTAGACAAGCATAAATTACAGCATATCCACAACAATGTTGTGTCATCACTAATGAAACTGAAAAGCATGACCACATAAATCAACCTGGTGAATGCACAAAAACTGAGTGAAAGAAGACAAAGGAGGTCACGCTGTGTGCTCCTTTATAAATGCCAAATCAGAGCCAAGGATGTGGCTCAGCAGTAAAGCACAGGCCTTGCATGCATGAGACCTGGATTCAAACAAACTATCGATCCCAAAGCAGGTGCAAGCAAAAGCTCAAGTGCTCTGTTGCTTGAGCTATCTCCCAGCCAGTAAGATTTATTTAACAATTTAAAAACCCATGAAAACAAAACAAAACAGAAAACCCTCTTACACATATTAGTTACTAAAGTGATGCTACAAAATTTGCCACAAACTAGGTTACTGAAAACAGTTGAGAAAGGTTTTCTCTCAGACCCATAAGATCTCTAGAGGCCGGGGTCGGAGAGATAGCATGGAGGTAAGGTGTTTGTCTTTCATGCAGAAGGACAGTGGTTCAAATCCCAGCATCCCGTATGGTCCCCTGTGCCTACCAAGGGCGATCTCTGAGCATAAAGCCAGGAGTGACCCCTGAGTGCTGCCGGGTATAACCCAAAAACAAACAAACAAACAAACAAACAAAAAACAAAAAAAATTAAAATTAAAAAAAAAAAAAAGATCTCTAGAGGCCATAAGATCCAGTCCATGCACAGTCAATGTTGTGCTCTGGTCTGGACTCTAGAAGAAAATCTTCCCTGGGAATTCAAGTTTTGCATGGCTCCTGGCAATCATTGGAATTCTCAACTGGAGTTGCACAGTTTTGGTCTCTGCCTTCTGGTTTACATGGTCTTTACTATCTCTGTGCTTTCTATTTTTTAAAGTTCTTTGAGATAAGATCCAGGGCTCATCTATATAATCCAGGATGATGTTAAAATAATTCATTGCACCTTATTTATTATCTATCAGATAGGATTACATTCACAGGTTTCAATAATTATGTAATCATTTTGGGGGGAAAAGGAGCGGGAATATCTACTATTTTCAATCTTGAAATTTGCTGAATTCCATGAATTCTATAGCTGGGGTCCTTGTATTTCCTATAGTACTTGGTGTGTGTTTGCTCCTCTAATCAATTTATCTCTACCTGGTCTTGATGCTTTTTCCCTATTATAAGCTCATTGATGGCAAAGACTATGTATTACTCATATTTCTAGTACTGATTTTCTAGTCTCTGGACATATGTTTGAACCATAATCTACACAGAATTCCCTTTCTCTTTCTACACACACACACACACACACACACACACACACACACACACACATTCACATACATTCTTTCAAGAGCACTGGAAATATTAATAGGTCATGAAGAATATCACAAAACTAAAAGAAGTATTTTTAAGGGAGGAGATAGAATTTGGTTATGAAGTTTCTCCTCTTATAATAATTATCAGAGCATGAAAAATACTTGTTTATTAAGTTAGAATATATAACATACAACAAGATCATGTAAAAGTAAGTTATTTTTATATGAGAACAAAAGTTTCTAAGCTTGAGAATTAAAATTAATGAACAGGGTTTTTTGTTGTTTTTTTTTTTTTACTTTATGGTCATTTGAAAGCTGTGCAAAAAGGAGGCAGGCTCCCTTATTATGTGCAGAAAATTCTTTGCTGTGCATGATATACACCCCATTGTTTATTACTTCCTCAATTTCAGCAGAATTCCCTCATCATCAGAGAAATAAAAACTTCACTACAAGGACTAACCCTAAAATATAAATTATATACTTGTAATTAAAAAATATTTTTACATAAATAGATGAACCAATGAAACAGATTGGGAAGTGCAGAAATAGACCGAACTCATCTTGGAAATTTGTTGACTGATTAAATAGGGCATCCAAAGTCACTAGAGGTAAATAAATATAGTTTTAAAGAAACATTTTAAGTCCTGAGCAATAGGTAGGGCATTTGCCTTGCACATGGCATGGCTAATCATGATTTGATCCCTGACACCATATATAGTCACCTGAACCCTCCAGAAGTAATACCTAAGCTCAACTCATAAGTTCTGAGTACCATTGAGTGTACTCCTCCACCAAAATTAAAAATATATTTTTTTCTTTTGCATTTTGGGCCATACCCAGTGATGCTCAGGGGTTACTCTTGGCTATGCACTCAGAAATCGCTCCTGGCTTGGGAATCTATGGGACACCAGGGGATCGAACCTTGGTCCATCCTAGGTTAGCGCTTGCAAGGCAAACCTCCTACCACTTGCGCCACTGCTCCGGCCCCTAAAAAATACATTTATTAGGATTACTAATCATTTTGTAAAAAGTTTAGACTCATATTTTATTCCTTAAAACAGGAAAAAACTTAAAATGGGTCAAAGATCTAAATATTAATGAAAAATAAAAGGTCAGTTTTTTGATAACTGAGAGTTAAAGTTGATTACGCAAAAAGTAACATAAACCAAAGTCTCAAGGCAAATAACAAATGGAAGGAAATATTTGAAAATTAATAAATATAAATTATATTATATAAATTATATAAATATATATTATATATTATATTATATAAATAAATATAAAAATAAAATACTATACACAATAAATAAGAAGCTCTTAGAAATAGACAAATTGGAAAGAGCTCAAAAGACTAAGCACAAGATTTACATGTACGAGGTCCATTTCGGTTCCCAGCACTTTCTGGTCCCACCAAGAACTGTCAAGACCAGCTTCCATCTACAGAGTAGTCCCAATACCAAAACAAAAAAAGTAAAAATGAAAAAATGGAAAAGGAATATACATTTTACAAAATCATTAATAATCAGTTAAACAATCATAAGAGATCATTGATTTTACTCATAAGAGGTATACATAGGTTTTGCATTTTCCATTTGGCAGATTGACTAGCATTCAAAAAATGTACACAACTCTCTAGAATTGAGGCAGGATATGACAAATATTTTGATCAAAGGACAAATGATACAATTACTATAGAGGATAATTTTACAACATCTATCAGAATAACACACATGCATTTGGCATTTTTATCTAGAAATTACACAATTTTTATGCTAAGATATACTAGGGGTTGAAGATAATGCATCTGCATGGCTGTGGATTGTAACATTTTTAATAAGGATGGGGCATTGAAAGTAAAGTGGTAACGTGTTTGCCTTGCTTAAGACCAACCTGGTCTCAATCCACAGCAAATGCTTTCCCAAGCCCTGCCAGGAGTGATCCTTAAGTGCTGAGCTATGAGTAAGGCCTGATCACTTCCAAGTATATAAAAAAAACAATAAAATAAAATAAACACAGGGTGTTGGTAATGAATATTCTACATGTCCTCCTTTCCAGGTCTGATTGAATAAACTAAACTGCTTTGAAACCTTTCACACATAAGTACTGGCACTGTTTGAAGATGCATATTTGCAAACCTTAAGCTAAGGTACATATGGTACAGATGCTGCTACATCCATAAAAAAAATGCCCAAGAATTCTTTAAATCAACATACAATAATTTTTTAAATAGATTAACTGAAAAAATGGGTATTAAGTATAAATAATATGCCACTGTTTATATGAAAGAAAGTAAGCAAAAAGGTTTTTTTTTTGCCTTTTCTTCCTAAAAAGAATAACCAGAATTTATTGGAAATCAATAAAACTTGGACTTAGAGACCATGAGGTATAAGAAATAATAAAAATTAGCTTCAAAGAATTAGCTTAAGTAACATAAATGTACTGCTACAAGTATGCACACTCAGTGGCACTTATTCTATGACCAAAAAGATTTTTTTCAGAGAAAAGATTTGTCATTTTGGTGGTGGTGGAGATTTTATAATCTTTTGAAGTGTTTTCAGGGTCTCATACATTAGAACTCATGGGTAGACAGAAATTTGTAGGATTTTCCTATGAAAGAAAAGTGCTACAAACATGGAACAGAAGGTAGCAAGGAAAGACTCCAAAATGTTGAGTCTAACAAGTCTCAGCATGAATCTATGATTTAGTTGGGAAAAAATTATGTGTTTCCTTATATTAAAAGAAATTGGAGCAATAATGTCCCAGTAGCAACTGGTATACTCAGTGTTTACTTTTTGTTTGTTTTTGTTTTGGGGCCACACCTGATGGTGCTCAGGGCTTACTCCTGACTCTGAGCATAGAAATTACAGTATTTTCCTGCATATAAGATGACTGACCATATAAGACGACCCCCTACTTTTTATGTTAAAATATAGGGTTTGGGGGCCCTGTGTGGTGGCGTTAGAGGTAAGGTGCCTGCCTTGCAAGTGCTAGCCAAGGAAGGACCGTGGTTCTATTCCCCCAGTGTCCCATATGGTCCCCCCCAAGCCTGGGGCAATTTCTGAGCGCTTAGCAAGGAGTAACCCCTGAGCATCAAATGGGTGTGGCCAAAAACAAAACAAAACAAAAAAATATATAGGGTTTGGGCTATATTCGCCATATAAGACTACCTCTCTTTTAACACACACCAAATGGAAATTAAAAAACATAAGAAAAAAAGAGTAGAACCCTCAAAGTTTAACAGTATATGTTTAATAAAGCTAGATTTTAGAGTGCCAACAATCATTTTACATTTGTCTTTTGTAGCGAGTGACTGATATTTTAATATTGATCTACATTGAGAGCAGGGAGGAGGGCTCCTCCAAGAGCAGCTGGCTGGGGTGCAGTGATTAATAGGACAGCTAAGGGTGACAATGTGTCCCATAAAAGCTGAACAGAGGACTGAGCACCACAAAGCCACATACCCAGCGGCTGGATGAGATGCAATGCTTGGTTACTCAGCTCCTCTGTGTGCCCTGAAAGATGAATTAGGACAAGCAGAGGACTGAGTGATGACGCCTGGCAACTGGATGGGATGCGGTGATAAGAGGGAGGGGGCGGTTCACTTATCCCTAAAGTTGGAGTAGATTTCAGCATGCCGTATATCAGCGTATAAGATGACCCCCAACTTTTAAGAAGTTTTTCATGGGTTAAAAAGTTGTCTTGGCAAAAGCTGGCTCCCTGTGTGTGACACCAGGCGGGGAAAATCCGCGAAAGTACACCGGCCCAGTGGGGCTCAGCTGTGAAAGACTGTGAGTGTGACCTGTCTATGTCTGTCTACTGTCCTCTTGCGTGAAACTCTTGCGAGTGGGGCAAAAAGAGCCTCCAGAAACCTCGCTCGCCCAGACGCCATTTTCAGGGAGGGACTTCAGAGCATAAAAGCCGGCTATCCTTTGCAAAAGCTGGCTCCCTGTGTGTGACACCAGGCGGGGAAAATCCGCGAAAGTACACCGGCCCAGTGGGGCTCAGCTGTGAAAGACTGTGAGTGTGACCTGTCTATGTCTGTCTACTGTCCTCTTGCGTGAAACTCTTGCGAGTGGGGCAAAAAGAGCCTCCAGAAACCTCGCTCGCCCAGACGCCATTTTCAGGGAGGGACTTCAGAGCATAAAAACCGGCTATCCTTTGCAAAAGCTGGCTCCCTGTGTGTGACACCAGGCGGGGAAAATCCGCGAAAGTACACCGGCCCAGTGGGGCTCAGCTGTGAAAGACTGTGAGTGTGACCTGCCTATGTCTGTCTACTGTCCTCTTGCGTGAAACTCTTGCGAGTGGGGCAAAAAGAGGCTCAGAGGAGCACGGCCGCTCCGCTTCGCTACGCGGCCGTGCACTCTTTCTAAGGAAAGAACTCCATTGCAACAAGAAGGAAAAATCACACTAAGAACGGCGCTATATCACAGAAGCAAACATTTCTCTCTGGACTGTCTTCTCTGTTACATGCTCGGGCCTAAGATTTGACCCAGTGTGAGGCTTCATCCACGGAGGACTCCCCTCCCTTAGAGGCAAGTCAGCCCATCCAGAAAGGGAGGAGCCAGAGGAGTGTGCTGCCTACATCATATAGACAATGAATACCACTACAACACGTAGAAAAACCCACAATACAAATGTGACAATGGGGAAACAGCGCAGGCCAGCATCAGACATAGAGAATGAAGATGACAATTCTGAGGACCAGATAATGACTGAACAACTAATCAACCTCTCAGATAAGGACTTTAGACTAGCAATATGGAAGGTGCTCAACAGACTCCAAGAAACCATGGATCGAGTTGAACAGAACACTAATAAGAACCAAGAAAATATGAAGGCAGAAATGACAAAACTCCAAACTGAAATAACATGTCAACTAACAGGCCTGAAAAACTCAGTAAACGAAGTGAATGACAAAATGGATAAGCTCTGGGACAGGGTTTCAGAAGCTGAGAATAGACTTGGTGCTGTGGAAGATGAGATACATAACAATTCCATACAGCAGGAGAGATTGGACAAAAAACTTAAAGCAAATGAGCAGACAATGGAAAAATTAGTCAAAGAATGGGAACAGACGAAAATAGAAGTCTATGATAAGATCAACAGAAACAACTTAAGAATCATTGGAGTCCCAGAGACCCAGGAAGAAAATTTCCAGGAAGAATCAATGGTCAAGAACATCATTAAAGAGAAACTTCCAGAACTAAAGAATATATGTGATCAAATCCTGCATGCCCGAAGAGTACCAACCAAAAGAGACCCCAGAAAAACCACCCCAAGACACATCCTAGTCACAATGACAAATCCCACAGATAGAGACAGAATTCTGAAAACAGCAAGATCAAAAGGGGAAATCATGTTCAAGCAAGCTTCCCTGAGATTTACAGCAGACCTGTCACCAGAAACGCTCAATGCCAGAAAGCAGTGGTGGGATATTGTGACAAGACTGAATGAAATGAATGCTTCACCCAGAATACTATACCCAGCAAAACTCACTTTCCGGTTTGATGGAAGAATACATGGTTTCACAGACAAAAAACAGCTCAGAAACTTCACAGACACAAAACCAGTCTTAAGAGAAAAACTGAAAGACCTAATCTAAGACAAGACTACCCAAAAGACATACCAAATTTTGAAATAAAGATGGCGTTAAATCCCAGGACAATTCTTTCTCTCAACGTCAATGGACTAAATGCACCAGTTAAGAGACACAGAGTGGCTAAATGGATCAAAAAACTCAATCCAACCTTCTGCTGCCTACAAGAAACGCACCTGAATAGTCAGAACAAACATAGACTCAAAATAAAAGGCTGGAGAAAAGTTATCCAAGCAAACAACACCCATAAAAAAGCTGGAGTGGCCATACTAATATCAGATAATGCAAACTTTATACTCAGGAAGGTTGTAAGGGACAAAGACGGACATTTTATATTAATCAAGGGGTACGTAGAGCAGGAAGAATTCACTCTCCTAAACATATATGCACCGAATGAGGGGCCAGCAAAATATTTAATACAACTGCTGACAAATCTGAAAAATAATATCAACAACAACACAATAATTGTGGGGGACCTAAACACGGCTTTGTCAACACTGGACAGGTCAACCAGACTGAAACCCAACAAGAATATACTAGACCTGAGGAGAGAAATGGAAGAAAGAGGCCTAGTGGATATATATAGGACACTCCATCCCCAGAAACCTGGATACACATTCTTCTCCAATGTACATGGGACATTCTCCAGGATAGACTACATGCTGGCACATAAAACATACCTCCATAAGATCAAGAGGATAGAAATTTTGCAGACTACCTTCGCTGACCACAAGGCTCTGAAATTATTTGTGAACTCCAAAGGGACTCAGAAGAAACACTTTAACACCTGGAAGTTAAACAGCCTCATGCTCAATAACCAGTGGGTCCGAGATGAAATCAAGGAGGAAATAAAAAGGTTCCTGGAAACAAATGACAATAAAGACACAAACTCTCAGAACTTATGGGACACAGCAAAAGCAGTACTGAGAGGAAAATTTATAGCTTTGCAAGCACACATCAGGAAGGAAGAAGGAGCTTACCTGAGTAGCTTAATGACACAGCTAATAGAACTAGAAAATGCTCAACAAAAGGACCCAAGAACAGGAAGACAGAAGGAAATAACAAAGCTGAGAGCAGAAATCAACGAAGTGGAAACTCAAAAAACAATCCGAAAGATCAACGAAAGCAGAAGTTGGTTCTTTGAAAAAATAAACAAGATTGATAGACCACTGGCAAACCTAACAAAGAAAGAGAGAGAGAAACTTGATAACTCGTATCAGGAATGAAAAAGGAGAGATCACTACTGATATGACAGAGATTCAAAGGGTAATCAGAAACTACTTTGAAAAACTCTACGCCACTAAAAATGAGAACCTGGAAGAAATGGATAAATTCTTGGACTCTTATAATCTTCCACGGTTGAAGGAAGAGGATGTAGCATATCTAAACACCCCCATCACCATTGATGAAATTAAAACAGTAATCAAATGTCTGCCGAAAAACAAAAGCCCAGGTCCAGATGGATTCACTAATGAATTCTATCAAACTTTCCAAGAGGAACTACTGCCAATCTTGGCAAGACTCTTTCATGAAATTGAACAAACAGAAACACTTCCAAATAGCTTTTATGAAGCCAACATCACCTTGATACCTAAACCAGACAGAGACGCTACCAAAAAAGAAAATTACAGACCAATATCACTGATGAATGCAGATGCAAAGATCCTCAACAAAATCCTGGCAAATAGGATTCAATGCCTCATTAAGAAGATCATCCACTACGATCAAGTAGGTTTCATCCCAGGAATGCAAGGCTGGTTTAACATCCGTAAATCTATCAACATAATACACAACATCAATAACAAGAAAAATAAAAACCACATGATCATATCAATAGATGCAGAGAAAGCATTTGATAAGGTCCAACACCCATTCTTGATCAAAACTCTCAGCAAGATGGGAATGGAGGGAACCTTTCTCAATATAGTGAAGGCCATCTACCACAAGCCAGTGGCAAATATTATCCTCAATGGAGAAAAACTGAAAGCCTTCCCTCTAAATTCTGGCACAAGACAAGGCTGTCCTCTCTCACCACTCCTATTCAACATAGCACTGGAAGTACTTGCTATAGCAATTAGGCAAGAAAAGGATATCAAGGGAATCCAGATAGGAAAGGAAGAAGTCAAGCTCTCACTGTTTGCAGATGACATGATACTCTACTTAGAAAACCCTAAAGACTCTATCAAAAAGCTTCTAGAAACAATAGACTCATATAGCAAGGTGGCAGGCTACAAAATTAACACACAAAAATCAATGGCCTTTCTATACACCAACAGTAATAAAGAAGAAATGGACATTAAGCAAACAACCCCATTCACAATAGTACCACACAAACTCAAATATCTTGGAATCAACTTGACTAAATATGTGAAGGACCTATACAAAGAAAACTATAAAACTCTGCTCCAAGAAATAAGAGAGGACACACGGAAATGGAAACACATACCCTGCTCATGGATTGGCAGGATTAACATAATCAAAATGTCAATACTCCCCAAGGCATTATACAGATTTAATGCCATCCCTCTAAAGATACCCATGACATTCTTCAAAGAAGTGGATCAGACACTTTTGAAATTCATTTGGAACAATAAACACCCTCGAATAGCTAAAGCAATCATTGGGAAAAAGAATATGGGAGGAATTACTTTTCCCAACTTTAAACTGTACTACAAAGCAACAGTTATCAAAACAGCATGGTATTGGAATAAGGATAGGTCCTCAGATCAGTGGAATAGGCTTGAATACTCAGAAAATGTTCCCCAGAGATACAACCATCTAATTTTTGATAAAGGAGCAGGAAATCCTAAATGGAGCAGGGAAAGCCTCTTCAACAAGTGGTGTTGGCACAATTGGATAGCCACTTGCAAAAAATTAAACTTAGACCCCCAGCTAACATCATGTACAAAGGTAAAATCCAAATGGATTAAAGACCTCGATATCAGCCCCAAAACCATAAGATATATAGAACAGCACATAGGCAAAACACTACAGGACATTACAGGCATCTTCAAGGAGGAAACTGCACTCTCCAAGCAAGTGAAAGCAGAGATTAACAGATGGGAATATATTAAGCTGAGAAGCTTCTGCACCTCAAAGGAAATAGTGCCCAGGATACAAGAGCCACCCACTGAGTGGGAGAAACTATTCACCCAATACCCATCAGATAAGGGGCTAATCTCCAAAATATACAAGGCACTGACAGAACTTTACAAGAAAAAAACATCTAACCCCATCAAAAAATGGGGAGAAGAAATGAACAGACACTTTGACAAAGAAGAAATACGCATGGCCAAAAGACACATGAAAAAATGTTCCACATCACTAATCATCAGGGAGATGCAAATCAAAACAACGATGAGATACCACCTCACACCCCAGAGAATGGCACACATCACAAAGAATGAGAATAAACAGTGTTGGCGGGGATGTGGAGAGAAAGGAACTCTTATCCACTGCTGGTGGGAATGCTGTCTAGTTCAACCTTTATGGAAAGCGATATGGAGATTCCTCCAAAAACTGGAAATCGAGCTCCCATACGATCCAGCTATACCACTCCTAGGAATATACCCTAGGAACACAAAAATACAATACAAAAACCCCTTCCTTACACCTATATTCATTGCAGCTCTATTTACCATAGCAAGACTCTGGAAACAACCAAGATGCCCTTCAACAGATGAATGGCTAAAGAAACTGTGGTACATATACACAATGGAATATTATGCAGCTGTCAGGAGAGATGAAGTCATGAAATTTTCCTATACATGGATGTACATGGAATCTATTATGCTGAGTGAAATAAGTCAGAGAGAGAGAGAAAAACGCAGAATGGTCTCACTCATCTATGGGTTTTAAGAAAAATGAAAGACACCCTTGTAATAATAATTTTCAGACACAAAAGAGAAAAGAGCTGGAAGTTCCAGCTCACCTCAGGAAGCTCACCACAAAGAGTGATGAGTTTAGTTAGAGAAATAACTACATTTTGAACTGTCCTAATATTGAGAATGTATGAGGGAAATGTAGAGCCTGTTTAGGGTACAGGCGGGGGTTGGGTGGGGAGGAGGGTGATTTGGGACTTGGGTGATGGGAATGTTGCACTGGTGATGGGTGGTGTTCCTTTTATGACTGAAACCCAAACACAATCATGTATGTAATCAAGGTGTTTAAATAAAAAAAAAATTAAAAAAAAAAAAATAAAATAAAAAGTTGTCTTATACTCCGGAAAATACTTCTGATAGGCTCAGGAGACCAAATGGGATGCTGGGAATGGAACCCTCATTGACCATGTGAAAGGCAAAAAAAAAAAAAAAAAAAAAGGCTACTGCTCCAGCCCCTTAGTGTCCATATTTTAGCTTCACTTGTATTAAAACCCATTAAATGAAACTGAGATTTCTCTTTAAAACTACTGACTTGGTCTTGAAGCCTGGAAGCACTCACAGACCAACTGCAACTTGCACAAACTCTCTGTTAAGAGGCCCAGCTGGGCACTGATCACAGGTTTGCAAAAATCAAATCCCCTCATTCCTTCCACATCACTGGCTGTGTTTTCAACATGAACTTTGAAGAAGTTGTTTTGGCATCACTTTTAAATATTCTAATTTCATCACATTCATCTAAGTTGTGTCTTTTACATCTTAGTTTCTCTTCTGTTGAGATAAATAAGGCTTTTAAAATACCAATCTCTAGCTTGCCAGAAGACCCAAGCTTAGAGATGAGCTGCTTTTATGCTTTTAAGCTTGCAAAATTCCTTGTTGAAAGGCGGCTCTGAAAGCCCAGATAAGCAAAACAACTGGCATTGGAAATTTGTCCTTCTGCAAATTTGTCCTTAGGGTTGAGTGTCACTGTTATTTGTTTGTGTCTTTTTCTTAAGTTATCCTGCCTTTATCCTGGGAAGAAAACAGATGAGGAACGGGAAAGTAATTAAGAAACAGCAGAAACAGAAGAAGCAGGAGAAAAATATAACATGAACTGTTTTCAACACACATTGAAACTGTTTGGGAAGAACATTTGGCAGCACACATTAAATGATCTCTGGAAACAGACTGGAGGAATTTTTTAATATAGGTCAAGCACCAAGTCTCAAATCATTTTCCTCATCCCACACCAAGTGTTCCTTCCACTCCCAGGAGCCTCCTCGTTCTGTGAAATCATCAGTTGTCAGTATTTTCTCCTGGAGCTTGCTGTACATTTGCCAAGATGCTTTATCACCATGCACTTCCATATACAATGTTTGAGATTTTTTTCCTGCCTCCATGGAACCTTCATTTCCATCAACTCCCCATTTGACTGCCCTTGTCCCTTGCTATTGAGTATTATCTAGAATTATAAATATTTGAAAAAGTGGAAGCAAAGATAAACAAATGAGACTGCATTAAACTCAGAAGCTTCTGTACTTCAAATGAAATAATGATTAGTATACAAAGGCTACCACAGAATGGGAGAAACTTTCCACCCAATACCCATACCCAGATAAGGGGTTAATATCTAAGATATACAAGGCATTGATTGAACTTTACAAAAAAAATCTAATCTTATCAAAAAAAATAGGGAAAAGAAATGAATTGACATTTCCTCAAAGAAGAAAAACACATGGCCAAAAGGCACTTGAAAAAATGCTCTGCATCATTAATCATTAGGGAGGTGCAAATCAAAATAACAATGAGGCTTAATTTGTACCATAGAGACTAGCACACATCATAAAAACAAGAACAGCCAGTGCTCACATGGATGTACGGATAAAGGGACTCTCCTTCACTTCTGGTGGGAATGCAGACTAGTAGAGCTTTTTAGGAAAACAATATGGACATTCCTCAAAAGCTAAAAATTGAGCTCCCATATGATCCAGCAATGCAACTCAGGGATATACTCTAGGAACATAAAAACACCGTACAAAAATTCCCTTTGTACTCCTATTTTCATCACAGCACTATTTACAATAGCCACAATCTGGAAACATCCCAGGTGCCTGACAACAGATGAGTAACTGCTAAAGAAACTGTGGTATATATGCACAATGGAATACTATGCAGCCATTAGGAAAAATTAAGTCATGAAATTTGCTTATAGCTGGATGAACATGGAGATTATTATGCTAAGTGAAATGAGCCAGAGGGAAAAGAATAGACAGAATAACCTCACTCATTTGTGGGATATAATAAAAACAGATAGTTGGGGCTGAGTTGATAGCACAGCGATAGCATTTGCCTTGCACATGGCTGACCCAGGATGGACCTGGATTCTATCCCCGGCATCCCATATGATCCCCCAAGCCAAGAGCAATTTCTGAGCGCATAGCCAGGTGTAACCCCTAAGCGTCAACCGGGTATGGCCCAAACACCAAAACAAACAAACAAAAAGCACAGATAGTATGATAATAATATCCAGAGACAACAGAAACAAAGGTCAAAAGGTCCAGCCCAGGGTAGAAAGTCCATCACAAAGAGAGGTGAATGTAGTTAGAAAAGGGTCTGCTAGGACAATGATAGCTGGAACTGATATTTCTGGACAAGAACTCAATATTGAAAGAGGAGAAATTAACATGAAAATCACAGTGCCATAAAGGAGGGAAAGAGAGAGGGAGAAAGAGAGAGAGAGAGTAGGAAAAGGAAAGACACTGATGGCGGGAATGGTGTACTGGTAAAGTATGGTGTATATATATGACTGGAGCCCAGCAATGAACAATTTTGTTGCCATGGTTCTTAAATAAAGCAATTAAGAAAACCAATTATAAACACTTGGGAGCCATGTTAGATGTTCAGTGGGCACTTAGCCCCTGTCCTACTTAGTTTTATCTGCTGACAACTTTCTTTTCCAGGCTGCTATATTTCAGCCCCACAAGAGACCAAATTGAATCAATAACAATAGAATCAAGATACCCAAACTATAACAAGCTATACACAAAATGGACCTGTTACACTAGCAGTCCAGGGGGCAAAGGGTGGAGGTATGGGATACATGCTGGGAACAGTGGTGGAGGAAGATCAATACTGGTGGTGGGAAGGGCCCTAATTCACTGTCCCTATGTACCTTAAATATAACTGTGAAAGATTATAATTCAAAAAATATATATAAAGAAAATTTTAAAAATTAAAAAAAAAGACCAAACTGAAAAAACTCAATAAGTACCAAAAAGTCACTGGCTAGTTATTTCTAATTTACTGTACCAGGTGCAAACAAAGGTAAAGTAGTACTTGTCCCTAACTTTCACTGTGATTCTTTGGGAGTACCCCGGGTCACTGAACACTTGAAATGTATTTGCCAATGATCCTCTCACTTTCTAAATGGTCTGGCAAGATGGGAGGATCCCCAAAGGCTATTTTCCAACTACACAGCATGCAAAGATCCTAAGAAATCTCTACTGAAATCATACCTCCCTTTGGCAGTTTTAAATCTCCCTGCTGGGGCTTCTCAAATATGAGACATGCAGAGACCATAGTAAAGGGGGGAGTTCTGGGAACAGTTCATAACACAAATAGCAGAAATCAATGGATTCTTTTTCTTACATCAGTGCAGAAAAAGTTAAAATTTTACTCCACGCAGATGTAGTTTAATTGCAAATTAGTACTATAAAGAGTTCTGTCTACATAACTGCTCTAATTTAGAACATGCCCATAGCTCTGGCTCAGTTGAGGAATGGATTCCAGCCTTATTTTTAGAATGGTTCTGCAAGGAATTATAGAAGGATCTTACCTTTGCATTCCACCTCACAGACCCACCTTTTCTGAAGCATAACAAATGTCTCAGCTAAAAGCTCAGTTTAACTTTTCTTTTGATCCAGTTCCCTGTGCCTGGCAAGGCCTTTCCAGGTTTTTATAAAGGTGAAAGTGGTCACAAGCTGGGTCAGAAGTAATAACTAAAAGGTTGAGCCATATTCATGATGGTGTCAGTAGATCAAAGTTTAGCATCAACACTATCATATGGTTTTGCCTAATGGAAGCTGGAAGCTGGCCCAGAACCCACGATTGCTAACTATGTTGAATGTTTTTCCATCATGCTGAAATATTTTTGAAACAAAGTTTGCTTTGTTATATGCCTTGCAGAGTATACATGTAATAAATTACCAAGACCGATCCAAATCAGTTATTAGCTAGAAATAAATCTCTTCATCTTGCTTTAAAAATATATAAAACTGATATTACTCACGGGGAGGGGGGGTAACTTATTACAAACTTTTTTCTATAAAGGACTTTTTAAAGTGATTTTTTTCTAATTTCATATAGACTATAGCTGTCAAAGATGTTTATATTATAAACATATAAGGCATTCATGTTCTAACAACAATTCCACCACCAGTGTGACCGTTCCTCCACCATTCTCCCCAGTTTCTCACCTACCCCTCCAGCCTGTCCCCTTTTTAGGCACAAAATACTTTTTTTTTAGATTTTAAAAATATTTTATTTAAAACATTGTGATTTACAAGTTACTCATAGACAAGTTACTTTTACAAGTTACAAGTTACTTTAGACATACAGTTTTCAGCACCAATCTCATCACCAGTGTCATATACCCTCCACCAATGTTCTCAGAATTCATCTCTTATTACAACCACCCCAAGCCCCAGACTACCATCATAACAGACCTATTTTTAAGTTTTGGGGTTAAAGTCTGGGTCCAATGATTTCATTGGTGTTGACTCTTTGTTTTGGAAATATAGTTCAGTTCCTTCTTAACCTCACCAATGCATTTGAGTTCCCATGGTTCCTGTCCCCCATTATTTGACATCCATATTTCTCTTCCTCAACTTAATTTTTCTCCTTCTATTCACTAAAGTGTTCTTCTCACTAGAGTGTTTTAGTCAACCCACATTTAAACCATTCATTCCTTCATGCAATTATTCTAAATAACACATTTAAGTGATATCATCCTATATTTATCCTTCTTCTGGCTTACTTAATTCCATCCATGTTGAAGCAAATTGCATGATTTCACCACTCCTTACAGTTATGTAGTATTCCATTGTATATATGTATCATATCTTCATGATCGACCCATCTGTTGTTGGACATCTAAGTAGATTCCAATTCTTAGGTACGTACTGAGTGCTGTGATTAATATTACATGCATACATAATTTTGAATTAATGTTTTTCTATCCTGGGAATAGATATTCAAAAGTGTAATTGCTGTGGAAATGCAAGTTATATTGTATCTTGATTCTGAGTTTACTGAGAAACCTCAATACTGTTTTTCATAGGGGTTGAATCAGACAGCATTCCCACCAGCAATGGATGAGAGTTCTTTTTTTCACCACATCTACATCAACAGAGATTGTCCCAGTATTTTTGATATAGGCACAAAATAATTTAATTTTATTTCTTTTTATAACAAAATGATGGGTGGAGTTATCGGTTTAAAACGTTAGTAAAAGAAGTTTTATGAAAACCGTTATACTTCACAATGGTATTAGTAAAGTCATTGTCTGAGGATTTACTGAACTCTTTGTTGCTTACCTAAGTCTTGTGTATTATAGTTTTCTCTTACTGGGTTTAGCAGGTTTCTATAATACTTGCTCATCTAACCTGCTGTGTTCCTACTAGGCTATCAATATGGTGGGCTTATTCTCCGAAATCTGTGGCTGCAAGCTCCAAACTCTAAACTGGGACAATTCTTGCTCTCTTCTGACCCCCAAGGAAGCCCCAGAGTTTTCAGCCTGAAGACTTGCATCCCCGTGATTTTCATGGGCTTGGGTCTCTTCTGAATTTAGTCATGATGCAGTGAAGCTGAACCATTTACATGGTGGATGTTGTGGGATGTGGGTGGGATATCAAACTCCTTTGATTTAAAATATTATATGTATCGAGGCCAGACAGATAGCATGGAGGTAAGGCATTTGCCTTTCATGCAGAAGGTCATTGGTTCAAATCCTGGCATCCCACATGGTCCCCTGAGCCTGCCAGGAGCAATTTCTGAGCAAGGAGCCAGGAGTAACCCTTGAGCGCTGCCAGATGTGACCCAAAAACAAACATATATATCTTTTTTTTCCACAGGTGTTTTGAGAAAAGTCTAGCTTCTCCACTTTTTTTTGCTTTTTCCTAAAGTAAGACACTGTATTAGCATCATGTTTTGCTCAATAACATTGCTGTCAATGACAGGTACATGGATATCCATGGTACACATAAGGATGTAATAGGCCTTCCTTAAGGTCTGTGTAATTATATAAAATAGTTATACAACAATGATACATTCCTCAGAAGTAACAGTGGTCAATCCTTCCATCTTATTTAAAAAATAAATATGTATGTATTCCCTTTTAAATAGAAGCATAATGTACTTCACTAAACCTGCTTCTCTCATCTAATACTATCCTAGAGACATCAGCATCTTTCAAGGAGATCCTTCCTCCTTCCTTCTTGGAGCCCAGGTCTCTAGTGACAGGCCTCTAATAGCCCACCACTAATGAGTTGCTTTGACATATTTCTTCTATTTTATTTTTGAATATATATTTGTAATATATTCTTGAAAGCAGTATTTCTAGGTCAAAGAGCAAATACAATGGAATTTTATTAGATATTGCCAAATCAGATTTAGTTTTCATAAATTGTGCGTGAAAGCATTCGTTTTTCTATAGCTCTGCCCTCTGAGTGGAATATTCAACTGTTGGGTCTAGCCAATCTGATAAGTGAGGTTTGTAACTCTATAGTTGGTATTTGCACTTCTCCTTGCAGGCCCACTGTTCTCTAAAGCTGTTCATGACCTCACTGTTTAGAAGCTCTTTACAATTAAAAATATTAACCATTTGTCTTGTCTATTTTCCCCTTGCCTTAGTGTTCCCTTCATATAAAGAACTTTCTTTTAAAAAATGTTCTATAATAACATATATTGTTTTTCCACATAACTTCTGGATTTTGAGTTATGCAGAAGAAATACTTCCTCTCATAAATTATAGAAAATTCATTAGGTCCAAGTAGAGATAGGTATACCTAAAAGTCACAGAAAGTGGATAGGAAATGCTGACTACAAATGACATATGCTCACAGGTGAGACTCAAAGATGGAATAACTGATTGGAAGCAGGATTGAGAATGAGTGAGAAGAGAGGTTGCTGGGTGAAGATGAGGAAAAGACACAGATCCTCCATATGGAGGAGCAGGTAACAGCAGACCAGCTGAACACAATGTCCTGCTCTGCCCTTCCTCCTTCTAGACCAGAAAGGAAGAGAATAATTCAAGACCTCACCTCATCCCTGCTTTGTACAAAATCCTGAAGACCCAGGTTAGGTGATCCAAACACTGAGGTGAGCTAAAATGTAATCTTAAAATGAAAATTTTATAATGTAATGACTCCCCAAATTAAAGAGCTTCCCTAAGATGTTAATTAAGACATAAACTAGAGAAGAAAATTCAATATCATATAATTGGAGTAGTCATTAGATATCAAGACCATTGTTATATTTGTGCTTTGGTTGTCCATAGTTGTCCATAATTTATTTAGTTCATAAAATAAATGCTACTACCAACATTTACAGGGGAGTAAATTGAAGTTCAGGGATGTTAGATTACTTTCTCCAAAGTTCCCCCCTCCTAGAATTACTAAACTATTATCAGTGGTTTTATTCTATACCTGCTTTGCCTATACCCAGACACTCTATTAAACTCCCCTTGAGAAACAGAACAGGCTCTCGCTAGGGATTTGAAATAAAAATCAAAGTAAAATATGTCTTTACTTCTTTAAAGGATGAAAGGAAAGTAAAAGTAATTTTCTTATGATACAAACTTGAGGTGAGAAAGGTCTGCACAAGAGTTAATTTATTTGGAAAAAATCAATGACTAATACCCGAGACAAGTGTCATACAGGCAGGTACATATTGTCAAATCTGGAAACATAATTGGATTAGTCTCTTAATGTTTGACCACCAGAAATAATTCCCGAGACTAAAATGATTATAGTCCACCAGTCGCATAAATGCCCTAACCAAAGAGCTAGTCTTGACTGATCCAAAAAGCTGTCACTTCACAGGAGAAGGGAAGCACAGGCACATAATAAGAGAGTTAGACACAGTCACTTGCATGGCTTCTTGCTCTGTAGATGTCCTCATATCCCTGAGAGCTCAGGTAGAATGTTGCCTTTGAGTATCTTTCAAAACTAATCACTGTGTTAAGTTTGGGTGGGTTACCAGAACAATTATATAATAAGTTATAGTAAGTACCTTTACAGCAATTTATAATGGACTTTAATTATCTAAATGACAAAATGGTAGTTAGGGGATAAAACAAAAAAACTGAAAACACTGATTCTGGGAAAAAGTGCACAGAATCTGAAGAAGCAAGGCCAGTGGAGAGAGTGGGAAGGCCTGATGGAAAGCTGATGGGGATGGTCTCCGAAAGCTGCGGAGTTGTCACTTGGACGGCTATTCTCTCTGCTCCAGAAATGAAGCCTTCATTGATCACATGGTCATCAACTAAAGGAGACATTTTTCAGCCTGTCATATGGTTGAGTGTAGCCATAAGTCCCGGAAAACAAGATATGAACAATAGAGATAAATACATATTTAGGGGTCTGTTTTGGTTTGAAATGAACAGTGTATTCTCTCTGTTAATTCTTTTTTGAAGGCTCAGACTTGGAACTGATAAGAAACAACCTTGGAGGGGCCAGAGCAGTGGCACAAGTGGTAGAGCATCTGCCTTGCATGTGCTACTCTAGGACAGACTTTGGTTTAATCCCAGGATTGCCATATGATCCCCCTAGCCAGGAGCAATTTCTGAGTGCATAGCCAGGAGTAACCCCTGAGTGTCACTGGGTGTGGCCCAAAAAACAAAATAAATAAATATATAAAATACCTTGGAGCTAGAGATAACTACTGCATTTGGAAGAAGGCAGAGCCTCTGATTAAAAAGAAACAGACATAAGGCATTTCCCTTGCATACAGTCAACCTGGATTTGATCCCCAACATCTCATCTGATCTCCCAACCCCACCAGAAGTGATCCTGAGATCAGAATCAGGAGTGACTCCTATAAACCACTGAATATGGCCTGAAAAAGAAAAAGAAACAGATCCCAAATTGAATCACTTATGCTATGTGCAAGTCACTAAGTCAGTCTTGATACTTGATCTACCTGTAGTTTTGTCCCTCTTTACAAATGTCATCTTAGCTGCTCAGTTTGGAGTGCTCTGGTCAGCACCAGGAGGCAGTCTACCAGGTTAGTTTTTTTCAGACTCCATAGATCAGGGGTCCTCAAACTACATCCTATGGGTCACATGCAGCCTGTTGGGTGTTTTTGCTGTCACTGCCTGTCCTACTTAGCATCCAACTTGTCCCAGGCTGCAGTGCACATGTGTGGGATGTGCACTGCACTCTTCAACTTCCCTCCTTCTTTTTGCCTCTCAACTCCTCTCAGTCTTGGGCAGAGGTCCTCAAAGTATGGCCTGCCAAAAGCAGGCCCATAGTTCCCATTGAAATACTGGTTTGTTGATTTAACTTTACTTGTTCTTCATGTTAAATATTGTATTTATTCCTATTTTTTGGGTCATAGCCAGCAGCGTTCAGGAGTTACTCTTGACTTTAAGCTCAGAAATCGCTCCTGGCAGGCTCAGGGGACCATCTGGGATGCCAGGATTTAAACCATGGTCCTTCTGCATGCGAGACAAACACCTCACCTCCATGCTATCTCTCCGGCCCCTTTATTTCTATTTTTTAACTTGAAAATAAGATATGTAAAATGTGCATAGGAGTTTGTTAATAGTTTTATTCCCCCCCCCTATTTTTTAATAAATAATAGTTTAGCACTCCAATGGTCTGAGGGACAGTGAACTGGCCTCCCTGTTAAAAAGTTTGAGGACCCTTGCTGGCATATATAAATAGGCTGTCTAAGCCTTAATTATTTTGTTCTTTTGTTTTAATTTGTGGCTTTCTTATCCTGTCTATAAAAATCTTTTCTTTTCTATCTCTCTTTAAAGTTCCTTTCTTATTGCTAGACCGGATGTTGTTGAATTTATGAATCGTTTTTTGTTTTTTGTTTTGTTTTGTTTTTGGGTCACACCTGGCAGCGCTCAGGGGTTATTCCTGGCTCTATGCTCAGAAAAATCGGCCCTGGCAGGCACAGGGGACTAAATGGGATGCCGGGATTTGAACCACCATCCTTCTGCATGAAAGACAAGCGCCTTACCTCCATGCTATCTCTCTGGCCCATGAATCATTTTTTAATCTTTCTTTTTTTTATCATTTTCTAAAGTTTCTTTTTTTTATATTTTTATTTAAACACCTTGATTACAAATATGAATGTAGATGGGTTTCAGTCATATAAAGAACACCCACCTTCACCAATGCAACAAATCCCATCACCCATGTATGAATCTTTTGATGTGACAATTACATTTCTTAAGTACCTTGTTTCAATCCTGTAATCTAATATAACCAATCAGCTTTGACCTGATTGACTATCTGCTGATAAATATATGAAAGAGAAAGTTGGGAAGTCTTTGTTGGAATCCCCTAGACATTCTAGTGAATACATGTGGATTAAGGAAAAGAGGAGACAAATTTATTAACAAAATAAATATTCTGCAGAAGGCCATAGTCCAGTGAAAGCAATTGAACTGCACATAACTAATACGTAGAAAATGTGACAGGTTCTAACAGAACTATTAAGAGCCTGCACTGACCCTTTGCAGAAATTTATAATGTTCTCAACTGGAGATCTAGATACAGGTCAAAGTTCCATGTGGCACAGTCTCATATTCAAAGAAAAACTTGAGTTCAGCAACCAAAATTATATTAAAAGTAATTTGTCTTTTCTTACTTTCTACAAAGTATAAGAAAGTCCATTTATCTTACATAGCTGCAGTTTCATATACTTCCTTTCATTTTCTTTACTCCTTAAACTCTTGACTATTTTTCTAATTTGGCTCTCTTGGAAATCTTTGTCCCCATTCTTGGATTCTGGCCATGCAAGTCACTGGCCCCTTTTCTCCTAAATACCATGGTGTCAGTCTGCCAGGATGGTACAAAGATCTGGAAGAGTCATAGAATAAGTTCTTATAGAAACAGTTCTCTTTTCTAACTTTAGTTCTTGAGAATCAAGAAATATTTAGGGAGAGAGGTCTTTAATTCTTTTCATAGAGAATGACCTCCTCATATGTGGGATATGATTTGTTAGAAAAGAACACTCAGGAAGAACAAGCTCACAGGGATCTGGTGACAATAGCTATCAACTGAGACATAATAGTTCAAGCCACTGATAGTTTGCAAATGGTCTTGGTGTAAATGGTCCTTTTCTTTCATCTCTTCCCCTAGATGTGTGGTCATTATTGGACATGCGAGTTTTAACCCAAAAGTCCAGTCATCAGCAAAGTGACACCACCTATACTTAACACTATAGCTTACAAACTTATCTTTAGCCATTGTGAAAAGCAACCTATCTAGAGCACTTCTTTTTTCTTCTTTCTTTTAGTTTTGGGGCCTCACTCAACTGTGTTCAGGGATTATTACTGGCTCAGTGCTCAGGATTCAACTCTGTGGGGACCACAGGGGTCCAGTGATCAAATCTGGGTTGGTTGTATACTGTAAAATCATCCCAGACACCATGCCACCAACCCCAGGTGAACGAGTTGAATCAGGGCCACCCATGCAATAATCCAAACCAGGCTGAGGTGAAACATGGATAGTCAGGCCGTTTCTACCTAGTTTCTCCACCATGCTGCTTTCCAGAACTGTTTTTATTGGAAAAAGGAATCACCCTCAGAATTACATATAAGACGAATTTTGTTTTGGATGAAACCATGTTGTAAACAAACAGATGCAAAGAAATTAGGAATGATCTTTCTTTTAGGTAAAATAAGGTGTAACCTAAGAGCATGAAAGGTAAGCACCTTACCCTTTGTACTATCTTTCCAGCCCCAAAACCACTTCTATACAAATTATGATTTCCATTACTTATAACATAACATATGTATACAAAAGCCTTTAGAACATGGGGTCAAATGAAAGCACTAATTGCAAATTAGGGTTACTTTAATTTAATTAATTTAATTTATGCCCAACAAATTACACACACATGCATACTCATCCAGATATGTTGAAGAAAAGAAAAATATTATAACTATCATCATTCTCTGATGATAGAATTCTAGCATCATTTGCCTTGTCTTCTTTTTGTTTATAGATATTCTCTATAGTTAATAAAATACTTTTATAATTAATGGTATTATTCAAATTAGATAAAATTTTGTTCACTTTGTTTTCAAGGAAGCATTCAGATTCAACAGATGGGTCTCCATGGGGGTGCCAGCACACTTCAGAGGTGCAGAGAACTACTTCAGGAACTGTTAGGGACTTGGGATCCTATTGGGTATTGGCTCAGTGTCAAGACTGTAGCACTTTTACTGTACTTTGCATGCCATGCCGTGTGGGTTCTTTGCCTAGAGAGCAACCATTTTCTCTCATGAAGTTATCTTTACAAGGAAAAATTGCATTAAGATAATTATGAAGATTTCAAGTGATCATCTGTGTGGGTTGTTTATTTTCACACCTGAAGTGATAATTGCCTCCTTGTGACATCATAATTACTTGCTGGAGACCTGATTATCATGTCACCAACAGAGGATTAAGCCTTATGGTAAGAAAGAAGCTGCGGGAGCAGATGAACCCCCAGGAAACCAGAATTCAATTTTCTTGCAAATGTCAAAGTTAATAAACGAAAAGCAGGAAAGGTTGACAATTTTACTTTCATAATGTATCTGTTAGCCTTAACAAATGGGTTCACAATATTTCCTATGAACAGCAAGCTGGCTTTTAATTTTCTCTAAACTAATACCAACAATCTCTTCCATGATTAATTCCTTAATAGGACACACACACACACACACACACACACACACACACACACACACACTCTCTTTCTCCATAGGGCAGAGAGGTGCTAGTGATGCTGACCAGGGTGGGGAATACAGTTTGAGAAAGCCACATATCTTTAAAGCTAAAATATAGAATTTAAGGAATAAAATAAGACCAACCATGTTTAATTTATTGTCTTTCCTAGTTAAGAGCGCTTTAAACATTTCCCTACCAAACACAATTTTGTTAATTTATTCATTCTCTATTACGAAGCAAACCATCTCTTGTTTTCAACCTCAATATTTACCTATTGTTAAAACCGTTGCATATAAAATAAACTCATGATAGTGAAGAGGCTCAGTGTTTAGTTTGTGTACTCTAATGAACAAAAATACTCAAAAGATTAGAATTGAAAGAACTTTATTTTTACCCTGATTGTTAAAATATTTTGTAAGTGAAGGCTCTGAATAAGTGGGGCCTACTTAATTTGTGTTTTGTTATATCTGTCCTTTTCACTAGATCTAAGACTTTGTTTTCCAAAATTAAAAGGTCAGAAGTTAACTGCAGAAAAGGCATGTGGATTGTGACTATTACCTCACTGGTAACACTAGGAACAAATAGTACTGGAATCATGCATACTTTTGAGTATGTAGGCTTTTGTTTGTTTGTTTTGTTTTTGGGCCACACCCAGGAGTTATTCCTGGCTTTATGCTCAGAAATCGCTCCTTGGAGGGTTGGAAGGTCCAGCTCACTACAGGAAGCTCACCACAGAGGGATGAGTGCTGTTAGAGAAATAATGACATTGAGAACTATCCTAACAATGTGAATGAATGAGGAAAGTAGAAAGTCAGTTAGAGTACAGGCCTGGTGGAGTGGGGAGGAGGGAGATCTGGGACATTGGTGGTGCGAATGTTGCACTGGTGAAGTGGGGTGTTCTTTACATGACTGAAACCCAACTACAATGTAATCAAGCTCTTTAAATATAAATATATATATATATATATATATATATATATATATATATATATATATATATATATATATATATATATATATATATATATATATATATATAAAGAAATTGCTCCTGGCTTGGGGACTATATGTGATGCTGGAGATCAAACCGAGGTCCTTCCTGGATCAGTTGCGTGCAAGGCAATCACCCTACCGCTGCACTACTGCTCCAGCCCCATTGTAGACTTTATATTAACATTTTCTTTTCTCAATTCTTTGAGCTCCTTCAGCAGGTAATTTCTCTGTTGAGTGTCCTATAACCCTAAGTGTCCTATAACCCTAAATCTAAATAATGTAGTGTTTCACTGCTAAATCTGAGATGTGGTCTGCTCACCTATTTTTTTTTTCTTTTTGGTTTTTGGGCCACAACCAGCAGTGCTCAGGGGTTACTCTGGTTCTTCCCGCAGAATTTGCTCCTGGCAGGCTCTGAGGACTGACCATATGGGATGCTGGGGATAGAACCTGACTCTAGTCCAGGTCGTCTGCATGAAAGGCAAACACCCTGCTGCTGTGTTATCACTCCTGCCCTGCTCACCTATTTCTGCACACATATTTTAGACCAGATACTTGTGGCTCCACCCAAATCCAGAACTGGGAAGTGTGATTTTAAGTCAAGATTTTACCCAACTTAAAGTATCTTAAAAAAGGCAGAGGTGGGGACATTGTCACAACAAAGGTCAAAGTGTTTCTTCATGTCATCTTATAACATCTTGTCTATGCAATTCAAGGCAACAGAAGAGTGTCCTGTCCATTTTTTATGATAGAGATGATCTAAAAAACATGTATAAATTTTTCAAGAATATTTGCAAGTTACCATTTAAGCCACTACTATAAGCAGCAAAATCACCCCTAATTATAGTCAGATAACCCTTTCTATCTGCCTGATGCCTGATTCAAGAAGAGACTTCGTTCATTTAAGTACTTACTCTTCCATATGATCCCTTGGTTATCTAAATAAACACACTGCACAACCTCAAAGCATAATGCATTGAGCTGGAGCTCCCTCACTTCATCTCTGAGCCCAAGTAAACCTTTCTAACTTTGCCTGCTATAGGAGGCTTTGCCAACACCAAGGTGAAGCAAAGTATCTGAAAGTTAAATGCAAACATGAGATTTTAAAATTTTATGTCTGCTTTGGGGGGGGGGGGGAATTAGGTCATTTATAAGTTAAACAGCGTTTCTTACTTTTTGTTTTTCTTTGACAATTCAAAAGTTATTTAGTATCTTGTTATCAAATTCCTATCAATCAAAAAACAAATTTAAAAAAGAAAAATTGAATGAAAGTTAAAAAGAAAGAAAAAATGTAAAAGTATTGAGGGCTGGTTTTGCAATTTTAGAAATATTTTCAAATGTATTTTTCATTTCAATTTGTAAAAAAATATATATTCACTCTAATTTATCTGAAATATGCAATCAATAATACATTAAAATTTTCTACATCTTTTAAATATTTACTCCTCCTTTTGGATCTTGTTTGTTATTGATTCATAATACACTTTTCATTTCAAAATCATGATTTGATACTTAGGTTTTATTATTTTAATCCTATTATTAACATTTATTATCTGGTGGTACTATTGTACATTCTGGCTACTATAATAGTACAACTTTCTTGTTAGTTATTTAATATTATTTTTATTTATGGGGTAGGATTGAACACCACCCCTAAACATACAGGGTGATGCTCAGGGTTTACTTTGCTTTGTTTTTCTTTTGATCCACACATGTTGGTACTCAGAGGTTATTCCTACCTCTGAGCTCAGGAATTAGTCCTGGCTGGCTTGGGGGACCATGCGAGGTTGTAGGGACTGAATCCAGGTCAACATAACATAATGCAAACATCCTAGTCACTCTACTATAGCTCCAGCCCCTCAGGGTTTACTTTTGACTCTGTGCTTAGGAATGGCTCCTGCTAATGTGTCAGGGGTCGTGATACCAGAGATTGAAACTAGTTCAGTTATAAGCAGGCTAAGCACCTTAACCGCTGTTCTATCTCTCTGACCTTACTAATCTTACTTTTATTCATTGCTTAGGCAAGAATAGGAGCTCTTTGAATAAGACTGATTGTAAAATTTCTGGAATAAAAATTAATTTCTAAGAATGATGGCAATTTAAATATTTCCCCTCTGCCTCATTAATGTTATCATGTTATTGAA
This sequence comes from Suncus etruscus, assembly GCF_024139225.1. NCBI lineage: Eukaryota > Metazoa > Chordata > Mammalia > Eulipotyphla > Soricidae > Suncus > Suncus etruscus. Next base: position 59,286,330 of record NC_064859.1, on the reverse strand, counting down.
TGCATGTTATTTTTTTTTGGTTTGAATTCATGTTATTTTTGTATTCCAATTGTGGACATATGAATCTACTGTTTTTTAAAATAAGAGGTTGCAGAGAAGAGAAATGCCAGATTAGTTTTTCACCTTTGTTACTACACCTTTTTTTTATCTAGATTCTTAACATTTCTACATTAAAATAACACTTTTTAATTTTTGTAAATGTGGCTTTTAGTGATCCACTTAATTATAAAATGAAATCTTTAATGATCTTAAGATCTGATATTTTACTTTATTTATTTATTTATTTATTTATTTATTTTAAATTTGGGGATATATTCAGCAGTATTCAGGACCTGTTCCTGGTTCTGATTATATGCTCAGAAATAACCTCTGGTGGGACTCAGAGAACAATATGCTGTTCTAAGGTTCAAACCTGGTTCAACTGTGTGTAATTCAAGTACCTTACCAGCTGTATTATCTTTTTACTCTCTAAATATTTTTATAACATCCTCTTTTCTTGTTGCTTTTATCTCTCTTGAAATTCTAGCTTTGTATGAAATATTAAAAATATATCAAATAGGGGCCAGAGCAATGGCACAGCTGTAGGGCGTTTGCCTTGCAAGCGACTGACCTAGGAAGGACCGTGGTTTGACTTCCCCTTGTCCCATATGGTCCCCCAAGCCAGAAGTAATTTCTGAGTGTTTATCCAGGAATAACCCTGAGCATCACCATGTGTGGCCCAAAAATAAAAAAAATCAATTATATATATAGTCTCTTATTTTTGCACATTTTTTTAGTTTTGCAATATTTTTCAAGTCATGCTAATAGTACATACACAATACATTTAATTTTAATCAAAATCTGTTTCTTTTCATTGCTTCTTTTTGTTTGTTTTTGGGTCATACCTGGCAAAGCTCAGGTGAGGGAGTAACCAGTTTTCATTTTATTCTAATAATTTTCCTTTGCTGGTGCTTGTCACCCATGGTCTAGATCTAGAAGTTTCTCTGGATTGGTTCCTCATCCTATTTGTTCTCCGTACTAGGGGGTGGTCTTTATCTTCCCATTAAAGATCTCTGGTCTCAGGAAGAAACTGCTTTTTGGTATCATTTCCACAGCTGATCTATGTCCTTGCTGGTATCTCTTGCTAGTGAGTTAAAGGTGTGTGGTGGATTTTCCTGAAGCTATTTTATTTCCTTCAATCTTTGTGGGTTTTTTCCTGTGTTGGCTTTTGGGTTGGGGTATGAGGCTTCCATTTCATTCAGGTGTTACTTCTGGCTCTGCACACAGGAATCACTCCTAGTGGGCTTGAGAGACCACATAGGATGCGGGGATAAAATTGGATTGCCTGTGTGCAAAGTAAGTTCCCTCCCACTCTGGTTCAGAATGTTTTTTATTCAGTGTGGACAATTTTTCACACTCCCCTGATTGCTATACTTTTTTTTATGACTCTTTGACATAATTTAAAGGACACAATGTAATTTGCACCAAGTCTGTATTTCTGCTTACTGATATTCTTTTTGAATCTAAAGCCTACACAAATAATACTTTTTTGATTCTCTACAGATACATTTTTTACCTTTGCTTGTGTCTTCCTCATACACTATGTATTTGACTAACACTCACATTTCTTCTTCAGGATTAGAATAAAATTCCTTGGTGCCACTACATATGCCATATACCTTTCTTCTTTTTGTATTACTTTGCATTGTAGTAAATTCTACACATTGACAGGTTAAAGTAACAGAGTGTGTCAAGGTCTTCTTAAAAGCCCACATGCAGAGAATCCATGAAAATTTTGCCTGCATGGCCTTCAACCAGGACAACATACAAACTCAATTTAGTTGTCTAGGTTCAATTCTGAATCCAGCACTGAAAGTTGCCTAACTTTGAACCAAAGACTAACATTGGAATTTTCAGAATCCACATGGAGATCATTAAAACAGCAAACTCAATGCCAGTATTAATGACAATGCCTTCTTTCCATAGATAAGTCACAGCCAAAAGTAGGCAGTGGCTTCTTAGCTAGCTGTGCCAGCTCACACCTGCACTCATCTACATAACACAAACCCTTCTAAAACTGGGACCATTCTTTCAATTACCTCCAACATTTATTGCAGAACTGCAAATATTTAGATATTTACAAACTAAAAACCAAGCTAAGCTAAATAAAATGATTTCTATCTTATTACTCTGGCAACTAGACTTTCATTATGTACATACTGAGAAAAGGGGGGATGACTTGATTATCATTTAACTTTTTGTTTGTTTTTTGAGCCACACTTCGTGACGCTCAAGGGTTACTCCTGGCTATGCGCTCAAAAATTGCTCCTGGCTTGAGGGACCATATGGGACGTTGGGGGATCGAACTGCGGTCTGTACTAGGCTAGCACTGGCAAGACAGAAGCCTTACCACTGCTGCCACCAGTCAGGCCCCCCATTTAACTTTTTTTTTTTTTTACTTTTGTTGCATTTCCCCAACTTGAAAAATCTCATTAAAATTCTGAGGCTGCAGAGTCCTCCAGGGATAAGCAAGACTCAGTTGTGAGTGCAGAGGTTCAGCTCTTCCCTTTGTCTATCTCTCTTTTTCCTCCCCTTTCCTTATCTACTGGATAATATGTCTTTGAGAGTATAGCTTATACATTGATTCTTGGAGTACCATGTTTAAGACAGCCGGAACACGGGAGATGTAGGATCTCTAGTGTTTGAATCTAAGAGGTTATAAAGCTGATCGGTACTGACAAAACCTTCTCAGCTATTATCTTCAGCCATGGATGTGGTTTTCCCATTGTGTCTGCTGTGCTCTGTGAGGAAATCTTTGTGATTTTCCCCTGTAAGTCTCTGAAGTACTGGGCTAAGTGTGATTCTTTTTTTCCCTGATGCTTCTCTCCTTGTGACTGTTTGTCATTTCTGGTTTGTGATTTTGAGGCCCAGTGTAGATTAAGAGACTGTATTCAATGCCATCTTGGCCTTGCTCCTGCCTCTGATTTCTTTTCTCCACCACTGCTTTATGAGGGCTTTTATATGATTATCTATAAGTTGACATAATTGATGTATGAGTCAGAAAGATGGTGGTATGAGAGACTCTTTGAGGTGAGTACTGGGGCTGAAATGACTCACCGAGGAGCAGGTGGAGAGGTGAAGGGTGTCCTATTCAGCTGCAGAAGAGGTTGTAACTTCAGGAAGCTAGACAATTTGAATCTAGGTGGAGAAAGTTTGTTTTCAGGTCCAAGCAGGCCAGGGAATAATAAATCTAACAGGTCTCCTTCTCATCTCACACATGGTGGGTTGAGAAACTGAAAAACCTAGACTTTGTTTCCTTAATAAATGCAATATTGGTTAAATTGGTATTATAACACTATGCCACTCATTTATATAATTAATTCAATGTATATAATGATAAAGCTCAAAAAGGAGGAAAGGAAAGATTCCTATTGAAGAAAAGTTGTTATATTATGAGTTATATTAAACTAATCAACATTAAATTGGTAGCAAAAGATTGTGCTCATTGAAGATACATATTGCAATTCTAAGAACACTCAATAAAAATAAATAAGTTGCCAAAACATCATTTAGAATATAGTTAAAAAAATAAAGTAACTAAGGGCACAGTTAGAGAAAGGGGAAATTGGGAGTCATTTAATGTATAGAGTTTCAGAGTTTGTTTTTGATTAAAAGCCCTGGAGATCTATGTAGAACATTGTGAATATCTTTATTTCTACTGAAATGTGTGCTTGGAAATAGTTAACACTATATATTTTATGTTATATGTACATACCAAAATAAAATATTTAATGTAAAGAAAATTAAAAATGGTACACACAGAAGACATTCAAAGAGAAGAGATGTCATCTGTAGTTTTTCTGTAAATCTAAGACTATTGTAAAAGAAGCTGATTTTAAAGCAGGAGTCTCAAACTCGCGGCCCAGGGGCCATTTGAGACTCTCTGTACAACATTTGTGGCACACAGCTGGCCTTCAAATATCGCAGTATTCGCGATTATTTCCTTACTGAATAATCGCAATAAAATCGCATTAGTAAGAAAAAAATCGCATTAAACATTCGCAAACCCCAAGCAGTTTTGTTCAGGGTATGCACATGTTTGATGCATTTTTTTGTGGTTTTTTTCTTACTAATGCGATTTTTTATTGTGAATATTCAGTAAGCAAAATCCTTTATGCGGCCCTGCCTCACCCCGACTTTGCCTCCTGTGGCCCCAGGTAAATTGAGTTTGAGACCCCTGTTTTAAAGGATCAGAGAAACAAAATTAGCTTTAGACATTTAGAAAGTGAGTTACAGAATAGTAGGCATAAATCAAGCTTAATTATTAAAACATGAACCATGTAAGGATAAAAATTCTGATTGAAAGATAGATTGACTAGATGAAATTATTAAAAAAGACCCATTGCTATTTCTTCAATAGATTTTTAAAATTTAAACACATAAATAGATTTAAATAAAAATAAAAGAGTACCATAGAAAGAGTAACCATAAAATATTTGGAGAAGTAAGATAACTACCAGACAAAATTCAAGAATTCAAGAAAAGTAATATTAGTAGAGAACAGCTAATACCTGTCATATTGTTAAAAGTGCTGATATATTAAGAAATATGAAACTACATAATTAAACTGAAATAAGAGATTAATATTTATAGTTGTCAATGTCAATTCTCCTTTCTCAGAAATTATTAGAAGTTAAAAAAATCACATAAGATATAGTAGAATCAGTGCAGTGCCCTGAGGCCGCTCCATCTAGGCGCACAGAGACCCCCATGTCTGCCACCCCGCGCACTGGTACCCAAAGTGAGTGTATTCCCCTGAGGCCACTCCACGTGGGCACACAGAGTCTTCCGCGCCCACCAGCCTGCACGCTTGTCCCCAGAGTGAGAGCAGTGCCCTGAGGTCGCTCCACCTGGGTGCACAGAGACCCCCACATCTGCCACCCCACGTGCCGGTACCCAGGGTGAGTGCATTCCCCTGAGGCCGCTCCACGTGGGCACACAGAGTCCTCCACGCCCACCAGCCTGTGCACCTGTCCCCAGAGTGAGTGCAGGGTCCTAAGGCCACTCCACCTGGGCACACAGAGACCCCCACGTCCACCACCCTGCACAGCCAATACCCAGGGTGAGTGCATTCCCCTGGGGCCACTCCACGTGGGTGTACAGAGACCCCCTTGCCCGCTGCCTCACTCTCCTGTCCCCAGAGATCACCCCATCCGACCTGAGCTTAGACAAGGGAGTGCAGTTCCCTTGCACGTAGCCTGGCAGAGACGCCTGTGCCAGACCCACTCTGTGCCACTGGGACAGGCTGGGACCAATAGACTGGGTGAGCTTGGGCCTGCCACTTGGACCTATGGGTAACCTAGAGCAGCCTACCCCCCTGAGCTCCGGAGTTGACCTGGGACTCCCCAAGGGCTGAGAGCAGCTACCGGGTGGGTTTGGCTGCGGAAATTTCTTCTGCTGAAGCTCGTAGGGGGCAGAGCTCCATTGACTCCCAATTAGGGGAGGGAGGACAGAGAGCTAGGCTCAACAGCACCCGCAACCATTGTGGCCAGGAGTGAAACTGCACTGGCTGACAGGAATAAGGAGTAGAAAATTGACCAGACCCCCTGAAGAAAGGCTGACTTCCAGGTAGCAGGGGGGGGGGAGGGTGAAGGAGTTAGGCTCAACAGTGCCCTCCACCATTGTGGTCAGGAAAGGACCTGCACTAGCTGACAACAAAGGGGAAAAGCAATGGATCAGGCCACATAAAAAGCACAGGAGGAGCCAAACCTCAGTGAGCTCACCCAACAACCCCCTCTAGAACCACGCTCAGGGAGGGGACGCATCCCCACGCCACAGGGGACCAAAGCAGGCTGAATTTAGAAGGCACAGCACTCCAAACCAAACCAATAAATGCAAAGAAATATGGGTAAATCAAGAAGAACCCTAACATGGAGACAAACCCTAGCAAGTTTCCAAGTTCACCAAAATGCACAGATCCATGGGGAGGAGACCTAAAAGCAACCATGAGGAAGGAAATGCAAGAATTGATAAAAAGAAATGAAAGAAACCCTAGCTACCGAGTATAAGAAATCCATGGATGAACAAATCAGCTAAATTAAAGAAGAAATGCTAAAAAACATGAGAGATTCCATACAAAAAAAATGTGAAGAAATTAAAAGACAAAGCAACAAGCCTTACGAGCAGAGAGAGTTGGAGAAGCTCATTGAAGAACTCGAAGGAAAACTGCAAACTAAGAATGAACAAGAAACTAACAAAGAAATAAAAGGAAAAGCACTGGAAGGAAAAGTCCAGTATCTAATGAACAAGGACAAAAGAAACAATCTAAGAATTGTGGGTATACCGGAAGGGGAGGAAGTAGGGAAAGGGGAAGAACAAGTAGTCAGGGAAATAATAGCAGAGAACTTTCCCACCCTCTGGAAAGAAATTTCAATGCTAATCCAGGAAGTGAAGAGAGTTCCTAATAGAATAGACCCTAATAATCCAACACCAAGACATAGTAATCCAAATGGCAAAAAAACAAAGAAAAAGATGAACTCCTTAAAGCAATAAAGGAGGAAAAAACCTCAAGTACAAAGGAAGGGACGTAGAATCAAACCAGATCTCCCATTTGAAATAATTCAAGCAAGAAGACAGTGGAATGACATATTTAAACGACTGAATGAAAGAAATTTCCAACTCAGGGTCCAATACCCAGCAAAACTATCATTCATATGAGAGGGCAGACTAAAAACATTCTCAAACAAGAACGAACTTGAATTATTTGTGCAAACAAAGCCAATCCTAAACGACCTACTCAGAGATGAATTACACAATCTAAACCCCCAAATGTACAACAACTACCCTACACAACACAACTGCACAACAGTAATCTCTCTCAATAATATCCCTAAATGTCAAAGGACTAAACTCTCCAATTAAAAAACACATAGTAGAGAACTGGATTAGGAAAAAATAAACCAGACTTCTGCTGTCTGCAAGAAATACACCTACAACTACAGGATAAGCACAGGCTTAGAATAAAAGGATGGAAAGTAATTATTCAGGCCAATGGAAAACCGAAAAGAGCAGGGACAGCCATTCCTATATCAGACCAAATTGCATTCAACCTCAAGAAAGTGATCAGAGACAAAGAGGGTCACTACTTACTGATCAGGGGAACATTAGATCAAGAAGTACTAAACCTAGTCAATATCTGTGCACCTAATGTAGAGCCAGCAAAATATGTGAGGCATCTGCTCGCAAACCTGGAGAAACACATGAAGGGAAATGTGATAATAGTAGGGGACCTCAATACTCCACTATCACCACTGGACAGATCCACCAAACAGAAAAATAGCAAAGAAATAAGAGCTCTAAATGAAAAATTAGAAGATCTAGGGCTAATAGACTTAAATAAGACCCTCCATGCCCAGAAACCAGAATACACATTCTTCTCAAGCCCACATGGAACATTCTCCAGAATAGACCATGTCTTAGGATATAAAGCCACCTATATAAGACCACAAATGTAAGGATCATTAGAAGTACCCTATCAGACCACTATGCAACAGAGATCAAAATTGACAGAAGCAATGGAGAAAACTAATACATGGAGATTAAACAACATGCTGCTCAACAACAGCTGGATCAAAGAACACCTCAAGGAAGAAATAAAAAGATTCCTCGAGACAAATGATAATGAAGAGACAACATGTCAAAATTTGTGGGACACAGCAAAAATAGTAATTAGGGGGAAACTCATAGCAATACAGGCCTATGTCAAGAAACAGGAAAATGACAAAATCAACAGTTTAAAGGATCACCTCAAGAAATTGGAACAACAGCAGCAGAGTCATTTGCATCACTTTGTTCCTTTAAATACCTTGTTAATTCATTTTTTAAAAAAATGTTTGTTCTACATATACATATGTGAGCACATATATTTTTATTCCTATTTTTTATCTTTTTTGGGTGTGTGACCTGTTTCTGTTTTCTTCTCTGTCCACCCCCAAATGCACCAACAATATAATGTAGCACCATTTCTCTCTGCAAAGGCACACTAAAAAAAGGAGAAATCTTACATATAAAAAAGAGCTCTTATCTACTAGGGATAGGAACTTATATTTGTTTACAATACAGGGATATCTCCTACCTTGAAAAAATGTCACGTGGACCCAACTTAAACCTCCGGTGATTAGACACCATCCATCCAGCTTTGAACCCTGAATCCCAGACATAGAAATGACACAGTTCTTCACAACAGCTATAGGAAACAAATCCCATCCGGGATAGCCTTAATACTGCTGGGTCACCTACAAGTGCCAGTTCTAATATGATATACTGACAAAGAGGAAATGGGAACAACTTGACCTAAGAGCAGGTTATCCTACCTTACCAGCTAACAATAAGACAAAATCAGAAAACTTGTCACCCTTTGGTAGGTCCAAAAGCCAAGATCGCGATTTACAGATGACTGGCTGCTAGAACCATGACCAGACTGTATATATCTTGGGACCAATCAAAAAGCCCTAGTATAGGGTTTGAACTACGACCTGCACAACAACCATGATCCCCAGTTCCAAAGGTCTGGCAGAGACAATTGCAACGGAATGGGGCTTCTAGAAACACAATGAAAGACACTATACTAGGTGCCATCCTAGGATCAGTGTAAAGATCAAGACCACCAACCACAGAAGATGGATTAAAATGACACTGAGGGAACAGAACTTCTAGAACCAGAAAGAAAGACTTCATCATTAGTCCCACTCCTGGACCTGTGCAGATACTGAGATCTCTAGATACAGAGGTCTGATTTTATCACCCAGGATGGAGCAGAAGTCTTCCAAACACCAAGAAAGCACCACCAGGAGATTAAATGATCCTGAATGAAGTCTATAGTTAATCCCATGACAGTATACTCCAAGGGTGGAGAAACCCTATATCTCTTAGGCCAAGTGAACTCCTTTTCTGTTTTTTTATTTGGGGGTGTGCTCAGGGGTTACTCCTGGCTGTCTGCTCAGAAATAGCTCCTGGCAGGCTCGGGGGACCATATGGGACACTGGGATTCGAACCAAGCACCTTTTGTCCTGGATCGACTGCTTGCAAGGCAAACACCACTGTGCTATCTCTCCGGGTCCGTGAACTCCTTTTCGAATGACCCCAATATTTACTGTGCCAGTGCAGGAGGAAAAAAACATAAAAAGCACAAAACATTTTTTATTTTTTATATATTATTTTTTATCTTTATTTATTATTATTATTTTTTAATTTTTATTTACCTATCTACTTTTTGTCGATTTCTTTGTTTTGGTGTGGTTATTGAAGTTGTTCTCCACATTTATACTTATTTTTTTTTCTCTTCTTTTTTTTCTTTATGTGCTCTGCCATGTTTCTTATCTCAAGACCATGGGGTTTTTTTTGTGGTGCTTATCGTTATTGTTGGATATTTGACACTTCTTTTTGTACTGCTGGGATGTTTCACCTTTTTTTTTTTTCCTTCATCTCTCAAACCAATGATGAGAGCCTCTAGAAGGATTCCACCCATTTTCAGCGCATTAGACTTTTACCCCAGTTTATTACTTTTCTCCTCTTCAAACAAAACCACATAACTTGAACTAGCTAGTCCTGCCTCCCAGTTAGAGGGGGAAATAAGGGAGGCACCAAGACCAAACAGGTGCAAGACTACTAAGTAGTAAGCTAGGTACAGAGGGGACCACATATTCTAGCAGCCCCAGGGGTGAGGGAGGAGGATATGGGAGGTAGGACGAAAACAGAAGTGTAGGGAGGACAAATCGGTGATGGGAATCCCCTCTGATTTTATGTAAATATGTACCTAAAATATTATTGTCAACAATATGTAAGCCACTATGATCAAAATAAAAATTATATTAAAAAAAGATATAGTAGACTCAACAATACTATAAGCCTGACAGGTACATAAATCTCCACTAAATATTCAAATTTACCTCTCCAAAAAGCCAAAATATATAAAATATACAATTACATGAAAAATTATAAATGATTAGTGGAATAATATATCACAAAAATAGAAGAGAAACTCCTTAACATATTTTTTTTAAGATTTTGGGTCTCACCTGAAGGCACTCAGGGGTTACTACTCCTGGCTCTGCACTCAGAAGTTTTTCTTGGCAGGCTCAGAGAACCATATGGGATGCCAGAAATCAAACCAGAGTCTGTTTCAGACATATATTGATAGGAAATTAGGGCCATTCTCAGTATCAGTCTTGGCCTTCCTCCACTATAGTTCCCAGCATGCATCCCACATCCCCACTCTTAGCCCCCTGGCCTATCAGTGTAACATTTTATGTTTAGCTTGTTATAGTTTAGGTCTCTTGATTCTATTGTCCTTAACTTTGGCTTGGGTATTTAGTTCTGACCTTTTTTCCACCCAATGTTCCTGAGGCCACTTGACCCCTGGGTCACATCCACACTTGTTTTTCTTCTCTCAATTTGTCGAAAGATGTAGAAATATGAGGTAAAACAATATGATTCATGTTCTAAGGTTCTATAGAAAAAAAGACAGGAACCCCTATCTAGAAGATATAAATAAAATTTAAAAGAAGGGGGTATGTAGCAGGCTTTGTTGTTTTTTTTTTATAGGCGGAGTAAAATTTGGGAAAATTAGATAAGAAATATCCTTGGCCTAAAATAATAGGGTATCTCCTAAGATTGACTACAAACTCTAGGAATACTAATTGTCCAAGGTCTTTCTTTATGGTCCCAGGAAAAGTTCTATTCATTCATGGTTGTTGTAGTCAGTCTTCTGTAATTTAGAGATCTTGGGTTTTGCAGTTTATCCTTATTCTATATTGATTCCTTTAAAATTGGGCAGTCAGTGTCAGGCAGTACCTGAGCTGTCCATGGTGTCTTTATCCAAAAAATTAAACAAAGGATCTTAATTAGAAGTTTATCCAAAGTTGCTATAAATAACAAAAACATAATGTTGAACATTATTATTCATCAAGAAACTGCAAATCAAAATTCACTTTGAGAGGCCAAGGTGACAATCTATGTATCAAAGAGATGTCTGACCTGTATTTAATCTTAGATCACACGTGGCAGCAGTTCAAAATGCAGCCCTAGAGAAGGCCCCAAATACCTCTGGGTATGGGCCATTTACAAGAAAGAAGCCATTTGAATTCTTATATCTTGCCCATCAGAATGTACTATTGGTGCAGCCTCTTAACAGTCTGGTAGTAACTAAACAGCAAGAAAGAAGTGATTTGAATCTCCAGACATCGTCCATGAGAATATATAAATGGTGTAGCCTCTTAACAGTCTGGTAGCTCAAAAGGTTATAAACAGATATCTTAAAATTCAGCATCACCACTCTTTAAATAGTTTCCACTCCCAAATAGATACACTCAGACCTCAGATTTATCACTGGTTTGGTTCCAGATCACTACAATAAAGTATTTCAATAAAGCAAGTCACATGCATTTTTGATTTTCCAGTGCATATAAAAGTATGCTTTGCTATATTGTAGTCTATAAAGTGTGTGATAGCAGTCTTCCTAAAATATTTGATGTACAGACCTGATTTACATGTGATGGATGCAAAGAAAGTGCATGCTGTTGGGAAATAGTGCAGATAAATTTGCTCAAAATAGGATTGTTACAAACCCTGAATTTGTAAAAGACACAATATCAGCAGTGTGAAATAAGTCAAACAAGCTCTGCCTGTGTATTTAAAATGAAAAAAGACACACATCTATATAAAAAACATGTACCTGAACATGAATTTGCTGGTTGGCTATCAATAAAGCTGTTTCTTGACCTGTAAAAATAAATTAAATAAATAAATAAATATATTTAAATATGCCTAAATATTAATAGAGACTTTAATTGCTACAGACAGGGGGAAAATACAAAATAATTTACAGTAAAGTATTAAGTGTTTATCCATACAGTGGACTACTATTGGATAATAGATACATGCTACAAGAACAATAAAATTTAAAAATGTTATGTAACATGAAAGTAGTCTATCATAAAAGACCATACAGAGGATTATTCATTTATAAACTTTCCAGAATAAGCAAATATACAGAGGCAGAAAGAACATGATGATTGCCTGGAGAGGGGGTAGTAAGTGAAATAGTGTGTGACCACTAATGAAGGAATCACAATTTGGGGGTGGTAGTGAGGTAATGAAGTAGTCTAAAATCACCTGTGATAAAAATTGCACAACTCTAGAAATACACTCAAAACTATCGGATTGTGGAATTATTAAAAAGAGAATCAAAACGCATATCTAGATGTGTCATGTGCTTTACACTCTAGGTGATATTCTAAATCTAAATATTAAGCCCTTAGTCTGTCCTGCACAGGGCCATGAGTAAATGACAAGCTTTTCCTTGTGAAGCCCAAAATACTGCATAGCAGATACCAAGCAAGAAATGAAAATTGAACTTTTGACAAGTCTTAAACAAAATTTAAGGCATAGAAAAAATTCTATGTTTTCCTCAGACTTGTCAAGTGAAGAGACACTGCTTTGGAGACTATTTCTGGACTCTTCAAACCTCTAAAATTAATGGTATGAAGAATATGAAATGAGACTTTCCAGGTACTAGTTGCCACATATCAAGGATAGGCCTGAAATAAGTTTCTCCTTTGAATCTAATGTCGAAATTTTATTTTCAGGTTTCAGGGAATTTTTGTGTTTTATTTCCAGGCTCCAGGGAGTGATGTGTTGCTTATATATTTTCCAGATTGCACTGGTCATTTCTTTGCTTTAAGAGTGGAGCAGATTCTGAATAGATGGCTTCTGTTTCTCAAAAGCTAATGTGGTGGGGTGGAACAGTGGTGCAAGCAGTAAGGCATCTTCCTTGCCCGCACTAGTCTAGGACAAACCGCGGTTCAATCCCCCAGCATCCCATATAGTCCCCCAAGCCAGGAGAGATTTCTGAGCACATAGCTAGGAGTAACCCTCCAGCCCCAAAACAAAAACAAAACAAACAAACAAAACAGCTGATGTGGTTCTTCAAGTATCTTACACATGTGTCAGCTGCTCACAACTCAGCAAACACCAAAGAGGGCATGGCTGCTCACAGACCCATCACTGTGCTCTGTGCACCTGCAAGCTGGTGGCACAACTGAGCTGAAATCATTGATCTCGTCACCATTTGTTTCTTCAAGGTTAACTAGTACTAACTGCAGATCAATACCTCTGTTTCATTCACTTGGAATGTGTTTTCCTCATCTTCAGTACTTGTGTATACCTTCCTTCTCCTAGTTTGTTTATCTCTTTGGGAAAGGTTTTCTCTCATTAGCCTCTTTTGTTTCTTTCTTTTTTTAATTTTTATTGTGGTCAAAGTGAATTTTACAGTAATATATAAGGCACATAGTGATAATGAATAAGGGGCATTCCCACTACCAGTGTTGTCCTCCCTCCACCCTGGTTCCCAGCATGCCTCCCACATCCCTTCTTTAACCCCCATAATGCTAGTGCAACTGTCCCCCCTTGTACAAATTGTTGTAGATTGGGTATTGATTCTGTTGTCGTTGACTTTGGATTTGGTATTCAAGTCTGATCATTTTTTGTTGCCACCAAATGAACTGTCTGGTCTTGGTACCATCCATTTTTTCCCCTCCAATTATGAGTCTGATCAAGGTGATTCCAGTAAAGTGACTCTATTGGAGATATAAGAAAATATATGGGAGGAGTCTGTCTAGGTGTTGTAAATATCCATTTGGAAGAAAAAAGGGAAAAAGTATGAAAAAGGTAACAAGAAAAAACAAGACAAGACAAGACAAAAATCAAAACAAACAATAAGGAAGTAACAACAAAATACAAAAAGAATTAAAAAAAGAATAATAGTCTATTTTGTTTTTATACTGAGACTCCACCCAGCACTTTTTAGAAAAATAGATACTGCTAATATCATTTGGGAAACAGTTACTTCCACAGAAAAGACTAGCTGGGATGAAAAACAAAATGCTTTTCCTAAAAATATTGCATTGAAGGTGGGAGAGCAGTAGCATAACCAGATGAGGGAGGACACAAAGACAGTATTGGCGGGCATAATGGGAGTTCAGAGAGATAGTACTGTGCAGGGAGGGCTCTTGTCATATACACTGTTGATTTGAGTTTGATCCCTGTCATCACATATTTACCTTATTGCAACTTCTGAAACCCTAATAAATATTTTAAGGATTGTAAGTGGAAAAGGCTAGAATGATAATATAGTGCCTTGAGACTGGCATTCTCACTGTGAAACGGTTTTTATTATTTCTTTCCCTCCCCTTTATTTTCTTCATGTTGTAATGATGGAGGCTGTACAGTTCTGGGGTGATACTTGGCTGCAGTGCTCACCAGGGTGGCACAGAGTAGTTGGTTATAAGGTTGCACTCTATTAGAGCCTCAGGGGTGGCGGGCAGCAGTATCACCAGCATCACAATTGGCATGTGGGGCAACAGTAGGGAAAGTAAGGGCCACTTGCCTGTTATGTCAGTGCTAAACCAGTCAGCTGTTCTTGGGCTCCACTTTTAGTGTTTTTTATTTTGTTTGAGGGGCACACTTCTTATTCTGTGCTCAAGGATCATTCCTAGTAGTACTCAGGGGACCATAGAAAGGTTCAGGGGATTGAACCCAAATTGCCCAAATGCAAGGCAAACACCCTTCCTTTTGTGCTATCTCTTCAGCCCTCGAATTTTCACTTTGAATTGTCATCCTGTGATTAGCCGTAAGAGGGAAAGGTCAAGGATTTAAAAATGCCACACTAAGTGTATCAGAAGACAGGGAGTAGATGGGCCTATAAACCATCCCACCCTATCTGGCAGATGGGGTGGAAGGAGTGGCTGCATTTTCTGCTTTAACAGCCCTTAAAAATGAGATGTTTCTGCTCTCCAAACCTCTCTGGAAAAGTTCAAAACCCCTACACACATGAGTTCTCAATTTCCAAGGCACTCAAGTGAGGTAAATTCTATCTTTTCCACCAGTACCTCTGTAGACAAATTATTTACAAACTTAGAAAACTTTTCTTCTGACCTTTTGAAGAGTTTCTTTTATTTTTCACTGTGACTTCAAAGCACATGTACCGCAAATTAAAAATAAAAACACAAAATGCAAACTCTTACTGCAGAAATAACCGTATAATATACTAAATAGCTTAGATAACATGCGTCTGGGTGTTATTCCTGTGAAATTGTTCATGGCTAACAGGTACAGATGAATTATGGGGTTGGCTAGCAGGTAAAAATAGATTATGGGGTTGGAATTTTGTCTGGCAACACAATAAATCACAAAGAACTGTAACCAGGAGCCTGAATCTCTCCTACCTATTCTGTGGAGGGCAGGGTAGACACCAACCAGCTTAGAGCCTTGGGTTCTTGAGACAAACCATCTTCGAGACTCAAGGTTCTGTTCACTAGTAGAGAGGCCCTGTCTCAGGCAAGCCATGTTCATAGGCATCTTGATCCTTGTCACATTCGGGAAACTCAAGCAAAATCTAAGACGAGGACAATGTTAGGAACAGTGAAGAATTTTCAAATCTTTAAGGAGAGCAGTCTATCAGGGATAAGTGTTAACAAACTCTTGACAAACCTTTGGCTTTCCATTTGAGACTGTTACCAAGAAGTTGAGGGAAAAAGTGAGAAGCCATAAAAATTAGATTATAAATAATATATTGACAGTAGTAAAGGGTCTTGGGAACATTAAGGGAACAAAGGGGGAAATCAGAATTCAGATGCCAGCACCCCTCTCTGCCTATCTTCTGTGCTGTGCTGCATTTCCAGCCTGATTTCATCCTGTGTGTGGCTCAACTGCCGACAGCTCACCTTCCCTGGAGCTTTCCCTGGAGGTGATTTTATAAGCCCAAAAAGGGGAAGCCGCTGAACTCTGCTGGAACTCAGATGCCAGCACCCCTATCTGCCTGTCTTCTGTGCTGTGCTCCATTTTTGGCCTGATTTCATCCTGTGTGTGGCTCATCTGTGGACGGCTCGCCTTCCCTGGAGCCTTCCCTGGAGGTGAGCTTACATGCCCATAAAGAAGAAACCACTGAACACTGCTGAAACTCAGATGCCAGCACCCCTATCTGCCTGTCTTCTGTGCTATTCTCCATTTTCAGCCTGATTTCATCATGTGTGTGGCTCATCTGCAGACGGCTCACCTTCCCTGGAGGTGAGTTTGCATGCCCAGAAAGGGTGGAACCAGAGGAACACGGCTGCTCCGCTTTGCTTCCTGGCCGTGCACATCATTTAGCCAATGAATACAACCACAACACGTAGAAAAACCCACAATACAAGTGTGACAATGGGGAAACAACGTGGGCCAGCGCCAGACATAAGAATGATGATGGGAACTCTGGTGACTTGAACATGACCAACCAACTAGTCAGTCTTTCAGATAAGGATTTTAGAGTCACAATATGGAAGATGTTCAAAGAACTCAAAGAATGTATAGAATAGAATACTAATAAGAATCAAGAGAATATGAAGATAGAAATCAGAAAATTCCAAACTGAACTTTCAGGTCAAATAATACGTCTGAAAAACTCAGTAGATGAATTGAAGAAAAACATGGTTGAGCTTTTCCATGGGTTAACAGCAGCTGAGGATAGAATTAGTACACTGGAAGATGAGATGAATAACAATTCCATACAGAAGAAGAAATTGGAAAAAAGACTTAAAGCAGACGATCAAACAATGAAAAAATTACTCAAAGAATGGGAACAGATGAAAATAGAAGTCAATGATAAGCTCAACAGAAACAACTTAAGAATCATTGGAGTCCCAGAGACCCAGGAAAAAAATCTCCAGGAAGAATCAACGGTCAAGAACATCATTAAAGAGAAAGGAGCTAAAGAATACATGCGATCAAATCCTGCATGCTCGAAGAGTACCAACTAAAGGAGACCTCAGAAAAAACACCCCAAGACACATCCTATACACAATGACGAAACCCACAGATAGAGACAGAATTCTGAAAGCAGGAAGATCGAAAAAAAAATTACACTCAAGGGAACATCCTTGAGATTTACTGCAGACCTGTCACAGGAAACACTCAAGGACAGAAGGCAGTGGTGGGACATAGTGACAAAACTTAATGAAATAAATGCTTTGCCTAGAATACTGTACCCAGCAAAACTCACTTTCAGGTTTGAAGGAACAATACATGGTTTCACAGACAAACAACAGCTCAGAAACTTTACAGACTCAAAACCATTCTTAAAAGAAAAACTGACCAACAGACACACCAAACTTTGATATAAAGATGGCACTAACTTCCAGGACAATTATTTCTCTCAATGTCAATGGACTAAATGCACCAGTTAAGAGACAGAGTGGCTAAATGGATCAAAAAACTCAATCCAACCTTCTGCTGTCTACAAGAAAAACACTTGAATAGTTAGAACAAATATAGACTCAAAATAAAAGGCTGGAGGAAAATCATTTAAGCAAACAACACCCATAAAAAAGCTGGAGTGACCATACTAATATCAGATGATGCAAACATTATACTTAGGAAAGTTTTAAGGGACAAAGATGGACATTTTGTATTAATCAAGGGATACGTACAGCAGAAAGAAATTGCTCTCCTAAACATATATGCACCGAATGAGGGACCAGTAAAATATTTAAAAGAATTGCTGACAAATATAAAAAATAATATCAATAACAACACAATAATTGTGGGAGACCTCAACATGGCATTGTCAACACTTGACAGGTCAACCAGACTGAAACCCAACAAGAATATACTAGACCTGAAAAGAGAAATGGAAGAAAGAGGCCTAGTAGATATATATAGGACACTCCACCCATAGAAGCCTGAATACACATTCTTCTCTAATGTACATGGGACATTCTCCAGGATAGACTACATGCTAGCATATAAAACATACCTTCATAAAATCAAGAGGATAGAAATTTTGCAGGCTACCTTAGCTGACCACAAGGCCCTGAAATTATATGTGAACTAAAAAGAGACACAGAAGAAAAACTTTAATATCTGGAAGTTAAACAGCCTAATACTGAATAACCAGTGGGTCCAAGATGAAATCAAAGAGGAAATCAAAACCTTCCTAGAAACAAATGACAATGGAGACACAAACTATCAGAACCTATGTGGCAAAAGCGGTACTGAAAGGAAAATTTATAACTTTGCAAGCACACATCAGGAAGGAAGAAGGGGCATACCTGAATAGCTTAATGATGCAGCTCATAGAATTAGAAAGTGTTCAACAAAAGGACCCAAAAATAGGGAGGCAGAAGGAAATAACAAAACTGAGAGCAGAAATCAAAGAAGTAGAAACCCGAAAAACAATCCAAAAGATCAACGAAAGCAGAAGTTGGTTCTTTGAAAAAATAAACAAGATTGATAGACCACTGCCAAAACTAAAAAAGAAAGAGAGAGAGAGAAACTTGATAACTCGTATTAGGAATGAAAAAGAAGAGATCACTACTCATATGGTAGAGACCCAAAGGATAATCAGAAACTACTTTGAGAAACTCTATGCCACTAAAAATGAAAACCTGGAAGAAATGGATAAATTTTAGGACTCTTATAATTTTCCACGGTTGAATGAAGAGGATGTATTATATCTAAGCATACCCATCACTATTGAGGAAATTAGACAGTAATCAAATCTCTGCCCAAAAACAAAAGTTCAGGCCCAGATGGATTTACTAATGAATTCTTTCAAACCTTTCAAGAGGAAATTCTACCAATCCTGGCAAGACTCTTTCATAAAATCGAAAAAACAGGAACACTTCCAAATAGCTTTTATGAAGCCAACATCACATTGATACCTAAACCAGACAGAGATGCTACCAAAAAAGAAAATTACAGACCAATATCACTGGTGAATACAGATGCAAAGATCCTCAGCAAAATCCTGGCAAATAGGATTCAATGCCTCATTAAGAAGATCATCCACTACCATCAAGTAGGTTTCATCCCAGGAATGCAAGGATGGTTTAACATCCATAAATCTATCAACATAATACACAACATAAACAACAAGAAAAATAGAAATCACATGATCATATCAATAGACGCAGAGAAAGCATTTGATAAGGTCCAACACCCATTCTTGATCAAAATTCTCAGCAAGATGGGAATGGAAGGAACCTTTCTCAATATAGTTAAGGCCATCTACCACAAGCCAGAGGCAAATATTGTCCTCATTGGAGAAAAACTGAAAGCCTTTCCTCTGAATTCTGGCACAAGACAAGGCTATCCTCTCTCACCACTCCTATTCAACATAGCACTGGAAGTACTTGCTATAGTGATTAGGCAAGAAAAAGATATCAGAGAATCCAGATAGGAAAGAAAGAAGTCAAGCTCTCACTGTTTGCAGATGACATGATACTCTACTTACAAAACCCTAAAGTCTTTACGAAAAAGCTTCTAGAAACAAAGACTCATATAGCAAGGTGGCAGGCTACAAAATTAATACACAAAAATCAATGGCCTTTCTATACACCAATAGTAATACGGAAGAAATGGACGTTAAGAAAACAACCCCATTCACAATAGTGCCACACAAACTCAAATATCTTGGAATCAACTTGACTAAAAATGTGAAGTACCTATACAAAGAAAA
This sequence comes from Suncus etruscus, assembly GCF_024139225.1. Classification (NCBI taxonomy): domain Eukaryota; kingdom Metazoa; phylum Chordata; class Mammalia; order Eulipotyphla; family Soricidae; genus Suncus; species Suncus etruscus. Next base: position 59,266,802 of record NC_064859.1, on the reverse strand, counting down.
CTATAAAACTCTGCTCCAAGGAATAAGAGAGGACACGCATAAATTGAAGCACATACCCCGCTCATGGATTGGCAGGATTAATATCATTAAAATGGCAATACTCCCCAAAGCATTGTACAGAATTAATGTGATCCCTCTAAAGATACCCATGACATTCTTCAAAGAAGTGGATCAGGCAGTTTTGAAATTCATTTGAAACAATAAACACCCTAGAATAGCTAAAGCAATCATTGGGAAAAAGAATATGGGAGGAATTACTTTCCCCAACTTTAAAATGTACTACAAAGCAATAGTTATCAAAACAGCATGGTATTGGAATGAAGACAGGCCTTCAGATCAGTGGAATAGGCTTGAATACTCAGAGAATGTTCCCCAGACATACGATCACCTAATTTTTGATAAAGGAGCAGGAAATCCTAAATGGAGCAGAGAAATCCTCTTCAACAAGTGGTGTTGGCACAACTGGCTAGCCACTTGCAAAATATTGAACTTAGACCCCCAGCTAACATCATGTATGAAGGTAAAATCCAAATGGATTAAAGACCTCTATATCACACCCAAAACCCTAAGATATATAGAACAACACGTAGATAAAACACTCCAGGACATTGAGACTAAAGGCATCTTCAAAGAGGAAACTGCACTCTCCAAGCAAGTGAAAGCAGAGGTTAACAGATGGGAATATATTAAACTGAGAAGCTTCTGCACCTCAAAAGAAATAGCGCCCAGGATACAAGAGCCCCCACTGAGTGGGAGAAACTATTCACCCAATAGCCAACAGACAAGGGGTAATCTCCAAAATATACAAGGCACTGACAGAAATTAATAAGAAAAAAACATCTAATCCCATCAAAAATGAGGAGAAGAAATGGATAGACACTTTGACAAAGAAGAAATATAAATGGCCAAAAGACAAATGAAAAAATGCTCCACAACACTAATCATCAGGGAGATGCAAATCAAAACCATGAGGTACCACCTCACACCCCAGAGATTGGCACACATCACAAAGAATGAGGACAAGCAGTGTTGGTGGGGATGTGGAGAGAAAGGAACTCTTATCCACTGCCGGTGGGAATGCCGTCTAGTTCAACCTTTATGGAAAGCAATATGGAGATTCCTCCAAAAACTGGAAATAGAGCTCCCATACGACCCAGCTATTCCACTCCTAGGAATATACCCTAGGAACACAAAAATACAATACAAAAATTCCTTACTTACACCTATATTCATTGCAGCACCATTTACCATAGCAAGACTCTGGAAACAGCCAAGATACCCTTCATCAGATGAATGGCTAGAGAAACCGTGGTACATATACACAATGGAATATTATGCAGCTGTTAGGAGAGATGAAGTCATCAAATTTTCCTATACATGAATGTACATGGAATCTATTATGCTGAGTGAAATAAGTCAGGGAGAGAGAGAAAGACGCAGAATGGTCTCACTCATCTATGGGTTTTAAGAAAAATAAAAGACATTCTTGCAATAATAATTTTCAGACACAAAAGAGAAAAGAGGTGGAAGTTACTGCTCATCTCATGAAACTCACCACAAAAAGGGATGAGTTTTGTTAGAAGAGAAATAACTACATTGTGAACTATCCTAATAATAAGAATGTATGGGTGAAATAGAAAGCCTATCTAGAGTACAGGCGGGGGTTTGGAGGAGGGAGATTTGGGACATTTGTGATGGGAATGTTACACTGGTGATGGGTGGTGTTCTTTACATAACTGAAACCCAAACACAATCATGTATGTAATAAAGTTGTTTAAATAAAAAATTAAAAAAGGGGGAAATAGGGGCCGGAGAGATAGCATGGAGGTAAGGCATTTACCTTTCATGCAGAAGGTCATCAGTTCAAATCCCGGCGTCCCATATGGTCCCCCGTGCATGCCAGGAGCAATTTCTGAGCACAGAGCCAGGAAAAACCCCTGAGAACTGCCAGTGTGACCCAAAAACCACAAAAAAAAGGGGGGGGGGAATAGATTTACTAACTTTATATATCAATGCCATCAAATGGATGTAATACTATTGTAACTATACCACCTAAACTGTAATACCCCCCCTTTTTTATAAGAAAAATTCTATTAGTTTAGTTCTTATCCTTTCTGATTCAGTGACTAGCTTCTCCCTTTTTCCAAATGTCAAGTTATGTTTTTGTTTATCTGTACAAGGTCCAGAAAGGCAACTAAATCCTCCTCTGTTTATGTAGAAGCAATCTTTACAGTTCTAAAAATAAATTAAAAAATAAAAACAAAGAAAGCAATTAATTAATTTCTACTTCTAAATCTGGCATAGTTGTAACCAGATCTAACTTCAGAAAAGTGCTTATTAGCATATGCAGAACTTGTATCAGCTCTGCAAGTGGAGTGTCTTGAACAACAAGGCAGTCTGTCCAAACCTCACCTGTGACTTTTCTCCATTCTATTCATTTTATATAAACTATACCCTGTCTTCAAGATGGGCTAGGATGTGTGTAGCTCTCTCCCACTGCAGCCTGCTGGGACGATTAGCGTTCAGGACTCAGCCAGGAATCTATTGCTGAGTATGAAAGGGAGGTACCAGGTAAAGGGAATTGTGGCTTCTGCCTCAAGGAGATGACTGAGATTCAACCAGGCTTTCTTCTGAATCTAGGCACAGTACAACACATGTTTAGTGACACTAAGGCTACTGTACAAAAAGCTAAGGACTGGATGAGTCTTTTAGAGACAGAAATTTACCCTGTGACCTTATTTTTATGAGGAATCTAAAGAGTTATTAATGGGCTGAAAAGATAAGATACCGGTCTTGCATACATCTGACCCAATTCAATTCCTAATGTTTTCTTGGTCAACCAAACACCACTAAAAGTGATTCCCAAGTGCAGAGCCAAGAGTAACCCCTGGGCACTGTCAGATATGACCCTAAAACAAACAAACAAAAAAACAAAGTAATGTTGATGTCTCTATTTTTAGCATGTATTTTCCTAAATTTATTTAGCTGTATGTTGCATTTTGAAAAATAATCCCCAATTATTTAGTGCTCCCACTGAACTCTATCTACCTTCTAAAAGGGAACAAACATAAAGGGCCTCCTACCAACTCCTCAATCTTCTGTTGGATCATTATGGTTTTGAAAACAGTGATTTTACATTTTGTTGTTAGGATGTAATGAACACTTAAAAACTCCTAACTTGCCAAACTAGAGGCTGGAAGTAGTTTGCCTTTTCTAGCAATCATTTCCTGCAGAACATGCATCCCATCAGGCAAGCTTTAGCACTCTTAAGAAGGCCTCTCGCACCTGCCTTCTGAAGGACTCATCAGGTCATTCAGAGTTTTCTGGATGTGTCACTCTCAAGCCGGGGTGCATGGGGGGATGTTCTAAACTCTCCACTAAGTACAAACAACATAATATCAAATAATATCAATTATATTATTATTGATATCAATAATATCAAATTAAGAGATTATTTAAACTTTCCAAAGTATTTATTTTACCATTACAAGTAAATGGAGTTTTAATGATTTTCCAACAGAGCAAAATAAATAAACAAACAAATAAATAAATAATTATTTTATTCCTTTCTCCTCCTCGCCATTCCTCTCCCACTTCTTTTCTTTTCTTCATGCAAAAGACACTCATGGCAGGACTTTGGGACACAATAGAGAACTAAAGGAGATGACTGAAATATTTCTTGAAAGCTAAACTTAAATGAATTGTTTTTATCATAATAATTTAGTATTAACATTAAAATTAACATTTACAAGTTTTCAATTACCACACCTGACCACCACCTTAGTGCTCAAACCGGGGTTCCAGTGCCATTGCTGACCACCTACTCTTTGGGGCCAGCCAGATTTGTAGGTTTGTAGTCTGGGAGACAATAGGATTCTCACATATTAATCCCTTCCAACCAATTGCAAATGGGACCCAGTTTTCTTCTGGGTCCCAGTGCTATTGCTAATTGTTTGCCCCCTAGGAATAGACAGCTCTGTGTCCCGTCACCAACAGGGAAACTCTAGTCTTATTCCCTTCTACCAAGTTTGAATAGGGCCTCTTTTGTAGCCTCCTCTCTCATCCTCCTTCTGGGTTCCAGTGCCATTACTAAAATCACCCTCTTACCATCAGTCCTCCTTTTCTAAAAGTAATTTCAATTTATATCAAGATATATGTTGAGCCACATTCCATACAAACAATTCAATAGATCACTTTCTTAAACACCTTATATGCCAGCATTTCAAATCACTAAAAGCAAAGATCAATGGGAGAGCTTAGGAAGACACCTTCATTGGGGGATATGGAGAGAAATCCTGGCAAATCTACAAGTCCGCCTAAATGCCTGAACGTTATAGATGATGACCTAAAATTAACACTTAATGGTTTAGCAATGGAAATAAAGGAGTCACTAGTCTGTGAAATTAAGAAATTTATAGATGGACAATTCAACCAACTCAAAGAACTCTTTCAGAAGATGAGAGAATTCATACAAATGGAACTGAAGGAACTAAAAAATATGTTAGCAAGCCAAAATAGTAGAATTACACAGGTGGAGGAAAGCATAGATGAACTTGAAGACAAATTACAAGCCAACAGTGATAGAGAAGTCAAAAAAGAAAGGAGAAACAAAACACTGGAATAAAATGGAAGGTACTTAATGAACAAAGACAAGAGAAATAATCTCTGTATTATAGGAATTCTAGAAAAGGAATAAATCAGGAAAGGGGAAGAATTAGTAGTGAGAGAGATAATAGCAGAGAAGTTCCCCAACTTTGGGAAAAAGGTTACTCTACAAATTCAAGAGACAAAAAGAGTGACAAACAAAATAGACCCTAACAGAACAACACCAAGACACCTAGTAATCCAAATTGGAAAACAAACAAACAAACAAAAAAAACAAAGAGATGGATTCTTTATAAGCATTAAGGGAGAAGAAAACCCTCAAGTATAAAAGAAAAAAAATAAGAGTCAAACCAGGTCTTTTATTTGAAATAGTCCAAGCAAGAAAAGAGTGGAATGACATATTCAAAGTGCTGAATGAAAGAAACTTTCAATCTAGAGTTCACTATCCAGAAAAACTCACATTTACATGGAAGGGAGTATTAAAAAATTCTCAGACAAAAAAGAACTTGCAATATTTGCACTAACCAAGCTGACCCTAAACAAACTACTCAAACTAAACTAAATACCCAACTGCAACAACAACCCTAGACAACATAATGGCACAACAGCTCTTTTTGTCAATAGTGTCCTTAAATGTCAATGGACTCAGCTCTCCTATCAAAAGGCACAGAGTAGCAGGTTGCATCAGAAAACAAAGTGCTCAAACCATCCACCACTGACCCAATCATTTCTAGTCTACCTCATCACTCTCTGCTCTCCTTCATTTGGTGATCCTAGTTTTGTAACCAAAGCAAGGGTTTATTATTATTAAATACTATTCATTCCCACAGTTTATTTCTCTACTAAATTAATTTTTATATTACCTTTTAAATATCTTTTTAGTTTGGAGGTCACACTAGCTATGCTCAGAGATCACTCCTGACAGTGCTTAGGGATCTTATGTGGTGCTGCGGAGCAAATCAGGGTTGATCACATGTAAGGCAAGCACCTAACCCCTATGCTCTTTTATAGGTTTTTAAGGTTTTATGAACTTTTATACTAAAACATATAAATATAATTTTAAATAAACATAATCATATATAGTTAGAATACATACTAAGACATCTGTGATAAATAATATTGTGCTAAATATTAAATAGAGGGATTGGAGAGATGATACAGTAGGTAAACCACTTCTCTTATAGCTAGATGATGCAAATTCAATCACTGGCACCCCATATGGTTCCCTAAAACTACCAGGATGATTCCTGAGCACAGAGTCATGAGTAAGCTCTGAATACAGTCGAGTATAGTCCCAAAACAAAATAAATTAAAATCGAAAAGAAAATAAATGAAATTAAAAAGACATTTTAGAGGCTGAAGGATAAGATTTTTATTAAAATAAACTATGTTTTCCTTGTTTTAAAGATATCCTTAGATACTCGGAATAACATTGTATTTTGCACTAATCTATTAGTATTTAATGTTCATTATTTAAATAAAAAATTGTCTCTCCACTCCACTATATATATTTTAACGGTGAAAAATCTTTATTCCTGTTATGTGGAGGACCAAGTTTAACCATCTCCGGACATATTCCTTAGTTTTCTCTTCCCCTAGAGTAGTGGGAAGAAGAGCTTGTGACCCCTGTGTTCACTTTATTGATCACAAAGTTGTCCTCGGGGAACCAACAGGTGGTGCCATTGTCCTGTACTCCAAGGTAGAAAGAATTCAGTGGGGCCACCTAAACTCCTTCCCAAAGGAATGAAAATGTCACCTGTCACTTCTTTTCCCCAAACATTTTCCACATAGAGGTTCTGGCCTCTCTAATCATGGACTGAAGCAGTTTCCAATGGCACTCCAGAAAAGCTGGCCAAGACAAATAACATACCTCTATTTTCCTCCCAAATACATTTGGACATTAGTTTTCATTTGGGCTAAATTTAACAATTACCAGAAATGTAGAGTACAGCCTGGTGGCATTTTCCTGAAATAGTACTTACTGGACTGTATATGGTCACCCTGACCTCTATACTTGGGGTACTAGAGGCAGTTCCACTCACCACAGAGAGAGGTGTGAGGAGCCCAAGGTGACCATGAGGGATGAAAGAGAATGAGCAGCCCTCTCTGGGGCCTATAATGATCAGAAGACTCTGTGGCTGTCTTAGGGGCCATTTTGTTCCACATCTGTCAAATGATGCCTCCAGCCCACCTAGAGAGTTCTGGGGTCCCTGACATGCTCTCTGCCTGTGACACCACCAACCCAATCTCTCACTCATAAAAACTACCTGACACAGGTATATTCTGGTTCCTGCTTAACTGTGCCAACCTCATGTTCAGTACCAAATGGTCAAACCTTATCCCGGCAAATTCTTCAGAGCCTAGTTATGCAGCCCTAGCTGGGGGTGGGGGGGGCTGGAATTTAGCTGGTGTGTTTCACCCCATGTGGAGTGAGGGTTCATTCAGAAAGTCTGGGTCTGGGCATCAAAGCAGCCAAAGGAGAGCCGGAAAGATGGTACAGTGTTAAAATGCTGACCTTGCATACAGCCAACCCATGCTCCACGCCTGGTATAATATTTGATCCATCAAGCACTGCCAGGAATTAGCTCTGAGCACAGTCAAGTGTGGTCACCCCAAAATAAAAATCTCCTGAAAACAAAAGCTCAAGTTAATTGAAAATCATTTTTATTTAAGTTCATTTTTATCTCTCTCAAAGTGAAATTTCTGGCAAGGTTTGCAGAAGGTAGGTGGAGAGAGTTAATTAAAGGTAGAGAGAACCCCCAAGTTTCCTCAAATTATTTGGTCCATTGAACCCTTTTCAGGAAAACAGTGCTTAAAGTTTGTTCTCTCATCCCCAAACCTACTATCTTTAAGAAAACAAAAAGTGTTCCAAAACTGCACTGGAGGCTACTATTGCTGCAGCTCTCCTACTCTGATCTTTCCAGAATCTCATGTTTCCCACTTAGGGAAACAAGCCTTTAAAGCATTGCTTCTGAACTCACACAGCACATTCTCATCACGGGTGCCCCTGCCCAGACCAGGCTAAGAGTGTCATGGCTACTTCCTTTATAAAAAGCCATTGAAAACCCCATTTTATTATGTCAATATAATAAAGTATTATCCTAATATTACAAATGAAGTCTTCTTCATATTTTTCTTACATAATTTTCTTCTTTTGACTTTAAACATAAGAAAACCCTCTACAGAGGCCTGAAAGCATGGTAGACTCTGGGTATTGATCCCTTTTTTTTTAAACCAGAGAATAGTTCAGCCTGCCAAGATAGTCCACAGCAGATTTTCTCCCAAGGTGCTCAGGCCACAGCGTCTTGTATCAGCCCTGGTGCAAGTGTGGTGTGAAGCTCAGGTAGAAACCAGTTCAATTCTCTGGGAAGGAATAGAGGAAAAAGAGGTGCTCTGAATCACTGGCAGGGAGGACTCACTGGCAGTGGGGCAAAAAGGTACAATAGAGAAATATCAGAGCAGAAAAAGCAGTGACATGGGCTCTCAAAGAAGGATTCTGTGAGGTCCCAAGACTTAGTGCTTTAAATCTTAAAGACTACTTTTTTCAAGACTTAGCAACTTTTCTCACTTGAGTGCACTTCTTTTCTTTCTATTATTGGCTTTTAAACAATACCCAGCAGTATTTGAGGACCATATTTGGTGCTGGAATTTGAACCTGTATCAGAACTATTGCAGCTACAAGAAATGAAAATGCCTTAACTCTTGTATTATCTCTCTGCCTGAAACAATTTTATTTCATAAGGCTTAGCAGAGCTCAGGGCTTACTTCTGTCTTGGTAATACTCAAGGACACTTTTGGTGAAGGTTGAAGGGGCCCTTTCTGGTGCCAAGGGTTGAACCCAAGTCAGCTATGTGCAAGGCAAGAACCTTCACCACAATATTTTCTCTGGCCCCAACTTTTGAGAGTTGCATGTCAGAGTGCAGGAAGGCCGAAATGGAAGAAATTTCACAAATACTCTTCTCTAAAGCACTTTTTTTAAGGCCCATATCCAAAGGTTCTTGGGGCTTACTGCTTTCTTTGTACTCAGGGTTCACCACTGGAGGGCTCAGGAGATCATATGAGATGCTGGGTATTAAAGCTGGGTTGGCTGGCCACATGCAAGTCAAACACTACCTCCTGCACTATCACTCCACTTTTCCAGTCAACATTTTAAGTGTTTCACATGAGTGATCAGATCCAAACTACCACAAACACCATAGTTGTTTTTTTTGTTCTGATATCATTGGTGTCAGAAAAACTCCTGTGTCTTCACAGGTTCCTTATTGTAATCAAGAAATAATATAAGGGCCAGAGAGATAGTATGGAGGTGGGGCATTTGCCTTCCATGCAGAAGGTCATTGGTCCGAATCCTGGCATCCCATATGGTCCCCTGAGCGATTTCTGAATGTGGAGCCAGGAGTAACCCCTGAGCTCTGCCGGGTGTGACCCAAAAACAAAAATAAAATAAAATAAAATAAAATAATATAGTTCTCAGATTCAACTGAAAAAGTGAGACAATAGATGGTGCTGGTCAAGATACTTTTCAAGTACTGTAACTAGTAGAATTTATAGGCTCTGTTCAGAATCCAAAACTGTTTTTTGGTTATTTTGTCTCTCTAAAGCTAAGGTCTTATGAAATAATTTTTACAAAAAATTTTAATTTTCATCACTAATGCTAAGCATGTATAAAAATTGAAGAGAAATAGACCAAATGTTAAAAGGGTTTGTGCCTACATTGTGGGATTTTTAAAAAACAGCTATTTTTCCCCTTCTCTCATATTTTTGAACATTTTGTTTAAATTTATTATGCTCCACAAGTTGAGAAAATAGTGCAGAGAACCTACATTTACTTCCTCCATCTGCCCCTGACGGTCAGTCACAAATTAAGCCTCTTGAGTAGAATGATCAAAATCAGAATGTTGACGTGAGTATAGGAAAGTCACTTGACTAAAGTCTTTATTATGCTTTCACAAGTTTCACACATGCAGTTATGTAAATTTTTGTGCAAATTCATTTTAATTAATGCAAAATTATTGCCTCTTTAGGTTTGAGTATTTGTACTTTTAAAAAGTATTTATAATAAAGATGTAGTTATTTTATTACAAAAAAGAAGCTAGAAGTTAACCTATATCTCAGTGGTAGAACACATGCTTGGTAACTATAAAGCTTATGGTTAGTCTCCAGTTCCTCACGAAAGAAAAAAAATAAAGGAAAGAGGGAAGGTTTATTTTTAAGTTCTTGGGGCCAGAGATATAGTACAGGAGTTAAGGAACTTGTCCTGTGTGTGCCCAACCTTGATTTAACCCTGAGCACCACCAGAAGTGTTCCCTGAGTACAGAGGCAGGAGTCAGTCCTGAACATCACCGGGTATGATCCCCCAATTCGTACAAATAAATTTATTATATTTAAATTAATCTCAACTCTGAAAACACATGCTCACTATACAAAAAATACAACAAACTTCCTCTGTTGCTAGATTCCCCTTGAATATTCCAAGTAGGATCTTTAAGCTTTTTCAAGGCCTGGAGAATATGATTCTCTCTGACTCTGCTTTCTTACCAGAAGGTGTGCACAGTTTTCCACAGAGTGGCAGGTGTACTTGCCTTTATTGCCAGGCTTAAAACTTGTTAACTTATTGCTTTCTTTGGGAAAACTTGCTTTGTCTCCTTATCATGATGGTGTCTAAGGACAGGCATCCACCTAGACCGCACAAAAGACAGAAAAGTGGGACTTGGGGGCCCACCCAGACACACAATCCTAGCACTCAACAATCACCTGCTTGTTAAGAACAGTAATGGGAGGATAGAGATTTATTTATCTCTTGGCAGCCTGAACTGCAAAGTGCTTTTCTTTTCATCTTTCAGCAAGAGCTGTTTCTGCTCTAATTTGCCAAATTAAATTACAACACAGAAGCGTCTATTTTTAAGACACTGCACAGTCTTATGAGTCAATGAAGCACTATGTAATTGCTATGTTTATTTTGTCATCTATAGATTTAAGGGCATTTCTAAAATTATGACTTGAACTTTGACATATTTCTTATTAAAACTCTTGCAAGTTCTGTGTTGAACATATGGACTTTTTTAAAAAAAAATGTAAGAATAAGAAAATTAACCCCTCCATAACTTCACACCCATAATGGTGTCTTTTGTTGTTTAATTTAGTTTGTGCCTAGTTTTAATACATAAAAGCCTTTTCAGTGAAGGCGCTATCACACCAGGCTATTTTGTAATGTCTGCTTTATCTTATTTTACCTCTAGAGTTGCCTGGGAAGAAGAAGGAGTAACTGTTATTAACTTTCAGTCATTGAAATTAACTCACCCCATAACATTGAATGATGGACACTAAACCATCTAGGGCTCAATCCAGGCCACATTATAAAGGAAATGGATCTCAGTTTAAGTTGTGCTACAATATCTTTGCATGGAATAGAGAAAAGACAGGGCTGGAGAGATAGGACAACAGGTAAAATGCTTGTCTTGCACACAGACAATCTGGGTTCATTCGTTGATGTTATATATAATCCCTGAATGCTACCAAGAGTTAGCATTAATCATAGAGCCAGAAAAAGTACTCTGTTCACTAGGTGTAGCCCCCCAACAAACAAACAAACAAACAAAATGATGGAAGAAGAGGGAAACAAATTATTTCTAAATACTTGTTCGAGGAAATAGAATAGGTGGAGAGCCCTATATTTAGGGAGATAGAGAAGCATAGTAAGGGAATATTAAATGGCCAAAGGCAATAGAATTTGAGAACTGGCCTCCAAAACTGAGTTTAGGAAGGGTAGGGTGGGGCTTAAAGGGAGTGAATCCTGACACAGTGATGGAGGAAAGTGGTAGATGGAGGGTGTGGTGTTGGAACATTGTAGGCATGAAGCCCTATTAATAGCAGTATAGTAAATTGTGGCTTTGACTAAAAAAAAAAAAGAGTTAGACTGAAGAGAAAGAACAGTAGGTAAAAAACTTGTTCAGCATGTGGCACATGTTTAATTCCCAGTACCACATATGGTCACAATTCCATCCAGGTGTGATCCCTGAGGACAGAGAGAGATCCCTGAGTATCTCCAAGTGTAGATCTCATTTTTGTTAATTGATGTGTTTTAGCAATCCTATGGGCCAGTGCTATAGCATAGTGGTAGGGCATTTGCCTTGCACGTGGCTGACCCAGTGTCCCATATGGTCTGCCAAGCCAGGAGAGATTTCTGAGTGCATAGCCAGGAGTAATCCCTGAGCTGAGCATCACTGGGTGTGGCCCCAAAAACCAAACAAGCAAACAAACAAACAAAAAACACCCTAAAAAAGCAATCGTATGATTTGTACACTTATCATACATGTGTATTATATGTACCAGAAAGCTTCGAAAAGCACATTATTAGTGTTAAGAATGGAGGGCTGGAGGGTTGGCCCTGACAATACCCAAATTTGGACACCTTCTGAACTCAAGGAATCTGAACAATGGTTGAATCAATGGGAACTTCACTATAATTCCAGGCTCAGAGAAGCTCTTTTTCATCATTCTGGTATAAGAGATATGACTTAGTCTGAAAGTGAAAAGAAACAGGGAGTGAAAAGCTGTGGTCAAGGTCTTCCAGAAGGACCTTGATTTACCACCCTGAGACAATCACAGGAGATCAAGAATGAACTTCCTTGCTAGGAACAACAAGCATCCTCCTTTCAGCTATATTGTCTTGGGCTATAAATGTGGAAAACTGAATAGGCAGAATTAATTTGAGTTCTCAAGAGAGTAAAGGTATAACATGGTTTGTTTGAAACTGGATTTGCAATAAGCCAGAGTCCTGACACTTTCTGTCTGCTTGAGAGAGTAAGCTGATCCTTCTGTGCAGAGCTAGAGGCCGTCCCTATTTTCTCCACCATGTTCTCCTCACCTCTCTCCACTCAGCTGTCTTACTAGCTGCAGGCACAGGCACAAGTGAGACTCTCAACTGCTCAGTCATAGCATCCCCTTGCTAAGATGTGGCAGCAGCTATACAGGATGTGGGGTATATCTTGAAAGCCAGCCTTTCTCAGTTTTGTAACCAAAGGAAAACTTTTCTGGAAGCTTCAGCTCTTTTGGTGGGCCAGAAGGAAGGGATAATGTGGCTTACATCTTTCACAGCAAATGTTTCCAGATGATGGATAAGAAGTATTTACTGGCATCACAAAAACAAGAAAGAGCAGAATTGTAATGTGACGGGAACTTCTTATAAATGGAGGTGGAGAAAGAAGTCAATGAACTTTAAAATAGCTTCCAACTTTAACAACCCAGGTTTGCACACTCTGCTTCTAAATAAGGGAAAATATGACTCAAACTTGTAAAACATACTTGCTCATTCATTCAAGTAGCCTTAACTGGGACAAGGGACCTTCAATGAAAAAGAAAAATTTGATTTGAATTAAAACAAACCAGAAAATTTTTAAGAATATGAGAATCTTCCTTGCATCACAACATGAAATGACAGCCCAAGAAATTTATCATAATTTGTAGTTTTTATTTATCTTTAGTGAGGGGAGGAGTTGGACAATACCTGAAAATGATCAAGGCTTACCCCATGCTCTGTGCTTAGTGATCATGTGTAGCAGGATTCTGGGGACCACTTGTGATACTGTGAATTAAACTGGAATAGGCCACATGCATGGCAAGTGTCTTATCATGTGCTATTTCTTGGGTCTAATTTGTAAATTTTATAATTCAAAAATGAAGTGAAAACATTCAGCTTTTGTGTTTTAACTCGGAGCTTACTGGTCTCCAGTTGGACAAAGGCATTTAACACAAAGCCTACTTTATAGTAAAGAACTGAATATCTTAGAGTGGCATATTGTAGACATGACAAGCTTCAAAAAACACAAAAGTCTGTACCCCCAAATCAGTGCCAACACAGCCCACTGCTGAGAAAGATTTGTTGCCCTCAATCCTTGCCTGATGGAAGGAAGCTGTAAAAAAACAAGTTTTATTATCTTTAGGAATAAATGGCCTTAGTTTTCTGATATGGAGACAGATCTAAAAAGTGCCAAAATATCCAAAACTAACATAGCCGGAGAGATAGCACAGCTGTAGGGTGTTTGCCTTGCTCACAGTCAATCCAGGATGGAGGGTGGCTTGAATCCCAGCATTCCATATGGTCCCCCAGGTCTGCTAGGAGCGACTTCTGAGCCCAGAGCCAAGAGTAATCCCTGAGAGCCGCTGGGTGTTACCCAACTCCCCACCCCCCCAAAACAAACAACAACAACAACAACAAACTAACATAAAGTGGAGTTCACTTTACTAAAGAGTGTTTTGTTCTGAGTTTCTGCTTACTTTGTCCTCTTTGGACTCTCAAAGGCCACTGTGAGAAGCAGATAGGACAGGATAGGATAGGAGTGAATCTCAGATATACTTGCAAATGACACTACAAGAAGAGAAAATGTACACCCACAGGTTGATGGTGAAAAGCCAGACCACACACATGGCTGGGCAATAGCACCTCAGCAGAGTAAGTACTCAAGGGTTTGCCGCATCCAGGGGAAAAAAGCTATTCCCAGAGAGAGCCTCTCACACTAGTCTTCCAACTACCCCCATAGAATGTTCTCAAACTGCCAACGATAGGTTTATCTTTGTGTGATTCTCCAAGGGAAGAGCTACATTGCTTTATCCTTGAAGGCCTGATCATTTAAAGATACTTCAAAGGAACTGTAGCGGCTCTATCTGGATTATAAATGTTCTTCAGATTCAATTACACTGATCCTCAGTGATACTAAGAAAAGTTTTGTGGATGCTTGTATGTCCATATTAGGAGGAGGGAACCCAGATATGGACTATGTCTATGAGAAGTATGGGTGACTTAGCACAGTAGGATAGGCATAGCGTGATGGAAAAGTAATTGGTAAAGAGAACCCAAAAGAAGATCAGTCAGAAAACATCTCCACAGATGTAGAGTGTCCCCCAGAGCACAGGCATAGGGTCCAACAGAAACAAAACCACCAGCAGTGGCATATGGTGAGCAAAGAGACAGAGCACAGATCTCTGCATGGCAGTCTGAAGGTGACTGGTCAGGGTTTTGTCTTGTCTAAGCTCTGGTCTTAACAACAGAGCTGAGAAAACAGAAGTAAATGAAAAACTCGGCAAAGAGTTTTAAACCAAGGTCATTCAAAATTCTTCTACTTTGGCTAGAGTGACAGCACAGCAAGTAGGATGTTTGTCTCGTACGCAACCAACCTGGGTTTGATTTTCGGCATTCTGTATGGTCCCCAAGCCCACCAGAAGTGATTCCTGAGTGCAGAGCCAGGGGTTATCCTTGAACACCACAGGGTTTGGCTCCCAAAAATACCAAAAAGAATTTCTCATACTTTGTTCCTAATAAATAGAACTGTATTATTTATGTGAGATCTGCATTTAACTATTTACTTGTAGCAAACCATTAACCATATGAAAATATTCAGAGTCAAGTTAGAGTTAAGTAAAGGTTCATATACAAACCACATTCTAACGCTTCGTTTATATGACAATTGTTTAAGGTATCAAGACATCTTATGCCAGGAAACTTCAGGGATAGGGTCTCCTCATATTTAGGCCAAGGCTTTTCCTTTCCAAGTCCCTCATATTTTGGTGGGCCTATGCAAACAATAATTGCCACTCTAACACCGTTTTTACTGTGCTCCTTTGACTCTAATCCTTAAGAAAAACAACCCACTTAAACTTGTGAGGTTAACTTAAACTAATATGCATGTGCATGGGAATGTAAAAAAGTACTTTGCCTTCAATGTTTAAGGAGTTACACAAGTTTTCTGTCTTTAGATTGCTTTATGTGCCACTAAGAAATACTATGTACTACAATCTGGGGACTTGAGGGACAAAGTAATTGTACATGGGTTCTGTTTTATTTTTCTTAATGTACTTTGGCTGAAAGTTTAAAGTTAAGATATCAGCAATGGGACTACTGAGAATTTTGTTTATGGGTGATTGTCCTTCCACTGTAACTTTACCTTGTCCTCTTTCTTTGCATCTTTGTTCTCATAATTAAAAATAAAAAATTAATAAAAAAGATATTAAGACATCTGGCAGGGAGGAGAGACAGGGCCTATTGAAACTAATGAGATGACATTAAATATACTTTGGCTTTGGCACAGTATTTACACAACATGTACAGCATTGTTGGATGCTTCTTACATATGGATTATAATGTATGAAGCTAGATTAAAAAATTGTGCACAATGTAAAAATGCATACCAGTGGCAGAATAAATATCACCAGAGGCCTTGTACTTAATTTGTATTCAACTGACCTGGGTTCTATTCTGGATATCCCACTGTTTTCTTAGCCTGCCAGGAGTACTTTTTGAGTACATACCCATACCATACCATAACACATTTGTGGCCCATAACCAAAAATAAAACAAATAAAAATATATCCCAGGGCATAAAGATAGTACAGAAGATAATTTTTTTGCCTTGCTGTGGCCAAAGCTAGTTTGCTGTCACCAGAACCACCATGAGTGACTCCTGAGAATGAGGCAGGAGGTAGGCCTGAGCATCACCAGGTATAGTCCCCAAACAAAAGGAGATAATATACATCAAAATGCCTGTTTTCTTCAAATCTCCAAATGGACCAAAGAGATAGTTCAGTGTGTAAGGCATTTGCCTTGCATTTGGCATATTTGGGTTCTACCCCCAGTGTCCAATATGGTTCCCCTTACCACTGCCAAGAGTGATCTCTGAATGCAGAGTAGGATTAAACTCTGAGAACTACTATGTGTGTCACGTACCAAAAACAAGATAAAAATTTAACTCATGGTCCAGAGCAATAGTATAGAAGGTGGGCACTTGCTTCACATGAGGTCAACACAGGTTCAATTTCTAGTATTGCATATAGCCCCCTCTGCACTGCCAGGAGTGACTCCTGAGTCTGCAGAGTCAGATATAAACCTTGGCATTGCTAGGTGTGCCCCCCCCAAAGAAAGAAAGAAAGAAAGAAAGAAAGAAAGAAAGAAAGAAAGAAAGAAAGAAAGAAAGAAAGAAAGAAAGAAAGAAAGAAAGAAAGAAAGAAAGAAAGAAAGAAAGAAAGAAAGAAAGAAAGAAAGGAAGGAAGGAAGAAAGAAAGGAAGAAAGGAAGGAAGAAAGGAAGGAAGAAAGAAAGGAAGAAAGAAAGAAAGAAAGAAAGAAAGAAAGAAAGAAAGAAAGAAAGAAAGAAAGAAAGAAAGAAAGAAAGAAAGAAAGAAAGAAAGAAAGAAAGAAAGAAAGAAAGAAAGAAAGAAAGAAAGAAAGAAAGAAAGAAAGGAAGAAAGAAAGGAAGAAAGAAAGGAAGAAAGAAAGGAAGAAAGGAAGAAAGAAAGGAAAGAAAGAAAGGAAAGAAAGAAGAAAGAAAGAAAGAAAGAGAAGAAAGAAAGAAAGAAAGAAAGAAAGAAAGAAAGAAAGAAAGAAAGAAAGAAAGAAAGAAAGAAAGAAAGAAAGAAAGAAAGAAAGAAAGAAAGAAAGGAAGAAAGAAAGGAAGAAAGGAAAGAAAGAAGAAAGAAAGAAAGAAAGAAAGAGAAGAAAGAAAGAAAGAAAGAAAGAAAGAGAGAGAGAGAAAGAAAGAAAGAAAGAAAGGAAGAAAGAAAGAATGAAAGAAAGAAAGAAAGAAAGAAAGAAAGAAAGAAAGAAAGAAAGAAAGAAAGAAAGAAAGAAAGAAAGAAAGAAAGAAAGAAAGAAAGAAAGAAAGAAAGAAAGAAAGAAAGAAAGAAAGAAAGAAAGAAAGAAAGAAAGAAAGAAAGAAAAAGAAAGAAAAATACCTAAAAGAAATCATAATATATTACCAGGATCCTGAAAAACTCCTTAGAAAAAAAAGGGGAGGTTCTAAAGGGCCTGAGAAGTAAGGAGAATGCTCAGTCCTTTGGGGAAACTTGATTTTAGCCCTCACTTTGATCTCATCTTTCTTCTTTGTCTTTCAAGTCTTCTCCATATTCATGTCATGTTTGCCTTTCTACTCTGGTCCCATTGCCCCTTTCTCCTGACCCTTTACATCTTGTCAGTTCTTTCCCAAAAAGTTGTGAGTGGAATTCAGTGAGGGGTCTGTGAGTCTGTGATGCTGGTGGCCTTCCCCAACCCCCAAGGCTGTGTCACATGCTGTCCTCAAACTGCATTAGGTAGATATATCCCTTCTGATACATCAAGGTGCATTTTTTTTTCTCATGCTCTGCAGCCACCAGAACTTCTGTAAGGAACAAAAACCTGAACCTCTTAGCCTCTGAGACCTCTCTTTTGTCTTCTTGGACACTGTGCAGAGGATCTCAGTGATGGGTCAATCTTGGATCTATATATACAGAAAGACAAGCAGGGAGCATACCCCCTATTTCAGGGCCTGTTGTTACCTGAATAGTGAGTACATCTTAAAAGAAAGTAACTCCAAGGACTGCTAAGACGGGAAATGAGGCCAGGAGTAACATGATCTACATTAACTTAAAATGGTTTCATGGAGCCGGCAGTTCTCTTTAATAGGCAATTTGAAATAATATCAATATTTATGTGGCATTTATACAACTGCTACTAATGCAGCCAACACCTCTACCCTGAAGTATGCAAGGATTATCAAGACGCTGGTCTTATTCTTCGGATGACAGGAGCAAATCGCTCCCTAGAGCTTAACTCACTCTTTGGGTGCACAGGGGGTCCATTTGGAGTGCAGAAAGAGGATCTGTACTCAATGGTCCCTGACAGCCCTGCAGGTTAATGCAGCTTCCCAATGCTCCTTCTCATCTACCATCCATCAGGCTCATTATCCCCGTAATCAGACCACAAAGAGGGCAGAGATGATGTTCTTCAGCTAAAGACAAGCAGATGGAGGCCCAGGCTGTGTCAGCATAGAAACAAGTGCCTGTGTTGATTTCATGTGAAACTCAAGCAGCGACAGGAAGAAACAAGCTCTGTGCCCTTGAAGAACATAGGCCTGCACTTCAACCCCTAGCCTTGAGGGCATGTTTCAGAGTTAGGTCCTATAAGGGAAGCTTGGTGTCTGCTCAGCAGTCAACCCAAAGTTTCCATTTCTCTGCAACTGTTGGGCCAAAATGAACATTTCTCCCTATCTTCTGCCTTCTTCTCAACTTAATAAAAAATCAGAGATCATTAGACAGATTAGTAGGAGAAATGAACACTTTTTATTACATCTATGTAAATAATCAACATAAATTGGATTCTAAATTAAATGGAGTAAGGGGAAAAATTACCCTTAGCTAAGAAATGGTGATTGTTGCCTGGGGCTTCAATGGTAGAGGTGGAAGCACACAGTGGTTCTCAAATGTTCTCTCATTACATGTTTGTCTTCCCAGCCAGGGAGACATTTCTTTGATAGAAAAGTTATATCTGGGGGCCTGGCGGTGGCGCTGGAGGTAAGGTGTCTGCCTTGCCTGCGCTAGCCTAGGACGGACCGCGGTTCGATCCCCCGGCGTCCCATATGGTCCCCCAAGAAGCCAGGAGCAACTTCTGAGTGCATAGCCAGGAGTAACCCCTGAGCGTCACAGGGTGTGGCCCAAAAACCAAAAAAAAAAAAAAAAGAAAAGTTATATCTGATAAATATTTGGCAAAAAGTCCCAATTAGTATTTGTTTGGGTGCTTAGAGGAATGATGAACTTCCTGGTCAGAAGGCAGGTTTTAGGTTGACTCCAATCCAATGTAATCCAATTCAACGTGATTGTCTTGGTGATCTCATATGTAGACATTCTGATAGGATTCACTGGAAACACTTCCAGAGGTCTATGATTCATGTCTAGCAGTGAAGAGTAAGAGTTGGTTTAGAACATCTGAGTATGAAAAGTTCTTCACAAACTTCATCTTTGAAGGCCCTGACCTGGTGTTACACTGCTGTTACACTTCTCTCTTCCTCTCAATAGTTAAAGTGGCAGGAGGTGGCAGATCACTTAAAGCAAAGAATCACACACTTTGTTTTTCCTAGATGTCCCTCTGTCTGGTTGGTCATGTAGATTTGTGAGCTGCTAGGATAAGCAGCCTCTACCCACAGAACAGGGCAGCTCAGCCTGAAGCTAGAAGGAGCTAGCAAGATTTCTGTATGGATATGATGGGAACATGGGGAAGAACCCATCTCTCCTTAGACTGTAACATCCAGACCCATACAGTCCAAGCTTTAAGCACAGAGCATTGAAAAGTTTGTTACAACCAAAGATAATTTCCCGAAGAATCGTTACTTGGTTGTTTCTCACCACCTGAAGAGACCAAAGGTTTTCTTCTTAAAATATCATTCAGAGTAAAAGCGATTGCTCTGAATTCAATGCACTTTGCACTCAGAACCTATGATCCTGGGAAAAGGAAAGGAACCTTATGTACCCCTAGATAGAATATGACACCCCTCCTCCCAGGTTTCCCAGAGAATTTGAGCTCCAGGTCCCCAAAGTGTGCAATAACTTCCTTCCATTTCCTCTCCCATCTCTAATCCATCACGTTTCCAGAGCCCTTCCCCCCAATTTGCTTTCATGGTCTTCTTTGGTAGAGCAATCCATGGAGGCATCTCATTTTTCCCATGAATTCCTCTAGCTTCATACTTCCCTATACTGAAAAGCCTCTCCTGGAGATGAAGCTCAAAGCCTCACCTGCTTCTGCAACCAGGCAGGCTAAAAGAAGTGAGAAAAGTTTCTATTTTCATCTTTTTAATTTTCTCATGTAAACTATAATGTTAGTCAAAATACAGAGCTATATCAGTTCACCTACTATGAGGCATAACTTGGAGTTGAATTTTTACAAATAACAGTGACAGTTCCTATATAGCAGGATCCCACAAAGGTGTTTGGGTGTACTAGTAACAATGGGAAGGGCAGCTCCAAGTTATAAATCTTCTGCCTTTTCCTGCTGGCTAGAGGGTTTGAAAAGGGGTTAAGAAGCAAGTGAGGTTTCAGTAAACCCAGACCAAGGAGTGCATATATACTTAAAATGATCTATACATCCAAAACAATCACAGGACCAACTTGAATAGAAAAAAAAGTACTTTAGCTACACAAAATGATTAAACTCAGAAACTGGCTATCCAGCACTGACTAATGAGAATGCTTCACAGATATCAAGAACAAGTCTGTATTCATAACAAGGGGGCAAGAAACTTTATTTTTTAGCAGTTGTTTAAGAAACTCTTGCTTCTATGTGACAAGGGAGGGTAGAGCATACATTGCCATGCCATGCATAAACTTAAGGGGAATTCAGCCCACCAGATGTATCCCTAGATTTCCCTGGTGTGGAGAGCTGAAATAACTCCCAGAGGGTTTCTCAAAAGGCCTGCTGTGGACGCTTCTTCCCCTGTGTGGATAGTTGAGGAATTCCTGAAGAGATAAATCCATGCTTGGTATCACATTTTCTGTCATTATTTGGCACTCTCTTCTTTGTAAAATCTCAGGCAAAATTATGGCCTCAATCAAATAATTTGGCTCAGAAATTCCAGCACCAAAGATTACTAAGAACCCCTTTTCTGATAATATTTAGCACCAAAATCAAAGGCAATGTTTTTTCTCTTTTTCAAATATGTCCTTGTAGCTTCAGTCACTGGTAATCAAGGGCTTATCCAGAATGCAGATCTTGGACTATTGATTCTTCTCAGAAAATGGGAACTACACCTTAGTGAATATAGTTCTTCCTTTCCTTTACCACTAAAACAATAAGGCCATTTTAGCAAAGATCATGATCCTAGATTTTTTCTACTTCTTAATAATCCCTTATTTTGCATTTGAAGTTATCTTGCAAAGAGCTGCCTTGAGATGTGACCTTCTCCTTTGTAACTCAGAATTCTTACGGCTCATATTCATAGCTTAAGTATTGTCTACTGTTAAACTTTGCTTTGTGATTGTAAACATTCTTCTCTATATCTATGACTGGCTTAACCCTTTATAAAACCCCCTGCTTAAAAATTAAACTTGTTGCACTCCTACCAGAAGATGTGTTGACCCCACATACTTGTGTATGGTTTCATTATTTCATATTTTGCTGCCAGTGCAGCCCACTTTCCCTGAAGTGGATTGAAATCCCACTGGCGCTGTAGGACTGATGCCTCCTTCAGCAATACATAGCTGTGGCATATCATCACATGTACAAGAAATGGGGACAACCATCATGGGGAATAGGATTTTTGGTATGATAATGAAGAAGAAGGTGACTGGAAGTGGAGAAAGGCTCCATGGATCAGTGAGTTTATTGAGAGCTCTGGAGCCCTTAATGGTACAGACATATCCTTAAACTTCTTATCTGGGTTTAATCAGAGTGAAAGAAATATAAATAAATGACTTATGAAGCTTGAAAAACCCTTTAAATGCTAGTTTTCAGGCTAATTTGTAACCCCAGAAGACCTTGGGTGGGAAGGGGCAATGATACAAAAGCTTTGACAATAACAAGAAGTTAAAGAAGGAAGATATTCCTACAGAGGAGTCAAAGTGTTCTTCATTTCAAGACTTGGTTTGCTAAAATAAAAGTCACAAATATGAAAAATTGAGATGTCTCCCAGGCAGACCTAGTAAGAAGCTTCTTCTGTAGGTGGATGTTGAACCCCAAGAAACTCACACAGAACCCCAGGCCCTATGTACCTCTGACCTTGCTCTTGTTACTGTTCCTATCCTGCATAGGCTAACTTCCAAAGCATGGGTCCTCCATTGTGAGGTGGCCTAAAGCAATCAAATTTTATATCTCACTTGAAACATGGTCCATGGCAATGGGTGACACTGGGCTGGGCATTGAGGGTCCTGCTATGCCATGTGATTATATAGAAGCACACCCTTTCTCATGCTCTCTAGATAGCAGGAAGAAAGAAAATACCTTTGGCTTTCTAGAACATGACCATCTTGTCTAAGTAAGTATGTAATAAATATTGAAGAGAGTGAAAACTCACTTCAGTACACACACACACACACACACACACACACACACATTCTTAAGGCATATGATGTTTTCTCTGTCACACCTGGCCAACAGATTCTACTAGTTAACTCACACGTTGAACAGACCAAAAGATTTTTGCTAAACAAATCCTACTTTGCCACAGAAGCCAGGGCTTCACTTGACACATGAAATACAGTTCATTCAAGTTCCTTTTTATAGAAAAATGAAAGCTCCACTGTATCCAAAAGTGCCTCGGTAGAGGGGGTTGTCATGTCAACGATGTCTTCCTCTCACTCTGACAGAGGCTTATTATCTCTAATTTGCTGCAATCTCCACCAAGACTAGCATTCTTTGGGAGTTTAGGCTGGTTTAAAAACTTGGCCTCTGATGTTACAAGAAATCCTATTGGCTATTAATCTGTAAAGTCCCTGGGAGCCTCTAATCAACTGTTTATCAGCTGCCTCACCTATTTGGAATCAGGGCCAGGGAAAGTTGTGTATCATCTTCTGGAAATCAGACTGGATTACAGGATTACCAGGCCCTGCTGGGGGTAAGGAACCTTCACTGAAACTGACACCAGGGCAAGAATTTTAAACTTTTGTTTCAGAACAATACCTCCAAGGAACCAAGAGTCCAAGAGGCTTTTGATGTCTGAAGACCTAAAATGAAGTTAATTGTAGAGGGGAAAAAAACAACTACAAAAAGGAGGTGGGAATTAGAGAGGGAAAATTTGGGCTGAAAGCAAGATTAGAGATCAGAAGAGTCCCGCAAGGGACAGATTGGATTTCTCTGACGACATTGCTCCAAGAGGTTAGAATCCAGTTGCTTCTCTACTCTACCATTGTTTCATCTCTTTCTTCTGTCAATAAAACTGAGCATGTTGAAATGACCGGGTCACGATGGTATCAGGTTTTGTGTTTGCCCCCAGAGGAGAATTATCCTTTCTCTCTCATCTCCCTTTAAAGCAATACCTACATTGCTCAGGACAGCTGCTTGTTCCTTTCAGTACCTTCAGAAATGTGAGCTGAAAGCTAACATGTTTTCTTGCTTTTTAAGGGCTTCTATTCTCTTTCTCTGAGACTCTGTAATTCAGGTATTGTTTCTGATTATATTCTATATTACATGTATACTATAATTTAGCCACAAATTATATATAATAATATATGTTATATTATATATTATATTTCTGATTGTATTCTCTGGAGGCCTCTTACATGGTTTTCGTATTTTCTAATTATTACCTGTATTTGCTTATTGGTTTGAGTGCTCCCCACTACCATGTGATTCCAGATATTTCTCATGATTTCATGTTGAGTCCTTTCTCCTGTATTCCATAATATAGCTACTGGATTCTCTTGGGTAGAAATACTGGGTCAGTGTTATCTTCCAGACTGCTATTGTGTTTTTCAGTCCATTATTTCTAGAAATAAAACTTTTTTGGAAACTTTCTATTTTATCTATCCTTGTTTTTAATTTTCAATTAAAATTTTTATTTAATTATTATGATTTCCAAAGCTAATCAAAGTTAAATTTTAAAATGTTTCAGCACCAATGTCTGCCTCCTCCTCAATGTTCCCAGAGTCCATCACATATTGCCCAGATTGCCATCATAATAGGCACCTTTTTCAGTTTGGTTGTTAGTGTTTGAATTTCATGATTTCATTGTTATTGACTCTGTGACTTGGATATTTAGTTCTATCCTTTCTTAATACCACCAATGCACCTGTGTCTCTTTGGTCCCTGTTCCCCATTATTATTTCTGTCTTTCTTCTCTTCCACTCATTTCTTTTCTTCTCCTCACTAGATCTAGGGCCAAGAGTATTCTAGACAACTCCAATTTAGACTATTGTATTACTTCATGCAGTTATTCCAAATACCATATATAAGTGATATCATCCTGCATTTATCTGTTTTCTTCTGGCTTACTTCATTTAACTTAATATCTTCCAGTTCCATCTATGTTGCAGTATAATTCTCCATTTTTAAAAGTTATCTTCTTGATTCCAGTTAACATCGCTAATTTTTGCTTTAATATCTTCTCTAGGCAACCTCTTCTCTATTACATTTGAATTTTTCACAGGTTTATGCTTCATTTCACAATTTATAAAAACTACTCTTTTCATTTCGTTTAAGGTACATGGTAATTTCTTTATGTTGAGTTAAAAAATCTGTCTTTAAAAGCTTACTGTGAAGGCCTTGTATCAGCACTAAAGGTTACAGAATATAATCTTAGGTCATTTTTATCAGGATAATGTAATGACCATTGCTTAATATACCAATACTTCTGCATTTATGTAGATAATTGGAGCTTTAGTGCCAACACAGGGTAAGAACCCAGCCCCACTGGAAATGTTGCTAGTAGAGAAGAATACAAATGAGAGTGTAGGCTGGGAGAGATCTGGAATTTACCTGTCCTCTAGCTTAGTCCAAACTAGTCATCCACTATGTGGATCAATCGCAGCCACAAAGAAGACTGCAGGGGTGGGATGGGGCGTTTCCTAGAATGTGTGGATACAGCCAGGAAGATCCTGCTTCAGTTTCACTTTTAATTAATATGCTCAAGGGTCTCAACCAGAGCAGAAAGCACTGCAGGCGAACACAATCCTAATAATGTTTCACATCATACCATGACCAGTTGAGGAGAGAGGCCCCTCTCTCTCTTTCTTGTCTTTCTTTCTGTCTCTCTCTCTCTCCTTCTCTCAGTTACTGTCACTCATTTTTTCTAACTCTCTCATGCTCTCATTCTCTATCTCTTTGTTTCACTCACTCTCTCATTCTTTGACTCTTGTTTTGTTTTGCTTTTAGCCACATGTTGCAGTAATCAGACTATTCTTAACTAGATGAATGGTGGGTGACTCCTGCTAGTGCTTAATCTAGGCCTGCTACAGCCCTAAATCTCTCCCCAATTCAGAAGACTATCGAGGAGAGCACAATTGAAACTTATACAGTTTCCAGCAAGTTCCACAAACCTCCTCCTTTCTGGATTTGTCCAGGCTCAGACACCACCTGCCTGCACCCAGGGTTATTGGTCCTGTCCCTGAACACACTTTTTATCATCTGCCACTTGTGTTCCCTAGTGGACTCAAGCCCTCAGCAGTGGGCATGGCACCTCTCCCCACAGTGCCTATTTGGTTGTTTTCTGGTTGTGTGGGTTTTGCTATCCCTGATACCTGCTCCCTGCCATTTGGCCACAGAGATCTGCCTCTATACCCTATTGCCCTTGGCAGAAGAGAATCTCTTTTGCCAGGTGGCCCCTCAGATGCAGAACCCCTAGAAGCCCTGCAGAGTGGAGCCCTTTACACTCCATTCCAGAGCCCAGGTAGCAGCCCTTCCACTCTTCTTTGAGATATCATTCTTGAGCATATCAGGTTAGTTTAGAGTTTTTCTTATTCTCTATTGAGTGTCCTGTAGCTTCTGCTACATGAAGCTTCTTCTCCTCCAAATATTCAGGCCTTGTTCATAAACTATCGTTCTATAACTGTGCCATCTTGCCAGAACCACGTATAAAACTTTATGAATGAGCTGGACTTCCCTGGTATTCCAATACATAAAAAAATAAAAATGGATTCAATGTCTGTATGGAAGGCCCAAGCATGACATATATGTATTATAAATTGAAACAATTCATGACATAAGTGTTAGAGATGGCAACACAACCATAAGGGAAATAAAAATGAATTTAAACAATTGAGACTAAATAACATTGAATAGTGATTGAGGAAATGGAATATTCATATCCCCTGCTCATGGATTGGAAAAATTAACATCATTTAAGAGGTAATACTCATTAAAACATTCAGTGCAGTTTCTATAAGGATAATTATAATGTTTTTTTTAAAAAATATATATAAAAATACTTAGGAAATTCATATGGAACAATAAACTTTCATAAATAGCTAACTCATTCTTGAAAAGAATATGGGGTGGATATCACCTTTCCTAATTTCAAACTTCAAACTCTACTACAAGTGGTAGTATTTAAAATGGCAAAGAATCAGAATAAAGTCAGATTATCAGATCAGTGGAATAGAACTGAAAATCTTGAGGCAGATCACCAAATATATATACAAGTTAAATTTTTTTTTTTTTTGGTTTTTGGGCCACACCCAGTAACGCTCAGGGGTTACTCCTGGCTATGCGCTCAGAAGTTGCTCCTGGCTTGGGGGACCATATGGGACACCGGGGGATCGAACCGCGGTCCGTCCAAGGCTAGCGCAAGCTAGGCAGGCACCTTACCTTTAGCGCCACTGCCCGGCCCCACAAGTTAAATTTTTAATAAAGGAAAAAATGTGAAGTGGAGAAAGGAAAATCTCTTCAAGTTGTACTGGGAAAATTGGACAACTATTTGCAAGAAACTGAACTCAGACCTCTTCCTGACACCAAGCAAAAAGGTCTAATCAAAACAAGAACAGTCTCACTCATCTATGGGATTTAAGAAAAATAAAAGACATTATTGTAATAATACCCAGAGACAATAGAGATGAGGGCTGGAAGGACTGGCCCATGATATGAAATTTACTACAAAGTGGTGAGTGCAGTTAGTTAACTACACTAATAACTGTCACAACAATGGTAATGAGTGAGAGAAGTAGAATGCCTGTCTTGAATACAAACAGGGGATGGGGGAAAAGAGGATGGGGAGCATTGATGGGTGGAATGTTGCATTGGTGAAGAGGGGTTTATTTTAATGACTGAAACCCAACTACAAACATGTTTATAACATGGTGCTTAAAAAAGATAATATTTTAAAAAACAAAACAAACAAGTTAAAAAACCTTGATATCAGACCTGAAACCATTACAGATATAGAAGAAAACATAGACAGAACTCTTCATGACATTGAAGCTAAAGGTATCTTCAAAAATAAAACAGCACTGATCAAACAAGTGAAAGCAATTATAAACAAATGGGACTACATTAAATTAAGAAGCTTTTGCACCTAAAGGAAATGAGGACCAGAATACAAAGACTACTCATGGAATGGGAGAAAATATTCACACAATGCCATCTGATAATGGGTTAATATCTAAGATATATAAGGCACTAATAAAACCATCAAACCCCATCAAAAAATGGAGAGAAGAAATGAACAGACATTTCCTCAAAGAAGAAATACAAATAGTAAAAAGGTACCTGAAAAAATACTCCACATCATTAATCATCAGAGAGATGCAAATCAAAACAACAATGAGATACTATCTCACACCACAGAGACTGGCACACATCAAGAAGAATAAGAGCAATTAGTGCTGGCATAGATGTAGGGAGAAAGGGACTCTCACTGCTTGTGGCAATGTAGATAGCTTTTTTGGAAAACAATATGAACATTCCTCAAAAATTAGAAATTTAGCTCCCATATTACTCAGTAATATTGCTCTTGGGAATATACTTTAGGAAACCAAAAACACAGTGCAGAAAAGGCACCTGTATTCCTATGATCATTGTAGCACTGTTCACAATAGAGAGAATCTGGAAACAACCTTAGTGTCCAACAACAGATAAATGAATAAAGAAATCGTGATACCTCTATATAATGAAATATACTACACAGCTGTTAGGAAAAATAAAGTAATGAAACTTGCTATGGAAGGATATGGAGAGTAATCTGATTGAAATGAGTCAGAAAGGATAGATATAGAATTAATGAACTCATTTGTGAGATTAAAAAAAATGTATGGGCTGGAGTGGCGGTTCAGAGCGGTAATGTGTCTGCCTTTCCCACACTAGCCTAGGACAGACCGCGGTTCTATCCCCTAGTGTTCCATATGGTCCCCCAAGCCAGGAGCAATTTCTGAGCACATAGCCAGGAGTAACCTCTGAGAGTAACCAGGTGTGACCCAAACCCCCCCCCAATAGTATGGTAATAATATCCAAAGACAATAGGGATAAGGACCAGGAGAATTAGTCCATGGTAGGAAGTTTGACACAAACAGTGGTGCAATACAATTAGGGCAGAGAAAAGACCACTATGACAATAATAGTTGAGACTGATCACTCTGACTGGGAACTGGGTGCTGAAAGGAGATAATATGCTGATTCCCCTTCAATAACCATATTGCAAACCAATGTTTAAAAGAGGAAAAATGGAATAGCAAGAAAGAGTGAGAGAAAGAAAAAATGTCCGTCATAGTGTCAAACAAAAGAGAGGCCAGTGGGAGGGCAGGAAGCAAACGGGAGATGGTGGTGGAAGTGTGCACTGGTAGAAGAGATGGGTTTTACACATTATATAAATGAAACTCAGTCATGAACAACTTTGTAACTGTATCTCACAGTGATTCAAAAATTTAAAAATGGGCATTGTAGTAAAAAATAAAAAGAAAAGTGGTCCATAGTAAAGTACATAGTACATGAAGGACAAAAATAAGTTCACAGAAAAATTTTATAAACTGTATAAAGTACAAGTATATGTACATTAAAGTACATAGTATATGAAGGACAAAAATAAGTCCACAGAAAAAATTTTAAAGTTGAAAAGCTCAATTCAGAAGATTGACATAAAACTTCAAAGGAGGGGCTGAAGTGGTGGCGCAAGCGGTAGGGTGTTTGCCTTGCACGTGCTGACCTAGGACAGACCTCAGTTCGGTGCTCTGGTGTCCCATATAGCCCCCCAAACCAGGAGCGATTTTTGAGAGCATAGTCAGGAATAACCCTTGAATATCACCAGGTGTGGCCCAAAAACAAACAAACATAAATAAATAAACAACCCACAAAACAAACTTCAAAGGAGCCATAAAAATGGCTAATAGGCAAATAAAACATGCTTATCACTGACTTTTAGAAAAATAAAAATAAAAACCATAAACAGATACTATCTTAAAATTGTTTAATGAACAATGATAAGTATTGTTGATGAAATGGAGAATAAGGTACCATTATGCAATGTAGGTAGCAACTTATATACTTAAACAACTTAAACTTAAAATAGTATGGAACTTCTTTAAGAAGCTAAAAATAGACTACCATATAATCCAGTAAAACTATTCCTTGTATCTTAAGGATGTGAATATATTACCACAAATTTTCATGCCCACCCCAATATTTTTGAAGGATTATTTACAATAACTAAGATACATATTCTACCCAAAATTCCACCTATGGGTGTTTAGATAAAATGTGTCCTATACACACAATGAAAAACTACTAGCTATTAAAAAAATAAAGAGTTGCCATTTAGAAAAAATAAAAGGAACATGAGAGGATTATGTGAAATAAAATAAATCAGTGGAAAAAGACAGGTTTTGGATTATTTTGCCCATGTGTACAATAGAAAGATATAAAAATTGTTTAATGACCAAGGCAAATAAAATAAAAATCAGGTGTCTGCCTTGCATGCGCTAGCCTAGGACAGACCGAGGTTCAATTCCTCAGTGTCCTATATGGTCCCCCAAGCCAGGAGCGATTTCTGAGGGCATAGCCAGGAGTAACCCCTGAGCATCACCGGGTGTGGCCCAAAAAAAAAATCAACCAAAGTACACTGATAATAAAAATAGTGTGAGCTAACTAAATTTTCTGGGAAAAAAATTGGTTGAATGCCAAACTTTTCAACCTTTCCATGAGTAGCTTATAGGTTATTTTTTATTACCTGGACGGATCTCTTCAGAGGGGCACAGAATTTACCTAAACTACAGTCAGTGACATTTGGTGCCCATTTGGTGCCAGGGTCACACTTAGGGCCTCATGTGTGAAAGACACATTCTCCACCCTTTGAGCTAGCTTCTACCCAAACTATTTTGACATTATATAACATTCATTAGGCATTTATCTTATATTTCAATAATTTATATTAAAATGTTTAATAGTAGCACGTAACATGTGTTACTATAACATTTCAATGATCTTACATGTAGTTTACATAGTCCCATTAAGTTAGTACCACATCAGGGGCTGGAGAGATAGCATGGAGGTAAGGCGTTTGCCTTTCATGCAGAAGGACAGCGGTTCGAATCCTGGTATCCTATATAGTCCCCTGTGCCTGCCAGGGGCGATTTCTGAGCATAGAGCCAGGAGTAGCCCCTGAGCTGCTGTGTGTGACCCCCCAAAAATAATAAGTTAGTACCACATCTATATCTAGGACTCTATCACTTTGTATAACAGAACACTATCCCCATTAAATAATTCTTTATTTTGCCACTTGGTCATTTCATATGACCTTTCTGTAATTCTGGCACAAATTTTTTTAAGTTTCATGTAAATGACCACTCCCCACATCTTTGCAAAATCAAAGCCTGGCACATGGTCATGCAGAGAAATAGGAAAATTTCCTCACTCCCCTCCTCCAACTTTCTCCTATCTCTATACTCGTAGTCCTTATGCATTTGACCAGTTCTAAAATAATATTTAGTTTTGACCTACTTCATGTGGCATAATGTGCTTAACTAAGGCTTGTCTGCTTTGCAGATTGAGTCAGAATTTTTCTGTGTTTAGGCTGAATAAAATTTCAGTGTATGTTTATTCCACATTTAGTGTACCCATTGATCTATCAGTGAACACTTGGATTATATACACCTTGGGGTATGTATAATGGTATTATGAGTAATGTGACTACGAACACAGGTATACAAATATATCTTTGAGTTTAAATATAATTCTCTTTTAAGTGACTTATTTTAATGGCTTAATGTACATATGACAGAAATGTTAAGACCCTTTACCCTTATGTTATTGGTAATCTGGATCCTCGTGTGCCTCCATTTCTTCTTCCTTGTTACTTTCATTTCTGTAAAACAAGGTCCAGGGTTTGCACAAATGTTATATATTCCATTTCTATTTCCACAGAGGAATATAGCCATCCAAAATTTGTTCTGCTCCCTAAGGCTTACTTCACCTAATATAATGCCTTCTAGCTTCATACACATTGCAACAATTAAACATTTTAATCGTTTTTATGGTTTCATTTAATTCTGTATATAGACCTCAACTTCCTTAGCCATTCATTTGTCATTGGACATTAGTGTTGTTTCTATATCCTAAATATTATACTATAATATTAATACTATTATACTAAGCACTGCAATGAACAAAGATGTTCACATATCTCCTTAATGAATGTTTTTGTGTTTTGGGTACAAAGCAAGTAATGAAATTATTGGGTCATATGGTACCTCTATATGGTCTCCACACAGGCTTTTCATAGAGACTGGACTAGATGACATTACCGCCAGCAGTAAAAGAGAGTTCCTTTTTCATCGCATCCCTGCCAATACTGTGTGATCTGGTAGTTCATTGTCACTTAGATTTGGATGTTATATAATATATGTTATACACATGTTATATACTTTCTATAATAATCATCATTGGGTGAGATCAAGAAAAAATTCTTCTAGTGCTTTCTGTATGTAACTAAATCGATAGTTGAAAACACTGAAACTCCTTCACTTCTCAGAGGCTTGTGATGTTTGCCCCCCCATAACTTACTATATTGCTATATTAGAGTTATTAGAATCTGTGAAATTCATTTCTCAGGCCACCTCAAGCTTAAAACCCTCTAAAAGATAGGCAAAACACACTTAGTAAAAGAAAAGACTTTTAAAAATGCCCCATGTTATGTAGTTTTGTTTGAAGGAAAGAAAAGCAATAGTTTGGGGTACAAAATAAGAAAAAAAAATAAAATTAAAATAACAAAAAGAAGTCAAATACATTGAAAATGGGTGAAGTCCTGCTAGACTCTAGAGGCTTTCAACCTCAGTTTGAGAAAGGGTATAAAAAAGGTAATTTTTTCTCATTTTCTACCCCAAATTATTGCTTTTCTTTCCTTCAAACAAAACCACATAAATCGATTTATCTAGCTCCATCTCTTAAATAGAGGGGAAAACAAGGGAGGGTACCAGGACCAAACAGATATATGATCACTAATAGTAATCTAGACAAAGAGGGGCCACATACTCTAGCGGCCCGGGGGGTGATGGTGAGGTATATGGGTTGCAGAAAGGGAACTGGGATGGGGGGAGGACAAATTTGGTGATGGGTATTCCCCTGAGTCAATGTTAATATGTACCTAAAATACTACTGTGAAAGATATGTAAACCATTGTGATCAAAATAAAAAAATTAAAAGAAAAGAAAAAAAAGATAGGCAAAACCATACCCAGTGGATCAGAAGAAAAAAAGTCTCATCAAAATCAAAATCAGGGGCCAGAGTGGTGGCCCAAGTAGTAAGGCATTTTCCTTGCATGCCCTAAACTAGGATGGACCGTGGTTCAATTCCCACAGGGTCCCATATGATCTCCCAAGTCAGGAGCAATTTCTAAGCGCATAGCCAGGAGTAACCCTGAGCATCATCATGTGCGACCCAAAAAGCAAAACTAAAAAATAAAAATCAGAGGACCTTCCCTCAGCATAAAGCATTTACTACAAGTCCACAGTAAACATGATATATAATGCAGAAAAACTAAGATCGGGCACAAGACAAGGTTTCCCACCATAACCACTAACACCACTTCTATTCAATATGGCAAGTACTTGCCATAGCAATTAAGCAAGAAAATATATATCCTGGATATTGAGATAGAAAAGAAAGAAGTCAAGCTCTTGGTATTTGTAGATGATGTAATACTATATTTAGACTCTACAAAAAAGGTCCTAGAAACAATAGATTTGTATATCAAAGTGGCAGGCTACAAAATTAATACAGACAAGTCCATGGCTTTGCTATATGTAATAATTAAAGAGAAGAAAACATATTTTAAAAAATCCCATTCACAATTATGCCTCCAAAAAACAACTACCTTGAAATCACCTTAACTAACGAGGTAAAAGATTTATACAAAGAAAACTACAAAACGCTACTTCAAGGAACAAAAAGAGGACGTGAGAAAATGAAAACACATCTCCTGCTAATGGTTTAAGAGGATTAATACTATCAAATGGCAATGTCCCCAAAGCATTGTAAAGATTCAGTACAGTCCCTATAAGAATATCCATAACATTTTTCAAATAAATAAATCAAACACTCATGAAATTTATATGGAACAGTATCACTCCCCTTAAAAAGCTAAAGCAATCTTTGGGAAAAACAAAGGTGGGAGGTATAGTTTCCCGAAACTTGGAGGACAACACTGGTAATGGGAATGGCCCCGATTCAATGTCACTATGTACCTTAAATATTATGGTGAAAGATTTGTATTTCACTTTGGTCACAATAAAAATTATCTAAAAAAAAACAACTATGATACTCATATAAAGGCATATCCTCAAATCAATGAGATAGAATTAAATATCTTGTGATAGACACTCAGGTATATAATCAGTTTATGTTTGATAAAAAAGCAAAAATATAAAATGGAGCAAAAAAATAACTCAGTGAGTGATATTGGGAAAAATGGTACAAAAATAAAGATTTCAGACATCTTTCTACACCAAGAACAAAAAGTCAAATCAAAATGAGTTAAATTACTTGATAGCAGATCTAACTTTATGTTAAATGAAGTAAGCCAGATCAGTTCAAATCCCAGCACTGCATATGATTCCCCATACAGTTCCAGGGATCTCTCCTGAGCACAGAACCAGAAATAGTCTCTAAAAAATAAAGGAAGGAAGTAAGCCAGAAGACAATAGACAAATACAGAATGATATCACTTATATGTGGTATTTAAAATACTACATGATGAAATGCAATGGTTTAAATGGAGTTATCTCAAACAGCCTTGGCCACAGAGTATAACAAGAAGAAAAGAATTTGAGTGGAAGAGGAGGAAAACCAATATAAAAGGATGGGAAAGGATGGGTCAGGAGCCAAGTGGTCTCAGGTGCATTGTGATGTTAAAAAAAGGAAGTAATTAAATATCAAAGCTAAAGGCAACAATAATGGAATCAAGAGACCCAAACTTTAACAATCTAAACTTAAAATGGGACTTGTTATACTGGCAGGATAGGGACAAGGGGGTGGTATTGGATGAACTTGGGGAACATTGGTGGAGGGTGGTCAATACTAATTCATTGTGTGTCTGAAACCCAACTATGAATAGCATTGTAAATCACAATGGTTTCAATTCATTGCAGCACTATTTACCATAGCAAGACTCTGGAAACAACCAAGATGCCCTTCAACAGACGAATGGCTAAAGAAACTGTGGTACATATACACAATGGAATATTATGCAGCTGTCAGGAGAGATGAAGTCATGAAATTTTCCTATACATGGATGTACATGGAATCTATTATGCTGAGTGAAATAAGTCAGAGAAAGAGAGAAAAACACAGAATGGTCTCACTCATCTATGGGTTTTAAGAAAAATGAAAGACATTCTTGCAATAATAATTTTCAGACACAAAAGAGAAAAGAGCTGGAAGTTCCGGCTCACCTCAGGAAGATCACCACAAAGAGTGATGAGTTTAGTTAGAGAAATAACTACATTTTGAACTGTCCTAATAATGAGAATGTATGAGGGAAATGGAGAACCTGTTTAGAGTACAGGCGGGGGTCGGGTGGGGAGGAGGGAGACTTGGGACATTGGTGATGGGAATGTTGCACTGGTGATGGGTGGTGTTCTTTACATGACTGAAACCCAAACACAATCATGTATGTAATCAAGGTGTTTAAATAAAAAAAATAAAAACAACAAACTAATGAAAGAAAAAAAATTAAATTAAAAAATTAAAGAAAAAAAATTTAAAAACTGAATCCTTAAGGTACATAGAAGAAAATGTAGAAAAAACTCTCCATGATATTGAAACTAGGTATCTTCAAAAATAAAATACCATTGACCACAGTGTTTAAATAAAGAAATTAATAGAAATAAAAAGAAATACTATTGATCAAAAAAGTAGAAGCAATGATAAACATTACAGGGGCTGGAGGGTGGCACAAGCAGTAAAGGTGTCTGCCTTGCCCGTGCTAATCTAGGAAGGACCGCAGTTGGATCCCCCAGCATCCCATATGGTCCCCCAAGCTAGGAGCAATTTCTGAGTGCATAGTCAAGAGGAATCCCTGAGTGTCACTGGGTGTGGCCCCCCCAAAAGATAAACATTGTATTAAATTAAGAAGCTTCTGCACCTCAAAGAATGATAACCAGGATTCAAAGACAGCCCATGAAATGGGAGAAATTATTTACCCAAAACTTAGATAAGAGGTTAATATCAAAGTATATAAAGGCACTCATAAAACCTTACAAGAAAAAGCATCCAATCTCATCAACAAGTAAGAGAAGAAGGAAACTTCTTCGAAGAAGATATACAGATGGATGAAAGGCCCATAAAAAATTCCTCAACATCATTAATAAGCAAGGAGATGCAAATCAAAACAACAATGAGATATCTCATACCACAGATATTGAGACACATCATAAAGAAAGAATAAAAGCAACCAGTGCTGGTGTGGATGTGGCAAGAAAGGGACTCTTATTCACTGACTGTAAGAATGTCAACTGGTCCAGTTTTTCTGGAAAACAATATGCACATTCCTCACAAAATCAGGAATTGAGCTTCTACTTAATCAGTATCTCCACTTCTTGGGACATACCCTACTGGATTTACACATCCAGGAAATAAATATACTTAGCTAGAAA
The DNA here is from genome assembly GCF_024139225.1 of Suncus etruscus. NCBI lineage: Eukaryota > Metazoa > Chordata > Mammalia > Eulipotyphla > Soricidae > Suncus > Suncus etruscus. The sequence goes on along the minus strand of NC_064859.1, from coordinate 59,230,903 downwards.
GATGATAGTCTGAAGAGAGTGGTTGCAAAGGTGATTTAGGGACCCTTCATTAAAAATCAACAGGAACACTGGCTCCACCTTAGTTGTAGGGGTCTTGTTTTCACTCTTTGATCTGCCACCTCTCCCAGAAGAAGACAATTCAAAGACAATTTTGCATTAGCTACTCCAGGTCCCTTTGGTATGTAAAGGCTTCATTAGATTAGATAGATAGATAGATGATAGATAGATAGATAGATAGATAGATAGATAGATAGATAGATAGATAGATAGATGTTATGTAAAGGCTAAGTTAAATTAGTATAGATAGGCAACTGCCTGCCTCTCCTGTATTTACTGATTCTCATCAGTAAATACTGCATATGAAGGCTCTCACAGTGTGGGTTCTCAGTTCATGAGGCTGTGAGCCTCCAGCCTCATGCAATGTCTGTCTTATTGTCTTAATCCTCAAAACACCCCTGCTTCAGGCCCATTCACCCATGCCTGGTCCCTGGCAATCCCCCAAGATTCAAAAGCAAAACAAATAAAGGACAATTGCACCCCTATGTTCCTTGCAACACTATTCAAAATAGTCAAAATTTAAGAAACAACCAATGTCCAATAATAGATAACTGGATACAGAAACTCTAGTACAAACACACAATGAATATCACTTGTTCATAAGAAAATATAATCATGCAATTTGCTGCTGTATGGGAGGATCTGAAGACTATAATGCTGAGTGAAGTTATCAGAATAAAAGAGACCAATATAGAATAATTTCTCTCATATTTTGGATAAAAAGAAATAAATAATGGAATAATAAATTCTCAAAGACAATGTAAATAAAGAACACAAGACCAGGTATTCAATAGGAAACGTGGCACTCAATTGAGGGGGCTGAAGGACAGTGAGGGACCAGTGTTTATGGTGGAGGGCAGCATTCAACTAGGAAGAGGAAGTGACATTGAAAGGTGGTAAAGTGTTATGTATAAAACCTTATCAGCAACAGTACTGTAACCACACAGCAAAAATCTACATTTAAATAAAAGCACCTCTATAGCAGCAGATCAGTGGTGGGAGGCAAAGGGGTGGTAGAGGAGGCTTTGGTCTACTGGTCTTCACCAGTAGACACTGGTGAAGGGATTGATGTTGAAACATTGTGTGACTGAAACCCCTCATGAATAATTTTCAATATCATGGTGACCAAATTAAAAAAAAAATCTAAGCTCAGAATGTGCATGTCATCTCTTCTGTTATATTTATTGGCCAATGCCAGTCCCATGATTAAAGGTAAGGTAGGTAAATACATTTTACCTCTGAAGGGAAAGCCATAATGTCACATACAAAGATCTGGGTATAGAGAGAGTTGAAGAACAGGGGCAAATAATGTCACTGTTGAAACTCAACTATGGAAAAAAGTTGCTGAGAACATTTGGCCTTGCCAAGAGGCAAGAGTATACTGGTGATCTAGCATTTCTGGGATCAAAGGTTCTTACAAAGTATATATTAAAGATGCTTTTAGAATTCAGGGATAGAAAATTAAAGTGAAAATTCTAATACTGGCCTTTTCATAAATGTTTGAGTTATTAACATCAGGCCTCACACAGCACCTGAGAAAATGAAGCTCTCTAATTCCGAATTCATATAGGAACAATAATTTTTGCCTCACAGCCTTTTCAACGGAGTCACATCCTCAGATCCATTCCTTAAAGATGGAAAAATTATTTTATGGCTGTTACAAAAATAAACCTTGCCTTGCCCTATAACAGAGAGTGAGAGCAAGCAAAATGATATTCCTTCCACCTGAATGATGGAGCCCTTCCACATCAGGATAATCAGTGTCAAATGCTATTTTGGTTTCATCACTCACCCAGCAGCTGGAGGCGAACACATCATTAGCTCAAAAGCAAACAACATACTGCTTCCAGCTGCTGGACCTGGAAATCAGATGTGGTGCCAGGTAGAGAAACACCTTTAGGATCATCTGATTGTGGAAAGACAAGTCCCATCAGAGCTGCATTCTGAAATTAAGTCTCAATCAGGCTGGTTCCTTTCAGATTGCTGCAAGTTCTGATGAACATTCCTGACATTGGTCTACAGCAGACACAGGTTGCAGTGGAAGGACTAATCTGACTTCTGTCCTGCTCTGTTAATAATATAAATTGTTAGAAATGGGAAAGGGGGAGAAATCAGGGCTTCCAGAATCCCTGGTCCATTTTCAAATGACTCTAGCTGGGATGCTTTCCCCTAAGTGCCCTTCTAGAATCTGTTCTTTAGTGAGCTTCAACTACAATGATTACTTGGGAAATGGATGCTATGATTGATGTCAAAAAGAAGATGGTAGTTGATGGTAACCTGACATAGAAAAAGCGGGCACAGCGACCTAGGTGTCTGTCGAAGGGTCTCAAAATAATGATAAAGAAATGACACTATATTAAATATAGTTTTATTATTGATTTGGTATGGTAGAGATGCTGGGTTTACTCATACAAAATGCATTATTAACTTCATTATTTTTTACTTCATTTACTAAGAATAATACCCTTTAGGTCCACCCAAGTTGCTGCAAATGACAGGATCGCATCTTTTTTACATCTGAGTAGTATTTTATTGCATATACATTTCTTTTATCTAATCCTTATTTAATGGTCACTTGATTGTTTCCAATTTTTGTTTATTGAAATAATGATGCAATGGACAAGAAGTTGAATATGCATAAAATGGTACAAAACACTATATGTATTCACCACAAGTAAACTTGGCTTTTAAGAATCACACTGAACCATCTTACTGTCATTTCTAAACATTTCTAGGACTTTATCTCCTTTTATTTAGATCAAAGAGATACATCATATTGATCTCAGAAGAAAAATCAGATTCTGGATATCTTCAATCTAAGCTTATTCCCAAAAATAAGAGATTCAGGGGGCATTTAACATTTTCCATTTGTGTAACTTACTGCATGAACAACTTTCTTCAGCAGCCTTTTAACTTTTTCCATTTTGAGTTTAGCCTCCTTTAAAATAAAATAATTCAATGAATTCTTTATTTTTGCAGTCTTAAAAAGATTTTTTAATTAGTGTAACAAAAAGATTTCCCCCCTTAATTTGATTTGATTTCTCTTTGGTTTTCAGAGGATCCATTTCTGCAGTTTGCCTTCATATTCTAATGGGTAGCTGACCACTGAGCCACGGAAGGGAGATTTGCATTCACTCAATCTGTAATCGCATCTTTGCCAACATGGCAAATGTGGGCCTGACATCAAAAAGAATCAAACTGAACCATTGGATTTCTGCAAATGGGTCTGTAACTTAGTCTGTAATTTCCTTCCTGCTGCAAATCATCTCAGTGGTACAGAGGCAGGTGCTGGATTCACTATAGCAGAAGAACGTTTCAAATGCCCAGTTTGCAAGTGGTTCTAAGATCCTTGCTCGACCCCAAAACTGCTTTTAAATGTAAGAGATCCGCTTCTGGAGTATGGTCACAAGGAGAAACAGTGGCCTAGAGAAGAGCTCTGTACATTGATTACTTAGCACCATAAACTCATTAACATCATATAATCTGGGAATTTCTGATTCACCTTAAACTAAGAAAGTTTCACCCCACTCAGATGTTCAGCACACAGCTCCCCAAGATGTAGTGCTTTGACATGTGACCTCTTTTGAGCTGAAGTCAACTGAAGCACTGCAGATTCACAAGAAACTTTCATCAATCCTGGAGAAAACTGGAGGAATGAAAATTGACATTATTATCCAGAATTAAAGAGTATTTTTTAATAGAAATATACTATCAGAGAAATTTATCTAATAGGCAGAGAAAATAACAACAGGGTCTGGAGTTGAAGAATGGGATTATTACACAATTGAAATAAAGCAAATCAAAACTTCATTCTGTCAACCAAAAAGCTACATCTGACAGATCAGGGCCACCTCCCATAGGAAGTGACCATATCTAGGGGTAACAGGCCAGTTTATAAGGGGCTAGAGCAGGAAGTCTTGACCTTCATGCTGATGGGCTGATGTCTAGGGTGTTTCATCATGTCCTTTATGTCCTGATATCTAGAGTGGTATATTGTGGGTTATAAGGCCGTGGAATCTGCATCATTAACCTTGGGATAAAAACTTGGCCTTTAAATGGAAACTTAGCTTTGTTAGTCTTAAATGGAAACTTAACTTTGGGTTGACAAAATGGAGTCCCTTCTGTTCTAGCATCTGGTCTTTAATTATCATCCTTCCCATGTGTACCTTTTTCTCTTTTGAAGCCCCTTGTCCCTGTCCTTCCCTTAGTTCAATACATTTGTCCATTTAGCATCTATAATCATGTAGATGTGTGTACAATTAAATCTTCTCTCCTACTAATCTGGATGATGTATATTTTATTGCTTATCCAGACTGAGAAAGACTGAGAAAGAGGAAATTTCTTCTGGACACTTACATATCTCATTACAAATACATCATTTGTGATTTCATCTAGAGTAAACTAACAGAAAGAGCTTTTTTTCAGTGTATCCAATAGGCATTTCACTTAAGAGATGAAACCCTGTAAGTGTTGCAACCTAGAGGTAAAGACATAATAATAATAATAATAATAATAATAATAATAATAATAATATTCTGGGTAATAATGCCAATATTACCAATAATGATAATAATATTACCCAGTTCAACCTCAGCTGGACTTGAGACTTGGTGCTCCCTTCACAGTGCTCAGAATGGAGAGGCAGCTATAAAGCCTAACTCTCCCCATCCTAAAATGTAAGGTTCAGAGGGAGCGTCAGTGGGCTGGGTGCCTCCAGTCTTGTATCCTGAGTACTGGTCTTCCAATAAACATTCCTGAAAAATGGTTGAATAAATTGTGATTCCTCAATTACTGCTCCCCCTTCTTGGGCATCTTTTCTTAAACTTCAAAGCTGCCTTTCTCTATGAACAAGTGAGTATGTGGAAAATTCTTTCTTCTTCATACCCGTTTGACCCTGGCACTTAAGAAGCTGATTGTCAGGAGCCGTCTTGTGTGGATAACTCTGTATTTGCAATCAATCTTTCCAAGTCCACAGCCTTGTTCTAAGGGAGATTTTCCAAGGGCTCATAACATTAGCATTGCTTTTCATTGACATTCCCATGGAACTTCAGAGACTGAAGCTTTTTTTTTAAGCTTGTACTCCCGTTGGTGACCTCAGTGGATTGCCTGAGTCTGTGAGAACTTAGGACAAGTCAGGCAAAGCATCAAGAAAGAGAAGAGGGAGCTTCTGTGGCCAGTTCAGCAAACAGCTTTCTTCTTTTCCTCTTTCATAAGGGGAAAAGTCAGGCTCACTTGGAGGTCTTGACAATGCTCTTCAAGAATACAGAGTGGAGCGTAATGTTTTCAGGGGAAGAGTAAGCAATGGGTGTGTAGACCCATCCCATCACCCAAGGCAAACACAGGATTTGCTTATCCCTACACTTCATTAGATGACTGTGGTCTGTCTCTTCACCCTGGGTGTTTGAATTGGAGTTTTCAGCCTTTAAATCTATCAAATTCCTCCCTCAACTATTTTTCTCATGCCCCCTTCAGATTCTTTTCCTTTCCCTTTTGTCAAGTACCTTAGTTTTGTTGTTATGGGGCACTTAAATATTTTTCTTTTCAACTCTCCATCAGTTTTATATCCTGGCATTGCACACATTGGTGAAATCATTCAACACTAATCTTTTTCCTTCTGATTTATTTCCCTTCACAATATACCCTTGAGCTCTTTCTATTTCAAAGCAAATGATAAAATTTCATCATTTTAAAATTTATGTCTTCTAAATATATCATATTTTCTTTATCTAATCATTTAGAAACAAGTTTCCATATTTCATTTATTATCAATAGGTGGGATACATATAATTTTTGTGTAAATCTTTCTCCATTATTGAATTAGATACTTAGAAGAGGGATTGGTAGATCTTGTCAGACCCCACAAGCTCTGCTTTTGCCTCTTAAAGATCCTTCATGGCATTTTTGCAAAATAATGGAAGCAATGTATATCATCCTCAACCAATTTTAAATATTAAGTGATCAAAATATTTACTTAAGATGACAACTTTTGGGCCCGGAGAGTTAGCACAGTGGCGTTTGCCTTGCAAACAACCGATCCAGGACCAAAGGTGGTTGGTTCGAATCCCGGTGTCCCATATGGTCCCCCGTGCCTGCCAGGAGCTATTTCTGAGCAGACAGCCAGGAGTAACCCCTGAGCACCGCCGGGTGTGACCCCCCCCCAAAAAAAAAACAAAAAAAAAAAGATGACAACTTTTGGGGCCGGAGAGGTAGCACGGAGGTAAAGTGTTTGCCTTTTATGCAGAAGGTCAGTGGTTCGAATCCCGGCATTCCATATTGTCCACCTTGCCTGCCAGGGGTGATTTCTGAGCACAGAGCCAGGAGTAATTCCTGAGCACTTCTGAGTGTGACCCAAAAACCAAAAACCAAAAAAAAACACAAGATGACAGCTTTTTTTTTAATTTTTTATTTTTAATTATGAGACCAATGATGCAAAGAGGACAAGGTAAAGTTACAGTGAAAGAACAATCGCCCATAAACAGAGGTCTCAGAAGAAATCCCCTTGCTGACGCCTAAATATTGAACTTACAGTCAAAAAAATTAAGAAAAATAAGGTAGAACCCATGTACAATTACTTTGTCCACAAGTCCCCAGATTGTAGTACATTATAACATTTCTTAGCAGTACACAAAGCAACCTAAAGCCATGAGATTTATGTGACTCCTTAACTTTGAAGGCATAGTATTTTTACATATTCATGCACATACATATTAGTTTAAGTTAACATCAAAAGTTTAAGAGGTTTTTTTTTTTAAGGGTTAGTCAAAAGGGCACAATAAAAATGGTGTTAGAGTGGCAAATATTGTTTGCATAGGCCCACCAAAATATGGGGGTCATAGAAAGGAATAGCCTTGGTCTAAATACAAGGAGACCACTACCCCTGAAGTTTCCTGGCATAAGACCAACTCTAGGCTCCAGGCAAACTAGTTTATTCAATACAAGTCATTGTCTGTAGTGCCAATACAGTTTTATTTTTCACGCATCAGGTTTCTGTATTAAAGATCCTGGAATCTGCACATCCTACATTGAAGTCAGGCTTGTGTGGAGTATCCTCTAGTTTCACCTCACAATTAAGGGGCAATATAGCAAGCCCTGTTCAGTAAGCAGGTCATTGTTCTTGTTAAGTCTTCTCAGTGTTAAGGGAAGTCTCTTTTGAGTAGATCAATGTCAGAGCAGCTGTAGGGTCTTCCCTGGTAGAGGATTGCCTCCAGGTGATGTTATAGACAACCTTGGATGTTTTGTAGATGTCTTCTCTAGATCAGGGGTGAATGGAGAATGCCCATTCTTCTGAGGCCTGTGCCAGGTGCTTATGTAAGATGACAGCTTTTATTTGATCCTTAGGTCCCTATCTGTGTCTGTCAGCCAAAAGTCCAGCAGACGACGTAGTGTAGAGATCTGCTGTTACTATTAGCAAAGATTCTCTTGTGGGATTTTTCTCTAGTCATCAATGGCTGCATTAGGCTGATTTTCACATCAAAGACTCAACATGTTAACTTAGAGATAAGCTGGAGTAGATCCGACTCTGAACATGTTCCAAATCAGCAAGTCTCTCTCCCCAGAGACAAAATTTCTGCAATTTCTTAAGATTTGATTTCATAGAATGCACTTAGGGAAGAGTTAATGTACACATGGGGCTGTGGTTCTAGGTCATGAGATGATTTTCAATATATTATTTACTTATTTATTTTGGTATTTTGGGAGGCCACACCTGGCAAAGCTCAGGGGTTACTCATAACTACACATGCACTCAGGCAATTACTCCTGGGGGTGCTCAGGGACTATATGAGATGCAGGAGTTGAACCCAGGTCAGCTGCGTACTGCATTCAAGGAAAGTGCCCTACCCACTGTACTTTCTCTCCAGCTTCTCAAACTTGACATGGGCATTTGGAAGTCACTGCTCAGCAAAAAGATGATATTCCAAAACCCATGTTTGAGAAGGCATAAAAGGTTGTATATTATGATTTAATCCTCACAGGAATGATCATTTTTCCAATTGAAAATTAATATATTTGTCTTATGAACATTAAGTAGAAATAAAAAATGATCAGATTAAACAGCAAATCCAAAGCCAGTGACAACAGAATCAATACCCAATCTACAACAAGCTAAATACAAAGGGGAACACTTATACTAGAAGCTGGGAGGGGGTAACGGAAGGGGATATGGAATGTATGCTGGAAACAGGGGTAAAGGAAGGACAACATTGGTGGTGGGAATGCCTCTGATTCAATGTTGCTATGTACTTAAAATATTACTGTGAAAGATTTGTAATCCACTTTGGTCAAAATAAAAATTAGTATTAAAAATAAGAAAATTAAGATATTTCATGAGAAAACAAGAAAAATTTGAGGCTAGATGCTTCAGAACCCCGCTCATTTCTATCTGCTTCTTACACCAGGCACAGAATCCCCCTTAAGGACACTCGAGTTATTGGTGCCCCAGAACGGAAGAACTTCTCTAGTGTTCCACTTGCAATTTGGTTCACCTACAATCACTTCCACCAAAAGACATTTTCAAATATTCATTGTAGTTATTTCATTACTCTAAATTCAAGGGCTTTTGAGGGATAGGAGAAGGACCTGGGTGGATTCAGGCCATATCTGGCAGTGCTACTACTGACTTACTCTTGTCAGTGTTTGTGAGACTACATGAAGTGCTGGGAATTGAACCATGTCCATTTCTATGCAAGTCAAGAGTCTTAACCCCTCTACTATTTCTCTATACCTGAATTCAACTTCCTAATTGGATACATAGTTTAGTTACATGATGCAAGATTGGATTTTGAGTTATTAGAATATTGTGTGAATTCTGTAGCAAAATATGCTCAATAATTTGAGACTAAGGACAAAGTCTCACAAGCTTCGACAATGAATATGACCAAAAGATGCAAAAATTCCTTGTGATGATACTGGTATTGTTGTTGTTGTTGTTGTTGGTGGTGGTGGTGGTGGTGGTGGTGTGTGTGTGTGTGTGTGTGTGTGTGTGTGTGTGTGTGTGTGTGCATTTGAGCCAAAGAGCTGTGATGAGGTTACTCTGAGCTCTATTACAGGGGTAGTAGGTTTGCCACATCTAGTGGTGCTTGGGGAATCATGTGGTATTGGTAAGAATGGAACTTGGGTCAGCAAGAACAAAACAAGTTCCTTAACTCCTATACTATTTCTCCAGCCTTAGCAATTTCTTTTATCCTCTAATTCATTTGGCTATATTTATTTTATTTTATTTTGTCTTTTGGATTATACCTAGAGGTACTCAGGGCATACTCCCCTGATCCCTGGCTCTGCTCTCACAGATCATTTCTGGCAGGACTTGAGTACCAGATGGGATACTCATACAAGCTGTACTATTTCTCTAGTGCCATGAATCATTTTATTTTAGGCTGAACATATGACTAAATGTTTATTTGCTTGGTTTGAGACCACATTATCAAATTATACTAACAATCTGTAAACAGATCGTTATTTTATGTTTTTTAAAAGAAAAACTTACCAGTATTCCATTGACTTAACTATTATTTCTTTCCATAAAAGCTGATGGCCTTTTATTTCCCAAATCACCATATTATTTAAAAAATGGTGTTCAATAGGTTTCAGATGTTCTGATATTAATCTCAGACTTTTCAGCCACAGACAGTATCAGGACTTCCGTTGTTCTATCTGTGCTCCTTTAGGAAGAATTGTTAATGGAAAACAGATGCTACAAGCATGGAAAGACCCCAACAGAAGGTGAGACCTCAAGTTGGTCCTCAAGAGCTGGACAAAACCAAAAGATGCTGTGAGGCTATAAATATTTTTTAATAGGAGAGATCTGTAAACAGGGTTTTTTTTTTTTAAAAAAAACATTTAAAAACATTAGAGCATCTCTGGACAGTGTTGGATGATTCCTGTCTATTCAGCAGGAAGGCTGAGATCACCAAGTTGAGTTTTGGCTTTCACAGAACTAGAAGCACTCAGCTCTTGAAAGACCTTCTTTGGGCTACTGGGACTTATTTTTTTGCCTTGTTAAGAGAATGTCTACAAGTCCAGATCACTGTATATAGATGCTCTGTGGCTACGTTTGCTCATCATATAGATAGGTTTTTGATGATAGGCTCTTTTTAATTTAAAAAACATTAATTTTTGTTTTTGTTTGTTTTGGGACCAAACCCAGCAATGTTCAGGGCTCTGCACTCAGAAATTACTTCAGGAGATCATATTGGTATGATCGACCATGTGCAAGGCAAGCACCATATTTATTGTCTTATTGTTGTTCTGCCTTCCTCCAAAAAAATAAAAAAAGCCACCACTAATTTGGAACAATATCATCTAGGTAAATAAAGGAGGAACAAAAGTTTTTCATAAACTTGCAGTTCCTCATTTGACCTCAGCTCAAAATAACCCATCATCACCGTCAACAGCAACAACAACAAAATGTCTTCTAGAGGCTTGTTCTGAGGACCTTTGTTTTATTTCACTCTATGTCCAACCAGCTGAGACCATTTTTCTCCACCTGATTTTTATATTCTTCCAGATTTTGAAAGAACTTAATTGCCCTCTGATTTATATAATCATAAGAGAACTGAAAAATTATAATAATCTGTATACTGGGAGTGAGAGCGTCTTATATCAGTGCCTAATTCATTTAACTCTGGGGGGAAATATCAATTTCCAACAGACAGCTTTATGATTTGCAAAGTGCTGGATCAAAGCTTTGCCTTACTAAATAATCATTCCTAATATTTTGCATCTGTGTTCCAGTTCTCCTAGAGTGTAGCCCTAGTGAGAGCCTTTCTGGGCCTGGTTGTGGTGGCTGCTGGCAGACTGGAGCTGAAATCTGGCAGGCAAGGGACCAGACAGCAGTGAATGTCAGTCATTTTGTCAGTACTGGTTATTTGTATATTCCCTTCTAGCTCACTCTTTCCAACTCTAAAATCCCTCAAAAATACTCCCTTTAGACCACCCCTCTGCTGGTAGCTTCTACCACTAGCATCTATCAGCATCTTTCTATACCTTTTTAACTTTGCAAAAAAAAAAAAAAGTTCCTCTATGTAATAGTCTTAATGTTTCAGGCACTTTCTTACTCTTAGTTCAGACTTGATCTCATCATGTGCCAATTTAAAGGTGTGGGCCAGAAGTGCCACTGGACACAAGCATTTGAATTAAATGATTTATTTGATTGAATTTTATTATTCCCTTTGGTTTTTAAACTTCATGACAACTAACAAAGCTTAATTTTCAGTAGCAAACTGTGACAACCATCTGCTTTCACAATCCTCATCTTTTTATTTTGAATTGTCTCCCTTGTCATGCCCTTCTGAGACCATGCATTCTTCCCTGTGCATTATGTACTCCTGTGTTCTCATCCAAGGACAGAACAAACCATCACTGGACTATGGCCTCGTCTAGCTGTGAATGGAGTTATTTTCTGCAATGCATCAGAGACAGTTTTAGTTGGCAATATCATATTACAGGTCAGGGAGCAAAAGAACCATTCAGTTATTGTCTAAATGGCCAGCATTTCATGCAAAGATTATCTTTCTTTAAATCAACTTTTCCCCCATCATGAGCACAAATTCAATGGAAAATGAGTAAGTGTTGATCTACTCAGAATCATTGGTTCTCACAAAGAGTCAATTTCTGTGAGGATCTATTAATTTTTATTTCCAGATGTAAAACAAATGTTTGATGCACCACTACTCTGATTAATCAAATGACCTTCCTGCTTTCCATTGGAAATTCCAGTGGAATTTTGGCACATGAGAAAATGGTCAGCCTGTTGCAAGAGTCCTAGGCTGCTGTCCTTGCCTGGTATTACCAGGGAACTATAATTATAATGTCCTATTAAGGCCCAATGCAAATGTGCTTGAAAAGGGTATCTCTAATGAGGAATAAAATAAACTCTGTTCAAGACCATTTTCTGTTTGTATGGAACATCATCTGAGCATTATTTACTAAGTGCTCTGCATGTACTTGGAACTAGTCACAATGTTTAAGATGTGGTTTCACCTATAATTTTAAATATGTCATATTATTTACTTCTTACCTGTGATTCTTGGAAGTTAGATTCCTGCCAGGCCCGATAACAGATATTCACTAATAACATACAGCCAAAGGAAGGACCTGATGAGTTCTTAGCTATTGCTTCCCTATTTGGCCAGTTGTAGTGTTACTGCTCTGCCACATCCATTTTGACCTTGCCCAGATCCTGGGCCTGAACCCGACCCTGTCAGAGAAGTATTCAGCATCTATGGTGAGGGCTGAACTACCAGTGCTCAGCTTCTGTCTACACATTGCCTTAGGGCTTAACCACTGAAGACAAAACCAAGTTAAGCTAGTTGACGCAGAGAGGGATTTATCACTGGTTACTAGATGACCTATGGTGTGCCTGAAAAAGCTGAAAGGCAGACACACAGACATTTTGAAAACCATCTCACAGACTCTCAGTAGGAGGTAGTGGACAGAAGTCCTGACCATTCTCCTTTGTATTCCTCCCACCAGCCAAACCAATATCCTGAGTTCAGCCTTTCTAGCCACTTAACTGGTTCCAATTCCAATCTCCCCATTTTCATCAGGAGGTGGACCTAATTGATGCCTGGAACTGAAGTCTTTAGATTTGGGATGAAGTCTTCTATTCTACTTACCCAACTTGGCAATAGGCAGAGAGCAGAAACCAGAACTGTGTTGAAAGGGACATTGATGAAATGCTTCTCAGTCATATTCATTTCTTCTCAGTAACATAACCCACATCTCAGTTCACTTTTATCTCCATAGTCGGATGAATTCAATAGAGCTCAAGGATGATACTTCCAGGAACCACCTATCTGCTGACCAGTTCCAGCCCTGTTATTTTTTTTTATATGAAACACTATTTTGTACAGATCCAAATCTTATGTGAAAGTCCTCTTCTCTTCACAACTTCTCAAGATTATCATTTTTGTCAAGGAAAATTCCACTCTGTTCCAGTCAAAGGAATAAGCTATTTCTACCCTGAGTCACTCAGAGATTCTTGGTATCTATGGACTAGAAACCATCAGGGTCAAGTCAAGTCATCCCTTGGAGGCTGAAGTTGTCAGAAAAAATATTCTCAGAGCTGAAGAGATAGTACAAAGTTAAGGCACTTGCCTTACTTGCAGAAGATTTTATCCAATAACTATCACCCCTAACAAAGCCGAATGCTAATCTTACCTGATGGTCAGACAAGCCCACTGCTGGGAGGGGTCTGTGGTTGGTAATTAAGATCTGGAGGAGGGATGGAAGAGAGGATGAGCAAGACACAGGATGGAAAGAGGAGAGACAGGTTGGGTAAAGTCAAGTCAAGTCATCCCTTGGAGGCTGAAGTTGTCAGAAAAAATATTCTCAGAGCTGAAGAGATAGTACAAAGTTAAGGCACTTGCCTTACTTGCAGAAGATTTTATCCAATAACTATCACCCCTAACAAAGCCGAATGCTAATCTTACCTGATGGTCAGACAAGCCCACTGCTGGGAGGGGTCTGTGGTTGGTAATTAAGATCTGGAGGAGGGATGGAAGAGAGGATGAGCAAGACACAGGATGGAAAGAGGAGAGACAGGTTGGGTAAAGAGCGGTTGCTTAGCTTTGAAGCCATGTGAGTTATGCACATGGTGGTTAGGGCCTTATAATAAAACTTCATGTCTCCTAACTTTTACTGACTGGCTATAGATCATTTCCTCGCCGTTATCCTGAATCTACAGACCTGCTTGGCTGGAGGGGCTGCAGGCACAATCCATCCATCCACTCATGCACCATCAAGGACCATATCATTAATATTTAATTCAACAGATACCCAGCACACATGCTCCTGCAAGCACTGTCAGAAATGAACCCCCACCAAGTGCAGAGATGGGGTAGCTTCAAAGCACTGCCAAGTGTAATCCCTCCCCACCCAACTGATGATCCTAAAAATGTTTTTTGAAGGCATGATTCTGGGCTAACAGTGAGAATAGAGATTATAGAGTTGAAAAAAGCACTGAAGAGTGCTCAGACTTTATTGAACTGAATAGCAGGGCTCAGGACCCATAAACCATGTGCAAGGGCTTACAAAGTCAGCATTTCTTTCCCTTCACTTCTAGCTTAATTCACAGATCATAGTCTGTGAATTTTTATACTGATTTGAGGACAGCATTTTTATTGCCCTTTATTCTGCACCATTATCTTTAGACTACATACATATTATTTCTCCTGTGTTACATACACATATCTCCAAAATAGTCTTGTTTTTTGTTCTATTATATTGCATCCCTTTGAAACCAAACTCTCACAAGAATTGGCCAAATTCCCATCCATGGCTCATTTCTTTCCATTGTCTAACGAAACTCCAATCTTTTTATACTCTTATTTATTTAAATAAATACATTTTTATTTATTTTCTTTATTAAAAATGCATCATATAGTTCACATAGTTAATCATAATATACTTGTTTCCATATAAGTAAAAGCAAAGTTACTAAAAAATAGAAAGAAAAAATAAGAAAAAAAGGAAAAGAAGGAAAACTTAAAAAAGAAAGAAAAGAAGCTTACTAGAGGGGCCGGGTAGGTGGCGCTGGAGGTAAGGTGTCTGCCTTGCAAGCGCTAGCCAAGGAAGGACCGCGGTTCGATCCCCCGGCGTCCCATATGGTCCCCCCAAGCCAGGGGCGATTTCTGAGCACATAGCCAGGAGTCACCCCTGAGCGTCAAACGGGTGTGGCCCAAAAACCAAAAAAAAAAAAAAAAAAAAAAAAAAAAAGAAGCTTACTAGAAGGTATATGTATAAAAATTATTGTATTTCCAATGAAGTTATTAATACAGTGGCAGAAGTTTAGTAAGATTTTATTGTTAGCTGTTCATTTTGTTAAATTGGTGTGTTTTTATAGGAATGAAAGCATCAAACAAATTAAGTTGTCCAGAAATTCAAAGCACTATTACTGCCAGGCCTCCTGGAAGAAAGATGATATGGGAGGAGGCTGCCTTCACTCACTCCAAAAAGCCCTGGTGATATAAGCCCAAATACCAGCATACTTGAAATTTGATCATATTGGTGTCCCTGAAAGAAATCATAGAAAGATGATGAGGCAGGAAACCAGTGATTCTGGGTGATGGAGGCAGTAGGTGTGGTTTCTACAGGGGCTTGGCACACCCTCTCCTCCAAGATGGTCAGCTTTCTGCTGTGTGGTCAGTGTACTCACGATCTTTCATGGCTTGGTTTACATGTAAGTTGAGAAAAGAGTGATTCTATGGATCTGGCCTGGCTTAAACACAGAGACTGCATTTGTACAATCTACTCATTTTCAATCAATCTCAGTCCCAAACTTTTTGTTTTGTTTTTGTTTTTGTTGTTTTTTGGTTTTTAGGCCACATCCGGTGATACTCAGGGGTTACTCCTGGCTATGTGCTCAGAAATCGATCCTGGCTAGGGGGACCATATGGGATGCTGGGGATCGAATCAGGTCTGTCTTGGATCAGCCACATGCAAGGCAAATGCCCTACCGCTGTTCTATCGCTTCAGCCCTCAGTGCTAAACTTTTATTTCGAATTTCAGTGGTCATTCATTGTTAATTCTTCTTCCTCTCTGTCTCTCTATCTCTCTTTCCTTGTATCTCTACCTGACTGTCACTCTTCCTCTCTCTGAATTTAAAGACAGTTTTGTTAACAGCACTTATACCTCCACAATAAACTTTCTCCCTCATTTTATAAAAGTTATTTAAAATGGGAACCATGAATTCCACTTCCTACTTTTGCTTTAAATATACTCTGATTTACAAAGTTGTTCCTTATAATTTCAGCATACAATATCCCAACTCCAATAGAACCCCCAATGTCAACTCTTCTTTACATCTCAGCATCACCGGACAACTCTGATAACTTCTTCTTCTCTTAAATTTTCTTCACTTGCATCTAAATTTTCTGGTATCTTGTAGTGCCTTTTCTGTTTCACCAGCTTTCCTTTCCTGCCCAATCTCCCCCTTTGGCTTTTGTTCTCCCCTTGACTGTTGTTCTATTTTTTTTATCTCTTTGCTTTCATATACCTACCGTATCCCTTCTCTGTATTACAGGATATCCAAGTACTTAGCCAGTTTTCTCAGACACAGCTGCTATTAGGCTCTTGAATCTAAAATGGCTCACCCATAAGGGGTATTGAAGAAAGATAGAGATGAGAATTTGGGATATTATCTCCAGCATAATCTTTGTTTCTTCTTGTATTTTTCCTTTGGAAACCTGCCAGAGTCCAGCTATAATCTCAGTTACCAGCCTAGGAGCCAATGCCAGCTTATGTCTTATAATCTCTCTTTTGTCCCCAGATGTTTGTCTAGGTAGAGAATATGATGGAGGAGCTTGGACCAATAATACAGTGGGTAGAGTGCTTGCCTTGTACATGGCTGATTCAGGTTCCATTCCCAGCATCACACATGGGCCACAGATCATGTCCAGGAATTATCTTTAAGCTCAGAGCCAAGAGTAAGCCCTGGGCACTGTCTGATATAGTACAAAAACAAAGAAAAAGAAAATCTGATGAAATCTACCAAAAACCAAACCCAATCAATTATACTTAATGAATATAAGGTTGCAGCATACAAAATCAGGGTACAAAAATCAAATATTTAAAAAATCTATGTACTAGGAATAAACAATTAGTGATGGAAATAAAAATCAATATCACTTAATACCACATCAAAAAATAAATATGTAGTAAGCCTGAAAAATATGGGAGAGATATGTATATTGAAAAGTGAAATCTTGTTGAGAAAAATTTCAAAAACTCTGAATATAATACTGCATACAAATTATTTATGTATACATAACTGGAAGGCTCAGTTCTCAACAAACTGATCTCCCTCTGTTCAAATAAAAAATCCCAATAAAAATCCAAGAAGGTTTTTGAACTTAAATAATAAGCAGATTCTAAAATTTAGAGAACTTAAAGTAGGTCAAACAACTTAAAGAAGTTAGATTAATGCTATTAGACTTCAGTAATTACTATTAAGCCAGCCACAGTAATCAAGGCAATCTATTACTAGCCTAATCATTAACAAAAAGATACAGTCCAGGAATAGACCCATACATATGCAGTTTTGTTTGTTTTTCTTTCTCTTTTTCTTTCTTTCTTTCTTTCTTTCTTTCTTTCTTTCTTTCTTTCTTTCTTTCTTTCTTTCTTTCTTTCTTTCTTTCTTTCTTTCTTTCTTTCTTTCTTTCTTTCTTTCTTTCTTTCTTTCTTTCTTTCTTTCTTTCCTCCCTCCCTCCCTCCCTCCCTCCCTCCCTCCCTCCCTCCCTCCCTCCCTCCCTCCCTCCCTCCTTCCCTCTTTCTTTCTTTCTTTCTTTCTTTCTTTCTTTCTTTCTTTCTTTCTTTCTTTCTTTCTTTCTTTCTTTCTTTCTTTCTTTCTTTCTTTCTTTCTTTCTCTCTCTCTTTCTTTCCCTCCCTCCCTCCCTCTCTTTCCCTCTTCTTTCTTTCTTTCTTTCTTTCTCTCTCTCTTTCTTTCTTTCTTTCTTTCTTTCTTTCTTTCTTTCTTTCTTTCTTTCTTTCTTTCTTTCTTTCTTTCTTTCTTTCTTTCTTTCTTTCTTTCTTCCTTCCTTCCTTCCTTCCTTCCTTCCTTCCTTCCTTCCTTCCTTCCTTCCTTCCTTCCTTCCTTCCTTCCTTCCTTCTTTCTTTCTTTCTTTCTTTCTTTCTTTCTTTCTTTCTTTCTTTCTTTCTTTCTTTCTTTCTTTCTTTCTTTCTTTCTTTCTTTCGTTCTTTCTTTCTTTCTTTCTTTCATTTAAACAACTTTATTGCATACATGATTGATAAAGGATCAAAGATAATTCAGTGACTAAGGATAATAATGTAAATGCTGATAATTCTGAAATTACTTATATGCAAAAGTTATGTTCTAGCTTGTAAATTACAAAGTACAATAAAACAAGTTCAGGGGCCATAGTGGTGGCAAAAGCGGTAAGGCGTCTGCCTTGCCCGAGCTAGCCTAGGACGGAACACGTCCAATATGGTCCCCAAGCCAGGAGCTATTTCTGAGTGCATAGCCAGGAGTAATCCCTGAGTATCACAGAGTGTGGCCCCCCAAAAACAAACAAAAAACAAGTTCAAAATAAATGGTAGTCCTAAAGGTATAGTAAAAAAGGCAAAGGTTTCTTAGTTCAGTAGAAATTTCTTGCTCAAACTATCAAACCTTGTCCCATATGATTCATCAGCATCAAAAGAAATTATCTTTTCTCTTTCAAGAGCATTGAAAATGGAATAAAAAAGACAAGTCACAGGCTTGTTGGTCATATCATAACAGAGAACTTCAAAATGAAGGATATAACAACTCAATAAGAACATGAAATGTTTTCTTTAGTGAACAAAAGATATGAACAGCTACTTTACCAAAGAATATTTTGATGGTAACTAAGCATATGAAAAGCTGTTTACCACTATTTTTTTAAGTTCTAGGTTTATTTAATGTCTTATAGAAGATGTTTATGCTGGACTCCAAATGTCTGTTATTAATTTTTTATTCCTTACTCAATGAAGTATATTATAAATAGTATAGTTTACTTTTTGATTTGATTTTGCATTATTTTCCTTTGATCCTTTATCTTTTTGCTCACAGTGGAGGGATTAATACATGACAGAAACTGACTGAAGCTCAGAATGTACAGTGTAATTGTTGTGAAGTATCTCACTCATATTTTCTCTCAACCTGAAAGAACCTATATTCTTTATTGCTTTACATGCTAAACCCAATGTATCTTAATAGTAATAGGTTTATTATTACATGTTCTTTATTTTAATATGATGAACAATATATAATACATAGACATAAACATATATAACACATATAAATTGCATATAAAATTTTAATGTATGACCTTATTGATATGTTGATTAATGAAAAGTGTCAAATTATGAATGAAAGCAGGAAAATGATTGACACAATGATACATTTATTGTGAAAAAAGACTTATTCCCAAACTTATTCCTACCTAGGGAAGAAGATAAGGAAAAGTAAAGAGTGATTTTTACAGATATCTACAATTTTACAAACACACCTCCTTTGTACTATGGAAAGGGCAAGAGGGGTTCTAAAACACACACCCCTTTTACCAGGAAATGTATGTTCTGAAATAAATGACTAGAAGGAAGATATGAGGATTGATCCATGCACTCTGAACTCAACAAACCAAAAGTTGTAGGGTGAAGGTGTTGGACTTTTTTTTGTTTTATTTATTTTTGGGTCACACCCTGTGGCGCTCAGGGGTTACTCCTGGCTCTGTGCTCAGAGATTTCCTGACTGGCACAGGGGACAATATGGGATGCTGGGATTCGAACCACAGTCTGTCCTGGATTGGTTGCATGCAAGGCAAATGCCTTATCACTGTACTATCTCTCTGGCTCCAGGTATTGTACTTTCCAATGCAAATGTACCCCTTCTTGTAAAATTTAGTGGGACAGTGCTAGGCTTTCTGATGCAGCAGAGCCATGCTTGGATTCATGGGTATTTATCACAATAAGTTGAGTCCCAAAACAAATATTAACTGAAACAAGCTAGACTAAAGGGAAAAAAGAAGAAAACAAACAGAATACCCCCAGAGCATTGTATATATTTCTAGAAAATGCACATTGATTTTTGGTGGCAGTAAGTGAGATGGTGGTTATATGGAAGAGTGATTGATACTAAGAAGTACTAAGGGTTTGCTCATCACTTAAGTAATTTAAATTTGTTAAGTTTAAATTTAACAAAATATATAAAATGCATCAAGTCGTGGGGCTGGAGAGATAGCACAGTGGTATGGCATTTGCCTTGCACGTGGCTGACCCAGGATGGTCCTCAGTTCAATCCCCGGCGTTCCATATGGTCCCCCACACCAGGAATGATTGAGCATCAGCAGTTTGGCCCAAAAACCAAAAAAAAAAAAAAAAAAGGCAACAAATCATATGTTTAAATATGTGCCCCTTTAAAGTATATCAACGATATATTAGTTAAAGCTGTTAAAATTAAAAAAAAAAACACAAAACACTTCAGATTAGGTCATGTTTGTCCTCTGATCAAAACCTTTCATTTCTCAGCAAAAGCCAAGAATTTTACATGGTCATTCTGGCTCACTCATCCTATCTCTGTGAAGCCAAATAAGCAACCTGCTTGCTGTACCAAAAAGTGAAAAATTATAGTCACACTGGCTTTTTTACAAAGGAAAGACTTCATTGACATCTAGAATACAAGGAAGAAAAGAGCCATTCTTGTTCTACTTCCCACATACACCATGTTCCCTGGTTTCAGAGAATATTTGTATACAGAGAGGGAGGGTTAAAAAGTTCCATTTCTGGTAAAAATGGAGGTGGATTTCAAGATAAACAGGATGAAGGCCTTAAGAAAAAAAAAAAAAAGGAGGTGACTCTCAGGATAACTGAATGGGGGCCTTGAGGAAAACACGGTAATTTGGCTTCCTGGATGATGTTGTCATCTGTATATTTCCTCCTAGAATATAACTTTTAATGGGTTTTCTACTCTCCTAGTATGAAAGTAGAAAGCCAAGCAGGAACAAAGGAAGAGTGCCTCAATGAGATTCATTTTTCTTCTTTCCTGAGAAAACAGTTAACATATTTGCTGCTTCTGCAAAGCAGTTCCTTAAAGAACAGTGCTTGAGAATTATTGTTTGTCCAAACCGATCTATTAATGTCAGCTATTCCATTTGGACTATGGTTTCATTTGCTGCTACTCTTTGTATTGTTCACTTAACTCCTGGCAAAACCAGTGTATATTCTTCAAAATATCAGGCATGTTCCCATCATTAGAAACCTTTTTCATAGTTCTTTTATGGTTATTTCATTACCCAGTTATCTGTGGTAAGGTTCTTCCTTTACATTTTTGCTAAAATGCGACCTTCTTAATGACATCTATTTAGGTCACTTTTGAATTTACATATCTAAACACAACCACCAAACCTTAACTCTCTTTCCTTAATCTGTTAGCTCTATAGCATTTAACATTTTTGATAAATTCAGTTATTTACTCATTTATTATATTTATGATTTATTTCTCCTTCCACATCACATAAACACATTAGACTATGAGCTCCCTTAAAGTCATACAGATTTTTTTCTGGTTTCCCTACTGATGTATCATAAGATTAGCATAGTGCCTAGCACAAAAGATAGCTTAACAAAATGTTTATTATTAAATAAGTCAAGTATATTTTCAATGTGTGAATGAATCACTAAAGCATGAATAACTCTCATTGGGGCAGAAAATATCGATAAAATTATAAAATTTAGTTCAGAATATGTTGAATTTTTCTTTAATGTACAGAAAATATTTTGTGATTGTATGTATGTTTTAAGTTCTACTATTTTCAATCAGTAATTCTGCTAAGGAAAAAAACATTCAGTCAGAGCCTTGCAAATACAGCTTGCTAAAATGTCTCATCAAATTCATAAATAAGACTACCAATTAATGACTTTTCCTATAATACAGTGATTTTTAAAAATAGCAATTATCTATATCTCAAGAATTAATGAAATCATTTTTGCATGCATAACCCTTTGAAGCAATGTGATCGGCTTGAGAAATTGAGTGCAAAAGGCCATCTAGATATTTCAGTCAAGTCTGGTTTCACCATACTAAACTTTCATCTGGACAAGGCATTCTTTTACCTACTATTTTCATTTCACCAAGTTTTTAGGTAGGAATCTTTTGAAATTATTTTGTAACACTAAATTGTACACACAGTACTTTTTATTAGAAGTTTTATTAGAAGTTGCAGGTTCAAAAGACCTACTAGTTTCTGCACAAGAATTGTCCATAACAATAGTTCACAGTTTGATCCCTACTTGAAATGCAGTTTCTAAGATCTTGCCTAGCCCTGCTGAATCAGAAACTTGATGGGGCACTAAGAATTTATTTGATACAACATGTGCCTGGAAAAAAACCTCACTTATAGGTTCTCATTAACTCTTCAAATAGTAATCAGTATTCTCAAATAAAATGGACAAGATGTTCCCTATTTGTTCTTCAAATTTGGTAGGTTTCTGTTTGCTTTTTTTTTTTTACCAGACAAAGATTTTAGATGCATATTAAATTTTAGATAATAAAATATATGATCAGTTTTTAGTAATCAGCAGACTCATTGAAAGTATAATGAATATGTGCATTTTACATAATATTCTTGCCATCTAGGATTAAAAATCAAAGTGAAAGAAAGGCAGGCAAATAAAAATAGTTCAGAATAGTTTTGTTTCTGTGTTTTAGAACTGGCTTAAGAAGATGATATGATTCTAGAAGGCATATTCAGGTGGTAAAATTACAAAGGTTAAAAGTGGGATGAGGGCTGGAGAGATAGCATGGAGGTAAGGCATTTGCCTTGCATGCAGAAGGTTCAAATCCCGGCATCCCATATGGTCCCCTGAGCCTACCAGGAGAGATTTCTGAGCATAGAGCCAGGAGTAACCCCTGAGCACTGCCAGGTGTGATCCCCCCAAAAACAAACAAAAAACCCAAAACAAACAAAAAAAGAAAGTGGGATGAGGTTAATGTCTGAATAAAAGTGACCTTTGTGGGGTAGAAGGTGCTGAATGACCAGGGCGATCAGGACAGGCCTTCCCTGATGACCCTAATACTTTGTTGACCTGACATGCTACATGGATGTTTGCTTTTTGTTAAAAAGTGTTCTATCACTTCTTAGTGTCTTATCACTCCAACCTTCCCTTTACCCATTTTAATATTATACTATTTTTCTGTTAGGTTTTTATTGCCAATAATATGTTGACTATAACATGACATATTTATTTTTATAGAAATGGAAATGCTTTTTCTGAAAAATGGAAGTTATTTTGTAAATGCAGTTGAATTTATCTTATTTCCTCCAGGATTTATATATTTTGTGCCTCAAAGTTTTCCCTTTCTAAATTAATGAAATATTGCTTTACAGCATTTCTAAAATTTTTGCTTTCTGCATGTACATGCATTTGCATTTTATGCAGCTGGGATTTTTTTTTTCTGTAACAGGAAATAACGTTAGTGATCCAAACCCCACACAGAGAAGCCATGCTGATTTATAAGGAGCAAGTGCCCCTCTCAATACAGGCCATCAATTAGTGTTATCTAAATAGTACAGTTAACTGCTTTCAGTCTTTCATTTTTGACACTTTCCATCAATTTCCTGCTAAGACAGATAAGGTTTTAGCTTTGGCCCTGACCTTTCATCTTCTCCCAGAACTTCTGATAATTTTTTTCCCTAAAATTTCCCCCTTTCCTCAAGTTGACAGTTTTTATAATTTTTTTTATCTCTTCTCACTACTTTTAGAAGATTTTTTCAAAATTATTTTTCCAACACTTTAATAAAACTACTAATAAGAAAATTCTAATATTTTATTTTATTTTTTATTCAGGGTGGCAGTCTACACCCAATGATGCTCAGGTGTTACTCCTGACTTTGCTCTCAGGAATCACTCCTGGTGGTCCTTGGAGGACCATATGAAATATTGGGGAGCTCCTTACCCATGGTACTATGGTCACAAATGATTTTTTTTAACTTCCAAAAATTATTTTTCTTCCTGTTTCAGTTATGCTGTGGGGTCTGAAGATGGTGTCATGTGGCAGTCAAAGGTATGATTTGGAAAGAACTAAGAGTATTTATATGGAGGAATCTGGGATCCAAGGGAAAAGCAGCCCAGAGAGGCACTATTACCTAACATACTAATTGTGTACTTTAAAATGTCAAATAATAAAAATAAAATAAAATGTCAAATAAATGTATTTAACGGTGTGGCATTTAAAAAGGAGAGTCGGCCTGAAGAGATAGCATGGAGGTAGGGCATTTGCCTTGCATGCAGAAGGACAGTGGTTCGAATCCCAGCATCCCATATGGTCCCCCGAGCCTGCCAGGGGTGATTTCTAAGCATTAAGCCAGGAGTAACCCCTGAGTGTTGCTGGTGTGACCCAAAAAGCAAAAAAACAAACAAAACAAAAACAAAAAACAAAACAAAACAAAAAACAATAAATAAATAAAGAAATAAAAAAGAGAGCCATTGACATTCTTGGAGGAGGAAGAGAATTCTTAGGTGATGTATATGGTGTTAGAATTATGTATGTGGTTAACTATCTATGACAATATTGTAAATCACAGAACGACAATAAAAATTAAATAAATATATTGAGATTTAAGCCTATTTCAAGTGCACAACAGCTGCATGTGGCTGGTGGAACTGTCGGATAATCCGGACATGGGGAGTTGGACCAAGACAACAAGGCCAATGTCAAAGCTTCTCTAATTCCTTCAAGAACATTTTTTTGGATTGTTTCCAATCTGTGCATGTCATTGGACTGAATTCCCCTATCAAAAAGCACAGAGTAACTAGATAGGTCAGCAAAACAAATCTAGCCTCTGCTGCTTAGAAGAGATAATCTTGAATTCCTACAATAAACACAGATTAGAGTTAATGGTGGGTAAACACTCATATAGACTAACAGTAGAATAGAAAAAGCAGGGACAGCCATAAGTTGTATCAAACAAAGCAGCTTTTAATTTGCAGAAAGGAATGAGAGATTGGAATAGATATATATTACATAGTGTTTGAGTTATATTGAGTATATCATACTCAAGGATTAAAAATGAATCCCTTCCCTCTACAACCAGGCACAAGGCAAGGATTTTCATTGTCTCCTTTATCATTATATTATTTTCTTTTTGTTTGGGGCCACATGTATGGTGCTCAGGGCTTACTCTTGGCTCTATGCTCAGTGACCACTACTGTAAGGGCTCAAGAGACTATCTGGGGTTCTGGAAATTGAATCCAGGTTGGCTGCATGCAAAGGAGGAGTTCTACCTCTTTTTCTATCATTGTGGACCCTGTCTCCACTATTATTTTGCATAATTTTGGAAGTTCTTGCCACTGTAACTAAGCAAAAAAAAAAAAAAGAAGCAAAGAAATCTAAATTGGAAATGAAGCTAAACTATCACTATTTGCAGATGACATTATAATAGACACAGAAATCCCTAAAGATTCTCCTAAAAACTCTTGGAAATAATGAACTAATATTGCAAATTAGCAGGCTACAAACTTATTATGGAAAACATTTTGCATTTCTATATGCAAATAATAAATTAGAAAATAATGAACTAAGACAACCTAATTTAAATTAGTATTGGGGGGTAGAGAGCAAGCAGGGTATTTGCCTTCATGCAGTTGACTGGGTTTAATCTCTGGCACTCATGTTCCTTTGAGCATCACTATGAGTGACTCTGAACACTGAGTCAAGAATAAGCCCCAAGCAGTGCCAGGAGGGATCCAGAAACCAAAAATATAAAACAAAATAAAGTATAAATTCACCAAATATTACAAATTAACTTAGCAAAGGATACGAGAAACTTATCCACTGAAAATGCTGTTACAATAGTAGGAAATAGAATTGGGAGCTAGGAAATGAGAAAATCTTCCAGTTTCATTGGTTGAAAAAATTAACATGATCAAAATCATCACCTTATCCAAAGCATTATATAGATTCAATACAATTTGCATCATAACTTATTGACATTCTTCCAAGATTTAGAACAAATTCTACTGAAATTAGTATAGAGTCACAGAATTCCATGAACAAAAACATTTCTTGACCTTAAATTGTGCTATATAGTTACAGTAACTTTACAAATGTAAAGCTGGATAAAAGTCATAGTCTAAGCCCAATGGAAAAGAACTGAGAGTCAGAGATAAATCAGTCCTTAAGTAGATGGGCAATTAATGGATGACAAAGGAGTTTGATCCACAAAGGAAAGTCTCTTCAGCAAATCATGTTTGAAAAATCTTTGTAGCTACTAGCAAAAAACATAAAACTCAAGCTGTATATCACACCAAAATAAAGTTAATTTAAAGTTGGTGACAACAATAACAAAAACAATAATAAACAAATAGGACTAAATTAGATGGAAAGTTGTTGGTTTTTTTGTTTTTGTTCTTGTTTGTTTGCTTTGGGGGCCATACCCACCCTGTGATGCTCAGGGGTTACTTCTGGCTACATGCTCGGAAATCTCTCCTGGCTCGGGGGACCATATGGGATACCGGGGATCGAACCAAGATCTGTCCTGGATCAGTCGTGTGCAAGGCAAACATCCTACTGCTGTGCTATTGCTCCAGCCCCTAGATCAAAGTTTTTATGGCAAAGAAACCTGGACTGAAGTTAAAAGACACCCTATTAAATGGACCCAAATATTTATATTCAATGGATAAGGGGTTATATAACTTAGGTATATAAATCAATTAGAAAACTCAACTACAATAGCTAATAACTACATTAAACAATTGGAAGAGATTCCCTATACTGCCAGAAGCCTCAGCAGCCACACCCACATCCTACAATCACCACAATGTTAACAGCTCATATTCACAGCTTCACAACTTATCACTGGAAAGATACCAAGCCAAGCCAGTGAAACTCATGAATACACTGGTTTTCAGCCTGAAAATTCTGAGGCTTTCTCAGGAGGGGAAAGGATAAGTCTTTCCCTTCTGAAACCACCCATACCTCAAAGGTGCTACCATACAAATGGTCCAACTGCACAGCTTTACAGCTAATCTCTGAAGTCAACAAAAACAACTGGGTACACTGGTTTTTGGGCTGCAAATACTGGTGCCCACTGGAAGAATAGTGGGTGAAGAAACTGCCCTAGTTCTACAGATTCTGAAACTCCTCTAATGCTTACCCATGTATGTAGCAGATTGACAACTCCAAATTCCATAATACTGATAGTCTGGTAGGAGCATAATAAATTAGATAGAGAAAAGTAGCATAGGAGCCAAATTATCTACATAAGCAAAAACAATAACACTTGAGAAGGCTCAAGTAGCAACAAATGATCAGTAAATCTTCAGTGACTTTAATAACATTATTGTGATATAATAATTGTCACACAATTTCATTTACTGAACTTTTTTTTGATAATTTCACTTACCATTTTGTTATTACAAGGAATATAAAATAAATTTTGTTCCTGCCAAACAATGCAGGATTGGGGGTGGGGTATAAAACTTGAGGACAATGGTAGAAGGAAAGTTATATTGGTGGTAAGAATGAGGTTTAAGAACTGAATACCTGAAATGACTCTATTATAAACAACTTTATAAACATGGTGCCTAAATAAAGTTTAAAAACAAATTTTAAAAATGAGAAGAAATGAACAGACAGACATAAGGACATCCAGTAGCATATGAAAAACATATTGTTCATAGTCACTTATTGGAGAATGCAAATCCAAATGAGAAAGATATCACCTAGGATACTGCTATAGGTATTTTCAATATGATTTAGGCAACATATTTATAATAGTGTTAACTTTCATAATTTTTTTGCAGCAGGGAAGGCACACTCAACTGTGTCAAAGCTTATTCTTGACTCTGTGCTCAAGTATCACTCTTGTGGTTCTGGACTTTCTCATAGCTCTTTGCTCAGGGACCACTTCTGGTGTGTCTCAGGGGATCATAAGAATTGCTGGGAAGTAACTGAGATGGGCCACATGCAAAGCAAGTGTACTTCACCCTCTATTATCTCCAGCTCTATACTCCATATTCTAAATTGACCTGTACTGAATATAGATTCTTTTAGTTTGTTTACACATCTCACCCCTTTTCTCACACTTTGAATATTTCACTTCACTCTTCCTATTTGTCAAATATTTTTCTGACTTTAAATAACTATTTTCTGACAGATATGAACAGATCCCTTGTACTTTTCTTCTTCTTCCTCTTTGCATCTACCAATATTATGTCTGATTTTTCTTGTACATAATGTCAATAACTGTTGTGTATGTAAACATTTCAATGAAATTATTGTTACTGACCCTACCCTGATAGGCGATTGTGCCCTACCCTAGGGTGTGACTTGGCATTCTGCTCCCACCCTAGGGTGGTACCTGAGTCTGCTTCCACCATTGGGTCTTATCTGATCCCACCATTGGGTGGTACCTGATTCTGGGAGATAAAAGCAAGGGTCTGTAGAAGGCGGGGGTTTTTGGCTGGAACTGATGCTGAGGCTTTGGGCTTCAGTCTTGTCCTCTGAATAAAGCTGAATTTTCAGAAGCCTGACTGTCTGCTAGCCTTTTATCTGCCGCTTCACCTCAGGATCGCTGGCTGAACAGGGTGGCAGATACGTGCTCTGAGCTGGAGGGGAAAGACCTCATCCTCCATCCTTCTATCAGTTAACCCCATCAAGGGCTGACTTGCAACAAATAACCACTCTATATTCCATATTGTTTTTCTACACACAACTAGCATGATATTAATCTGAGAATATAATCTTTACTTCTTTGGAGCATTTGTTGAATAAGCTCTGTTTTTTTGCTACTGCTATTTTAATATTTTAGTGTTTCTCATCATTTCTTTAGTGAGTGATAATGACTGATTGACTGGCCACCTGCCTATTAAATGCTAGATTTATTAGAGCTCACCTCTGGTAGCATTGTAGGTCACTGCAGAGTTGGAGACACATATACCAGATATCACCATATATTCACATACTTAAGCAACTACTCTCTATTCTACACACAGCATGTTGTGCATCAATGAATAATCTACAAAATAGTGGACACCACTGGGGTGGGTCATCCAGAACAAAGAATGTATTCAGACTGTGGCTTAATTTCTGCTCATGTTGACTGCAGAGGGTTAACAATCAAGAAAGGTACTGGTAACATCCAGCAAAAATATTGTGTAATAGACAGAGATCACCAAAGAGGACAAGAGTTAGAAAAAATCACTGGAACCTATCAGATAATTTCATAGGAGCCAGGATGATAGCCGCATATGAGGTATTGCCTTGCATGCTGTTAGTCCTGGTGGATCCCCTGCAACCCAGATGGTAATTTGAGCACCATCAGAAATAATCCCTGAGTGCAGAGCCAGGAGAAAGCCATGAATTTTTCTGAGTGTGATCCAAATCCTCCTCCAACCCCCACCTCCAATATCATACATGCTTACAGCTCCAGTAGGATAACATATCATTAGACTCTCTCTGGAATCAGTCACTCACTACAAAGCTATTTATCATTAACTTGAAGGCAGAAACTGTCTAATTGCATTCAGGCTGCTATAATACAATACCAGAGACTGATGGCTTTAAAGAATAGAAACTTAATTCTCACTGGCAAGTCCCATGATTTAGAACCGTGTGCCAGCAGATTCAATTATTTTCAGATAGCTCCTCTAGCTGGTCCTGACACAATGGCAGAGATGAGAGAGCTCTCTGCTGCCTCTCTATGACTTATTCATGAAGCTCCTTCCTCATGACATAATCATCTCCCAAGAGCCCCACTTCCTAATTCCATCACGCTGTGGGGTAGCATGTCAACACATGGATGTAGAGAGGTGCTCAGATTGTAGCAGGTGCGCAGAGCTCAGCTCTGCATTTACCAAGAGAATTAGGACACGGATATTGCACAAGAAGCACATCTTCAGACCGTGAATGCTGTATAACAGACAACAATGCTGCATGGCAGATTCTGGTGGGATGAAATCCCAATTGAGAGGGGATACCAGGCCTCCTGGGGGTAAACTGGGCTTTTAACAGAGCTAAGTAAAAGCAAGCCTTAGGGAGCATTTCAGGCAGATGAAGTGGACAAAGGCAAGGAGGCCAGGGAACTGAGCAGGATGAAAATGAAACGTTAGAGTACTGGAAAATGGGGAAGTGCTCGGCAGGCAGGGAGGAGTTGGGCTGGGGAAAATGTGCTAGAAATACAGCTGGTTCACACTGCAGTGTACTAAAGCACTCAGAACAGGAGATCTGGTCCAAAGGTGCTCCTTAGACCCATGCACATAATGGTTGGCTGTGAGTCTAGCCAGTGCTGAGTCAGGAGTCTCATCTTCCCTCTCTTCATTCCACACAAGCCCCCCCACACCACCCCAATAGTCTGGTTTCCTTCTGGCTGAGCTGTAATATATATATATATGAAACATATATATATATATATATATATATATATATATATATATATATATATATATATAAAATATAATTTTGATTTTAGATCACACAGGTAGTGATTAAGGCTTACTCCTAGCAAGAGGTTTCCTGCACTCAGCAATCATTCCTGGTGGGGCTTTTGGGAATCTATGGGGTGCTGGGGATTGAACCAAATTAACAGCATGCAAGGCAAGAGCTTTATCCGCTATTCTATCTCTTTGGCCTCTACACATCTAGTTTCTTTTTTTTTATTGTTGGGGAGACACACCTGGCAATGCTCAGGTGTTACTGCTGGCTCTTCACTAAGAAATTATTTTTGCTGGTGCTCAAGGGATCAATATGCAATGCTGGGAATTAAGCCAAAGATGGCCAGGTAGATGCAAAGCAAATACCCTACCCACTGTATTATTGTTCTGCCACAAAACATGTAGCTTATTATAACTGAAAAATAAAATCAACAAACCATTTCTGTTAATTGACTGAGATTAACAGAATAGGAAAAGGATCAATTTTATTTTATTTTATTTTATTTTATTTTATTTTTTGGTTTTTGGGTCACACAGGGCAGCGCTCAGGGGTTACTCCTGGTTCTATGCTCAGAAATTGCTCCTGGCAGGTTCGGATGGAATGCTGGGATTCGAACCACTGTCCTTCTGCATGCAAGGCTGCAAGGCAAATGTCCTACCTCCATGCTATCTCTCCTGCCCCCGGGTCAATTTTATTTTATGTGATTGGAGATGGGGACATCAAATGAAGATACTACCTGTAAAATGAACAGAGAAATACATTGACAGCAATTTTAGGACAAAGAAATTCTTGCAACTTTTGCTTTGACACCATCTTTGTAAGGAGCTCAAGGTTTATTTACACATGATAAATTGGCCCAGGTTCCTTGGCTGTTGACTGAGATGTCTCCTCTCCTGGTTCAGGGCTGGGACCTGGCACAGGGGAGATTTATTTCCTCCTTCTAGTGAGTGAAGTTTAGTCTCTGCATCTGGTATTGCTCAAGCAACTTGAACTCCAAATAATTAACATGTTGATACTTTTGTATATTTGGGGAAGATTTGCCTGAAAAATATGAAGCCACATTATACCAACAGGTAGAAGACAGAGTCAAAATACATAAGGTTGAGTCTAGAATCTTGTAGAAACGTTGGCCTGAGTAAGACAAAAGCAGAATGAAGATACCAAGATGGATTGTCAAGTCTCAGAAGCACTGAGAAAGAGCAAGTGATTAGGGAGCAGCCTTTGACCACACCTGACTTACCCTTAGAGGCTCAGTTTATGGGCTATGGCTGGCTCAGTGTCAGCTGAGTTGCCTGGCTCAGAGCCAGTTATGTCTGTTCTACCTCCATGTTAGTTGGTACTGTGGTTCCAAAGGTGTGAAGGAAGACGGGTGGCACTCAAACAAAATCTGCTGTTGTTTTGGATTGAATGACATCAGTAATCTCCTATAGTGTACTAATGAGGGGGAATTTTGCTGAGAATGTGAAGTCTCCACTTGAAGACATGAAGATTCCAGATTGTGACCTCCAAATACTAGTTAGCTTTTAAATTGAGGACCAAGAGCACTCAAGAGACTATTCAGGAACTCTAAGAACACTCAACAGGTTTCCTGAGAGTTTGTCATTAACTTTGAGAATTCTAGCATTCCGAAACTAATATCTACACTAGTAAAGGACACAGAAACTGAACTTGTTGTCTGAGATATTCTACTTCTCTTCCTTCTCAGTAATGAATGAGAATCCATCTTTGGTCTTTGAGCAGCACATGCCTCTGTTTCTACATGAAACTCAAAATAAAACTGAGTTCTCCTACCGGCAGGCTAATCTCTTCATCTTTAATTTTCACAGTAGTGAGTAGAGAATCTGTTCCACATTCAGACTCAGTAATGTGGCACTGACCTCAAGAACTTAGCATCAAAATCTAGCTGGTATAAAGCAGAATTTCAATCTCTCAAAGAACTTTGGAAGTATTGAGAACCACTGAGAAGTGCTCACAAAAGAAAATTCTAACAGAGACCAGTACTGAAATTTGCAGGCATTTGCCATCTCATGCCTTTTTCTGATGCCAGCAAGATAAAAAACAAACAAACAAACAAAACAAACAAACAAAAAAAACCCAACAGAGTATCACACCATTATCACATTTGGAGACAGCCCACCCCAGAAATGTGCTGAAGAGTTCTACAACGATGCTTTCACATGCCTTTCCCAGACTGCTCCCATCCTAAGATCCAGTTTTATTGCCTGTAAAGAGTGTGGACTTGAGTGTCTTTTAAGGCCTTTTCAGTTCAGATGTTCCATAAATGTGGATTCACACCTTTCCTGGGAAAATGTCTATTGATCTGAGCACGAAACATTTAAGTACCTGCCAGGGCTTCTCTAGTGTTGCTCAAGGTGACAAAAATGCCCAATTCGGGGCACTACACCTCTTTGAGCTCTCTTCTTGCTCCTGACATACATTATTTTTAACAGCAAGCATTGACCAGTATCATTCAGGCAAATTTAGTTTCTTGACTTGCTTCTTCTGGTTGGTATTTTCTTCCTCTTTATTGATCACTGACTGCCGCAACTCCATATTTGCAATTCACGAGCCTGATTTTTCCAGGCACAATTGATTATCTTTCCAATTCATTTACTGAATCTTCTAATATCACCTAGCCCTCTTAAAGAATTGAGCCTTTGGATTTTTCCCCGTAATTTTTCTTTAAAATGTTTACATCATCCTTTTATATTTCATAATTTATAAATACAGAATATTTTAGTTAATGTTCATGTCCCTGGCAATTAGTAAATTAGTAACTTAAGTATAAAATTGGAAATTCTAAAAAATTGTATACATTACCCTGAGAAGGTCTTACAGCTCACAGTACTATTAATGGTATATTTGCCAATACTTGGAGGGGTCATGGCTTTCCCTGAAGAATTGGCCTGCTAATTGGAATTTGCCATTGTTTTTCTAGTCTAAGTCAGGCTAAAACCTCTAAAATTTCTAGTTTAGTTTCAAAATCTGGAGTGAATAAGTATCTAGTGATACTTGAGAAGGGATAAGAGTGCAATTATGTTCTTACAATGACACATAAGCTTGGAATAAACAGGTGTAAGAACACCTGCAGGCAAACAAACTAGTTGCTTATTACCTACATCAGAAAAGCAGAGCAGGGATCTAAGGTACCTGCCTGTCACTTGCTCACCATAGATACTCTATAATCCCTCAGATCTAATAAAAGATACTATTTCAGAATGCAGGGCCCTGCACAGCCTCTGGGGTTCCCTTTCCAGCAGGCTTGCTGTTTGGCTTCTGTTGCTGCTATGGCCAGAGCCCATCCTAACAGTTGTTAGTTTGATTGAAGAGCTGTGACCCTAAGGAGGACAAATGTGAAAATAATTAAGTACTTGGAAATGTTTCCTTATTAATTATGTATGTGAAATACTTAAAAAAAGATAGAGGGAGCCAGAGCAACTGCAGAGTAGGATAGGGTGTTTTTCTTGCAAGTGGCCAACCTGAATTTGATCCCCAGAACCCCCAAATGGTCCCAGGAACACTGCCAGTAGTGATCCCTAAGCACAAAGCCAGGAGTAAGCCCCAATTACTGCCAGTTGTGCTCTCTCCACAATCTCTCCAGCCCCACAGTGGCAAAAGTTGAGATAGTATAGTGGGTAAAGTGCTTGCCTGGGTTTAATTCCCAAATCACACATGATCTGGTGAGCACCATCTTCAACCATTACAAATCACAAATGATGAA
Source organism: Suncus etruscus (assembly GCF_024139225.1). Lineage (NCBI taxonomy): Eukaryota > Metazoa > Chordata > Mammalia > Eulipotyphla > Soricidae > Suncus > Suncus etruscus. Next base: position 59,197,217 of record NC_064859.1, on the reverse strand, counting down.
CCTACATCACTTTGACACATGATCGTCAAAGACCAGTTTGCTTTTATTGTGGTGGACATTCTATGAATTTGGACAAATAACTAATGACCTATACCCCTCACTATGTTTCATATAGAATTTCAGTCCTGAAAATTCTTTGTACAGTTTATTCATCCTTTTCTCTGCTTTCATCTTTGACAACCTGTCAGATTTTGGTAAATTATGAGCTATAAGCCTGAATGCATAAGTTGAGGGCTCAGAATGGGAATGAGTCCTTGATTTGGGGACAAAACAGCAGGACCTTGAAAGAAGGGATGCTGGGAATCTGACTGAGGAGAAACATAAGTCCTTGAGCACTCAAGTATTTGATTGTTTGATTATTTAAAGGAAAAGAGGCTTTGGCCGACTTGATTTTGCTGTGTTTCCTATTAAGAGTCTGCTAAGACTGTAGAGGGGTCAGAGAATGAGAAAGCTAGTTAGCTAAGAGATGCAATCTCATTGTTCCCATGCCCTTACCTCCAAGAGAAAAAAAACAAAAAAAAAAAACAAAAACAGAAATGCCAAAATGACTGAGGGCTGTGCTGAAGCTAAGAGTCTTGTGACACTGAGAGTGACTGGTTTCACTATCAGCACTTAAGTCTCCCATGCCAAGGCCAGAAATTTAAGTCTCAATGGCATATGGTTGAGAATTTGCTTTGCAGATTGTCTTCCTTCACTTTGTCATAAGAATTTAAATCTCTTCCAAGTATTTTCACAGTTGGAGAGCTCAGTTATTTTTAGGGCTAAGTAATATATTGCTGACTGATACACTACAGTTTTTGACTAGTACCTGCTAAAGCACATTTTGGTTACTAAAATTTGCGAACTTCCTCTAAAAACTTCCTTGGAAAAGTAAAATATTGGTAACTTCAGAGTGTAAAAGTGTTGGATACAGATTAAAACACATTTATAGGACATAAAATCACTCAAATACTAGGTATATTGGGTAGAATGGAGGGTTGACTCTGCATGAGAAAACACTGAATCATAAAAACACTAATGTCTTTGAAATGACCTAACCTGGCTTAAAACTCAATGTTACAATATTGCATAAAATAAAAAAATTTTAACACAGGAATAAGCACTGTTGAAATCTATAGCATTATTTTGGAATTTCAAATTTTACCTAGTGACTTCTTTTGTTTTTTGTTTTTTTTGGGGGCCACACCTGTTTGATGCTCAGGGGTTACTCCTGGCTAAGCACTCAGGAATTGCCCCTGGCTTGGGTGGACCATATGGGACGCCGGGGGATCGAACCTTGGTCCTTTCTTGGCTAGTGCTTGCAAGGCAGACACCTTACCTCTAGTGCCACCTCTCCGGCCCCGACTTTTTTTTTTTTTTTCTTAATAGGAATCTGACATTGTTGTTCTGGCTGCACAGAATCATTGAGAATAATACTTTATATAAAAAATAAAGCACAGATGCTATTAGAAAAAAACACAAATTCCTGGCAAGGCATATTCTCAAGTGCAAGTTATTCTTACATTGTGCTCTCTTCTTTGTGGTGAAGTTAAGAAAATTAGCTGACAAATGAGCTGCTATCAAATTGATCTATTGGTTCTCAACTGTTTACTTCTCTGAGACTTTAATTTCTGTTTAGGTAGCCTCAGTTTTCTGGGTTTGTTCCTGGATCACAGTTCTCAGTGAATATTTGCTGAATAAATGCCTGTTTGCTTTGAAACAAATAGAAACTCTGTTCCCAGGGTGCCTACACCTGCAGCTATATTATAAACAAGACAATAGATGAGCAATCAGCCTTTATAGATGAGTTAATTTGTCAGACCAAGGCTTAATTTTGCATGACATCATTTGTATTAACAACTCAAGGTCACCTGACACACTATAGAGGTTAAGGTTCACAATTATAGATGTTCAGCAGTAGGTTAAGATACTGTACTCTGGAAAACCAACTAGCTTTGAACTAAGAACTGAGAAGATAGTTTCACAAAGAGAAGAACTTTGTGAAGAGTGTTCTAACCAAATTGGTCATTCACATACATTTCAGATTCCTTATCTGAATTATAGAGAGATGATTGGCTGACTTTAGATGGTAATTATCTCTAGATCAACTTCCCTTAAAACTAATCACCAGTCTCATGTTCATTTACTTTCAGATTTTAGCTTTTCTAGAATAGGACACAGTGTACATTATGCATAATACTTATATGTTTAAAGATAAATTAGGCTTTTGAAATAGAATAGTGTATGTTGAATATAGTTTTAAAGCTCAAAATATATATAGATTGATGTATATGCATAATACTTATGTGTTTAAAGATATAAATTAGGCTTCTGAAATAGAATAGTGTATGCTGAATGTATAGTTTTAAAGCTCAAAAGATATGTAGATTGGTGTATATTTAAGTCTAAGCTCCCATATAGATAGGACAAGAAATTTCTTCATATTAAAAATGATAAAGTCATATATATTAGGATGGCTACTACTGAGTGATAAGATGGGACACTGTTGGCAAAGATGTGGAGAAACAGGAAAGATTGTATGCTTTTGATAGGAATGCAAATGGTTTAACCATTGTGGAAAAACGACATAGTAGTTCTTAAAACAATTGAAAATAAAATTACTGTATTCGTCAGCAACTCTACTTCTGGGTTCATGCCTCAAAGAATTTACAGTGGTAAACACTTGGATGAAATTGGAGATTATCATTTTGCATGAAGTGAGCCAGGATACATATCAGATGATGTCACTTATCTGTGTTTTATAGAATGCATGATTGCAAAGGATGGTACTCAGATTGCCCTTGATCCTAGGTTATAGAAACAGAATGATCAGGGAAGGAAGGAAAGTGAGAGAGGCAGAACAAGAAGAGACAGAAGGGAGGTAATAGATAGGGATGCCTCAAGCCCATCAGTGGATTAGAAGAATAATATAGGTACATTTTACATATAAATATGTGATATATGTATAGATATTCAGATATAAATTACAAAACCAACAATACTACAAGTTTGGGTCTCTTGGAAATTATCTCCAGAAAGGGGTCTGTCACTTTAAGAGCAAAGAATCCTCTCAATTAAGACTCCAATATCAAATAGAGAAGCAATTGTCCTAGGGGCACAAGAACCCAAACCAGAATACTGGGGGTTAGGTGGTGTGATATTGACAACTGTGTTGATCGTGACTGCTGGATTTTCCAAACAGCTTGGCCTTTCTACCTGTTTTGTCCTATTAAATCCTTGCACAGAAAAATCCGTCTGGTCAGAGTATTTCCTGAACCAAGACAGGAGGAAGCTGTCTTCATTACAGAGGTCTAAACTGCAATAACCAAACTTGGAAATTTGCTGGTCAAGGAGGCTGACTGGGGGCTGGGAAAGAACCTGGGGACACTGGTGGAGGGAAGTCAATGCTGGTTGAGGGATTAACGCTGGAACATGGTATTCCGGATAGTCAACTATAAATAACTGTGTAAGCACAGTGCCTTAATATTTAAGTACAAAAATCAAAGTGTGTGTGTGTCGGGGGGCGAAGAGATAGCATGGAGGTAAGGCATTTGCCTTGCATGCAGAAGGACGGTGGTAAGAATCCCGGCATCCCACATGGTCCCCTGAGCCTGCCAGGAGCAATTTCTGAGCGTAGAGTCAGGAATAACCCCTGAACGCTGCCGGGTGTGGCCCCTCCAAAAAAATCAAAGTGGAAAACCAAGGAGATACTGTAAGCCCAAGTTCACACTATCATAACTCACAATAGCCAAAAGGTGGAAACTACCCAATTATGTCTATTGAAGGATGAGTAGGAAATAAGATGTGGAATACACATGAAATGGAAGCCTCAAAGGAAGGAAAGTGAGTCATCAGGGGACTGTGAAAAAAAAATGGACTACTTTAAAGAAATAAGCTAGTCAAAACAAATTCTCTGAGTCCACTTTTATGTTAGCTACCTAGAGCAATCAAACTTATAGACATAAAACTTTGAATTTTCTGGGATGGTGATGGGGTGTGGCCTAGTGATGGCTGGAAGCAATTTCCATCAATATGTGAGATGCAGTGTTGTTTAGTGACTTTCAGTTTCACAAAAGCCAGACACTATTCTCTTTTAGTTACACCAGTTAAAAAACATTCCTAAATTCTTGAAACTTAATTCACATATGCCTACGTGTGTGTACAGGGAAAATAAAATAACCACAGCAACATTTGTCTTCCTAAAACTTAATTCTAGCTGTGTGTGCATGTATGCATTCATGTTTGCCTCTGTAATACAAAGAATAAAGTGTGTATTGAATATAAGCACAGTAACATCTCTGACTTTCTGGTGTGTGTGTGTGTGTGTGTGTGTGTGTGTGTGTGTGTACAGAAAATAAAATAATCAGAGTAGGGATCCAGGGATTCACAGAAAACCTTCTCAAGGATTTTTTTCTGGATGACCAAGATGATACATTTACTATTCTGCAACATCTACTCTTCTATTAATTTGCTTTACTATGCTTCTGTGAAGTCAATCATGTTTCTAACTAAAGGTTGTGATAAAAATGACTGAAGAAATTTATTTTTTTTAAAACCACCAGGAAAACAATTCATAGCAGACACCTTTTTATTATTCCTAATATAAACCAATTTGGCATGGCTCTGGATTCATTCAATTTTGTTCCACACCATTTGTAATGCACAAAAGATTTTTTTCTATGTAATTTTCCTTAAGATAATTCCTAGCTAGAGTAGAAAATTTGGAAATGATAAATAGGCAAAAGGAAGATACCAACATCTTCAATTCCTCAGAAGGAAAATTTCTAGATTGTGATTAATATCACCATTCCCACCTTGAAATGAAAAGTAGCCATAAAGTCTATGCATGTTCTGTCCTGCAAAGACACTTTCAATAATGCAACAGCTCTGTCAACAAGATGGGTCTGGGGCTATCTGGACAGCTATGCCATATCAGTTAACTTTTTAGCTGGCTTCCTCACTTCAAGGCTTACTTTATTCACGACAATGGAAGAGAACTCTTGGTCTTTATGGCGGTGAATACTGGCTGCATCTGAAATCCAACTGTAACTAGAAATTCTTGGTTGAAAATATTTTCCTTGAAGATCTGTAAGAGACGTGGCTTGGAAACTTGAATTGCAGCTAGTTTCATTTGCAATTTAGCATATAAACACATTTACCTTTTCATTACAATCATCTAAGAAGCTGTCAAGAGACCTAAGTATTTTATATTATGAATGCAAAACAGTTCACTTTATCTAAATATGTAATGTCTAACAACTATAACATTTGAAAATAGCTGTATAGACTCAATCTGCTTAAGTGTTTCTGAGGCGACTAAGACACAGACTGTAAAACTTGCTGGACATCTTAAACTGATGAGGGGCATAGCATTATCTTAAACTTAGGACACTCATAGAAATAATTCAGTGTCTAAGAAGACAGGGATGCTTCTTTTTTAGACTTGAGCCCCAGGCCATGATCTTAAGACGTCATGCCTCATCCATCACTGGGAGTCAAATTCTGGTCCATTTGGTTTCTGATTTGGCAGCAAAGCCTGTCTCCTGAGCCAAGATTTGGCCAAAAGCCAACTGCCACTCAAATGCCACAAGCAGGCCATGAATTAAAAAGCAAGTCTATAACAGCTATCTGGCTTATCTGTCTTCAAATAACAAGTCTCCAAAGATGGCACATGAAACTGTCCAGTTAGATAGCATGGTTAGTAGTTATAACTGAGAAATCCAAATAGAGGGAGAATCATTAGAAGAAACAAAACCACTTTGACCATCAAAACAGACACATAAGGAAATACATAAGAAAGAAAATGCTGGGGGTGTGTTGCTAAGATGCAGAGTATGCAAAAGGGCATGGGAACAGGGAACTGACCTCTAGGTTGCAAGTAGTCTACAAAAGTACCCCTATAATAGATTCCAAACCGCTATTAGGAGCTCCTAAGGAGCATATACAAAATGCAAAGTGAACAACTCTAGCCAGCTCTCAGTGGATATCTGATGGGCAAAGTTCAGGAAAGAATGTTTTTTGTTTTATTTTGTGGCCACACTTTATAGTGCTCAGGGCTTACTCCAAGCTCCATGTCAGGGATGATGGGAGTCAAATCTGGGTGGGTTACCTAGATTTGGTCACTTGACTCTTGGTGGGCCACTAAAGCAAATGCCCTACACCTGTAATCTCTAGCCCCTAAGAAAGAGCATTTTTAAAAGGGTCTTCTGGTTCTAGCAACTGTTTGGAGGAGTGACTAGTTTCCTCAAGTCCGTGGAAATACCATGTAGAATTTTAGACTAAATAATTGCATTCTGTCTCCAAATTCTTTTTTTTTTTTTTGGTTTTTGGGCCACACCCGGTGACGCTCAGGGATTACTCCTGGCTATGTGCTCAGAAGTCGCTCCTGGCTTGGGGGACCATATGGGATGCCAGGGGATCAAACCACGGTCCGTCTTAGGCTAGCGCTGGCAGGCAGACACCTTACCTCTAGTGCCACCGCGCTGGCCCCATCTCCAAATTCTTATGCTGAGTTATAATCTGTGTGATTAGGCTCAGCCTTTGAAACCCTCTACAAAGTTTAGAGTAGACTTATGTTCTGACTGAAAAGAGGTTAGAGAACTCGTTGGCTTTCTCTCTGTCCACTGAGGATATAACCAGAAGTCAGGCATGTGATGACTAGTTAAGGCTCCTTACTAAAATTTGACCTTACCAATACCTTGACTCCCAGACTCCAGAAGAAATAAATCAGGCTTTCTAAGACACCCAGATCAGAGTGTTCCATTATAACAGACTGAGCTAAGGCAGGAGCAATAGTGTGGTAAGTCTTAGGAGGCTCACTCAACCTTCACTTACTACTGAACAGCCACTGTGATGTCACTCCAGCTGAGAGGCACAGGATTTCCATGAATGGAATCTCGGGATGTTCTACATGCTGCCACTTGCCAGAGACAACTAATGTTCCTCCAGAAAGGATTCCCAATAGGCTTGTGAATTTGCCTACTAGCTCAGGTCAGACTAAAGGGAAGAGATCAACCCAGTATGACTTCGGTTTGGACTTCTTGTGGAAGACAGTCCACAAGTTTAGGAGGTATCTGATGGAATCACACTTCTTGAAAAGCTTTAGCTACCAAACTTCTAGAAAGTAGGGTAGGTTCATTCCCAAATCACATGAGGTGCTCTTGGAGCTGGAGTCTGACCTGAGAGGAACTCCTGGCTCTGGATGATCAGATGAGTTCCAAGCAATGAGCACAGAGGTTCACACAGTGATGAAGCAGATGACAGAGCAGAGTGATGGAACCCAGTGTGCAGTATTAGAGTCCTTCAAGCATCTTGTTATTAACCACTGCTCACATACTAATAGCAAATGAATCATGCTGGATTGTGTTGAGAAAAATGTGCTCAACTAATGCTATATTTACTATAAGGTAGCATTAAAAACTCCTTTCAAGATTTTCTCTCTTCTTAGTTCTAAATGAATTTGAATAAGCAGTAGAAATGATCAAAAAATGATCAAGAACCAGTTAGCACCTACAAACTAAATTCCAAATTGTACCAGTACCAAAATGCTTTATTTGGAAAAATGTCAGTAAATGTAAAGACTCTCATAATAATTTTAGAGTACAGTTATACTCTTTGTAGAAAGATGGACAATTTTTGCTCCCCCAGAAATATGATGTAAGGGCTCTTGGCTTAATTCTCATGCAGAGAGCTTGGTTGCTGCGGACTGTCTTGAAAAGAGAAGGCACATACATAAAAACAAGTGATCAGAGTCATGCAATCAAATGACTGACCTTCATTGTCCTTGGCTATAGTGCAGAGGCAAGAAAACAACTAAAGATGAGCCTGAGAAATCTGGATCTGTGGAAGATGAATGGCAGATACCATGGAGTGGGGACCATGCTCCAATCCACTGGGGATACCTTGCTTTCATCCTTATCTCTAAATCTACTGACTGGCTCATTCTGGAGCTATTGGTCTAGCTTCCCCTTGTTCTGGGTAAATCCTTCCTAAATAGTTGTTCTGATCAGACAATTGGAAGGTTTTTTTCATGGTAATTTGGAGCAGAACTGAAAATAACTGTCATTTACAACTATATGCCTTAAAGAGGTCCCTGGAAGCAAAATGTGTAATTGCTTGTTTCTTCTTGAATTGCTATACTAAATCAAAAATTTTCAGCAATCCCAGGCATCATTATAAAGAGTTCTAGCTGAAGGTCAAAATGGAACAAACAGAAGAGCAGTCAGAAGAAATTATTTTTGTAGAGAATGTGTGGTGCAGATGTATTCTGTTCAAGCATCTGCTTTACCCACCTGCATATCTATTCATATATAACTGGCTGTCCTGAAACTCAGGTACTAGACACCAATCTTCTCATCCTACTACTATCAAAGGCAAACAAAAATACAAAGAAATCTCAGGAAACAGAGATGGTAGATCGATGGCAAACTCACTTCCTCTGGAAGCTTTCCTGTGTTGGTCAAAAGGGTGTCACCTTGGGGCTAGGTTACTGGTTTTGTGATCCTGCCCTAGCATTTGTGATCCTGCATTAGCATTGACTTAGGAATGGAGAATGGAGAATGACTCTCTCCATCTGAGATGAGGATCATCCTTGTTGCAGCAGCCGCAAGGCTGTAGTGAGAGAGAAATGAGGACAACAGGACTGCAGGGAGCACGACAGTAAATGAGCTATCAGGAACTCTGGAGGGCATCGACCTTAGGCTTTCTAACTTTGTCTTCCCAGCAGCTGGCACACTAAGTTTGAGGCCTCTCACTAAGCAACTGGAAGTCAGCTGGGAGCCAATAGAGAAAGCTAGAGGTGAGAAGTTGAGCAGACAGCAGCTTGATGTTTATATATATTTGATTTCTGGGTAGCACATGAGGTGCCAGGGATCGAACCCTAGCCATGTACAAGGCAAAATCCCTCCCAGCTCCTCTATTTCTCTGACCCTGGGTGAAACGTTTAACAAATACTATCCAGAGAGTAAAGTGAAGACCAAGCTTAAGATTCTGGTTTCCATAGTGTTTAACTAATTAAAATTTATTATTTTAATACATAATGCGGTGGTAGAAAAGGAAAACACGCAAGTAATAAATCTGTTAAAAATCCTCTCTAAAAAATGTTTCTACTTAGTCAGTCTCCAGTAAATGCTTCAGTAATTACTGTCCGGTAATTGAATCAGTGTTCTCAAAGACAAATAAAACACACATCCTTTGTCATAATGCTTTTTTTTATTACAATATCCAAAAAACGGAGTATGCAAGTTTAGGGGGGTATCAAGACCCCTTCTTCAATTGTAGGAATGTGCCACCCTAGGAGTGTATATTTAAACTATGAAGAAGTTCAAATGTAATGGAAAAAAAAAGAAAATGCAATTTTCTCATCAACATTCTGTGTCTCTTACTACCAATCACATATTCTTTTGTAAACCCTGAAAAATTTCCCTGTAAAGCAAATAATATATATATATATATATTTATCGATATATATATATCGATATATATATGTGTGTGTGTGTGTGTGTGTGTGTGTGTTTGTTTGTGTGTAAAGTACTGGTAGCTTCCCTTCCCCAAAGATCAGCTGTTTCCATAATCATCTGCATTAGTGTCAACAAATGGCTACAGATACATATTACTTTGAGAATTAAATACATAATTGTGAAATTTAAACAAGCCAAAGGGCAAGAGGAAGAAAGCACTATGTGGATGGCACATCTGGGGGGTAAATTACTAAAACATCTGTCTTTCCCAGTCACCTCTCTCGGAGAATGACTTTCGAGGAAATCCTGTCTTTATTGCAAGCACAGCCCCAAAGGCACTGGGCAGTCTCTCGAGGCGACCTCACCTGCTGGGTCCAGTATTGCTACCAGCAAACATGTTCACTCCCTGGACAATCCAGGAGCCACTTGGAGACAAGGAGATGGACGAGAGCTGCTGGGACGGGGACCTTCATGGATGCTGTCCACCAGCTCTGCTTTTCAGGCGTGCTGAACAGTTCATGGGAGAACAGCAGCTTTGTGTGTTCCAACGGCGCCTGTCTCTCGAGTGAGGGGCTCTGTGAGCATCAACCTTTCGCACAGACTAAGGCTGTTTGTTTCCCGTGTAGAGGGAATGAGGAGAGACCACCCCACCATCCCACTCCCCATTCCCTAAAGCTGGCCAGGATGGGAATGGGCTTGCACATGGGGAGAGGGGCCTAGGATGGCGAAGGGAAGGCGAGTGGAAAATAAAGCAACCGGGCCAGGGTTACAAGTGAGCCAGTAAAAGACCAACCACCCAACAGGGGAGGCTGCAGAAGCACTCTCCAGCGTGTGCTGCCCCTTATCCAGCAAGGTGTGGTGGTCACTGCAGTGCTCTGACGAGGTAGAGCTTCTCCCCATGCTCACTGGTGAAGATGGGCGCCTTCTTATAGTGCTCCACCAACTCGTCCATGGTGTGGAACCGCCGCTGCCCGATGCAGTAGACATTGTCCACAAGCTGCACCTTGAAGTGCTTGTTCTTCCCTGATGCTTTGAGAGAGACGGAGAAGTCACTGGGCTGCAGAGGACAGAAAACAGAGTTACCAAAGGGCCACGGCACGAGCAAAGGCCATGGACCTCAATACCTACAGCAATGAGCTCTTGATGCAGCTCTTGAGGGAGGACAATCTCTCCACTGATAGTAATTACCACACTGCTCCAATGGGTGAGGACACCCAGAGTTCCTGATGGTATGAGGAGAAGTGATTCCACTGCTTATGGCACTCAGTGTATTTATCTAACCTCTCTGAATAGTGGCCACAGTACAACAGTGTTACCTGGATGTATAGAAACCCCAAGCTCTTCACTTAACCATCCTATTCTGGGGACTCTGGGAATTTATCAACATGGGCGGTGGCTGGAATCGGGCTGCTTCTGATTGTATCACTATTAAGAAGGCATCACATTTTTCTAATTCTAGGCTACTTGAAAATAAATACTTCAGGAGTGATGAAAAATTCTGGGTGCATCTCAAACATGGCTCTTAACATTCTTGAGGGTCACAGCACATTTCCAGCAGATCTTACTAAGATGGCTTCTATTCTACAAAGGTGTGGGTGCCTTATGTAAATGTACACGTACTTTACAAAGATGTTCTTTTCATGACACTTGGACTCAGCTTATTTGTGTAAACACTGGCAGGGCCCACTAGGGAATGAGGAATATTTTTGGTGGAGAGGCAAAGAACAACTCTGATGAACTCAATACGTGAGAGGTTTAGGATGGCGCAGACTAGATGCTGGGTGTGTGCAGTCATGAGAACACAGAGGATGGGCCTGGTAACAGTGTCCTCTCTAAGAGAAGTGACAAACCTGCAGCAGAATTGGAGAAAGGTGCAAAAGGGCAGAGCAGGCTCAAAAGAACGTGCCTGTGTGGGGTTTGAAGGGCTCTTAAGAGACTGTGGGATGGGGCTGGAGAGAGAGCACAGCAGTAAGGCATTTGCCTTGCAAACAGCTGATCCAGCATGGACAGTGGTTCGAATCCCAGCATCCCATACAGTCCCCTGTGCCTGCCAGGAGTTATTTCTGAGCACAGAGCCAGGAGTAGCCTTTGAGCACCACTAGGTGTGACCCAAAAACCAAAAAAAAAAAAAAGAGGCTATGGGGGCAGGGGTGGGGAAACAGGATGATCTGAGGGAGAAGGGGAAGTGTTCTGCCTTTGTCTAGGCTCCCTGGCATCCTATAATGACCCTGTCTATATAGTCATAGCTATTAACACAAAGGATCAGAAACATTGGTATGGTACCAAGAGTTTGTGTCTAAGTAGTCTTCTACCCAAAATAGACCCCAAACCAACCAACCCTTGAGGAAAAACTTAACTTCTCTCCCTACCAGGTCTTGGTGCCTTAGAAATGACCCAGGAAACACAGAGGAGAGGAAGTGAGAGGAAGATGAGCTTGGACCTATGTGTTATTTTCTGAATCATGGATTCTGAATTCATGGATATTTCTAAATCATGGACGCTGAAAGGTCAGGAGAGGAGGACATCAAATTGGGAAACTACTACCCAACTGCTCTCTTAGGAAGAAGTCATAATGGACTCTGATGTCACTGATGAGCCTATCAAATGGCCCCTATCAACCTAATAGTTCAAGTCCCCACAAAATGAAATTCTACACAACCATTGACTACATACATCTTAAAATACCACAATGTTTATAGGACTGAAGGGGATGATGGACCTCAGTGTCACCATCCATAGGATGGTTCTGGAGAGTTCTGGAAACAAGAACCACGGTAAACATCACTTCTCTCCCCAAGTCTTTGGAGTTCCTGGAAGAGCATCCAGTTTCCTTCTTTACCACTCATTTCCACCACTCAGTACCAGAATTTTATACCTTTAGGTCAATGTCTTAAACTCCCCATCTCCCTGCAGGGTCCCAATATGTCTTAAACTCCCTATCTCCCCTCAGGGTCCTTTCTGACTTTATTTCCTTCTTGTGGTTCCAGCTGGGAAATGCTGCTTTAATAACAGAGGGAAGCCTCGGGGTGGAGAGATAGCACAGGGGCATTTGCCTCACAAGCAGCTGACCCAATAGCCAGGAGTAAACCCTGATCACTGCCAGGTGTGGCCCAAAAACCAAAACCAAACCAAACCAAACCAAACCAAAACAACAACAACAACAACAACAAAAAAAAAAAAACAGAGGGAAGCCTCTATCATCATGTAGCTAGCACAAGCGCACAAGCAACATGTTGCTAATTTTATAGATGCTTTAATCAATTCATAATGTGACATCATTGTTGTAGAAGTAGTCAGAGTACTTAAATGATAACTCAATTTTAATTAAGCCAAATCAACAGATTACCAGATGGCTTTCTGATGAGAGACATTTGCTTTTACTCTTAGAGCCTTGGTTTCATACCATGGTGATGCACAGGTGAGCATGTGTCATAGCAGCAACTGACCCAGAAAATGATCTTAAATTTTCCTGACGCGTGAGTGGACGCCTTGAAATTAATGACAGAGAATGAACTAAGTTTATGCCAAACAGCAGCATTGAATGTTTAGATTTTTCACTTGGCCTGAAAAGATTTTTCCAATCTGCATAGAACTGTTCTCCCTGAGCCTGAAGGGCAGCAAGACGCTAAGAGTTCCCAAAGTCTGTGGCCAGTCTGGCAGCATCAGCATTACATAGTACTAGAAAAGCACTTTCTGAGGTTCTACTCTAGTTCTATGAAACTGAATATTAGGGTACCACCCAGCTACTGGGTCCTTGGCCCTGGATTATGTATGCTAATTGTTTTATGTGTGTTAATAGCTCGTAATAGTTTTAGAACAGAGATGCAAAGTAGGTTGGCCCCAGCAGTGTTTCTTCCAATGTTCATGTGACTGATAGGTAGGGACAGAGGAAGGAGACACTCACTCTCAGGCCAGCCTCACACTGGCTCTAGGACACCTATGAGCCTGGCCTTGTCCCAATCAAAGCCTTATAGGGACTGCCCCTGACAGGTGGCTGGAGAAGAAGCTAATGGAGTAAGGGGTTTCTCAGGAATCAATCCCAGCAAGTAGTAGCATCACCAGAACTATTCCTGCCTGAGGACTCAGGGAAACAGAGGCATGTAAGCCAGGTCACTTTACCTCAGTGAGGCAAGTAAGACTAGCATGAGCATTCAGTGCTCTGATGGTCAGCTTGACATGTAGGTGCTTGTGTATCTACAATATAAAACCTGGGTTTTTGTTAGGGCAGTGGATAGGGTCACAGAGCTAAAGCCGGCAGACTCAGTGGGAGTTCAATACAGAAATGGCCACAGTGTAAAGGGAACTGACCTGGGCACCCTTGGTCCCAGTACACCAGTGCTGCCATGCTTATGGAATGTTTCTGTATTATCAGGTAAGGCTAGAGAAGACTTCGAGATCAGACAATAAAAACCGAACTCATCAGGATAGCAAACCTGGTGATGAGTATGAACAATAAAATAAGAAACCGCTTCAATAGGCTGTCAGCTAGGGAATTAGAGAACAAGTAAGACTGAAATATGTTTAAAGCCACATACAGGTGTGATAACATTGAAACCAATGACAACATAGAAGTGACTGTAAAGTCGGTTCGACAATCTCCCCAGGGAAGTAATATGGCACAACCAAGAAGCAAGTGTGGGCACTGCTCCAGAGTGAGAGTGATGGGCTAGTTTTTCACCTTCTTGACCAGTGTTGGACAAGCATCCCTACATAAATTTTTCTGCCTTTGTGTTGTTTCATAACATATATATATATACATATATATATATATTATGAAACTATATATATAATTTTTGTTTTGGGGCCACACTTGGCAGTGCTCAGGGTTACTCCTGGCTCTGCACTCAGAAATCACTCCTAGCTCATGGCAGGGGGACAATATAGGATGCCGAGAATCGAACTGGGTCATCCCAGGTCGGCCACGTGTAAGGCAAACACCTTACCGCTGTGTTATCACTCCAACCTTGTTTCATTATACTATTTTTAAAAAGTGTTAAACTTGAAGTATAAGGAATGGTCTGGCTATTCAGTAGTTAGTCAGTGGGCGCTGGCTTTAATACAACTTCCATCCCCTGTAACATTAGGGACCCCGATCATATGGATGCTCAATCTCTTCCCTGGTCGTATAAATCTGAGTGTGGTTACTGTCATGAAATGCCCTGAAAGAGGTGGTTTATGAATAATAGAATGTAGTCCTCACTATTGAGGAGGCTGGGAAGCCCAAGACCAAGGCACTACTGACATATTGGATGTTAGGTGAGGGCCTGCTTCCGCTTCATTCTAAAACTGTCCATTCTCGAGACTGTGGGTCAACATATTACTGGGGAGGGGAGCACAATTACTCAGTCTATGGCAAAATCTCCAATGAGCATTTGAAAAAACAATTTCCTAGTCTTTTTATCCTTTAAAAATGATATCTCAAAATCTGTTTTACTCTGAGTAATCTTTCTGTTTACTGAGCTTTTGACCATATTCAATGTGTTATAAATCCAGAATTCTTTTTACTGTATTTTTCAGTCCTACGATTTGTACTTCAGTCTTCTTTTTTTCCCAATTCTTCATCAACTGCATCTTACTGAATTTCTTGCAAGTACCAATTCATATATGCAAAAATTGCATTTAAAAATTCATAGATGGGAGTCCGTGTGTCTCTTTCCTTTCTGGGTCTGTTTTCAATCACTTAGCTTCCCAATAGATAACTGTTTTCTGCATGCTGCATATAATGTATGAAAAAGTTCAAGTGGTATTTTGAGGCCCACCAGAAAGGACTGTTATTTGATGCTGTGCTTAGGTAGGAAAGGGCTGGGCTCTATACTCCGAGAAGGAACAGAAATACTGCTTCATTCCAGTTTGTTTTACTCCTAGTACCAAGCCTTTGAAGAGTCTTTAAATCTAGATTTCCTCCTGAACCTTATCTCCTTGTTGGCAATGACCTCTCCTCCTCTGCAAACTGGGATTCTGAAAGGGATTTCGGGGTAGAGTTTGATTGTTTCCATGTCCTGGCCAGTTTTTCTGCATTTTTACAGTAGAATGTCTGTTGTAAATTATTAGTCCATGATGATCAGAAATGGCAGGTGGCTCTGTAGACAAGGCAAATCCTAACAGGTTCATCTGCTGATTTTTTTTTACTGAGAAGCAGGACAGTTTGGATGGTATTATGGACTAGGGAACTATGTATGTAGTGGCTTCGGAATTTACCTCCTTCATTTATAAGCTTAGTGACCATGGTCAAGTTTTCTATGTCTCTGCCTTTTATTTAATAATTTTTAAACATCATCATAAAAGATATTTACTGAAACTATAAAAAAATTTGGGAAAGTTAGAAAAATACACAAGCAAATAAACCCATAGTAACCTGATCCAATGTCATCTTGGGGGAGAAATTAAGCCAACACCTTCATTTAGTGGTAAGTCCCTCCAAGTCCTTTTTATTGAACTTAGTAACAAAGGCACTCAACTTAACAATTTTTTTTTCGCTTGTTTGTTTTTGGGCCACACCTGGTGACACTCAAGGGTTACTCATGGCTAGGAGCTCAGAAATTGCTCCTGGCTTGGGGGATACCATGACTTATCAACTTTTTAAAAGAAGATTTGTTTTTACATTTGGTTTACTATAATTTGGGTTTTGTACTTGCAGTCTGGTTGGCTCTGTGGTTTAGAGCTATGCATTTACCCCACCTCTACCCCACTGGTGTGCTCAAGGCTCTTAGCCCTTGGCTGTTAAGTTCTGTCTACCTATTCTTACTAACATCTTTTCCATGTCCCTCTTGTTTCTATAGTCTAGCACCCGGGTGATCCAGGTATATCCCTCTGAACCATCCAATTAAGATCACTGGAGAAAACATATTTTGAAAATAACAAGCAGGGATCTCCAGCATATTGTAGAAGCAAACCCCTGACTTCCATATCACTTGCTTTCATCTCTCTCTGTTACTAGGCTCTCAGCTTTCTGAAGAGTCTCATTTCTATTTCATTCATGTCTACGCAGGAGGGAAATGCCCAGATCTATCACACAGTAACACTCAGCAGACAGCTGCTGAACTAACTAGCAAAGGTATCACAGGGACTGGAGTGTATGCCTGTCACCTCCATCTTGGAGGTCACCTCCTGAACGCAGCAGCGAAAGATGAATGCCACCATCATGAAAGCTACTGCTGCTGGGGCTATGCTCACCCAGGGTTCATTTCCCACTGGTACCATCCTGTTACTGCCCTACTTTCACTGGGATTACTGCCCAAATTTATCTTTGCTGGGTAGTGAATCACCCCCAAACTCAGGCTATTTTCAAAAACAAACACTGGTAATTGCAGCTTCTGTGACTCAGGAATAGGAGAGTGCCTTCCACCCTCAGCAAGAATCACTCATTGTTCCTGGCTGAGGAGTCAAGACATTGTCTAAGGCTTTTGTGTACTTAACTGGTGACACTAGAGGGTTCCTAAAATGGCTCACTTGCTGGAGATGCTCAGGCTTATACCTGAAGGTGGGCTGACAGTCACCTTGTGTCTCCTGGCTCCCCAAAGCAGGTGAGGGGAGAGAGCCACCTGAACCCAACCGTAAAAGATGCCCACAAGTACTCTCAACCACATTCAAGCATCAGAAGCGAGTCACTCTCTGAATGCATCCGGGGTAAAGGGAAACAATCAGGATCTGTCCTGTAGGACAGAATCACAGGTGGAGGATGTGTGTGGAGAAGTTGGGTATCAAATGATTTGGGTACATCCTGTTAAGCTATCACAGGCACCACATAGAAGAAAACTCTGTATGGCTGGATGATAGAAATCTCAATAGACTCAGCCCTGTACTTTTCTTTTCAATGGAGACATGCCTTCAAACAACCTCAGTCCCTTTTCTTCCTACCTCAGTGTGTCTATACTGTCCAGCTTCTTATGCCTTTCCTTTCTCCAAACATGAGCCTTACTTGGAGTAATTTCTCATTGCTGAACAGTGTCCACCTTTCCCATTTTCCTAAAAGGAGCATGTCTCATCTCCTTTGTTCTATTCCTTGAAAGGATATCTTTTCCTTTCTCAAAGTTTTGAATTAGAGGCTCTAAGGAATTATTAGTATAATTCAAGAGCTATTTTTTCAAGGACAATAGACTGGTGAAAAAAAAAACCTCTCTTAGGGCTTTTGTGGTTTACCATTATTTTTATTTAGGATTTTAGATTACTTATTTGAACATTTTCCCACTCTGTACAAATGCCTGAACTTAGCTTCATATAACCAACCACATTGGGATCAGAGTTGATATGAAATAAACATCTTCATTGATGATTTATAATTTGGTCATTTTTCCATTATTATTATTATTATTATTATTATTATTATTATTATTATTAGTTTTTGGGCCACACCCAGCAGTGCTCAGGGGATACTCCTGGCTGTCTGCTCAGAAATAGCTCCTGGCAGGCACGGGGGACCATATGGGACACCGGGATTCGAACCAACTCTTTGGTCCTGGATCGGCTGCTTGCAAGGCAAACGCCGCTATGCTATCTCTCCGGGCCCTCCATTATTAATTTAAGTAATTCCTACATCTCACCTCTTTGCAATTTCTGACAGCAAAGGCTGAGGACTTTTAGAAAAAAAGAAAACAAAAACAAAAATACCCTTTTGGATATTATTTCTATAACTTTACCTACTCAATCCACTGCTTCAAATACTTGTTCAAGAGTACTTTTGCATTTTTACAAAATAGGTAAAAAAACATCCTCTAACCATTTTCTAATGGATAAACACTGATGCCAAAAACAGTCATCATTAGTCTTTGCTTCTTTCTTCATGATTGACTGCTTCAACAACAATGACATTGTCTTTGGCACACAAGACTGTGAAGAAGTGCTGGTGAAAAGACGAGCCTGTTCCCAGTTCTTTTATTTTCATATCTGGTGCTCATGTCTTACTCAGGGATCATTCCTGACAATGTACCTGCAATGTCCTGGCAAGGGACCATGTAGGTGCCAGGATCAAGCCTTGGTTAGGTGCACTCAAGGCAAGTGCCCTACCTACCATACTATTTTCCCACCCCCTCTTTACTCCTTAATAACATAAATACTTCTAAGTATTTCATTTTAGTTTTCAATGCTGAAACTTATTTCATATCCCTCCACTTTAGATCTGATGGAAAAATGAAAATAAAAATACTTTTCCTCAAGACTCTGGACATATTTCTTTTCTTTTTGTTTTCAAGTAGTACCACATACCCTCTATCCCAAAAGAGATATCAGATTGCAAGTATTAAAGGAGATAAATGTGTAGTTCTTTCTTGACTCTCTGAGGCAAAGCATACTCCATTGATCAATATTTTCTGTTCAAATCTCATAAACTCTGCTTTTGAGGTTCAACATTCTTTTAGATAGCCTGTCCTAGTGGTTTAATATGGTCTTTTTTGGTTTTACTAAAAGTGGATTCCTTGTCTATATTTAGGTTGCCAACTGTTCACTGATACTAATTTTCTTAATGCTTTTTACCCACATTGCCATTTCCATATCTCCACACATGCTCAGTCATTGCTCATTCTCCTATAAGTCTATCTTTGAAACATTTCTCCACAAGTCTTAATGCCAATCCAACCTGAGGTAAGAATAAATATTATTCTCACTAGCTTTTGAAATAAATTTTTATAAGTTCAGAAACATCAATCAACTTCAGAACATGCTTTGAAGTCTCATCTACCTGATCTTCATGCTAGAAAGAGCTCTATCTATTTTTCCAAGATAGTGTGTACCTATATTTCCCTCTTGCCTCTCAAGATGTTGTTCCCAAATTCTGTCTTTTTTTTTTTGTTTGTTTTTGGGCCACACCCGGTGATGCTCAGGGGTTACTCCTGGCTATGCGCTCAGAAGTCGCTCCTGGCTTGGGGGACCATATGGGATGCCGGGGGATCGAACCCCGGTCCGTCCTAGGCTAGCGCAGGTAAGCACCTTACCTTTAGCGCCACCGCCCGACCCCCAAATTCTGTCTTTTTGTTATGTCATGCTAGTGAAACTAGGCAACAATGACGGATATTCAACAGTTCAATAAAAATTTATAAAAAGTTTACTATGTAACATAATGCTGTTCAGAAAGGTCTCAAACTTGAGCAGCAGAATCACTTGAGAAGCTTGTTTAGTTATAATATCAGTAAGAATCTCTGAACCCAGCTGATCTGAATAGGGCATGACCATGTACATTCCCAGGAAGTCCACTGGCAATCCTAGTGATGCTGGTGAAAGAACTTGTGCCATAAAGAGCGAGCAAAAGTTTATGGGGCTAACCTTGAAATTTAATGAGAGTTTAATGAGAGTTCAGTAACTATACACAATGAGACATTCCATAAAGGTGAAAGAGAATGCATTAAGAATGAAAGTTGGGGGCCGGAGAGATAGCATGGAGGTAAGGTGTTTGCCTTGCATGTGGAAGGACGGTGGTTCAAATCCTGGCATCCTATATGGTCTCCCGAGCCTGCCAGGAGCGATTTCTGAGCATAGAACCAGGAGGAGTAACTCCAGAGCACTGCCGGGTGTGACCCAAAAGGGGAAAAAAAAAAAAAAAAAAAGAATGAAAGGTGCACAGATCAGTTCGCAGACAATTCAACCAGCAGCTACTACTCATGCACTGAAGTTGTAATGCAGTGCTTCTGTATTAGAACTCTGGATATGTGTATGGGGCACTATTTTGTCACTCTGTGATGCTCTCATCATGCTGTCTAAACCATGTTAGGAAACTGCTTATTAATAATCATGTGAGAAGTACCCCAGGACTGAAGTTGATATGAAAAAAATATGTACTGATACTCTGGGGGAGGGATTGGTACAGTGACACTAAATTCCAAAAATATTAAGACTAAATTATAGTGTCTAAATACACTTGTACAAGTTTCCTTTGGGGCTGGGCTAAAGACACAATGCAGGAATAAAGGGACTTTGTACTTCCTTGCACGTGGCTGACCCCTGTTCTATCTCTGGCATCATATAGGGTCCACCAAGCAACACCAGGAGTGATCTCTGAGCAAAGTCAGCAGTAAGTCTCACACACAACAGGGTCTGGACAATGCCTCACACCTCCCCCCAGAAAGGATTTAGAATATTTAAAGTTACATTAAAAAAGAATGCTTCCACTCTGAAGATGTCCATGTTCTCTTTTTGAATACATGTCTCCTCCCACCTTACATTTTTTTCAATAAAAACAAAACAAAACTACATTATAAAAAACCAGGATCCAAACTTCCACTAGGTAATGGGCAAAAAACATAAACATTCAAAGCAGTTTCTGCAACTGGGAGCTGCATGAAGGTTGCTCACAGCAACCTGTAGCTTCCTGCACTGCCTAACAGTCATCGCTGTTCTGACAACTCTTTCCTTTACTGGTCAAAAAATAGCATAAAAAAGCAAATATAGCTAGTTGCTTTCAAACTCCAAATAGTCAAACAATAGGCAGAATAATGGTTTACTGATTTCTATCCAACAAAAGTGAACAGTTTGACCCCAAAATAAATTTTAAAATAGTTACAACTCTAACATTTAAGTACGCTTATAAATCTTAGAAATGTTATTATGGAGAATGGAGTTTTACTAAGTGCTGTAAAAATACACAAAAGTATCTATTAAAAAGGCATGTAGCCCAGAGACCAGTGGCACCAACATCATCAATAATGTGCTAGAAATGCAAACTCTTCAGCTCAAGATCTCTTGAGTCAGTATCTATTGGCAATCTCTATTTTATCATGCTCTCAAGTATATTCTGCTACTCACCAAAGTTTGCATGTCATTGATGAACTGTTAGATGATGAAACTACCTGGAAATAGGGTTTGGATTCATATAATTTTGAAAAACATAGCAAGGACTATGCTGGTGTTTTTTTTTTTAACTGTTCCTTCTCAACCAAATATTTTTTTTAGATTAATTAAAAGATTAAGAAACAAATTACAAATTGATGATTAGTGGTCAATATGTGAACTACATGCTCTCTGGTAAGAGTTTTTCTCTATCAGAAACAAGTGTGTTATATGACCAAAAATCAGTATCTAAATACTCTGGAATACTACATGAGGAGATTAATTATTTTTTTGAAAGATGATTCAAGTCTTGTCTTGGGGCCACATATGGTGGTTCTTAGGGGGTTACTCTTGGTGCTACACTCAGGCATCAGACCTGTACTCAGTACTCAAGGGACTAGATGGGATGCCAGGAACTGAACTTCGGTTGGCCATGTGGAAGGCAAGGGCCTTACCTGCTGTACTATCTCTTCAGCCCCAGATGGCTCAAATCTTATAGAGGGGAAATGGGTTCCTAACCCACACAACTGATGATATATACAGCTGGTCATTTTTATAGATTCTTCCTACGTACTCCATGCAAGTTACTATCTGCAAGTTACTATTTCTGATTTAGCCTTTCAAGAATAGTTAAATAAAAACTGCAACAACTTGCAACACTTATGAGAGAAATCTAGTTATTTGTTATTCTTATAGTTTTCTAGTCATATCAACAGAATAAACGTAGACAACTATTTAGAATGTATGAAGTATATAGAGAGAACAGTAGAAAATTAAAATGTCTTAGATTTAGTGAGCCATCAAGAATAAAATAGCTGTATGAGGATTGAATGTAATAATTAGGAGATTTTTTGGGGGTTTTGTTTTGTTTTGGTCTGAGGGCCAACACATGCAACAGTGTGTAAGGCTAATACTGGCAGGGCTCAGGAGTTTGAACCTGGGTCACAAGTGTGAATGACAAGTGCCTTACCTGCTATATACTCTTTCTCAGGCCAACGCAATATGTAGCTTACTCAGGTGTGATGGGTAATGGACAGTCAGATCAGATACCCATTGCTCAGATGAGGAGAGCAAAGGGCTCTTGAAGAACAATGATAGAGATTAAGATTCAGGAACAAAGGGCCAGAGAGAGAGCACAGCAGTAAAGCATTTGCCTTGCACGTGGCCAACCCAGGATGGGTGGTAGTTCAATTCCCGGCATTTCATATGGTTCCCCGTGCCTGCCAGGGAAAATTTCTGAGCACAGAGCCAGGAATAACTCCTGAGCATTGCTGGGTGTGGCCCCCTCCAAAAAAGATTCAGGAACAGAGAAAGTTAAACAGTCCTGCTTGTTTGTTTATTCATTCACTGACAGAAAAGGCAGAGGTGAAAAATCTCAGAAATACTTGCACATCCTTGACTGGATCTCTCCCAGGACATGACAAGGTCATTGTTTGTGTTTTCTGAGATGTGCATCTCTCACTCCCAAAAGCAAAAATTTCCTTGTACTCAGAATTGGCCATATGTGTTTATATTTGAAGCAGAAAATAATTATATATTCTTTTTATTTTTAATATGTATTTGGTTTATGGGTTACACTCAATGGCACTTACGAGTTACTCTTGGCTCTGCACTCAGAAATGACTACTGGCAGGTTTGGGGTACCATATGGCACGCTGGGGATCAAACCCAGGTCAGCTGCGTGCAAGACAAATACCCCACCCACTGTGCTGTCGCTCCCCACATTAAGTATTCTTAAATGCAAATGTTATTGAGCATGAGGCCTGTTCATTCCTATCGGAATCACTCCGGATATTTAAAAAGTGATGCCCATCTATAAGATGCACTCCAATGAAATGTATTTAGAAATCAGGCATCCTGTCAAAGTAAAGGCAAAGGTCTAAAGATGGAAAGAAAGGAAAGGAAATTAAACAAGATGCCCCTGGATCCTGAGGAAGCACAAGCGAGCCTATCAGCCAAGCTCTGCTACCCTGCTGAGGGCTGCTAGCTGATCATTTCATGGGAAGGCTTAGCAAGCCACTCTCTCATATTAGAAAGGCCAAAGGGAATGGGAAACAGCAGAAGAGGAGTGGAAAAAAGTTGGGAGATGATGGCAGGGATGCGGTGGTGGGCGGTGAGAAAGGACAAATCAATACCTATCAACACCTAGCACATTTCCACTGGCCTACTCAACAACAGCAGGTTCTCCTGAGATAGGTGTGGTCACCAGTAGAAGCAGCAGCCAAGCCTGGCTCTACTCTTAGGGAAGAGCAACTACACAAGATAGAATCTCTACAGCAATAAACAGGCTCACAAATATCAGGGGAAACACCCTGTACACAGTTAAGTTCACAGGGCTGGGACCAAGGAAAATCCCCTTCTGTACCCATAGCCCTAAAATTAAAGGAACTAGAAGACTATTAGCATGCAGTTCCTCAGCTTATAGACTCCAGGCAATATTTCAAATAAAATATAGGCAATGTTTCAATTATTTTGGAGAAAAATGCTTGGCAGGCAGATGAGACAAAGAAAACAATAGAACTTACTTACATTCCATGATGGAACCCTGACAAGATGGGCATGGCTTGCTCATTCTTACTCTCTGAAATGACGTGGTCTTCCACAACAAACATGCTCACCCATAGAAAAGCCGCAGGTCTTTGCAAGCTCAGCAAGCTAGAGAGCGCTACACTCATCTACCCTCTTTCCCAGGATTTTCTCCTCTGCCCCCTAGACCCAAAGAATAACAAGTGGAGCACTGTGAGCTTACCCAGGCACCTCCTTACAAGGAAGTCTCTTTAAGCTCAAATAATCAAAATTATACTTTATGGACTATATTATTCTTATTCAGTTTTCTGGACCCATCTATTATATGGAAATGGTAAATTCTCACCAGCAGGATTGAGTATGAAGCAAAAATACGTGCAAACACTAAAAGCAGGGTTTGGCATTCTGTGGATCATGGGTCAGAAAAAGAGACCTGGAAGATTCCAGCCCAATTCTTTTAGAGGAGCTGAGCCACCACCAAACAAAAATCTCTGGTGTTGGGACTGGATCTGCTGTAGGCCAAGTGACCTCATACCTCCCTTCTGCTCACACATACAAAGCTATCTCTTGGGAGGACTGCTTTTCTTTTTTCAATTTCAGTCCTCAGAGATCTGAAAGCTCCTTGGAGATGAAAGTGCTGTGGGAAGCAGCCAAGAAGAGCTGGATATTATGCTGTTTAAAGAGAAAAACCAACCAAACACACAAAAAAGCAGCATCAGAAACCTGGTGCCCCTCCAGGCAAGACCCGAAAAGGTGACTAACAGGACAGGAGCTGAGGAAAGAAGATTTTTGTGTCTGTAGAATAAAGAAGAGGGTGGCTTCAATAGAGAGGCCAAGCAAGCCGTGAATATAAGACGCATCTCATTCACCTCCATCAATGCAGAAACATCTACAGGAAAGTAGCCCAACCACCAGACCAGGCCCTCTTGGCCTCTCAAGTATGTCAGAGTGATTTTCCAGGTTCAATGTGAGGCTGGGGCTCATCACTACAAGTATAAGCCACAGCTACTGTTGGCTGACTTGCAGGGCCCTCTACAGTTTGAAGCTGCCTACAAGGGCCAATGGTCCAGTATAAGGCACACTGTGGGCAGGTTGGGGCCTCCCCAGGACTCTGGGTGTCTCCTAGTCCTTCTTCTTCTCTTTACATCTCTTTATCTCCTCCCAACCTCCAAACACTCCCGGGGAACTCAATGTCCCTCTTGGCTGTACCTTAAGGTCTGTTGTCTCTTCTTCTGCAACCTCCCAAGATACACTGTTCCTTCTCTGACACCATCCCTGCCAGTGTCCCTCCCAGGCCCACCCTTACACCCCCAATGGCTCCTGTCCCATCACCTCCTGTCCCCCCACAGCACTCACCGAGGACTCACTGTCCCTCACGAGGAAGTCACCCTCCACGCCTCGCTCGTTGAGGGCGCACTCAGCCTGGTGTCGCGTTATGGTGCCGTAGTACCATTCCCGGCCCGCGAAGCGCCCACTGCAGGCAGGACCTGCGTAGCTGACACTGATGGGTGGCGTGAGCACGGGGTGCAGGGTGGGTGCATCGCTGAGGACCACCACGTAGTTCTTGGGGACCAGGCCCACTTGGCCTCGCGCGTTCTTGCACCGCCACCACTCGGGGTCGTTCTCGGGCTTCTCGATCACCTCCATGGTCTCCCCCTTGTCGAAATTGAGCTCCTCGTCGGTGACCGAGCTGAAGGGGTACAGCGTCTGCACCAGGTGCAGTGCCCTGGCACCCTGCCCGTTGCTGAGCACGGTAGCCTGGCGCAGGCCTGGGCAGCCCAGGGGTTCTGCCACGGCCTCGTCCACCTCCTCCAGCACGTAGTTGGACGGGAACCAGCCCACCTGGCCATTGCAGCTACCCCGCCACCAGCCATCACTGCATTTCTCCATGACAGTGACTCGTGCGCCCTTGACCAGTGACAGCTCATCCTCGCGCTCAGCTGCATAGGCAAACTTGACCAAAGCTGCGATGTTGAGGTCGTAGATGCGGTCAGCGCTGCCGGGGCCGGGACCACCGTTGGCTGGGAACTCGGAGTCGGTGCTGGGCGTTGGGGATGCATCGCGTGCGCTCGTCTTCCTGCGGGTCTTCCCAAGGCCTGTGAGGGACACACGGGGATCAGAGGGCAGGGGAGGTGTAGGGGCTCCCTCCCATGGCCCCAGCATGACAGCACCATGGAATAGGAGCAAGTACTCTTCCAGAACAGGCACCCCTAAAGCACTAATGCATCAGTGGGAAATACAGGGCACAAGGCGTACCCAGACTAACCTCTCCACTGCCAGGGCTGAGCAGTGGGTATAGGCAGCCCCAAACCCGCTCTTCCTCTAAATCTGGTGTGGCTCAGAACAGGAAGTCATATCCTGCCTTCCAGCCCTGTCCCCATCACCGTCCTCCAGCCCTAACTTGTCACAAAGCATTAGCCTCTCTCCCAGCCTGTCTACAACCCAGCACATCTCCTAGGGCTGCCCAAAGCATGGGGGCTTCCTAGATAAGCAGGCACTGAACACCCCTCGTTTTCTCTTCCTCTGGTGATTCTTCTCTCAAAACAGCAGATATTTCTGGGGCAGGTATTGAGGAAGGAAAGAGTTAAGATATGCTTATCCTAAGGCAGAATCATACTTACTATGATCCTAATCCACCAGTGGGTCCTGAAATTAAGTGACTTGTGACCATTGTGTGTGTTGTGTGTGCATGAGAACACATACCTACATGGATGTATTTTCCAGGCATGAAATAGAAAATCTCTCAGTGCATCATATGAAAAGAAGTTTCATAGTATCATGGCTTTTGGTACTGTCACAATGTGTAACACTCATGCTATGCATGAGGAAACGAAAAAGTCTGAAAACAAACAAACAAACACTATCACTGCCAACTTGATGAAAATTCCAGTCCTTTCTGGAGAAAGGAGACTCCTTGGAGGAAGGCAAAGTGAGTGGGCCAGGTCTCTGCCTCAAACACAAACACAAGCCTGTTAACACAGCTTCTCACCTGCAGCTTCTGTAGCTCTTTCTCCTGAAGTGACACCAGCAATCTTTAATGGGTCCCCTTTATCTCTCTGGATTAGCCCTGAAACCATACAGAGCCAAGACCATGGGGTCCTAAAAATTACTGTTGTTCCCACTGCCCTGTTCAGCAGGTGGATCAGAAGACATCGCTGCATCACGACTATCATGCCAGGCTATAGCCTGGGCATTGCTTTCTCTGGCCCAAGTACCACAGTATGCATATTCTACTCCCTAGAATCTGGGCCCCACTCAGTCCCAGTCACAGAGTAAGGCAATGGTCAAGTAGAGGGACATGAGTTGGGGAAATGCAGTTTTCCAGTAACTGCATCAATGCAAAAAGCTGCTGTCTTAAGCAATTTCTTTCTACAAAAGAAAAGACACAACAGACCCATTCTTTGCAAGGGGAAATTAAAATATATCAGCCATCTAGAGGGCTGGGCTGAGGAAAAACTTATTTCCTCTCTAAATAAGAAGCTACTTGCTTTTGCAAAAAAACAAAAAACAAAAACAAAACAAAACAAAAAAAAAACATGACCCTCCACATCTTAGAAGCAAATTCTTCTCTGAGATTTCAAGCACTGAATGGTTTTTACCTATGCAGTGATACTGCCTCATGTTGCTCAGCCACTTTCCTAATGAACAGAAAAACAGACCAGAGGCGCTGGTGCTGAAAACCCCAGAGTAGTAAGCGATCCACATACCAGGCACCCACACAGAGCACAGTATATACTAGCAAAAAAAGATTTCAGGAAGCAATACTTTCATATAACCTTTTACCAGCTCTTTCTAAATCTGTGTGAGTAACCAAAGCTACTTGAGAAAATACCTTCAGAGGAATGAAGAGGTTCCCGAGTAGTCATTAGGACACAAAGGTGTCAGGATCAGTCGAAAAGGCAACATTAGCCCTGAGACTCCAGAACATACTGCCAGGGGTACTTCACATATGTGATGCACAAGAATACACTACTTTGTGAGTACTTACATTCAGAATAATTAATATGAGGAGCTTCATCCTTATGGGACCCGCTGGATTCTATCTTTAAAAGCTGGGGATGGAGAGAGCAGGGAGCACAGGCTCTGCTCCCTGTGGCACTAGCTCCAGTCACAGCACACTCCAGTCTGCTGTTGTCTCAGGGAGCTACCATGGCACCATGTGCAGGGGGCCCTGACGACAAGGGATGATATTGCCATTTGATAGTCTGAAGGTGCCAGAAACAATGGAGCTCAAGGCTGGACCAGAAACCTGAAGTCTGTACAGAAGTTGATCTCTCAAATTAGGAATGTTCTACATGATAACCAGTTGCCCCTTGCCTTCTAAGGTGAGGTCAACAGTTGTGGAGATGGCTGTAAGTGGGGGTTAAGGAGGAGTCAGCTGGGCAGCTGAAAATTCAGCCAGGGTGAATTCTCCAGGTGGACATATCTGAGCTGGGTGCTATCAGCTGAATTACTTCATCACTAGTGCTAGTTCCTTACCAGTAAACATGGACAACAGTACCAGACTAGCTGGTGAGGCTGCCACAATAAAGAACTTCAAGAGCACAAACATGCTTCCTGACAGTTTGGGAGGTTGGAAGTTCATGATCAGCATTTTGGCAGATAGGAGACTCGGCTCCTTCTGACGCCCCTCTCCTTGGCTTGCAGATGGCTTTCCCATCTGTGCCTGTCGGCGTCCTGATTTGCTCCTTATACAAGGACATGGCGCACACTGGATTGGGCACATCCTAATGGAAGATCTCAAATCCCCAGCACCCCAACAAAAAAAAATAAGAGGAGATGTGAAGGACCTCATTTTAAAATGTCACCTCTTGGGGCCGGCGAGGTGGCACTAGAGGTAAGGTGTCTACCTTGCAAGCGCTAGCCAAGGAAGGACCGTGTTCAATCCCCCGGCATCCCATATGGTCCCCCCAAGCCAGGGGGAATTTCTGAGCACTTAGCCAGGAGTAACCCCTGAGCATAGAACGGGTGTGGCCCGAAAAAATAAACAAACAAAAAATAAATAAACAAAATATTACTTCTTCAGAGGCTCCATATCAAATACAGTCATACTGAGATGCTGGGGATGGATAGGACTTGCATGAAGAGTCCTGAGGGATATAACTCTGTAGAGACTGCCACAAGCAGGTGGGTTGAGCCACATATGCTGTCCAGACATTCCATCTAAAGACAGGAAATCTGGGCACTTCCGTCCCAGTGAGAGTATGCCCATGATGGGGGTGGTGGTGGTGCCTGTATGTTCTAGAAAGATCTACAGTGATGTGCTTTTTCTCACATAAGGTGCTTTTCTTTCCATGCTCAAAAGAATCATAAAATCCAGCTGTACAGTATTTACTTATTTATTGTGTTTTGATCATTTGGGTTTTGTTTCCACTCACTATGGATAAATATCTAGAAAGTAGACTGTAGAAAATCCTTCCCATGCTGTATTAGGTAAAGTCCCTCATTATTTTTTATTTTTTGCAAAGAAATGACTTTCGACAGCTTGTTCAATAATGTATAAACTGCAACATCATTGCACAAAGAACAAAGGAGGACTAGAAAAGGCTGGTTAAAAGAATATTAAGGCACTGTTTAACATAATCAGGAGTAGCTAGAACTTTAATTATGATACTGACAAGGTCTGAAAATATTTGTTTATTTCAAACCTCTAACCAAAAATAAAAGTGGGTTTTATGATCTAAAAAAATATCTTAAAAGATCAGTTGACGGTTAAGGTGCTTTCCCTTGTATGCTGTTGACCCAAGTTTGATCCCCAGCACCCCAGATGATCCCTCAGAGTGCCACCAGGAATGATCTCTAAATACAGAACCAGGAGTGAGACTTGAACACCAGTGGGTGTGATCACAAAACAAAAACAACATCTAGTCTGGGACCCGGTGTGTCCAGAGAAAGCCAGCAGCACAAGATACCATATGTCAGCTCTCACATTCTCTCCAGCAACCTAGGCTCTTTGCTCTAGCTGGGCTTAAAGGGTGCCTGATCTTTAGGCCACGGCAGGTGGTTAGAAGGACTGGGATACATGGTAGCCTATGATAGATCTGGGATCTGTGCAAGGCTTCTGAGTCATTGTTCCCTCCCAGACCAACCCCAGAGCAGCTTGAAGTGCCCCTGACATGAAAGGATGAAAAAGGGAACACACACACCTTCCCAAACTGAGCAGAGGGCAGTATTCTAAGCAGAGGCAGCTCTGTGTCATTCAAAGGTAAAACAAGCCCTCAGTTTTCCCATATCATGCTATTGGTCTCTGATCCTGAGTTACATTATTTTCATTGACAACAATAAACACATTTTTACTTTCTGGAATAAAATTACATACCAATTTATATAAAGACTGAGTGCTAATAAACGTCTGGGTATGTCATAAATTATTAATGTTGGCAATTTTAGTCAAAATCTTTTACACTCTTTTTAAGACAGAGATGTGATCACAGATGACTTCAACTGTCATCTTCCAGGCTGAAGTTCTGGAGATTTAAGGAGACACATCAAGTGCTTGGAGAGATAGTACAGCTGTTAGGGCATTTGCCTTGCAAGTGGATGACCTGGGTTCCATCCCTAGGCACTACATATGATGGCCCAAGCACCACCAGGAGTGAAACCTTAGTGCAGAACTAGAAGGAGGCCCTGAGCATAATCCAGTATAGACAAAAAGTAAAAAATTAAAATCCAAAACAACAAAAACTATCAAGTCTGATAGTTAGAAATATATTCAAGCTAATTAATTTAGATTAAACATTCCTCTGGATAGTACAACAAGCAGGACTCTGACTTTGTATGTAGTCCACCTAAGGTTCAATTTGAGGCACCCCAAATGGTCCCCCAAACAACAACGTGAGTAATTTCCTTTTTTGGGGGGGGGTCACACCCGGCAGCGCTCAGGGGTTACTCCTGGCAGGCTTGGGGGACCATATGGGATATCAGGATTCGAACCATCAACCTTCTGCATGAAAGGCAAACGCTCTACCTCCATGCTATCTCTCCGGCCCAACATGAGTACTTTCTAAGTGCAGAGCCAGGAAAAACTCCTGAGCACTGTCAAATGTGAGAAAAAAATGCACCCCAGTTTTTAGGAGCTCTATGGGAAAAGCACTTTATTTTGATTACTAAAAAGATTTGTAACAGAGGGCTAGAGGGATAAAATAGCTTGTAGGCCACGTGCCCTGTATGTAGCCTACCTAAGTTCCATCCCTGGGTACTACGTACAGTTATCTAAGTACCTCCAGAGACTATCCCTGAGCATGGAGCCAGGAGTAAGCCCTGAGCACTGCTGATTATGCCCCTCCCAAGAAACAAAGATTTATAATATAAACCATACCTGATGAGAAAATTTCTGTATACATATAATGTCATTAACAGTTATAAGAGAAATAATTTGTGGAATTTCTCTGCATCAGGGTTAGAATTTTAGTAAAGTCAAATGAAAATCATGAAAAAAGTTTATAGTTAAATACTAAGAAGAAATAACAAGATATGACTGAAGTATAAAATACCTAAAGTAACTTTTCAAAAAAAAATACCTAAAGTAACTTTTCATTAAAGTTAGGAAATGTTTGAGGTTTTCTCTTAATAGCCTTTCAAGCAATTACATGTATATCTAATTTGTATCTATGTTTTTAGATATGCTATTAAAATTCCCATTCACTAGTCATAAAATAGCTAGTACCAAAATTGATTATTTCAATATTATCAGCAGGAAAAAAAATAAGGCTGAATTTAAAGAATTCTGAAAGGGTGACCATAAAGGATGTAGCCATTCTCTTGATTTCTTTAATCTGTTCAACATTACAGAACATTTTCTCATGCTTCAGAAGACCCCCTAATCACTCTTCTTAGGATCAGGACCCAGACCTATATGTTAAAGCTCCTTCCAGGACCACTGCTAGGCTTTCAAGGAGATACCATCTCTCTGAGGTACCCACAAATCATGTAAAACAGAAATCAGTTTCAGGAGAAGGAGGCCCCGAGGGGCACAAGATCCTTGTGATATGAGCTGAAGCCCTGGATCATTCACCTTTCCCAATGATAGGAACCAACTGTTTCCCTCTGGTTAAACCCTCCCCACCCTTTCCCCCACTTTGGCGACTTTTAACTTGCCTTTCTCATTTCAGTTAAGAGATCTAAGAAAACTAAAACTACTCCCCTTCCTTTAGTCTTCTTTTCTATCCCACCTCCTTAAATGTGCCACATAGTTGAACCACACTGGAAAAAGTGTTTTATTGTGCTGGTTAAAGAGTGCAGTGATAGTTTGGGTCAACTCAGAAGTAAAGTGGGAGGTAGTAGAGGGGTCGCTAATGCACACAGTTGCCAAATCCTAGAAACTCCAGTTAAGACTGCCCCAGGAGAGCACATTTTTGAGAAATCAGTGCCACTGAACTGCATGGACCTTGGATTGAATGATGATACAGATAGAATCTCAATTTCCTGGAGAGTAGCAGGTTTGTTTGGGACAGGCTTAGGAGGACATTCACTGTAGTTGGTGGATGGCTTTAGCCTGGAGTTCCAGATAAACTTCATGAGCAGAGAGGGAGGAAAGGAGGGATGAAGTAGTCTGCAGAAACCAATTAATTCCACATAAGCAGAAGTTAAACAGACTCAAGCACAAGCCCTGTCACACAGCTGGGCAAGGCAGTACCTGTCTTTGTCACATAGAGGTTCAACTGTATCACTGTGCTAGTGTGGCTAAGGGCACATGGAATAGTGACCGGGTGTGGAGGCCTGTGATGGAGAGTGCAGGGAGCACAGGCTGTGCAAGTCCATCACTGTTCCCTGTGGCACTAGCTCCAGTCACAACACATTCCAGTCTGCTATTGTCTCTGGGAGCTACCATGGCACCATGTGTAGGGGGCCCTGATGACAAGGGACAATATTGCCATTTGATAGTCTGAAGGTGCCAGAAACAATGGAGCTCAAGACTGGACCAGAAATCTGAAGTCTTACCAAAAACCACCCATGTCCATCTCCCTGACCAGACCATAGGCAGTAGGGCCAGTGGGGTAGCAGACTCACTGACAAAATACAAACCATTAACGAACAAACTCCTTGAGGGCCTCTCCTTCATGGTAAAACAGGTTCATCTAGATCTAGAACATTCTGCAACTATCTGACACCTGAGGACCAGTAAAACCTAGGCGGGTGAAAAGGTTTCCATGCATTCTGTGCCTGCAGACTGGCAACTGTGTTCAAGTTCTGTAACCCAGAAGGTTGTGGCAGCAAGAAAGAGTAAGAAAGATATTCTTTCCCAGGACACACGGCCCCTACACCTACCCACACACTTGCCATCCTCCCCGCATTATCTTCGACTCCTTGCAGAAGACCGGGGCCAGCCCTTTTGTGGACTCTGCCTGGCCCATGACTGTTGGTTAATCAGTTCCAATTCCTCCTTGTTGCCATGGCTTGGACACAGCCAGAGCCACTGAGGACAGAGCCCTTTGCAAAGGGTACATTTGTCAAACATAAGTTATACCATTTTTGTTCTACTTCTCCTCCTTTCTTGTACCTTTCACCCAAACTCTGAAATCTCATAGAAAGACTCAGTGGGTCGAGTGATCCTAGGGATAAATCTTTTGTGTGCCACACAAAAGGCTCACAAGCAGGGGTTGAGACGAGGGAGGGGCAAAAATGATTCATAATCTTGATGCTCAGCTACTAGTCCTTTCTCCCGTGGGCAGATGTGCCAGGAGAAAGCTCAAAGGGAGAGATGCCAGCCCATGACTGACAGTCATATGAGCCCAAGGACACAGGCCTCTGATTAGGAAAATCCATTCATTTGTGAGTAGGCAGGCAAGTAATATGACTGAAAGGGAAAAAGAAAGACTTCAAAGCATGAAACTGTCCATCAATTGGTAACAGCATCAATAAAAAGTCAGAAATGTTAGATTATAATTTTTAATTAAAATACATGCTTAGTACCTCTCAACATATGGACCCAATACATTCACACACAATTTTGAATTTGGGAGAAGATCACGCAGGAGTAACAAGGACAAGGGATAACATTCTGGAGCATGGCTTCAAGTGTCATTCACAAACAGTACTGTCACACTCAGGCCAGCTCCTGCCTGCTTGGTCTCAGGGGCAAGTGAGTCACTGAACTACACTTCAACCAACTTTCTCAGGCCCAAGTCAAGCCCAGCTTCCCCAACTATTTGTTCTCACATCCACCAATATGTCTCTGTGGGAATCCATATAAGGGACCAACAAAGGAAAGTATTTGGCTCACATGAAGGCAGCCATTGGGATCTGTACTATGACAGAACTGTTCACCTTTCTGGCAAATTCAGAGGCCAGACTCAGTGCAGAAACCTGTTGATGGTACTTCCTCCAGGATCCCCGCTCATTTCTTAAATGTTCCAGGGCAAGCTTTTAACTCAGCCCTATTGTTGGGTTCATGGACACTATGGCTCCAAGGTAGTGAAAAGTGGCCCAGAGTACATATTCACTGAAGAGCTTGACTGCAGAGCATATGAAAAACCTTTTCCACAGAAGGGGTTGCAAAAGGGGTCACAGAGCAACATGCTGTGACACTGAAGCTAGAGAGCAGCCCTCTTGAGATCTCCATCTCCCTATGTCCCAAGTGCCAAGATGAATGGAGCTAGGCCTATCTACTGCAGATTCTAGGAAAATAGCACACCTGGGACTCAGGGGCCTGCTCAACCCTGCCCCAGGAGATAGGCTACAGCTTTTATGTTCATGCAAGTAATCTCTAAGCTCTAAACTAAGTGATCATTAAGGCTCTATCCAGCACCCTAAACTTCTTAGTGTTCAAAGCCCATATGGGGGTAGGGGGATGATAGTTGGGCATACCCAGCAGTGCCAGACTTACTCTTGGCTCTGTGCTCAAGGGTCATCCTGTTGGACTAATGGAACCATATAAAGTGCAAAAGACTGAGCTCAGACCAGCTGCATGCAAGAAAAACATTCTGCCTGCTCTCCTCTGGCCTTCAAAGCTCACTTTTAAGCTTAACTCGACATACTAGGTAATTAAAAACAACAACGTAGATCTGTGAGGATCCAGTGTTCTTTTTTGGTGCCATATCATCAACTTCTGTCACAATAGGGCTTTCTCTGGCATATCATGCTAAACACTTAGATTGAACCAACTTAGATGAGTCACGTAAGTGCACTGACCATTTGATTTTTTCATGACTCATTTTCAGGCCCTGCTTAAAATATTCACTTGACTATGGTACAAATCACACAAACCACTGCAATTCTCTTAAAAAACCCACAAATGCAGAAGCTCGGTGAAAAAACAGCAGATTCAGGGTCACACAGCTTTCACAAGGGACCACAGACAGGCCATAAAGGCTGTTCTGTGGGTTAGGCGTGTGGCTCAGTGGTTACACATGGTGCTGAGTGTGTGTACTATGGATCTGATTTCTATCTCTGAACCAACTCACAGAGGCTCCCTCTTGGATATTCCCAGATTGAGGGAAACCCAGGGTTCCAAGAACAGAGCAACTCAGCAGAGGGGACAAGTGAGACCTGAAGAAAATGCCAATAGCTGGAAAGAACCAATCCTAGGACCCTCCTCTAGACCAACATTTCAGATAGAAATGCAGGCTGATGCACAGAGAATGCCCACCCCACCCATCCAACACACTGGTGTACAGAGCAGAGCAGGGGTCTTATGAGGGGATAGTGCCATCTGGGTCCTCCAGTGACAAACAGGGTGGGGGACATGATGGTCTTCAACACCACCTGACTCCAGCTTGGTAACTGATCAGGAAAAGCCACTCCAAGAGCAGAACAGCTGTAAACAACTGAGATGCCAGTTACTGGGAAGTACCTCACCTGGCTTTCTGCTCTGTTCTAAGGACCCAATGAGTCCCCCCTAATGACTGGATGCCAAGAGCAACTGGGCCCAGTGCACCCAAATACAAGAGCACACCTGATTCTTCTGAGGTCTTGGACTACACTGCCTCATTCCTAGGGGTTCTCCTGGCTCTTCCCCCATCAGCTTCCTCCTTGACAATCTGTCTCTATTGGTTCTTTAATTATCCTCCTACTGATCTGTTGTGAGTTGTTTTACGTTTTCTATTTTAAATACTTGGACGTTCATGATATACAAAAACAAATCCAAGTTTATTATGGGTAGTTGGTTCCACAATTAGAGTAACTGCTTCCATATTATGTGAACAACATGTTTGGCAGGTCATTTCTACTATGAACAATCTTACAAGCAGATTTCTAAGGGATTTCAGAATTATGATACATTCTACTCAGTCTGTGCTCATATCTGAGGATTATACAAAAGATATGGCAATGGTGAAGATGGAGATTTCAGAATCCCCGATTCAATAGAGCAAAGAGGGGACAATTTGCTAGTTTAAAGTAAACACTCATAACGAAACCGAGATATCTTAAATTTTTTATTTGTTAACTACAAACTTTCCATGAGGAAATGTCATGGAGAGCTGGTTTTTGTAGGAGAGTACTTTCCTACAGTAATTTCCCTATTTTGTACGAACATCCAATCCAGAAATGCAATTGCACCCAAGCAACCAGCTTCTCCTCTTACATGGTTTATAAAATGAAGAAGACACAGAGAGCATCCTGACCAGTGATGGGCCAACAAGCGGGAGACAAAACCCACTTGGGATCTTTTTTTTCTAGTGTGCTGGGATTGAATACTTGGAGGAAACATCTAGAGTTTCTGGATTCACTGCACTGTGATACCTACACCGAGGTGCCCCCTAGGGAGTGCTGCTCAGGTTCAATATGTTCTATGTATGTGTATTCTTGGGAAAATAACAGAAATGCTAAAGACCAACTTAGGGTACCCATGACTTCAGAACCAGTTAAGAAGCATTAATGAAGCTTCATTAAATGTTCATGGGACTTTGGGCTTTTGGGCTCCACTAGACTAAGAAAGGTCTGGTTACTCCTAGCTTGCTAAGGGCTTTATGCTTTTCCAACGAGCTAATGTTTATACTAAATATACTATGTTTGTTCAGGTGATTCTGTAACATCTATATAGATCTTTATCACAATCTTTTACTTATTAATATACATAATGCATTAGCTATAATATCTTCTAACAAAGATCAATATTCCCTTTTTAAGATAAGATATACTTTTTCTTTTTTTTTTTTTTTTTTAGTTTCAGGGCCACACCCGGTGACACACAGGCTATGCCCTCAGAAATCTCTCCTGGCTGTGGCATATGGGATGCCAGGGGATCGAACCATGGTCCGTCCTAGGCTAGCATGGGCAAGGCAGACGCCTTGCCCTTTGCACCAGAGCACCAGCCCCCAAGATAAAATATACTTTTATAACCCATTTAGAGTTACCCTAAACATTTTAACTCTCTTTTCCTTGTTCTTACTAAATTGTCTATTTAAAATGCATTAGTATAAAGCTATTCATACTACTGCTTTTTAAATTTATACCTAGCAAAAGGTATAGTTTTTTTTTTTATCTATTTACTGAATTTTGTTGAATTTCAGTTTAGGTTTACTCATGATATATATGGATGTACATGATAAATGTGGATGTACACCTCCACAATACAGTGAAAAGAAAAACAGCTTTTGTTATATGTAGGATATAAAGAAATATAGTAAAGGAACAACAATTGGCCAAAATCATTGGAACTGGTGAATTTATCTATAGGCTCTTTGGTAATGGGCGTGGTATTGGAATGATGTATACATCAGATTATAATGATCAGTATTGCAAATCCTGGTATCACTTAAAAGTGATTTAAAATATTTAAAGAATAAATCTTTCTGGACAAGTTGATCACAGATAAGACTAATTTGCTTTTAAAGGGCATTTTATATTGGGGCCTGAGCAATAGGACAACAGGAAGGGCATTTGCCTTGCAAACAGCCAACCCTGGTTTGATCCCCAACACCCATATGGTCCCCTTGAGCTTGCCAGGAGTCATCCCTAAATAAAGAGCCAGGAATAAGCCCTAAGCACAACTGGGTGAAACCCCAAACTCAATAGTAAAAATAATAAATTACATTGAAAAACGTTTTAAAGAACACTTTATAAACTATAGGCCCATCTGAGAGAATATACTCCTGAGAGCACCTGGCAAACTGACACAGGGAGAAAACAAATGGTCGAGACAGCTGAGCTCATAGGCCTGAGGCAGAGGTGCAGCCCATCTGCTGATCACACAGCTGCTGAAGGAAAACCACTGCCAGAAGAGAAGCATCTTCCCATGACTCCACTTCAGAGGCACTTCAAAGAGTGGTGCCTCCACATGATGGACCAAGCAGTTACCCAGAAGCACATCTTTCAAGGCTGGTGGGTGGGGAGTGGGATCAATCTACAAAAGTCAGATACCAGCAATGGAGTGGCAACAGTGCTTTGGGGAGAGGGCTCAATTCATTGTTAGTGAGGTTTATTTTATGAGTTATCAATGCCCCTTCCTCAATCTAAACTCCCAATTCCAAGGGATTGATGTAAAACCCCCAACATTAACAGAAGCAGAAGGCAGGCAGACCTGGTTTAAATTCTAAACCAAGTAGAATGTCCGATTGGTAAAGAATAGACCTTTCTTGTAAATTACCTGGGTTCGATTCCAGCCACCACATAGAGGTCCCCAGGAGCCCCACCAGGCATGATTCTTGAGAACTGACAAGTATGACACCAAAACCAATAAATAAATATATTTAAAAAATTCCTTAAGCCATATTGTTGAGCATGTCACTTAACATTCAAGTTTCATATTCTTCATGCTAAAATATAAAAAAAGATATCCCCATTTCTTTCTTAGGATTACCACAAAATTAAATAAAATGAAAAGTAGGTCCCCAGTAGAATATCTGATACAAGGAGGCAGTCAAGGGGAAAAGATCTCTGCTTACAGTCCATTCACCAGCAGGAAGTCTGGGGTTCCTAACTGGGCTGCTCTGGTGGCATCAGCCTGCTTGGCTGCCTGTGGTGTATATTTGAGAGCAGCTGAAGCATAGGGGCTGCTGGACTAGCAGGGAGCCCCAGCCCCTGACTGCAGGAATCATAGGGCCTTCTGGGCAAACTCAGCAGATCCACAGTGATGCTGTGATCTCTGAAAAGTCTAAGCCTAATTCAAAGCACTGTTCCACCAGAAAAGCCATAAATGGGCAGATGGAGTGGGAGAGTATAAGTTAGGACTCTGCAATCAGCCAACTTTATGGTCCGGGACAATCTCCAAACCACTCTGCCCGTGGGTTTTAATGTACAGAACAGAGCCAAGAACATTATTTCCCCTGAGTTTTCTTAGAGGGAGCTGCCAACATGGGGTCCTCTCACCCCAATAACTGATTATTTCCATAAAAAGGCCCTCCTCCTGCCTAGTCATAATCCATGTCTGAGCTTGAACTCTGTGGGCTTCTGCCCCATACCTTTGACAAGCACTAAGGAAAAAAGTTCAGCCACTCCTAAGTCCATCCTGGCAATGAAACACCTCAGAGCACTGATTGGGTTACGTCCACCTGAACCACCGTTTTTGCCTATATAAAAACTCAGCTCAGATAGTACAATTTGGCTAGTTTATAGTTGCTAAATTGAAAGGAGGGGATGGGGGATGCTGATATCAGAAAGTCTGTAATTAGTCTCAGGTGTGGTTACCCTGGGACAGTTGCTACAGGAGCCAGTTCATTTCTGGCTCCAGATACCTTAGGGGTTCGGGGTGCTTAGCAATGGACATCGTAGCTCTCCCTCCAAGAAGCCAAGTCTGTGCCTTGACCTACATGAAGCTCTGAGAAGAGAATTAGCCACTGGGCTCTGATGGATTCTAACTGCTATCCAATAAATGATACCAAAAGAGTAACATTAGTCCTTGGCCGCCAAAAGGAAAACCTCTGCAAAATAACTCTCTGGGAGCACATTCCTTATCTTGGAAGATTGGGCACAGAGCTTTGAACAACTAAACTGAATGATTTTACAAGTCCAGCAGCAATTTCAGAGTCACTTCCAGCCTTTCCAGGCTCTGCTGGAAAAGAGATGCTCCACTACCCCCATGTTATCCAGCAGAAGCTCTCTGGCTATGCATGACCAGAGAGGAGAGTTCAGACATATGTTTTGCATGTGTGCAAATAAGAGTCATATTGTTTCACTCAATTATAAATTATTAAAGCAAAAAAAAAGGTCAATCTTTTTTCGAACAGATCTTTTTGTCTCTAGAACTTACTCGAACAACATTTTGCATGTGATTAAACTGAATCCACCACCAAACCTCACTGCAGCAAATGAATCTCAGCAAACAGGACAGATCTCTACTGAGTGAATTATTTGCAGTCAGAGGCACTTACACATTCCAACACTGACCTGGCTGGGAAGTCTCGTTCTGTTTTACTTCACCAGGGAAATCTTACAAGGCTCAAAAAGGCTGATATCTACTGCAGGGAAAATTGCCTGATTCTATGAGTACTTGTTCTAAGTTAGACCTGATGGTGGTGTGGAGGTTGTTTTCCCTCCTTTGGTAGAGATGATTATTTCTGGCTGCATGAGATTTTTATTTTAAATAATTGTGTGGTTCCCACTGGTGATGACCATGTAAACAGGAAGCCACAAACTTCTTAGCAGACTTCAATGTCTGTAACTAAATGCAGGCTACTGGGAGAACAGGAGGAGCTGCAAAAAGTTCTCTCAGTTTCTTTCTCAGACAACCACCTGGCCCAGTGTGGCTAAGGATAAACATGTGTCCCCAGTGACTGTTTCATGTCAGGGTACCCATTCCTCTTTTCTGTACTCAGAGGGCAGCATCAACCTCTTGTGGAGATGACAAGCTCTCACTTCAAAAACAAAGTGCAGGAGTGCATAATAAATACAATGAATCCAGCCACACAATGGGGCAGTTCTCCTTGTTGATGGGAATACTGATCCCCAAGACCCTTTAGACTAGTCCTTCTCAAGGTTCACGTGGACCCTTATGAGCCCAAAATATATTCCAAGGGGAGGTCATAGTATGAGACTAGGGGACCAACCAACAGATGGGGTTAGGGGGCAGCAGGAAGGAAACAAGGTTGGAAGAGAGCCACAGTTAGAGAAAGATTGAGAAAAATTGGTTCAGACCACGAATTTAACTGATACTCATATGGCTGCTTGAATCCCATCTTGTTTATATCTCCTGGAGTGCATTATGCAAGATGTGAACCTTTCCAAGGCCATGCCTGTGTGTCCAATGGTGCAGAGGGCTGGGGTTGTAGATGGAAGTGCGCTGCTCTCAGCTCTGCTCCTGGGCCAGAAGGAAGGAGGACCCGGGGAGAAAGTTAAAGCAATGCAAACTTTGGCTCTATTTAAGGAAGAGCTTTCTAACAATCTGTGTTTTCCAAAAATGGAATGGGCTGACTCGAGACACAAATGTGTTCCAGGAGAGATGGCACCCATCTGTTGGGGCGGGTGGCAGCCCAACACCCAGCATGAGGAGGGGTGGCTGCCTGAGTTGTCTCAGTCTCTGAGAGTACACAGCCATGTGGGCATGGTCATGAAAATCCAAACAACAGGTCTAAGATGTAGCCAACAGTTTTGAGGGCTCTGACCTCTCCTCAAGAGATATGGAAGGAAAATCCAAAGAATTAGAGTATGGCTTTGTGATGGTGTGCAGGCCTTGAGCATTGGTGAGGGCAGACAACCAACTATTTATTTTTTAATAAGTAAAGACAGTAAGCTCAATAATCTTTAAAACCTTTCCCCAGATGGTACCATTAGAATAGAGAAGATAAAATATAATAAATGAAAATACAATAAAGCCTAATGCACTCTTAAAAGTGTATCTGTTTTGATTTGGAGTCATATCTGGCAATGCCCAGGGATTATTCCTAGCTCTGCACTCAGGAATCACTCCTGGCTGACTCTGGGGACCATATGGGATATCAGGGATAGAAAGTGGGCCAGCCATGTGTAAGGTAAATGCCTGACCTGCTGTACTATTGCTCGGGCCCCCCTATAAATCTTTAATTTATTCATTACCTTACTACAGTGAGAGTCACATTTCCTTCAAAGGACACTTTTGGAGACGAGAAGGATGACACTACAGTAGGGAAAGCTTGGGCCTATGTGTGGAAAATGGCAATTCCTATATGAGGCTCTGAGTCCACAACAGTTGGTGACTTTTATGGCTCATACACAGAACTAAGTCTTACTTCTCTCTTTAATCATAGAAGAACTGAATCCACAAACACAACAATGCAATTCAATTAATGAAGGCATGGACAGAGAGAACAAGTTGACTTTTCAACACTGCAGAATGAAAAATGAACCATTAGCGACAACCATATCTGTTAATCTGTTAATTCTTCTTCTTGGTTTTTTAATCTTTCTCTCTATCCTTCCCCCTCGACCCAATGGAAGAACCAATCTTAGAATAAAAAGAAAAAAATAAATGAAGTAAATTAATATAGGTGAAAATCATATCTCTCTCTCAAATTCCCAAGTGAAACCAGCAGTTTCAAGTAAAACTCATTTTATCTTCATAGACCGTAATAACACTATCTTCATAAAGGCAACATTTTATAAATGACAGCTCAGTTCAGTTACTTTCCCCACAATTATTTCCTCAGATAAATAAATGATTTTTTTCTTAAGCAGTAACTACTAAAAGTAAGTCTGATGGGATATGAAAGCAAAATAAGGCAACTTTTCAAAGTGGCCTTGTCCACATCCAGACCAGGGAGAGAGGCATGTGGGAAGGAAGTGAGAGAATGGGCTGACACAATCATGGCCAGTGACCCCTCATGTGCCAGTGCTTGCTCACAGCTAACACTGTACAGAACCCAGCTCTGAAATGGTTAAGAGAGAGGGAAAAGGAAAAAAAGTCATTCCAGTTCACTGTGCTTTTTCCTAGCTTCTCAAGAATCTGTGAAAGGAACTTTTTCACAAAACAACACAAGAAGAGTAGCTGCTATTTTTGTTGGTGTCGATTCATCTCAGGAAAATCTGGAACATCAATGTCAAGAGATGGATAAATGCACCAGGACCCAACATAGCATCAACACACTTAAGTCCACAAACTCCATAATCTCTAGATAATGATAATTATGGAATTTTTCCAGTTTGATTTAATTTTTAGAAATAATTTTTTAAAAAGACAACTCAATATAAGTCAGTATTTAACACAGGTCTTTAAAAAAATTAAACTAAATCGCAACTCCATAAATGAGACATTTGAAGGGTACAGGTACTCAGCTAAAAGGTAGCTTAGGACTGTAGGGCACTTACCCAGTGTGTCCTTCAGGTTTTTTACTAGGGAACCCTTCTTGAGGCTGTTCTTCCTCTCCACGTAGTTGGATGGCACATAGCCCGTCCTGTTGGCTGCATTCCTCACCCGCCACCATGTCTTGGAGTCATCCAGCAGCCACAGACGCTCATTCTTCTTGATGTCCAGCTCCTGATCTTGCTGGGCTGTGTAGTCCCACTTGGCTATAACAATCACTTCTTCTGTCATCTTTCATGGAGTCCT
Organism: Suncus etruscus; assembly: GCF_024139225.1. Classification (NCBI taxonomy): domain Eukaryota; kingdom Metazoa; phylum Chordata; class Mammalia; order Eulipotyphla; family Soricidae; genus Suncus; species Suncus etruscus. The sequence continues at coordinate 59,154,101 of NC_064859.1, read as the reverse complement.
TCTGCCAGCAAAACATTTGGGGAAAGCTTATCAGAGACATAGACATGACAGCCTTTGCATCTACTTGAAAAATTGCAAAATTGCACACTGACAGCTTTTACCACAACCAGTTTTCTCCCGGGTCTTGAGATGCTCAACCTTAAGATGACCTTCTTTCAACAAAATCTTGTATTCTGTTTAGAAATAGCAACCTAAAAACACAGATCTTAACTTTCTGCCCTGGGAATTCTGCATGTACCTGCCAAGAAGAAAATTGTTCAGAAAGTTCTTTAAGACAGCATTAAAACTGTGTTCACCTGATTAAGAAAAACTGACTCCTTGTGGCTGACACATTTAACGTACAATTTCTCAGGGTAGGCTAAATTCTATGAACATGAAATAAACACAACAATCTAATTGTTCCTATCAATTTAAATTAAAATAAATAAAATGCCAGTGCAAGGTAGTACCCTGGTTTGAATCCTAAAATAGAAAAGGAGATGACTGAAAACAATGATGTGACTAAAATCATGCTGAAGAATAAGGAACTATTGTAATCTCTATGGTAGAAGCAGTGCTGAAGGATAGATCTGAAGTTACACTGGTCTAAGAGTCATTTCTGGGCACACCCCTCCCATTCCTGACTGCACTTCATCGAGGAGATCTTTTAAAGGCCTAAGAGAGTAGGTGTAGAAACAACCGAACAATCAATGAGCAGAAATTGTTCACGAATGTGTGTATGTCCATATAAAGTTCCTTTTTAGGTTCAAATGACTGCTTCATATTCTTCTCTCCTCCAAGGTTGCTAGACCATAAAGGAAAAGGAAGCACAGGGTCCACAACCTATAGATTCACTTCAACAACACACAGAGCTGGAAGCCAAGCAAACACTTACATAGACTCTGTCAGAGAGGAAACTCACCCCCAAATACAGCTCCAAGCATGAATAACAAACACTGTCACAGTGTCAGTAGTAGACTCCTCTGAGGGGAGGATTCCAGACTCAATGCATTCTTGTCATATATTAGGTGCCTGTTTTGAAACACTATGTGTTTCCTTTCTTGCCTGTTTCTAGCATCATTCAGCAGATCAGAACTTCTTTCATCTGTTTGCCAACTTTGTTTCTCAGACCAGAAAGTTCAGACCTGGGGTCAGCAAGAGCCCAAAAGCCCTTCCTGTGGGGTTTATAGCAACCATTTATTCATTAATTTTTATATTTTGGTTTTTAGGGCCACACCTCATGGTGATCAGAAGTTCTGGCTCTGTGCTCAGAGATCACTTATGACAGAGCTTGAAGTGCATATGCACTATTAGTATCAGGGATTAAACTTGGGTTGGCAGCGTGCGAAACAAGCACCTTACCCACTTTACTACTGCTCTGTCTCCTGTGCCCTTTCCAGCAACATTTTTACCAAGTTAACCTGGTTATGTAGGAGGTTAATATTAGGGGAGAAGACATGGGTACAGAGAAATATTTGATACTGATATAAAACGAGACATCATGGACAAAGTTGATCTGGATTTTCAGAGAATTTGTGTCTGAGCCATGTCCACCAGCAGCCCCAGACGGCCCTGTTTGTGCACTCCCAATTTTAACAAGTATCTTGCCAAACTGTCAGCATCCTCTACCTTCTCCCAGGTGATGTCTGCTCACTTGGTTCACACTTAAAAAAAAAAAAAAATCCCACAAAAACAAATTTTTTTTTTTTTTTGGTTTTTGGGTCACACCCGGCAGTGCTCAGGGGTTATTCCTGGCTCCAGGCTCAGAAATTGCTCCTGGCAGGCACGGGGGACCATATGGGGCGCCGGGATTCGAACCAATGACCTCCTGCATGAAAGGCAAACGCCTTACCTCCATGCTATTTCTCCGGCCCCCACAAAAACAAATTTTTAAGATTAGTTTAGGCAGACTTTCCACACCTGGTATCCTCCATCTATGATGTTCTTCAGTAATTTCCTACTCATCTAACCCCCTCCTGCTCACAAGACATAAATTCTCACTTGTCCTCTTTGTACTCAGAAGTGAACTCGGTTTCTCTCTTTGTAAACAGTCCTCCAGAACAGAGACTGCCTTAGTGCTCTTTTGTGTCATGAAGGATCCTTTGATAATTTCCATTAAACTATATGACATTCTGGAAGAAACAAATTATGAAAATAGCAAAATAAATTAATCAGTGGTTGTCAGGAGAAGCAAGAGAGTAAAGTTGGCAGAGGATTTTTAGGGCTGTATAATTTTTTTGTAAAACACTGTAAGTAATAACCAAAAAAAACATACCTAGGTGAATTGAAAGGAATATGGCTATTAGCTCTATATTTCTTTTTTTTATTATTTTTTTTTCTCAACTCTTCTTTTTTTTTTAATATAATTTTTATTTTGATCATAGTGGCTTACATATTGTTGACAATAATATTTTAGGTACATATTTACATAAAATCAGGGGGGCTTCCCATCCCCAAATTGTCCTCCCTAACCCTCCGTTTTTGTCCTACCTCCCATTTCCTCTTCCCTCACCCTCAGGGCGGCTAGAATATGTGGTCCCCTCTGTATCTATCCTACTACTTAGTAGTCTTGCATCAGTTTGGTCTTGATGCCTCCCTTATTTCCCCCTGTAAGTGGGGGCAGGGTTAGCTAGTTCAAGTTACGTGGTTTTGCCTGAAAAAGAGAAAGTAAATAAACAGCTCTATATTTCTTAAATGGATCAGTATTTCTAAGGTAGATGATGGATATTAAAAGTCTGTTACTCAGTTCTTTAATTGTTTAGAAGTTTCCTCAAAATTCAAAAACTAGTTTGATTGAAAGACAGCTCCCATCTTCTTCCTCTGTGACAGAGGCTTTGTTCTTTCATACGGTGCCTTCAGCACCACAGAGGGGACTAACAATTCGAAATAACATGACAGTTTCTAGCAGTCACTAAAGAAACTCTTCACTTTCATTCATTAGTTTCCAATTCTGGAGACCACAAACTTGAGAAGGAGGAAATGTCTAATATACCACATGTGTAATGTGTATAAGATCTAAGAGGATAAGAGTATACATAAACCTGATTTCAACTGTGGACCATTTTGCTCTCTACAGGCAAAAGGGTTGGGGTCAGGGAGATAGTTTGTCCAGCATGTGGTTGACTGCAGTAGATTCTTCCACAATACTACATGCCTCCCTCCTACCTAGTATTGCCAGAAAAGACCCCTGAACACAGAGCTTAAGAGTCCCCTAAGCACCACTAGAGGTGGTCCCCTCCTTTCCTTACCCTAACCCTAAGGAAATTTAAACTATATGACCAAACCAGATTATTATTATTTGTATATCTCTAAACTAAAAAGTGATTTTATGTTTTTGTATAGAGAATACAAAAAGAAAAGGGAGCTTAAGATGCTCTATACTCATGTTATGGTGCTCTTAGAAAATTGGACCTTTAAAAATTACAGGAAATCGAAGTTTTCCAAATAAAATTTGTACACATAAATAAAAATAGCTTCCTATCAATACAAAAGATTCAAGAAAGCAACTAATCCAAAACCCACCTCACCTGCCCTCATTCCCGGAGTCCATCAATCAACAACTGGCTCACTCCTAGATAACTCTCAGATCAGTCAATAGTAGCAATTCTGACTAACCACCTGTAGTATGCAGGTACAGCTTCTTGTCAACCAACCCCTGAGCACTTCCATTTCTGGAATAAGAAAATAAAGAGAGTGAAAGAGAATCAACCCATAACTAGACTTGATCACTTTTAACCCTCAGCAGATAAACTTATCTGCAAGGAGACCAGATTGGAAGTATAGTCCTCTAGAGTCAGCAACCATTCAGCTTGTTTCAGGTGTGAAATTCTGGCCATGAACAGCAAATACAGGGTCCCTGCTATATATTACAAGGTTCTACCCTCAAGGAGCTCAGAGAGGGCACTCACATAGAAGGTGAAAAAGTAAAGGCAGTAATGAAGGTGACTCTGGGTGACCACCAGCTAAGCAGCCTGTAGCTGAGCCAGAGGCCGGTATTAGGGATCTGGGTGAGAAGAGAACCAACAGCATTTCTGCTGGCCATATGGGCAGGAGAGCAGGCACTCCAGACTACTCAAGCAAGAAGCTCATGGAAGAGACAAACACATACTGGGCAGAGGAGTGAAAAATGCAGAGGTCTCAAACTCAATTTACCTGGGGGCTGCAGGAGGCAAAGTCGGGATGATCCTTGAGTGTAAAGTCAGTAGTAAGCCTTGAACATTGGGGGTATGACCCAAACAACTAAAACAAAACAAAACAAAACAAAAAAAGATTCCTCTAGGGCAGCGCCACAAAATGTTAGTACGGAGGGCCCTTTGCGGCCAGCGGGCCACGAGTTTGAGACCCCTGAGTTAGGGGATTTAAAATAAGAAGTAGGACCAAGAATGTGATGTAAAGTAAGGCACATGCTTTGCCTTCATAAAACTAGAGTTCAACCCCAGTATCGCAAACAAATTAAATTAAATATAAAGGGCCTAGAGAGTTCTGTTGGTAATGGGTTCTGCCTTGCAAATGTGAGGGCACCAGTTTGATACCTAGTACTGTGGGTGAAGAAATTAATTAAAGTGAACAGATACCAGTTTCTGGGTATTGTCTGTTCTAGGAAATTTCAATGTCACAGTAAGAGGCTCCTCCATCAATCAGCATTCCTGAAAACTTCTGATCTTTTTTTCATCTGCAAATAGCAAGACTAGCAGAGGATTCCTCTGAAAGGATCCCCAACAGGGACATATCAGGTTTTACCTGCAGTTCTTACAAGAAAATATTTTCTAGAGATACCAACAAAAGCACAGAATATTTTCAAGAAATAAAGAGTATTTTGCCAGGACGTGTAGTACAATAACTACAGATTAATCAAGAGTCTTAACACAATCAGACATAAGAAAATAACTTAAATTTCTAACATGGAAGATTCCCATGGGAAGAAAATCTGAAAGAAAAAAAAATGCATTCTTACTCGCTGACTCGTGAAATTTAAAATCTGAGATGGTGTCCTGATTTACCTTAAAACAGACACGTGGAGGCCAGAATCAAAGAATTCTCATTTGTCACTTCAGGCAATCAAGAGAATCTAATTTTTGTCTTAATTAACAGCTGATCACATTGCTCTAGTCAACTGAGAGAAGAGCATACATCTGACATTATATAGTTGGGTCTGTATGCCATGTAATGATTCTAGAACAGCATTTGTTAATTCATCCTGAGTTGAAAAAAGCACTTTCAGAGATTCTAATGAGCTTAGATGCTTGCTTGAGTCACAGGTGGGAGAAGATTCAAAAGGTAAAAAAAAAAAAAAGACCAGAACAGCTATAAAAACCTTCTTGGCTCAAGTGTTTCGCTAACTCCTAAAATAACATCCGTCTTTTCCTAGGACCCTTCTTTCTTTCCAAAACCAGTCCTGCAATTGTATCGTTCTAGATTATAGCTGAGTTATATTTTCCTCATAGTGGCCAGTTTTCTTACAGCACGCAAAATGGTCACAATATTCTCAGAGACCAAGCCGAGCCCTTTGGCCTTGATGTATCAGGAGTTGGTAGCCAAAGCTGCTGAGCCTCTGGTAAGCCTCAGCTCCCTCTGAAATGACAATTCTGACCTAGCTGTTTGGACCACAGATGCTATAACATATTAGCGGGGTTTCCTGGAGCACTGACACTGGGTGAAACCCTGAGAAGCAGCTTTAGTCTCTGCCCCTTCATGACACAGGTAACATGGGTCTCTAGGGAATGTGGGAAGAAAGCTCAGAGCACACTGGCTGAGCTGACACAGTGAACACACATGAAAGAAAATCGAGAAAACATCAGCCATAAATGAAAATCCTGTCAGCTTTATATAAATGAAAGGCAGGTAGGGGCTGCATCCCAGGGAATCTTCACTTCCTCCAGTTGGAATACACTGACCACCAACTCGGCAGCAAACTTTCTGCTGGCTGATTCAGTGGCTGCTGTCTTGTTATTCAAGCCCCGGGGACAGGAGTGACCCAGTCTCCCTCATTTAAGTTGTCCCTTTCACCCCCAGATGCCATTCTGCACACCTGCAGCAGCTTCCTAGCCACTTTCCTATTATCCAAATGATCTGCTCACTCCTGAGTGCTCAGAGGCCTCAATTGACAGACAACAGGCACCTGAGCTACAGACACCCAATCTAAAAGGAAGCTCGAAGATAAGGGAAAAACGAGTAATAATCCATGCCAAGGTGATGATCCATGTGCTGACTTCCTCAGAGGGGCAGTGCAAGGATTACCAATTGCTAACCACTTTGACTTGCTGTTGACAAGAACAGGTTTATAAAGTGCCAATCCTGGGGCCAGAGATGTGGTTCAATAAAGAGCACTTGCCTTATATGTTGTGAGGCCTTTGACTTCATATCCAGCAAAACTCACTCTGTTTCTCTCTCTCTCTCTCTCTCTCTCTCTCTCTCTCTCTCTCTCTCTCCAGAGTTGTGCTTCAGTGAAGAGTACTTGCCTTACATGTTGTGAGACCCTTAACTTCATATTCAGCAAAACATTCTCTCTCTCTCTCTCTCTTGCTCACTAAAATGGTTTTCTTTGTTTCTCTCTCTCACCAGACTGGTTCTCTCTGTTTCTTTCTCTCTCCTCTCCTCTCTCTGTCTCTCACCAGAATTGTGGTTCTTTGACTTCATATCCAGCAAAACTCACCTCCCTCCCTCCCTCTGTCTCTCTCTCTCTGTCTCACACACACACACACTCACCAGAGTTGTGCTTCAGTGAAGAGCACTTGCCTTACATGTTGTGAGGCCTTTAACTTCATATCCAGCAAAACTTTCTCTCTCTCTCTCTCTCTCTCTCTCTCTCTCTCTCTCTCTCTCTCTCTCTCTCTCTCTCTCTCTCTCAACTGTCATTCTCTCATAAACCAGTCAAGAGTTAGAAATATTTTGGTAGACATAAACATAGATCAGGTTTAATATTTTACCTTTAGAATATTAACTTAGAATTTCCAGAAAAAATGTGTATATTCAGACATATCAAAAACATTTATGTCCATGAGCAAATTGTTGGTTTAAAGAGTAAAGAGATACAAAAATAAATTAATATTCTTTGAGAAGAAAACTGGCCCATTTACCTGGTTTTTTAACATACCATCTGAATGACTTAAATATATGATCTACCTGACCATCTGTCTTCACAATTCTTGCTAATGTCTCATGTAATCATGGAAAGTCAAATACAGGACTTTCAGTGAATGCAGCAGAAAAAATGTCCTCCCATCTCAAAGTATGTTCACATCCTGATACATGGAAACTGTGAATATGTACTAATCAGCTCATCAGAAGATGAAGAGGTGGAGCATGGGTGGTCTCAGTGTGTTCAGACATAATCCACCAAATGCTCAGGAACAAGGGAAAGCAGAAGAATCTGAGGAGGCACTTACTCTTTTGCATGTGACTGAGAAGGTAGATACCAAATCTAAGAAGGGCTGAGGCTGCCTCAAGAAAGATTCTGCACAGCCCTGCCAACATTTTGATTCATGCTCCATCAAGAAACCGATGCCAGACTTGCTGAATTCCAGAACCATAAAGGGACAATCTATGGGATTTTTTGTTTAGGGGGCTACAACCTGCACTGCTCAGGGATTACTCCTGGTTCTATCCTCAGTGATCACTCCTGGTGGGGCTCAAGGGACCATGTGGGATCCCAAGGATCAAACCATGACCAGCCTTGTGCAAGGCAATTGCCTAGCCCACTTTCCTAGCTCTCTGGCCCCTAAACATTTGCTGACTAAACCCACCAGGTTGGTTGACTATTTCCTAGAGCAGCAATAGGACACAATGCGATGAGTAAACGTGGTAATATGAGTCCAGAAAAGAGAAAATTTCGTTTCCCCACTTACTACAATGTTTTCCTTCCTTGTGGATATCAGCAAGTATATTTAAGTATCATAAAACTGTATTAAGGAAACCTATTCAAAGAAAGTATCTCAAAAACAACCAAAACACCCTATCAATTCTTTATTATAAAGTTTTGAGTTATACTGTGGCTATAAAAAGGCTTGCCAGATGCCAACTAATTTGATAGGAGTTGGCAGAAACCTGTGGTTTCCTGTGGGGGAACAGAAAGGCCAGTTGGTGGCTTTTTACACGCTGTATCACTAATTATAGCTAATACACTTCAACTCTAAGTAGGGCACAATATGGAACCTACTGGCTGTTCCAACTCCCAGTAAGTTAATTAAGCTGTGACAATTGTCAAGGTTTTACTACTTCCCTCAGGCAAAAAAATATACTATGTGCAAAAGAGAAAATAAACAATCGAGTTCAGTTCAACATACCTTCTTTCTCTATGGAGAGGAACAGAAGTCCATACCAGCTGCTATCAGCGGGTGGGGTGCCAGGTTATAAGTATCACATGTCCTCACTGTACGCACATGACCCTGCATTACTTGTGTTTGTTCATCATGCGTTAATAGCAGCCCTTCAAAACAGATTATCTAGAGATATACTGAATAAATGATAGAACTGAGCTTTAGGGATACAGAGAGGAATGAACATATCCAAATCCACAAAGCTAAAAAAAAATGCCGCAGCTGTGATTCAAACCCACTAGAACTGTCTCATCAACAAAGCCAAGGCCTTTTCTTCGACTGTCTACTACAGAACCTGTTCTGTGACAGCAGAATTTTGCTGCCGAGCTAAAAAAGAAACCTCAAGGGGACGGAGAGTGGGGATAAACAAGAACTGAATTTCAGTTTCATCTTGATAAGCTGCTCAGTGGAAGTACTCGAGGAAACAGCAGTAGCTCCCAATCTCCAGGATATGATCTAAAAAGGGCTTTGACTGGTTTTCGATGTTTATTAGTGGAGATAAAGAATTGCTGGATGGGATCCGAGAGACGGCATTGCAACAAGACTGTTATGGCATTAGAACAAGACTCACTAAACCTGCAAGCTCTTGCTACAGAGATCAAAAATATATCAGCATTAGCCCTTCAACAGACGAATGCTAAAGAAACTGTGGTACATATACACAATGGAATATTAGGCAGCAGTCAGGAGAAATGAAGTCATGAAATTTTCCTATACATGGATGTACATGGAATCTATCATGCTGAGTGAAATAAGTTAGAGGGAGAGAGAGAGAGAGAGAGAGAGAGAGAGAGAGAGAGAGACGTAGAATAGTCTCACTCATCTATGGGTTTTAAGAAAAATAAAAGTCATTTTTGCAACAATCCTTAGAGACAATGAAAGGAGGGCTGGGGGGCCGGCGAGGTGGCGCTAGAGGTAAGGTGTCTGCCTTACAAGCGCTAGCCAAGGAAAGGACCACGGTTTGATCCCCCGGTGTCCCATATGGTCCCCCCAAGCCAGGGGCAATTTCTGAGCACGTAGCCAGGAGTAACCCCTGAGCATCTAACGGGTGTGGCCCAAAAAACCAAAAAAAAAAAAAAAAAAAGAAAGAAAGGAGGGCTGGAACTTCCAGCTCACTTTATGAAGCTCACCACAAAGAGTGGTGAGTGCAGTTATAGAAATAACTACACAGAGAACTACCATAATCATGTGAATGAATGAGGAAACTGGAAAGCCTGTCTAGAGTACAGGTGGGAGTGGGGTGGGATGGAGGGATATTTGGGACATTGGTGGTGGGAATGTTGCACTGGTGAAGAAGGGGGGTGGTCCTTTACATGATTGAAACCTGATCACAATCATATTTGTAATTAAGATGTTTAAATAAAGAATATATATACATACATATATATATATATCAGCATTGGATTTAATTATGTCATTTGGAAAGAGAACAATACCTAAAGGTATTTTATAAAACTGGTATGGCATAATACAGTGAGGCCTGTTTTCAGAAGCTTTACAATGACCCTAAGGACTAGGGCACATCCTCCACCCACTGCGGCTGAGATAAATTAATCCTCTTGCATTTAATCTACCTAGGAAAACATATTTTACGTACAAGGTAGCATAGCTAAGTTACTATCCAAATGTAACATTTAAAAATATTTCTTGATATTTATTCTAGAGATCCAGTGTGCCTGGACACAGTAAGTACCTAGGGTAGGGTGAACAGACTTTCTTTTATTTCTTAGCCACTTGCTCCTCCCAAATGCTCTGTTCTGCTTTGACCTGGGGCCTGTTGGGCTTACTTACTTCCCACCACTGCCTCAGGGTTCCAGTCCCTTTCTCTTCCACAGCTGATTAGACACTATCATATCTGTAGGCTTAGTGGGCACAGCTCCACCACCCCAACTTCCTTTTGTTGTTTTTGTTTTGTTTAACATCCATCAGAGCTCAGGGGTTACTCTTGGCTCTGAGCTCAAAAATCACTCCTGACAGGCTTGGGGGAACTTAAGGGATTCTGGGGATTGAACCTGGGACAACTGCATGCTATTCTATTGTGATATCACTCCAGCCTCACATGCCAAACTTCCTAGTATGATCCGGTTATGTATTAGTTGATGTTCTAGTACCAAACATCAGTTTTTTTTTAATTATAATAAAATATATATACCATAAAATCTACCATCTTAACTATTTGACAAATAAAATTATAATTTAATGGAAAAAACATAAAAGTGAAAAATAAGGATCAGAACAGGCAACAAATGACAAAAATAAACAATAAAAAGAAAAAAACAAGGAAAAGGATCCCAAAGGAGTATTTTTGTTTGTTTATTTTTGAGCCATACCTACCAGTGCACAAGGTCTCCTCCTGCTTCTGTGCTCAGGGATCACTCCTAGAGGACTTAGGGGATCATATGAGTTGCTGAGACTAGAACCCAGTTCAGGCATGTACAAGGCAAGCACCACTGCACTGTAAATTTCACCAGAATTTAAAATCTTTTGTTTGTTTGTTTTTTGGGGGGCACAGACGTTGATGATCAGGGTTTATTCCTGGGTATGTGCTCAGAAATCGCTCCTGGCTTGGGGGACCATATGGGACACTGGGGGATAGAACCGCAGCCTGTGCTAGGCTAGCGCTCGCAAGGCAGATGCCTTACCTCTAGCACCACCATGCCAGCTCCAAGAATTTAGAATATTTATGGAAGACCAGAGTGACTGGTGCATTAAGAATGAAGGGAGAATGGAGCAGGATGCACTATGAGAGGCAGATTCTAACAGCTCTGAACACATTTTTTTTTATAAGGGACCGTATTTTTAACTACGAGGACTATTTCTATGTTGAAATAAGCTCAGAATGCATTCACATTAGTGCTAGGGAGCCACGAACTGTATAAAAGTAAACATACATGAAAAATTACAACTAAATTTAGTGTACAGCAGTGCAAGCAGATACTGAAAAAATGATGAGACTTAGACAAGAAATTAGTGTGGGTGGATGTTTCGCTCCACAGTTTTCAATCTGAAGGCAGGACAAACTTAGTACATAGAGAAACTCCAACAGAGAAATTAAATCAGAAAATGGTGTAATACAATGAGAAAAACTGAAATTTTAAGGCTGTACTTCAACAACTAGAAGCTAGAGTGATTGGAAGGTAATAATAAATTTCTGTACATAAAGTATATTTTAATACTTGATTGGCCCCTAAATTATTTATGTACAGTCAGAAGAAAGCATCCTAATGAGGTATAAGGAAACTGAGAAAAAGTATTAGCAGTTATCCAAATGACAGACTTTGCAGTAAATGTGAGTAAAAATTAAAAAGAAATTTTTTTCTAGAAGAATAAAAGATATCAGATTATGGTCTTTAAAATACAAGGGATATGTCCAAAAACAGTTTTTTAAAAAGAACAATTAGGGTGCTGGAGCGATAGTACAGTGGGTAGGGCCTTTGCCTTACACTCAGCTGTCCCAGGTTGGATACCTGGCATTCTTTATGGTCCCCTGAGCCCACCAGGCATTATTCTTGAATGCTGAGCCAAGAGTAACCTCTGAGCACAACTAGGTCTGACCTGACCACCAAAAAAACAAACAAACAAACAAACAAAAACTCTACACAAAAGAGAAAGAGCAACTAGAATAATAGGACTCATTCTTTAAAAGAAAAGATGATCTGGGCTGGAGCGGTGGCGCTAGAGGTAAGGCTTTTGCCTAGCAAGCGATAGCCTAGGATAGACCTGGATAAATGCCCCGGGGATCACCAGGAGTGATTTCTGAGTGCACAGGAATAACCCTTAAGAGTCACCGGGTGTGGCCCAAAAAACAAAAACAAACAAAAAATGATGATCAACCCTGATTTGAGACAACATCTTTTATATTTACATTAAAGGATGATAATATTTTAAGCTGGGAAATATAGTAATAAATTAAGATACATAGAATACCAATAGGCTCTACTTTTAAAGAACCAAAGAAATTTCAGAACTGAAAAATAAGCTATCGGACATTAAAATTTCTCTGACAGGATGCAGGTATCAGAAAATAATCAGTAAACTTTGAAACAAAAAATCCCCATTATTTTCTCCCACATTTTTTTTTTAGTAGCTTGCTTCTTCCAAGTGTGGTTTCTTATAACCTAGCTGACTAGGGTATTCTTGGCTGGAGGTCTTTTCCACTAAACACATTGTATATATCACATCACATCATTCTAGCCTATGGTTGTTATTGAGACATCTTATAATCATATGGGGTTCCCTTATATACATTTACTTTCACTTCAGCTTTTAGGATTCTCTATCTTTGTTTTTTCAATTTAATTATTATGAACTTGGTTTGGGTTTATTTTGTTTAGAACTCTGAGCATCTTTATTAGGATGGGAAAGTCCTTCCTTAGCTATTATATTTTTAAATAAAGTTGGCTTCTTTCTCTTCTCCTTCTGGAATTCCTATATGAATTCCTATATGAAGGTCTTTTGTAACCTTCACTGCATTTAATACTTCCTTTTACTGGTCTTTTTCTTTCAAGAATTCTCTTCAAGTTCACATTTCACTTCCGACTTTTATTCTTTTACTGAGTTTCTCTATTGCATGCTTTAGTCAAGCTACTCATAGTTCTGATTTTTGTTTGGACTTTACATACTCTTTTTTAAAGATTTCTTCCATAGATCTTATTTCAGTGAGCACCAGTAGGGCTACTGGTTTTCTGGACTTCTACTTCAGGTACCTTTACATAGCCCTAGTCAAGTAGGAGATCTTTCCAGTCAATTGTCTTGATTTGTGGATATAGATGAATTACTCCATCATCTCATGTCTGGAACTATACTGGGGACTTGGAAGCAACCAGATACTCATTCACAAGTGCCCAGACTTGATTAAGATTCAATGGACCTGGGCGATGGCTTGGGGCTTTTGCAGTTTGAATGCCTAGCCTTCTCTGTATTACAAGGTGTTGAATGAGGGCATCTGCTTATCAAGTTTGGGCAGTAATCAGAGGTGTACAGTCACAAGTTCCTGAAGGTGGTTGTAAGAAAGGACATGGAGAACAAGCAGGAAATCAAAGTTGCCAGATGTTAGGCAGCCACGAGGCTGTTGTGATCAGGCAGACCCCTGACAGAGAAGAGGAAACTTGGAGGCCTCAACTTTTAGCAGATAGTAGAACACACAAGCCAGGACTGGCAGGGAACAGTTAAAAAGCACAGCAGATGGTAAGACTCCTTTGGTAGCAAGCCAAGGTCCACTCAATACAGGGGTGTAGCTTGCTTCCCGGCAGTCAGACATGAAAAGGCAAGTTCTGAGTGCCTGATAGAAATAAGCTACCTTTGCCCCTAGCAAGCTCAGATAGTTGCTGGTGCTGGATGGAGCACTTTTCAGGGCCCACCAGTACTGCTGGCAGCAGGCTGAGAAAAGCCATTGCAATAGTGCCTGCTAGTAACCAGGCCCCTGCAACACTCCCATCATTTCCTGCCTCCTGAATTGCAAAGCTAAAAATATAGGATTGGTGTCATCCTTTCTGCCATCTAGGGATAAAGTTCTAGATTATAGAAATCTCTTCCCAATTTTATTATGTTTGCCCTACGATGGGACCACTTCCTTGGCAGGGCTATCTCTGTCTTCAGTCTGACCAGGAGTTCTCCTTTTCCTGTTGTCAAAGCTGGTTCATCAGGATTTGGGGTCAGTTTCTGTATAAGTAATCCTAGTTTGGCATTGAGTATAAGGACTGTAGGAGGAAGTAAACAAGTTCTTCCACTTTGGCCATTTTATTCCTCTGACTATCACCTACTCCACCACACACACACAGTTTAACCATTTTTCAGCATACAGTCACACTGTTGTAAAACTAATAGCATCATTCATACCTATATTTCTAGATCCAGGCAAAAGAGAAAAAAGCTCTCTCTTTTTCTCTTAGAGTAAAGGACAGATATTTCAAGGAAATTGGCTAGTTTGTACAACCTAGTGACTGGGAGAGAAGAATGACTCAAGTAATTTCTGGAAAGCAGCAAGACTTGGTTGAAGGCAGGAACTTCCACAATACCCAGTGAAGAGTTCAAGGATAACCAGATTTACAATGCAGGTTGAAACTCAGGTTCTTCCTGTCACCTTTTAGGTCTTATTTATTTCACTTAACATAATGACCTTAAGATTCATCTCTGTGTCAGCATTCCTATCCCTTTATAGAGCCTGAGTAACATTCCCTTACATATGTATATAACATCTGCTCATCATTCATTCATCAATGGACACATAGCATGTTTCTACTTCTTGGTGCTATGGAAAATGCTGCAATGAACACAAGTGTGAAAATATCTCTTCAATGTTGCAATTACTGCAATAACTGCTTACTCAAGATGATTCTTTTTTTTTTAAACGGAATTTTCTATTTTCAGGCCTGAACAGGGTCAGGGAGAGTTCAAAGGGCTGAGCATAGGTTTTGCATGCAGGAGCTTCATGTCTGATATCCAGCACCACATGGTACCCCCAAGCACTAAGCTAAGCATGGAAAGGGCAATGGTCTCAAAACAAATAATTACTAATAATTTTTCAAAAATTGGTCTTTGGGACCAAGGGGACAGCTCAAAGTATTGGGGCAATGTCTGGCATGCTGGAAACCTCTGGTCCAATCCTTGACAACACATAGTCCATGAGCACTACTGGGACTGAATTCTGAGCACTGAGTTGGTAGCAGTCCCTAATCACCACTGGGCATGGTTCTTTTTTTTTTTTTTTTTTTTTACATTTTTTTAATTAAACACCTTAATTACATACATGATTGTGTTTGGGTTTCAGTCATGTAAAGAACACCACCCATCACCAGTGCAACATTCCCATCACCAATGTCCCAAGTCTCCCTCCTCCTCACCCGACCCCCGCATGGTTCTTAAAAAAGTAAAATGCCAGATAAAACCAATATTTTGTCAACGTTGAGTATATTAAACATTGGCAAAAAAAAAATCATTAAGTCCCCAAGAAGGAAACTTCAAAGAAGAAACACCTTTGGAAACTCAGCTTGAATCTGGAAAGATTATCCACACCCCACCCCTCCTCCACACATTCATTTAAGCCATGAAAGTACCCATTTTGCTGAACTTGGCGAACTTCTGGCCAACTTCCTCCCCATTTTCTCATGGCCATCTAGAAACTATGAATGTTGTGTACTATCAGTTTGAAAAATCATTATGAATCTAAGGAGTCAATTTTATTATATGGTATCAATCATAACACAAATGTATTCCAAATAAACTATACTAGACTTAGAATCAAACACTGTTTGGTTGAACCTGAACAACAATCAAAGTGAACATCAACAGTGAAGAAAAAAGTAACCAGCAATGGACAATACCTCACCCAAAGTCAAATTCATAGAAACAAAAGGAAAGTATTTACTGGGGCTGGGAGATATAGGGAGTGATGGGTAGCAGGAGACAGACTATAAGAATAGTGAAAAGGCTGGGCCAGAGAGATAGCACAAGGGTAGGGTGTCTGCCTTGCACGCAGCTGACTGAGGACGGGCTATGGTTAGAAACACAGCATCCCTTATGGTCCCCCCAGCCTGCCAAGAGTAACCTCTGAACGCCACTGGGTGTAACCCAAAAACAAAAACAAAAGAATAGTGAGAAGGTCTTTAAGACAATAGTCTTGCTTTCTTTTCCGGAGGCTAGCTCTAGCCGGCATGGGGTCTGGGGAGTCCCAAGGCCTAAGGCTCTCTCTCTAGTTTGGGTGTGCTGGGAGCCTTGGTAGGCCCCAGCCGTCCCCTCTCCTGTCTCCCGGCCTCCAGGCCTTCCTGGGGTGGCAGCCCCGGCAGCCAGACAAGGTGGGTGTTGGGTGGTCCTTCCTGGAGGGGGTCCCAAGCTTTCCCCGCCCTTCCCCAGTGAAGGGGGGGGAGGCACAGGGAGGAGGGCAGGTAGATCCTGACTTCCAGTTCTCTACCGAATTCTTTCTTGATCTGGAGGCTAGCTCTAGTGCAATTTCTTCCTAGTCTACATGTTCAAAACCGCGCGGGGGGCGCCGTATATATTAATAGTATATCCTATCCTTATGTTATGTTTTGTATACGTAGAATGTCCATCTGGTATTCTGCCCTTTCGAACACCCCTGTAAAGCTCATTTTCACTCCTTAACTTTATCACCCCCAACCATCAGTACACCCCATGTACCTTTTGTAACTTCAGTACTTCACTGTCCTAATCACACACCAAATTGGTGCACTGGATTTAACAACCCCCAACTATTTTAAAAGACTTAAAATGGACTCGTATAACTTTTGAATATTATATGTCTATTTTCTTTGATAGCTATAACTCTTACTAAATATTCCCTATACAGTGAAGATTTTCCCCACTTTTTATCTTTTCTTCTCTCTGTGAGCTGTTCAATATGGAATATTCGGTGAAGGAGTCCCTCAGTTTAATGATTATGTTTAACCATGTCATGGGGATTTTTGACTTGTTCTTGTAGCCCCCATATGGGCCTATAATGCCATGTGGCACTATTCCTTGTTTGCATAGGCACATTAAAATGGGAAAATACTATACATACAAATAAGTTCTTATCTAATAGAGGTAGGAACACAGAAATCTTGTAGAGCAATGGGTCCTTACACCCTGAACATTTGACATAATGACCTGGCACAGACCTCAGAAGAATGGCAATTCTCCATTCACCCCTGAACCAGGGAAGTAACTATGAAACATCCAAGGTCATTTATAACATCATCTGGAAGCAATCCTCTACCAGGGAAGACCCTACTGCTGCTCTGACATTGACCTGCCCAAAAGAGACTTCCCTCAACACTAAGAATACTTGACAACAATGACCTGCTTACAGGACAGTGCTCTCTGCATTACCCTTTTATTGTGAGGTGAAACTAGAGGACACTCTACGGTCTACACCATCCTGACTTCAATTTAGGATATGCAGATTCAAGGATCTTTACTACAGAAACATGATACCAACAACAGAGACTGCGTGAAAAATAAAAGTGTATTGGCACTACAGACAATGACTTGGATTGGACAAACTAGTTGCCTGGAGACTAGAGTTGGTCTTCTGCTAGGAAACTTCAGGGGTAGGGTCTCCTTGTATTTAGGCCAAGGCTTTTCCTTTCCATGTCCCTCATATTTTGGTGGGCCTATGCAAACAAAAACTGCAACTCTAACACCGTTTTTACGGTGCTCCTTTGAGTCTAATCCTTTAAAACAACCCACTTAAACTTTTGAGGTTAACTTAAACTAATATGCATATGCAAGGAAATATAAGAAAATACTATGCCTTCAAAGTTTAAGGAGTTATGTAAGTTTTATGGCCTTAGATTGCTTTGTGTACCGCTAAGAAATGTTATAATGTACTATAATCTGGGGACTTGAGGGACAAAGTAATTGTACATGGGTTCTATTTTACTTTTCTTAATGTTCTTTGGGTTTTCTTCTAAGAATTCTGTTTATGGGTGATTGTCCTTCCACTGTAACTTTACCTTGTCCTCTTTCTTTGCATCTTTGTTCTTACAATTAAAAATAAATTTATTAAAAAAAAAAGACAATAGTCTTAAGTCTGTAATACTATAAGAAGGTCAGAGAATCTAATTATAACATTATGATAGCAGCTATAACACTCTTGGTGAATTAGAAATTTGCAGAGGGCGGAAACATTTGTTTCAGATACAACTACATATGAAGATGGAGGAGTTCACTTACTGAAGCTGTTGATTTTAACCCTTTTATACCTGTAGAATTGAAGGAGGTTGTTCTCTCACAAAAAAGAGATCTGTTGGCCACTATCATGAACACTTTAAATAGATGTTAATTTTATCTCCACTAATTAATACAATTTCAGGGAAGGGAGTTATCTGCAGCTGAGGATGAACAGTACTTGGCCCTGCAGTAGCAGGCAAAAGGCGTTTTCAGACAGTGCACAGCTATAGCAACCAATGGACACAGAAGCAATCCCTTACTATTTCCAGGGGCTTGGAGGCCCGGATCTTCTTTTTCTATAACCATGAAAGTAACTGCAACTTTTTAATAACATAAAACAGCAAAATGTAAATGTCACAAGTCTTCTCATTCTTACCATGATTGAGTTACAGTAATAAATAGCTGGTCTTTGCCTCACCTACCTTGATCAGTTCCAAATCTCTGGCTGATTCTGCAACGTGAAAGGGCATAACAAGTAACGTAAGTAAGAAAACCCCCTTATCCCCTCCCTGTCACCCACCTGGCTCTTGGCATTCCACTGGACAGAAGCAACCAAGATCCCCAGAGTTGTCCAGCACTATGTCTCCATTCCAGAGACTCACTGTTCTAGGTAGTCCTATTTCCTGGGGAAAAAAAATTTTTTTGGAAATCCTTGTATGCCTAATTCTGGGGCTGGGGTCTTCCTTCTGCCAAATGTCTGGTTTCCTTTTCCAGGCCTGCCTCTGAGCACTAAATGAACTGCAGGCATCTCCGAAAGGAGTCTGATCCCAGAGTGACCCCTTGACTCTGCTGTGTCAGGAGCATTTCTCTCCTTCATGGATCATCTTACCTGCATGCTGCCAGCTGCCCCTGTCAGTCAGCCCTTTCTGAGATCCGTACTATGTGCAGTCTCGTGGGGAGGACCAAAGAACTGCAGCTTTGTGGTTTCCTCCTTTCCCTGCATTTTTGCCTGAATATGTAAGTAGACTGTGGGTCTTGCTGTCCACTCTGATTTGGAACAAAACGTCTACAGGTTGGTTGGCTTTAAGTACTTCAACCTACAGACTTCTCCCAAGTCTACATCTGCTTCCACAGCCTTTCCCTGCTGCCTAATGAAAAATCTCCATTTGGAGATCTATTTTGCCTTTCACACTTAACATGTCCAGAGCAAAACTCTTGGTTGTCCCCACCAAATACAGGAAAGAACAAGTGAAATCAATAAGGACCACCTGCATCTTCCACATGAAACACATTTGATTTACCAGACATATCAAAGAACCATCTATCTAGTCCTCAGGTCAAAAATCTTGCAGTATCCCACAGATGCAGCTGCCTCCCTTCCCTTCCTATTATCAGCAAAGCTTGTGGGCCACTTCCATAAGTGTCCTGGGTGCTGTCTTCACCTTCTCTCTCCTGGCTCTTTTCACTAAGACTCAGCCATCTCCATCTACCTTGACCCATTCCCACCCCTCCCTGTGTAAATGCAGAGGGGCACCTCTATGTGTCACTCCACTGCCCAAACCTAACAATAGCTACCAATCTCAGCAGAATAGAATCCAAAGCTTTGTCCAAAGCCTAAAATAACCTGACCCTGGTCTCTCTATCCAAATTCAAATCAGCTTGCTCCTTAGGCCGTGCTACTCCTCAGAAAGGAGGTAAGCACTTTCTTACTGTAAAGCTTCTGCCTGGAACATTCTTTCCCCAGATATTTAATTACCTGCTTAACTTTCTGTCTCTTGTTCTGTTCAGGTTTCTGTTTGCATATCCCTGGTCCATGCCTCACAGTCCCTCTTTCACAATCCATCATGAGTAAATTCAACTATCAAGCCCGCACACCAACTTTCATAAAAACAGTGCCCCAGCCAGTGTTGCTGCCACTTGGTGGCCCCATTTCCTCTCTGCCATGGCTCTTAGCAGTATTTCACCCAGTTGTGCTAATCGTTTTCTTTGCTGAGTGAAGGTCCTGGAGAACAAGGACTCCAACTCCTTTACACAGAGTATGGAGGAGGAAGCCGAGCTCCAGTGTGTCTTTGGCATTTGCCGAAGAGACTAGAGAAGAGACTGACTAAGTGGCCTGTAAATGCTCTTTATGCAGCTGGTGAGTGAACCATCAACACAACAGGCTGTTCCTCATCGAGTCTGGATTTGGAATCACACTCAAGATGCTTTAACTAAAACAATCTTTTACCTTTTGGTGTAGCTATTGTTACTATACATAATAAGGGCTCTTTACTCACCATGGCAGCCATAGAAGAACTGCAACTAAAAACAACTCTCTACTCTTTCTTTTTTTTTTTTTTTTTTTTTTTTTGGTTTTTGGGCCACACCCGTTTGATGCTCAGGGGTTACTCCTGGCTATGTGCTCAGAAATCGCCCCTGGCTTGGGGGGACCATATGGGACGCCGGGGGATCGAACTGCGGTCCTTCCTTGGCTAGCGCTTGCAAGGCAGACACCTTACCTCCAGCGCCACCTACCCGGCCCCAACTCTCTACTCTTCAGCTATTGTGAGTAAAAAAGAACAGGGTATATATACACATGACATTCAGTCAATAAGAACAATTCTTTTTAGCAAGAGCTAATGAGAAATAAAAGTAATATAATGTATTTAATGACTAAAAAGGCTAGCTTAAGACTAGATTATATCACTAGCAAAATAACACAAGAACCATTAATAAAATTGCAGCACTTAAAAAGAATGTTTACTTTTTTAACCCCCCAATTTAAAATCTTCTTATTGAAGACTGAAATAGCACAAAATGCATATGGCTTTTTCATTCAATAGAGCAGTAAAAAAATGTCAGGTTTTTTTTTTTTAATAAATAGTATTATTTATCATGGGCACAGTAAAAGATCCTGCTTTAATTAAACAGAGAACGTGGATTCCTAAGTAGAAATCGTCAATTTTCATGGGTTAAGATACAGTGACACAGACATATTAAGAAGCCATTGTAAGCAGATTGGATAAGGACAAAGGACTGGTGCCCTGAAAACCAAAAATCTCTGGTCAATGAGAAAAAGCAGCAAGCAAAAAATGCGGTCACTGCATGAAGGGCAGCACAAATGGTGAATGAACATAGGAAATGCTGAGTTGCATTATAATGAGCCCAGGAACACAGCATTTCACAGAAGGAAGATGAAGGAAGAAAGATTGTATTCAGAAAACTCTGAAGCAATGGGAATCCTTGCTTCACGGAATCAGGCTGTGTGAGTAGAAGAAAGGGGAGCACTCTGGAGAACCAAGGGAGGGGGGGATAATTTGGAGAGCTGAGCACTGACAGCCACAGAACACTCAGTGATTCTACTCCCAGAGGTGATTGCCAGGTGTGCAGTCTGGAAGCACAATATGCTTGGGTCTTGCCACCCCAGACAGGTAGCCCAGCCATAGGACAAAAGTGACCAGAGCAGAGTCTGACAGCTTGAATCACTTCACAAGGCAAGTAAAGACAAGTCCTTAAAACTTGAATTTTTAACAAAATGGGATGTTGGAGCAACAGTACAGTAGGTAGGGTGTTTCCCTTGCATGTGGCCTACAAAGATTCAATTCCTAGCACCCTGTATGGCCTCCTGAGCGCACCAGGAGTGCTCCATGAATACTGAGCCAGAATACACCCTGTACACTACCGGATGTGGCCAAAAGAACAAGAAACAAAATGCCATGGCTAGGGAGATGTCCCAAAGGGTTGGAGAGGGAGGCCAGGGCTCGATTCCCAAGTAACAAGCTGGGAGCAGTCCCTGAGCACCACCAGATGTGGTCTCTGGTCTCAAAGGGAGAGTACTCATGCTTTGCATGCATGAGGTCTGAGTTCAAGCTCCAGCATGGCCAAAAGGGGTCCTCCCTAAGCTATGTGGCAGAAGAAGTCCTGGAACACCTTTGGGTGTGACCTCCCAAAAACCAAAACCATAAAGCACTACATCTTTCCTATATGGCCCATTTCCAAAGGGCAGAACAAGCTAACAGCTCTCACATGCACATAATGAAACTAACTTTGGAAAACAGAGAATGAGAGGAGTAAATGTGGATAGAAGCTGCAAGGCTCCTCATACCAATTCTCAATAAATAGTCCTACAAACCCTCCCCCTTTGAACCCCCAGACTCAGTGTATCTCTCCACCTTAAGCAAAAGCTGTCTGGAGACTTCCCACAGACAGCAGAAGTGGGAAAGAAGTTTTGATGGCAGCTAGGCATGAGACACACCTCTCACAGGGCCAAGATCACTGTGGCACTGATAAAGTGAGGAACAGTGAGATCCTTTATGTACTATGGTGACAGAGATCCTCTAACTTGGGGCTTGCTCTTTTAAGAACCCAGCTACTATGCAAAGAAGGAGAAAACCATAGATGGTGGTGCAGAGGAGGAACACAGGCTGGAATTTGGGTTCTGATGATAAAAGTCATGTCCGCTCTTCCCAGCAGCAGCTGAAACCCCAGGCAGCCTGCAGCATGCACACAGAAACCTGTGAGCAGTTTCCAGAGAAAGAGGGTGATACAAGAGCTATGACATTCTTACTCTTTCCCCAGGTCCTCAGCAAACTCCCATCTTTTCACACCAGGGCTCTGGCAATATCGGGGAAGGAAAGGTAGGGGGTGGGAGTGGGAGTGATCCCTGGCCCTACTGAGCTGAGACTCTGGTGTGGGGTGAGTGAACTTCTAAGCTGCTGCCAGTCTGTCTGCCATGTTTAACGCTTCTCCCCAGGAGTGCAGAGAAATGACAGCTTTGGAGATACTCCAACAGAAGACCAAGCCATCTGCTTTTCCAGGAGGAAGGCTAGAATTGGCCTGCCCACACTTTGGCCCAGGTAGGTCTCCGAACAGTGCCCAATACTCTGCTCAGGGAGTGCCACTAGGCATCTGACTGAGAATCCTCTTCCTTTCTCCAAGGAACAGCTAAGATCCAAAGCAACCATGGAGTGAACCAATGCTCCTATAGGTCAAGCTCAACTGTGAGGCAGGCAGGCAGGCAAATGTCACTCCCCCTAATCCCAGAGACACCTGGGTGGGAGCTAGATTCAGGCCAACAGGAAGAACTGGCACTTTCTGCTACGACCTACTTCTGTCGACACTGCCCTCACTAACTCAGCACCCAAACCACTCTCTGTGGAGGAGAACTTTCACAGTCCACTTTATTCTGGTGATCGCTGGCTGTAACAACACAATTGCCAAAGAGAATAATTATTATAAAAGTTAGGAGGAAAACAGATCCTGATAAGATGAAACCTAAAACTCAAGTCACTGTCCTCTGATTAGCTAAATAACAAAAACCAATGACAGAAAAGGTGGAGACAAGAAATCCTTGGGATCACCGCACTACCCCTGCCTTGTGTCTAGTGTGCAAGGAACACTAGATTCACATTAGGAACTGCTCAACACTTGCCCATAACCACTCCTTGAATTCATATTTGTCATTTGCTAGTGCTGGGTCCATAAAGCAATTTTCATAATGCCACTACAATTACTTTTCCTACTTTGAGGTATTTACTTTATAAAAAAAAAATGTTGTGCATTTAATGTGCACACTTTGTAAGGCAGGGCACATACTGTAATATCTCCACAAACACTGTAATAAACATGTCATCATCTTCAAAAGACTGTCCTTGTCCAAATCTAGTTTACTTTTAATTTTATCTTTTAAATTTATTTTTGGTTTGGGGGACCACATCTGGTGGTGCTCGGGAATTACTCCTGGCAGAACACAGATGGTGCTGGGAATCAAATCCAAGTCAGTAGTCTGTAAGGTAAATGTCATATCCACCTTAATATTTCTCTGGGCCTCTCTAGTTAACCCTGACCCTACAACACCACAAACAAAGTAGGACTGAAAAGGTTTTTTTGTTTTCTAAGAAAGAAAAAACCAAGTCTTTCGCCCTTCTTACTCTGAACCCTATTGCCAAGTGTAGTCGTGGGTGTTTCTTAGCCTGGTTCCTTAAGTCTATGTCACTGACACATCTAGCCCTGAGACTCTGAAGTGGGAACAGAGCTACAGGGTCAGCATTTCTGCCCTTTGGCATGTGGAGACATGCCAGGGTCACTATCCAAAACTGTACTGTATTTGGCAAATACATGATCTCTTCTGATTCATTTCCTTCCTTTTAAGAAGGGTGGAGGGACATATCAAATGGTTTTGAAGAGTTCCTGAAAGTTGCTCTGCATATTACAATTTTACTATTAATTTAATCCATAAAATAAATTAGAAAATAGCTCCTACATTCTCTTAAAGACAAAGGGTGGTATGTATGCATGGGGTGGGGCAGGAAATTAGGGGAAAGGGAAACAAAGACACCAAATTTTCTTGTATTTTTAAAAAGTGTTTCTCCAGGTTCTAGGAAGCTGCACTGCTAGCGGGCAGGCCAGCGGAGGATGCTCATCATCCCAGCAGGCCAGCGGAGGCGAGGAACAGAATGCTCATCAGCGAAACAATCACCTCACCATGAGAAAATCATTTTGCTGCTACATACAGTTTCTGAGAGATTTACTCCATACAAAGGTGCTATGAGATTGGTAAGGGACCACAGGTACAAGCCTAGAAGACAGAGCTTTCACCTCCATCATTCTCTTTCCAAAGGTCTGTCAGAATCACCAGAACAAGAAGGCAGTCAGTTGAGCTAGGGTAAGTCCATCACTCCATGCCCTTTCTACTTTGGCAGACTTGGCACCTTCCAGTAATAATTACAGCTTTCTAAACAGAAGACTAAGAGAGGGAAAGAGGCTCAAAGGGCTGGGGCATGCTTGCACAAAGAATACCAAGCTTGATCGCTGGCACTCTACAGTCCCCCAAGTGCCAGTAGACCTGGAGCACTGAGTTGGGAACAGCCTCCAAGCACCTATAGGTGTGGTTACAAGAAAATTAAAGAATGGGACTTGTATGTAAAAAAACATCTTTCTGGGGCCTGGAGAGATAGCACAGCGGCGTTTGCCTTGCAAGCAGCCGATTCAGGACCAAAGGTGGTTGGTTCGAATCCCGGTGTCCCATATGGTCCCCCATGCCTGCCAGGAGCTATTTCTGAGCAGACAGCCAGGATTAACCACTGAGCAACGCCGGGTGTGGCCCAAAAACCAAAAAAATAAAAAAAACCATCTTTCTAAGAAATTTCTGTGGGAGAAAAATGCATTACCAGGAGTCTCCAAAGACAAGAGTAAACTTAGGATAACTTTACTAGTGCATAAACACTGATAAAATTAAACTTGAAGGTAATAGAAATATAAGAAATAAAATTTTCTTTTCTAGAATAGTGCTAGATAGCATTTTTATGAGTTTAAGAGTGACAAATATGTTTAACTTCTCAATTGCTCCTGCGAAATGAAACCAAGGCTGCTCATGGTAATAGAATAAAAAATGATATATAAAAGATTAAAGTTGTTATCAGCTTAAAATGGCTGTTGTAAATATATGTTTTATGAAAGTCATAAAATTATAAAGCAAAATCCTACAACTGCAAGACAAAGGAATACACAGTAACATGTGTGTATATATATATATATATATATATATATATATATATACACACATTCAGAAAATCAAAGAAAATTACAAAATGTATCAACAGAAAATAATTAACAAAATAGAAAGAGTAAGTTCATACCTATCAATAAAAACTTTCAATGTAAATGAACTCACCTCTCCTTTCATAAGATACTGAATGGCTGCATGGATAAAAAACTGCAGAGCCATCATAAGATGGGGAGAAAAATAAAAGGATAAAAGTGAGAGGGAAGGGGCCAGTACACCAACGGCAATGATATTAGTACTCTGCTGGTGGATATGATACAGTAACATATATGTAAACAAGTTGAAACTGTATCCCTAACATATACAGCCTGGTAAATTAATATTATCTCAATAAAAAGAATAAAAATAGGGGCTAAAAAGACAGTACGGCAGGTCAGGTGCTTGCTGACTCAGATCTATCCCCAGAACCCCATATAAAGGTGAAAGAATTGAAATATTCCATGCAGATGTAAGCCACAAGTATGAGTAGCTACAGTTATCTCAAACTAGATTGGCTTTAAGCCATAGACTCTAACAAGAGGTAAAGGCTATAACATTAATGATAAATACAGGTCAATCCAACAACAGTATATAACATTTATGATCAACAAGACTACTCATAGACTGCAATAATAATATTTCTGTTTGTGTTTTTATTTTTGCCACACCCAACAATGTTCAGGGGTTACTCCTGACTTTGCACTCGGCAAGTGCTGTTCCTGTTGGAGTCACCAGTTCTTACTCTAATCAGGATATTTCTTCTTTGCATGTTTTTGTTCTACCTGGGCAGGAAGAACCTCCGGATTGGCCCCCTTTCCCTACTTCTCCACTCATGGGCATGGTCTTACTCTTCCCAATAAAGAACTCGGGTGAGAGAGATTTCTTGTGGTTTTGGTGCCAAAGCTAGTCTGTCTGCCTACCAGTAGTTACCTTTTCTCTGCTTTGCTGATAGCTTGTGTGAAGTTCCTGAACCGAACCTGTTTCATCTTCTAAACCTGTGTGGATTATTTCTTGTGTTGGCGTTGCTTCCAGTCCTGCATTCCCCAATTTCTCAGGATATGGGTTATGAGGATTGGGGGTATGAGGCTTCCACTATATCTGGTACCCTAACAGGAACTTCTTTCCACCGCCCCTCTCTACCACTAACTGTAGTGGAAGTGATGTGAGTCCAGATGGATGTAGAATGGGTCCAGCTAGTCCTTCCAAACCTTTAAAGACCTGCTCCTACTATTTTTCAGGCATTTCTAGAAATCAAAGAAAGCCTCTCCTATAGTTCCTACAAAGCAAACATTCTGATACAGAAAGCAGGCAGAGATATCATTAAGAAAGGAATAACCCGGATGAACAGAGATGCAAGGATCCTCAAAATTATAGTAGCATTTTATATTAGAATAAATAGCCTACTATTTATATGGTATCACAAAAGATTTCCAATAATATGTCTTGCAAAAGATAAACAAGACTGAAAGCACCACGTTTTCTGACTTTAACTATTATATTACAAACCTATTAATAATCAAAGTTATAATGATGATGTGAAACCAGGCACAAATCTATTAATTAGTTTAGATATAAATCCAAATTTATATCCAGCCAATTAATTTATCAATAAAAGAAAAAATTATGTTTCTTTAATGGCATTAGAAGTAAAGGTAAATAAACTATGTCAAACTAAGAAGTTGCTTCTAATACAGTCAACCATACAGTGAAAAGCAGCCTAGAAAATGAGAGAAAGAAGCTGCAACTGAGAAACTGTTGAAAAGTAGTTATTAAGGACAGGTAGCCCTGTAACATGAGGAATCATACAAGAGCTTAGTCCTAAAAATATATTAAACTCATACAACTTAATAACAAAAACACAATCTTATTTCTTTTAATGGGCAAACCACATTGAGATCTCTTCACCCATGTGAGGATGCCAATTACCAAAAAGATTTGAGTAGTTGGCAAGGATAGAGAGAAAAAGAATCCTTGTACACTGTAAATCAGAGAAATCACTATAGAAAACAATATGCAGTTTCCTCAAAAAATTTTAAAAACACGGTACCATATAATCTGACAATTTTGAACACAGATCCAAGGGAAATGAAAATCTCAATTCACTGCAGCATTGTTCATAATACCCAAGCCATGGAAACAACCTAAGTGCCCTTTAGAGATGAATAGATAAAAATGTAAAATATCTGCATATATACTCGTGCACAATAGACTCTTTGAGCTACGTGCAAAAGGAAAATCATTCCTTTTGTACAACATGATGCTCCCTGAAGGCATTAAGCTATGTGAAGTAAGTCCAAAGACTTCTCTACATAGCATCATGTTTACTTGAAACCTAAGGAAAAATAACAAACTCACAGCAGTAAAGTGTTTGTTAAGTTAGGGGGAATTGGGAGAGACTGATAAAGGGTACAAGCTCTCAGAAAGAAAAAAAAAGATAGAGAAGTCTTAGTGTTTCAGTGTAAAACAGTTGCCAAAAGTGCACTGTAAAACTAAAATGTGATATAAGAGGTAAACTTAGCTATTCTTTTGCACATCATGAAAATCAAAATTGTGAGAAAATACATGGTGGAGAGATGGTGGGATTCTTTTATAACACAGGTATACATTTAATCACCATGATGCACAGTTTAAAATCTCACCATTTTTGTTTTGTTTTATTTTAGTTTTGTTTTGGGACCATATATGACAATGCTCAGGTGTTACTCCTGGCTCTTTACTCAGGAATTACTTCTGGTGGTGCTTAGGGTAACATATGGGATGCAGGAAATTGAACCTGTGTTGGTTACATGCAAAGCAAGAGCCCTTCTCATTATACTACTTCTTCAGCCCCCTAAAATCACAGAACTTTATTTACCAATAACTGAGTTTAGGAAATGCAGTTCTCATTTATTTAGTCCTTAAATCATGTCACATAGCCTTAATTTTTTCACCCCATAACATCAGCATCTACATTTGTATTATAACTCTTCTCTCCTTTCAAGAGAAGTAACTTTACAAAAAGGTACATCCCTAGCAGATCATACAAAGACATTGCTGACCCCCAGTAAATACCAGGTAACCCCTAAAAATAGTGACTAACAATCAACTTTCAATAATATGGAGGAAGAAATAAGTGTAGAATTTCTATTTAACCTAATAAAGCTGGCACAAGTGGAATGTGGCTACTGTGCTGTTCCCACGCTTTCAACTCCCCAAAGTACACAGATCAAGGGCAGGGAGTTTCAAATTCTTGGCACCTTAACTACAAAGTGTGGGGGCAAACTTTGCGGAGAGGAGATTGTGGGGTAGAAAACAGCTCAGCAGGAACAGGCTTAAGGACCACACCAATCACTCTGAAATACAGCTCAGTTACACTGCTGGCTCCACAGTCCTGAGTAACTGAAAGCAGGGGTTGAGCTGGGCCAGTGGGAACCCTGAACATGCAATAAACTTTGAAACAGATCTATACTACACACACTATCCTACAGTTGACTCTCTTAAGCAAGCATAGCTTTCACTATGTTAAGTTATACTGGTGCTCCAGAACAGGCCAAACGGAAGTGCAAACTCAGATGTAACTCCTTTCTTAGTGTCACATCAAAAGGCGCTAACCCAAGAGTCTATGCCTATATCTGCTTCCACGTCTTGCCTATTTAAATAACTCTAAGACCCTACACTATATTCCCCTCTGATTCATCCAGCAGCACCCCATTTAAAGTACTCCATGACACCCCTTGTTCTTTGAAACCCACTCCAAAAACCCTCGGTGCTTAAGACTCCAGAGGGTCAAGTTCACCAGACTCCAGTGCCAGGGACTCCCTAGAGCTGTTACCACAAACTCTGAGCTCCTGGGCCCTGCCCCATTCCCTAAGAGCAGAAGAAAGGGTGCCCAGAACTGTTTTAGAATCTGTTTATGTAGCAACTGAAACTGGTGCTAAAAAAGATCATTGTGAGAAAAACAGCCTGGGACTCAGCTGGTGTTCACAGTGCTATATAAATGGATACAGCTAATGATTTTCCAACAGAAAAAAAAATTTTTTCCTTTTACTAAATCACTAAAAATATTTATTTACTTTGTTTATTGTTTTTGTTTTGGCAGCTCTCAGGGGGTCATTCCCCAGCTTGTTTGGGGGACCCAGGCAGTTCTCGGGATAAAACCCAGGACTCCCACATGCAAAGAATGCACTAAAGACCTTTAACCTATTATCTACTGCCCCACCCACCCCAACAAAGTTTAATAGGTAAATCAAGGTCAAAATCCTGATCTCCCAAACTTAGAAAAGTAATTCTTCAGGTTACAGGGCAGAAATATTTTTAACAGTGTATATTTCTGATCAGCTATGACTGGCTCTCCACTAACTAACAGCCAGCACCCCCTCTGGGTGTCATGATTCCAAGTCTCATGCCTGGCATTCAGGCAGGATAACTGCTGAGAGAGACAAGCTATTCCTTCCCTTCAGGGTAGTCCTTCTTACTGACATCAGAAACTTTCTGAAGAAATCATATCAACTCATTCATTCTATTATTGTTGACCAATTCAGACTTGAGGATCTGTCCTCATTTCCAGTTTCTAGTCACAAACCATATGACAACACTTGTAAGAGACCAAGTCTGAAAGGCTGAACTTTAAAGACCACTTGAAAGAGTTGTGTGGATTCACTGATATGGGTTGGAGTTTTGTTGTTTGTTTTTCTTTTTCCCTTGTTTTTTAAAGTAATGAATGCCTCCCAGAACTGGAATTTAATGAAGGCTCTGTGAGATCTATCTTGCATAAGCTGGGAGTGCCCTTAGAGAAGGTGGGGATAGTAAGATCCAACAATAATTTGGGAAGGGCAGGATAGGATCAGGACAAGTTAAAGAACAGGGCCGAAGGGAGGCAGAAACTTGTGTTTCAAATTCTCAACTCCCACCATGCATCTAAGACCTGACAATTGTGATGAACACCACCTGTTTAATTAATAGGACACCCTCATCTTCTCCAGATTTTTCAAAAAAGGCCCAAACACTCAGACACGTAGTTCTATCCTGATGAAATGCTACATTTCAATTATTTTTTTGGGAGGATGAGGGGGAGGGATCACACCAGGCAGCACTCAGGGGTTACTCCTAGCTCTGCACTCAGTAATCCCTCCTGGCAGGCTCGGGGGACCATATGGGATGCCAGGAATTGAACCACTGTCTGTTGTGGGTTGGCCTTGTGCAAGGCAAAAGCCCTACTGCTGTGCTATCGTTCTGACTCTACATTTCAAATCTATGTTGTTCTAACTACCATGTATCACAGAGAAATGTAATTGGTCAAGATAAAAATAATCATTTAAGAATTTCATAGTGGGCCCGGAGAGATAGCACAGCAGCATTTGCCTTGCAAGCAGCCAATTCAGGACCAAAGGTGGTTGGTTCAAATCCCGGTGTCCTGTATGGTCCCCCGTGCCTGCCAGGAGCTATTTCTGAGCAGACAGCCAGGAGTAACTCCTGAGCACCGCCAGGTGTGGCCCAAAAACCAAAAAAAAAAAAAAAAAAAAAATCATAGTTGTTCTTATACAATGGAAAATTCTACTCTATATCAAATACATTTATAGAAATTGAACCAAGAAATTTGAGAGTCCAAAGTTAGAATCAAAAACAGTTGCTTTAAACTTTTGAGCAGATGTGAAAAGGATGCACCCTGCTGGGGTGGAGTCAGCTTTGGAGGTAAAAGCTGCTCCTAGGTGCCATGCTGAGAACATCTGGAACACCAGATGAGTTGGGTGACCAACAACAACTAAAAATATCTTATTCAAGCTTCCCAAACCATCTCTCAGGACAAAGGACTCTTTCTGTGATACACAGATGTGTTTTATCCAGTATGGATTACAACATGCACCAAGGGATCCTGTCAGATGTATAGAATCGCAGAAGCCTCTCCTATTCGCATGTATAGTTTACAAACATGTGCAAATCATAATATAGAAGCTCTTTTCACAAAGTTTTGTCAGTTAGCACCTTTTGAAAGAGGTATTACTTCTCTGCCTTAAAGTTCTGAAGAATCTTCTGTGGAATGAAACCACTACAAAAGGCACTATTACTGACTATTGCTGCCATTCTCAAATGCTCTGATTACTACATCTTCCAGAATGATGGCCAATGAGGCCCAAAAACTGAGGTCACAGCACCCATCTCTGCATTCTGCCTTGAGCCATCATATACCGAAGCAGCTGGAGCAAACATGGCATTTCTGCAATATCCCTGGAAAACTTTTATTTAACATGACTCAGAACGGCACTACCATTTGTCAATGCCAAACCTATAGTGCGAACTGAGTACCTGAAAACGAGCAGCAATTCTGCCTTTACTTTTTAAAGCAGAAAACTAGACTCACCTTTGGCACCCGGTTATAAGAGATGACTGGCAAAATGCAAAATTCCTCAAAAGGTGAAGCTTTCTGTCGGATGTACCTCAGAAAGTCTGAAGCTGCAGAAATTCTCCAAATTCTTGGCTCCAAGTCAAATCATAGCAGAAAACTATGATCTGGAAAATCACTTGTGTCTTCAGAGGAACATATGAAACCTGGAAAAAAAAACAACCACAGAAAAGTTCTTGCTTTGAACTGAAATAACTGCTTGACAAAACTCCTAATTATTTTTCCCAAACCAGTATTTTAGGTAGGCCCCAAAGGATGCTGCTTCTTCTACCCACTGACCTCTTCCACAAAGCAAGCTCCTATCCAGTCTGGCATCTGTCTTCCACTACCCAGGGGGGCTGTGGCTAAGGCCCAGAGGCCAACTGCACACTTGCTGAGAAAAAGAAGGCAGGTTGGCAGCCATCTCCCTCTTCAACCCGAAACCCCCAGCCCACTGTTTCAAGTCTTGGTGCTCTTCTCCCCAGTCCCCACCTGTACCTTTCCCAGGCAGAAAGCAAACTAGTGGGAGCGTCTTTAGAAAGACTGTGATAACACAGGAAATTTATGGAGATTCTTTGCAAGGTCTCTGGCACTAGGCTTTTGCTGAGAGAAGTTCAAGGGGCTGTACCATTATGAAGAGGAACCAGGCTTAAAGGACAGTGAAAAGCCTCAAGGACTGGAGTTTTGACTATAAATCTTCTAATCAAATAACTACTTTCAGTCATCTCTTCATTTTGAGGGGACCCTGAAGCTCTGTGGAGCTCTGAGCTCCCTAACATTTTTAATTACATTTCAAATCCTGAGAGGACTGGCCTGACAGATCACTGAGATCTATTCATTCATCCCTGGCATCATTAGGGCCCCAAACATGAGACACTCCACAGACAAGAAATCATCTTCTACTTTAGTCAAATAGAAAAAATAAATCCAATAGGCCTCTTCTGAAAATGTAAGTTCATACATTTTGATCAAGAACTGATATCTTCTTTATGCATTCTCTGGCATTATTTTAAAAGCAGAGGATCTTCAAGATTGAAATGATTTAATGCAAGAGAAAAATGATGACCTATATATACACCAGAATTTAGAAAACCATACCTGGGGAAAATGTTACCCAGATCCAACAACAATCATTGCCTCAGTCCCTGCAGAGGGTTTCTAAGGGACATTCAAGAGCTCTGAGCTGGATTCTTGACCAAGGAGTTTTCTTTCTCACTGTAGGCCATATATGTCCTTCATTAAAGCCTCCCACTAAATATGGTCACCACTGCAATGTATCTCTGTGCCAGAGTCCAAAGAGCTCTAAACACAAGAGATTGTACATTTTCAATCTTGCCAGGGCCCATCTTAGATATTTCTGCGACTGTTTGGATGGCCTGAATTCAGGCCTCCTTCTGAGTATCCATGAGCATCAGTAGTCATGTTTCCAGTAACCTTCTAGATGACTGCTAACTCTGTTTTGATGAGAGCTGACTTTCTGAGGCAAGAAAGAGTTTCCCTTAAATAGACTTTAAAGTTAGTTAACCTTCAGCACTCTGGCTCCACTGCAGCAAGAGCAAAGCTAATGTCTGAGCTGCTTATCTACAGGTCCAGAGCCAGAACATTCCCGGACTAAGCAGGCAACTCCTTGATACTGAATTCTCAGCATGGAGGGCCTAAAAGGGGGAAGGATAGGTGCTAATGGAGAAGCCCAATCAATGAATCAGGATGGTCAGGTCGATAAAGCACAAGTTCCTTAAAGTATTGATTTGGCCTCCAACTCCCTTTTCAGAAAAAAAGAAAAAGTCTATACAGCAGGCTCCCTGGAAATGTGGGAGAAAAAAAAAAAACCCCAAACACTTCCAAGTTCCTTTTGGGGTGCTCCAAAGAGCCCCACGCTGAAATATCCCACATCACCATGTAGACACAGGGAGGACTGCATTGCCCAGTTTGGGAAACAATGTCTTTTCGAAAGCTACTAGTGGCCATCTGGAATTCCCAGAGTAAGAAATGATAAAAAACAGCATTTTCTTGAGAAAAGCATCTTGCTGATAAATTGTCAATGCATTCAGCACACACCCTAAACAGATAAACAGGGATCAGAGGTCTACGTTGAAATGTTGAAATGCAGTCTGCCCACCACCCCTCCATTAACCCAGAATATTAACTGACCCAAAGCTCTGCAGGAGGCCGACTGTGTTGTAAGACTTGTAAGTTTGTCCACATTGCCAGGCAGGGCCCCCATACCACAGAGAGTTGAATCTGATTCAAGAACATTATTTTTTGCCAAATTTTTAAAACTAATTTTGTATTTGATTAAAGAACTGCGACTTACAAAGTTGGTAGTAGAGTTTTAGGCATATAATATCTCACCACCAATTCCATCACCAGAGTCAACTCCTTCCACCAGTGTTACCATATTCCATTAGCCCCCTTCAGCACCCTCACAGCCTGCCATCTTGACAGGAACATTAGTTTGGCAGTTGTAGCTTAGATCTCATGTTTTCAGTGTTGCTGAGCCTGTGCTTTGTTACACCACTCCCCCAACATCACCAAAGCCCAGGTCACTTTTCCCCCATTACTTCCCTTTCTCATCTTCCTTCCTTCCTTGGTTTCTTTCTGTCTTTCTCCTCCCTAAGCTCTGGGGTCAGTGGTGACCTAAGCATTCCCCCTACTACATTACATTTCCTATTGTTATTCTATATACTGCAGAGAATGCCTATGCAGCACACTCAAATAGGTGAATGCGAATTTTCCTTTAAAACATTCTCAGGACCAGAGTAATAGAATAATGGGTAGGGTGCTTGCCTTGCACACAGTAAATCTGGTTTTGATCCCAGCACCCCATAAGGTCCCCCAAGCCCACCAAGAGTGATCCCTGAGTGCAGAGTCATGAATATGTCATGAACATTGCTGGTTTGGCCTAAAACCCCAAAGTACATAAATATATTCTCCACGGCACCAAGTGTCTTTCTTGACGGAAACAAGAGATGACGTAGAAAAAAAAAATGGACATTAACACCAAAGTCAAGACCAGGACCCACCAATAAGCTGGTACAAGAATTAAGGCACAGGTAAAGCCAGGGTTTACTCCCCAGCAACCTGTGTCCCCTGAACATTTCCAGGTAGGGATCTAGTAACCCCTATGTTTTTCTGTACAAACCATAGTTTGAATTTGATAAGTACCCCCATCTTCCTACCAGCCACGAAGAGTGCCCAGGAAAAGCTCTGTCCTAAGTTCAGCCACGATCACTATGAAAATCCATTACAGATGTGGAAGCCATTTGGCTGATACTAGTTTGTGCTGGTAGCTCTGGTAAGCTATCACATCTTTTTCACAAGACTGTCCACCATAAACATTCTCATCACATGCAACAATAACAGTAAATTCCCAAGTGATTGAATAGGAGAACATCTAGTCATGAAACCAGAAGACCCTCAGCGTATCTCTCAGCTGAACTTTTTTTTTTTTTTTTTTTTTTTTGGTTTTTGGGCCACACCCGTTTTGATGCTCAGGGGCTACTCCTGGCTATGAGCTCAGAAGTCGCTCCTGGCTTGGGGGGACCATATGGGACACCGGGGGATCGAACCGTGGTCCGTCCTACACTAGCGCTTGCAAGGCAGACACCCCAGCTGAACTTCTTCCTGGACAAAAAGAACAGCTGCTCCAATCTAATTAAGATTCTTCCTTCTCAAGCAGGCTTATGCAGTGCCACCCTGAGGATAGGCCTTGGACTCTCTCTCTCTCTGTCTCTCTCTCTCTGTCTCTCTCTCTCTCTCATGTGTGTGCGTGTGTGTACAATGACAGTTTCATTTGTGCTTTTTTCAACATCATTTATTGAAGACACTTTCATTTTTCCACTAAATACTCTTCACACAGTAGCCTAAACATCTTACTCTGCATTTTAATGGAGATGTTTAACCACAAGCAAAAGTAGAGAGATAACAGCTCCCCAGGCAACTCAATACACAATCACAATTACAGACCTAGAACAAGTCAACCCCTCTTATCTTCACTAAATGATTTTAAGGCAGGCCCTAAAAAATTATTTCACACAGAAGCACTTCAGTCATATGTACTACTGACATAAACATATTATCACATCTAATATAAACATTAATTCTTTAACATAAATCTATCTTGTTAGTGTCCCAATTTCCCCAACTGTCGCATAAAATGTCTTTTTATATTGATTTATTTGAATCAGAAACCAAGTAAAGGATCCTAATTATGATTTATGTCTCCTTAGTCATTTCAAATCATTTTTTACAAATTTGAAATTTTTCTCCTGTAAGATCCCCAGTATCTACTCTCATCTCTCATTTCACTGACACCACAGATCTCAGTGGCCCCATCTGGCATTTCCAAGAGAACCCCCATTTTCCGGCCCTTGGCCAGCACTGGCCTTGCTCCAGCCCACAGGAGGGAACAAGGCACTTCAACAATGACTCAAGAAAAATGGCAGTAGGGTGAAAGTGCCACAATACCCAGTTCCCACCCACTCCCTTCCCTCTCCCCAAAGGGGCCCACCCTGGGATCAGGGTATACCTTGACCAGCCCACTCATAGGACCCCTGAAAGTAGGAATGGCTTCACTCCTCCAGAAAAGGAGACTCGATGCTATAAAGTAAGCTCAGCACTGGCTGCCATTTATTTAAGAAAAATAAAACAATCCTCTGGTGAGACAGATGACTCTGGAGTAGTTTCCCAGGAGCAGGGCCAGTCACCTACTGGCCCTCAGAGCAAGTGACAGACACTGACGCAAATGGTGTGGACATCTGCGGTGTCCATTCCCAAACTACTCCTGAGAAACATGTGCCTCGGGAAAGAAAAGTCAGGCATATGCTATATGCTTCCACACAATTTTCCCTTTCTATTTCTCTGGAAAGTAATGCTTTATTTCTATAAAATGAGAATCAAATCGGAAGCCTCGAAGCCTTTTTCAGCCCTTCAAGTACAACAATGTAGAATCATTTTAGAGGCAAACAGTGATTTCAGAGACAATTGTGAATCTGGGGCTTTTGCAGCCAATTCTGAGGCCATTAAAATGGGAGCACTCAGGTTCTGGGCTAACTGGCTTGGGGTTAAGGGCTGTGTGGGCCAGTGAGATGAATGAAGACTCAAGGCTCCCACGTACCCAGTGTTACTCAGAACAACCTCTTGGTCTGGATCATAAGTCTTTAACAAAAACCAGAATTGTACGTTCAACATGGGAATTGGAGGGAGGATTTTTACAGCATTACCTCAAAAAGATGAAAATGTGTTTCAAAAGATGGAATGGACCCAGGACCTTCAGCATCTGAGAAGTTCCTGTGAGTCCAGGGCCCTGCTCCTTCAACAAGGGGTCTTGACAAATTTGATCACGTTTAAAAATTTCTCTCCAATTTAATCTTGGTGTATACCCAGCAAGCACTGCATAAGTTTCTCAGGACAAAAGGGCCTGGAGCAAAAGCACAGTGGGTAGGCCTGTACAAAGCCAATCCAGGTTCAATCCCCATTATCTCATATGGTGCCCTGAACACCTCCAGGAATGATCCCTGAGCATAGAGCCAGGAGTAAACCTTGAGCACTGCACTGCAGGCTATAGCCAAAAACAAAAACAAAAAAAGGGACAGGGGGCTTGAATGGAAGAAGCTGCAGCACAGGAGCAAACTCAAGGTCTTGGAAAGTTGGCAGATGTTTGTTTGTTTTTTTTAATCAGTTAATTGAATCATCGTGAACAACAAAGCCATATATGACGAGTTTCAGTAGTGTTTAGAGAAACAATAACTTCACCAGTGTCCACTTTCTTTCACCAATGTCCCTTGCAGCCTCTAACACTTTTATTTTCTAGCACCTTTTTTTCTTTTAAGCAATTTGGTTTGCAATTTGCTATCGATAAAGTATCATGCATATAACTTTACCTCCTTTCACCACCCAGTTCTCACCCAGAGTGACCACTTCCTTTTATCACCGTCATGGTGGTCCCTTTCCTGTCCTCTCCTTTCTGCTCACTGATGCAACTTCTTACCAATGACCTACTTTCCTGCCCCTCATTTCTACTGTTTTAGTGGCATTAGTTATTCCCCTATTGTTGCCATTTATCCTGGAAATGAGTCTGATCTGTGTCTGTCCCTCTTCCTCTGATTCATTTCACTCAGCATGATACTCTCAAGATTCATCCATAAATCAATAAATTTCATGATTCATCATTTTAATGGCTGTATAGTATTCCACTGTGTAGATGTACTTCAACTGCTTCATCCACTCATCTATTCTTGGGTGCTTGCGTTGTTTCCAGATTTTAGGTACTGTAAACAGTGCTGCAATGAACATAGGAGTGCAGACATCATTTCTGCATATGTTAACTTGATTTTATCAATTACTAGTACCTGAGAGACTACTTACAGAGCGGACCTGCTTCTAAGAAACTGAAAGAGAAACTCACAGCTTATTAACGTATAATACAATATCAAACTTTTAACATACTATAGAATAAGTGAAATCTGTAAAAGTCCATAAAACATGAAATGAAAATAGAATTGAATAAATCAATTCTTATTTATAAAAGTATTTTAGTTATAGGGGCTGGAGTGGTGGTGCAAGCTGTAAGGCGTCCGCATTGCCTGCGCTAGCCTAGGAGGGACGGACCATGGCTTGATTTCCCCGTGTCCCATATGGTTCCCCAAGCTAGGAGTGATTTCTGAGCGCATAGCCAGGAACCCTGAGCATCACCAGATAAGGCCCAGAAACCAAAAAAAAATTTTTTTAGTTATAAAAATCTAATAAAATTAACTGATGAATATTGCAACTAAATAGAAAACAGTATCACTGTGTCTTTAAAGTAAATTTAGTTGCTTTTACATATTCCTAAAATGACTAAGATGTGCTTACCCCAGTTTTCCCAAATGCCAGACCCTCTCAGAATGATTATCTTCTCTTTCTTACCCCATATAGAGTAGGAACACTGTTCTTCCAGCTTCCCAATGCCACTGCTAAGTCAAATCCAGTTTGAGAGTCAGAACTGAACTCAAGAATTCTCCCTGGGGACAAAGATCCTGAGAATCATCCTTTAATCACTTTTTGCTAGTTGCAAATGCTCCAATGTAAAGGCTAGACAGGAAGGGTCAGTACACGGTAGGTAGGTCCTTAATAAAATGACTTGATATCTATTAGCTAACAAATTTTCTGTTCCTAAAATCTAGCCTGAAGACCCGCTGAAACTGTCCATTATCCTGCAGTACCATTGTCATGGGGCCTCAAAGTCCTTTTCCTCCAAGAGATTCAAATCCCTTACATAATTCTGCCCGAGTGAGCTCATGCACATCAACACAGAGACTGAGATATTGATAATGACAGAAATATGCCAGAGCCAAATGATGATTCTGTTGATGACCCAATTTCTTCATTTCACTGGTATAAATTTATCTTTCTTGGGCATTCCATCTACTCAATAAATTATCAATGAGTCTCTGAGGAGTGAATAAGAGAGTACTTCTAAATTCTACAGTTCAAAAACATATACATGACTTCCTATGGCAGCTACCATAAAACCATTCATAACGGCATCCATAAACCATTCAAATACTGTGTCTAGGCTAAAATCCAATTAAGTAATTTTTGTCTGAATATCCCCAAAGAGCCTCCTGCTGAGTTCCAAGTGGAAATAATCATAAATGCCAGATTAGCTGTGTAAGCACTTCCAAAGCCGAAACCAGACAAGAGCATGAAAATCTACATGCCCAGTCTTTTAACTGGGCACAAAGAAAGAAAGAAAAAAACCCCAAAACATTTCAATGACTGTCTGGCAGAAAGCCAAGCCCATTTCTACATCCTGCCAAGTCTCCTCAGATAATCCTCATCTCGAAGAAACATCAAAGAAAACCTTTGATCCATTCATTTACACACATTATGAAATGATAAACTTTGGCTCCACCATGCAATTTTGTACAGAGGAAATAAAGTCAAGAAGATATGTTCAAGCTTTCGCTAAATTCTCCATTTTATTCAGCCCACCTTCAAAAAATGTCTTAGTAAACCCTGTAATGCATATAATTTGTCCCATAAAAAATGTGCGAACAAGACTGAAACCTTACTGACAGGCTAAGGGACAGGAGAGACTAGCTAATGAATCTGTAAAATACAGGTTTTGTACAGTAACTGAAACTGAGTGTTCTGACCTGCATTCCAGAAGCAGAGAGAGAGAGACCTAGCCTGCTTAGTCATGCCAATGCAATGCCACCTGAAAACTACTGAATTAGCACTTGTACACTTGACAGAAGTTGAGGCAGTAAGGAGACAGGCTTAGAACTGGTCAGAAATCCTATTTAGAGAGAAAAGAAACCATAAGGAAGTGTGGATTCACAATGCTTTTATTCTTGTAAAAAAAATGAAAAAGGCTGTCTTAAATAAGTCTAATCCAGTACTTAGTTCAGTTATGCCTCTGTATATGACAAAGAACTCAGACCTCTGTTAAACAACTGCAAACCCCAGTTTGCATAAACTCCATAAAACCCTGTCACACAGCCAACCCAGGATGGACCGCAGTTCAATCCCCTGGCATCCCACATGGTCCCCGGAGCCAGGAGTGATTTCTGAGTGCATAGTCAGGAGAACCCCTGAGAGTCACTTGGTGTGGCCCAAAAACAAACAAACAAACAAACAAACAAAAACACACACACACAAAAAGAAAATAGGAGCCGGAGAGATAGCATGGAGGTAGAGATGCTGTTTATTCTATGAGATGAGGTGACCTGGAATCAGGAGGTGCCACTTTGTTGGTAAATAAAATGAATGTCACACTGATTTCATGAAAAATGAGGCATATTTGCTATGAGTGATCCTATGCACAATAAAGAGCAGTAGGATGAGGATAGATGTGGAATGACATGACACAGCTGGTCCATTTCAGCTCTTACAAGAAAACTCATCAATAAAAATAGCTACTAAGCTTTGTAGATAACCTCTAAAGTACAAGTATATGCTACAAAATACCTGACTCAAATTCAGAAAATCCTGAAGAAATAAGCACCAGATCATACATATATAGGCATAGAATAACAGCTAGGAAGGAAGGATGGAATAGAAGGTAAATCTGATTCTACTTTTCTAAGAATATTCATAGAGTAACAGCACAACCTGGAAGAATACTATTTTGTTCAACATCAGTTTAACATTGATAAGAAAACAATTCCAGATGCTACAAACAAAATCGCATTTCATAAGGACTGCACGGTAACTCTATTCTATTTTAAGTCCACTTAGCTTTAATAGTGACATCCCTGACTTACCCAATAATATCTCTTGGCCAAACAAAACTTCCTCAACAGAAGAGAAACAAAACTTCCTAATCCATCTCATCCTCATCTTTCTTCAAGACAATCTTCAAGGTACCTCTCAAGAACTTTTTACTAGCACCGTGCTGGACAGATAGAAGAAATAAAAACCTCACATGGTTGGCAAAAGTCACAACATGTGGAATCCAATCTGGGGGCACTGAGGAGTGAAGGAGAAAACATCATTTGAAAAAGTGCAATTCTTTAAAAAAAATTTCTTCAGTAAATTTTGCCTCTAGTCTTTAAGAAACTGTAATCTAGGGGCCAGAGAAATAGCTCAGCGGTAGGGCATTTGCCTTGCATGCAGTCAACCCAGGACGGACCGCAGTTCGATCCCCTGGTGTCCCATATGGTCCCCAAAGCCAGGAGTAATTTCTGAGCGCAAGCCAGGAGTAACCCCTGAGAGTCAATTGGTGTGGCCCAAAACAAACAAACAAAAACACAAGAAAAAGAAAATAAACTGTAATCGATGAGAAGCTGTGTTCATAGAACATAGTTACGCCTCTCTCTGACCAATTTCAGACTAAATCATTACCTGCTCTGAGGAAGGGTCTGAGCAGTAGCTCCACTTTGCAACTTTGCTCACATAGAGGATTAAGTCAAGGGCTCCCCTGTCAGTGACCGGCAGATCCCAATGCCTCTAGTGCTTTCATGCATACTCACACACATATCCCCTACCTTCTTTGTGATGATGCTGAGTCACCTCAGTGTTGGGTTTAAATAAATATTGAGATGTGTTATTTAGCATTCAATGCTGGCCCAATCTGTGGCACCTAGTAAGTACTGAGTAAGTGCCAGATCCTTAAGTTTTTTATCCTTTTCTCTTT
The DNA here is from genome assembly GCF_024139225.1 of Suncus etruscus. Classification (NCBI taxonomy): domain Eukaryota; kingdom Metazoa; phylum Chordata; class Mammalia; order Eulipotyphla; family Soricidae; genus Suncus; species Suncus etruscus. The sequence continues at coordinate 59,112,198 of NC_064859.1, read as the reverse complement.
GGAATGGGAAATTCTAAAGCACACAGCTCATGACTGGACTTGCAAGCTGAAGGTAAAGGCAAAACATACTTTAGCTTTCAGTTAAGAGAGTGGTGTATTTGTATGTGAGTGTCCCTAAGAAAGCTGACCCCATGGGGGAAAAAAGTTCTGTTTTGACCTATTTCAGAGATGGACAAGAAAGAGTTTGGTATTTGGTGTCTATTATGACCAGTTGCAGGGAAATCAAATATATCAAATTCCATGAATGTTTGGATTTATGGTTGATTTCTGTCAAAAATAATGGCTTCAAAGATATATGCAGAAAAAGTGGATGTCCCAGATTAGAGGCTGGTGAAGAGAGCAGCTGGGGAACACCATCCTGATTCTGAGGATCCTGTGGAGTGCGTATTTGTAGAGGATAGCAAGAATCCTCTTGGAAGTCTTGGTATGGCTGTAAGTGAAGAGGTGCCAGAATATGGGAGATATGCAAGCTCCAGTTCTATAAATGGGGTAGAGGTGGAATGTGGAGAGGCAAACAGATTATTAAGCAGGTGAGAGTGAAAGTGCTGTGCTTTGGGCAGCTCGAAGTTTGGATAATGTCGACCAAGTTCTTTCCTCAACGTCCACTGTGGGTGTGCTTTGAGCCTGGGCCTTCACATCTTCACTTCTGAGTCTTCACTCTTCTAGGTCTCTGTCTTCTTGTTTGGAGGGATCCTGTTATCCTGGGACAGAATATTCCTTTCCGCTCCTGGCTCCATCTCACTGTACACAGACAGTTTGTTCTAAGAACACAGCATTTCTCAAAGACAAAGATTTCCTAAAGATAAGAAGCTAAATTTACTGAAGAAAAATCTTCAGAGAATTATACTTGCTGAACTGTTAACATGAGCTGTTTCCAACCAAATTTCCCACCAGGCACATTGAACCTGCCTCCTGCATGTTAAGAGCAGACTGGAGTGATAGAATGGGGAGCTGGGATGAGAAAAAAGACTGCAGCTAAGAACCAGCAGTATAACTTCTTGCAAGACATCTGTGATTCTGTCTCCACCCTCTCCAGCCAGTCTCTGTGGTCTGGAGTGTCTAGTGTGAGTAGGAATAACTCCAGCAATATGTAACTGACCTGATTCTCACCTCCCTCTGTTCAGTCAGGCCATGATAAAGATTTCAAAGCAGAGCAATTGAGGATGCACACAGGAGGGTGCATACTACTCTGTGTTAGCTATTCCTTTTACAAATATTTCTCACACTACAGCTAAAAATAATAGAAAACATTATAAATAATAAAATAGGAAGTTTTCAGAGAACTAGGCTGAGTTTGCTATGGTACTGGAAATCTACAAATGCACTGGCAAATTACTATACAGTAAAGGTGTGAAGAGGGACTTCTCAATAAATGCAAAGGGGACACACACTGGTAGCCATGGGAGCAAGAATCACATTTCATATCTAACACCATCAGGGTTAATTCCAAGTGCATCTATGATTTGCACTTAAAATTTTTTTCAAGTAAGGGCCAGAGCAATAACACAGTAGAGTGTTTGCCTTGTATGTGACAGACCCAGGTTAGAACCCCAGTAATGCATAAGGTCCGCCGAGCCTGCCAAGAGTAACCCCTGTGCAGAGAGCCAGAAGTAACCCTGAGCACCAATGGGTGTGGGCCAAAAAAAAAAAATTAAATATAGAATACAGAAAAAATTCTTATAATTTTAAAGAACATTTTTATAAATAAATTCTTTAATTAAATCACCATGAGATACACAGTTTACAAGGCTGTTCATGATTGAATTTGTTATACAACTTCCAATGTCCTTCACCAGTACACATTTCTCTCCTGCCCTTATCCCTGCCTGCTTGTGGTATATATGTTTGTACATATCTGTGTGTACACATAATTTTTTAAACCAATAATTAAAAATCCAGAAATAACAAAGGATGAATTCAACTACACAAATTATAAGAACAATTTCATATGGCAAAATAGACTGCAGGCAAATTCAGAAGATGAAAAGCTAGGGAATGAAATTTGTGATTCACGACACAAATGGCTTCTCTTCATAACACAAAGAGAGCTCCTTAAAATTGATTAGAAGACCAGCAAATCAAGAAAACTGGGTAAGAAATGCCATTCTTTCAAGCACATGAAAAGCCAGTAGGCATCATAATAAAATGAACACAAACTAAAATTTGCACTAAGATCTCACCCTCAATATCAGAAATTATAATGAGAAATGATAATGGTGTATTGTCCATATAAACTGATTATGGTCACTGCAATGTGGACATTTAAGATTAAGACATTTGAAATGGGGGAGAAGAAAAGAAATGAAATGAATAGACACTTTGATAAAAAAAAAAAAAGAAATACAAATGACCAAAAGGCAAATGAAAATATGCTCCTCATCACTGATCATCAGGGAGATGCAAATCAAAACAATGATGAGATACCATCTCACACCACAGAGATTGGCACACATCACAAAGAATGAGAACAATCAGTGCTCGCGGGGATGTGGAGAGAATGGAACTCTTATCCACTCTGGTGGGAATGATGTCTAGTCCAACCTCTATGGAAAGCGATATGGAGATTCCTCCAAAATCTGGAAATTGGGCTCCCATTCGACCCAGCTATTCCACTCCTTGGGATATACCCTAAGAACACAAGAATACAACACAAAAACTCCTTCCTCACACCTATATTTATTGCAGCACTATTCACAATAGCCAGGCTCTGGAAACAACCAAGATGCCCTTCAACAGACGAATGGCTAAAGAAACTGTGGTGCATATACACAATGGAATATTAGACAGCCATCAGGAGAGATGAAGTCATGAAATTTTCCTATACATGGATGTACATGGAATCTATCATGCTGAGTTAAATAAGACAGAGGGAGAGAGAGAGATGCAGAATAGTCTCACTCATCTATGGGTTTTAAGAAAAATAAAAGTCATCTTTGCAACAATCCTCAGAGACAATAAGAGGAGGGCTGGAACTTTCAGCTCACTTTATGAAGCTCACCACAAAGAGTGGTGAGTGCAGTTATAGAAAATAACTACACAGAGAACTACCATAATCATGTGAATGAATGAGGGAACTGGAAAGCCTGTCTGGAGTACAGGTGGGGGTGGGGTGGGATGGAGGGAGATTTGGGACATTGGTGGTGAGAATGTTGAACTGGTGAAGGAGGGTGTTCTTTACATGACTGAAACCTAATCACAATCATATTTGTAATCAAGATGTTTAAATAAAGAAAAAAAAAGATTTAGACATTTGAAGAAAATGAAGGATACAGGAAAATATTTCAAGAAATTTCAGACAATCTTCTATAAGCCAAAATGCATTTCAAAAGCAAAAAAATTAAGAAAAAAATTAGCAAGATGTTAAGGAACAGGATGCTCAAACTTGCAAAAGAAATCTTCTGTGTTCCATGTGACAAGAAAATTTAAAAATGAGTAATACCCACTATTCATTACAGCTCTCAGCTGTTAAAGTATGGAATCAACCTAGATGCACAATGACAGATGGGGAAGTAGATATTAAAGAACTTTGTGTGTGTGTGTGTGTGTGTGTGTGTGTGTGTATACATACATAATGAAATACTATGATACTGCAAGGAATGATAGAATCAAACCATTCACTGCAGCTTGAATGGAGCCATAGGATATCACGTCAAGTGAAATGTGTCAGAAAAGTAAGGGAAAGTATACCAGATGTTCCATTTATCTGTATTATATATTATATAACAACAGGAAGAAGGCATGTAATTATCAAAGGTAGTGGTGGAAGGGGTGCCCAAATCACCCCTGAATCCAGATCATAGATATAAGACAGGGAAGGAAAGAACTCAGAGGGAAGAGCCGATGGGAAGAGGGAAATGTAATAAGGGCAGGGATCTCAAGCCTATCAGGGAAATAGAGGTTATGTACATGTATTATTTCTAAACCACAAAGTTAACAACACCAAAAGTAGGAGATCCAAACTTCAACAAGCAAAGTTAACAAAGTATTTGTCCAGGAGAGAGGTAGGTTGGGGTGGGAGGGAACCTAGGGACAATGGTGGAGGGAGTCAGCACAGGTGATGGGACTAGTGTTTAAACACTGTACATCTGAAACCCAACTATTAAACTGTAAATCATGATGCTCTAACATTTCAAGTTTTTCAACAGAAAACAAGTATTTTATAACAATTTTTAAAAATGGGTGATTCCAGAATGGCAAGAAGGTTTTTGTCCAGAAGTGTCCCTGGTATGTGGCGAGGGGAGGAAGATTAAGACTAGACCGAATTTGAACAGTCTGGGCCTGTGGATTCATGTACAATGATGCCATCAAAAGGAAAGGCATCCTCTGGGAGAGGAGACAGAGCCTGATGGAACATTTGAGAATCCCAAGAAGCACAGCCCTAGAACAAAAGTGAACTCCACTGGCATTAAGAGAACTAGATGGGCAGAATGGAGCTTACCTCATAAAAACCTTATTATTATAAAGCAATGCCTCATGACTTCTTTATGTATATCCTATTTAACTCTCAGTTCACCAGAATTCAGATTCTCACTAGCTGATAGCATGTTTCTGTTGAGCAGCCCTTATAATATGACTTAAATTCAGCTTGTGGCTAAGTATGATCAACTTCCTGAACTTTGATAATCCTAGGGCAAGCAAGTGCCACTACTGTCATCCCTTCAAAAAGATCTGATTGCACTTGATTTGTGGTGTTGCTCTCAGTTTCTGAGAAGAGGTATACCATCCCGGGCCTGTAAGGGGAATTACTTTTCTAGGTAGTCTTATATAACTGGTCATCTAAATACTGTAGAAATTGCTTCTGATTCCCAGACCAGAGGAAGAATGGTCTGTATTACAGCTGTGTTTGTTCATCCACCTGGGAGAGGCCTCAACTGAGGAGAACCTGACAGTAAACCTCCTCAATCTTTTTGGTCTTAATTAAGCCATTTAATTAAAATTCCCTTTATCTAAAATGTTGCCAATCACTAAATGAACAGTACTTAGTGTGACTTATGGATAGCATCAAATAAAGAATACTTTACACTTAAAAAACTGAGCAAAATTTTCAGTGAATTGGACAGTCAGCCAGTGAGCCTGTGGGGAACAGGAAGTGGAAAACAAGCTTAGGGATGTAAAAGCAAAATGTGGACAGATCCGAAGAATTACCGCCTAAGGACCCTCCAAGTAAATGGCTACTGAATGTCGCTGCCAGTATCCAGAACTGCAGTTCACTGTGAGACAAGAGGCAGGGCCCTAGGCTCCAACAGGAAAATTTTGAAAGATGGACTGTTAGTTTAGAAAAAAATAGGACGAAAACACTGCAGGTTATTTTTCCCAAAGCATTTATCTACAAAGAAATGTAACTACCACTTTGCTGCTGGGCTAAGCTGCTCCAAGTATCTAGCCGCAGTTTTTCTTCATGATGTGGAGACTCATTACCCTGAACTTAATTATCGGTACCTTTGGCAAGCTTGCAGGTTTCCTTTCCAAATAATTCATGGAAACATGTTTTTAATTCAAGCTCCACACATGTCTGTGAAATCTCTGTATTCATATCTGCCGACATCGGGAAAAACATTTTTTAACCAGCACTTCTGAGTAAATCCCCAAACACTACAGTGACTTTTTATTGAGATACAACATATGCATCGTAACAGAATCCATTCAACTATATAATTCGATAATTTTACTTATTTAAAAATCAGCATATGAGCCCGGAGAGATAGCACAGCGGTGTTTGCCTTGCAAGCAGCCGATCCAGGACCAAAGGTGGTTGGTTCAAATCCCGGTGTCCCATATGGTCCCCCGTGTCTGCCAGGAGCTATTTCTGAGCAGACAGCCAGGAGTAACCCCTGAGCACTGCCGGGTGTGGCCCAAAAACCAAAAAAAAAAAAAAAAAAAATCAGCATAAACCTCTTTAAAAGAAGGAAGAGTAAAAAAGATTACAAAATGACTCAAAGAGCAGAGTACCTGGGTGGTTCTAGAATATTCTGCATATACACACAAGAAACTGTGAACTGCCTCTGAGAGGCTATCTGAGTTTCAGAACAGGTGGTCCCTTGCTCTGTTTTCAGCAGCTTTAAAAAGAAAGCTCTAGACATTACCCTTTAAAACAGAAATAATGAAAGAAAACAATTCTTACAAGCTTAACTCCCACTCATTTCATAGAAAACTAGACCCTACAGAGACTTATATTCAAAAGTTCATGTTACAGAGGTAGAAGATAATTTAATATTGGCTCTGAAATAGATGGGTCGCAACTGTAAACTAATAAAAATGTTGTTATAATTTTGTTTTGCTAGGAAATGAACTGAATCAGATTAAGGCAGCTAGTCATCCCTTAGTTAGACCTGAGTAGCATGATTAAACTGCTCAGAAATCTGTCATTAACACCAACAGATTTAAAACTCTAAATTAATGAGTCCATAGCAAGCTGCCTATGTCAATCTTACAAAGCAATTCTCCGCTCTGGAAGCATCTTGTTTCATTGGGAAGGCCAGTGATATTTTAAAGCACTTTGTTTGAACTGATAAGGGTGGGGGACCTCAGCATCTGCCCCTTCAGCTTTGTTCTAATGAAATCACAATAACTCCATCACATCCTGCTAAGGGGTCTTTGTAAATCAGTTTCACTTCACTGTTACCACCTCTTGAACCCCAACACAAACTCTAATTCTCCCAGTAACCCTGATGTCTTAAGTGCAAAGTCCATATTCTCCTCACCTATGTACACTGAAGATTTTAGAACCTGCACTTGCCCAGTCAGACTGGACTTTAGTTAAAAGAATCTGGCTGACCCTGGAAGCAACAATCAATCCCCTTTCTCTCTGCACAGAATGGATTCCTCCTCCAGGTTTTTTAGTCCCACCTTCAATGCTCACCACCTGGGAAGACCACTGGCTTTTCCATTGCCAGTGCAGAAAAAAAAAATCTGTAGAGGCTTCTGAACACTATCAATATATTTTAATTAGTACTGTATTTAAACACGGTGGTTACAAGATTATTCATAAAACAGTTGGCATTTTTTGCACAAAGTTATTCATGATTGAGTTTCAGTACAACACCCTTACCACTGCAAATTTTCTCCACCAATGTCTCCAGTTTCCCTTCTCCCTCTCTCTCTCTCACTTACTCTCCCCCATCACTTCTTTTCTCCCCCCTTTAGACACTGTGGTTTGCAATATTGTTACTGAAAGGGTATCTTGCCTATCACTTTATCTCTTCTCAGCATCCAGTTCTTGTCCAGAGTGATCATTTCCAACTATTATTGTCATAGTGGTCTCTTCTCTGCCCTAACTGCACTCACCGCTATTTGTGGCAAGCTTCCTACCATGGACTGGTTCTCCTGATCCTCATCTCTATTGTCTTGGGATATTATTACCATACTATCTCTCATTTTTTTAGAGGTGTTTTTTGTTTTGGGGTCACATCCAGCAGCGCTCAGGGGTTACTCCCGACGCTATGCTCAGAAATTGCTCCTGGCATGCTCGAGGGACCATATGAGATGCCGGAATTCGAACCACCGTCCTTCTGCATGCAAGGCAAATGCCCTACCTCCATACTGTGTCTCCGGCCCCTATCTTTTTTTTAATATCCCACTGAAGGGGAAGTCTCACGCCCCAATCCCAGGGGATTGGAGGGACATGAGTCTGAAAGCAAATGCAAAACACAGGAAATAATCCACATACAGTTAAGGAGATAAAACAGGTTCAAGAACTTTCACAGGTAAGCCTTCAGCTCCTAAGTAGCGGATAACTCCTTAGTGGAAAACTGAAACCCACAAGCAGTTTTCTAAGACCCGGAGTCTTTACTGGGAAGAACAAAACCACACCCTGGGGTGGAGAACAGATAGGGTAAGAGACCAATCCAAAAGATGCTTCAATCCAAAGGTGCTTCCATCCAATCATTGTCAGGCACCAACAAAGAGTTATACTGAATAGGGTGAAGATTGGTTTTACCAACATCCCACAATGAGTGAGATCATTCTATGTCTGTCCCTTTCCCTCAGACTCATTATACTCAACATAACACTCTCCATATCCATCTGTGTATAAGCAAATTTCAGTACTTCATTTTTCTAACAGCTGTGCAGTATATCATTGTGTAGATGTACCACAGTTTCTTTAGCCTTTCATGTGTTTGGGGCATCTAGGTTGTTTCCAGATTCTGACTACTGTGGATGACATAGGAGTGCAGATGATTTTTCTACATTATATTTTTGGGTTCCTAGAGTATAATCCTAGAAGTACACCATCAATATGTAAAGGCTTCTCCAAAAGCCAAAACCAAAACCAAACCAAACAAAAAAAAACAGTGAGTATAAAAGCTGAAATTGGGATACTTTCCAAGATCCTAAATTTGCCAGGGGAAAATATATAAAGCAATGCCAAAGTTTTGGAAGTTTCCCCCATGAGGGAGGATGCTGAAAAAGAGTTGGTGGCTTAAGATATGAGTTAAGGTCCAAAACGAATAATGCATTTTTTTTTTTTTGGTTTTTGGTTTTTGGTTTTTGGGTCACACCGGCAGAGCTCAGGGGCTACTCCTGGGCTTCTGCTCAGAAATCATTCCTAGCAGGCTCGAGAGACCATATGGGATGCCAGGATTTGAACCACCATCCTTCTGCATGCAAGGCAAATGCCTACCTCCATGCTATCTCTCCGGCCCCATAAACTATTTTTTTTGTCTTTTATGCCTTAAAGTTAGAATCAAAAAGGGACACTGATGACTGTCTATTTCTGCATGAAAATCTTTCTGTTGTAATACAATTTCAACCCCACAAGAGACAATGAACTACGTACCACACACAAGTGCTAAAGCTCTTGAGCAAAGTGTTTGATAAAATAAAGCTAATAAAATCAACTCCTACAGGGCTGAGGAATCTGAATTGTCACCATTGCTGCCTATACCTGAGTAATATTTGTGAATCAAATTGGTATTGTTCTTAGTGTGTCAGGAAGAAATGTTATCAGTATTTATGAATTCATTTAATTTACCTCATAGAAGAATATCAAGGTAGAAGGGGGGAAAAGGTAAAAGGAACAGTTATGTTAGGAACTTCTGGAATAACGTCAAGGTACTGGATACTCTTCTTCATTACCAATGGAAAGAGGAGAGCCAAGATAGGATGTCATCAATGCCAACTCCCTGAGCGGGCACTATATATTTTTATCTGAGATCATCAAACTCTCTCTTCCACAATGATAAGGGCAACTAAACCTACTGCTGATATGCCATCAGGTGGTCCCTGGCACCATGAAATAAAAGGTGCTCCATTCAACTAGGTTTCATTCTATATGCAACCTTCACACCTAAATGAAGTTGAATGATTCAATTGCCTTTTTAGCTGAAACTAAAACTGAGTAATTCATAAGCTACTACTAGAAGGCAACGAAAAGCACGGACAAGGAAAATTAACACTAACTCCCCAGTTATTCAGATGGCATCAAAGACAAATTAAAATTAAGTTCAGCAGACTAGCAAAGCTGCCAAGCTGGCCACTGGTATTCATGTGTGCCTCTGAGTGATTCTCCTTCAAAAAATGTCAAGCTCATCCTTGAAGTCGATAATGACCACAGTGCTGCTAAAGCACTGAAATAAAAATTTCAACCTCATTGCTTCAAACCACCCCTTGGCATCCTATCAAAGAATAGAATCACTTCCTCTTTCCCAACAAAAAATATGCAACTGAAGAATATGTATGCCATAGTAAAGCACAACTGAGAGAAGAAAAAGGGACAGGAGGAGGAGGAAAGGAGGAAGAGACAGAGCAAAGTAGGACACAGGTCACAGCTCTCCAGTGAATTACCCAAGCTGAGAACCACCGAACCAGAATACATGTGAACTAATAGAACAGTATCTTAGTGATGTGCCACAGCCAATACTACTCAAGTCTTACACCTAGGAACATGTTTGGTGTGAGGGGTTGAATCTGGATCAGTTATATGGAAAGCAAAAACCTTACCTGCTGTATTATCCTCCAAGAACAACATTTTGAAGCATATATAAGTTTGACTGATCTAACAATTCTGGAGTAAGATGAAACCATTTAGATAGCCATATCTATAATTACCCCCTCCAATATAACTGATTAGGCATTCAGATTAACTCAACTATGTTTCAATATGCCATATAATTAGAAGATGATCATTCCTTCCTCAAGTTCTCGTTTGGGGAAAGAGCATAAAGTATATTGCTATTTAAGAAAATGAGCAATACTGGACTAAGGAGATGAACCACGGTGCTTGAGCACACACTGCATATAGAAGGCCCATTTCAGACCCCAGCATCACATCATCCCAGAAGAACCACTGACTGGCCAAAAGAAAAAAATAAAAGTATTAAGTATTAAAATATGTAATAATATATATATATATACACACACACATATATATAGGCATTAATTTTATTAAAAAGCAGTAAATTCCGGAGTGGTAGAGTAAACTGTAGGGCATTTGCCTTGCACATGCTAACCTAGGACAGACCACGGTTTGATCCCCTGGTGCCCTATATGGTTCCCCAAACCAGGAGCATAGCCAGGAGTAACCCCTGAGCATCACTGGGTGTGGGCCACAAAGCAAAAAAAAAAAAAAAGGCAGTAAATTAAAAAAAAAGAAGAAAAATATACTTGCTGAAACAGTGAAGAAAAGGAGTAGAGAAATACAAAACCCAAGGTTTGCTGAACAAGTTTCATCTGGCTCTATAACCGGGCAATGGTTCATATAGATATAAACCAAAATTAATTTTAAGACAAAAGCAAAATGAAAACTAAATTATATATTAACTTTCTGACAGATATACAAAAAAAATTAATCCAAAAGACAATAATTTAGCCATATTTCTTTAGTGCATTTTAGTGAATAAACCTAAAGACAAAGGCATCTGTTTTCATTACTCAGCAGTTAATATTAACACTGATTTAAATGCTATATACGCAAAATAGGTTTACCAAGAAATAATTATGCTAATGTTTTTAGGAATAAAACATCTCTGCATAGAGGGGCCAGTGTGATAATACAGCTGGTAGGACGTTTGCCTTGCATATGGTCAGACTGGGTTGGATCCCTCGCATCCCAACTGGTCCCCTAAGCCTACCAGGAGTGATTCCTGAGCACAGAGCCAGGCCTGAGTACCACCAGATGTAGCCCACAAACAAAAACAAAAGACATTTCTGTACAGAGAAAGATAAAGTTTAATAAAGTAAAATGTTCCGGAAGTCTAATTTTGAATAACCCCACAACTGTCCCCTATCAGCAGGAAGCAGCTAAAAAACATTTGTTGCCCCTTTACCCTAAAAAATTGGAGTTGTTCACTTTCTTAGGCTAAGCATATGTAGGTTAGACATAGGTTTGAAACATTAAAAAGTTGATATTTATTCCTTAAACATGGTTTCATTTCTTCCCTACACCTGTATCTCAGCTTTGGAGCTTAAATGAACTGCCAAGAAAAGAAATGCAGCTGACAACCAACATGGCTTTTATAGACCATCACCTGAAAGAATTCCATGGACTGCTGAGGATAACTCTCCATATATAAAACACAAATAAACAAACAAAAAATCGGGCCAGAGAAATAGCACAGTGGTAGGGCATTTGCCTTGATAGACAAAACTAGGTTAGATTTCCAGCATCCCATATGGTCCCCAAACCTGCCAGGAGCAATTTCTGAGTGCCACTGGGTGTGGCCAAAAATATCAAAACGTAAGGTGAAAATATGGCAGTTGGGCTTGGACACCCTCTTGGGTACTTCCACTGTAATGACTGTTGAACCTGGACACTCCCCCTGGAATTGCTCCTGGACATGCCCCCTTGTCATGCTCGTGTAAAAAGAGAAATTTGGACTTTTGAGGGGGTCCCAGAATAGTGGCCAGAATAATGCCTATAGACTCACAGGGAACAGAAGTAAGCATGGGGAAAATGCTGCTTGCTTTGCATCTATTCACTTTTCTTTCCTATTTGTACCAGGGCCTCCCCTCACCACCTCTAACCTATGAATTTCCATCTAACTCTCTCCCTCACTCTAGAAAGCCTAGATGTGGAAGGCCTTAGACACCACAAGGAATAAAATATATTCTTTGTTTCTTGTCTCTCCCTCTGTCCTGGGCGGGCATGTATATAGTACAAATTTATGAGATTATGTTTTAAAAATAAAATCCAAATACCCCAAAACCAAAAAAAGCCAACAGACCCATCTTCATCCACTGAAAAGGCTGGCATCGTGATGCGCCCAGGAGGAGGTGCAGAAATAACTCCCAACCCACAGTTTCCAGATACCAGTTCTGGAGAAATCCCACTAAGGGGCTACTTATTGTTTTAAGAGACCTACAGCTAGGGAGGGAGGGCACTGACTACAGGGGCCCAAAACTCCTCTCATGTCTGAGAGGGTACAGATGGACTCAAGCTGGGGCGAAAGGTCAGCAGCAATAAATGGAAAGGCCTGAGAAATAATTCACATCACTCATAATTTCTCTAAAATCAAATAAACATACAAAACAACCATCAGTCACTAGAAGATGATGCAGGGGAACCAAACTATTCTGCAAACTACCAAACACATGGTACAATTTTCCAGTACATATGTCCAGGACAGCAAGTGGGAATTCTCTAGCTAACAACATAGAAAGAATAACAGGATGGGAATGACCGCATAATGTGGTCCTGATAAGTTATGGATAAAGACAATGACCAAGACTTCCAGCTCACCTGTGTTTTCCTGGCTTCAGGAAAACCTGCACACCACTCAGGCAGCAGTCCTTTGAAAAAAGGACTGAAAAAAAACCCAAAACTAGAACAGGCTCTAGTCCTGAAATAAAAACCTCTGAAATGGGATCTAATTAGAGCATTCCAGATATGGGAATAGAGAGGACATGAAACCACTTGTTTTTCCAACAAGTCAGCAACAATGACAACAACTACATGGGCCAGAGAGATATTAAGGCACTTTCCCTGCATTCATTTGACCTTGGTTCCATTCCTGACATCACATAAGGTCCTTCAAGCATACTATCAGGAGCAACTCATGAGCAGAGTTAGGAATAGCCCATGAGTATCTGCAGGCAGGGCACAAAACTCCAAATATATGAATGAATAAATGAATAAGCAAGTGGGTGGATAAAACAACAGATCACTCAACTTCAATGTATAAACCATATCTGGTTTTAACAACCGTATTTTTTTTGTGTGTATTCTTTTGTTTTTTGGTTTTGGTTTTGGTTTTGGTTTTGGGCCACACCCATTGACACTCCTAGTCCTAGATCAACGCTTGCAAGACAGATGCCTTACCTCTAGCACCACCATTCCGGTCCCTTAACAACCATAATTTGAGACAGATGGAGAAACATGAGCACTTATGTATTTTTATAATATTAATTTTTATTTTTTTTAATTTTTATAATATTAAGGCATTATTGGTTTCAAGTCTCAACTCCGTGGCACTCGAAAAATTCCTCCAACTCCTGGGTGTGGCCCTGTAGCCCCATGTACCAAAATGGTTCATAGCATCACAGGCTTCAAGCAGCTCCACATCTATGGGCCCTTGCACTGAGTAAACCATCTCATCCAATGGAGGACAGCTCAGAGTGGTCCCTGGGTTCCACCCTCCTCCCAAATGTGACAGCATAAAATACCTTTAGAAACTAATAGCCCCAAACAGCCTTCCCCATAGGAAACTAATTTTCCAAACATGCCCCACATCCTGGCCTCACCATTAACTAGCTCATAAACTTGCTTTTACCCATCAACTGGTGAAAGAAGACATGAAGACATGAAGGCTCTCCCTTTTGTTTCTGAATATTTTCTGACAAAGACTTCCTGGTACTTTGAATTCCCTCTCTCCCTCAAATAAGAATTGGTTCATTCAATAAAATTCTCTGAGGGATTTATTCAGATGTTAAATATACAACAGACATTACAACGTTTAGTGGTCTATGAAAACACAACTACCCACAACAGCTGTGTCATTTTTATGCTGATTAAATTGTATACTCCCTCGCCAGCTCACAGGCTGCAGTGAGAATGAGACAATGATTTGTCTGAAGTACAACACTATAAAAATTAAGGCCTGCACCAAGCACTTGCTGAGAGAGGTCACTGTGGTGAGCTCTATTATGAAGTGAATCAATTAGAAAGGTTCCCCACTGTAGAGAAACTTACTGTCTGACACAAACAAGCACTCGAGAACACTATATAAACATAACAAGCCATGCCGAGGCACAAGTCAAAAACAAGGACAGCTCAAAGACTCCTGGGACCAGATGGCAGTGGGGGGCCCATGGGCAGGCGAATTCTCTGACCTGCTATCTTCAAATTCCCAACCCCATACACAATCCCGAAATCTACCCTTGACCATTCACTCTGCTCCACTGGTAAGGAGAAAGAAATGAAGCTCCAGGGGAGGTTAAATGGGAGCAATGAAGTGACCAATTTCTTATCATTGCGGCTATAATTTACATCACTTTCCCAGGTTTCTCCAGATGAAATCAACATCCCACAAATTACTAGAATTTAAATCCTGAAGGGAAGGATTAAAGATCTTCTGCTTTAAGACCTTCATTTAACAAATGAGAAAATGACGATGTGAAAGGGTTTGGGTTGTACCACATGGGTTTTGGGGTCAGTTATGTCCCTCAAGGACATTTCCAGAGGGAGCAGAATGAAGGCAATACTGCCCAATCCATGGTAAAACTAACAACAATAGGTCTTCCCTGTACATAAGCATAAAAGGGGAGAAAGTCTAGTTTCAGGCTGTACTGTTAGCAAGAACTTCTTTATCTGGGCTGGATCAGCCTGATCCTTCCGTTGCTCAGGATTCTAGGCATGGAAGAAAATGTCAGGGCAGATAATCACAACTTTAGACTGGTTGTTTCTACAAAAGTTGTTTACACAGGGTGCAAACAATAAGCAGAAACAGTTAAGAGTAGGGATAAGTCATATATAAACACAGATCATGGCATAGGAGATAAACTTAGCAGACAGTGCAATCCTGACACCACGCCTGGGCAGGAACACCACTCAGGGGGACACACACCCTGAGGCTTGCTACTCCATGTTATGTTGGGCTGGGAGCAATGTGGCACCTTGACACTACGAACTCTTGTGAGCTCACGTTAGCAAGCTTGGCAAAAGGCAGCTACTGGGGCACAGGCTCCCCATGATCTTAAAGCTCTTTCAGAAAGGTCATGAGTTGAGGTCACTCCTCTTGGTCTTTATTCTCTTTGCTTAGGTCATTCTCCAGGATCCCCCCACCCCTTGGTTGTGAGATTCTGTAAAATCACCCCATGCGCTTTATCTTAACCCCAGGTGAATGAGTCTGAATCAATGTGATGCATGAAATAATCCAAACCAGGCTGAAGGTGAAACACATGTAGTCTGGCAGTCTTCTACTTTGTATGAAGAGCCAGCTGCCTGCCAGAACTGCAGATCCATATTGAGTACAGAAACCACCTCTGGATGAGGCAGTAAACCCAGCCAGGTTTACAAGTAAGACAATCTCTGTTTTGGGGTAAATCCAAATTGTAAACAAACATTCAAAGAAACCAGCAATGGGGCCAGAGATAGATAGCACAGTGGAAGGGCATTTGCCTTGCAAGCGGCCAACCCAGAACCATTGGTTCCAATTCCCAGCATCCCATATGCCTGCCAGAAGTGATTTCTGAACAAAAAGCCAGGAGTAACCTCTGAGAGCTGCCAGATGTGGCCCCAAACCCCCCCCCAAAATAAATAAATAAATAAAAAGAAACAATGATCTTTGTTTTGGGTAAAATAAGGTATAACCCAACAGGTCTCCATATCCCTTCACTAGACTTTAGTCATGAGACAGTGGATCTGGCAATCTCCCCTATAGGTTTTCAGCCACTTGATGGCAGCTCCCCAATGCACCTATCAGCATCCATGGGCTCTCTAAGAAGGGGAATTCCTTGGTCTCAAAATGCCTCTTACTTGTGTGCTTAGCCACCCCAAGTATCAGAAAAAGGTTTTCAAAACTTGGGTATTGGGTTCTGGAAAGAGCCTAGAAGAGCTCTAGACATTGATTCATGACAACCAAGAACTGGAAAAGGAGCAAAGGCCTCTGAGGAGGAAGAGCAGGAGGGCTGACCTCTAGGCTATAGCTCATAAGTCCTCTCCGGATGTACTGACTTCCCTGTGACTCCACAAAGGGAAGTGCTATTCTTGCCACCAGGAAGGGCCCTGGGAGAATGACGATGCCTCCACAGGGACCTTAAAGTGGTGTGAGAGGGATAATGGGTAGCAACACTGTCCCTTGTGTCAAAGAGCATGTGTTAGAATAATCACAGTCCAGGTGACTGTACCTTTGGGCTTCCAGTAGCTCCTAGGCAGATCATCAATACTATGAAAGGGAGGAGTGAGTCACACTGGGTTGGAAAGCAAGAATAAAAGTGCCTTTTGAACGCAGGGGTAGCATTCACATTCAGGACCCCAATTTCTAAGGGCTGTCAAGTTATAGGGGCAACAGAGAGATTTAGAGCCCAAATCGTAAGTCAAGCAGCAAGTACACACGAGGGAAAGTTCACTTCCTTGTGCTTCCCAAATGGATCTAAGGGAGTTTCCTCATGTACAATGGCAGCTCCACAAGTACTTCTGGGAACATTCCTATCCTGCAGGTAAAGCTTCCTGAAGCAGATCACTTACACAGAACCAGACTTCTATGAAAGAGCTGTTCTCAGTCCTTTTCTCTCCCTCTTCAGCCATCAAAGCTCTTGCGTTCCCAATCTAGATCAATCACACTAGGATACAGAGGTGGCTGGTCCCTCACATTCAGAGGCCAAGAACGCTAATGCAGACAGTTCTGCATTAGAATCTTGACTCCAATGCCAACAGCAAAGACAGAGAATACTGATCCTAACATCTGGAGAAGCCAAAGCATCTCTTCAAAACCTACAGTGACCTCTTAGTACCACCTACATCCCTACTTAACCCAAGCACTCTACTCAGCCCAAGCAAAAGGGACTCCCTTCTTGGTGGAGATACATCCTCCACTCTTCACTGCTATTCTTAACACGCCTTAATAGTCGCCACCTGTCTCCTAAGCAAGTTTTTCTTCTCAGGATACCAAGAACTCTCTTTGGGTCCATCAGAGAAACGATCAATCACTTTGCATCATGGCCTGTCTAAGCACTAAGTCACATCCTATCAGGAAAAAAAAAAAAGATACGACAAAGGGGCCCTAAGAAAATCCAGTGTCTCTTCCCAGCAGGAAGTAGCCTCAGAATTCACCCCAGGTCCCTAAAATTTCAGAACACCCACTCTTGGGGGAGAGGGAAATATTGAAGATGAGAGTGAAAGGGCAGATAACCAAGACTTCCAACTGGTCATTTTACAAAACTTCATTTGCATTGGGCACATACACACATTTTTTTTTTTGGATTTTGGGTCACACCTGGCAGCGCTCAGGGGTTACTCTGGCACTATGCTCAGAAATCGCTCCTGGCAGGCTTGGGGGACCATACGGGATGCCAGGATTTGAACCACCATCCTTCAGTATGTAAGGCAAACACCTTACCTCCATGCTATCTCTCTGGCCCCCAGATACACATATTTTTATTGGCTATTTCTACTGATCCCCTAGAACATTAGCAGAAACAGCTAACCCCATGGGGTTAACTAAAAATAGAGGTATGGACACATGAGATCAGTTCAGTAGATGAAGCAAGCAGAGAGAAAAAAAACTGGTGTAACTGGTGCAGACAATACAGAAGGTGAGAGCAGCAAACAGCAAACATGAGCAACAAGCTGCATTCTGACCTAGGGGGTTGTTGTTGATGTGGCAGTTGCAGATGCAGCTAGATGAGCTATAAAATAAAAATCCATCAGAGATGAATAATAATGCCAAACCACCTGGCAATGGGAGTGCCACCCAAACATGCTGTACCTGGGAGCCCAGGAGCAAGCAGGATACCTATAGCACCAGTCAGGTCCTACCTGGTCACCTCTGTGAGCAGGAGACTCTCCTGGACAGTCTTACAAGGAGAGACTGAGTCCCATCAGTCACTCTCTCTGAGCTGTGCTGTGGGCGGAAGTCCAAGGCAGGTCCTCCAGCCATGTGCCCTGCCCTAGGCACCTCTCCTGAAAATGAACATTGTATAAGGCTGTGAGCATCTTACCCAGAGGTCAAGAGTTGCAAATCCAGGACCTGGCCTGGCAATTTTAGGTGAAGAAGGGAAAGTATGAATTAATCAAGCTCTCAGGCCATGGACCAGCACCACCTTGTAAGGTTCTGAGCATCTAATCTCATAGTCTGCAGAGTCCAGTACCAGCTAGTTCCCCAGCACCACGAAGCAAAGCACTCAGCACCAGTCATCACTCTGAGTCAGCCAGCATCCCATCTATCTACTAAAAATAGGGAGTAGCAGTTCCACAAGCTGTGGGAAGGGAAGACATGAGAGACATGAGAGGATGCAATTGTAGCCCAATCAAATTACTTCTAGTGACAAGGCCGCTATTTCTCAGTGGCTGAGAAACCTATTTCTCAGATTTACTATATCTAAATATGCAGGTCGCTTTATGGGCTTTGATAAAGGAAAGATGGTTTACCATTATTTTTAGCTCACACACCAACTTTTAATTCTTCGCACTGCACACAAGGAAATAATATTTCACGCAAGAGAAACAGTCAAAGTTGCTGCTGAAAACAAGCTCGTTCTGCTCTTCCACTTTCAGTATAAGGCCACAACCACTGCCAGGCTCTGTTTGACCTTCTCTGCCTCAGAGTAGTAGAAGGCAAAAGTCAACAGTCATTTGTGGAGCTGGAGCTAACCCCTATCAATCTGCTGCTCATTATCTAATTGCTAAAGCAGCAATTCTCCATGCTGCCAACACCAGAAGTGGAATCTGGGAACTTCTGGGAAACACACTATCAAATATCAAAGTCCACCCCCAGGCTCCAATACATTAACAGAGGAGGTGGGTGGAGGGGGTAATCTGTGTCTTAATAGCACCCTCACTCCAACACATCAAATCAGAGAAGCACAAACTATAGGGCCAGCGCCTACAACACACAATAGCCAAGGTACCATAAGTTTCATAAACATGTTTCGATAAAAATGTTCTATCACTCAACTCCAGACATTCAAACCTGAGCAGTAGGCAAGGATGGGGGCAGAGGACAGGGTGAAAAGTGGGGAGGGAGAGAGAGGAGGAGGAAAAGAGAGGGGGAGAGAGGGAGATGGGTAAAGAAATGCTGAACTAAGATGAGGTCAGGGCAGAGGGCACTGCCAAGTGACAGGTGGGGAAGGATGTTGAGCTGGAGTGAGGCTAGGTCAGAAGGCACTGCCAGGCCTTCCCAGAAACATGTCCGTAACCACCAAAGTTTGTGGCACTGACATTTCCTCCTCCTCCTCCCACAGCAGGCAGAAGTCGTCCTGGCTACAGCAGCAACCTCGGCTCAAGTCCTGGGCCTGCACAGGCCGAGTGGAAATAAGTCTGAGCCAAGGACAAGAGTCCTTCAAGCTGGAAGGCACTGGCTCTGGTTGGACAGGCTGGAGCCAGCATCCATAGTATGCCAGCCCTGCCCTGCATTTCTGAGACCATATGATCGAGTTGCATGCCTGCATCCCAGCCTGGGGTGTGGAGAGTGCTCGGCTGCTGAGAATGACAGCTGTGAGGTATATACTGGGAGTCAGTGTTGCCTGCTCAGTGCTGCTGGCACACACAGGCCAAAGTCTGATCAGGCTATGTTGTTGATGCAGAAGAGGTAGAGAATGGGTGGGCGAGCGGAGACAGACAAGAAACTCAGGAAAGTGAGTCAGAGGGAAGACAGAACTTTGTCAGATGGGTAGAGTGGACACCAGATTGAAAGATATGGAGCAAGGAGCCAGAGAGATAGCACAGCGGTAGGGCATTTGCCTTGCAGGCAGCCAATCCAGGACGAACTGTGGTTCGAATCCCGACATCCCTTATGGTCCCCTGAGCCTGCCAGGAGCAATTTCTGAGTGCAGAGCCTGGAGTAATTCCTGAGTGCCACTGGGTGTGACCCAAAAAACAAAAACAACAACAAAAAAGGATATGGAGCAAATGGAGAAATATAGAAGTTAAGTGTTGGGAGAAGGGTGCTGCAGTTCAATGATTTGTGTTTCCCTAGAGTGTCTTTCTGAGCCAGAAATATTTCACTACAGACAGCTACAACTATTTATTTTCTTCAACATATCAGATAAGGATGGAGAAATAAATAGAGCACTCATGGGCATTAAACATTCAATGCCTTCCTCGAGCCATGCCTGGGAGACACTTGTGGGCAGAGCTCTCCGGGGCTTTGGCATTCACAGCACCAAGGCAAAGGCGCCAGGCGTGAGTGCAGGGCCAGATGGAACCAAGCCAGTGATGAGAGCTTGTGGGCGAGGTGGTCAGTTGGCCCCATGCCAGCCAGGAAGCTTCTGCTGTGATTGCCAGTGTCTGTAGCAAGGGACAGAGGATTCTCCTGTGGGTTCTGCTAGGCTCAGACAGAAGTATGCAGGCAGCCTTGGAGCATGTTTTTCTCTAGGACAGCTCTCAGATAGTCAGACTGTGGGGCGGGGAAGAGAGACAGTCACGGTTCTATCCCACCCAGGAATAGACACCACAGTCATACATGGAACCAGATCTTGCCCCAGGAAGGCCAAAAATGGCAAAGCAGCAGCAATAAGAGACAACAGGGAGCCTGGGGCACTCATATGCCAATTTTCAGGGCAGACACCAGAAACCAGGACAGAATGAGGGATGCCTCTCCTGAATTCACACCTTGAGGTCCTGTCCCCAGTGCGGTGGGCTGATTCCCACTAGACTGTGAACAAACCCACCAAGAAAGCATCTGTGACAGATGCTAGCATGAGTCACTAACACGCTATTTGATGTCTGTGGCCAACAGCATGGCAGACAGAATGGTGCAATTCTGTTTCCCTGAGCTCTTCGAGCCTCCACAGTACATGCCCCTGCCCCACCCCACAGTGTTACATCGCCCCTGCTGCCACCCCCACCAGCTAGAACAGGGAACAGGCCTGAGGGCCAGATGAGCTTCTGGTACTTGAACATGAGAACATGAGCTCCAGCCTCTTGAACTTCCCTTGACTTGTTCTCTGGTGAAGAAAGCCAGGCTTGAGCACAAATGAAAGTGGGCTGCCAGCCACGTCACTGCCCACTAAGCCAAGCACAGAGTGTCCCAGGAGATTGCCCAGGCACCCTTCTGCTCCTCCCCCACTCCCTCACTTCCATTCTGGCCTCTTCACAGTAGGTCCTTCCGACAGGTCAGTCTCACAGGCCCTGTCAATGAGAATCCTTCCCTCACTGGGATTGCCACGGGTCTCCCTCATCTGCCAGAGTCCTAAGTACAGTTGATCCAGTTACATAGGTTCACCTGGAACAGATTCGTCTTTTCCAGATTCAGCAGCCCTGAAGAAGGAATGCCTGTGCAGAGGGGCTACCTCAGTCTGTGGGCTCCTCCACCTATGCCCCTGCTCCTACACAGTCAGGTCCAGAGCCTGACAGAGACAGCCATTTCCACATGTGGAGGGCAAGGCATCCATAGGCCCTGAGAGCAAAGAACTGGCTGCCGCTCTATACAGTGCCACCAAGATCACCAGAAGATGGTCACTCAGTGTGCTTCATGGTCAGCAGGAAGCCACTAACAGTGGCAGGAGAGCTCTATGCATACCCAAGGGCCCACCAGGCTGACCATCTCACTGCTGAAGGATGACCATTGCTCTGCTGCTGAGTTCTGAGGCAGGCACTGTCCCCACAGAGACACCACTTGCTCATTCTGCCAGTTCTTGTCAGGAGAGCCCATGGGACAGATGACAGCCACAGTGACAGGGACACGGGACCCACAAATCAATGGTGTCAAAGATCCCTGCCTAAGAATCAGAACGGTGGGAAGCAGCAGCGAAGACAGGGTTGTGGTCAGATATTCCTGTCACCAGCCATTCCCTGACTGCTTGGAAGCATCCCAACAAGAAGTGACAGTGATCAACGGGAAGATGACGAAGGTTGGCCTGTCTTCGCCATCATCTTTGCCTAGAACGTGAACCCTGGTGTCCTAATGGGGTTATAAGCAGGTCAATCCAGGAATCTCAGGAACTGGAAGGAGTTCAGAATAGTCATGGCTCTGCCCTAGATGCACACCAATGAGCACTACAGAGTCCATGATGGCTACATAGTCGTGAGGCCACGGCCACATCAAGTATCGAAGCATTTGCAGATAAACATTAGCCACAGCACCCTAGATTCCGCCAATGCAGGAAATCTACGGTGACCCATGGTAGATGCAAGGCCCAAAGGGACAGGGGAGGCACAAACATGCTAGTGCTGATCCAGTGCGGGACAGTGGGAGTAATGACAGCAGGGCAGTGGGCAACAAGCTGGGGAGGGGGGATGAGTGAGGAAGATTTAGGAAGAAACAACATCATAGCCAATGAGTAAACCATGAAGAACAACTATGTCCAACCTGTGCTGGGCCTGGAGGTATGCATCAAAGAAAGGAAAAATCTCACAAACTAAGATGGCAAACAACCAACCAGTCTGTTCCCATGGTTCCCTTTAGTTCCTAAGTGTGTATGTCAATGCAGTGTATATGTATAACGGGTAGCACCTAGAGAAAAGATATGAAGGAACAGAGCTGCATTTCCTGTGAGCAGAGTTAGCCCTATTACCAAGTATCAATGCCCATTAAGCCCTCACTAAAGGTCACCAAAAGATTCTTAGAAATAGGAGACCTGAAAGCACACCAGGTAAGACACTAGCCTTGTAAGTGGGCAACCTATTTTCAACCTCCAGTACCACATATTGTTCCCAGAGACCTGCTGGGAGTGATGCTGAGTACAGATCTAGGAGTAAGCCCTGAGGATTGTCTGGTATGGTCCCAAAAATAATGAAAAAGAGAGGGAGGGGGAAAGGGAAGAAAGCGGGGATAGGGAAAGGGAAAGAGGGAGAGAGAAAAGAAGAGAGACAGGGAAAAAGAAAAAGGAAAAAGAGGTTCTTACATTCTTAAAAAGATGTACAATAAATTAAAAATATATACATACAGCCAATGTTATGACACCCTTATGAGTTTAGTTCCTACAGTTTATCACAAAGACATTGTCCAATGCTCAATAAAGACCCCAAATGCCTCTAATGTCCAACCATCACTGGTATTCATTCATTTACTCCCAACTCCATATTCCAGTTCATATGGGGAGTGGTCTGGGCCTATCCCAGAAAACAGGACCCTAGGCGGGTGCTGCACTTATACATTACTCACTGGGACTGAACTCTAGACACACCCCGAACTGACCTTTAGCTCCACAGGCAGGTGAGGAAGCAGAGACCCTGAGAAGGCTAGGACTGTGTCAGCCCAGAGACCTCCAGGAAGAAACGTAAGGCTTCTTCTCATTAATATTATCAGAAAACAATGCAAAATGCAATGCCACCAAGGACCAGCTGTGCTAATTCACAACTATAACCAGCCCACCTTAGATCTTGAACATGCTGGAAATCTGAGCAGGGTAAAACTAGTTCTCTTTCTTCCCTTCCTGTTGAAGACCAAGCATAGTGAATATTGTGGAACACTGACCCAGAAGTATCAGTTCTCCAGAACTCTCAACCTGACCACAAATATGATCCCCTAAGATCAAACTGAAATATGAGCAAAGACATGCATATAGATCAGCTTAAACACAAGTCTGCAGCCCAAACTTGTTCTGCAGTCATCTTCTGATACACAGCAAACAGAATTGTCTTAGATCCGTGGATCTAAGAGAAAACAGAAAATCAGATCTGCTTTGCAAACAGATCGCAAATTGCTAAATGAATCTATAGCATTTCCCAGAGACTGACTCCACACGTTTATACCCAAGCAACTGGGGGTGAGGATGGTCTCCTTTGAATCACCTATCATCTCAGCTGGACTAGCCCAGTCCAGGAGAGACTGGTACCTAACAGAAAAGCCAAGGCATAAAACTACCGAGGAACTTCAGATTAGGGATTGTGAGTTTCTGATGCAATTGTCCTTTTAAGACAATTGGTGAAAGGGAGTATTCTGTTTATGACTGAAACCCAACTACGGACATGCTTGTAACCATGGTGCTTAAATATTTATTTAAAAAAGTAATAATTAAAAAAAAAGACAACTAATTGACAAACAAAATACTGGGTGGAGGAGAATAAAGAAGGGCTCTCCCCACTGGCTCACAGAAAAGGCAGAGCCTGCAGGGCCCTGATTTCAGGTTGAAGCTTGTAGAACAGTGAGAATATCTGTCATCTTGAGTCGATCCAGGAGAAGGACTTTGTCAGAGAGAAGCTCTGAGGTTGAATAGTCAGTTACTGAGAACGCATGACAGTGTCCACAGCTCCAACTCCTGAGCTTCTTAGAGGAACAAGGAGCTAAAAGGATGAAGATCCTGAGCTCTACATCTGGGTCCACCTGAGGAGCCTCCACAGTGACTGCAGAAACAGACAGAAGCCCTCAGGGAGTCTTTGCTTCTACTGTGTGATCCAAAAATAATTAAATTATTTGATCAACAAGTGAGTCTTGTGTCTCTGAGAACAGAAATAGATCACCAATAACCACTGGAATCAGTGTCCACAATGTAAGGCTCCCTGAAATTAGTGCTTTAAAGAAAAACCCAAAGACACAACATAATCAATTACATAAAATTAAGAAGAGCTTTATCAGGGGAAAATTAATAAAAAAAAAATCACTTCCAGTAGGTATGCACCAAATCTATATATTAAATTGGCAAAACAGAAACAATATTGTTACTATTACCAACATTCCGACTTTCACTGGAGGCAGAACAGCCATCGCTATCACTCCTGGCATAGCTGCCCTTGACTCAGCTCCTGGAAATAATCAAGGTGCAGCAACCTCCGCTCCACACAGATATCAGGAAACCCTCAGATCACAGCAGCTCCTAGTTGAGCAAATATAGCTTCTGCCTCTTCACCCTCCGGAAGACCCCAACCAACTGACCCACCCCCATACCCGTAGAGAGAGGTGGGTGCAACTGTGTTGGCTAGCCTAGATGTCTGACTTGGTGTCTTCCTTCCCCAGTGGGCTCTATGATCATCAGTCACACCACCTCTCACTCTCACTGTTTCCTGGTGCAGATCACAACTTTGCACCACCTATTCCAATTCAGGCCTGAGGCAGGGCATGTGGTAGAAGCAGGTTTTGCAGATGAACTTTAGAATTTTCACCCAGATAGCAAATAAAATAAGCATATGTGTCTGTTAGATAAATTTACACAAATAACCTTGCTCTGGAATTATGCTGACAGATTCCTAATATTTATAGCTATCAGACCCAAAGCTGATTCTAAATAATGAGAAGCAAAAGCTTTAGTATTTAAAAAAAAATTAAAATTAAAATTAAATATCCTGCAAATATTCTACAATAAACATTTATCTATCTTGCAATCATAAATGTATTTCTTTATGAAAAACAAAATGCTTGCTTTTAATACATCCAATGCATGTTAAGTGAAAATACTGCCCTGTAACCAAAAAAAACAGACAAAAACTAAAGAAATGAGAGACATGAATGGAAGAACAGAGCTGACGCATAAAATTAAAGGAAAACTGCAGGATGCAATGTCCCAGGGCTCCCGGCTGTGACGCCCCATGGCTGGCCTTGGGCTCTGTGTGAGAAAGCAGAGTAAGCAGATTTTGATGCTGGCACCACTTGCCCCGTGCCAGACCTAAGGAACTGTCCTGTGCAGACATGGAAAGGAATTCCCCGCATGAGCACACAAAGAGAAAGGGGTGCCCTCAATAAGAGCCATCTTAGACCAGAACTGTGGGTGCCACTGCTCCCTGGCCCCCGAGGGCCAGGAACAAGCCACCATCAAGGCTACCCTAAAGCACAAGCCTGGTGGGTCCTTCCTCCAGTCCAATAAACCAACATCAGCTCTAGCACTGAAACCATACGCCAGAGAGAGGTGAACAGGCTGTGGATATGTTCTGAGAGACAAAGGACTGTGCTATGATTAGGTAGCAGCTAACTCAGAGTGGCTCCTTTAAATAATCCACATGATTACAAGCCTCAAATTCTGTCTTTTATGTTCTCTTCAGAAGTGATTCTAATTTCTCAATTTTCCTATTTGGAGACCATCATATTTCCAGGTATAAAAGAGCTTCTTCAGGGTGTGTCCACAAGTCTCATATAAAGTCATACCTAGCACAGCCACTGCACACTTCTCAGCACCTAATAAACTAACACCAGAGCTCCCACTGGCAATGGTGGGTGCCAGCCCTGCCTTCTTAGGCTAAATCCCATCCATCAAGCAGGATCTGGGCTCCACTCCATCCCACTGCTTTCCTCAGGCTGTAGACCCAGGCCTGAGTGACAGGTGTGATCCAATAATCTAACGATGCCCCTCCAGGTGGGTCTCTGAGCAGAGAAGCCCCATAGGCAGAGATCAGGAGGACTCTGCTGCAGGCAGGATACTTGCATGGTGCAGGGAGAGGGTGATTACATCCCAGAAGGCAGAGGCAGCGGTGTTCCAGGGCCCTCCAACCCCTTAAGCCTAGGCAGAGGACTGGTGAGTGTCCCTCTCAGCTGTCCTAAGGATGTTGTTTTCCTCACCAGGGATCTGTCCTACCTACCAGCCTAAAAGCTGGGCTCAGATTCCGTAATGCAACAAGCAGGAAGTGTTCCAAAGCCATTCTGACCTAGAGCAGAACATGCCATTACTGGAGGAAGAGCAACAGAGTCTAGCTCAGGGAAACCAGGTCCTGAAGCCAATATTCCCCTCTGCAGAGTTCAGAAGAGAGCTCAGCTTCTCAGATGCATGCGGGAGCTTCCTCCATGCCCTGCACCCATGTTCAAGAGTGACTCTCTGCTGAGCTACCACCATAAATTAGGATACTTGGACACACACCAAAAAAGCACATTTCTTCTCTCCACCAGCAGGACACATAAGAGACAGCTCCCATCTCCTTGCCTCTGCACACAACAGCCTCCAATAGTCCCTTACATAAGTTGCTATCAGCTGGAGCCAGCCAGGAGACATCCCAATGGCATGTAGCCCAGAAACAAGACACTGTGATCACCCTCCCCATAGCTGTGCCTGCCACAGGACAGTGACCAAGGCTGTGAAGCCCTCTGCCATACATTCTTCAGCTGCTTCCAGAGGGTACTTAAGTGACAAGGTACTAGGATGCGTAAGGTTAAGAAGGGAGAAAAGGCAGGGAGAAGCGGAAGAAAGCATGCCCAAGAAAAGTCACACACACCCAGATCATGACAGCAGCAGAGAGAGGAGGTGCTAATCAGGACAGGGCACACCCCAGAGTCTGGGAACACACTTCTAGGGGAGAATATAGGTTGCATGGAGCCCATATCCTTTTTCCCATTTTTGTCTTCTAAGTATTCCTAACGTGCCAGTCATTGACTCCCAGAGCAACTGATCCAAAGCAATTAAGCTTCCTGGGGCTAAAGAGGTAGTACAGTGGGTATGGCGTTTGCCTTGCATGAAAACTGGGGTTCAATCCCAGCACCCCAGAATGGTCCTTCAAGCCTTGCCAGAGTGACCTGTGAGCAATACCAGGTACAGAGCAAAAACATAATTATACAATCTCCTGGGTGTTCTGGGCTGGTTTTTTTTTTTTGTTTTTATTTTTGTTGTTTTTGTATTACAAAACCAAAGGTAAAGTTTTGACAACCAGCTACTACAAATCTCTCAGTCAGGTGAAGGGCATGGCCAAGGCAAATAAGAAAACAAAGAGATGACAAGAAAAGACTCCAAGTACGTCAGGTGTGGTGTTCTTAGTCATACAATGAGGTCAAGAAACCAACCGTCAGTCATAATTAGCTGATTATTCCTGACACGGAAAGCTAGGGAGAAACAAACAGTTCCTCTGTGTACAACAGAAGCTACTTAAGTTAAGCCATAAACTCATAAATAACATTGAAAGCTCAAAGGAGAGCAAAGAACATATCAACAAGGTGTTACAATGACAACGCAGAAAAATAAGCCCGTCGGAGGAAAAACAATTGAGATTCTCAAAGAAACCAATCTGAAGTTCAATTTAAACAGAACATTACATTCGGGCAAAAAAAAAAAAAATCCTATCCAGAGGTGTATATAGAATTCTCTATGCAATCATCTCAGGGGGGGACAGCGGGAGTGGTACTTGAAGCAGAAGCTGAGAGTCCTGAATGCTTGCTGGTGTGTAAAGGAACCAGAGAGCAGAGATCAGCATGAGAGGCTCAACACTTTGGAAGTTTCTAGAAAGGAAATGAAAATCCACATAAAACAAGTAGCTCCTCATTGACTATGGATCCTGATGCCCCTCTTGACAAATTTAAGCACAGAACTGGCATGTAAACACCATTTTTCAATGACTGGTCTTCACCTATGGGCAGTGTCAGGAATCAAACTCAGAGCTCCACACCATCACTGAGCCAAGGTCGAGTCCAGCATTTTACCTTTAAATCTTAGAAAGCAAATTTTGCCAAAATCAGACAGTAAGGTAGGCATAAAGGGGATAGGATGCTGCAGTTTCTCGGCAGATCACCTGGTTACAATGTCAGAGAACATTACTGGGTTTTTTTCCAGTCAAGTAAAACTTCTTCAGCTGTGTATCTTAAGTAAACTGATTTGTTAGGAAGACAATTCAATTTGTAACAGGCAATTAGCAGAACTGGACAGTCCACAAATGTTCCAGATCAGCTGCAACATCAATGTTCACTAGAATGGGATGTTTGTATAGATCGCAGATTATGGGATATAGGCTGAGCTAGCTGGAGAAAACTCAGCCTCCCTCAAACATGATGGAGGTAGGAGCTGCCTCTATGTGATAGTCCCTGGCCAAGTATGTGGCCCAAGACACTGACCTCACAGCTGGATCAAACACAGAGGCCCGAATATACCAATGCAAAAATCAGTGTTCCCCGCCAGCCCTAAAGGAATCCACACCATTCAGAGAGGTGCCTCCAAAAACCTTACGAAGAGCATGTGCTTGTCATTTCTGCTGTACAATGAGAATTAAGCATGCATGGCAATCACTGTAACACAGGGCAGAGTGAAGGGGGCCCTGAAAACAGGCAGGGCTCTCAAGCTTCTGCATGGACATCCCAGCTGCTAAGAAAACTGAAAGTTGTCAGTGGAATTTCAAGAGGGGTGTCTCATTCAGGATTTCTGGCATTTTTCTTACACAATAGGATGCTTCTTGAAAAACAACAAAAATATACCCATTAAAACCAGTTAATTTCCAAGTACAAACAATGCCAGATCCTGGAGCACAGCAGAGGGTACTGAATCTGAGGCAAGATTAAAGGACTCTGTGCTCATCCTCTGGAGATGGGTTTCCAGAGTCTGTCTAGAGACTTACTTTCTGAAAATAGGTGCGTGGATCAAGTATGCCTGAGAGCCTTCAATCTCATCCACTGAAGGGATGTTGCTAAGGATCAAAGGTGTCCTCTATTAGATACCTGAGCTCTGGGTTGGCCCAAGAACATTCTGAAGAATGTACAGTGCTTTCAATCCTTCTACCCCAGAACAGAGGCCAGAAGAACAAGCTAACATCTTGCTCTCAGCACCCCAAAATTCCCAAAGAAGCTGCCCCATCTATGACATTTGTGGAAATGACCCAGGCTGATCAGAACAGAGCCAAGGAGAAAAGGGAATTGGCCCACTACCATAGGACAGGCCCATTCATTGCACAGTTTGGTCAGTTGGTGGAAGCCAGGAGCCTGGCCCCCAAAAGTGATCCCATGCTAGAGAAAGGAGAGTAAGAACAAGTGCCCAAGTGGCTGAGAAAGTAAAGACAGGAACTGGTACAGAAGCTGGTCCAAGGGAACATCACAAAGAATTTTTCCCTTCTGCTGCTTTCTGCCCTGATGGTGCATGGACAAGCCTGTCCTTCATTCAAAGGGTGAGTTCTCTCCCAGGCCCTGAGAAAGTATGCTGAGTATTTGATGTGAGCCTTGAAAAGGTGGAAGATCAACAATTTACTGGTTCTCAAATTCAGGGCCAAAAAGGTCAAGTATCTCCCAGTCAGGGAAGCTTGTCAGGAAGCTGAGCTGAGATGGGTTCCCAAAGTCCTCCTGAGAGCTTCTGCAGCCCAGAGTCTCACAGCTCTAGCTAGGCCTTCTAAAGCACATAATCTAGATTCTGGTCTCAAGGCCCTGGTTCCAGAGGTAGACCAGATGTCTGTACTGATCCTGGGAGCATCAAATGATCCAGTGAGGAAAGTGGCAGCTAAAGATGTAATTGGGGGGTGCTTTCAACTTGTTCACTAACAAACTGAAGGCAGATTTCCAGTGGGGGTGGAATGGTATTTTTGGTTATGCCAATTTGGAAACCTCTGATTTAGAGCTTCACAGTACCTAGGAGGAAAAGTTGAGAAGCTTCAAGGAACAAAAAGCAAATCTGAAGAGGGCAGCCTAATAAAAAAGAAGGCACCAACACCAACAGGACTGTTGAACCTCATCCCCAAGAGAGCAAGTTAGAAATGGCAGCAACCATCAGGCAAGGAGTGCACTGCACGGCAGCTACAGAGGGTCTGAGCTCAAACTTCAACATCTTTCTTCTCTAACCCTGCATTCAAAGGCAGGCACCCAAATCTAGACAGGTCAGTGCTCTGGAAGTAGAAGGTAGTTAGGTCTGAAAGAGGCCAAGATGAGACAAATGTCCGTGTGCCCTGGTTTCTCCCTCCTGAGGTGCCAGAGCACAGACTTTCCTCCTACAGGGAGTGACACAAATGTTATCATCCACAGATATGAAACAAAACACTGTCCACTGAGCACTGCGGCCATCAGAAGGCTAGAGCTATCTCAAATCCCACCTAAGAAACACCAGCTCTGCAAAAACTGCCCTTTCATCCATGTCATGACAAGACAAAGATGGGAGACCTAAAATAGTTATCCCAAAAGATGAATCAGTTCCATTTTCTTACTAAAAATCCAGAGTGAAAAATGTGAAGGATGATTACAAAAGTGACAAGGACATCAAAACTGTCCCTGGTGACAACTGAGATCAGATCACAGGCACGCCTCATTTTCATGCACATGTTGGAAAGTGCTTTGAGATGCTGCATATTTTACAAACTGACTGTTCGTAACTCTGAGATCTGCAGATCTATCCTCACTGTTTTACCATAAAGAAAGCTTACTTCCTGTCTCTGTAGCTTTTTGATAATCTTTGCATTACTCCAGGCCTTTTCATTATCATATCTACTATACACTGATCTGTAATCAGTGATCAATCTGTGATGTTACTACTATAACAATCTGCCAACAAAAAGATTATTACACACTGAAGGATCAATGATGATCACTATTTTTGAGCAACCTTTTAAAAAGAATTTAGACACAATGCTATTAGGCAATTAATGAACTGGAGCATAATATGAACATAACTTTTATACGGAGTACCAAGATTTTAATTTGACTAGCTTTATTATGATATGCACTTGACTGCCATGGTCCAGACCAAACCACTGTAGAACCAAGGTGTATATGTCAAAGCAACCTAAAAAAGATGATTTCTGCAATATAGTCAACTTCCTCAAAAAAGCCTTT
Organism: Suncus etruscus; assembly: GCF_024139225.1. Lineage (NCBI taxonomy): Eukaryota > Metazoa > Chordata > Mammalia > Eulipotyphla > Soricidae > Suncus > Suncus etruscus. The sequence continues at coordinate 59,080,738 of NC_064859.1, read as the reverse complement.
CCTGAGTATCTGAAATATTAAAGAGGCTAAAAGCACATTTTCAGAAAGATTTTCTTGGTCTGCTAAAATACATTTGAAATAAACAAACAAAAAAACACAACACCTCAGACTACTAAAATCAACATTCACATCCTTGGCAGTATAATCCTCAATGACTGAGCATATGAATCAGACTCTAACTCTAATCATTCTCCAGATCAATGGTCTGTGTTTTTGCAGCATTAGCAGTACCCTTTAGAAATGATAGATATTCTGCAGCCTTCCATTTTTAAGGAAGTCATTTTAAATGTGTTGATTTGCAACCACACACATACACAGAGACACACAGACCTGATGGGAAGTGTCAGTACTTCTTAGCTGTAAGAAAAACTAGTATCACAGTGTTTCACTCACAGGGTATTTTATCACAGATCTACAAGTTAGATGCAAACACCATCCCTTCTAAAGCCCAACAATTCCCAGCACCTCATGGCTCTCCTGAGTACCTCCAGGCATGGCACTGTGGCTCCCAAGACTACTGGATTGGGACTTTCCCACGCCTCCTGAGAGGTCTCCCCCAAAAAAACACTAAGATCAGGGGCTGAAGTGACACCGAAGTGGATAGAATATCTTACTTGCAGGCAGTTTACTTGGGTTTGATCCTCAGCATCTCATATGGTCCCCGAGCACTGCCAGAAGTTAAGCCCTGAGCACTACCAGGTGTGGTCCAGGAAAAAAAAAAAAAAGGCAAAACTAAAATTAGAGGGGGATACTAATTTGGCTCCCAAATAAACTCACAAGATAAAAGTGTTTCGTGGCAAGGCATGTCCCCCAAATTATACATTTCTAAAAATTCTGAGTCTAGAGGACTATGTCACAATCAGAGCCCACCAAACTCCCAGCCCTTCTTTTCACCCAACTGACCCTCACAATTTCCCTTTCTCCTTCCTAACCAAACTTTCTGAAACAAAGCCAGACTACCGCATACACGATACACAGTGTTCCCCTCCCTGCTCTCCTGAACACCCTACTTTCCACTGAAAGATGTAGAGGTAGCAAGGGACAAGTGTTGGCCCAGGCCACAGACCTGCACCAGGGTCCTCTAAATCCTGAATTTTAAATGACAAATAAATATTTGGAATACTGAAGCAAGAAAGAAAAATGTTTTGTTTAAAGAATTAGAAATGGGGCCAGCGAGATAGCACTAGAGGTAAGGTGTCTGCCTTGCAAGCGCTAGCAAAGGAAAGATCGAGACTGCGGTTCGATTCCCCGGTGCCCCATATGGTCCCCCCAAGCCACGGGCAGTTTCTGAGCGCTTAGCCAGGAGTAACCCCTGAGCATCAAACAGGTGTGGCCCGAAAAACAAACAAACAAACAAAAAAATAATTAGAAATGAAAAAGAATATAGAATCATTAGGTGAAGATGGAACAGTGTACAGAATAAAAATCCTGCCTTTCCCCTGTGGAACCAGTTTTCTTGGGGACACCTCCATCCACAATAGTCCAGCGGGGGACAATTGCGTAGGACTTCTGAGGCAGCCTGGGAGCTGCAGGCCTGGGACCTTCCCAGACTGAGCTAATTCACTCCAGAGCAGGTTCGTTTCCTAGCACACCAGCAGCAGCCAGCAACCTCTTCTCCAGCTGAGTTACTCTGTAAATCATCAGAAGCAAAGCCACCATTTTCATGCTCCATCTGAGCTTCCCAGAAACGGTCCTTGATTTTTACCATATTTACTTCCTGAGAACCAGAACCAGGGGACTTTCCAGCACAGTGAGAGCTATGATTAGTCAAGAGAGGGAGAGAGGAATGTAAGAGGCAGGAGGCAGCACGGCTGTATGACAGGAGAGGAGTGTTCTTAAAAAGGGTCCAGCCAGCTGGGGATCAGAAGGGAGGATGAAGACTAGGGCTGTGCTAGAGAGAAACAATGTAAAGTATGTTTGGTCTTGGCATTCCTAAACCCTTGGCCTCCCTGAGTGTCCAGCGCCTTTCTGGTTATTGCTAACCAGCCCTGAGAGCTCAGCAGGTTTTAGCTTATGCAAAAAACTCAGGGTGGCCTTCTGACAGCATCAGGTAGGGAAAGTCCCTGGACAGACCAAGACCAGATGAGAAGGTGGAAACGTGCTCAAAATCCCACTGGCAGGAAAATAAGAAGGTGGAAATTAGACTAGAACCTAGAATTAGACGGGGGGGGGGGGGGGGGGGGGCTGGAGAACACAAAGATATATTTTTCAGTGTAAGGATCCTGTCCCCATCTACCCACCACCTTTCTCAGGACACCATGTTGCCCCACTAACCCATGGGGCTGAACCCTCTGGAATAAGCCATGAAGAGGAAAAAGACTTCCCATGTGTGAGTCACACAGCCAAGTGTCACTTTTGATAAAGGGGCTCCTGGGAACCCACCCAAGAGTCCAAGGAAGAGGAGGGAGTGGGGTTTTTGAGGGGAGATGCTGTCTGGAAGGTTAGGACCTTCTCCTAAGAAGGTGATATCAGAGTCCAATGAATGTTGGAATTATACTGAAATAAAAATAAAATAGCTATTAAACTTAATTTCTTCTAGTCTTTTTGGATGTCAGTGGGACATCTTCCAGGTATACCCTGCTCATCTCTAAGACTTACATGCCAGTTTCACTGGACCTTGCTGTTCACTTGACACTGGATGTGTACCCGTGGGACCTCACACTTGGATATGGCTTAATTAACAGACTTCAACGCTGCCACCAATCTATTAAATGCTTTCACTCTGGAAATGCAAGAACTTGAAACCCATTCTTCATATGAAGAAAGAATGCAACTACTTGAGCGTGGCTGCCAAACACAGGTTTGAAGAGCTCACTGCATGGTGAGAGTTGCCTGGTTATCTAGTACATTTGCCTCAACATTCCATCATTGACCCTCCTCCGCATCCCCAGCCTCCCCCACACCCAGAGAAAGCACTTAATCTGCTAAGTGACAAGATGAGTTTTCAGTGGAGCAGAGTTGCCTTGGACTCTGCTGCTAACTCTTCCTACATTCCGGGGTGCACAGATCTTTTCTGGAAAAGGACCAGGTAAATATTTGAGAATGCCAAGCCCTACCATCTCTGTGGCAGACACCGTTCTGCCCTGTTGCTTGACTGCAGCCAACAATCTGTAAATAAACAGGCGTGGGCTATCCTAATAAAACCACATTCACAAAGCCAGGTTAGGGGGGCCAGGCAAGATGGCCAATATGGGCCAAGCCCTGCCCTATATGGTAAAGAGAAATGAATGTACAAATGAATGTACAAAGAAATGGTGATTTGGTCATCAGAACATCAGAATAAATCATTTATAATGGACACCATACCTGAAATCCAAACTAGATATCATACCTGAGATAGAACTAGACACTGAACATGAAATCCTAACTAGGCTGCTGGTGAAGCAAGGTTGAATTAAGAAACCTCAAATCATGCTAGTTGATTTAATGAGCAGGGTCTATGTTTAGACTGAACATTATAAGGAAACAAGCCATTTAGGTGTTGTTACTAGAGGAATTAAGTTAATGGCAAACTAAATCTGGGGAAACATTAATATGGCAAAGTAAAATTTAAAATATCTAACAAGCCACTATATAATGGAATCAGTGAGAGGAGACATGGAGTAGGATCTGCCTCCCCATGGAAAGGACAAGGGAAAGACCCAGGACTTGGAGCCATGATACACATGTAGACCCCACATTGATGGAAGCCATGCCCTGCCAAAGAAGCTAGACTGGAGGTGTGAGGCTCAACTGAGACACCGCTTCTTGCCTCTTCCAATTTTGAACCAATACTCCACGGGTAGCCAGGAAATGGAGCAAGAGGGCTCCAGGCAGTTAGCAAACTAATTCAAAAATCTATGAACTCATAAATCTAGCAGTAGTTATGACAGATGGAAACAGTTTAGAGGGAAATGTGCACATAGGCCCCAGAAAAGGGCTATCCCTGAGGAGGGACAGCAGTGAGGGAAATGTATAGGCTACCCAGCAGGTCACCCCAACACCCCCACTCACATTGCTCTCCTGCCACACAGGACAAGCTATCCAAATAGGTCTCTGTGGGACAGTACAAAGGGGGCAGCAACAGAACATAGAATGCATTGCATTGTGGGGGAGAAGAAAGCAAATCAAATCCATCCCCTCTAGCTGCCCTGCACTGCCCAGGGCAGCAATTAACACCTCCCCTTCCTTGTATGTAGCACACACTGCTCCCCAGCTCATCACCCTAATTGCCTTCCTTGAGTCTCCCGAACACCCTTACATGACTCATTCATTTTCTTAGAAGGGATCTTTAATGGGTACATTATAAAGTGATTTTTACTGCATCTTAAGCCAATTAGGAAAAAAGGTATAAAACCCCAATAAAAAGTCATGTTGCAATTCTGGTTGTCCTGCTTGGCAACCAGACAAATACAGTGATCATATTAGGTTAAATTCACACTCTGTGCTTGTCATAGGCTGCAGAGTGTTAGCCCTGGCTCACCAGGGGTCTTGATTGGTTATTCAACAGACAGCTGGTTGGCATACCAGGTAGACTTCCCCACTACTCTGAATGACATGCTTGGGACACAGTGTCTGGTCTAGGCTCTCAACAAATGGGCTACTAGTATTTGCAAGTCCATGTACAACATCTTCGCAAAAGGATCACCAAGTCGAAAGGAAGTCCCTGTGCCTCTGCTGGCCCAAGACCAAAACCAGATGATTCAGCTCTATTCCCCACTCTAAGCTCCAAAGAAAGAACTGTTACTAACCAAAACTAAACTCACCCTCAAAGGGAAAAGACATGTCAGAGCTGAGACTATCCCACATGAGCACAGAAACCGTCAAAAGGCAGGCCAAGAATGCAAGTGTGGTCACGAAATCCCATCAACGAGCAGGTCAGGTTCCAGGGATATCCCACATGTGGTCACAGAATCCCAACCAACGAGCAGGTCATGGTTCCATGGCAAAGGTTCAAAGTTGGCAGAGGGCTCAGCCTTTGGGATGGCTGTGAGGGAGTGAACACTACTGAGCACTTGCTGAGTTCCTGGAACACAAGGCCTGTTTTGCAGGCAGTCTGTGGTATGAAACCAGAGGTAGGGATACAATTCATTCTGGCCCATTTCATCTTAAAGCTGCACTGACACGGCTTCCTAATCATTCAAATGGGTCTTCTGAGACACATTGACTCAATACCCCTTTAGGCTAACTTTCCAAACCAGTTCACTTTGGTGGAAAGGATATTTATACACCACTCAAAATGAATACGGGCACTTGAAACGAGATGACAATAGATAGCAAGAATTAGGATGTCCTTATCTTTAACTCTACAGGAACTAAGCAAAGGAAGATATTCAAGAGGGCAAAAAAAAAAAAAAAGATGCTCAAAGATAAAAAACAAACAAAAGCCAGGTGCTATGTCAAATGGCACAAAAATGTGTTAACTTTTTTTATTCAAAGGAATTTAGAGAAAGGTGATGGGAGAGGAGAGGTGTATGTTCAAGAGAGAACACAGGAGAAACAAAATTTTGGTAGAATGCTTACACAACTGATGGGACTAACAAAATCTAGGGGAATCACGTAACAGCAAAAACAAGCATTCATAAAGAGGGAAGAGCCCAAATTAAGGACTGAAAACCATACAATACATAGTTGCAATACAGAGCCAGAAACAGCCCCAAGAAGTTCTTGATGTGGCCCTAAAAAAAACAGTTGCCTTTATCATGAAGAGAAACAAAGCAGCCGAGGCAAGGAAAGGCAAGTCATCTAAAAAGTGCAAGCTTCCTGGTGTAGTGTTTGTAGGCTCCAGGCTTTGGACAGGTGAGTGATGCAAACTCCACCCAGGAGGTAACAGCAAGTGAACCCACCATCTGCTTCCTGCCTGCCTGCCCATCACAGTGCCCTGCAGGACAAGGAGTTTTGTAACAGTCCCTGAAGCCATAAGACTGCAAGAAATGCAGCTCTTAGAGATTGAAAAGGCCTCCAGCAGGAGGTGTGCCCAATAATGTCAGAGAGCAGAAATGATCAAGGATGTGTGTTACCCTCTATGGTAAAGATGTACTGCCAGGGAACCTTCAGAGACTGCCCATGACTCAGACTGGTACATCACAACTCTTCTACCTCATCCACTGAGCTGAGCCAGGGTGAAGAGCAAATCAGAACACAAAGAGTAGAGAACACTCAATAAATGCTAACAATGATTACTGACTCAGTGCTAAGACTCTTACAATGCTTTTCCTCCCTGGACATAACCTTTTAGGGCATTTCTAGCAGCTGGTATTTTTAGGGACATGTTCAGAGAAGCACAGAGAAAGCAACATAAGAACCAATCCTTCTTTCAAGTTATTTCTGCTTTAATAACATATTGGCTAAACATGGGCCACACGTCCCCAGACTCCAGGTACACATCCCCAGAACACAGACCTGGGATGTGGTTTCAACAGGGCCTTTCAAAGCAGGAGTTTCTGTGGCTTCCTTGAGTGATCTGCACACTTGCCCAGGCAAGGGGAAGTATCTGGCCCAAGGGGAACACAATCCTGGGGCCTGGAAGAAAGCATGAGATTCCCACTGGAGCCCACTCTTACCTATAAAAACTGCTTCCAACTAACTTGCCATTAAAAAAAAAAAAGACGAGCCAGTTTCAAAAATGTACTGTCTTCACATTTTTACAGAAAAATGAGGGCCCTCCTTTCCGGGAGTAGTGACTTGAGTCACCAAGTAAAAACCTCTAGATAAAAATAAAAATTCAGAAGACAAGACTTCAAAAAGTTATCAGAGATCTGCAGGTTAAAATAGAAATTATAAATTATAGATTTAAAAGTAGGCAATATTCAAAAAGATCACTGCAGATGTTTGAATTCAGTCATTTTTAATAAATGAAATGCACTAATAAATTGTTATTTATGTGCATTCATTTATTTATTTTTGGTTTGGGGCCCACATTCATCAGTGTTCAGATTCTACCCCTGGCTCTGCCCTCAAGGATCACTCCTGGCAGGCTATGAGGATAATATAGGGTTCTGGAGATCAAACCCGGGTCAGCTACACGCATGCAGAGTTTAGAGCCCTAGCCAATGCACTATTGCTCTTAGTCTTCACATGCATTTATTTAACTTAAGTAGCTCTAGAGGGTGGAGCAAGTGGTTTCCCCATAAGCACCTCCCATTCTCAAATTATGGGGTGGAGAGTATAAAGAAGTTAAAGCAACAGGCTATTGGTCTTCTGGTGTCCACCAGAAAGGGAACATAGTGACTTGGTCTCTTCTGCCCAAGAAATACTTTCCAGAACCTTCAGTCACTAAAGAGAAAAGGTGCCTACCAGTTCCCCTGGACTCAGAACTATACTCCACAGACACGTACCATATTTTCCAGCCTATAAGACGACTTTTGAAACAGAAAAAAAGTCAACCAAAAATTGGGGGTCGTCTTATACATCAAGTATATCCTGAAAAAGTTTCGATATGCCACTAAGCAAAATTCGTCTGGCTACTGCCACGAAACGAATTTTCCAACTCGATCCTGCACCAAACACTGCAAGGATGCTCAGACCGCCTCTCTAACTTAGCCAATCCAAGCAGGCTTTTGATGCATGCAAATTAGACAATGTTCTGTACCCGAATCTACGCTGTAAAAAGCCTGCTCAGATTGGCCAGAGTCAGAGAGGAAGTCTATTACAGTATAACCTTTGAACCTTTGCTTGTTGTGATTGGCTCACTGTGGTACATACAGTTGCAGCACAGGAACGTTCTCTCTTGTACAGCAAATCTAGGCCTAAACCTATGTTTTAACTGTAAAATTAGGGGGTCGTCTTATACACCAGAAAATATGGTACACAGTCATACACTCACACTCCATATATATATACACACAGTCACACAGTCACACATATACATTCACATATTACATATTCATATACATGTATATTCACATTCACAAATAACTTATACAAACATGCAGTCACATATAAATGCTTATACATTCACACACATAAAACTCACATTCACTTAAAACACATACCACTGAAACTGCATGGTAGGCCCAAGGCCACCACAATGGGCTGTGTATGCCCACATATGAGGTACTTGTGCCTGTTCTTCTCATCTTCCCACCCACTAAGGCTCACTCCACCTGCTCTAGATACCTGCACAGTCTCACTAAAAGCGAGCCCATCCCGTTAAAGTCAGGTAAGCTTGGGGACAGCAAAGGATATTTTTGCAATTATAATCAAGTCAGCCACTCTGAAGCCTCATCCAGAGTTTGGAGCAAGGATACAAGTCCTTTGCAGGGAAGCAAAGAGCTGTGACAGGAAGATCAGAAGATCATCAAAAAAAGGAGATGCAGTTGCATGTTCAGGAGGTAGAATTTAAGATTCCAAAGTGAACATAGAGGTCCTCACACTTGAAGAGGAATCAGAACCACAGGCTACCTATCCACCCTTTCCTAAGAAAATGAGTCGGTGGGGCCACCATGTTCTGCAAAGGGACACAGAACAACATTCCAGAACCACAAAGCCAGATGAACTCGTAACTTCCTGCACTGGATCTTACCAGGGGTGGACCTGATGCCACCCACAGCCTCTGGAAACTTCTCTTCTTCAGGCAGGACAGAGAAATCCTCCCTTTCCGAGCAGCATGCTGCCTGGAATGGACACGGGAAACCAGCTGAGATCATAGGCCCTGAGTGATGGCAGCCAGTAAAGTAAAGCAGGAGGCCCTGTCAAGGGGGCCCGACAGGCTGGAAGTGAACAGTTATCCACCTCTGCAGTGCTCCTTTCTCCCAAACAAAAACCTCGCTCTAATGATGAGAAAGAAACACACAGGAGCCTGGAACCCTGGAGCTTACTGATACCAGAAAAGGCTGAGGGACTGTCACACTCAATAAGCCCAGGAGACAAGGCTGCATGTCCAATGCCATCATGGCTAGAGGCCCAGAAAAGAGAGCACAGCAGCCATTGTAGGTAGGGACCAGAATCAGCATCCAAGCACTGGCCTGAGCTCTTCCTAGGGACCCAGGCCCACCATGTTGGATGGTGCCCACTGCCAGAAAACTGGACTTGGGAACTGGGAAGTCTAAACTAGCTCAGGGCTTTTTCTGAGATCCCTCAATCTAGTCTAGAATCCCAACATGAACAATACTTTTTAAAAAAATAGAGCTGTGCACTACATACTAAAAGGCAAAACACCCAGGAGAGCTTTTAACAACTACACACTACACTGTGGAAAAGTTACTAAAATCTCAGCCAAAAGAGATAATCACATTTATTAATGAATACTACAGAGGATGGTGACTATATATGTGACTGAAACTCAAAACTTTGGCTCTTCTTCAGAAAGAGAATATATTATGTGTGCTTCAATAGGAAAAATAATAAATGCATTGCATGACTTGGTACTCAAAAAAGCCTTGCTCTATTTAGTCCAATACAAACTTCCTGAGCACTAATAAATTCTCTTCTACTCTGATCCCTAATAGCCAAGAATCAATGCCTTTTTACTAATCTTGAAAACTACCTCAGAACTCATGTTTCAAATTAAGTTCTCATTCTCACATTCTCACATTAAATCCATTCCAACACTAAGCATTAATTAGGATGAAGGCCAGAGAGAGGGGACAGCAGATAGGGTATTTCCCTTGCATGTGGCATATTCAGATTCTATCCCTGGCATCCCATGTAGTCCCGAGCCTTCCATGAGTGATCCCTGAGTGCAGAGCCAGAAATAACCCTGAGTATTGCCAGGGGACCCCCAAATAAAAAATAATTATAGTGCATAATACCACAGGAAATCACAAACACTACTATATACTAATTCATGTCATTAAAAGTTTGGGAAAATTAAAATTGGTTTAGTGAGAAATGGAGGAAAAATCACCAATTATGATTTTAATTATTCTCAATGCTAGCATTCTATTATTTCTAAATGCTAAACAGAGTAAAATAAAAACACAAAAACTGATATGCCTTTGAGAAAGTTTCATACTGACTTGCTCAAAATGGAACAAAGGTTGAAATATTAAGTCAACTGTCTAAAACTCAGTTTTTAAAAATACAATAGTAAACATCTATAACGGACTAGAAATAGTTTATATTTAAAAAGAAATATACTTCAAACTAGATTACTAGAATATTTTTTTTAAAGGCAGTGAAGCATCTGGTCAGGACTGACTTAAAATATTCATTATGAATTCAGGCAACACAAGTAATTTGATGAAACAATCGTTTCTGGATCAAAAGTGAAAGGCATAGGCATTTGTGCCATTATCTACTTTAAAAAGGACGAAGGAAGCACTTGTGTGCAGCCCAATGCTATTTCATTCAAAGAACCAACAAGTACTTTTACTAATTTTAGTAAGAAAATAAACAGCATATAAATATTCGCTGAAAACTATATATGTGCTGACTCCAAATAAAGTGCTCATTCAAAGGATTCCTGGAGGAGAGGAAGAGGGAGAGTCAGAGACTCTGGGACACAGAGAAGCTTACAAATGACAAGTACCTTCCAGCAGGATAGCTCTGCTTTCCCAGAGCTGCATCGACAAAGAACCAAGGACCTCACCATCTTCCTCTATGTTGTCTTTAATGAATTGTACAAAGGTCTTTCTCTGCACTTCCAGGACCCCATCTTTGTACTCTCAAAGTACCTGGCTTGGCAGATGCCCAGAAAGTGCCTTGCTCAGAGCTGACACTCAAAATATTTATGACAACCCAAACTGTGAATCAGATTGGAATAAATAATGTGGTTTTTTTCCTGCATCTCCAGACTTTTAGTACTTCAGGAAAAAGGGTGCTTCAGGAAAAAGCTACTTAAAATGTCACACATACATCAATCAGTTCCTAATATTAGGAACTTAGCCTTGGAAGAAACTCTTATAAAACTGTACAGTTCACATTTTTAGGCAAGGAAAAATAGCTATAAAGTCCTTTAAACATTAGGGTGGGTAACCCCATCTGTCACAGAACACCAAACAGAGGTAATAGAGGTAATAGAGGGACTAAAAATCAAGTAGTTAACTTTAGCTAAATTAGCAGCAAGTAAAAGAAGAATCTACACCATTGTCCTCATCTGAAGCAAGATTTTAGAAATTCAAATGTAGTCCAGCTAGGAATAAAGGTCCGAATAATACAACTCTAATCCTGCTCTTATTGGAACCATGAAGACAAGTAATCACTATGCAATGATATTTAATTTATTTTAAGAAAAGGAGATTTGGGGCTAAGGACATGTGTGATTCAATGGCAAAGTATTTGACTTGTACATGTGAAGGCTTCAGTTCAACTTAGCAAAATAAAAATAGAATACATTTCAACATAAACTCAAATCCTCAGCCAGTGCCTGACTCTCCAGCTCTACTTCAGGGGCACATCAACACAACCCAGAACAGAGGTTCTATTTATGAGTGGGTCTCAGAACTCCAGCTCAGCCAACACGGGACCCTGGTAAGTAAATCCCTGGACCCTGGGTGCACAACATAGCAGTGGAGTAACACTGCTATGTAACACCTGCACCAATCCTGTAATGAGTTCAGAAGACAGCAGAGGTTAAAGCCCTTGCCTTGCAAGAACCAGAGGCAGTGTCAGGCACTGTATACAGTCCCCTAAGCTCAGGCATTATCCTGAGCACAGAGCCAAGAAGTCCAGAGAATAGGCAGATGTAGGACCAAAACTTTAAAAAAAAAAAGAAAAAATTAAATGATAAAAACATATACAAATAACAGATTTACATATACAAATTCACATTTACATATATAAATAACATATACAAATACAATCTCGTAGCCCCTACCTTCAGCATTTTTAAGTCTGTCTAAAGAGTTACTATGAATTTTTCAGACGTCTTTCTCTGATGGGAGGATTAAAGAAAACAAGAAGTTGATTGTACTTTTAATGATCTTCACCAAGTTCAAAAATATACAAAGTGCTGATTGCTGTGTTTATCCTAGTCACAGAACTGAAGAGAAGAGATAAGAAATAACACAGCAAAGAAGGAAAAGCGAAGAACAGGAAATGATTTAAACAAAACAGATAAAGATAAAACCCAGAGAACTGTCATCCTTCTTTCCTAGTAAGTGGCTACTGGGAAAGAGAAAGAAGAGCACCACAGCCAACACAAACCAGCATGCTGGAGAGGCAGCTCCAAAGCAGACTAACAGCCAAATGATCATTTCCCCTGCTCTTTCCCTCGAGAAGGTGCAATTTGGTGATATTTTTGTTCTGTCTCTCCTTAAGAGTTTATTTTAGAAATGTACAAAGAAGAAAATAAAACACTCAAAAGCTAACAGATGTGACCAGCTCAAAGATTAGCAGGCTGAACCTGTAATCCTAAAAACTTTAGGAATAACAAAAACATGTTTTTCTTGGGACAATTGCCAATTGAAAGGTCTTTTTCTTTGCTTTGCTTGTTTGTTTGTTTGTTGATAACCACACCAGTGGTGCTCAGGGCTTACTCCTGGCTCAGCTCTCAGAAATCACTCTTGGTAGTACCAGGGACTGGCGTTAACTTCCACAAAACAGTTGAAATAAGGTATTTGGGGTACAGGGTTGCCCATGCACTAATACAATGCTGAGTACCCCTGAGAATTCCCCCAAATACCAGAGCTCTGCCCAGCTAGGACTCTACCAGAGAACTTCTCTGGGCATTACCAGATGTCCAAGTGGATGAAGTTGTGCCTAGTTAGGAATCTCTGATATAGTATCCAGATTTGGAAGCTCAAGCCTCAGTTAAATTTCTAAAAATACTAGACTTTGGGGATCAGATATAGTGCAAGGGTTAAGGTGCATGCCTTCCGCATTTCATTCTCAGCATGACAGGGATTCTAAGTACCACTGCATATAGCACTGGAAGCCCCCCTCCCCTCACTGCTGGGTAGTCCAGACAGATCCCAAACTGCAGCCCCCCATTCTTAGGTCCTTACATTGAAACACTGGCCTACTTAGAAACACCAAGATGGGCCCTCAGGCCTTCAGGGGCTCTTAGGGAGACCCTCCCACCAACAGATACATGTGTCTATATTAAAATTTAAAGGCAAGTTATTGTGCTTGCAGAAGGGAATTGCTTCTATTTTTAAAGCCAAATCTGACAGTGAGATCAAGAATGAACAGGAGGTTCTAAATATTAATGTGTAGTATGTTAAAACACATTTTCCTCTCTTTTGGCATGCAACTCTCCCAACCTGAGACATGAAGAAAAATCAAGTCTATTTCTTATGAACAGCAGAAAGAGGGTCACTGATCAGGGCTCAGCAGAGTAGGTACCTTGAACAATTAGGCAACAACATATTAAATACTTGAGCCTTAATCTATGATCAGTCAACAGAGCTTCAGTTCCTTAGCAGCTCCCATTGAAGGCACCCATTAGAAGGCACCCATTGAAATTGCACAAGAAACCTCAGGAGCACAGATAAAGAAGACAGGTGGACACCAGCTGCCTTCGCACTACGTGATCAGGCAAATGAGTGAGTCACATGACAATATGAACAAGACAGAAACACAAGAGAATCTGTTTTTATACCATCCTAGTCAGACAATGCTCCTTTAGAAAGGTAACTGATGGGGCCAGAGAGATAGCATGGAGGTAAGGTGTTTGCCTTTCATGCAGAAGGTTGGTGGTTCAAATCCCAGCATCCCAAATGGTCCCCTGAGCCTGCCAGGAGCGATATCTGAGCATAGAGCCAGGAGTAACCCCTGACCCAAAAACCAAAAAAAAAAAAAAAAAAAAAAAGGTAACTGATGAAAACTCACTTTTCATCTTTAGCAGAGATTCCTAAAACTGTGTCTCAAGCAACTTCCTGGATCTCTAAAAACAATATGCTTGCAGTTTTTCATATCACTGTCTCCAAGCCAGATTCCCTGCTAGATGGGGAGGATCCTTCTGTTATCAGTACAGACCTCCCCTACCCATCCACATTTAGAAACCAGGACATAGCTTATTAAGTGCTTTTCCTACAGAGGACCCAGCTCGCATAAAAGGGTAACTGCTTCTCTGCACCACAGCCAGGCTCAAAAGTCACATGATTAAATAATCCAGGGTTGGGTTGAGTCCTGAGAGATAGTACAGCAAGTACAGTGCTGGCCTTACACACACACACACACACACCCCGCTTCTGGCTGCACCACTGTGTTTAAGGAGCTACACACACACACACACACACACACACACACACACACACACACACACACACACACACACACACACACACACACACACACACTGTTTAAGGAGCTGCCTAAGCTGCAGCCATCTGATACTATTGTGTTTCCCAGGCCGGGGCAAGCAGCAACTTTTTCTGCAGGACGGTATAAAACTCCACCACCACCTGCTCTGTGAAATGATCTGTGTGATAAACCCACAGTGCACCCAAGAGAAAAAGCAGATTAGGATGTTGCAGCAGAACTCACCAGGAATGGCAGCCTGTGCCCAAATTCCCACTGAAACCCCAAAACGACCACCTGCCCAGCTACTTGGCCTGGCCTCTGTTGGCCTGAGACTCAAGGCCGTACTGGGGTTCTTTACCATCTACATACAGTACACAAGTACCCCAAGGAAAGGAAATGTCTGGCCCAAACCATCCAAATCCTGGCTCCCAAGTGCCCAATAAGCACCAGCTACCAACAATAATATTTCAGGAAAACACAGAAACAGCAGCTCAAATGTACATGGCAAGGTTTTCCCTCCAAGAGGGCAAATGGAAGAGAGAGAAAACATTGGTTGGGGACACCTCCCCAACACGGAGCTAGAGCTGCACTGGATACCCACTTCCAGGTCCACACTCAAACTGGAAAACCAGCACCCACAAACCAGAAAATCACACATTGCTTATAGCACTACTCCAAAGCCCTCATGTGAGGTTCCCCCCCACATCATGATCCTCTGAGAGGCACCAACTTGCAAGCAAGTGTAGGTCCTGCACCTGAGCCAGGCACCCCCAGTGCAGACGCTCATTTCCCAGGAAGATGGCTCAGCCATCTGAGAACTCCGGCCTTTGGGAAGAAGGAGGGGGGCCAGGAGGCCAGACCTCCATTTGGTGATAATCCTGAAACCATACCACTGTGGTAGAACCATGGGACAGCTGTGAGTGAAGCAAATTCTTCCTTCCCAAGGCTTGGGCCCCTAGAAACTGGCTGCCAAGGAATTCCCCAGAATGAACAGATTGCCATTCGCCACTGTCACTGACCCCTCAGTATTCCCCAAACCATCATGAAACCTGACAAAATATGGCTGTTCATGTATTTTCAGGCATATCTCAAAGGAAGTGACAGTCGCTGAGAATAGCAGGTAGAGAGTAAAGATATGGCATCCATGAGGGCTGGGCAAGCAAAGAGTTGCGGCCCTGGACTCAATCTCTGAGGCAAACACACTGTTGAGTTCTAGATTTCTTTCTCTTTCTCTTTCTCTTTCTCTTTCTCTTTCTCTTTCTCTCTCTCTCTCTCTCTTTCTCTTTCTCTCTCATTCTCTCTCTCTCTTACCTCTCCTCTCTCACACACAAACACACATGTGCAGAAACACACACACACATACAAGACTGTCTTCCATTATCTAAGAGATAAAAATACAAAGTAAACACATGTGATCTTTCTGAGACGATTAGGAGAGTGCTATTTTGTATAAAGTGCTTGGAATAGTAATTACAAAGTGTGGAACATCTATTCCCAGAAAGAGTCACACTCTCCTTAAAAAAGTAGCATGCAGCACTGGGGACCCAGTTCTATGGTGCAGGGTCAGCCTGGGATGTTTCACACCAGCAATTCAACTGAACTCTAGAATCCAAAACATATTTAAAATATTTGTAAAATGCACTTAAATCTTCTTGATAAGGAAAACTACACTATTCCTTGCATCTATATAGATCATATCTCAGACACTGACAAATGGCAAATAGCATTATCATCGTCACTCTATGTAATTTCTGCTTTTCTGCTAGGGGAAGGGAGGCCCATACCTGGCCATACTCAGGGTTTACTCTTGTCTCTGCACTCAGGAATGACTTCTGGTGGGTTCCTCATACTCGATGCTGAGGACTGCCCTATCTGCTGCACTATCAGGTGTCCAGTACCTGCTATACCATCTCTCTCACTCCTTCTGCTAAGATTTTTTTTTCCTCTTTACTCTGTTACTTAAAGTTTGGAAAACACAAGAAAAAGTGAAACGGATGGATGGTTTTTGTTCATTTGGTTGGTTGGCTGGTTTTGGGGCCACACCCAGTGACACTCAGGGGTTACTCCTGGCTATGTGCTCAGAAATCGCTCCTGGCTTGCAGGACCATATGGGACATATGAGACACCAGGGGATTGAACCATGGTCCATCCTAGGTAAGCGCGTGCAAGGCAAATGCCCTACTGCTTGCGCCACCGCTTTGGCCCCAAATGAAATAGATGTGGTGAAAAAATGAAGGAGACACCAGCCCCCTTGGATCAATAGCCATGAGCTCCACATGGATCCTGAACCAACACAGACCCTGTAGTGGAAACTCTAACACAACTCCCAGGAAGAGACTGTATAAATACAGGAAGAGGGATCGACTGGCTCATCCCAGGATTCCCTAAGATCACCAGGAGAAAAAGAAACATTTTAGATTTTATTGGGTTAAAAAAAACAACAAAGAGCAGCATTGTTTCTTCAGAACCTTTGAGGAAGCGCCTGGGGCAGTGGCCTGGTTCTCCCAGAACAGGGAGAGCAGAGCTCTGGACAAACACCTCCACTGGCCTTTACAGGGAGATTGGGCCAAGTGACAGTCTCCTCACCTCTCCTCCAACAGAGGTACGGCTCCCCTCTGAGCAACAAAGTAACACAGTAAATATGCCCACTAGGACAAAAGTACCCCAACCCCAAATCAGTCCCATTATACAAACGTCTTGAGAGACAGATTCTACATTGTGGACTATTTTTCTGCATTCACAATTGGTATGCAGCCATTTGCAGAACTGTTGGTAGTGACCTGGAAGGAGGGATTCATAAAAGTGGGGCGTAGAGAGGGGAGCTGGGCTTTTGCAAGCACGCATGTCACACATAGGGCTGTGACACAGATCAGAGAGCCATTTCTGTGGACCAGTGCCAGATGGGAATATTATTAGAGTACAGTGAGCAGGGTGGTTGGCAAGTGTGGTTATTTCCACAATCCAAGTGAAAGAGTTAAAAATAGAGCAGAGCAGGACTCGGAAGAGAGACATCTTTGGGAGGTAAAATCAATAGGATTTGGGATTTAGAAGATGAGGAAAAATTCAAAGATGACAGAGTAGGTCAATGATATTAACTGAAAAGACAGCCAAGTAAGGAGATGGGCTGGTGCTGAGAGGAGTCCTCAAATAAGGACTAATAAAATAAGTAATAAATAAATATATAATGAAATCTAGGAGATTCCGATCTACTTACTTGAGGAAGGAAGCAACTGCTACATAATCAGCCAAGCGTTTGATCAGCCTCATCCACTGCTATGGGCAGGCCTGCTATCAGCAGCAGCTCCAGGATTAAGCCTGCTGTGACCACATCTAGGGCAGGGGAGCCTTTAGGAAGGCACAGAGGGAAAGGTTAAGTGAGTCCTTGATCCATCTAAGTGTCCTTCTAATCAAGACCCAGGAAGAAGGTCCAGGCAGAAACACTTGAAAAACCAGGCCATCTAGATGCTGGAAAGAAAGACTTATCAGAGATGAAATTGGCCAGCTCCAGGAACTTGGACTTTCCAGAACCCAGTACCCTGAGAGAGATGCCCACAAACTCATCAGGGAAGCCAGAGCTGACTAATGTGTACAAGTCACTCAAACAAGCCCTCCTCAACCCAGAGATCCTCAGGTTATATGAGATCAGATCAACAAAGCCAGGACAGATGAACTAAAGTGCTCCTATCTACCTGTCTCAATGGCTCATCTTCAGGGCCCATGTACACACACACTCTGTTCATGCCCCTACATCTGCCAGTGGCAAACTGGCAAGATCCTTCACCTTGAAATTAAGAGGATTGTTCCCATAAAAAAAAAAAAAAAAAAAAAAAAACTATTTCCAGCCCCTTACAAGGTGTTTTCTCTAGATCCTGCTCATTAGCAAAAGCATAGGGCCCTAAAGGAAGAATGTAAGTTCAATCATTGCCACCTCTTACCACCATGCTGAGCCTCAGATTTCCTCACCCAGAAATGAGACCTGACACCTGTTTTCCGTGTTCTTGCAAGTAAGAGACAAGAAGGCCTAGATAAAAAGCATGCTGTAAACAATTAACATCTATACCAGTATTAATGTCTAGTATGCTTCTGTTAGAGAAGCATACTTCTGGCATTTCAGATCTCCTTAGATGGCCAACAAAGGCAGCCAACTTTCTAAAACTGGCCCAGAGGAAGACAAGTGTGTGAACTCCAAGTACTTCTCAAACTTAAAAAAATAAATAAATAAATAAAATATCATTAAAAATGTTTAACAGTAGGGGCCGGTGTGATGGCTAAGCTGCAGGGCATTTGTCTTGCACATGGCTGACCCAAGACTGACCTGGGTTTCGATTCCAGGCATCCCATGTGGTCCGTCCCCCAAGCCAGAAGTGATTTCTGAGAGTAAAGCCAGGAGTAACCTCTGAGCGTCACCGGGTGTGGTCCAAAAAGCAAAACCTGAGCAGCTTCTGGGTTTACAGTTAAGACTAGAGAGTCACACTATCCAGAGTCGAGTCAGAAGCCATCATTTCTGTGTTTTATTTCATGCAACACCAAAACCACAGATGATTATTAGACAGATCACTTACCCAACCAAAACGTCACTGGACTGAATTCCCCCACCCTCGGAACATCCTGAGAGCAAATCTTCCCACCATACCCACCTTCCCACATATTCTGTGCAGAGCACAAGATTGTGGGTTGATTTTTTTGGTGGTGGTTGTTACTTTGGTTTGATTTGGGGCCACACCCAAGAGTGCTCAGAGATTACTCCTGATTCTTTGCTCAGGGATCACTACTGGTGGGCTCCAAGGACCTCTGGGGTGTTGGAGGTCAAACCTGGGTCAGCCTTATACAGGGCAAGTATAAGGATCCACTCTACTATTGCCCTGACCCTCTGAGTCTCTCTGATCACAACCTGGTGGAAAGCCTGAGCACAGTAACATAGCCAACCATTATTTGTCGATCATCAGTAGGTATAAGGTATAAACACAAAGAAATTGGAGGGCAGATTGTGTGAAGGTAAAGGCCAGGGTTTCATTTCTGGCTGGGGGAAAGAAGGCACAGGAAAGGTGGTCTGAAGGCCAATGAGTCACCCAAACTATGAAGACTTGCTGTGTGTCCATCAGGAAGGATGCAGAGGCTGCTAGGCAGGCTCTGAATACACCACAGCAGGGATGATGTTGGGGCTAGTAAAAGCGATGGGAAAGGTAGACAATTAAGATTTTTTAATAGCCAACAGCAACAAAAATGTCTGACAAAAACCAAATTAAGTCATAGTGAATACTCCAAAGCACAACAACATTTTTTACCTCACTAGCTGCCAGGTCGGAGATTACATGGAAGTGTGTGAGTGTCAGGGAAAGAGCCAGGGTGTTAATGTTGAAT
Source organism: Suncus etruscus (assembly GCF_024139225.1). Taxonomy (NCBI): domain Eukaryota; kingdom Metazoa; phylum Chordata; class Mammalia; order Eulipotyphla; family Soricidae; genus Suncus; species Suncus etruscus. The sequence continues at coordinate 59,061,271 of NC_064859.1, read as the reverse complement.
GAGACCTTCAGAAACTTAGGCACACAGTGGTACCTGTTCAAAGTGAAATTCAGCAAAGGTGCACCTTTTAAAATTGGGCATCAAAATAGCCTAATGAAATCAACTGCGTTTTGATTTAAAATTTTTAATAATCCCATTAAAAAGGTAAACTTGCCCCCCTTTCAAGTTGCTTTAACTCACATATTTACTTAAGCAATGCATGTTATGTTGTTTCTAGCCAGCTTAGGCCTTTTAGAAACATGCCATAAAGGGTTTCCATCCTGCCATTTGAAGAAATGGAATTTAGAGCACCATTTGCAAGCCCTTTACACAGGGAAAAAATATAAGCAGCAAGTTATGCAGACTTCCCAGTTCGACTCTGAAAAAGGTTTGCTCACTAGCTTCCCAAAAGGCACTCAGAGCTTTCCCCTCCAATTCCACACCCAGCCCTTTAGTCTTTAGCCCAGCCAGACTCAAACTCAGTAAAGTCAGAGAACCCTGTCCACAAGCCCGCTGACCCTGGGAGCATGCAGAGGCGTGCGGGCTGCCCCAGTACAAGAAACAGGATAGGCCTGCAAGTCTTCCAGGTAATGACAGAGCCTGCTGGGTCCTTTCACTGTTATCCAGTTCCTGCACGCACAAGGAAGACTTCCTGAGTGCTCAGTGGATGAGAATGCACTTCTCAGAGAGGAAAAGCTCCCTAATCCTCCAAGGCAAATGATGACAAGGAGGGGTCACAGAGGTCAGGGAAGAAGAGAATTTAAGGAGAGAGCCTGTAATAAGGCAGAATTCAAGGCCTGGATACTAAGCACAGCTACCTAAGATGATGCCTTCAACAAGCCCAATTGTGCAGTCTCTCAAGTCTAAGGTGGGTGATGAAGCAGAGTGCTCCACTGACAGCCTATATATTACATGCTTCACTTGTGCCAGGATGTACATGCTTGTGCCAGGATTCACTTGTGCACAAGGATCGTCCTATGATCCTATGGAGGCTTACTCTGAACCATGAGGCAGGAAGAGAGGTGGAACTGAAGAGGGGGTGTAAGTTGGGCACCTCCACTGCTGACCATTGCCTAAGGTCTCCGTTTCGGTCTACAGCAGAAGCAACCACAGCACCACTGAGACCTGAATGCTTCTAGCAGAACTAACCAAGCTGGCAGCAGAGAGCGAGACCTGACAGAATCATCCCTCAGGGGCCACATTGGAAGCTCATTGCTGTCTTCTCAAGAAATTAGACTCAAGCAGCTCATGTCCAACATACAGTGCCCAGCTTCAGGGCCGGTCATTGTTTTCATGGATGTCCACTGACCTCCAGTCTCAGGAGAAACTGTGCATTGTTCTGAATCCTGTTATTAATTCACGTTTATCTTGGAACGCTGGGTAGCTAGCAGAGCAAGCAAAGTTTAGATCTGTTGCGATAAGTTAAAATAGCTAGGGTTCGTTTCAGTGACAAGGTGTTGCAGACTTGAAAAGCACCGATGCTAACTAATAATGTATGAAACACGCCCTGAATTACTCTCATTTCCCCCAAAATCCCTCCCCAAAGAGTAGGGAGAAAGTGGGAACCCGACCTACACCAAGAAGGGGCTCTCCCACCGGTAGGTCCAGAGCAAGTCACTCCACTGGCCCCTTAGGGTCCAATACCTCCGGAGGTCAAAGTGTGCACCTGGCTAAGATCTTAGGCTCCTGAGATCTGGACTTGGGGGGGCCTGTTTAAGCTCAGCACAGAAGAGGCATACACAGTTGGCAGGTTCCATCTCATACCTGATGGCAACATTAACCAGTCCCGTTCAAAAGGTCAATGCACACCTGAATTTTCTAAAACGGCTTCCCCAGTTCCAGCCTCGCCCCTAAAGCTTCAGCCTGGGGTTGAGGGGTGCCTGCAGGGATAGCGTGCAATGGCAACAAGACCTTTATTGTCCTGGAGGAGAAGGCGATCACCGTCCACACCAAAGCCGCATCCACAAAGCCCAGAAGCAAAGCAAAGCAGAGCAAAGCAAAGCAAAGCGCGCTCCGCCGCGAGTTGTCAGCCGAAGAACCGAGCTTTCAAAGTCGCAAGGCAAGGCGAGTGACTTTCGGGGCGCACCGCAGGAAAGGGAAGATCCCACAGAGGGGGGAAAAACTTTGTTCCCGGCAAAGGGGGGGAGGAGGAGGTTCGGAACGCAGCATGGCACGGCGAGCACCGCCCCGGAGCCCGGTGACAGCCACCCGCCGCAGTTGCCACCGGCGCGGCGCAGCAAGTTCGGGGAGTCGAGCTCGCGTCCCCTCCAACCCCAACCCGATCGGGCGCCCCACAGGCCCCCGGGGAGCACCGCGCGAGCTTCCCACCTCCGTCCCGGGGAGGCTCCCGCAGGCTCCCGGCGCCTCCGGCCCCGGGGAAGGGCGCGCGCGCGGGCCGGCCCGAGGAAAGGGTGCCAGGCCGCGGCGCCCAGATCAAGCGGCGATGGGGCGCAGAGGGGGCACCCCCAGTCCCGGCTCGAGCACGCGCTGCGCCCAGCCCCGTCCTCCAAGCGTGCAACTCCGCGGCACGGCGCGGCCCAAGTTTGCACCCCCGCCCCGCGCCCCGCCAGCCGCCGCTCACCTCGCCCTGGGCCGCCCGTCCGCCGCTCCGCCGAGGCCCGCCCGGAGGGGCAGCGGCGCGCGGGACCCGGGCGTGGGACCCGCCCAGGCGCCCGCCCGCCCGCCGCCCGCCGCTCTTTGTCTGCGCCGCGCCCTCCTCCTCCCGCCGCCGCTCCGCACGCGCGGCCGGGTGCGCACCGGTGCGGACGACCCCCGCCGGCTCCGGAGCGGGCGCAGCGAGCCCTCCCCGCCGCGCCGCCCGCCCGCCCGCCGCCTTCTCGGCCGCGCCGCTCCGGCCTCCAGATCCCGCGGCGGCAGCGGCGGCGGCGGCGGCGGCGGCGGAGGCGGCGGCGGAGGAGGCGGCGGCGGCGGCGGCGGCGGCAACGACCCTCCCCCGGTGCGCAGCGCCGCCCACTCGCGCGCTTGCTCCTCCCCCTCGAAGCTCCGCCCCTGGTCATCGAGGTCACGCCCAGGGGCGGAGCCATTCCGGGGCGGAGTCGCCGTCGCGTGTGGCCACGCCCAGGGGTGGAGGCAGGCGCGTCGTGAGCCACACCCAGGGGTGGAGCCAGCCGGTGGCACCGTGGAGCCACGCCCAGGGTCAGAGTCGGCCGCACAGTGTAGCCACGCCCAATTGGCCCAATTGGTGGATCCACGCCCAAGGGCGGGGACAGTCGCGCCGCGAGGCCCCACCCACCTGGAGACGCGCGCGGGTATCCCAGGCCCGAGCCTGCCCGCTCGCCTTTTCTCTGTGCCCCACTCTGTTTGTCGTGACATCTGTTTACTCCTCCCAAGCCGACCCTCTGCGACTCCGCGGCACCCCCAGGCTCGAATCACTTTCCTCGCAGGATCCGAGCACATCCGAGCCCCCCGCGTCCCTCCAGGCTCCCGGGTTTGGACTCCTGGAGGGGGGCTGAGGCTTGTAAACACTCCCCTGGAGGTGAATGGAGAATGGGCTTGAGAGAGATAGTGCGGGATGAAGGGTGCTGGCCTGGCCAGGTAAGGGTGTGGCTGTGAACTTAAGTTAGCAATGGAGCTGGACACATCTGGGCAGAGGTGCCCAGATGTCTGGCCCCAGTCTCCTGCCATACAGTGTCCCAAAAGAAAATACTACTAGTGTGGCTGGACCTTCTTGGAATGCTAAGAAGTTCCAAGGCTGGATCTTGAGGTGACTCCTTCCAAGAGGCTTTTGCTGGAGGTAGCGCTGATCCTAGGGGTCAGGACTTTGTCCTTTGATTTCTTCTTCCGCTTCTTGTCCCCCCCCCCCAAGAAAATCCCCCTATGGGAAGCCGACAGACCGGTGGAGTCACCGTGCGGTGAAAAAGCTCAAGCTTTCTTTTTCTAGCTGTCACCAGCAAAGGTGGTGACAATGTTCCCTTCCCTCCAGCGAAGCCCCTGCTTGTAGGCAATACTAGGAGGTAGCTGAATGGAAGAAGGTGGTGAGCACTCCTCATAGAGTCCAAGTCCCCAAAACAGCCTCTATCTGTGAAGAAGCTGCTCGCTTAACTATGTACCACTGAAACGTATCTCTGTACATCCCTCTCTGTTTTCAGATGCACAACTTAATGTGGGTTGTCAGCAAAGTATAAATAAAGTACCCTATTGAGTTCTAAGCATGCTCTAGATCTCATCCACCAACATCCTTTGTTTTGGGGCCACATCTAGTGGTATTCAGGGATTAGTTTGGCTCAGGGATCAATATTAGTGGTGCTTGAGGAATCATATGGAGTGCCTGGTATAGATCCCAGTTTGGCCATATGTAAGGCAAGCTCTACCCACTGTACTATTTATTGCTCAGGCCTCTAGGTTCTTGCGATCTTTTTGTTTTGTTTTGTTTTGTTTTTGTTTTGGGGCAGCACCGGGTGGATCAGGGGTTACTCCTGGCTACGTGTTCAGAAATCGCTCCTGGCTTGGGGGACCATATGGGATGCCAGGGGATCAAACTGCTGTCCATCCTAGGTCAGCCACGTGCAAGGCAGATGCCCTCCCGCTGTGCCACCACTTCAACCCAGTTCTTGGGATCTTTAAGCAAAAGTGATGAGCAGTCCCTCTTGTAAGCCTGGCCTTCTTCATTGTCACAAGGAATGTATGTTTCCAGTACATATGGTACTAATCAGGAAACAATGTTGAACAATATCCCATTATTTGGGAGCCCTACTGTCCTTTTCAGTGTAGCATTTGTTTCTGTTACTAGTTTCCTCCCACTGCCTCCATAGATGCATAAATGGAAATGCTAGAAGTCCTATCAGCCTGACCTTACCAAACCAGTTCATCTGATCCTTTCCTGTTCAAGGACCCTCCTCCAACTCCCAACTATCTCCACGTTTCCCCCACCACCACCAGACACCCCACCTTCAGCAGCGGATTTGAGCCTGTCCTCTCAGGGGGGGGGGGGGGTGAAGTCCTAAAGTCTTTGTTCCTAGTGGGCAACTTAACAAAACTTGAAACAGAAATCAAGGTCTCTGCTCTCTAAAAACTCTAGGAGACAGTTCTTTTTTTTCTTTCTTAAAATCTCATTATAATTCATGTAATAGGGTTACAAAAGTATTCAATTTTCTGGGGCCAGAGCAATAGTGCAGCGGTAGGGTATTTGCCTTGCACATGGTTGACCCAGGACAGACCTTGGTTCGATCCCCGGCATCCCATATGGTCCCCCGAGCTTGCCAGGAGCGATTTCTGAGTACATAGCCAGGAGTAACCCTTGATTGTCACCGGGTGTGGCCCCAAAACCCCAAAAAAATATTCAAGTTTCTAGAATTGATGTGCTGTGGGTAGTGTCCCACCAGATTTCAGATGCCCACAGCCTGGCATGAGAACCTGTATTTGCCTAGACTCTGTTGTGTTGAAGTAACAAAGACAGAGAAAAAAAAAAAAAAACAATGTAAACTTGTCTCCCATCAGCCTTCCATGACAATCTATCTCAATTCAATCAAACTTATTTAGCATATTTCTATGTAAAAGACATTATTAAAATTCAGGGGGGGATCAATTGAATTTTGCATTTGCAGGAGGAAGGGGACACACATCTGTTGGTGCTTAGGTCTTAGTCCTAACTCTGAACTCTGGCATCAAACCTGGTGGAACTGAGGGATCATATGTGGTACTGAGAATAAAATACTGGTCAGATATGTGCAAGACAAGTGTCCTAACCCCTAGCTCCTATGTTATCTATCAAAGCCTTCAAGTCATATTTTGATTTTGTGGGAAGTGTAATACTAGTGCAACACCAGTACATAAATAACTAATGAGAAGTTGAATGTGAAAAGCACTTATCAAAGCCTTTTCTGAGACTGTGTGGAAGTTTTTGGCATTAGGAATGGTCCTTGAGACATATGCAGTGGGTAACAACCAGTATTCTACACTCTACCTCTATTCTCCTTGGTTTGAGGTCTGACAAATGGCAGGAAGAGTGGGGTTCCCATATCTAATTCCAAGAACCCTTGGGATTGAAAGTCTGGAATTGACTAAAGGAAGCCTTGCACTTAGAACTTGGAAACCAGAATGGGTAGCAAGGAGAAGTGATGACAAGATTCCATTTGTTTTACTGGAAAGATCACCAAACTTCCAGACGTCTTTAGCTTGCTCTATCTTACCCCATTCTTTTGGTTCCTCCAGACCCTCAGAATGACTTGATATCCTCCAAAAAATGTCCATTTAGACATCTTCTGAGACTGAATGCTAAAAACTAGAGTAATTTAAAAAGTAAAGACCAAGGGGAAGGAGTTTAGAACTCTAAAAGAGAGATTAGGAATTGAATGGACTTCAAGAGACCAGGGACTGCCCAAATTTGCTTCACTGGAGAAAGGGTGACTAAAAGATCAGAATTTGGGCTGTAATCCAGGATCAGAGTTCTGTTGGGAAGAGCTGATAAAAGTTTGCTTTACTTCAAGAGTTAGTAACCAAAATGGTGCAGAAGGAGTTGAATATGGAAATGGTCTAGGAGAAGCTGAGTAGAAAGGCTTCAACAGAATTGAGCTGATTGGCCATGGAGTAGGGTTGAAAAAAAGGGAGAATGGAAGTCAAACATAATCAGTTTAATCTAAGCATTCAGAAATGATGATGGGATCAATATTAGAAATAAAATAGATGAGTCCACTGATTTGTGAGGGATAAATAGTTCTGGTTGTGCATTTTCATTTAAATGTAATGACTGTCAATCATGAACTTATTACTTAAGGAGGCTTTGTGGGAGGTACACAATAAATAATTCACAATCCCAACCTTCCAGTGAATTTTTACTAAAAAGTAGCTACCAGGTGCCCTTTTAGTGTCTTCACTGGGTTAATGAGCCTTATTGTTCTCTATGGTCTCTTCCATCTTGAAAAGTCAGAAACACTTGAGATCAAGGACCATGTCTTATTTCCTTCTGGAATTCAGCACCTTTCCTGATCTCATACAAACAAATATTTGATAAACTCTTATGGATAGATGGAAATTCCACACATGTATGAATTTCTCAAAGGGAACAAAGGTGATTGGATATTGGTGCATAAACCTAAATAGGGACCTTTATGCACTTAGCACAAGCATTTTGAAGCAAATACTGGTGAACTTGAAGATTTCATTTCATCAACCTAAGAACAGGAAAAAGGAACAGAGATATGAAATGTAAGGTGGCCTAATAATTTTTTACCAAACTCCTGAGTAGGAAACTGGCTAGCAATCCATTGGTAAGAGTTAAATACTTTTAAAATTACAAATTCATGTACTTCTATGTGATTCAGAAATTCCATTTCTTGACTTTAATGCCAAAGATTCAATAATCCTGTTTCAAGCAGATATTTGAGCTCCTATGTTTACTGTAGCACTATTTGCTACAACCAAGAAATGAACACAATACAAGTGGCCCAAAACAAACGACTGGGTATGGAAACAGTGACATACTACTTAGCTATAAGAAAATATAAGCAAGAAAATTAAGCAATATGCTGTTACTTGGATGGAACTGGAAGGTATCATGATATATGTATTCAGCCAGAAGAAGAAAGACAGTTAACAGAATGATCATTCTCATATGGGGAATATAAAGAAACGTAATAAGAGATTAACAGTAGCCAAAGAGAACAGAACTGGGAGATTAATGAGAAAAGGTTCTTTGGGCACTGGTGGAAGGGACACTTTGATGGTGGGTGTGATCTTGGAATAGAGCATACATGAAATTATCATTAATAGTATTGTAAATCATAATGCTTCAAATGAAACCATGAAATATTTCTTTAAAAATTAGACTTGTGGAAAATACAATACAAAAACCCCTTCCTTACATCTATATTCATTGCAGCACTATTTACCATAGCAAGACTCTGGAAACAACCCAGATGCCCTTCAACAGACGAATGGCTAAAGAAACTGTGGTACATATACAAAATGGAATATTATGCAGCTGTCAGGAGAGATGAAGTCATGAAATTTTCCTATGCATGGATGTACACGGAATCTATTATGCTGAGTGAAATAAGTCAGAGAGAGAGAGAGAAAAACGCAGAATGGTCTCACTCATCTATGAGTTTTAAGAAAAATGAGAGACATTCTTGCAATAATAATTTTCAGACACAAAAGAGAAAAGAGCTGGAAGTTCCAGCTCACCTCAGGAAGCTCACCACAAAGAGTGATGAGTTTAGTTAGAGAAATAACTACATTTTGAACTGTCCTAATATTGAGAATGTATGAGGGAAATGGAGAGCCTGTTTAGAGTATAGGCGGGGGTCGGGTGGGGAGGAGGGAGATTTGGGACATTGGTGATGGAAATGTTGCACTGGTGATGGGAGGTGTTATTTACATGACTGAAACCCAAACACAATCATGTATGTAATCAAGGAGTTCAAATAAAAAAAATTAGACTTGTGGGGGCCGACAAGGTGGCGCTAGAGGTAAGGTGTCTGCCTTGCAAGAACTAGCCAAGGAAGGACCGAGGTTCGAATCCCCAGCGTTCCATATGGTCCCCCCAAGCCAGGGGTGATTTCTGAGTGCTTAGCCAGGAGTAACCCCTGAGTATCAAACAGGTGTGGCCCAAAAACAAAACAAAACAAAAAAAGAGTAAAAATTAGACTTGTTTTCAAGCCCATGTTCTCCCTTGATCACACATATCTCACTTTCTTATTTCTATGATTTATTGCTTCCCGTATTCTATCGTGAATACATTTCACCTATTTCTCTTTTTCTGATATATAAAAGTTTTATAAAATCGAAATGATCTTGATTCACTACCAAAAAAGATAAAAAGTATAAGATATATTTTTTAAAAAATTAGAGGAATGGAGAGATAATATAGAGGTTATATAGTAAAGTAATTGTCTCACATGAAGCCAATCCCTGATTCAATCCCTACATCACCATATAGTGGTTCCCCAAGTACCAACAAGAGCGATCCTTGAGAACAGGAGGGTATGGCCTCCAAACAAAAAAATAATTTAAAATTTACAAATTCAAGGAGAAAAACTCCATAAGTGAACTGTCTTCTATATATGATCAGTACAATTCTCTTGCATCTATCTTGGGTTTTACTTCAGGAAATGGCTATGTCTTATCTAAATGTTTACAGAATGGAAAACCCAATGAAGTGATATCATACAATTGAGTCCAGTATAGGGGGGAAATAAGATGAGAGGAAAATGAGCATGCCCAAAGAGTCATCAATATCAAGTGTACATTTTGTCATGGAGCCCTGACTGTGCTCCATGATCTTCATGTACATTGTAACTTTAAAACCTGAACATTCCTTGTCCCTAAAAATTAAAATGATCACAATTCACATTTAAAATAATTAACAATAGGGAACATTTAATTTTAGATGGTCAAAGTTTGTATGAGTTTCATAGGGTTTAGAAAAGCTAAGAGGATTTTATTCACATTTTCATTTTGAAATCTGCCTTTAGGTGAACATCACATGTATCACATATAAAACATTTCTGCTAGCCACAGTGAGGACTCAATTAATCAGGGTGCCTCAGGAAAGAGCTGCTCTACTAAATTAAAATTGCATTTTTGTTGAGGATTAACCGGGAAGTACTTTTAGCTGGGACATACGTTGATTGTATATTATAATGTGTATATAAATATAAGCTGATATCTCACCTTTAAAAGTATAGTATGGCAGCAAGTGGAATTAATCCTTTTTTGAGGTTGGAATACCTATGATGTCTGTGTCATCATTCAGAGCACAGAGCACACATATCCTTATTTTGCAGTGCTAAGTGTGCAGAAAATTGGTGGAACATACACGAAGTTGACTATGCACTAAAATTACACTTTTAGTTGTGTGTTTTCCTATATTTGCTACCTTTCCTCTTAAATAGAGACACTGAGATATTTCCTGTTCATAGAGCTCCTAGTGACTCAATATTTTATAGGCATTTATTTTTTAAGAAAGAGATTCTATAGATGAAGGGGAGAGAGAGAGAGAGAGAGAGAGAGAGAGAGAGAGAGAGAGAGAGAGCATTCAGTAGACTAAGTGCATAGTTCCCATGCAGGAGGGACAGGTTTAAACACTAATACCTCATGGTACCCTAAGCCCTAGTGAGATTAACCTCCAAGCACAGAGAGAAGAATCCTTCCTTCAGCACTCGTAGATGTGATGCAAAAACAAAAATTAAAAAATCCCAGAATTAACAGAACAGAAAATGAACAACTTTTGAAATATAAAAGCATTCTCAATGAGTGATTGGCAAATAAACAGTTGCTTTTTCATCACAGTCTTCATTAAAGCACAAATAAACTAATGAAAAGGCACGTTTTGTAAACACTGTGGTGTAATACACTTTATTCTTTTATTTTTAGGTGGACTTCTTGGAATTCTTCCCATTTTGTGAATCTGATGGAAATTGTCTGTATTGGAGCAACATTCCTCTGTAGTGAAGACTTGGTAGTCTAGGACACTCTTGCAAACAACAGGGCTTATTACCTCTCATCCACTGGAGAAATGCTTCTGTTTCATTCTTTTCCTTTTACTAGAGGTTCTTCACTTTCCTTAGCTCATGAACACTAGTTTCCAAGCTAGGAGTCAGACTTTTTTTTTTTTTGGTTTTTGGGTCACACCCAGCAGCGCTCAGGGGTTACTCCTGGCTCCATGTTCAAAAATCGCTGCTGGCAGGCTCGGGGAACCATAAGGCATGCTGGGATTCAAACCATCATCCTTCTGCATGAAAGGCAAACGCACTACTTCCATGCTATCTCTTCGGCCCCAGGAGTCATACATTTTTAAGATTTTTTTTCTTATTGTTTTTTTCCTTCCCAGATTAAGGGATGATTCTCACTTAAGACTCAGGTACTTTTGGGCCAAGCATGCATTGTAATTCTTGAGCCATTTCCCTAAATGTTTACCTTTTCTGGCAAGGACAGTTCTCAGGAGTTTTACACACATGTCTCAGAGTCTGACAGGACTGAGTCTCTGTGCTCACATCAGTGACCTTCTGGTTACTTGACTTCTACCTTCTTTCACACCCTTCTGTCCTCTTTCTACTTCCTAACAGCACCTACTAATAATATCCTGGTCTGTAAGAGCTCCCAAAACAAATACTCTACATTGAGGCATTTTGAAAGCAGAAACTTGTTTTCCCACAGTTTGGGAGATTAGAAGTCTATAATCAAGGAATTATACTAATGATTTCCTCCAAGGTCTCTCTATAGTTAGAAAATGGTCAGCTTCTCTGGGTCCTTTACATGCCTTGCTTCTGTGTGTGCCTCTGTGGTGTTTCTTCTTCCTTTTTTTTTTTTTTAATGAAGACAGATCTATAAAATTAGAATTCCAGTCACTAAACTTGATTAACCATAATTAACCCTGGTAGGCTCTATCTTTGTTTACATTGAAATTTTGTCTGGATTTATTTCAAAGTGTCCTTTTAGTATAGTCATTCTACATCTAAGGCCCATCTTCAAATACAACCAAAGCAAGGATTTCAACACATGTGCTCAGAAATCACTCCTGACTTGGGGGACCATATGGGATGCCAGGGCTCAAACCCAGGTCTGTCTTAGGTCAGCTGCATGCAAAGCAAACACCCTACCACTGTGCTATCACTCTGGCCCCTAAAAGCAGGGTTTCTTGACATCAGAGTATGTCAATGCACATACCCAGAGAAGGCTTCAATTACATATCCAAGAATTAAATTATGGGGCACATTATCCTGAAAAGGAAAAACTGCACTTATGGACTTACTGGCTTTTGCTTATCTGCAACCGATTTCTTGCCGTCATGCAGCTTACATGCGACCTTAAATTCTAAAAAGTCAGGTGAGGTACAATGCTAACTTTTAACTGGTAATAGGAAGTTCAGGAGATCCATCTTCAGGAGGCCTCCTGTGATGTGATTTTTGTGGGCAGAAATGCAAAGTACAGTTGACTTTTAGGGTTACCCCACTGCCATCATTTCTCAAACCATGACTCATCTTCTTCCAAGAGTAACTGTGGGGTTCCCTGAGCCACCCACTCTTCCTGCCTATACTCTGAGCAAATCTTCCATCTCTTTCTTCTCACATACAAATTAACTGCTAATTTTCAAATATATACAGATGCTGTGGTAATAAATAAAATGCATTCATTTTGCAACATTATAGCCTTTAGTCAACGAGTGATATTTAAAGTACTACAACTAATACTGGAAGATACTTGACAAACATGATTTTTACATGATTTTACATGGTATTTTTTGTGGATTCTCAAAATCCTTAAAGATTCCTTAACTAGAATCACCCATTTCCACAATTCTTTTGTTTTAGCCATCTCTAGCTTTATTTCCGGATCCCGTTATCTTCTATAAATTTTTAATTCTATTTAGTTTAGTACTCCCTACTCTCTGTTATCAAGATTTGTGTGCTTTTTTTCATATGTTTATTTGGCCAGCGGTGTTGATTATTCAAGGTAACTCTAGATTCAAAGTCATGAAGGTTTTTTTCATTATATCTTATGGATTCAGACCTGATTTTGAGATCTTTAAGACATTTTGAGTTGACTTTTTTGCATGGTATTAGAAATGGGGCAAAGTTGATACTTTATTTTACAGGTGACCAGTCAATTTTCCCAGAATCTTTTGTTAAATAAATTTTCTTAGCTTTACTTTGTATTCTTTGTTCCTTTGTCAAAGATGAACTTTCTGCATACTTGCATATTTATCTATATACTCTCAATTATATCCCAATTGTTTGAGAAGCTTCCTTCACACTGGTTCAATTACTATGACTTTATAGTATAATTTAAGGCTGGTTAAAGAGAAGCTTCTCATCTTTTGTACCTTAGGATTGCTTTAATAACCATTTGTGGCATTTTATTATTTCATGTAAATTTCAACAGCATTGGGTCTATGTTGTTAAAAAATTGTCATGGATGATTTTATAGGAACTACATTGAATCTGTATATTGCTTTGGGCTGGACTGTCATTTTGACAACATTGATCTGAAATGGGGAAGGGAAATGGTGGGAGCCCTGGTGGGGGGTGTGGTGTGGAAGCATTGTTCCCATGAAACCTCTCAGGAACAGAATTGTAAATCATGGCGCTTTTCTTTTTAAAGCTATTTATTCTTGAATTCTCTTATGTGCCATTTAATTAAATAGTCTTAAACTTCATCCATAAGGATTTTCTATCAGGCTTTAAGAACTTTAGGCCAGTGCAGAGATGGAGAATTACACTAGAAAGATTCATTCACATCTAGCTTAACTTGGGCAGGTTGATACCCATCATGCAGCTGTGGCTGCTGGTACTACCCACTTTCCCAGTGGGTGCTCTACTGCTATGCCCATGGCCAGCATCTCCAAGGCTTTGCTTCCAGGGTATCTCTAGCCAGTGGGCCAATGATGTGTGTCTTATCGAGTACAAAGCAAGTCAGAAATGTGTAGATTATGTGTAGACTTCTGCTTCCACGGGAGTGCCTTCCATGGATCCTGGAGATTGATACATAAATATCCTCCAGGGCAGGAAGATAACATTGATAATTTCTATGCCCCTCCAAATTTAGCCAGGACAACAAAGTTCCAAGAGTTCACATTACTGATTTTTTTCTCTAACATCTCTTCCCTTTTCTTTTTCATTTCTCTTCTTTCTTTGTCCTTCCTTTTCCTTTCTTATATTCTTCTTCCTCAATGATGTTTTCCTAGGCTCCATTTCCAAATATCCTCTGGCATTCAGCCCTTTCTTTGGAGACAGCTTATGGAGAAGTCCAGTATATGATGCCCTGGGGAGTTCTTTAGCCTTATTTATGCACTATTTAAAAAAAAATTCTCTAGATTTAGAAACAGGCTGTGTTGGCTGTTGTGTTGCATTGCTTGGATTTCTAACTCTAATATCTAGTGTTGCTATCTAAAGAACTGAGGCCTGAACAAGGCACTAAGAATCTTCAGATTTCTGTTTCTTTGTCAGAGTCCAGGTTTAAAATGAAACAGTGACTCCCAAAATGTGGAATTCCCCCAATGACTTTAAGGATTCTCCAGACAAAATAGTGAAATCAGGGCTGGAGCAATAGTACAGTGCTTAGGGCACTTGCCTTGCATTGGCCAACCTGAGTTTGATTCCTGGCATTTGTATGGTTTCTTTTTTGTTCGTTTGTTTGTTTTTCGGCCACCTCAAACCCGTTTGATGCTCAGGGGTTACTCTTGGCTAAGCGCTCAGAAATTGCCCCTGGCTTGGGGGGATCATATGGGACACCGGGGGATCGAACCGCGGTCCTTCCTTGGGTAGCGCTTGCAAGGCTACCTCTAGCGCCACCTCACCGACCCCTCATATGGTTTCTTAAACACTGCCAGGAGTAACCCCTGAACACTGTTGGGTGTAGCTCTAAAACAACAAACAACAAAAACAACAAAAAACAACAAAAAAAGTAGAAACCAACAATTAAAAATAATTACACTCAGAAATAATCTAATTAAATTACAAAATTGCTAAGGCAGTGGAAGAACACACAACCAAATGGGCCACATTTCTTATTGGATCTTCATATTTCTGCCTGTATTATGGACAAAGTCTTCATTACAGAAAGACTTTTCAAAATTTTGTAGCAAAGAGCTTTGGCAAACAGGACTATGCCTCCCAATGGGCCTGAAGATGGTTTATTTACCATTCAGATTTAAAGGAGACAGTTTCCTTCCAGGTAGTGACTGTCCTGATTTGCTTACCTATAGCTCATTAGAAGGCCAAGTTCCTTGAGCAAGTTTCTGGTGCACCATAGGCTCAGCACCTGTTACAGCTGTGAGATAAGAAGCCCAGAGTACTGGCTGAGAGCATTTCATCTGGAACTCAGGAATCTAATCTCTGGTTAGCATTTGTAAAGCTCTGACAAGCTCACTTTTTAGCTCATGTTTTTGTTTTGTTTTATTTTGTTTTTGGGTCACACTCCACAGCGTTCAGGGTTACTCCTGGCTCTATGTTCAAAAATCGCTCCTGGCAGACTCAGGGGACCATATGGGATGCCAGGATTTGAACCACCTACCTTCTGCATGCAAGGCAAACACTTTACCTTCATGCTATCTCTCTGGCCCTTTAGCTCATGTTTTGAATAAAATCTCAGACTCTTTATACTTCTTAACATTTGAAAAATGTTGTTGCAACTTGGGCCAGTAGTGTTCCCAAACAAATGTAGACATTAGGTGTTAACAATACAATGATTACCACTGTTCATAACAAGAGTTTAAAGCAGAATTGGGAAGCATATATGTTCAGGGTTCTTGAATAATTGCTTAAAGGCAGAGATTGATATGAGCAAGGGACTTAGCATAGACACAAACACAATTGCTCTGCATGCTCAGGTTTGATTCCCAGAACAGTATGTGGTCCTTCGAGCATCACCAGAATTGACCCAGTTAGCACAGAGTCCTAGGAGTAATCTTTGAGTGTTGTTCTATGTGATCCCTCCTTCACTCAATAAAAAAAAGCTGATATTAATAAGAATTTTACATTTCAAATATGCATGTGCATAGATATTAGTAATTTCTTCGATTTGATTATTTAGGTCTATGACCTTACAGAAAAATAAAAGAGATATTTATTGCCTTATCAACATTCAACCACCATATCAAAAGAAATATTTAGTTTCTTAGAACACATTATGTATGTCACAAATAACCTTATAAAAATGTAACAATGTCTATAGAATGAGTGATAACAGTGGCCGAAAAGTATGCCAGCAAAAGTTATTGCCAATATGTGTGCAAATTGTGTATTTGCATAACAAGTCCTAGCCATCACCAAAAAAAAGCAGCCTAAGTTTTTTAAGTGTTGGATTATGTCAGACAAATTGACAACTTTATTAAAGAATTGTCTACCCACTGCATATTTTTTTTTAGTTATTTGCAGTGTTCAATATGAAATTCAGAACTTACTGGTTGATTATACCGAGATGAGACATCAATGTAAATACTTCTAAAAAGAAAGAAAGGGAGCGTGATCAAAGCATCTTTAACTCAAACTCTCAAAGAAGCAACATGATGCTGATTTGAATATTTTGCTGATTTTTGTTTGTTAGTTTTGGGGCCACACCCAGAGATGTTCAGGGCTGACTATAGTATATGAACTGTACTCAGGAATTACTCCTAAGGGTACTTGGGGAACCATATGGGATGTTGGTGGCTGAGCCCAGGGTAGCTGCTTTGCAAGGCAAATGCTCCACCAATGCACAAACTCTCCGGCCCTTTTTTTGCTAAATTAAAAAAAGTAACAACAAAACTATATTTGGCAACCTAAGGTCTATATATGGCCATGACTAAAACAAAAGTGAAAATGTCAGCAATGAAACTGAAAGCTCAAGTTTGAAGTCAACCTGCAAATAAAAGGGCAAATACAGTTGTATAAACACTTGAGATAAACATTGTCAGATCAAGAACCATGTCTAACTATGTCTGATTTTTTAATTAATAGGATTTTATATTGTTTAAGGTTATATTTGAAGTGTTTCCTATTTAGTCAGGGGTCCTCAAACTTTTTAAACAGGGGGCCAGTTCACTGTCCTTCAGACTGTTGGAGGGCCAGATTATAGTGAAAACAAAAATTATGAACAAATTTCTATGCACACTGCATATATCTTATTTAGAAGTGAGGAAACAAAATGGGAATAAATACAATATGTGGCCCGCGGGCCGTAGTTTGAAGACCCCTGTATTTAGTGATAAGGGAAATCAATTGCTATATTAGAGTTAGTTGACCATTTCCAAATTTAGCAACTATCAATTCAGAAATGATAGCATTTGGGGGCTGGAGAGATGAGTTAATACAGGGATTTAGGTGCTTGCCTTCACTTGGCCAACTGTAGTTAATTCCCAGGCATTGCATATGGTTCCTCAAGCACCAGCAAAAATGATCCCTGAGCACAGAGTCAGGAGTTAGCCTGAGCACCATAAAGTGTAAAGTAATCCCCCAAAGACAGCATTTACATTATATTATTTTTAAAATACCATAATATTTATTTATCAGGTTATTCTAAATTGGTTATATTAATGTCTATCTAAATAGCAAGAAATCTATGTCAAAAACTTTTTAGTAAATTCTTTAATTGAATCACTATGAGATATACAGTTAAAAAATTGTTCATGAGTGAGTTTCAGTCATTCAATATACAACATCCTTCTCCAGTGCATATTTCCTGCTACCTATGTCATCAGTTTTTCTCCTGCCCTCTCCACTGCCTGCCTCTGTGACATTCTTCTTCTTCTTCTTCTTCTTCTTCTTCTTCTTCTTCTTCTTCTTCTTCTTCTTCTTCTTCTTCTTCTTCTTCTTCTTCTTCTTCTTCTTCTTCTTCTTCTTCTTCTTCTTCTCTACTTCCTTCTTCCTCTTCTTGCTCTTCTTCTCTTCTTTCTCTTCTTTTCTTCTTCCTCTTCTTTCTCCTCCTTTTCTTCTTCTCTACTTCCTTCTTCCTCTTCTTTTCTTCTTCCTCTTCTTTTCTTCTTTTTCTTCTTCCTCTTCTTTCTTCTCTTCTTTCCTTCTTTCCTTCTGCTTATTTTTCTTTTTTCCTTTCTTCTTCATTCTTTGTTTTTCGTCTTCAGCCTTTGTCTTAGATTTTTCCTTTTTGACATGGTGTTTATCAATATTATTACTGAAGGGTATCATGCCTATCACTATCTCCTTTCAGCATCCAATTCTTGTCCAACATATCATTCCAACTATCATTGTCATAGTGGTCTCTTCTCTGCCCTAACTGCAATCCACCCTCTCTGTGGCAAGCTTTCTACCATTACTGGTCCTCCTGGCCCTTGTTTCTATTATCTTTGGATATTAATACCATGCTATCTTTGTTTTTTTTTTGTATCCCAAAAATGAATGAAAGCATTCTATGTCTACCCCCTCTGGCTCATTTCACTCAGCATAATAATTTCCAGATACATCCATGCATAAACAAATTTCATGACTTCATTTTTCCTAACAGCTGTATAGTATTCCATTGTGTAGATATAACATAGCTCCTTTCTCCATTAATTTATTCTCAGGCACTTGGGTTGTTTCCATATTCTGGCTACTGTGAATAGTTTTGCAATGAACATAGGTGTACAGAGGGTTTTGCTGCATTACCTTAGGATGGGTTTCTAGGAGCAGTATTACTGGATCATAGCAGACTCAATTTCTAGGGTTTTTTTTTTTTGAGGAAACACTTTTCATTTGGAATTCACTTTGTGAGTTACAATTGTTTGACTACTGTCCATGTGCAAGGAAGAGGGCATAAGACCATACCTGATATCCCTAAGTCTCAATTCCTAAATTCTGCAGTCATGGTATTGTGCTCAATGATTTTCTGTACAAAAAGATCAATTTAGAGGTATAAAATAAATTTTGTGTGACCAGAATGATAGTACAGTGATTAGGGTGCCTGCCTTGCATGCTACCAACCAGAGCTCAAATCTGGCATCCTGTGTGGTGCCCCATGTCACAAGAAGTGATTCCTGAGTGCAGGGCTAGGAGTAAATTCTGTGTACTTCTGGGTGTGACCAAAAACTAAAATATAAATAAGTTAATACATAAAATAAATTATGCTAACAAAAGACTATACTTATATTTTATTTTCACAAGCAATTTCTGGGAGTAAAATATTATTTTGAAAATTCCCAGGCTAACTTATTTTTAAGGTTCTTTTCCTTTTTTTCATTTTTATGTGGACACACTCCCTGGTGGTTAAATTTGGTGCTCTCTCATTTTTATGTGGAGTAGGTTGTGTCACAGTGACTATGTTCAGGGCTTACTCGTGGTTTAACATTTAGGAATTAATCTTGGTCATGTTCTATAATCAGATGCAGTGCTGGGGATTGAATTGGGGTCAGCCACTTGCAAACAAGCTATTTTATACACTAGGTCTTGAGCCCCCAAGATTTTTTCTTTCTTTTTTTTTCTTCAAGAGGTGGAGAAAATCAGACTATTGGGTTAGGTCACATCCAGTGAAAATTGTTTTAAGGAAGTTTGCTTTAAAAAGTTTGTTTTGGGGCTGGAAAGATAGCATGGAGGTAAGGCATTTGCCTTTCATGCAGAAGGTCATTGGTTTGAATCTGGCATCCCATTTGGTCCCCCGTGCCTGCCAGGAGCAATTTCTGAGCATGGAGCCAGGAATAGCCCCTGAGCACTGTTGGGTGTGACCCAAAAACCACAAAAAAAAAAAAAAAAAGCTTGTTCTAAGTTGATACTAGAGTGAACTTATAATAAGTTTCTTTATTTTTTTAAGTATTTTGAGGCCAGTCAGAGTGATAGTACAGTGGGTAGATTGTTTGCCTTGCATGCAACTGACCCAGATTCAGTTCCTGTCATCCTATAGATTCTCTAAGCACTACTGGGAGGAATGCATGAGTGCAGAACCAGGAGTAACCCTTGAACATTGTTGAGTGTGGTCCCAAAACAAAAACAATTATTTTATTTTTTAAGCTTCTGTAAGAAAATATCTGTAAAGTGAGATTCAGGGAAAATCATATATCACAGTCCAAATATTTTATGTTGTTGGCCATGGTGTTCTGCCCTGATCTACATATTAGTTATACCATATCATATTCTACACTACCCCTATCTGTATGTAGCTCTTAAGGTGAACGTCAGTGTTACCACATAGTTTTGGTGGCTTAGAGTTCTTGGTATAGTTCAGCTGGATGCTTCCAGACACCACTATGCTAGGCTGTGGACCCTCTCAGCGCTTTGCATCTGAGCTGATGTGGGGTACTTGGCAGCATTAGGTTATGCATTTGTTTGGGAACTGAGGGATCAAACTTGGATGGGAGGCCTCTCAACTTCCTTCCATGTGGGCCTCTCCATGGGCCAGGTTACAGCTGGGCCACTAACTTCCTTCAAGGGAGGGTGCCCCAAAACAGGATCCACACTCTTGCGGAAGCTAGCCCACAAAATTGACATCCTGCACCAGTACCCAGTGTCATAGCAGCATTACTCATGGTCGCCAAAACATGAGCTCCAGCTGTATGGCCATGACCAAAGAGCTGACAAAGAGGCTCTGGAATTCTTCTCTGCCAGGAAAACAATGGCGCTGTGCCTTTGGGGACAAACTGGATGGAAGCTGAGGTGATTATGCTGAGGGAAACACGGAAATGAAAGAGATCCTGGCTGGTTACACTCCAGATATAATAGAAATGACTAAACACTAAAGCAAACAAACTGGTAAAAAAAATCAACACAACTAATCTTTGACTCTGGGGAAAATAAGGGAGTTACCAGAGTGAAGTGTTGCTGAGGAAATAAGTGGAGAGTCTGTGTGGCAGCAAGAGAGCCTTTAAACTTGACTTCTGGTAGTGAGGGCACTTGCACACAAAGGATGATGTTTAATCCTTGGAAATTCCCAAATACTGCAACAAGTCATTAAAAAAAAAAAAAGATTGAAGCGAAGGAGCATCCTGCCTCCTTCCACTGATGTGTTTCTCAGAAGCAAGTGGCCCAGTCTGTGTGGGACTAGAAAAAGGCATCTGACAGGTCTACAATAAACACAGAGGTGGGAGTCTAGAATACCATCTCAGAGAGCATAGGGTTCTATGCAGAAGCCACCTACTTTTACCTTTCCAACACATACAGCACACCCCTGCAAATTCAGCTCTAGCCTATGAGAAGGTGGCTTAATGCTTCTAGGTGCAGCTTTGGAGATATTTGTCTGGACAGAGGGGAAAGGACAGATTCCTTTCCTTATCATAAGTTTTATATATATATATATATATATATATATATATATATATATATATATATATATATATATATATAGCTTTCTAGCACAAGAATTGGGTGTAAATGATCAAGGATTCAGGGATACAGCTACTCCTAATCATAAAGACACCCAGGCTCAACCCCCAATAACACTAGAAACTAGAACTGAGGAGCTGAATGCTCACTGAAACTGCAAATGCTGAGGGAGAGAGAGAGAGAG
This sequence comes from Suncus etruscus, assembly GCF_024139225.1. NCBI lineage: Eukaryota > Metazoa > Chordata > Mammalia > Eulipotyphla > Soricidae > Suncus > Suncus etruscus. Next base: position 59,040,427 of record NC_064859.1, on the reverse strand, counting down.
AGAGAGAGAGAGAGAGAGAGAGAGAGAGAGAGAGAGAGAGAGAGAGAGAGAGAGAGAGAAACAGCACTTTCTCAGGAATCACACTGTGTTCCTTCTACCTGGTCACTAGTTCCCACACCTCCCTGCATCTAAAGTGACTTTTAGGGTCCAATTTTTTTCCCCAGAATTAATATTGACATCCAGCTAGTTCTTGGTGCTCTTAAGCTGCTACTGCAGGTTCTGAAGCTCACTTGTGGGTATGCACCCAGGTTTCAGGTCTCCTGAAAGCAGCTGCTGACAGTACTGAGATCTTTGCACTACTAAGTCCTGGCCTTATCGGATAGCCACAGCTGCAGTGGAACCATCTGGGCTGAGCTCCTTACCTGTCAGCTGCCACTGTTACTAAAAGTTATGTCTGGATGATGGAGTTAAGAAAGCACTAGAGCCGGGCGGTGGCGCTAAAGGTAAGGTGCCTGCCTTGCCTGCGCTAGCCTTGGAAGGACCGAGGTTCGATCCCCCGGTGTCCCATATGGTCCCCCAAGCCAGGAGCAACTTCTGAGCACATAGCCAGGAGTAACCCCTGAGCGTTACCGGGTGTGGCCCAAAAACCAAAAAAAAAAAAAAAAAAAAAAAAAAAAAAGAAAGCACTAGAGGAGGAGCTGGATCGTTAGCACAATTGATAGAGCGTTTGCTTTGCACACAGCCTATCTGGGTTTAATCTCCATCATCCCATCTGACCCTCTGAGCCTACCAGGAGTGATTTCTGAGTTCATAGCCAGGAATAAACCCGGAGAACCACCAGATTTTGCCCAACAATTAAAGAAGAAAATAAAAAGAAAGAAAACACTGGATAGGTTTGTGGCTACACTCGGAAACAAGAGTTAACAATAGTCTCTCCATTTGGGGACAATAGAAGTGCCATTTCTCTTAGAAAATGCTCAGTATGTGTCCTTTTATATAACTAAAATCCAACTACAAACATGTTTGTAATCATGGTACTTAAATAAAGATATTATGTTAAAAAAGAACTGTGAAAGATTTGTTATTTACTCTTTGGTTACAATAAAAATTATTATTTTTTGGGGGGGGGTCACACCCAGCAGTGCTCAGGGGTTAATCCTGGCTCCACGCTCAGAAATTGCTCCTGGCAGGCTCAGGGGACCATATGGGATGCCGGGATTCGAACCAATGACCTTCTGCATGAAAGGCAAATGCCTTACCTCCATGCTATCTCTCCGACCCCTAAAGCAGACTTCTTTTTTTTTTTGAATTCTTTTTTTTTTTATTTAAACACCTTGATTACATACATGATTGTTTTTGGGTTTCAGTCATATAAAGAACACCACCTATCACCAGTGCAACATTCCCATCACCAATGTCCCAAGTCTCCCTCCTTCCCACCCGACCCCCGCCTGTACTCTAAACAGGTTCTCCATTTTCCTCATACATTCTCATTATTAGGACAGTTCAAAATGTAATTATTTATCTAACTAAACTCATCACTCTTTGTGGTGAGCTTCCTGAGGTGAGCTGGAACTTCCAGCTCTTTTCTCTTTTGTGTCTGAAAATTATTATTGCAAGAATGTCTTTCATTTTTCTTAAAACCCATAGATGAGTGAGACCATTCTGCGTTTTTCTCTCTCTCTCTGACTTATTTCACTCAGCATAATAGATTCCGTGTACATTCATGTATAGGAAAATTTCATGACTTCATCTCTCCTGACAGCTGCATAATATTCCATTGTGTATATGTACCACAGTTTCTTTAGCCATTCGTCTGTTGAAGGGCATCTGGGTTGTTTCCAGAGTCTTGCTATGGTAAATAGTGCTGCAATGAATATAGGTGTAAGGAAGGGGTTTTTGTATTGTATTTTTGTGTTCCTAGGGTATATTCCTAGGAGTGGTATAGCTGGATCGTATGGGAGCTCGATTTCCAGTTTTTGAAGGAATCTCCATATCGCTTTCCATAAAGGTTGAACTAGACGGCATTCCCACCAGCAGTGGATAAGAGTTCCTTTCTCCCCACATCCCCGCCAACACTGTTTATTCTCATTCTTTGTGATGTGTGCCATTCTCTGGGGTGTGAGGTGGTATCTCATCATTGTTTTGATTTGCATCTCCCTGATGATTAGTGATGTGGAGCACTTTTTCATGTGTCTTTTGGCCATCTGTATTTCTTCTTTGTCAAAGTGTCTGTTCATTTCTTCTCCCCATTTTTTGATGGGATTAGATGTTTTTTTCTTGTAAATTTCTGTCAGTGCCTTGAATATTTTGGAGATTAGCCCCTTATCTGATGGGTATTGGGTGAATAGTTTCTCCCACTCAGTGGGTGGCTCTTGTATCTTGGGTTTCCTAAGCATAACCAGGAACAATGTTTGAGCACTGTATTAGGATTAGTTTTGGAACACCACTCTGTATTCTATGAAAGAAAACAAAAAATGAGAAATGAAGGAAGGAAATCCCCAGGCTCTAGACCTAGAATAGTGGCCACCTAGAAAGTTCTGGCTTATCAGTCATCAGTACAAACTCAGGAGTCCCAGCCTCATTCCAAGTCTGCATCATTCAGTTGGGATCATGGTGTTTTCCAGTCATTATGACTATTACTATAGGAGTGCTCAGAATTCTGCTGGAATCCTGAGGCAGAAAAGAAATTTGTTTCTGAGATTTCAGCTCCCCGCCCCCACTCAATGCAGTTTGCAGGGGGAAGAAGGAGGCATGCTAAGAGCTATTTGAAGGGTATATATCTGAACTATATTCAGCTCAAATTTAACAACTATTATTACTTTAGACCTAAGACTGGAGATGAGACTAACACACTCCTGCTTTCCTATCATACACATTCTTTGTTAAGTCATCCCTGCTCTGGTTACTTTCCCAGTGATGGTGGGGATTGCACACTTTGCTTACAGTACTCTCACACTCTTGACAATGGTACTCACCAGGACTTGAACACTTGGTTGAGACATGGGAGAACCCAAACAGAAGAGCATTTGTCACATAGCCATATGAGACTAGACTGGGTATAGAATTCACATACTCACTAGACTCTGGCTTGCAAGGCAAGAGCTCTACTGCTGAGTTAGCCCCATCCTCTTTTCTTTTATTAATCTTTTTGTTTGTTTGTTAGTTTTTGGGTCACACCCAGTGACACTCAGGAGTTACTCTTGGCTATGCACTCAGAAATCACTTGTGGGTTGGGAGACCATATGGGATGCTGGGAATTGAACCATGGTTCGTCCTAGGTTAGCACGTGCAAGGCAAATGTCCTACTGCTTGCACCAGCACTCCAGCCCCTCCCTTTTAAATCTTTTTTTTTTTTTGGAGGGGTCACATCTGACAGCGTTCAAGGGTTACTCCTGGCTCTACACTCAGAAATTGTTCCTGGGAGGCTCGGGGGACCATATGGGATGCCAGGATTTGAACCACCATCCTTCTGCATACAAAGCAAATGCTCTACCTTCATGCTGTCTCTCTGGCCCCTCCTTTTTTAAATCTTATACATCTCAACTCGAATGTGCTACACTCATTATGACAATTAGTTGTAATTAGAATGTAATAATAATTGGTAACATATGCTCAATCACAGGCTTCATATTAAGTATTAGAAATATTAGAATTCATTTTCAGCAAATTTTAAACACAACATGATGAAGGGTTGTTTTGGGATTTTTTGTTTGTTTTTTCAGGTTGCACCCATTTGATGCTCAGGGGATACTCCTGGCTAAGCGCTCAGAAATTGCCCCTGGCGAGCAGGGACCATATGGGACGCCGGGGGATTGAACCGCGGTCCTTCATTGGCTAGCGCTTGCAAGGCAGACACCTTACCTCTAATGCCACCTCACCAGCCCCTACATGATCTTAAAGTTACAACCTTTGTTAGTATATAGAAGACACTTAGCTCTTCCCTAAGGTCAAAAACTCAGAGAATAATAAATGAACTTGGAGTTAAAACTAAAAAGAAAAACATGTATAAAAAAGAAAAGGAGAGCAGGTGCATTTTAATAGACTACTGGCATGTGGGCTATTTTCTTTATACCTAAAATGTTTTCTAAATGTCTTTATTTTTCCATCTTTAAAATGTCAATACAAATATATATTACTAATAAATATAGCAAATAAATAAAAAACTTTGGTTTCTGTCAGTACAATTATAGTTCCTTTTAAATCAATGTGATATGCAAATATTCACATTTTCAGTATTGTAAAAATAAGGAATTTGTTTGACTTGACACCTCCAACTTAATCATTTTAGGATGTAGACTCTTGTTTACATTTCTAGTATTCTTTTCCACAAAATATTTTCCACTCAATAATTCCAAAAAACATATCTTTCCGTGGAAATATATCAATAGATTTCTAGTTTATAATTTATGGACATTTTGTTGTTGTCCTACATACAACTAAGTTCAATTTGACCTGACCTGTGATATTAAAGGAGGCACAAAGAGGTACATAAACATAATTGTTGACCAAAACTTAGATCTATGAGGCACTGACCAAGCCCCTTTCCTCTGTCACTCTATAACAGCCTCTTCATTCTTAGACATTTTCACATAATGGAGCATTCGAGGGAAAAACGTAAGTTCAGGGCCATTATGGACAGACTCATAGATTTACAATTTTATGTGAGTTTTTCTTTCTACAAATAAATTAGAGAAAATGGAGGAATTCAAGATGAATGATATCCCAAGGGAGATACCCCAAAACATCAAGCTCATCCTCCTGGGATCACCAAAATCATTTCTAGGTTATTTCTCAATGTTCATTCCTTCACAATGGAGGATGGCACATATACAACTCAGAGTCAGAGGATGGGGCCCCAGGAAGTAAAAGCTGGACTCCAATGTGGCTTGTCTGTCTTCCCAGGGGCACAGAAAAACCTGGAGTGCTGGCCAGCATTATTCAGAGAAGTTCCCTTTCCCTTCCCGTGGCTTGGCCACATCTTGAGACTACAGATACATGTCATATACACATCAACTCCAGGCAAAGCATGTGAATGTGCATGCTGTTACCCCATCCCCCATCTTCCTGTGTAATCTTATCTGATGGTAAAACCAGTAGATTTCTGGGAGGGGTCTTTGGAAGGTAACAAAAGGATTGCCTCAGAAGTGTAAAGGGGATTGAGATTCAGGAAGAAGTTGGGACAGGAGGCAAGTTTGAGATGCAGGGTGTTTGTAGAGAAGCTGCTTAAAAAATTAGCCTAGATGGCTAGAGTGTATTAATTATAAAGCATCATGTCTCCTGAAATATGACAGCTGTGGATCATTTCCTCATTGCTACCCTGAACACGCAACCCGCTGGCAGGAAGGGGTTGCAGGCACCTGGCCCTGGCTGGGATCAATCTCACCATCATCCACAACCATCCAGGACTCAATAATTTATATGTATTTCTACACATGTCTATGTGTGTGTGTGTGTGTGTGTGTGTGTGTGTGTGTGTGTGTGTGTGTGTGTGTGAAAAAGACAGAGACAGATAGACAGAAACAGAGACAGAAAACACTGAAGTCACTAACAACAAGAATCATCTGGTGAACTATATATACCCTTCAAAGAGAACTAAAGCCAGTTACAGGCTAAAATTTGATTGGATGCTGGCTTTTATCTATAGTTCCCATGTACTCCTGTTTGAAGCCATGCATACAAATTTCCTAACCTCCAAAAATAATGTAATATTCCAAAAAGGAGGTTGAGAATGTGGTAGGACATAGCACTTCATTTTACACAGCTTTATTGAGTTATAATTGAAATTCTATTAATTGCTCCTATTTAAACATTACAATGGGATGTTTTGACATATTTATATATCCAAGACACCATCATTTCCATCAAAAATGAACATTTGCATCATGAGCAAAAATTTTATTCTCCAATATCTATATTGACTAGAAATATGAGTTGAGTAACAATTCTTAATACTTACTTAGGTATGTGGACTACCACACTATGGAAAAAAAGTCTTTGAAGATGTGATTAAATTAAGGGTATGAGATGGGAAATTATCCTGAATTATTTTTCCGTTTTGTTTTCTTTTTTTTTTCTTTTTTTTTTTTTTTTTTTTTGGGCCACACCAAGCCTCGCTCAGGGGTTACTCCTGGCTTTGAACTCAGAAATTGCTCCCGGCAGGCTCAGGGGACCATATGGGATGCCGGGATTCGATCCACCATCCGTCCTGGATGAGCCGCTTGCAAGGCAAACGCTTTACTGCTGTGCTATCTCTCCAGCCTCTATCCTGAATTATTCTTATTAAAGTGCAATGACTTTTATCCTTTTAAGAGGGAGGAAGACAATAGGATATTTTATCACAGACAGAAGAGAAAGCCAAGGGATAGAAGAGCTCTTGTTCTTGCAGTGTGCTACTTGGAAAAGTGAAAGAGACCAGCAGCCAAGAAAAACAAAGACCAAGGCACCAGAAACTGAAAAGAGGAAGATTTTCTCTTTATAACACCAGAGAGAACTTGGATTTATAATATCATGTTTTCAGCGCTATTTCAAGACCACTGGCCTCCAGAATGGTAAAAGAACACAATAATTGTTTTAAGTTACTAAGTTCTTATTACCACTTATATTACTCATGGTAAAAATCAAACACAAATATCTCTAAAGTCATCAGCGATGGCTAATTGGTGGATAGAATGGAACAAAGGTGGACTTATAGCCACTCCCAGTTCCCATCCAGGTGTCTTCTTAAGGCTAATAAAAGCAATTATCTGATTAATCAGCACATCATATCTGGAATTTCTACCCTTCAGGGATTCTTCCATGTAAGTCTGATTTAAAAAACAACAACCATCTTATAAATCTTATACAATTTTTTTTGAAAATAGCTTTCAGAAAATTTTCTTTAAAGTCAACTTTTATAAATGGGACTAAAGAAACTAAGGGGATATACCTTTTCTTCTTCAATTATTTTTCCAAATTCTTTTCTAGAAATACAAATACAATGCAATGTAGAAATTTCCTTGTATTAGAATTGGATGATGTATATTTTCCAATCTAACTTGAAAAGTATAACTTAGGACATTTTATTGTTTTCATTTACTTGCCTTTAATGAAAAGTGAGAAAAATCTACTTACTCCTCCTGATGATATTTTGGCCATTTATCTAGTTCTCTGTCCATAACTATTCTGCTATGTTCTTTGACATTTGACTGTCAAGGTCTCAATGTTCTTTACTTACAGATACTAACCCTTTATCTAATAAATACATTGAGCACATTTCTCTTGAATTTTCCCCAGTTTATAGCTTTCTTTATTGTCTTATGTTTTTATTTTTCATAAATGTGCTCAATGTTTGTGTTGTCTAATGCATTTTTTAGTACTTACCATATTACTTATGTGCTGAGAACACTATATTCTTATTCTAGGGTTTTGATAAGTATCATCTTTATTTTATTGAAGGTCCTATGTTGAGCTCTTTATATTTTCTGAAATTTCAAATGTAAGCTAATAAAAACACAATTATGTTGTTTTGGACCCTAAACTTTGTTCTCATTTTTTCTGGGTTTCCCTAGTGCAAGTCTCTAAGCCATGATACTTGACTGAACAGAAACTGGAGCCATTGGGTGGCTGATAACTGCACCATCTCTTCTTTGCATCCTCATAAGTTATCTGGTAAATAAAGACCTGCTCATCTAGGCCTAGATCCACCAAACTCCACTAGAACATTTTGGCACAGCCACCCCTGGACTGGACAGTGTCTAATTTAGTTGTTACAGAAGGCAGAAATAAATTGCCTTCTCAAGTAGTGTTATGAATTGGATTGTCATGTGCTGTGGTGAAACCCTCTGAGGTCTCCACTCAGCATCCAGCTGTGGCGCCCTGTACCAGAGAGGAGGGTACAGAGGCTAAGGTCTCCTGAGCAAACTCAATACCCCAGAACTTTACCCCTTGTTCTCTTTTCTGCCTTTCCCTCACTCTGGCAATCTGGAACTTCCTTCCCTGTTAATAAAACTCTAACAGATATTTTATGAAGAGTCTGAACAGAAAAGAGATGAGATTTTCTTTTGAGACAGGTGAACTATTATCCTACACCATACCAACAAGATGCAGCAGATGACAGCTCACATTCCTCCCAAAGGAATAATATTTAGGTATCTAAGACCATTTATCCAGACTTGAGGAAGCAAGGAAAGAAATCCCTAGTAGTCTTGGTATGAAGAGACATCCACAAAACTCAAATTTTAAGACTTGGTTTCATTTATCTCAGGGACTTCACTCTTTCTTTTTAAATCTCTGATGAATGCAGCTCTGGTAACTCTCTCTTCCAGTCATGCCTGCCAACATCCAGAGACTTCCTGCTTTCCCAGTCACAATAGGTCTTCCGTATGCCAAGATGGCAAGAACTGACAGATGGGGCCCAACTCAGGAGAAACACATCTGATTTTCTACTCAACTTTTTTTATTTCTCACCCTTTTCAAATCTTATCTCTTTTACTGTGCTATTTTCTATATAAAGGTAAATAATATCCCTATTCTCTCATACAAAGAGTTCTGTTAGCCTGTTGTATCCTTTATTCATTTGTTTATATTCTTATAGGCTAGGGCTTTCTTTTAAAATCATGACTTAAGTCGAAAAAGTAATACCTGCTCTAAACATAGATTTTATTTATTTTAAGTAAAAACGACCTATATTTTATTATATTATTATTTTCGTGGTAACACAGGCTTTGCATTTTAAAATGATCTTGAGACTATATTCTAATTTTATATGATGAAAATACTTTACTTTTTATTAATTCATCAGTTAAAAAGTGGTAAATGTTATCTCCTTGAAAATACAAATATTTAATTTAGGTGTGTAGAGAGCCCCAGCTACAAGGTGGTTTAGTAATATATTAGGAATAATGACACATTGACAAAAGATGCATCCCTTTGATTAGTAATTATAATTAACTAATTATAACAATAGTAGAAAAAATATTGTTCAAGAAAAAGAAATCTTTATTAGAATCAATATTATGTTATATCCAGAAAAGATAAACAATGGAGCAAGTCATGTCTTAGTATTTTATAAAGACTAATGTTCCTCAGTCTTTCTCCCATCTATGCCCTAAAGAGTGAACACAGACAGTTTTAGAGCAAACAGAAATGGCCTGGGGGTGGCAGTGTGAGGAGAAGGAAGGCTGCTGGGCATTAGGGGAGTTGGTAGAGTCTCTAATCTTCACACACCCTGTTTCTGTTATGATGGACATTGATGATATGTATCTTTAATTTTATAATTTATGTATTCTTAAAGATAATTTTGCTTGTGAATGGAAAATTTTAAAAATGCAATGCCCACCCTGTCTGCCCTTGTGATGAACTTCCCTATTTTAAGCTAAGAAAATACAGATTATAGGAAACTTTATGTAACTGTACTGATAAGGTGCCATGATGTATGTGAGCCCCTGTATTACTTGAGTATAAAGCCAAGTATAATCATGAGTTAGTAGTAATGCCCTTTAAAAACAGGATCTTGGGTCCCTGAGCTTTGTCTAAGGCTTCCGGTGCTTCCCTTGCATAGACCCACTGGTCTGATCAATTGGCATAAATAAAGACATGCTTGTTCTACCATGATATATTGTCTCGTTGTGCTTGATTAAGTGACCTCTCTGGACAGCATTTCTTCCACAGCCTTGAATATCACTTGGAACAAATAACCAATAGCAAAGATGGAAACCAAGAACAAAGATACAGGAAGTTCCTAAGAAAGGAAGGACATTTTTAGCTTTTGAACAGATGAAAAATGTTCATGATTCAATTTAAAAACTCAATTAAAATATATTTTTAGCCTCTAAAAGTGACAGATGATTGCTATCAATGGATAATAATGAAAATGGTAAGCTTTGAGCAAATAAGGAGAGGATGCAAATGACAACCATGTAGGAAAAAGAAAATACTGAAAACAATACCTAATGTTTCTATATATCAATTGACAATGTTGTAGATAGTATGAGGAAAAATTTTTATTTAGTTACAAAATTTATAAAATTCAGTACAACACTTTTGAGTTTCACTAGACTTGGTCAATACTATCAAATAAAATGATACCAAATAAAGCAAAGGCCCAGTAGTGCAGTGCTTGGGCCAAGTGGTGCTTGGAGACCACCATGATCATCACACCTGGCCATGCTAGGGAAAGAACTATGGGGGCTGGTAAATCATACCAGGGACCCAAATATGGCTGAACACTTTGCACTTGAGCCTTTTTTTTTCTAGATCACAATATAGTAAAAAGAGAGTACTGCAGCACTTCTCATGAACTATGTGTATAGAGGAGAGAAAGCAAGAATGATCGCAAGTCCTTTGGCTTGAGGTACCTAGAGAATGTATTTGCTACTAAGGGTAATGACCTTTTAAAGTGTCTACTACACAGCCAAAGGTGATGTTTCATGGATGGGGGAAATGAGTGTCTATATATAGACTACAGATTCACACTTAGATTTACTTTTATAAAATCTTTCTCTTAATTTTTAAAAATATTTTTTAAATTGAGGCCATTGTGAATTACAAGTCTCTCACAGTTGTATTTCAGATGTTCAGTGATAATGAATTAGGACCATTCCCATCACCAGTGTTGACCTCCCTCCACCGTATTTCCCCGCATGTATCCCAAACCTCCACACCTAGCCCCCTAGACTACTAGTGTAACAGGTTCATTTTGTGTGTAGCTTGTTATATAGTTTGGGTCTCTTGATTCTGTTGTCATTGATTTGGGCTTGGGTATTTAGATTTGACCTTTTTTTTTCCACTTAGATTTATTTTTCAAACAAAAGTAAATATGGGGCCAGGAGATGGTGCCAGTGAAGAAGCACATGCCTGGTTTGTTCAAGGTCTCTAGTCAAATCTTGAGGACCCCACGACCAATCCTGAATTTTGATGGGCATGGCCTCATGCTCTTAGCTTCTCTAGCTATAGTCACTATTTGAAATAGCAATACTAAGGGACAGGAAAACAGTACAGGAGAATATGACTAATCCTGATTTGATCCCTAATATCATGTGGTCCTCTGACCACTTGAAGCCTACTGGGCACTACTGAGTGTTGCTTTGGAGACCCCCCCCACATACTACCAGGATGATCAGTACCTCAGAGCTGAGCAGCTCTGCATTTTCAGGCCCTTGCATTGAAATTTTGGCTAAGGATCACAAGGAGAGGCCTCTGGGCTCCCTGAGCACTGTTTGGAAGTTCTCACTTCCAAAACAAGAAGAAAACAGCAAACGAAAGTGAATATGGATATTGAACAGTTGAAGGGGTGAATTAAACTGCTACCTACTAGTACTCATGATGTCATTATGTATTTTTTACACTAGTTGTTGTTCTCCTAGTTTAGACAAATAGTGTTTGGTTTTATTTTTTAGTTTTTTTGGGTTACACCTGGCCCACTCAGGGGTTACTCCTGGCTCTGTGCTCAGAAATCATTCCTGGCAGGCTCAGGAGACCATATGGGATGCCCGGGATTAAACCTGGGTCCGACCTGGGTCAGCCACTTGCAAGGCAAATGCCCTTCTGCTGTGCTGTCTCTCCAGCCCTTAAATAGTTTTCTTTCAGGTCTCAGACTTCCTAAAATGATAACAGGCCTTGTGTACTGCATCTGTGGCCAATGTAGTAAACCAGTTGCCAACATGGACTGTGTACTTTCATCAAGAGCCCTGGTCCAGTCGCTTGACTCAGTATTGCCTCTGACCCCTCTCCCTGCATTGGCTCTGAAGAGCAAGCCCCCACTTGTTCTTTAGGTCAAACTGCTCAAAGAATTCTAGTGCTGAATCCTAACTTCCTTTCATTCTCACAGGTTGTTGACTGCAGTCTCACAGAACCAAGAAAGTAAAATTCCCACATAAGCAAAATTTCCCATTGAAAGGGTCAGAGAGATAGCGTAGCTGTAGGGCATTTGCCTTACACGCAGCTGATCCAGGATGGATGGTGATTCGAATCCAGGTATCCTATATGATCCCCAATTCAGCCAGGAGCAATTTCTGAGCTCAAAGCCAAGAGTTAACCCTTGAGCACCACCAAGAGTGACCAAAAAACAAAAACAAAAACAAAAATTTCCCCATAGAAGTTGGGTGACAGAGATGACCTTTGGATCAATTCCCCTGCATTTTAGAGAAATACTGTAGTTGAATTATTTTGTTTGAACAACTTCTACATTTTGCAAGTATATTATATTTAACTGTAGAAAGGTCGCTCATAAAAATTTTTCAAGTCTGTTGACTTTTTAAATTTTGTTTGAAAGCACAGCTGATAATGCTCAGGTTTTAGTTCTGGTAAAAACTGAGCTCAGGGATCATTCCTGGTGAAGATCAGGGAATATACTTAGTGGTAGTGATTAAATCTAAGTCCTTTCATGCATGGCAAGTGACTTACTCACTATGCTATCTCTCTGGCCATAGATGTTGGCTTTTTAATTTCTGTGTAATACTAGTGATTCTTTAGAATAGTAGTATACCCTAGGAACACAAAAATACAATACAAAAATCCCTTCCTTACACCTATATTCATTGCAGCACTATTTACCATAGCAAGACTCTGGAAATAGCCAAGATACCCTTCAACAGATGAATGGCTAAAGAAACTGTGGTACATATACACAATGGAATATTATGCCGCTGTCAGGATAGATGAAGTCATGAAATTTTCCTATACATGGATGTACACGGAATCTATTATGCTGAGTGAAATAAGTCAGAAAGAGAAAGAAAGACGCAGAATGGTCTCACTCATCTATGGGTTTTAAGAAAAATGAAAGACATTTTTGCAATAATAATTTTCAGGCACAAAAGAGAAAAAAGCTGGAAGTTCCAGCTCACCTCATGAAGCTCACCACAAACAGGGATGGGTTTAGTTAGAGAAATAACTACGTTTTGAACTACCCTAATAATGAGAATGTATGAGGGAAATCGAAAGCCTGTGTAGAGTACAGGTGGAGGTTGGGTGGGGAGAAGGGAGATTTGGGACATTGGTGATGGGAATGTTGCACTGGTGATGGGTGGTGTTCTTTACATGACTGAAACCCAAATACAATCATGTATGTAATAAAGTTGGTTAAATAAAAAAAATAAAAAAAGAATAGTAGTACCTCTTTACTTAAATTCTTGTGGTTTAACATTCTCCTGACTTCAAAAAGATACTGATCAAAAATCAGTCACAATTGATCCTAACTCACTCTAGACAGTGCAAATTAGGCCTGATCATGGACATTCAGACATGAACTTGATTTCTGAGTCAAGCTGGAGAGGCCACTAGCAGTTTGGTTTTATGGGGCAGGATGATCAGAGGAGTACTGAGTCCTGTAGGGTTTGGCAGTGACGGCACATATGGAGAAAAGTCAGAAGTATAGATGAAAGGACATGGAACAGAGCTTTGAGGTGTCCAGCATGAAACAACAGTGGGGGGGGCATATTGGCTGTGCATTTTGTTCTCTGTGAATCCAGAAAATATTTGCTTCATTTGTTCAGCCAGGGAAGGTCCCCAAAATGCTTAGGAGTACTGAGTTTTATACCTAGGAAAGCTCAGCTGGGTTCTGCCAGCCTCATGGTTCATTGCTGGGCTGCTCAAGTTCTGAGGCACTAGAGGTTTCCTGGGTAACACCCAACAGTGTCTGAATGTGATGAAGTGCTGGACATGCAAGATCTTCTGCATGCCAGGTACATCTGGCCCTTAGAACCAGGCTCCCTTGTATGTGTCTTATTGGTTAATATTTACTTTTTTACTTATTACTCTGGGTATTAAAAGCTATGTTGGGACTAGGAAAGTGGGTTAGTGTGAGCAAACACACATTTAGGCAATCAAAACACACTCATATGCATATACATGCACAGTGCCAGAGAATGGATGCATGTATGATTGCAACCTTTTGCAAGTTTGAAGTAGATACAGATCTGAAATGCTATATTCTTAATTCAGACTAACTTCTCTCTATCTTTTTAATTTTTCTCGGATAGTAGAATATCTCAGATGTTATTGAGCATTCACACATGCTTGTGTTATTTGAGAAGATTTTGTTGATATCCAAGATGATTCAACAAGTATTTGTTCCCAAATAATCAGGGTGATTAGGAAAAAATAATGATATAGTTCATGTGATTTGGAAGGAGTTAGAAGGAATGCTTGAGTGAAATTAGACAGAAGCAGAAGGACAAATTTATGATTATCTCATTCATCTGTGAAATACAGAGAAAAATCAAAGGTTTAGACAAAATCAAGACAATGTCAACTGGTAATAAGCCTTGGGCACTAGAATACAGACTTAAGAATGTCAGACTTAAGAATTGGGGTCAGTGGTGATAGGAATGACTGGATGACTGGAAATTAACAGGGGACATAGGGGGAAGGTCTGGAGCATATGAATGGTGCTAAAGGAGGGAATAGCAGAAATAGTATCCAAAACCATACCTGTCAATCAGCTAAGAATGGGAGGGTAAGGAGAGGTAAGAGAGGGATGGAGTGGTTGTAGACATTCTGTAGAGGACTATGCTCTCTTAGCATCAACAGCAAAAACTTGAACAGTTTGTAACCCTATTATCTAAACTATAATAAAAAACATTTTTAGGGGCTGGAGTAATAGTGCAGTGGGTAGGGCATTTACCTTTCATATGGTTGACCTGGAACTGACCTGGTTTTATCCCTGACATCCTGCATGGTCCCTCAAGCATGCCAGGAGTGATTTCTGAGTGAAGAGCCAAGAGTAATCCTTGAGTACTGCCAGGTATAACCAAAAAATAAAAAAAAATGTTTTAAGCTCAGTGGGTGACCTGGGTACTTTGGTGGTGCTGGATTGCAGTAATTATACCTTAGCAACATAAAATTTAATGCTATTGTGAAATGCCACCTAATTTCTCTTTTCTCTCTCTCTCTCTCTTTTTTTTTCTGCTCTACACCACCTAATTTCTAATAAAAATAGAGGAAAATTGGGGTGAATAATCAGTCTAATGCTGACTGTCTCACAGAGGTTCTGTCACTCTTGGAAAGGGGAGGAAAGAAAGACAGCAAGGGGCTGAGTGATCAATAGAAGTGAGTTTGGTATCCAGGCTGTCTATGTCCTTACCAGAGTGTTTCTCAGGCCCAAGATATAACGTGTCCCACATAGACCCAAACCAAATTAGTATTTTTGGTTTTTGGGTCACACCCAACAGCGCTCAGGGGTTACTTCTGCTCTATGCTCAGAAATCGCTGCTGGCAGTCACAGGGGACCATATGGGATGCCGGGATTCAAACCACCGTCCTACTGTATGCAAGGCAAACGCCTTATCTCCATGCTATCTCTCCGGCCCCACCAAACCAAAATTTATCCACTCACTTCCCAATCCTTTTCAGTCTACAGAGACAAGGCAATACTGTGAATCTTTCTGCAGAGGAGTCAGGAGGTTAAAGCCACCTGATCCAGAAAGGCTTTACCTTTCAGTGCATTACTATGAGGACAGAGGCAGATTGTTAAGGCTTAGGAACGTTATAATTTACTACTTCCTTTTTCAGGAGTGTTGACAGTTAGCAAACTCAAAATTACCTTTGGATATTCTTCTAACATTTAACTTCTCTATCTTGTTTCTGGTGCTCCAGAGAGTAGCCACAAACAATACACATTCTGATGGCTATATTTGTAAAGTACTGGCTATCCTCTTTTTGGCTAGGAATTTGCCTTAAGTTTGAGTCATGGACAGTAGTAAAATCTTTCTCCAAATTTTGGCATCTTTGAGCACAGGGAAAGAGAAGTGTTTGCTGAGGAGCCTGACTCTCTTGAGAGCTAAATGATAGAGACTATTCAATAGATGCTGGATGATTGAGGATTCACTGCACAGGAAGTGACAGGTGCAGCACAGGGAAACTGGAGTGAGATTCAAGTCGATACCTTTCCACATGTGAAACTCACAATGCAAATTTAAAACATTGCAGGATCAAAACATGGTCCAAGCTATATTTGAATTTTACATCTGGTTTTCAGTCCTCATCATTGCCTTGCATTCCACCTTCTGTAGCCTGGATGAAATGAAGTAACAGATGACCCACTATACCCAGAAGTCCTAAGGCTCTCTGGGACTACTAAGAGCAGACATAGTAATTCCCAGGGGTGTAAAGTTATAGATTACTGATCCCCATTTTTAATCAAAAAGTTTTTTTTTCAGAAAAGGACTAAAATATTTTACTGTTTTTCCTTGAAGCAATTTCATTTCACCACAGTGTTCATTACTCTTCTGAAAGAGAATCAATCACTTCTAGTGCAAAGATTAACCTTTAATTGATAACGTATTTCAAAGATTATTGCCTAAGAGTCTTAAAGAAATTTTGTTTGTTAACAATTAAGTTTAATGCTAACTATAATCGGGAAAATAAAAGTCAACTTATTTTCATAAAACAAGAAAAATTTAAAAAAAAATGGGGTCAGAAAAAAATAGTGCCGGAGCAGTGGCGCAAAATTAAATCAAAGCAATTAGTTTGCTTTTGTAATACTACTGTTAGATAATATTGGTTCTTAAGAATTATCGGGGCCGGGCGGTGGTGCTAGAGGTAAGGTGTCTGCCTGCCTGCGCTAGCCTTGGACAGACTGCAGTTCGATCCCCCGGCGTCCCATATGGTCCCCCAAGCCAGGAGCGACTTCTGAGCGCATAGCCAGGAGTAGCCGCTGAGCGTCACCAGGTGTGGCCCAAAAAGCAAAAAAAAAAAAAAAAAAAAAAAAAAAAAAAACAAAAAGAATTATATGAAAGGTTACCATGCATAAAGAGGAAGATTACAAGTTTAAGTGCATGGGTCTAGGTCACTCATCAAATACCAAGGACTCTCCTTTCTCTATGAATGAAATAACTGGTCAGACCTGAGCAATACCATCTCAGATATGATTTCTGAGATTATTCTCATGAGTCTTACTCTCATTCAGTGTTCAGTTGATTGGGTACCATTCCCATATTGCTTTATCCAGAGCATTAAAAGAAATGCATCTGACTACTTACAGTAGGTATTGGAGCAGATAGAAAGATGAAAAATAATAGTTCCTGTGAAGAATTTTTTTCTTCACAACATAGAAATAAAACAGACTTGCTGAAGAATAAGCATAAACTAAAGTATAAAGCAAATTTGTCCTAGATTTGAACTGTTAGAAAATTCAGTCACTTGATGGACATGAAAATAACTCATAATCTAGTATTTTATCAAGATAAATGGAAAATTCAAGATCAGAAAGTTTTTTGAAATATTGGGTAATAAATGTAAATTACATTGTATAGTGCTCAGAAAATACCATAGAATTAAATAATTATAATTACCCGGTGCTGTAAACCTTGGGCTTACTTTTGGATCTTTGCTCAGAAATCTATTCTGGCAGGCTACCATATGGGATGCCAGGAATAGAATCACCATCTGTCTTGGGTCAGCCACATGCAAGGCAAATGCCCTACTCTCCGGCCACTAATTATCATTTCTTATGTATAAAAATTAGGTTTAAACTATAGAAACAATATAAAATATGCAATAATCAATTCAGTGGTTTAGTAGGTTTTACATGTATATGCTTAGTTATTAATTATTAAAGCTTTTCATTAGTCCAATACCTTCTTTTGAAATTATATGATACGGATCATTTAAACTAAATGTGTTATGTTATTTCTTATTAATTACATACATCATCAAAGCCAATGTAAAAAATACAAAAATCATCATTACTACTAAAGCTTAACATTTATAGTTCAAATAATCAGTTATACTAAAATTATCTTCATTTCTTTCTAGAAACTTTTATCTATTAGTTATCAAGTCATTAAAGATAACTTATCTCCATGGTTATACAGATATGAATATATGATATAGATGCATATATGTATATGTTTCTAATCTTACCTACTTATAGTTTTTTACATAAATATATATTTTTATTTTGATCATAATGGCTTACATATCTTTCACAGTAGTATTTTAGGTACATATTAACATTGAATCAGGGGAATGCCCATCACCAAATTTGTCCTCCCCCATCCCCGTTCCCTTTCTGCAAACCATATCCCCACCATCACCCCCTGGGCTGCTAGAGTAAGTGGTCCCCTCTTTGTCTAGCTTACTATTAGTGATCATATATCTGTTTGGTCCTGGTGCCCTCAAAACTTCCTGTGAGAGTCATTTCTAGGGAATGTATATGCCTATTCCAGACCATACTTTAAGAACTACTATTCTAAGGAATAAGAGCTTTGACTTTTCCTAATATAAAAATGCAATAGAATTTTTTCTAAAAAAAAAAAAAGGTGAAAAAGAATATTGGCTTAGATTAAGTTAAATCTGGCTAGTGTCCCAGCTCTGCCAATTACTAGCTGCATGAACTTGAAGAGGTTACTTCACCGACAGGATTTTTAGTTTCCTTAACTGTAACATATGGATAATAAAACTCTTGGCAGAATCGAAAGAATACAAATAGATTCCACAACTATTAGCTAATAGTAACTCTGCTACCCGGGCATTGTTCCCAACATATTTTAGTTTTTTATGTATATGAATATTAGCTTGTTATTTCATTACTAATGGTCAGATCATAATATGGGAGATGAGGCTATATATTGAGTTTGTCTTTTAAAAAAGAGTAGCAACACAGGATAGAGGGTCTGTGGTTGATCTCAGGCCTCATTGTGCAGGTCCTTTGATTCCCTCCCTGACACAGAAGAATAACAAACCAAATGACAATGATAAATGGCCCATGATTGCAGGCAGACACATGTTAAGTTTCCTCACGAATATGTTACCTGCTGAAAGTTTGGTCTGAAAGTTTTTAAAGTTCTCAAGATCTCATGAGTGGTGGCAAATGTAATTTGGCCACTAAAGTTGGTTTCCGGCTGATTCCAGTAGTTACATAGTGATGCCAAAAGCCCCATGGGAGTTTCATGGTGGACAAATATGAGATTGGTTATATAATTCCCTGCTAAGGTTTTCAAGAGAAACCTGGGAGCAGGCCAGTACTGAGTCATTTGGCATAAGTACAGAGGCACATAAGATTGAGTGAATCTCTCTTGGTGGTCCTGTGACTTCAGTCCTCACTGTGTTCCACTTCTTTAAAATATCAAATGGGACTTTCAAACATTCTTCAGATTCTTCCTTAACTTCACTCACTATCCCAGTGACAGAATCACAGTAACAGTCACTCACAAGAGCCAAACAGGGGAAGCAAACCAAGTATCTCTTGAGAGATAAATGGGGTGAGCAAATCATTGACTGTAGAAATTCTGACATTCTCCATAATATAGATGATCTGTAGGCCATTTCTAAGTTAAAAATAAAGCTTGTGACAAAAAGCCAAACATGCTATAATTCTAGTTTATAATTAACCAAAAGCTGTTCAAATGCTAAATTTTGTTATGTATTTTACTAAAAAGTAAAAGGAGGAAGAAAGGAGGAGGGAGGGAGAGTAGGGGGGAGAAAATAAGGAATTGGGAGGGAGGAAAGAAGAAAGGGAAAAAGAAAAGGGAGAAAGGGAGAGAGAAAAGAGAAAGGGAAGGATGGAAAGGAGAAGGGAAAGAGGGAGGAAAAGAAGATAAGAAAGAAGTGAGTTCAGCTTAGCTCAGGGTGTAGTTTATACTGGATAAATTCTGGGTGTGAAGAGGCATGAAGATCCATTGGCTTTTAAATTTCTCTCCAGCATGAGGATCTATTCTCCATTCATTGCAGGTTGGAGTATATGCTGCCCAGATAGTGCCAATCTATTCCATAAGCAAATAACAGGAAAAAAAAACACTTAAATGGGGACATATTTTGTTACAATGAAATCAACAGGATTAAGATATGTCAAATAATACTCAGAGAATTTCCACCAGTGTCATGGAAACAAAAGGTAGCTGTTGAGGGGGAACTAAATATTGTGTTTTTCCTCATGCTGCTCAAGCAATGTCTTTTTTTTTTCTTTTACATTCACCAGCAGTTTCTGTTCCATACAATTGAATCCTTAGAAAGTTTTTGGATTCTTTATAATATGACTTTCACCTGCAAATTTATTTTACTAAAGCAGTAAGAGGAGGGTATGTCCCATCTTTTCTCTTGTTCCTTAAAGCAGTATGGGTGCTCAGCAAGCAGTGAGAACCCAAAACCATTTCCATGCTTATTTGTAATATTTACAAATCCAGATACAAAGGAAAGCATATATGATCATAGAGTAATTTAGGACTCAGAAAAGGTTCTTCCAAATCTAATAGACTATCACAGATAGCAAGTAGAACAGTTTGCAAGCAGTACTTTTAAATTTCTTTTTTTTTTTTTTTTTTTTTTTTTTTTACAGTATTCCTTTACTCAAAACTTTGCAACATAATCCTTGCTAAATCTCTGTAAGGAGCAAATTTTCTTTTTTTTTTTTTTTTTTTTTTAAATTTTTTTTTTATTTAAACACCTTGATTACATACATGATTGTGTTTGGGTTTCAGTCATAAAAGGAACACCACCCATCACCAGTGCAACATTCCCATCACCCAAGTCCCAAATCACCCTCCTCCCCACCCAACCCCCGCCTGTACCCTAAACAGGCTCTACATTTCCCTCATACATTCTCAATATTAGGACAGTTCAAAATGTAGTTATTTCTCTAACTAAACTCATCACTCTTTGTGGTGAGCTTCCTGAGGTGAGCTGGAACTTCCAGCTCTTTTCTCTTTTGTGTCTGAAAATTATTATTACAAGGGTGTCTTTCATTTTTCTTAAAACCCATAGATGAGTGAGACCATTCTGCGTTTTTCTCTCTCTCTCTGACTTATTTCACTCAGCATAATAGATTCCATGTACATCCATGTATAGGAAAATTTCATGACTTCATCTCTCCTGACAGCTGCATAATATTCCATTGTGTATATGTACCACAGTTTCTTTAGCCATTCATCTGTTGAAGGGCATCTTGGTTGTTTCCAGAGTCTTGCTATGGTAAATAGAGCTGCAATGAATATAGGTGTAAGGAAGGGGTTTTTGTATTGTATTTTTGTGTTCCTAGGGTATATTCCTAGGAGTGGTATAGCTGGATCGTATGGGAGCTCGATTTCCAGTTTTTGGAGGAATCTCCATATCGCTTTCCATAAAGGTTGAACTAGACAGCATTCCCACCAGCAGTGGATAAGAGTTCCTTTCTCTCCACATCCCCGCCAACACTGTTTATTCTCATTCTTTGTGATGTGTGCCATTCTCTGGGGTGTGAGGTTCTTATCCCCACTAAAAATAGTTTTCCATTTTTCCTTTGCATCTTTGAATCATTGGAAAGTCACTTGGCCTCACATTATAAGCCTCAATTTTCCTTGATAACAAATCAAGTGGGGAATATAGCTGCATAATTCAGGGCCTCCCTAAGGACAGGCAAATGTAAAATGACCAAAGACAATGCAACCATGTTCAGATTCCTTGTAAGGACTGAATAGCACTAAGGTGAATAGCACTAAGGCAGAAATAATAATACATGATGATGCAATGGCAAAGGCTTGCTTGGAAAGGAACTTTGGAATGCTAAGAAATATAGGAAATTAAATAAAATAATACCATTTGATTGTAAGATTTGCTACTATTGACCGTATGGGATGCCGGTATTCAAACCACCGTTCTTCTGCATGCAACGCAAACACCTCACCTCCATGCTATCTCTCCGGCCCAGCTACTATTGATTTTTTACATTGTAAGGGACAGACAGACATAGTAACAATTGTAAGATGATAAGGAAGATGTGCAGAGATGGTTAGAAGAGAGAAGGTGTGGCTACATGAGAAAATAAAGAGAAGAGTGAGTCAGAACTGGTGACAGGAGAAAGGAAAGCCATGCACTCACAGATCAATTGTTCATTATAATGACAAGATGCTGGTTGAACTTGGCCAGAACTATCCTCTCTTCTTATATGAACCAACTGCAGGTAACTCGTACAATGACTATTTTAAAAAAAGGGAGAGAAGACTCAGGGAGATAGGTCAAGAAGTCTCTGAGTGAGCACCTTAGTACAGAAACTTCAAACACTGCTTGGCCTGAGTAATGCTTCTATATTCAGGCCTGTACCCCAGCACTTGTCAGAGTGCCCTCTAACCTCCTAGCATTGCTCCTCACATACCCAAAGAAGAGGACACCTTTTGAGTATTCTCTGTCTGGTAGAGCAGAGTATCCCAGTTTAGGTAACATAATATATAATTCTGAAGGCTGAGATTCATATTCAACGTTCTGCCATTTATGTTCTGAGGACTCTTCTTAGAGCCTGTGACATGTGCTTGGGGTACATTTCTGAAGAATTAAGTAGGATGAAAATAATATGTTCACATACTGAAGAATCATTTTTGGTTATTTTTATAGAGATGGGGCATACCCAGCAGTGCTCAGAGTTTATTCCTGGATTAGGGCTCAGGGAAACCATACATGGTGCTGGGGGTTGAACTTAGGTCACGCTCCTGCAAGGCAAGCACCATACCCACTGTACTATTTCTCTGACCCTATTTTGTAAAACTTTCTCTATTTCTATAGGAATAACCTCCAAATTATTCAATGAGTTCCATAAAATTTTAATAACATTCTCAACAAATGTTTTCATCTGTGCCTGTCAGTATATCAAAGACATGGACACCTTTAGAGAAGTGTAATGTGGATGACCATGTTTTAGCAGGATTAATATTTACAAAATTTTGAGGAGAATAATGAAGTGGTATTAGTGCTGGAAAGAATCCCATCAGCTAAACTGATTTGAAAGATCAGAAACAGATTTTAAACTATGTGGAATTCTTGACAAATGACAGGCATGGCATCACAGGCTACTGGACTAAATGACTCCAAGGCTTGATAAATTTTTCTATAAAGAAAAAAGAATAAATATTTTATGATTGTGGGCCATAAAATGGTGTATGTTACTCATCTTTAACTGGAGTCTGGCTCCAAAATAAGCCATAAGTAATGCCAGAAGGAATGGATGTCATTGTCTTTCAGTGTTTTATTTACAAAAACAGAAGTGGACTCAGACCCAATTTGCCCACTGGACCATGGCTTGCTACCCCTGAACTATATAACAGGTGAGCCTTATAACTGCTCATACACTTAGAAAACATTAAAATTAGTTCCTCTTTCACACTGCACACATAAATCAATTATAAGCAAAAATGTAATTTGAATATTGTGATAGATACAAAATAAAGAATGGGAACAATATAAAAAAATTCTAAGGACATGGCTCAGAAGGCTGGAGCACTTCCTATCATGCAGAGGCCCTAGATTCAATTCCCCACTTTACACAGTTCCTCCATATGGTCACTTTAATTTCAGCTGGTAGCCCTCAGCATTGCTGATCCTGTGTACAACTTGGATGTGTGTGAAGGTGTGGGGCCACCCTAAAATTCAAACAAAATATAAAATGCCAGGTTAGGTTTTTTGAATTTTCTTGAAGGGAACTGTTTTTATTCTGTTTAAGGTAATTATTACAGTTTAATAAAGAGTTTAAGGAAGAGACAAAGAAAAAGGAGAGAGAGACAGAGACAGAGATGAGAGAGAGCTAGCTTAGCTTCCAGGAAGACAATCACACATCAACCTTAAAACCAGAAAGCTATACATAGAATATGAAAGGGGCCAGTTCTCAACTGTAAAGACACATATGCTAGTCATCTAAGCACTCAAAGAATGTTGAGGAGCTGTCAGGCCATTTATCAGATTCACATAGATGTGCTTACTGTGTTGTCTCAAAAAGTTTTCAGAAGAGACACCTGCACTTTGTGTTCTTTACAGTCTTATTCACAATCTAGAAAGCCCAATCTAGAAATGTCTCAAGAGCCCAAGAACAAATGATTTATTTAAAAAATTATGGTACATATACACAATTGAATAGAATATGTGATAAAGATGAAATCATGTAATTTGCTTCTATGTGGAGAGACTGGGGGAGGAGGAAGAGAGGAAAGAGAAAGAGAGAGAGAGAAAGAGAGAGAGAGATGATCTCTCTCCTACATGGTATATAAAAAACATTGTAAGGGAATAACAAATTCTAAAGACAACATACTCTGAGAACTAGTCTTCAATAGGAAGCTTACCACAGAGGAGAGATGGGAGGATGGGGAGGGGAGGGATGACACTGGGCAGTGGTGGAGGGAAGTGGTCACTCAGTGGGGAGTCTGGAACTAGAATATGTTATGCATGAAATCTTACCAGTAATAGTTTTGTAAATCACAAAACAAAACAAAAAAACCAACAACAATTCATTTCTTGTATTGTAGACTAGGGATCAGATTACTTAGCCTAGCCTAAGGAAATCATTCGGGGGCTTGTTTTTTGTTGTTGTTGTTGTTGTTGTGGAGTCCACACTCCACACCCAGAAGCTCAGTACCTTTGAATCTTATGGGCCACAGGATCATTCCTAGCAGTCGTTGGCAGAATCTGGATGCCTGGACCATTCCCAGGGCCTTCGCCTTCATGCAGGGCACATACTCTGTCACTTAGCCACCTCTAAGTCCCTATGCCATATTTTTATTTATTTATCTATTTTTCCAATCTTTGAAAAATGGGTGCAACATTGGTTTATAAGAGTGTAAATGTTTATACATTTTAGAAATATTGTATTTGTTACCATCCAACTACTCTCTTTGATTTTACTATTTTATTTTTATTGTTGTTCTTGTTTTGTTTTGTTTTGTTTTGTTTTTTTTTGAGCCACACCTGGCTTTGCTCTGGGCATAATCCAGGTTCTACACAAATGGATTGTTCCCTCGGGGCTCTGAAGACCATACCCGGTACTGTGGTTCAAACCCAGGTAAGACTCATGCAAGACAAGCACCCTAATTACGGTACTATTTCTCTGGCCCAACACTCTTTGCTTTTAATCTCTGTGTATAAACAGATCTTTGTCAAAGATTTTTCATGATGAACTCTGCTTAATGTCCTGGAAGTTGAACATTTTCATCTTATTTTCTTTGCTACCAAATTAAAATGTAACAAAGCCACTATTATAAATTGCCAGAAAAACCTCCAGCCTGCAGGAGGCCCTTGGTTTTGTGGAGACACCAGCCTGCAGAGATGTTGTTAGGCTCATTCCCAAGTTCTTCCCTGCTTGGCCCCCTGTTGCAGTTCCTGTTTTAGATCCAGTTTATTCATGCAGTCTAAAGACCCTACAATTTTCTCAGGTCTGCTACTTTGATTCTCAAAAATTCTTTCTTAAATAAAGGCATGCTCATAAATCAAATCAGATGGGCCTTTCTAAATGATAGTTACTGATCTTAGAGACCAGAATCTATTTTAGACATTCAAATAAAATCACACACACCTTTCCTTCTTCATCTAGACTGGCTATGAATACATTAAATTATACTTTTCCTCAGTGATTTGAATGCCTCTCAATGACTTAAAGTCTGTTGAGAAAGAAAACCATAAAGGAAACTATTTTAAACTTTTATCTTACTCTATACACACAAAGACTTTTATTTGCCCCAAATGAATCATACTAAAGCTCACTATCAAGTGATATTGTAGGTAATGGGCTACAGTCAGATTTAATAAAACAAAGCAAAACCCAAAACACATTTAACTTTTGCTTATCCTTCTTGAGCTTATAATACAGTTGAAGACTGAAGGGCAGTTCATGAAATAACAAGCTAATGATAATTATAAATCATATCTCAAAGATTAAGAAGTATAACAAAGAATTATCCTGGTCTCTCACTTTTTCTTTGGCTTTGGGAGAATTCAGATCTCAAAGAATAGGAGTGAAGAAGATGGCGAAGCACAAGTGAAGAGACCCACAGTTGAGTAAATGGCCCAAGAATACTGGAGACTTGAAAAAGTCTGTATGCCACATGAATAGGTTTTTAAACTGCCATTATTTGTCATCTGTTAAATTATAAAATGTTTCTATCAACAAATGCTCTGTAGCATGATTTTAAGTGGCTGAATATTGTTTTAATGTAATATTTATCTATTTTCTTTGGTTTCGTATTTAAAGCAATTCTTTTCTATTATCACGTTTTTCAGATATCTTAGAGAACACATGCGTATTTTTTTCTAAGCACACTTTTCTAGAAGGGAACTAACTTTGTCAGAAAGAATGCAAAGCTCAAGATCCAGGGCTAGGGAGATGGCTCAGTGAACAGAGCACATGCTTTTCATGCAAGAGACCCTGTTGAACCCCTAACATCACACAAAACCCCTAACACTGTCAGCAGTGACCACTAGGCACCAAGCTGGGAATAGTTCTGTGAGCATTGCTTGATGTAGTATCTAAACAAAAACATCACACAAAGATACTTGAAACATACTGTTGAAGCATCTGCAGAACGTATTTGATTCACAGTCCTATTAAGAGGGCATAAGATATCTACTAGTGCACTCTTAACACGGACTGTTGGGCCAGAGTGATAGCACAGCGGTAAGGTGTTTGCCTTTTATGTGGCCAAACCAGAACAAATCTGGGTTCGATTCTTGTCATCCCATATGGTCCACTGAGCCTGCCAGGAGTGATTTCTGAGCACAGAGGCAGGAGTAAACCTTGAGAGCCACTGGGTGTGGCCCAAATACAAAAAAACAAACAAAAAAGCACTGACTGTTACTAGCTAAAAAATCTGGCTAATTTTATCCTGAACACATGGTATTTGCAAATTTTAACTTGTGCTGTGCTGTCTTATTTCTTAATATTGTCATATATTCATATGTGTACCAGGTACCTAAATCTCTCATTAAATACTTATATACTTTGCCCATACACATTTTTTTCTTGATTAGGTTTTAAGAGCATGCATACATTTGGAAAAATAGCTCTTTTAAAAACAAAGACAATTAAAAAAAAAACAAAGAAAATTTACTTAGCCTTTAAATTTTCCATTGTGTTTTTTCCTGCATGTATATGTAAATGCATGAAAAAATAAATGCATCATATTTTCATGTCAATAATTGTGTGACTAATTATCTAGCTCATTTAATGCTCTTAATAACCTGAGACAGTTATCATTTTTTATTGTAAAAAGAAAATGGGGGTTCTTCTAGCACATTTTTCAATATTAGGAACTGGGGAAACTGCATTGATCTGGGCTCTTGACATTTAGCCATGATGTATTCTGTCTCTGATGTATTCTACAAAAGTCAAAAGAACTTCATTGTCAAGTTCTCAAATGTTTCCTCTAACAGGATTGTAGAGACTAAATTAAACAATTTATTTGAAACATCAAAAGAGAACATGACCTAAATTAGAAGAAGAAAATCCAGTTTTGCTGCCAAGTGATGGTCTTGACTCTGAAATGTGCCCTAAGCAGCGAATGCATCGTGGTGCTTAGAAGAGACATCAAATTCCATTTGGGAGGGAAGTCCCTCACCTGTCAAGTTATGGAAGACACCTTTCTATGTCTTTAGAATTTTTATAAAATGCCTCAGAGCATTTTAGAACTGATGGGAAATCTTATAAGAAAGAACAAAACCACACAGGCATTAAAATAATAGATATTTCATTATAGTCTGCACAGCTAAAAATGTATAGTTGAAAACAATTGAACCTAAAATATAATTTTAGTTTGTGGGTAACATGTGGATATATACAATATTATTTATTACTCTTTTTCCATGGAGAGACAATGTGGCATTTGAAAATAGTATAGATGCAATGTTATTTATTACTTTTCAACTGAGAAACAAGGTGGCATTTGAAAATGGTATAAGGGAAAGAACTTTACTGTCACAGTAAGTAACGTTCATGCCTGTCATTGAAGTAACTGAGTATTTCAGAAATAGCTTTCGAAAGGACAACAGAAGAACTCAACAAACCTGACTGTTTCAAAGACAAGCTCTCAAGTTCCTTAACTATAAACTGTGCATGATACAGGCTTTGTTCACAAGGGGGAAAAAAATCACCTCTTAAAGACTAGAATTCTCCTTGAAGTGAAAAATCATCTTACACAATTAGATGGCTTTAAGAAGAAGGAGAAAGTGACATAGCCAAAAATCAGTGTATGCTGAGAGCCCAGGCAGAGAGCATGAGCCTAGGAGGTCAGCAAGCTACTATTTCAGAGATTTCTTGAGCACTTCTCTTCATGAATCAACACCTCTGACATGAGCAAATGTGACGCAATTCATGGCATCTTATAGTCAAGAGCTTAACCTTTGTTTGTTTTTTTTTCCCCTTCAGCTTTTTTTTTTTTGACCACCCAGGTGAATCTCTGGGGTTACTCCTAACTATGTGCTCAGAAATTGCTCCTGGTAGGCTCAGGGGACCATATGGATACTGGGGATCAAACCTGAGTCCATTGGCTCCTTGCAAGTCAAATGCTCTACCACTGTGCTATCCCTCTGTCCTCAACTTTGCTTCTTTATCACATAATTTTTATTCTTTCATCTTGCAGCAACCAACATCAGTGTCCTTGTTTTGTTCAATGTTGAACAAAATTTACAGTCAAATGAGCCAAACAGTCAAATGAGCCAAGCATAGAAATGGTATGGGGAGCAGGTGGCCACTATTTATAACTGTGATTATCTGTAAATTGTCATCCTAGATTGAGGAGATAGAACATAATATTCAACAATAGGTTAGAGAAAAATCAAGGGTTCAGAGAAGAGAAGTGAATAGGCCTGATAAGGCTATTGACCACTCAACTGAGGAAGACTATTTATTGCATAAGCTCAGCATGAAAAATTGCCCTATTATTTCATCTTTTAGAAGAAAGAAGTAGTTTATTTGTAGGGTGTGCATTCCATGTAATAACATAAAAGCCAGAAATCCAAGTATTGGATTTAGATAGAAAATATTGAATTGTTTTGAAAATAGCACTTTTATCTATTGATTGTGATGTATAACAATTAATCCTTAAAGGTAATATATAAACAAGAATGTCTTTTCTGCACCATGATTTATAGAATTGATTTTATGAAACACTAGTTTTGTTTGGTTTTGTTTCATCATTTTAGACCACACTTGGCTGTGCTCCTGGCTCTGTGCTCAGGGGTCAGCCTTTTCAGGACTCAGGACCCTATATGGTGTGCCAGGGATAGGATCCTGGTAGGCTACATACAAAGAAAGCACTCTATCTGTTTGTACTAGCCCCATATAAAACAGTTTAAAATGATATGTAGTTACAACTTAGGGATGTTTACAGAAAGTAGGTTTAGAAGCTGATCCATTTACATTTTTATAATTATTGTTTTTTATTGTTGTGGTTCCTTGGAGGTTTGTAGTGCTAAGACTCAAACTGGCCTTATACATGCAGAAAATGAGCTCCATCATTTGTGCTACATCTCCAGGACACAATTCTAGCCTATCTCATTTGGAAAATTGAGTACAGAACATCAAGTAATGTTATGAGAGACACCTAAACTTTTGTCTAAATCTTGCTTCTTTGCTAAAGAGGAAGGCTTTCTAAACATATACGTCATTGTCTCTCAGGGTCCTTGGATAACAATGCCATATACCCTAACAACTGTCTTTTTTCCAAGAGGAAAAATGCCACAAGAGATGAATAAAGACCAAAGTGTTCAAGGAACTCTAATGTCAGACCCAAGAAGGTTAGAGTTGGGGAAAAGATGCATGGAAAAGCCTGTGGTAATGTGCTTAAAAGGTAGTTTTCATGGGATGGTGGTGGAAGGAAAGAGATTGAATTTATTCCATAGAAAAGGGGAAGTATATGAGAGGTAAAAGGACAGGGGTCATGATATTTAGGGTAGTGATATTCAGTCTTGACTGTACAAGAATCATCTGAGCATTATAAGGAAGTAGTGTGTTAGCCCTGTACAACCCAGGCTGGCCAGACACTGTGTCCATGTACTTTGACTGGGTGGTGATGTTCACTAATCGCATCAACAGAATAGGTTTTCTAAGGACAAGGTCTAGACACTAATATTTTTAGTATTGATTTTGAAGTAATTCTAATATTAAGAGTTGAGGGCCTCTGCCTTTTGCATAACAAGTAGACTATTTTCTTTTCTGTGGTTCAGGATAGAATTTATAAGATTAGCAGGAGAATGGAAAAGTAAAAAGGCTTCTTTTTGGCTGGAATCTGTTATATTTTATTAGTTACAATCCTGCCAAAGACCATAATACAAGTTGTCCCAAATCAGGAGACAGGTTGAGGTGCTAAGGTATAGATATGAAGTATCCAGACAGTGCTGTTAAAGGAAGGTTCTTCACCCCTAAATGTGAGGAAGCAAAAGCCAGAGCCTGGTGGAAATATAGCCAGGGGTTCGAGTCCTGGAAGCACATGGTCACTGCTGGGAAACTTGGCTACCAATAGAGATTAAAAGTGGAAAATACATCCTCTTTCACTTCTCATACTTCAGTTTCTTTCTGCTTTTTTCTAATGGTTCAAACAGGAAAAGAAAACCAAGATGATGTTGTTTTAAGAATAAATTTCTGAATGTGAAGATGGAAGTAAGAAATAGACCATAATGAACACTGTATTGGGGACCTTCTGAGAAATTCGGCCTAAATTTGGTAGACAATAGTGAGCTATGGGACATGTCCTGATTAAAACTATACTTCCAAAGTATTTAAGCTGCCATGATGTTAAAAATTAATGAAAACAGAGGAAAGTGTTGATATATGGGTTGGTTTAGGCCAAACGGAAGCAGGAGGTTTCCTGTGTGTGGGCTGACCTTGGGGCTACAGTGTAGGGCTGGGCTCCTCTCTCTGGACTGGCACCAATGGCCAAGAGAGGTGGGTGGGTGACCAGTGGGCAGCTGCCACAGCATTGGCCTGCCTGATCAGTTTTTACTTGCTGCAAACATTCTAGTCTAAGGAACAAAGACTTTTCTGTTTATAAACCAAATCTATGGGATTGATTCATCCCGTCAACATTAAAGAACTATGAAAATGTTGGCAGCTGCACAGGAACAAGCAGATTCGAAATTCCTGTGTGGGATTTGGGAAACGGACAATTCCTCGGTGAATATGTGGGAGGAAAGAGGATAATTTACAACAACAGCCCACTACACCCCTATCCCATCCTGGGAAAAGACAATGGGAAAAGTCAATCCTGGCCCAGAAACTTGGCTTTCCACTTCTACGTGCCTCAGAAAAGGCTCTCTCCAGGATTTGAACAGTTTTGAATTGTCATAATTTAGTGCTCTCAATTTGGGTTCAATGAATGCACCTCCCTTTTCTAGGGTCAGCAGAGAAATTAGGTCTGTCAAAGAGAAGCTAGAAAGAAGACCCCTGCTCCATTGGTATTCAAGCAAACAGAAGGTTAATGCTCAGTTAATGGTTACTTAATTTAGTTCAGCTGGGGAAAAATACCTAGCATTAAAAGTTGCCCAGCAAAAACTTTAGTGAGATGAGAGAGATAGTACACCCAGTAAGGTATTTGCTTTCACATGGCAGACCTAAGTTTGAAACCTATATGGACCAATATGCCTGCAAGGAGTGATCTCTGAGTGCAGAGCTAGAATAAGCCTTGAGTACCATTAGGTTCAGCCCCAAAATAAACTTATAATATAATAATAAAATATTATTTGACTTGTGAAATAATAAATTTCTCATCTGTACAATTACAAGAAGGTAAAATTATAATGAACTTTTGAGAATACATTCCTACAAAGAAATCAAAGAAAAGGTTATCTCTAGAAACTAATTGTTCTGGGATGAACAGTATCTGCTACCATCCTCCCTCTGACCCCCCACCATTTATATCAAAGTTCTTATTCAAATTGCAGACCTAATCTCCAGTGCCTCAGAATGTGTCTTTGTTTATGGATTTGTCTTTAAAGAGGTGATTAAATTGGAGTGAGGATTTTTAATCTTGCTCGTTTCCACATACAAAATGGATATTTGGGCATGAACATATCTGCAGAGAGAGAACAGGCTATGAGAGGACACACAGAGAAGGTGAACATCTGCAAATCAAAGATTGTGATATCCAAGGAGCAGTTCCTCTAGCCCTTTTGGTTATGAGACAATCCATTACTTCTGTTTAAGTCCTTTTCTGTGGTACTTTGCTATGGTAACCCTATCAAACTAGCAGACACTTTTCCAAGATTCTGCTATACTATTTGATTCAACATGTCAAAAAAAAAAAATAAAACAACAACAAATGTAGTTATTAGAACTTGGTATAACATTAAGGATAACAAGTCTTGGTGTTTAGTAAAACAGCAGGAATCTCATGCTGCAGTTGCACATTACTTAGTTTAAATAATTGAAATAGGAAGGTATCACAGAGGAGACATCACATGCAGGATGTACTTATTCTTTAATGAATATCTATTGAGGGATTGCTGTGTGCCAGGCACATCAAATCAAAGCAGAAGCAATGCACCTACATGCTTTTAGAATGCAAAGTTCCCACTGAGAAGCATCTGTGTTTTCTTTAACAGTTGAAAAGGTAGTGGGTATCCAGGTAGAAAGATCTGGGATATATAAATTTTAGAATGTCTGAACAAATACAAATCCCTTGCTATAAGGGAGATTTTAGTATAATTTCAGTAGCTCCTATCAAATTCTCAAGTATCATGAAGTGGGAAATGGTTTCTACTAAAAGTTAAAGGGTGGGGCCGGAGAGATAGCAAGGAGGTAAGGCATTTGCCTTTCATGCAGAAGGATGGTGGTTCAAATCCCGGCATCCCATATGGTCCCCTGTGCCTGCCAGGGGCGATTTCTGAGCATAGAGCCAGGAGTAACCCCTGAGTGCTGCTGGATGTGACCCAAAAACCAAAAACCAAAAAAAAAAAAAAAAAAAAAAAAAAGATAAAGGGTCTTTAAGTATCAGTTTTATGATTATGTTGGAAAAAATAGAGCAGGATTCAAGCACCATGAGGTAAAAAGTCAAACATTGTAAGTTTTACAACCTTGACCTTGTTCTATGTTTGAGGATTATATATATATATATATATATATATATGTTTTTGGGTCACACCCTGCAGAGCTCAGGGGCTACTCCTGGCTCTCTGCTCAGAAATCGCCCCTGGCAGGCTCGGGGGACCATATGGGATGCCAGAATTCGAACCACAGCCCTTTTGCATGCAAGGCAAATGCCCTATCGCTATGCTATCTCCGGTTCCTGATAATTAATATTTTTCTTTTTTGTTTTTGGGCCACACCTAGCAGTGTTCAGGGTTAGTTACTCCTGGCTGTGAGCTAAGGAGGCATTTCCAGCAGTGCTCAGGTGACCATATGGGATGCCAGGGATCGAACCCAGGTCAGCTATATGCAAAGAAAACACCCTACTAACTGTTCTATCATTCTGGTCCCAAGCATAGTTAATTTTTTTGTTTGTTTTTTGGGTCACACCCGGCAGTGCTCAGCGGTTCCTCCTGGCTCTATGCTCAGAAATCGCTCCTGGCAGGCACGGGGGACCATATGGGTTGCTGGGATTCAAACCACCGTCATTCTGCATGAAAGGAATGCCTTACCTCCATGCTCTCTCTCCGGCTCCAGATAATTAATTTTTAATTCATTTTATTTTTAACTCACCATGAGATACAGAGTTAAAAAGTGATGGTAGTTGAATTTTAGTCATACAATATTCTAACACCCATCCCTTCACCAGTGTTCATTTCCCTACATCAGTCTCCCCAGTTACCCTCTGATACCCCCTACCCAGCCTGCATTTATGGCAGATACTTTTTGAACAATTAATATTCTCCTGGTTTGAGAGCAAGTCTGACACTAGAAAGCCTGTTATAAAGCTATGTGACCATTAAACTGTGTGAGGCAATGTCAAGGGCAAGACTACTAGAAAATTTGATGGTTCCTTTAGTTCATTTTCATAGTTATCTAGCTTTCTTTCCATTTGTATCAATGTATCTTGCTTTCTTCTCATTTGTACTGCATGAATCTAGATAGATTTTACCTCTGGGAAATACAGACAGTGGGAAAGTAAGGGGAAAGGATTACAATATGAATTTCTTGGCTTCTTCTTCCAACTCAATGGCTCATCTGTGATCCTCTCAAAGTCAATTCTCTCCTCCTATGTAGAGTAACTCTCCCTTCCTTCTCCCTTCATAATTGAGGAGGTGGTAGTTACCTATCCATTCTAGTTGTCTGTACTGTCACTTCTTTGTAGATAAAATCTACTGAAATTATAATGAAATGGGCCTATCATTTATTTAGCTTTCTTTTTGCAGAACTACATAAATTAGAAAACTAGATTTGGCCAATGATGAATTTTCAATAAATCAGGGTATTCCCTAAAATACTTTAAGTGAGGGGGTATGGTGTAATTGTGTGTGGCCAGGTAGAACTGCTCCATTTACCTCTGTGGCTTCCTTCTAAAATCTTTGATAAAAGATATCACATCTAAAACATCTGAAGAAAAGAAAATTATGTTTTAACTTTAAGTATGGGTAAAGAATTGAAGTTCTCATTACAAGGATTTCATCCCTTTTAATGGGCTATAACTTTGTAATATGGCATCATCAGTTACAGTCTTCACTTTTCCATTTCATTTGATAAATGCCCAAGACCAGCAAGGTGAGGTAGTTTGGTGTCTAAAAAGAACTACTTTGCAGTCTAAATTATTCAAATAACTTGTCTGTATTAATCAAATATGTTGGATAATTACCAAATCTCTACATTTTGTATGACTTAGGCCCAAGTTAGGATGACAGAAAGTGGAGCAGGAGGGCTAGGGCAGTGAAATTCAATATATCTTTTTTTTTTAATTTTTTTTTTAATTATGAGAACAAGGGTGCAAAGAAAGAGGACAAGGTAAAGTTACAGTGGAAGTACAATCACCCATAACATAATTCTCAGAAGTCCCCTTGCTGATATCTTAACTTTGAAATTTCAGCCAAAGAACATTAAGATAAATAAGACAGAATCCATGTACAATTACTTTGTCCCTCAAGTCCCCAGATTGTAACACATTATAATATTTCTTAACAGTACACAAAGCAATCTAAAGCCATAAAACTTACGTAACTCCTTAAACATTACAGGCATAGTATTTTCTTACATTTCCATATACATGCATATTAGCTTACGTTAACCTCAAATTTTAAGTGAGTTCTTTTTAAGGATTAGAGTCAAAGGAGCACAGTAAAAATGGTGTTAGAGTGGCAATTGATGTTTGCATAGGCCCACCAAAATATAAGGGACATGGAAAGAAATAACCTTGGCCTAAGTACAAAGAGACCCGACCCCTGAAGTTTCCTGGCACAAGACCAAGTCTAGGCTTCAGGCAAGCTAGATCGTCCAATCCAATACATTGTCTGTAGTGCCAACACACTTTTATTTTTCACACAGTCTCTGTTGTTGGTATCATGTCTCTGCACTAAAGATCCTGGAATCTGCATATCTCACATTGAAGTCAGGATGTGGAGCATCCCCCCCCCCTTCACCTCACAATCAAAGGGCAATGCAGGGAGCCCTGTCCTGTAAGCAGGTCGTTGTCCTTGTTAAGTCTTCTCAGTGTTAAGGGAAGTCTCTTTTGAGCAGGTCAAAGTCTGAGCAGTGTAGGTCTTCCATGGTAGAGGATTGCTTCCAGGTGATGTTATAGACCAGCCTGGATGTTTTGTGGATGGCTTCCCTGGTTCAGGGGAGAATGGATTATGCCCTTTCTTCTGAGGTGTGTGCCAGGTCGTTATGTCAATGTTCAGGGTGTAAGGTCCCTCTGCACTACAAGATTTGTGTGTTCCAATCTCTATTAAATAGGATCTTATTTGTATGTATAGTATTTTCCCATTTTAATGTGCCTATGCAAATAAGAAGTAATGCCACGTGGTGTTATTGGCGCATATGGGGGCCATAAGAACAATTCCAATGATTCCCATGACATGGTTCAATCATAAGCATTAAACTGGGGGACTCTTCCACCAAAATTCCTTGTTAAACAGCTCAAAAAGAGAAGATAAAAAGTGGTTAGAATCATCACTGTATAAGACAAAATTTAGTAAGAATTATAGCTGTCCGAAAAAAAAACACAAAATATTTTAAAGAAATACGTGTCCATTTTATGTATCTTGAAACAGTTTGGGGTTGTCCCACACAATGCACAGCTTTGGACTGTGATTAGGATTGTACACTACTGAAGTTAAAAAGAGTAATGTAGGTTAGTGATGTTTAAGAGGGGGTTAGAGAATTAAGGAGTAAAAAAGAGCTTTGTATGAGTGGGAAAGGGCAGAATACAAAATGAACATTCTGCATATGCAAAACATAACATAAGAATAAGGAATATTCTGAATACATGAAGAGCCCCCGCGTGGTTCTGTAGTTTTTGGATGCCTAGGGAGGAATTTCTCCCCCCCTCCCCCCAGGGCCCGATTAACCAGGCGTGGCCTTGAAGACCCACCAGGTTTGGGGGGACCTTGGTCCCCTGGACTAGGTGGTCAGCCCAGGGGGCCTGTGGCTAGCTGTCCTGCCCAGAGCCCCCAACATACCAGTCAAAGACCCAGAAATCCTGGCATGCGGACTGTTCTGAGCCCAGCTGTGCCTCTGTAGTTTTTGGATGCTTAGGGAGGAATTTCTCCCCCCCTCCCACCAGGGCCTGATTAACCAGGCATGGCCTTGAAGACCCACCAGGTTTGGGGGGACCTTGGTCCCCTGGACTAGGTGGTCAGCCCAGGGGGCCTATGGCTAGCTGTCCTGCCCAGAGCCCCCAACATAACAGTCAAAGACCCAGAAATCCTGGCATGTGGAGTGTTCTGAGCCCAGCTGTGCCTCTGTCGAAATTCAATATATCTTATAGAGATCAGTAAGTGAAACCTATTTATGCATGTCTAATAAGTCCATAAGTCTGACTCTAAATACTTGGCTTGCAGTGGCTAAAATATGAGCACCTGGAGAATATCACATTAAGTAAAATAAATCAGAGAAGATCAAATACCAAATGGGCTCACTTATCTATGGTATATATAATAACATGACAAAGGAACGCAAGTAGCAAAAGTAGGCAAACGTTTTTCTCTAAATTATAGATATAGAAAGTCAGGGAAGTAGAAAAATAAAGGGAAAAAAAGGGAAACAGGCAGGAGACAATAGGGACAGAGCAAGCAGCCTTGGACATACCAGTGGTGAGAGTATGGTATATGTATATATGTCAATCACAGATCTATAATAACTGACACATGGAACTCAAACTATAATAATTAATCTTAAATAGTATTTGTTAAGATAGAAGGATGAAGACATGAGGATACTGATGGAGGCAGAATGAAACCTGAGACATTGGTAGAGGAAAAATGACACTGGTGGTAAGATTGGTTTTGGAATATTATATGACTGAAAATCTAGTATAGATAAATTTAAAAAAGATATTTGAAAGATGCAGTTAAATAATTCAAATTTTTTGAAGAATATAAAAATATTCATTAAAAATATATGTCACGCTAGCCACAGGTCCCCTGGGCTGAACTCCTAGTCCAGGGGGCCAAGATCCCCCCAAACCTGGTGGGTCTTCAGGGCCACGCCTGGTTAATCGGGCCCTGGGGGGGGGGGAGAAATCCCGCCCTATGCATCCCAAAACTGCAGAGGCACGGCTGGGCTCAGACCACTCCACATGCCAGGATTTCTGGGTCTTTGACTGGTATGTTGGGGGCTCTGGGCAGGACAGCTAGCCACAGGTCCCCTGGGCTTAACTCCTAGTCCAGGGGGCCAAGATCCCCCCAAACCTGGTGGGTCTTCAGGGCCACGCCTGGTTAATCGGGCCCTGGGGGGAGGGGGGGAGAAATCCCGCCCTATGCATCCCAAAACTGCAGAGGCACGGCTGGGCTCAGACCACTCCACATGCCAGGATTTCTGGGTCTTTGACTGGTATGGTGGGGGCTCTGGGCAGGACAGCTAGCCACAGGTCCCCTGGGCTGAACTCCTAGTCCAGGGGGCCAAGATCCCCCCAAACCTGGTGGGTCTTCAGGGCCACGCCTGGTTAATCGGGCCCTGGGGGGGAGGGGGGGAGAAATCCCGCCCTATGCATCCCAAAACTGCAGAGGCACGGCTGGGCTCAGACCACTCCACATGCCAGGATTTCTGGGTCTTTGACTGGTATGGTGGGGGCTCTGGGCAGGACAGCTAGCCACAGGTCCCCTGGGCTGAACTCCTAGTTCAGGGGGCCAAGATCCCCCCAAACCTGGTGGGTCTTCAGGGCCACGCCTGGTTAATCGGGCCCTGGGGGGAGGGGGGGAGAAATCCCGCCCTATGCATCCCAAAACTGCAGAGGCACGGCTAGGCTCAGACCATTCCACATGCCAGGATTTCTGGGTCTTTGACTGCTATGTTGGGGCCTCTGGCCAGGACAGCTAGCCACAGGTCCCCTGGGCTGAACTCCTAGTCCAGGGGGCCAAGACCCCCCAAACCTGGTGGGTCTTCAGGGCCACGCCTGGTTAATCGGGCTCTGGGGGGAGGGGGGGAGAAATCCCGCCCTATGCATCCCAAAACTGCAGAGGCACGGCTGGGCTCAGACCACTCCACATGCCAGGATTTCTGGGTCTTTGACTGGTATGGTGGGGGCTCTGGGCAGTACAGCTAGCCCCAGGTCCCCTGGGCTGAACTCCTAGTCCAGGGGGCCAAGATCCCCCCAAACCTGGTGGGTCTTCAGGGCCACGCCTGGTTAATCAGGCCCTGGGGGGAGGGGGTGAGAAATCCGCCCTATGCATCCCAAAACTGCAGAGGCACGGCTGGGCTCAGACCACTCCACATGCCAGGATATCTGGGTCTTTGACTGGTATGGTGCGGGCTCTGGGCAGGACAGCTAGCCCCAGGTCCCCTGGGCTGAACTCCTAGTCCAGGGGGCCAAGATCCCCCCAAACCTGGTGGGTCTTCAGGGCCACGCCTGGTTAATCGGGCCCTGTGGGGAGGGGGGGAGAAATCCCGCCCTATGCATCCCAAAACTGCAGAGGCACGGCTGGGCTCAGACCACTCCACATGCCAGGATTTCTGGGTCTTTGACTGGTATGGTGGGGGCTCTGGGCAGGACAGCTAGCCCCAGGTCCCCTGGGCTGAACTCCTAGTCCAGGGGGCCAAGATCCCCCCAAACCTGGTGGGTCTTCAGGGCCACGCCTGGTTAATCGGGCCCTGGGGGGAGGGGGGGGAGAAATCCCGCCCTATGCATCCCAAAACTGCAGAGGCACGGCTGGGCTCAGACCACTCCACATGCCAGGATTTCTGGGTCTTTGACTGGTATGTTGGGGGCTCTGGGCAGGACAGCTAGCCACAGGTCCCGTGGGCTGAACTCCTAGTCCAGGGGGCCAAGATCCCCCCAAACCTGGTGGGTCTTCAGGGCCACGCCTGGTTAATCGGGCCCTGGGGGGAGGGGGGGGAGAAATCCCACCCTATGCATCCCAAAACTGCAGAGGCACGGCTGGGCTCAGACCACTCCACATGCCAGGATTTCTGGGTCTTTGACTGGTATGTTGGAGGCTCTGGGCAGGACAGCTAGCCACAGGTCCCCTGGGCTGAACTCCTAGTCCAGGGGGCCAAGATCCCCCCAAACCTGGTGGCTAGCGCCCCCGCGCGTACTTCGTATATTAAGAGTATTCCTATTGTTATGTTACGTTTTACGTATCCAGAATCTTTATTTTGTATCGTGCCCTTTCCCACATCCCTACAAAGCTCTTTTTTATTCCTTTACTCTCTATCCCCCCCAAACATCTCTAATCTTCATT
Source organism: Suncus etruscus (assembly GCF_024139225.1). Taxonomy (NCBI): domain Eukaryota; kingdom Metazoa; phylum Chordata; class Mammalia; order Eulipotyphla; family Soricidae; genus Suncus; species Suncus etruscus. Next base: position 59,001,025 of record NC_064859.1, on the reverse strand, counting down.
ACTCTTTTTAATCAGTAGTGTACAAGCGTTATCACAGACCAAAGCCGTGCATTGTGTGTAACAACCCCAAACTGTTTCAAGATACATAAAATGGACACGTATTTCTTTAGAATATTTTTTTTTTTCTCTGACAGCTATAATTCTTACTAAATGTTGTCTTATATAGTGATGATTCTAACAGCTTTTCTCCTTCTCTTTTTGAGCTGTTTAACAAGGAATCTTAGAGAAAGAGTCCCCCAGATTAATGCTTATGATTGAACCATAATTGTTCTTATCACCCCCTTATGGGCCAAGAACACCACGTGGCATTGCTCCTTTTTTGCATAGGCACATTAAAATGGGAAAATACTATACATATAAATAAGATCCTATCTAATAGAGATTGGTACAGACAAATCTTATAGTGCAAAGTGACCTTACACCCTGAACATTGACATAACGACCTGGCACAGACCTCAGAATAAAGGCCATTTCCCTGAACCAGGGAAGCCATCCACAAAACATCCAGGCTGGTCTATAGCATCACCTGGAAGCAATCCACTACCAAGGATGACTCTACACTGCTCAGACATTGTCCTGCTCAAAAGAGACTTCCATTAACACTGAGAAGACTTAACAACAGCAACGATTTGCTTACAGGACAGGGCTCCCTGCATTGCCCTTTGATTGTAAGGTGAAACCAGAGGACGCTCCACATCCTGACTTCAATGTTGGATATACAGATTCCAGGATCTTAAATACAGAAGCTTGATACCAACAACAGAGACTGTGTGAAAAATATAAGTGTGTTGGCACTACAGACAATGTCTTGGATTGGACGATCTAGCTTGCCTGGAGCCTAGAGTTGGTCTTGTGCCAGGAACCTTCAGGGATCGGGTCTTTTTGTATTTAGGCCAAGATTATTTCTTTCCATGTCCCTCATATTTTGGTGGGCCTATGCAAACAACAATTGCCACTCTAACACCATTTTTGCTGTGCTCCTTTGACTCTAATCCTTAAAAAGAACCCAGTTAAGATTTGAGGTCAACTTAAGCTAATATGCATGAATATGGAAATGTAAAAAAAATGCTATGCCTGTAATGTTTAAGGAGTTATGTAAGTTTTATGGCTTTAGATTGCCTTGTGTGCTGTTAAGAAATATTATAGTGTGTTACAATCTTAATGTTCTTTGGATGAAATTTCAAAGTTGGGATATCAGCAAGGGGACTTCTGAGAATTATGTTATGTATTGTCCTTCCACTGTAACTTTACCTTGTCCTCTTTCTTTGCATCCTTGTTCTCATAATTAAAAATAAAAAAAATTAAAAAAAAAAAAAAGAAAAAAAATATATGTCACATGTCTCTTAAATCACTAGTAACAATAGCCAAAACAACCTAACAGTGAACAAATGAATAAAAATATATGATGGCTTATATACACAATAAAATAAAATCCCACTATAAAGGTATAAAAAGCAGCTACAGTATAATTATAAAATTTAATGCCTCAATAAAAATTTTTAAAAGGAAGAGTTAAATAAAATGTAAGCACCATGACTAGCTGTGTTTCTACCAAATGATAGACATTAGTGAGAATATACTTGACTTGCTCATGAGGGTTCAAGTGACAGGACCCACAGAATGTCTTCCTCCCTATATGGGGCTCTTTCTGAGGTCTCTGACCAATAAAAAAAAAACAAAACAGAAGCAAATAATTGAAAAGATAAATGTCAAGCATGTAGTGAGTTCAAAATACTTTGATAATAAATGTTTTAAGACATCAAGGGGCTGAAGAGATAGCACAGTTATAAGGCATTTGCCTTGCAAGCAGCCAACCCACGACAGATGGTAGTTTGATTCCTGGCATCCCATATGGTCCCCCGAGCCTTCCAGGAGTGATTTCTGAGTGAAGAGCCACGAGTAACCCCTGAATGCTGCTGGTTGTGACCCAAAACATAAACAAAACAACAACAACAACAACAACAACAAAATAACCCATCAAGGTGTGAACTTAATTAGAAATTCTTGGGTTTATGTCAGACTTCTGTGTTATGGGACAAAGTAGTGTCTCTGCTTTGCCAACTGTGAGATGGGTAGGACTCAGAGGTCAGGGGAGGCACACAACCTGTCATCATTACCCCTCCTGAAGTCTTTTGGAAGTTTGGGACTAGGTGGTAGCTTCAAATGGTGCAAGCTCTTTCCATGGCTCCATGCTTGTTCACTATATTTTGCCCAGAAAAAATGACAGATTGGAAAGAATACTACTCAGATATGCAGGCAATAATCATACAGGCGGGGCCGGGCGGTGGCGCTAAAGGTAAGGTTCCTGCCTTGCCTGCACTAGCCTTGGACGAACTGCGGTTCGATCCCCCGGTGTCCCATATGGTCCCCCAAACCAGGAGCGACTTCTGAGCACATAGCCAGGAGTAACCCCTGAGCATTACTGGGTGTGGCCCGAAAACCAAAAAAAAAAATCATACAGGCAATAATCTTTCAAACATCCTGTTCTTCCCAGGACTTTTATTTTTCTTCTATTTTGCATGTCTTAAAGAGTCTATTGCAAAAAAAAAAAAAAGAAAGAAAGAAAGAAAAAAAAAGCCTATTGCAGATGCTCACCCATCTCTCCAGAGCGAAAGAATGGTTATATGGTTATATATATATATATATATATATATATATATATATATATATATATATATATATATATAATCTCCCTTTCCTGGGCTTTCTTCAACTAGGCCCCAGATTGCTAGCTCTTTCCTTTCTTTTTCAAAAGTTTCTACTTAATTTAGTCTTGGTTGCCTGAGTACAAGAACCAAGAACCCTGAGCATGCTTTAAAATTTTGACCAAAGAATAGTTGAGTGCTGGCCTCCAGAAATGCCACTAATCATGAATGGGTTGTTAATGGCCAACTCTTCTGACAAAATCTAGGAAGTAGAATGCAGATGTTTCATCTGGAGAAGGCTTTAGTTTGTAAAATGTGAGATTGCAATGGGACAAAACTTCTGCACAACACTGAGTTCTCTCTGTGGATGAATTACAGTCCAGGACTAAGATTTGGTAAATAAACAGGTCCATGGATTGGGGGTGGAAGGGACTTTACTTGGGAGAATAAGTCTCATTCCACTGGAGAGGATAGCTTGGATTAAAAAATGTTGTTAAAGCTCTTTAATTTTTATCTACTTACTTAGGTAATATCAATTCATTACTTTGTAATAATCTCCCAGAAAACAATACACTTTTCAATATAGTAGTAAACTTTCTTCCTCTTTCATTTAAAACAAATAAAAATTGAAATATAGATGAGTGGTTCTCACACGTAAGTACTCTCAAGTTGAAACCATTTTTTCTTGAACAGAAATAATGTCGAGCTTTAAGTTTTCATTTTATCTGAAAGCATTTATTTTAAGTGATTACACTGAGATAAAAGAATTATCAACCTCAGCAGTTTCAGATGATGAAAAAATTACAGTTCTGTATGGAGTCAGTTTGCCAGTTTGACCAACAAATACAAAGGACAAGATTCCTCTAGATTTTTCAAGTCATTAATTCTCTTCAAAGGTGAAAAAACCAAACTAGACAGGAATGCTCGCCAAATAAGGAGCCTAATACTTTATTTATTTTTGGAATGTTCCCAAGGTTTGTTTGGTCTAATATCCATCCAGGAGTTTATGGGGGAAACACATAAACTTTGATTTTCATTCCCAGGATCAGAAACCAAAGGCGCAAAGAACCATATGTTTTGGGCAAGAGTCACAAAATTCTTGCTATTTGAATTTCAGGATCAAAAGAAGAGGTCACATCAGGAAATTCTCCTACATTTCTCCTGTAGCAGCTATTAGAATAATAAGTAGAATCTTAAGTAGTAAAAAATCAGGGGATTTTAAACAATAATAAAATTTCTCCTCCCTAAATATGTCACATATGGTTAAAAAGATATTTTTGAAAAATGACATCATCCTAAGTCGTGTCTCTGATGGAGACATTTGTCCCTCAGGAAATGATGCTGTTTTGGGAGTTTGGGAGAAATGTAAAGACATCAGAGCCTTGTGGAATTGACAGTCTGGTATGCACTGGGCTGGGTAATGTTAACAAGGCAAACTGAGAGAGTTTCCCAAATCAATAGACTTCAAGTGAACAGCTAAGGTCAGGCCATGAGATTGGGGTGATGTCCTGACTGCGTTGTCTGCTAGATGACCGCTCCTTGAGCAGTAAGAAATAGTTACAGCTAACTCTTTTTCAAACAGAGTAGGCCAACAGCAATTAAATAAATGATTTTTAATTTATTGAAAGGACTAGAGAGATAGTACAGAGGGTAGGGATCTTGCCTTGCACATAGCTGACCCAGTTTTGATCCCTGGCACCAGGTAATTCTTGGAGCCTCCATTAGGAGTGATATCCGAGTTCAGAACCAGGAGTAAGCCCTGAGCACTACCAGGTATGGTCCTAAACCAAAACAACAACAACAACAACAAGAAACAACAACAGTAAAGAAATTTTAAAAAAGAATGAAACTGTCTACATGAAGAATCCAAAAGCACAAGTAAAAGACATTTCCAGAAAGTTGTGCTGTTACTTGGTGGTTTCTCAATATATAAAATGAGTGTCTATCTTGCCTTTGCATTGATCACAGTGAGATGTGTAATATTTTGCTTCTTGTTTTTGGTCATCAAATAAAGGACCTAAAAGCAGTTCTTTCTTGGGGTGGAGGGTGGGGTAGCAGAACCTGTGATGCTCAGTGGTTACTCCTGGCTATGCGATCAGAAATCGCTTCTGGCTTGGGGCACCATATGGGACGCTGGGGGATCAAACCGTGGTCTGTCATAGGTTACCATGCACAAGGCAGACGCCTTACCGCTTAGCGTCACTGCTCCAGCCCCCATAAAAGCAGTTCTAAGACTTGGAGCCTGCAAGATCTGATTAGGACTTACCATCCTTTGTACTTTGCTTTGGTGGAGAAAGCACAGAGTCTTCTCTGGACTGTGGCTACAGGATGCAAATACCACCAACCAGCTGATCTTTCTGCTCTCTGCAGAGAAGAGAGAAGAGATGATATATGAAATTGTACTTCGAGGTTCTCGGCTGAGCAGCAAGTCCTGTAATCTGATCCGGGTAAAGCCTGGATGCTGACTTCCCCTGCTAAAGTTGGAACCCTCTAAGCAAGTATGGATTTTCTGCATATTTAGTCCAGAAACCTTTCTTCCACATAGATTACTGTCAACTGTCCTTTCAGCTTTTTCTTCCAGGGCCCCTCAAATTTTCTCCCAAAACTCCTGACCTACTGAGCCCTGCAACCCACTATTTATAAAACCCTCCTGTGCCATTATGCACATTATTATACAATGATGTCTTTAGCTCCAATTTGTAGCTTTTTTCTTTCTTTTCTGTTCTTTTCATCTCTCCACCCTTTCTTTTTTTTCCTTTTCTTTTTCACTATATTTTTTAAATTAAATTTTCTTGAGATAGAGTTAAAAAGTTGTTGATAGTTGAATTTCAGTCATACAATTTCAACACCTATCTCTTCACCAGTGCTTATTTCTTGCCACCTATTTCCCCTGTTACCCTCCCTTTTCACTTCCCAGCATGCCTCCATAGCAGACATTTTTCTTTTCTTTCTCCCTCCCACTTTTTCCTTTTAGGCACTGTAGTTTGCAATACTGTTACTGAAGGAGTACCATGCATATCATTTCACTTCTTCTCAATTCCCAATTCTTGTCCAGAGTGATCATTTCCACTTATTAGTGCCATAGTCGTTCCTTCTCTGTCCTAATTGCATGTCCCCTTATAATTTCTATTGTTATTGAGTATTATTCTCATATTGTGGCATTTTCATCTTTTAATAAAAATTAAATTTGTAGCTTTTACACTGGTTATTCCCTCTAGATCAGTCTTCCCTTCAACCTACATTGTTCAACTCCTGCTGCTCAAATGTCATTGAAAATCACTTACCCTTGCCCTTTTTAAATAATTACAAGCCTGATCATCCCCCCATTCATTATCTTTCTGACCCCTTTTTGAAAATGTTCTCTTTACATCTTGGTTAGATAATAGTATAGTACTACAACTATGAAAAAGTGTTAAAAATTGATGGAAGAGAAATGTTATAGAGATAATTTTGCATTGTATACAAATGTGAAGATATTTTGTTGTCCATGTGAAACTAATATAATGATGCATCTGTCTATTACACTTCAAGAATGGTTTCCTTTACACTTATCATCTTCAATGTAATAGCTGTGGTACATATTTATTTGCTTCATTCTTAGTGTTTGCCTTTCTCCTTCATCCACAGAAAAGCTTTAGATATGGCAGGGATTTTCTGTCTGTGCTGATGTATTGCAAACACCCCTGCTTGTCGAAGTGAATACATAAAGGCATCCTGCAGGTAAGAACTGTATCCACAATACACTTACAGCTACTCTTGCAGAATGGAAGGCCACTGACCTCTATATAAACCTGATCTGGGAAATACGTGTAAAATTTATTCACTTCTGAGTGAACACATTTTGACCTCTCAGTTTCAGAATACCAATGGTACCATTCTAAATCGACTTTGCACAAAGCAAGGTTGAAGCAGACTGTGATTCATGGTTTAGTCATTTCTCCTTTTCACTGAAGCCATAAATGTTCTGGCATATACATTTCTATCAGGTATTATACCACACGGACACTGCTTATTCAGGCAAAGTTGCTTACTGGATAGTGGCCCTTTTCTACTTCAGACTGGATTAAAACTCATACACTGGAAGATCAATTAAATGTGTCTGTGCTGAATGGCCATTTACCTCTGGTACTCTTGTCCTACTATACTGCCTGGTACTAAGCAAGAAGAAAGATTTTTCTTAAGAAAATCCAAATTTACTCTCCTTGTAAACACTTTTAAAGCAGCATTGCTGACATCCTCCTCTGAATTTTTACAAGGGATTCCAGGCTTCCTGCTCAGGGACAAGGGGACAGTTGACAGCAACACAGGTCCTGATATTGTGTGTTCTTGACAGAGGCATGTGACTTGAGGCTTTTGGCTGTGAAACACAGGTCTGTGAAGACTGAACCTACAATAACAGAAAGTAAGATGAGGAAGAAAACAAAGCTGAAAGAGCATGCACAGAATTCCCCATACTGAACACCATGTATAACTTATGACATATTTTAAAGAAATATTTAAAAATAAGATGGGTAGCTTTTACATTTATCAACATGAAAGATAAGTTGCCGTATTTAATATTCTCAAAATAGTCTTGAGTAACCAGTACTTAATACCTGCTAACTAGTGAGAAATCTATTAAAATTAATTTTCTACACAATGATTTATTTTAATTTATTTAATTTATTTAAAAAAATAAATGTGTCAAGCAGGAATAAAAGCCTGCAGTGTCTGCTTACAAAGGCCTCCCCTGAATCCACTTATTCACCATGTACTCATTCAGGGGTGATTATATTGATGAAGCTTATTCATCTTTGGGCACTCTATGTTGATGGGGGACATGCCGTGAGGATAATATGGTCCTATTCTTGTCCTCTTAGGGAAAATTAGGGAAATATATGAAACAAATTGACATTTAAATGACACAATTACCAACTGTGATGAAGAGTGTTGAAGGAGATGCAAACTGCTGGTGTCATAGTTAGGCAGGAGGCCTTAGAGCTGAGATCTGGGCATTAGGTAGGAGACACATTTTTCCTACAAGTACACACTACCCACACACATCCACACATGCAACATGCAGATATTCACATACAATATACAACATGCACATGCCTTCACATTACACATTCAGACAACAGAAATACCATCCACACGTTCATACATAACACAGGCCTGATGCCTACTTTGTTCATTACACAAGCACATGACATGTTCTTAATATGAAGACACTGAAGTCTTTACCTTGAAATTTCTGTTTTGATTTGTTCACTACATTTTACCATAATGTATTTCATGAAAATTTTATTGGTCAATTTATCGTGCTTTTCTACAAAGAAGAAAACTAATAAATTATATTTGTTGGATTTTATCAATATATCACAAAGTTTCTTCTGCCATGTGTTCTCCTGCCTTGTGTACACAACTGTTTGGAGTAGTCAAAATGTATTATAGAACAGTTATGCATTTTTATCAAGTAGAACATAGCTGGAGAGGCAAGCAGTAATGGAAAAGGAGCAGTAGGAAAGTTGGCATATAGGGAAGTTCTAGCATGCATTGGACTTCTAAGGCCTCCCTCGGGGGTCAGTGTTCTCCAGACAAAACCTGGAGGTTTGATGCTGAGGGATGACATGAGCATAGGTGGGGGGGCACAAATGGATCAGCAGGTAGACTAAAAATGATGAAAAGTAAGAAGCCAGGAAGGACACCAGACTTTCAGCATGATTACTTCATGCTTCTCTAACATCACAAATAAAAATGCTTCATGAAACCTCAAACTTTAAAACAGACTTGAACTACTCATGCTCTAGTCATATCGTAGTCTACTGGTCCTGAATGAAATCTAAATAAGATATTCTCTCAGCCTCTAAGAATGTGGCTTTTCTTGTTTTCTATAGAGTTGATTGAATAGTAGCATGCCTTCTTATCTTCTTTTTTTTTTTTTTTTTTTTTGGTTTTTTGGGCCACACCCGGTAACGCTCAGGGGTTACTCCTGGCTATGCGCTCAGAAGTCGCTCCTGGCTTGGGGGACCATATGGGACGCCGGGGGATCGAACCGCGGTCCGTCTCCTAGGCTAGCGCAGGTAAGGCAGGCACCTTACCTCCAGCGCCACCGCCCGGCCCCCTTCTTATCTTCTAAAACCACTCCTCATGTTATCTGGCAGAGACCTAGAGTTAAATGTGTTTAAAAAATACTGTAAATTAACATATAAAACCAAAGTATACAGTTTCTGATATGATCTGATGTTCCTGATGAAAGCAATAAAAATATTTCTTTTTTTTCTCTGTTCTTTTTTATTTGGTTCTGGGGTCATACAAAGCAATGCTCTGGCTCAGTGTTCAGGAGTCACTCCTGGTAGTGCTGGTGATCAGATAGGTTACTGGGGATCAAACCTTTCTGTATGCAAAGCTTATCTTTAGTTTGTTGAGCTCTTTCCAGCTACTCGAAATGATTTGTCTATAGAAAAAAAACACATCAACTATGTAAGGCAATCAAAAATACAATGAGATAGTGTGCTAATAATATCAAAGACAATAGAGACCTTGGGCGAGAGGATCAGTCCATGGTAGGAAGCTTGTCACAAATAGCAGGGAGTGCAGTCAGTGCAGAGAAGAGACCACTATGGAATGATAATTGGAAACGACAATGTCCAAAAATGGACAAGAACTGGTCATTGAAAGGAGGTACTGTGATATGCATGATACTCCGCCAGTAACAATATTACAAACAATAGTATCCAAAAGAAACAAAAGGTAAAGAGAAAGAGAAATAGAGAGTGGGGTAGGTGGAGACAATGGGGGGAAGGGAGGGGAGAAACTGGAGACATTGGTGGTGGGAAATATGTATTAGTAAAAGGTGTTGTACATTGTACTACTGAAACTCATTCATAAGCAACTTTGTAATTGTCTCTCATAGTGATTCAATTAAGAATGTATTGATACAAACATTTAAATGCAAAAAATAATATAAGATATATTTCAACCATACGGTTCTATCTTTGACTCATAAGGGCAGGTTGTTGTTTTCTTAAAATTAAAAAGAATACCTATAAAACAATTCCATTCACAATTGTACCTCAGAAAATCAGATACATTGGAGCAAACTAAACTACAGAAGTAAAAGAGCTATATAAAGACAACTCCAAAACATTGCTTCAAGAAATAAAATATGACACAGAGAAATAGAGACATATACTCTGCTTGTGGATTGGGATGAATAATATCATTAAAATGTCAATTATTTGTACCTTAAATATTACTGTGAAAGACTTGTAATTCACTTTGATTACAATACAATTGTTTTTAAAAAAATGTCAATTCTTCCTAAAGCACTGTACAGATTTAATGCAATCCCTATAAAAATTCCCATGACATTATTCAAAGAAGTGGATCAGATGCTACTAAAATTTATATGAAGAAATAAACATCCATAAATAGTTAAAGCCATTCTTGGCCAAAAAAAATATTGGAGGAATCACTTTCACCAATTTTAAACTGTACTATAAAGCAGTAGTCATAAAAACAGCATGGTATTGGAACAAAGACAGACCCTCAGATCAATGGAGTAGACTTGAGTATTTTGAGATTGACTCCCTGGACAACAAATTAGTATTTGATAAAGGTGTATCACATACAAAGTGGAATAAGGAAAACCTCTTCAAAAAGTAGTGTTGGGAAAACTGGTCAACTACATGCAAAAAAAGAACTCAGATCTCTCCTTAACTTCTGCAAAAAAGTTAAATTAAAATGAATTAAAAACCTTAATATCAGATATAAAACCATAAAGTAATTAGAGAAAAATGTAGACAGAACACTCTATGACATTGAAGTTACAGACATTTTCAAGGATGAAACACCACTAAGCAAGCAGGTTGGAGCAAAGATAAACAAATAAGACTACATCAAACTCCGAAGCTTCTGTACCTTAAAGGAAATAGTGACTAGGATACAAAGGCTACCCGTGGAATGGGTATTCACCCAATACCTATAAGATAGGGGATTAATATCTAAGATATATAAGGCTCTGGCTGAACTTGACAAGAATTTGAACTCTCCCAAAAATTGGGAGAAGAAATGAACAGACATTTCCTCTAAAAAGAAATACAGATGGCCAAAGGCAAATAAAAAAATTCTCCTCATCACTAATGATGAGGGAGATCCAAATAAAAACAATGAGATTATCATCTTATACCACAGAATAGCACACAACACTAAAAAAACAAGAACAGCCACTGCTGGCATAGATGTAGGGAGAAAGGGTCTTTCATTCACTGCTGGTGGGAATGCAGGCTGGTCCAGCCTTTTTGGAAAACAGTATGAACATTCCTCAAAAAGCTAGAAATTGAGCTAGAAATTGAGCCAGCAAAATATGACTCCTAATGATATACCTCAGGAACAAAAAACCACAATACAAAAATATCCTCTGAGCCTCTCTATTCATAGTATATTGCTATATACAATAGCCAGAATATGGAAGCATCCCAGGTGCCTGACAACAGATGAGTGACTAAAGAAACTGTAAATCTACACAATGGAATATTATGCGGCTATTGGAAAAAATAAAGTAATAAAATATGTGGATGTACATAAAGACTATTATGCTGAGTGAAATGAGTGGGAGGAAGAGGTAAAGACATAAAATAATCTCACTCACTTGTGTGATATAAGAAAAACAAGAAAGAGTATGGTAATAATACCCAGAGACAATAGAGACAAAAGTTTTCCAGCCCAGGGTAGAAAGCTCTCCACAAAGAGCTGTGAGAGTAGTTAGAGTAGAGAAGGGTCTACTAGAACAGTAATAGATGGAATTGATTGATCTGGACAAGAGCTTGTTGCTGAAAGGGCAAGACAGGCAAGACACCCTTCCATTACTAATAGTTAAAACCACAGAGTCAAAAAGGAAAGGGGGAAAGAGAGTGAGGGAAAATGAGAGAGAAGCAATATGCCTGCCCTACAGCAAGTCAGTGGTGGGGGTTGGGAGAGGAGGGAAATGGGAGACATCGTGATGGTGACAGGAAGAGTGCACTGGTGAAGGATGGTGTGCGTTGTATGACTTAAATCTAATAATGAACAAATTTAAAACCACAGTGCTTAAAAGAAGCAAAGAAGAATTAAAAAGAAACACTTTAATTTTAAAGTTGCATATGCTAAACTTAAATTTATTTTAAAAATAAAATAGTGATTTTAGACTTCCATTTTTCAAATGCTGTTACTAAAATACATTATATATAATGTATTTTATATATATGTATATATATATAGTTTTTGTTTTTTTGGGCCACACCCAGTAACACTCAGTGATTACTCCTGGCTATGTGCTTAGAGCTTAGAAATCGCTCCTGGCTTGGGGAACCATATGGGACCCCAGGTGATCAAACCGCTATCCTTCCTAGGCTAGTGCTGGCAGACGCCTTACCGCTCCATGTCACTGCTCCAGCCCCTGAAATACATTTTAATTAAAGAAAAAAAAAAGAAAGAAACTCGCGTAGTTGCCAAATAAAATACAATAGAGTTTATAATAAAAGCAATAGAACAGATTTCATTTTTCTTTTTCCCAAGGAAAATTTAAGACCTTCTTAGATTTTATTAACAATTACTTTTGGATATCTTAACACAATAAAATGTAGCAATATAATAATTGAATCATAGTGAAATTATGTATAACACAGTAACTCTAGCAGAAAACTTTGTATTTAAAGGTTGCTAAAAGAATTGATCTGAATGGTACTCATCATATAAAGATATGTGTGTGTTGACATGGTGATAACCAGACTTGTTGTGGTGATCAATTTGTAATATATGCAAATATGGAATCACAATGTGGACCCGAAAATAACAAGAAGTTTTATATCAATTACATCTCAACAACATTTTCTAAGATTAGCATGAACCCACATTTCTATTAATTATCATGTTTTGCTCTAAAAACTAAAATGATTTTTAGCATCCTACTTTGGAAATTCTCCTCAAGTGACTCAGTAATCATTGCAACTTCTGAGGGAATTTTTCAAATTGTTTTCAAGTGCATTAACATTTTTATGCATATTTAATTTAAAAATTCATGAAGTTGACATAATGATACGTTTTGTAGACATTTAATGAATCATTTATAAATGTTAATTTGGTGGCTTTCCTTTTGATTTTTGTTTTGCGATGTTGAAAATGTAGTCTAGGGCCTGTGTACTGTGGCGTCCACTGTGCAGTTTCTCCTGCTCTCAGCAAGTCTTTCCTGGGCCTCACATTCCCTCTTGTGCCTCTGGTTTTGTATTTTGTAAAGTGAGGACACAAACCTCCTTCATTTTGCACCTGCAGTTTTGAAATCTGAAGAGTGAAAGAAGTTTTCAGATAAAATCTGGCCCAACTCAGCATGGGGCTATTCATTCTCTTTTGTTTTTTCTCAGAGGATGAATAGAGCATGTTTCAGACTCTGAGTTTTCACCAGGTTTGGTAAAAGGACTGAGTTAATAAGAAATTTCTATATCCTGTTTCTGTTCTAAAACAGAAAAAAAAAAAGCCTATGAGTTCTGGAAGGATCTTGGGTCAACTTGTTTCCAGTGAGGCTCATGAACCTATGACCATGCCCTCATCAGAAGGATGGAAAGATGTCACAAGTCAGGTTAAATTAGCTCTTTATCACTTGGGCAATCAGAACTACTACAGATCCCCAAATCCCAGGCCCTGCCTTTTCCCCAACATCTAGCTATACTTATATTATTTCTTTTGATGTTGTTGTGAATGTAAACTACTTTTTAGTCTGGGTACCACTCCCAGTGGTACTATGCTCAGAGGACCATTCAAGTGCAGATAATCAAAGTTGCATGCCCCTGGTGTTACAACCAGCTGTTCTTGGAGCCGATCTCCTTAAAATCTCTGGAAGGAATGGTGGACAGCATTGAAAGAGTTAGCTGTGTTCTCAATTTATCAGTGTTCATGATAAGGGATGATTTATTTACACTCTTCTCCCTGGCATTTAGAAAATGATGAGTTGAATATTCAAGAGTGAGCTAAAGTTAAATGGAAATGTATTCTTTAAAATGCATCAAAGAAATAGGAACAAAATCCCAAGATGGAACAGGATTATCACCATTTCTTCCTATTCTAAAATGAGTGATGTGACAACCAACCGCTTTCTCTCCCTCCCTCTTTTCTTCTCTCCCTCCCCCACCTTTTACATGGAAGGAATGAGGCTCATGAATTTTCAGGGGCTGGGCTTGTATCTGGAAGACACCTGGGTTAGAACACTGAACCACACTCAGCAGCCAAAGAAATCCTATTTCCAGGACATAGTGCTTATGGTCTGGACTCCTTTGGAGAGTCAGAAAAGGTCCACTCAGGCACATGTGACTCCACAGTTTTGCTGTTTAAAAGACTCAGATGAGGCCAGAGCAGTTGACCAGTGAATAAGGCACTTGCCTCACACCACAGCTGACAAATGTTCAATCCCTGCACCCCAAAGGGTCTCCTGAATGTACCAGGTGTGATCCCTGAGTTCAAAGCCCGAGTAAGCTTTGTCTGCATCTGAGTGTGACCCCAAGACAAAACAAAAGGCTAAGTAGGAAATTCAACCTGTCCAGAAAATGAATGATCACACATAATCTCTTACAAAGCCCAGAAGCTTTCATCAACCCAGTAGAGTCAAAGCCCCAAGAGGTGTTGGGAGCCAGCATCCATAGGCCTAGGATAGGCAGCCAATACTCATCCTGGTCCTCTTGGGGGACAGAACTTATTATTAGAAGGAGTGAGGAATCTGTGCAAGAATGCACACAACATTGTGGGAGATGAGAAATCAGACTGTTGACCATAAAGAACATGAGAGAGTAGTATACACTTACACACATTCACAAAAGCTGGCCAGACTCCACAGACCTGAGAACTAAACATGTCAGTGTCAAGACACTAAGTGGCAAGAAACGAAACTCATTCTCCCTAACTCCAATTTTACCTTTTCTTCTGTTTATATAGTTGTCACACTTCTCCTAGTCATTGTGTTAGAAACCTAGGATTTAAGACCAAATTCTTGACTCCCTTAAATCCCCAATCTCTTGCAAAGGGACACATAGATGATGCTGGTTTTAAGGGAGACCCTGAAAAGAATCAATTGGGTCATCCCCTGGTCTTCAAACATTATTCTTTGCTATGCCCCACATCCTATAGTAGGATGGGGACTGTCTCACTTACTTAATGGCACCACAACTCCATCTGTACAGATTTAGGGTGTCTTCCTTACCAGGATGCCTTCAGGTCCTCTGTTTCTTCTTTCACTATCTTTGGCAAAGAAAGTGCTGAATCTTCTACTTCCCCAACTACTTCTGGAGTATGAAATTGCATTTATCAAAAATATAATAACTATTTGTTATCCCTACTTATCTCACCACACTCTAAAGGTATTTTTTTGGGGGGAAGACAATGATTGGAAAATTCTAGTTTTGGAGACTGGTTGGCTCCCAACTTTGTTGTTTGATATCAAATAAAGTGCTACAGGGGCTGGAGAGATAGAATGGAGTTAAGGCATTTGCTTTTCATGCAGAAGGTCATTGTTTCAAATTCCGGCATCCCATATGGTTCCCCGAGCCTACCAGGAGTGATTTCTGAGCATAGGACAAGGAGTAACCCCTGAGCACTGCCGGGTGTGACTCAAAAACCAATAAATAAATAAATAAATAAATAAATAAATAAATAAATAAATAAATAAATAAATAAATAAATAAATAAAGTGCTACAGTTATACTTCCTTTTACTCAGGGGAGTCATTCCAATATTCCTATTGGATAAAACCACTAAAGGTTTGAATATCATGGTACTGGAACAATAGCACAGAGGAAGGGCGTTTGCCTTGCATGCAGCTGACCCAGGACGTACTGGGTTCAATCCCCGGCATCCCATTGGTCCCCTGAAACTTCCAGGAGCAATTTCTAAGTGCAGAGTCAGGAGTTACCCCTGAACATCACCAAGTGTGGCCCAAAAAGAAACAAAAAAATGTTTGAATAACATGTGCATAAAACATTTTTTATTATAGGATAAGGCTCAATTTATAAAGTAGGCACAATAGCAGATTAATAATAATATCTAAAACTAAAGTAGAACAATCATAACAAAATAAAAAAATGTGTGTGAATGTGATATGGTAAAATAAATGATATTTGGGCACCAATGTTAACTGTGGGTAACTGAAACCATATAAAGCTACTGCAGATAAAGTACTAGTATGTAAATCTAAGTCGATGATGCCATAGTTTAAAGTGACAAGTTTGAGTAAGTGCTTGACCTATTTAATGCATGCTGTCTAGTAATGAGTAGTCTTATCTTTCCACTAGGAGAGCTCACAACTCACTCCTGACAGTCTTCATTTGGAAAAAGTGAAGTGGGAAGCAGGTGAATGCCAGATTGGATTCTGCCACTTCACTTTTTTGATCTGGATTGCCCCTTCTCTGTGTTTCTAGAGCCAATCAGTAATAAAAGAAAAAATCCCTTCCCAATGTTGGTACAGCTGAGCTGCAAGGACACAGAGTTCTGATGGCCTAGAAGGCCAGAGAAAAAGACCACAGGAAAAAACATATTTTTCCTCAATATATTTGGATATATTTGTCTGGTGCATGCCTTTAACTTGTCTTCCCTTGCATTCTACTTGCTCTCTGGTGTGTTACTAGAAGCTGAACTAGCATCAAGAAACATGTGACCATGAAAATGGAACAGTGAAGACAGTGTTAAATAGCAGCTTTGGATTTCTGACAATTTTACTTCTGTGGAAAAAATATCCTCCAGGATGTTCAATTCAGTGGCCCATTGGTGGAGGGGGGCAGAGGGAAGGACTTATGCAGCATTTCATATGCCTTATGGCTTACATTGACATCATCGTCTTATCACCAATCTCCTACTCTTAGGTTTATTCCGTAGGTTGGTCTGTTAGTCACTGTGTTCATATGCCATGGCCATTGCTCTTCTCTTGAATTTCCTCCATGTTTGCCAAATCTTCCCTCTCCATCCCAGAATGGACTTTCCCACTATGAATCTCTATGGCACTTGAAGTTCTAGAGTTCATGATTAGTAACATAATACTTCTTATAATTATTTTCATATAGCGATCTTATTGTATTTCCTTTTATTGCTTTTTGCTAATGTGCACAGAAGATACTGTGTGTTTTATAAAATGAAAGTTTGATGCAATGCTGCACTGAGCATTTTATATATACATACAGATAGCAAATATACAGGGTTCCTTTTCTTCCAACCATGTGTTTACTTTGTATCTCTGTGTCACATTTTGCTAACTCTTACAATATTTTAAGGTTTTCCTGATTATTTTATTCATTATAGTGGTTTATAATTAGTGATTCTTGATGTTACTATTTATCCTTCTACCAGGAAAACAAACATTATTAGTATAGGCACATACAATGGTTAGCAGTTATTTTGCAATAAAGTTCCTTTCAATTAAAATCTGTAGGTTGTTTTAGGGACATAATATGATTTTACAATAGACTATAGCAGAGAATAAAAGTAACTCTTATCTGCACTGAGAAACTTAGTAATTTCTATGTCTTGCTTTTATCAACGTGCTCTGATACTGAGTGAATCCACAATCTTACAGAGACGTGCCTTCATGCTCCAGTCATGAATGAAAAGCTGAGCCTAAAACTGCTTTCACAGAGAAGTGAAGATTTTCTCTTGAGCTGGCCATGCTGTTGGTACTGTGTGATCTCATATGGCTGGTTCTGTCATGTTCTTTCCAGTGAACAAGTTGCCATAGCAGTCGTGGCTTGGGGCTTCCTTGTTTGCATTAGTCAGCAAAATGTCATATTTCGAAGCAAACCAAACCAGACTGAGTCTGTCTGAAAACTCCTCTCTTCTCTAAAGTCCTGTATCCTTGTTTCAGTCTCTTTCTCCAGTTGTAATTTGGCTGGGCAGCCTAACAGGGCCTCCTTGATCTCCACACTGCTTCACATGCGACAGAACAAACAGTAATATGTCACAAGGAGGAATGCATTTGGTCCACATGCAGCTTGCCACAGAAACTCCAATTCCATGAATCAGAGGCAGCAGAGATGAAAACTTCAATAACACAGTACAACTCTAGGGAAGTATTTTAATATGGGATGGAGGCGGAAATTAACTTCAGGGTTATAAGCTATACTTTAAAAGACAAACCCCTATGAGTATCAGTCAGCAAGAGGAAAGAAAAAGGTAGTAAAAAGGAGAACATTTCACTGTTTTAGGGTGACTTAGCTGACATGTTTTTCTGCTCTAAGTGTCTTTGCTTTTAGGACCCCTGCACCACCAACTCCCAGACAGGAAAATTCCCTCTGCCTCTACTGCACAAAGGGATGATTCAATACAGCCTGCAAAAACTTATGACCAAGGGGACATCAACCAACTCTAACTGGTCACTCTTACAGTTATTCCTAACATATATCAAGTCATAAATTTGGGGACTAAAATATATTTTTAAAAACTTCACTTTTAAAGATAAAAATGAAGTTATTGACTTGGGAGGTTGGTCATCAGTTGCCATGTTGTCTGTGTGCCAGAGCTGGTGATCCTGGAATCTCTGGATTTTTTCTCTGAAGTTGTATCTGGTTCTAAATTGCCTGACCTTTGGCTAATAACTATGTCAGAGGCTCCAGGAGTCAGTTTCTGGATTCTTCTCCTGGGATCTTTGAGTGCAGTTTTGGAACATTTATTCATAAGTTCACAATGCAGTTAAAATGAAGAAAGAAGCCCTTCTCTGTTTGTGTATTTCTTCTTCTTCTTCTTCTTCTTCTTCTTCTTCTTCTTCTTCTTCTTCTTCTTCTTCTTCTTCTTCTTCTTCTTCTTCTTCTTCTTCTTCTTCTTCTTCTTCTTCTCCTCCTCCTCCTCCTCCTTCTTCCTTCTTCTTCTTTCTTCTTCTTTCTCTCCTCCTCCTCCTCCTCCTCCTCCTCCTCCTCCTCCTCCTCCTCCTCCTCCTTCTTCTTCTTCTTCTTCTTCTTCTTCTTCTTCTTCTTCTTCTTCTTCTTCTTCTTCTTCTTCTTCTCTTCTTCTTCTTCTTCTTCTTCTTCTTCTTCTTCTTCTTCTTCTTCTTCTTCTTCTTCTTCTTCTTCTTCTTCTTCTTCTTCTTCTTCTTCTTCTTCTTCTTCTTCTTCGCTCTTGTTTGAGTTTGTTTTTGTTTTTGTTACACCCAGTAGTTCTTAGGACTTACTCTCAGTTCAGGAATTCTGTTTAGTCCTAGCAGAGCTCAGTGAACTATATGAGATTTCAGGCATCTAAATTAGGTTGCCATGTACAAGACAAGCATCCTGTCTACTGTACTTTATTCTAGTGGTGCATTTCTTGACCTTTGAGTTTATTTGGGGGCACTAAAACACAGCAAGGAACTTAATGGTCAGGTGAGAAAGGTGAAGATGGAAAAAACTGATAAAATGGAAATCCAAAAAGGATAAATCAACATCTCCATATTTTACTGGAAAACCTTTTCTAATGAACAATCACTTTGGCCATGCATTATATCCTACCACCATCTTCTGCTGTTGTCCCTAAATGGCTCAGGGTTGTCCTGGCCATTCTTCTTTCTTTGCACTGAGATGTGTAGATGAGCCTAGAGGCAGAAAACACTGTAGCCTCTGTTCTGAGCAACGCATTTTGGATCCTGATGCATGACCTCCCAGCCCCCAGCCACCTGTATTGCAACTGAATGCTCTTCCCAGAAGGAATGTTATTTGCACAATTGAAGGCATTGCATGCTTATAGCAATATTTTAAAAATTACCCAATACAGTACAAGAGTGATAGTATAGTGGGTAAGGTGTTTGCTTAGCATGTGGTCAATCCCCAGCCACCCATGTCATCTTTTAAGCACTACCAGAGTTATTCTTGAGTGGAGAACCAGGAATAAGCCTTGATCACCACTAGGTATAGTCCACAAAAGCAAAAAAAAAAAAAAAAAGAATATACAATTTTTATTGTCTTTCTTTTTTGGCATTCCCAAGAAGCTACTTTTAGTATACAGTGCCTATCCTTCAGGTCATTTTCTTTGTATCCAGAGATCTGTATACACATAACCAGCTCAGCACATGGCTATTGGCTGGGATGGATCATATGTTCCATCGTCCTTGCACACTTTTATGGAGATGCTTGCAGTAGCTGTCAGTAGTAGTGCCCCCTTGGATACCATGTGATTCCTTTACCAAATGCCCTGGTGCTCCAAGCCCAGCCTCTCCTGAGTGATGCTGGGACTGAGACTCAGAGTATTGTATTTTCCAGATCTCTTTCCACAGGGCTTCCAAATGGTTTCTGCCCAAGGGAGGTCTAGAGGGAGGCTGGCAGGTGGCAGGAGGGAGAAGGAACTTCCATCCTCCTTGACAGCTGTCTTGCTCAGCAGTAAGTAGTTCCAGTTTCTCTAAGTGCTGTCAGGACAGCTGTACATTATTTCCCAACCTTAAGTCATGTCCCTTACTTTGGCCCACGTACTATCTGTCCAGAACCCTGACCTTTGGCTTCTGCCAACAGCACCTTTGACCATACATTAGCAACTTTCTGAGTTCTTATTCTCTGGTCACCTCTACATCTTTTTCCTAGGCCTTTCCCAACTTACATCACTCTACAACTAATTATCTGTCTTATAATCTTCAGGTTTCAAATCGCTCATTTTATTCCTGTTTCTTAAATTGCATTATCTAACACTGATAAGATGATTTGGTAAAGCAAATTTAAAAAAATTTTTTTAAAAGAGGATGATGCCATTGAAGGAACATCCCCTGTTGGCCTCAAAGAAAACAAAAGCTCCCATCAGTTCATCATTGTTTTGCCTAGGTAATGGAAAACCTTCCCATCTGATTTGCCAGCTTTATATTTTTAAAGTGTTCTGACCCATTCCACCCTGATCAGTTTTTCAACTGCACCCTATTTATTGTCTGTTTATGTGTATGCATGAGTATATGTACCGGTCACCTCTATATCTGTCTAATGTTTGTCTGCAATGTATATAATGTCTGTCTATGTTGTATATAGTCCTTCACCTTTATATACAATCCTTCCTTTCCCCTCCCCTGCTTACCACTTTACAAATCTTTTTTCTATCCTTTCACTCTCTCACACCTAATCTGTTATTTCTCCCAATTTAACCCTTTTTAGCCTCAGTTCTTAACTCCTCAAGAAGTGGAAAGGCCCCCCCCCACCCCCCGCCAGCTGCCAACTGGCTCTCAAAGCTAAAAGATAGCCTCCCAGCCCTGTGGTATTGTTCCTTTTGGCATAGGCAGATTAAAATGGGAAAATCTTATGAAACACTTTAATTTACAGAGTTCCAAAAATCTCATTAAAACCCAGGCATGGTAAACACACAAAATCCCCAGGTACTGGCATGTCATAGTCAAACAGAAAACTGATGATGAAGAAAAAACCTTGGTGGCATAAAAGGATATATTTTATGGAGAATTCTTTCCATCACATATAGTAAATACTGGGTCCAGGGAAATTACAATGGGCAGAATGCATGCTTTGCTTTCTTGATGCCTGGGTAAAAGCCCTGACACTACCTGGCCTAGTGACCCCTGAGTACTGAGCTGGAAGTAGCTCCCAGCATTATCACTGAGTATGACATGTAAGCAAACCAAAACAAAACAAAAACCAACAATGAAATGAGTAACTTCACTTACATAAATGGCTATGAACTCAACATTTTATGCCTAACAAACTTTGTTTACAAAGTAGGGGAAAATTAAAAATTCTCATACATTTTTCAGTAAATTAAAGCTATTAAAGGTTTGTGTCAATAGAATTTTACTAGAAGAAACACCAAAAAAAGTTTTCAGTTGAATGAGACATGAGACCAGATGGACTTGAAGCTGTAGGAAAGAAAGCACAATACTGGAAATGTTAAATGTATGAAAAAGTTTTAAAAAATACTACATTTTCTCTCTTAACTTCTTAAAAGAAAAATGTTTAAAGCAAGAAAATATAGCATGGCATTCTATGATTTTTATTTCCTGTAGATGCAGCATAAAGAAAGGGGCTAATGCAATAAAATTCAAATTTTGTCACAACTTATGACAGGTGGTGTACATCAGCTCTACACAGATTTGATAAGCTAGAATGCCTATGTGTTCATCAGACAATTTACCAAGTAGATCATTAAATGTGATCATTTAGAAGCCAATAAAGAAATTCAGTTCATGCCCAAAAGAAGGCAGAAAGAGTGAAACAGAGAAACAAATCCCAGGTTGAACAAATAGAAAGTAAATAACAAAATGGTAAACTTAAATTCTTTCTTATAAATAATTACATTAAATGTAAGTGTTCTAAACATGCTAATAAAAATAGAGGTTGTTAGAATTTAAAAATAAAACAAGATACAATGAAATGTTAATGTAGTTCAGCAAAATGTCTGAGATTATCACTGGTTAATAATGCAAAGTACAACTAGATGTTCTTTACTAGTAATGCACTAAGTACTGGAACTTGCTGAAATTAAAAATGCAAAGAAAGACTCAAATCAAAACCAAATGAGTAATTACTTGAATCAAGAAGTCTCTAGAAAACAAAAGGATCCAGGTGGTCCCTCCCTTTCCACATCTGGGTCCCAGTTTTAAAGAACAGTTGTAGCTGCATCACTAATCAGGTTTTGAGTTTATCCTCTTTGGATTACAAGCCCTTTTCCTATGGATGCCATGCATGCATTTGTAGTTTACAAAGAAAAGTGAGCTCTGGTACACAGCCAAAGAATGAAAAAAAAATTACCACTTTCTTAGAAACGTACAGAATAAATAATCAAGGAGTTAGTTTAAATAAAATAAATTTGAATAAAATGAATCACTCTGCATTGAATTGACCAGTGTAGAACAGTCTTTTAAAGTTCATGCAGAATGTTCATAAAAGTTGGCCTTTTTTTCTAAGTTATAAAATAGAAACTATAAACTTTGAACAGATTAAAAATTACTTTCTATAGATAAACATAACAGAATTAAAGTAGAAATTTGCAAAATGAAATATCTAGAAAAATCCCAAATATTAAAAGTGATATGTTTCTATATACTTTATGCATTAAAGAAGAAATCACAAGGAATTATCCACTTTGGGGGGAGAAGATAAGCGGTTCCTAATGGAAAATGTATAATTTAAATGCCTATATTAGCAAAAAAGTGGGAGCCAGAGTGATCTGGAGTATGGAGTTTTAAAAGTCGATTAGCTAGAAAAACATTAAAACAATGAATACAAAGAAAATAAAGTCTTTCCAAAACTTTGATTAAACCCTATCAAGAAAAATCATGATAAGATTACATAAAACTCAAGTCATAAACATCAGGAATGCCATTATTAGATATAATATAGGCATTTGAGACAAATAAGGGAATTTTATAGATATATTTATACCAGAAAATTTGATAGCATCAATGTAATAATTCAATTCCTTGAAAATACAACTTAAAATTAATGGGTCCATGAAGAAATAAAGAGTCTGAATAGTTAATACTATATTATCAAAAATATTCGGCAATTCAAATTCATAGTCAAAATGTTGCCACAAAAATATTTTTAAATACCTTTCAAGTTCAATCAGCTAGTGAAAAATTCTCAAAGCTTTAACTTAAAGTTTCATGATTAATTGGAGTTTGTCCCATCTGAGTTCAGCATTAGGAATCAGTGAAAGTACTTTATTGTAGTACCTAAAAGAGAATAAGCATCTGATCACTTCAAACTAAAAAAAACTAAAACTAAACAAATATAGTAATATTAATTATTAAAACATTCTCAGAAAATTAGCCGTTGATGAAATTTCCTTAATTGATAATTAGACGATTATAAATAAGTGTATGTGTGAGAATAATAAGGGATCAGAGGGAAGACTTTGTCCTACCCTCATACCACAAAATCAAATTCCTTTGAGAGAAATAAATATGAATCTGAAATCAAATCCCTAAAGTTTTTATTTAATCAAACATTTCCTAGAAAGTGCAATAAAAATGCTAACCAGATAAGAAAAATGGATAAATTGAATTTTATAAAATTAAATTTGTATCTGATAAAGGAATTCTTTCTAGATGCTATAAAGACCATTTTAAAGTAAAAATACTAAAATCTTAATTAACAAAAAGAAAGTCCAGGTTTTAAAGAGATATATCACAAAAGACATAGGTGAATGGGCAATTAATTCATAAAAGGCTAGTATAATATCAAGGAAATGTAAATCATTGACACTTTTTTAGTCTCATTCATATAACTCACACTGTCAAGCCAGTAACTACTGATAAGGATCTGAAATAACTATAACTCTCATGCTTTTTGATGTCACTGCAAAGTGCTTTGACCACTTTGCAACAGTTTTCATAGTCATTTCTGATAACACAAGACATATATTTATGTACATCATGATGTATTAACTATGCTCCTAAATATTTACCTAAATCAGATGAGAATATATTTCTATGAAAAGATTTATACCAAATTTTTATGGAAGATTTATTCACATTTGCTAAAAGTTGTTATAGTTTATACATCAATAGCTGAATACAAATTATGGTGTATAATGCTCAGCAATATCAAAGAATGAATTACTTTGTTTCATGACCCCAGTTCAATCCCCAGCATCCCATATGATCCCATGAGCCTTCTAGGAATGATTTCTGAGCTCAGAGCCAGAAGTAACGAGGGCTGCCAAAAGCCAAAATTCAAAAATAAATAAAAATAAAAAAGAATGGATCTCAAAATATATTTGTTCAGGGAAAGATGTAGACATAAAGGTGAATGTTTGTTTCCATTTTATGATGTTAAAGAACAGGCAAAACAGTCTAGGAAATGGCAACCAATTTGCTTTCTGTCATTATAGTTTAAGATTTATAAGAAGGTGATATGTAAGTTATTACAAGAAATCACTGAATTACAGAAAGACTTAGCCAGTAGTTTGGATATTTGGAATTGCAACTCTACAGAGCATGGAAGAAATAGATATAGAATTCTTCAGGAAACATTCTTTCCCACCATGTCCTGCAGTATCTATTTCTCTAAAATACCTTCCATTGGTGCATCTTAGTCTGTCTGTCTTAGATCCTTACAGAAGCTCTGAAGCCTCCATTGTCACAAAAAAGGTCCCTTAGTCCTGCTATTTCAGGTCTGTGGCATATTTGTCACATTTGCTGAAGAATATTAATAGGTCTATGTGATCATTAAAGTTTACCAGTGCTGTTAGATATTAAATAAGCATTCCATCCTGGTGAGGACCATAATCTTAAAAAGCTGGGTGTAAAGGGAGGCATCTGATTAGAGAAAATGCTAAGAATGTATGAATAGCAGCAAACCATTGCTTCCCTACTACCTGATCTTGTATAATCTCCTCTTTCTAAATGGGGATTCTGGTATTTCCCTTCCTTATTTTCTGCTATTCCTAATTGTCTTCTTTAAAAGGTATTTCTATCTGAGTAATTATTAGACAATATTTCTTTGAAGTTCTGACTTCAAGAGATCAGATAATAACAAGCAGCCAACTTTCCTGCTCTTATTACTTGCTTTTGGACTTCAGCCCATTTTTTAGGCTTGCATATTAGGGTTCCTCCCCGATTTTCCATAATTCTGTGGGACTGACTTTCCCAGGGCATTTATATTAAGGACTCCCCAAGATCTCATATTTACCCCCGTAGTCCACTCAGGTGAATGAAAACCCACTCCCTCAGATGACTCTTGTTCTCTACATAGATTTCTAATATTGTGGGTTTCAAGGCCTAGGGCACTTTAAGTCCCTGTACATTTTATCTATTGCAAATTTTATTTATTTTATCTATAATTTATTGTAAATTTTATCTATTCTGAAAAGTTCCTAACAACTAGACTTACACACATACACACACACACACACACACACACACACACACACACACACACACACACATTTTCTCAAGCATTTCTCTGAAAGTCTAGGAAATATGTTGGTGGAAATCAGACAAACAGAAGTTGCACAAATTCCAGCAATGAGCTGAATTTTTGAGACCCAAGAGTTTGAAGATCACACCTGGATTACCTGATGACGAGATATCACCAGACCTACTTGCTGGGGCTCTCTTGGCATCTGGGAATCTACCTAGGTCAGGCAAAGGAGAAATTCCAGGCACCAAGAGCACCCTAACCTGTTATTTAAGTACTTCAGGAAATAACTTGACAGTCAAATTTTCTCCAAACATTCACCTCTCTGAGTTTGAGAATAAAGCTAGTCCCAACTTTGAACAGAACCGCTAAGTCCTTGCTTCAGGGCTTCTGACTTTATGCTCCTTATTTGCTTTATCTGCTAACATTTGTGGAAGGTTTTCTCCAAAATAAGCTATGTGCTAAGAACAAGCCTAAGGAAAGGAGTTAGCACCTCCCAATTTTTATGACTAAAGTTGAAGCTGGAAGCCCTCACAACTAATGTGATGATGGCCACTGTCCACCCTCCCTCTACTTCCAGCAGCACTTCCTTCACCCCCATCCCCATTCATATTGAGAGCAAATATTCATACCCAACAACTTTGGGCATGAAAGACCTCTGGGAGAATGCATGATGTTTAGTTTAACTCCTTTAAGAAGTTTATCCTGGACCAGAAGCTCTTAGTGTCACTTGGAAATTTGTTGAAATACAGGTTGCTAGTCTCACCCCGCAACTGACTGTACATTGAGTGTACCTTGAGATTAAAGTATAAGTGAAGATCTTTAGAACTACTGTCCTGAAATACCTGATCACATACAAAGAGCTGGCCATCCCCAAGAGCTGGTATTGGTTGAATAGATATGTACTGTGTGAAAGGCACTTAACTCTTCGCTTTGTTTGCTTGTTTTTTGGGCCACACCTGGTAATGGTCAGGGGTTAATCTTGGCCATTAGCTCAGAAATCGCTCCTGGCTTCGGGGACCATATGGGACGTGGGGGGATCGAACCGCAGTCTGTCCTAGGCTAGCGCTTGCAAGGCAGACGCCTTGCCTCTAGCGCCACCACTTTGGCCCAAACTCTTCGCTTTTTATAAGAAGCAGAGGTGTGAGAGCCATTTCACCACACTAGTAGAAGGTGGAGAACTCAATCTGAGACACACCAGAACACTCTCACACCAAGTAATTTTCTAATCATTAGAGATTAATTCTTTGACTGGCCTCACACAGAAGATAAATAGCGAAGATGTACAAGGAATGAAAGCCATACTCTCTTCAAGCAGACTGGTTAAGCTCTCAGGCTTGGTAGAAACATCTAACTTATTTTGTTTTGGTTCTCACCTGAATCTTGTACTGAGCCTTAGGCTTGGAATTCTAACTAGTTTTCTAGTCCCCTTTCCCTCTGTCTGGATGATTTGCAATGTTCCCTTGCACATTTTTTTTTCCTCTTCTTTCTGGGTACTGGGCATTCTGTTTCATCTTTTTTCTAATGCCTCTATCAGATCCAATCTCAAGCTCCACTTAAATGCCAACCATTAAACACATACAAGAGAACTGTCAAACTAAAGAGTGGCATTTGCAGTTATGCACCTTATGGCTATAACTCTAAAATTATTTTTAAAAAAACTAGACTAATAAAAAATATACCCATTTTAAGTGACATTTTTACAAATTGTGGTGAGCCACACATACTTATCATTTGCCATCTTAAGCCTTTTAAAATGCACAGCTCAGTAGATGTAAGTACACTTACATTGCTGCTTTTTTCCATCTTGATAAACTGACACTTTATAGACAATGAATAAAAATTCCATTTCCTCTCTCCCACAGTCCTTAACCACCACCACCACTTTATCTTCTATCTCTCTGAATTTCAGCTCTATAATACCTCACAAGTGAATCATATTGTGACTGGCTTGTACTTCACTTAGCTAAAGTCCTTCAAGTTTCAATCATGCTGTGATATGTGCCTGGATTTCCTTTCCTTTTTTGTAGTGAAATAATATTTCATTGTGTGACTGTAACATATTTTGGGTCCTTCCATCTACCTTTATGGACATGGCCTATTTTCACTTTGTGTCTCTTGTGAATAATGTTTCTATGAAAGTGAATACGCACTGTCTCTTTGAGATCCTGTGCTTGTGATCCACAAGTAAAATTGCTAGAACATTTGGCAGTTCTATTTTTAATTTGTTGAGAAACTGTCATAGTGTTTTACTTGCCAGCTGCATGCTCTATATTCTCACCAACAAGTGCGCATGGGCTCCTGTTTCTTTATACCTCAACCAGCACGTGATTTTTTAAATAGTAGTCATCGTAGTTGGTATGTAGTGAGAGCTCATTGTATTTTTGATTTTCATTTTCCCAAGGATTAACAATAGCAAACATATTTTATTTTATTTTTAAATATAATTACTTTATTTAAGCATCATAGTTACAAAATTGTTCATGTTTGAGTTTCAGTGATAGAATGTACACTACCCTAAACCAGTGTACATTTCCTGCCACCAATGTCCCCAGGGCAAACATCTTTTTATGTGCTTACTGACAATGTTTATATCTTCTTTGGAGAAACGTCTGCTTTGGATTTTTTGCTCATTGCCGGAAGTATCCTAGTTTCTTTTCTATATTCTGGATATTAACCGCTTATTGACCATAAAATTTTCATGTTCACATTTATATCTAGATGAGTGATTTCCTTCAAAGTATGTTTAATAATTTTCATCATGAAAAATGCCGGGTGCTGCAAAATGCTTTTCACAT
Source organism: Suncus etruscus (assembly GCF_024139225.1). Taxonomy (NCBI): domain Eukaryota; kingdom Metazoa; phylum Chordata; class Mammalia; order Eulipotyphla; family Soricidae; genus Suncus; species Suncus etruscus. The sequence continues at coordinate 58,972,786 of NC_064859.1, read as the reverse complement.
CAATTAAAGTGATCATATGCACCCTCCCTTCATTCTGTTGGTAGGTATATTACATTAATTGATTCTTTGGGGGGGTTTTGGGCCACACCCAGTGACGCTCAGGGATAGTATCTGGAGTATCAGGAGTACCTGGCTATGTGCTTAGAAACTGTTCCTGGCTTGTGGGACCATATGGGATACTTGGGGATCGAACCTTGGTAGTCCTGAGTCAGTTGTGTTTAAGGCAAACACCCCAGAAGTTGATATCACTTAATGACTTTAAAATTATTGTTCTACAATCATGTCTATTTGTTGCATAATTTTTCTTCATAGAATCTTACCAGGGAAGTTCTATAACTTCATTTTACAGATAACAAAACAACAACAACAACAACAACAACAACAACAACAACAACAAGAACGAGATTCTCATGACTTCATCTCTCCTGACAGCTGCCTAATATTCCATTGTGTATTTGTACCACAGTTTCTTTAGCCATTCATCTGTTGAAGTGTATCTTGGTTGTTTTCAGAGTCTTGCTATGGTAAATAGTACTGCAATGAATATAGATATAAGGAAGGGATTTTTGTATTGTATTTTTGTGTTCCTAGGGTATATTCCTAGGAGTGGTATAGCTGGATCATATGGGAGCTCGATTTCCAGTTTTTGGAGGAATCTCCCTATCACTTTCCATAAAGGTTGAACTAGGCAGCATTCCCACCAGCAGTGGATAAGGGTTCCTTTCTCTCCACATCCCCGCCAACACTGCTTGTTCTCATTCTTTGTGATGTGTGCCAATCTCTGGGGTGTGAGGTAGTAACTCATAGTTGTTTTGATTTTCATCTCCCTGATGATTAGTGATGTGGAGCATTTTTTCATGTGTCTTTTGGCCATTTGTATTTCTTCTTTGTCAAAGTGTCTGTCCATTTCTTCTCCCCAATTTTAATAGAATTAGATGTTTTTTTCTTGTAAAGTTCTGTCAGTGCCTTGTATATTTTGGAGATGGAATCTATTATGCTGAGTGAAATAAGTTAGAGAGAGAGAAAAAATGCAGAATGGTCTCACTCATCTATGGGTTTTAAGAAAAATGAAAGACATTCTTGCATTAATAATTTTCAGACACAAAGAGAGAAGAGCTGGAAGTTACAGCTCATCTCATGAAGCTCACCACAAAGAGTGATGGGTTTAGTTAGAGAAATAACTACATTTTGAACTATAATGAGAATGTATGAGGGAAATAGAAAGCCTGTCTAGAGTACAGGCTGGGGTTGGGTGAGAAGGAGGGAGATTTGGGACATTGGTGATGGGAATGTTGCACTGGTGATGGTGGTGTTATTTACATGACTGAAACCCAAACACAATCATGTATGTAATCAAGGTGTTTAAATAAAATATATAAAAAAAGAAGACAGAGAGAGAGAAAGCCCCCCAAAAAACAAAACAAAACAAAACAAAAGAACAAGATTCTCAAGAAGTTAAGTTATAGTCAAAGTCAAATGGAAAATTAAATGCTGAAATAGGGTCTAGTCACTAGGTCTTTTAACTCCTACTGGACCCTTGTTTCCAGGTGGTTTTTGGAGTGTCAAAGAAATCTCATCACCTGCAATAAAAGGAGCTAGCCAAGAGCTCAAAGATTTGTAGAGGTTTCAGATTCTAGTCAAATTAGCATTATCAGAGTCTTCCATGCCTTCTGTATTGGCTGGAGCTGAGGCTGCTATAGAAAGCATGTGTACACAGCTCTGTCATAGTCCAGGTCATAGCCATGACATACACAATCAGCACCTCCTGATCATTGTGTTCATCATCTCACTTTAGAGAAAGCTTCCAAATACAAATCTGGTGCTGTAGAGATTGGGACGATGCCATCTTTCACAAGCCCATTTTCCCAACTTTTTCAAAAAAGAGAAGGAACTCTCAAGCAAGTCATGTGGACACATACCACTCAAATGTCCTCCATTGTACTATTTCTCAAGCCTCTGCAATTGTTGTTGTTGTTGTTTTACCATTACCTAGTGCTAATGGCAAGGGAAGTCCTGGGGTCTCTTTTATAAAAACACTAATCCCATTGTGAAGACAGAGATATCCAACATGAAACAACCATCTCAAAGCCTTACTTACACCTCTATAATACTAGGTATGGGAACCAGTACTCAGTTTATTGCATTTATAGTTGCTATCCAATCTGTTGAGTCATTCATTTTAATTCTAAAAAGCGTTACTCATTTTTTCTACACAATGATTTACATAATTATATGATGTTTACTTCTTTGGAATATTTTTTTAATTACAATGTTATGGTCAAATTTTCTAAATGAAGAGAAAACTGACTAGACTATGCATGTTGTTATGATATTTTATGGGCAGAAACTCAAGTCAAGAAGACCTGAGAAGGATACTTTTAAAAATACACATTGTAAAATCATATTCTGTATTCCCTTTATTGAACTAAAGCTGGGGTCTCAAACTCGTGGCCTGCGGGCCACAAACGACCCTCCGTACAACATTTTGTGTCCCTGCCCTAGAGGAATCTTTTTTTGTTTTGTTTTGTTTTAGTTGTTTGGGTCACACCCCCCAATGTTCAAGGCTTACTACTGACTTTGTACTCAAGGATCACCCAGACTTTGCCTCCTGCGGCCCTCAGGTAAATTGAGTTTGAGACCCCTGAAGCATGTAATTTTTTCTAAGTGCCTTTCAAGGAAAATGTGGCAGAACATTTATGAAGACAATTTATTATGAGTTATATGTATTTCCAATTATTTAATTATATCTTTATGCCAAACATTGGTTTTTACAAGGATATGTTTAGATTTTCAGACTATAAGTGGGGCATATTAAATAAAATATTATCAAATACTTGCTTAAAATGCAACAAGACCTTAGAACAAAGGATGAGACTTCACTGACACAGAAGTGTCACATCAAATCATGATAGCTTCTCCTCACACAGGGCCTGCTGAGAACATGATGGAAATTTTCTGTCAAAACTCCCATCACTGAAGGAAAAACAAAGGTGATCTCTTCATTGATCATATAATCACAAGGACTTTTCCTAAATAGTTAGTTTTGCACAAATAATATAGTTTAAAAATCCAGCATGTGCCTCTAGTCATAATGTGGGGCTTTTTTTTTTTTTGAGTTGGTTAGACAATGTGAAGAACAGTAGTAGGTTGATATGTAATGTAGTAAAGGGAGGATGCCTAGGTAACATTTGACCCTGGAACATAGGAGGTGGAGAAAAGAAATCAAGGCAGGAAGGAAAAAGATGAGAAAGGAAAGTAATGGGAACTGAGGTCAGGACTTCAGTGATGTGAGAAAGGGGTATAGGTATATATATCCAAAGCATAGACTCAATAACTATGAAAATAGGAAATCTAAGCTGCAACCACCAAACTTTGTAATGTGCCTGTCAAGGTGGCAGATGGAGAGATGTGAGGGAAGGTGGAAGGTGAGAGATGATGAAGAGGGACATTCGTGAAGGGACTTGACACTGGTAATGAAATATATGTAAGTAGTGCTGAAATATATACTAAAACTCAAGGCAAGAGCAATAGTGCAGCCGTAGCGTGTTTGCCTTGCACGCAGCTGACCCAGGATGGACCTGGTTCAGTCCCCAGAGTCAATTAGGGCCATTCCTACCACCAGTGCTGACCTCCCTTTACTCTAGTTCTACACATGCATCCCATATTTTCACCCCTAAACCCAGTACTACCAGTGTAACAGATCTATTTTGTGTTTGAGTTGTTAGAGTTTGGGTCTCTTGATTCTATTGTCATTGACTTTCGCTTGGGTATTTAGATCTGATCATTTTTCCCACTCAGTGCTCCTGAAATTGCTTGTCCCTGGGCCCCATACAGTTATTTTTTAAATTTTCTTAATTTGTAGGAAGATATAGAAATATGAGACAGAACAAAATGATTCAAGTTCTAAGGTTCTATGAAAAAGGTGGGAGCCCCTATTTAGAATATAAATAAAATTAAAAGAAGGAAAAAGAGAGGGAGAGGCAGATGTGGCATTTTTTTTTTGCATAGGCACAGAAAATGTTGGGGTTAGAAAGGAAATTTCTTTGGCCTAAGAGTGTCTCCACTCATGAAGCATACTGTCAAAATACTAACTACAAGCTCCGGACATGTTGGTTGTCCAATTCCAAGGAGCTCTCTTTATGGTCCCAGAAAAATTTCTGCTCATTCACGGTTGTCAAAGTCAGTCTTCTGTAGTTAGAGATCTTGGTTTTTGCACAGATCCTAGGATAAAGCCTAGGATAAATTCTTTTTTGTGGTCCCAGAAAAATTTCTGCTCAGTCACATTTGTTGTAGTCAGTCTTCTGTAAGTAGAGATCTTGATACTTGCACAGATCCTAGAATGAAGAGTCTTCTGATTTCATCTCACCATTGGGTGGTGAGGTAGGGCAACCTGTTGCTGTTTTCTCATTGTCAGGGTGCCTCTTGAACCTACTCTGGAGAAAGTTGGTGTCAGGGCAGCATTTGGGTTTCCCCAAGGGGAATTTGGTACCTGATGCTGGTGCCATAAACTGTGCTGGTCTCAATGTTGGGATTTGAGGTTTGGGGTTGAACAAAGTCTGATCCATTGAGGCCATGACAAATGATCATGGTGAAAGGCACCATAAAATTTGTGAGTTTCTATTCCTATTAGAGTTAAAAATTTCTTTCTATATGTAAGATTTTGCCATTTTAAGTGTCCTATGCAAAAAAAGGAACAATGCCATAGGATACTCCTGGTGCATATGGGGAATAAAAATAAACAAGCTAAACAATATCTATAATTTGATTTTTAACCTGAGCTCATATCCAACCAAGACTTTTTTTTGTTTGTTTATTTGTTTTTTGCTTTTGGGCCACACCCAGCGGTGCTCAGGGGTTACTCCTGGCTGTCTGCTCAGAAATAGCTCCTGGCAGTGCACGGGGGAACATATGGGACACTGGATTCGAACCAACCACCTTTGGTCCTGGATCGCTGCTTGCAAGGCAAACACCGCTGTGCTATCTCTCCTGGCCCCAACCAAGACTTTTTTTTCACAAGAATTTTCTACTAAGCACATCCAAAACCTCTACATATGAAAATAGACACTAAAAATTATAAATATTAAGGAAATGCATCTACAGAAACATACAAATGAAATATAGATATCCCCTTTAAGTCTTTTGAGATAACAAGAAACATTAGCTTTAGGATCCAGACTTTTTTGACATTAATCACTAAGAATAGATTGGGCCTCTGTAGATTTTCTATTTGGAAATATATAATTCCAAATAGATATTTGGAAATATATAAAAGAGTCAATATTTTAAAAAGCATCATTGAAACATATATACTCTTATATCATTTACTGTTACCACAGGGATCTAGTCATAAATAAAATTTGAAGGCTGTTTTCAATATAGTTATATTTTTTGAATGAGTGAGTGTATGCTAAAATGGCTTATTTTAAAATGCTGGAGCAGACATTTCACTATTGTTCTGGTGGAGTTGTAAAGCCAAGACATCTTTGTTCATTTCCCTCTTCTGTGGATTATCTTCCAAAGATCATCTTGCAGGATCTGGTTTCATTCACCCACAGGAACCACAGCTGTTTCATGCTACTGGCTATCCCAAGAGCATATTCACTTTGACACCTTATCTTTCTAGGTCTTAGACCAGTGCAACTTTTTGATGGACAAAAGTTTCAGGTTCCAGCAGGGACTCTGCTCTCAATTACAGAAACCTAATCTTATATCCCTCATAAACTAAGCCATGTCCCAGCTACCCACTCTACATGTACATAGAAACACTGCAAATGAGTTAAATGACAAACACACACTACAGCAGGAGTCTCAAACTTAATTTACCTGGGGGCCGCAAGAGGCAAAGTCGGGGTGATCCTTGAGTGCAAAGTCAGTAGTAAGCCTTGAACATTTGGAGGGGGGGGTGACCCAAACAACTAAAACAAAACAAAACAAAAAAAGATTCTTCTAGGGCAGGGCCACAAAATGTTGTAAGGAGGGCCGCAAGCGGCCCGCGGGCTGCGATTTTGAGACCCCTGCACTATAGAGAACTACATTAAACTCACATTCACAACTAAGTTAAAAACATAATATATATGCACATACACTGGATACACACCCCATAAAGTATAATTACACTCATACATGTAATATACATATTATTACCACATAGTTTATTTTTCACAATATATAGACTACTTAACACATACATACACACTATTTAAAACAAAGATCACTTGTAGAACAAACTTCCTAAATATGGCAACCACAGCAGTTATCTCAAGTCACTCTTGAACTGTAACTTAGAATCTTCCCAATCCCTGTCTACTAATTAAGGGAATGTTGCATTACAGGTACTCAGAGTCAATCTAATCCATGAACTCTGAAATTTATAAATTGATGAATGAGCCTTCCTACCATATGTAGGTATACGGATGTATGCAATCATAAAAATATTGATAGCCTGTGGTTCCCCCCAAACCCACCAGGAGTGATCCCTGGGAGTGCAAAGCCAAAGGTAAGCTATAGGCATCCCCGGTACCTCGTGCAAAGCTATAGGGCATACCCCAGGTACAGACCCTAAAATAGAACAAAACTAAAATAAAAATATTGAAAGCTGAAGATACAATATGGATACCACATACAATATGTACATATATCTAAGAGAGTATATTTACACATATATACATAAATATATTTATATATCTAGAGAAAGAACTCACAATAAGAATGAGATCTCAAAGGGACAAAGATTAACTAGCCAAATAGTAAATGTTTGTTGATAAAGGAAGAGGGAGGAATGGAGGAAGAGCCTTCTTAGGACTGTATGAAGAGAGTAAATTGGAGCTCATCAGCTGAATGAGAACCTCTATATAATATCTTGGACAAGGACTTCTAGCAGTAAAGGGAACCCAAGACCCAGCCAAATCAAATCCCTTAAATGAGTGGTGAATGAATGGGTCTCATCCAGCAGGTTTGAGGTAGAATTTAGACTCCCAGAGTTGTTCAAAGGACCCTTTACATTCCTCTACAACAAGCTACTACTCCCTGAACTCAGGACTTGGAGTCACCTGCCTGAACCAGGTGGACTTCTTTCTGCTTTTATTGCTGGTGGTTGGATGAGTCCAACTCAGTTCCTCTGTGGCTCTCCAGACTCAGTGATTCAGACCTTATCCTTGATTGTCTAGGCCCTCCTGTTGCTTATATCTCTCATGAAGAAGTTCTCCTTCTATCAGAAAAATTCCACTTTTCTAACCTGCCAGCTATTATTTTGGTACAGAAGAGGAATATTCCTCTTCCCTTTCCTTGGGTTCCTGATGAAAGGAAGGCCTGAAGCACAAGACTGAACTTCATTCCAGGTGTCCTTTCCATGATCGTCTGTGGTAATTCAGACTTGTCTCTGGGAACTAGTCAAAGGTAGTGACTGTGGACTCCTCATTGGGAGTTGCAATCTCTTTCAGGGCTGTGGAGTCAGGATTGTTCATCTTGAGGCATACAGGCAGCTGGGGAACAGGAGTATAATATTGAGAGAAAAAGGGCCATACTCTGGGGCAAGTACTGCACTTAGAAGCTCAAATGACCTCGTAGAGGGAAGAAGTATGGGTCCGATTTAGAGGACATTTGGGGGGAAATAAATGACTGGAGTGAGAAACCCTGAGGAGAAATCAGGAAGTCGCTCATCAGCCTCCAACTGACTCCAGGTTCACCATCAACATAAACACCTAGTGATCAGGATGGGAATTTTCACAGAAAATGTTTTAATAACCAAAAAACAAAAGCAGCTTCCCACTACAACATGAGAGAGAAATTCAGCTCAAGTTTCCAGAGTCACCACAGCTCTCTGAGCAATCTAGAGATTGATCAAGAGTATCTAAGAAAATGATTTTTCTCTAAATTATTTTCTCGGTTCACGAGATGTAGAGAATCAGGGCAGATCAACTGCAAAAAGATACAGTTAGGTCGAGTGGGAATAGAAATTCGAGCTCGTCTGCTCCATCTGAATCATTGTCTCAGCTAGAGGAACACACTTGTTTACAGAGAGGTGCCTGGTGATCTCATTGCCATCATGTCTCCATGACTCTCTATTTACCCACGTATAAGGAATAGGCACTTTCACTCTGTTCTGTAATAAAATCACAGCCCCCCTTCGCACAGAGACAGCACACTCAGCAACTTGTCATACATACTTGGCACAAGGAAATATTTCCAGAATATTCTGCCATCTCAACCCTGACCCAGAAGACTGTAAATAAAGGAACATGCTTTTCCAAGCTGTAAGACATTATTTTATGTGCTACTAAATGTCTGAGTTCCATTTTTTACTTCCTTCCTTCCTTCCCTCCTTCCTCCCTTCCTTCCTTCCTTCCTTCCTTCCTTCCTCCCTCCCTCCCTACCTACCTCCCTCTCTCCCTCCCTCCTTCCTTCCTTCCTCCCTCCCTACCTCCCTCCCTCTCTCTCCCTCCCTCTTTCCTTCCTTCCTTCCTTCCTTCCTTCCTTCCTTCCTTCCTTCCTTCCTCTTCCTTCCTTCCTTCCTTTCTTCCTTCCTTCCTTTCTTCCTTCCTTCCTTCCTTCCTTCCTTCCTTCCTTCCTTCCTTCCTTCCTTCCTCCTTCCTCCTTTCTTTTCTCTTTCTTCTTTCCTTTCATTTATCTTTCTTTCTCTCTCTCCCTCTCTCTCTTTGCTTTCAGATTAGCTGTTATACAAGTTTAAAACAAAGTCTTTGGGGAGATATCTTAAAGGACAGCAGCACATGCTTAGTATGTAGGAGGACTGGGTTTGGTATCCTAAGCATAGAGCTGGGTGTAGACTTTGAATTACTGTTTGTACAGCCCCCAAACCAATGACCCACTTTTTTCTAAATTTAAAAATGTTTTCAGTTCAGGCAACTTTGAATGGACAGTTCAGGAATATTTAATCTAGGACAGCATCTCCCACTGACATAAGAGAGGTATATATGTTGCCTGTTTTCACATGTCCTTGTCACCCCATTAGGGCTCACTCAGTAGGAGTTATGATCTTGGTCATTGTATAATGACTTAAATTCACCTTGATACTATCAACCAGGTTATTTTTAAAAAATGATGTGCACTCTACTTTTTCATTCTTCTTCCCATGACAGCTGACAACCACTAACCTGTCTATTGTCCTCTCACAGTGTTGCCATTTCCAAGATTTTATCTGTTTGGAATCTCACAGTATCTAGTTCTTTCAGACTGATTCCTTTCACATGCATTTAACTTTCTTCCATATCTACCCATGGTCTAAGCATTTGATTCTTTGAAAGTCTATATAATGTCTCATTGATTAAAGATATCAGTTTCTTTAATTGTCTATTTGCCTTATCTACTATTCGTTTAACATTTATTTCAGCTCTGAGAAAGCCCTAGAGAAATGTACAAACCAATCATTTAAGACACGAATACACATGAAAGAACCAAGGACCAAGATGGTTAAACTATCACTCTGCTTTGTAACAGTGTACATATTTTGGTGGATGTCTAACAGGTCTCACTTGGCGAGGTCGATAGAGCTAATGCAGAAATGGTGCATTTCTTGCTAGGGAACAAAAGTCCTCAAATGTCGAGGTGTAATGAGTGTGAAGAGCAGGTAACCAATAAAGGATCTTAGGAAGCTGGAGAGATGGGAGTAAAAATCAGTAGTGCACAGACAGGTGATTTCAAACAATCTAGGGGCAGACTCCAATGAGAAGGGGAAGAGCAGGTGTGGACTCTAAGAGGGAGGATGGAGTAAAGAGAAAGTCCATTTTGGAAAAGAGGGGGAGTTTCTGGTCCACAGGGCTGAAATGGCAAAAGGATAGAAGGAGCTAAATAGACTCATGGGAAAACATTCTTATCGACATTTAGCTTTAGACACTTTGAGGTAGTTTGTGACACATTAATCTGGATAGTTTATGAAATCATTTCTCCAGAAGAAACAGGAACAGAGGTGAAATAGAGGTATCCCCAGTGCAGATGAAGAGTTGGGGGCTAAATTTTTTTTTTTTGGTTTTTCAGCCACACCCATTTGATGCTCGGTGGTTACTCCTGGCTAAGTGCTCGGAAATTGCCCCTGGCTTGGGGGGACCATATGGGACGCCCGGGGATAGAACCGCAGTCGCGATCTTTCCTTGGCTAGTGCTTGCAAGGCAGATACCTTACCTCTAGCGCCACCTCGCTGGCCCCAAGAGCTAAATTCTTTTTTTTTTTTTTTTTTTTTTTTTTTTACTAATATCCTAACCAGAAGAAATTGTCCAACCAATTCATCATTTGGGAATGACTGGGTGGTCTGAGTCTGGGATCAAGGCCACGACTGGCTATTATTTGAATCTTTGCAATCAATTGCATTCACATTTTCCTTAGTCAAAGACTTCCCCTTGATGAAAACTAATTCCAATTCACAAACTTTATTGGTTAAGAGAGAATAGAATAATTAGACTCCCTTTTTGGCTATTTCTTTGGTGATTTGGTGTGTGTATGTGTGCTCATTTGTGCATGCATGCATGTGTGTATGCGTATATGTGAACATATATGTGTGTTATTTTTCTTTTTTTTTTTTTTTTTTTTTTTAATGCATAATTTTTTTTTATTTAAACACCTTGATTACATACATGATTGTGTTTGGGTTTCAGTCATAAAAGGAACACCACCCATCACCAGTGCAACATTCCCATCACCCAAGTCCCAAATCTCCCTCCTCCCCACCCAACCCCCGCCTGTACCCTAAACAGGCTCTACATTTCCCTCATACATTCTCAATATTAGGACAGTTCAAAATGTAGTTATTTCTCTACCTAAACTCATCACTCTTTGTGGTGAGCTTCCTGAGGTGAGCTGGAACTTCCAGCTCTTTTCTCTTTTGTGTCTGAAAATTATTATTACAAGGGTGTCTTTCATTTTTCTTAAAACCCATAGATGAGTGAGACCATTCTGCGTTTTTCTCTCTCACTCTGACTTATTTCACTCAGCATAATAGATTCCATGTACATCCATGTATAGGAAAATTTCATGACTTCATCTCTCCTGACAGCTGCATAATATTCCATTGTGTATATGTACCACAGTTTCTTTAGCCATTCGTCTGTTGAAGGGCATCTTGGTTGTTTCCAGAGTCTTGCTATGGTAAATAGAGCTGCAATGAATATAGGTGTAAGGAAGGGGTTTTTGTATTGTATTTTTGTGTTCCTAGGGTATATTCCTAGGAGTGGTATAGCTGGATCGTATGGGAGCTCGATTTCCAGTTTTTGGAGGAATCTCCATATCGCTTTCCATAAAGGTTGAACTAGACAGCATTCCCACCAGCAGTGGATAAGAGTTCCTTTCTCTCCACATCCCCGCCAACACTGTTTATTCTCATTCTTTGTGATGTGTGCCATTCTCTGGGGTGTGAGGTGGTATCTCATCGTTGTTTTGATTTGCATCTCCCTGATGATTAGTGATGTGGAACATTTTTTCATGTGTCTTTTGGCCATGCGTATTTCTTCTTTGTCAAAGTGTCTGTTCATTTCTTCTCCCCATTTTTTGATGGGGTTAGATGTTTTTTTCTTGTAAAGTTCTGTCAGTGCCTTGTATATTTTGGAGATTAGCCCCTTATCTGATGGGTATTGGGTGAATAGTTTCTCCCACTCAGTGGGTGGCTCTTGTATCCTGGGCACTATTTCCTTTGAGGTGCAGAAGCTTCTCAGCTTAATATATTCCCATCTGTTAATCTCTGCTTTCACTTGCTTGGAGAGTGCAGTTTCCTCTTTGAAGATGCCTGTAATGTCCTGTAGTGTTTTGCCTATGTGCTGTTCTATATATCTTATGGTTTTGGGGCTGATATCGAGGTCTTTAATCCATTTGGATTTTACCTTTGTACATGATGTTAGCTGGGGGTCTAAGTTTAATTTTTTGCAAGTGGCTATCCAATTGTGCCAACACCACTTGTTGAAGAGGCTTTCCCTGCTCCATTTAGGATTTCCTGCTCCTTTATCAAAAATTAGATGGTTGTATGTCTGGGGAACATTTTCTGAGTATTCAAGCCTATTCCACTGATCTGAGGACCTATCCTTATTCCAATACCATGCTGTTTTGATAACTGTTGCTTTGTAGTACAGTTTAAAGTTGGGAAAAGTAATTCCTCCCATATTCTTTTTCCCAATGATTGCTTTAGCTATTCGAGGGTGTTTATTGTTCCAAATGAATTTCAAGAGTGTCTGATCCACTTCTTTGAAGAATGTCATGGGTATCTTTAGAGGGATGGCATTAAATCTGTATAATGCCTTGGGGAGTATTGACATTTTGATGATGTTAATCCTGCCAATCCATGAGCAGGGTATGTGTTTCCATTTCCATGTGTCCTCTCTTATTTCTTGGAGCAGAGTTTTATAGTTTTCTTTGTATAGGTCCTTCACATATTTAGTCAAGTTGATTCCAAGATATTTGAGTTTGTGTGGTACTATTGTGAATGGGGTTGTTTTCTTAATGTCCATTTCATCCTTATTACTATTGGTATATAGAAAGGCCATTGATTTTTGTGTGTTAATTTTGTAGCCTGCCACCTTGCTATATGAGTCTATTGTTTCTAGAAGCTTTTTGATAGAGTCTTTAGGGTTTTCTAAGTAGAGTATCATGTCATCTGCAAACAGTGAGAGCTTGACTTCTTCCTTTCCTATCTGGATTCCCTTGATATCCTTTTCTTGCCTAATCGCTATCGCAAGTACTTCCAGTGCTATGTTGAATAGGAGTGGTGAGAGAGGACAGCCTTGTCTTGTGCCAGAATTTAGAGGGAAGGCTTTCAGTTTTTCTCCATTGAGGATAATATTTGCCACTGGCTTGTGGTAGATGGCCTTCACTATATTGAGAAAGGTTCCCTCCATTCCCATCTTGCTGAGAGTTTTGATCAAGAATGGGTGTTGGACCTTATCAAATGCTTTCTCTGCATCTATTGATATGATCATGTGGTTTTTATTTTTCTTGTTATTGATGTTGTGTATTATGTTGATAGATTTACGGATGTTAAACCAGCCTTGCATTCCTGGGATGAAACCTACTTGATCGTAGTGGATGATCTTCTTAACGAGGCATTGAATCCTATTTGCCAGGATTTTGTTGAGGATCTTTGCATCTGCATTCATCAGTGATATTGGTCTGTAATTTTCTTTTTTGGTAGCGTCTCTGTCTGGTTTAGGTATCAAGGTGATGTTGGCTTCATAAAAGCTATTTGGAAGTGTTTCTGTTTGTTCAATTTCATGAAAGAGTCTTGCCAAGATTGGCAGTAGTTCCTCTTGGAAAGTTTGATAGAATTCATTAGTGAATCCATCTGGACCTGGGCTTTTGTTTTTCGGCAGACATTTGATTACTGTTTTAATTTCATCAATGGTGATGGGGGTGTTTAGATATGCTACATCCTCTTCCTTCAACCGTGGAAGATTATAAGAGTCCAAGAATTTATCCATTTCTTCCAGGTTCTCATTTTTAGTGGCGTAGAGTTTTTCAAAGTAGTTTCTGATTACCCTTTGAATCTCTGTCATATCAGTAGTGATCTCTCCTTTTTCATTCCTGATACGAGTTATCAAGTTTCTCTCTCTCTCTTTCTTTGTTAGGTTTGCCAGTGGTCTATCAATCTTGTTTATTTTTTCAAAGAACCAACTTCTGCTTTCGTTGATCTTTCGGATTGTTTTTTGAGTTTCCACTTCGTTGATTTCTGCTCTCAACTTTGTTATTTCCCTCTGTCTTCCTATTCTTGGGTCCTTTTGTTGAGCATTTTCTAGTTCTATTAGCTGTGTCATTAAGCTACTCAGGTAAGCTCCTTCTTCCTTCCTGATGTGTGCTTGCAAAGCTATAAATTTTCCTCTCAGTACTGCTTTTGCTGTGTCCCATAAGTTCTGAGAGTTTGTGTCTTTATTGTCATTTGTTTCCAGGAACCTTTTTATTTCCTCCTTGATTTCATCTCGGACCCACTGGTTATTGAGCATGAGGCTGTTTAACTTCCAGGTGTTAAAGTGTTTCTTCTGAGTCCCTTTGGAGTTCACAAATAATTTCAGAGCCTTGTGGTCAGCGAAGGTAGTCTGCAAAATTTCTATCCTCTTGATCTTATGGAGGTATGTTTTATGTGCCAGCATGTAGTCTATCCTGGAGAATGTCCCATGTACATTGGAGAAGAATGTGTATCCAGGTTTCTGGGGATGGAGTGTCCTATATATATCCACTAGGCCTCTTTCTTCCATTTCTCTCCTCAGGTCTAGTATATTCTTGTTGGGTTTCAGTCTGGTTGACCTGTCCAGTGTTGACAAAGCCGTGTTAAGGTCCCCCACAATTATTGTGTTGTTGTTGATATTATTTTTCAGATTTGTCAACAGTTGTATTAAATATTTTGCTGGCCCCTCATTCGGTGCATATATGTTTAGGAGAGTGAATTCTTCCTGCTCTACGTACCCCTTGATTAATATAAAATGTCCATCTTTGTCCCTTACAACCTTCCTGAGTATAAAGTTTGCATTATCTGATATTAGTATGGCCACTCCAGCTTTTTTATGGGTGTTGTTTGCTTGGATAACTTTTCTCCAGCCTTTTATTTTGAGTCTATGTTTGTTCTGACTATTCAGGTGCGTTTCTTGTAGGCAGCAGAAGGTTGGATTGAGTTTTTTGATCCATTTAGCCACTCTGTGTCTCTTAACTGGTGCATTTAGTCCATTGACGTTGAGAGAAAGAATTGTCCTGGGATTTAACGCCATCTTTATTTCAAAATTTGGTGTGTCTTTTGGGTAGTCTTGTCTTAGATTAGGTCTTTCAGTTTTTCTCTTAAGACTGGTTTTGTGTCTGTGAAGTTTCTGAGCTGTTTTTTGTCTGTGAAACCATGTATTCTTCCATCAAAACGGAAAGTGAGTTTTGCTGGGTATAGTATTCTGGGTGAAGCATTCATTTCATTCAGTCTTGTCACAATATCCCACCACTGCTTTCTGGCATTGAGTGTTTCTGGTGACAGGTCTGCTGTAAATCTCAGGGAAGCTTGCTTGAACGTGATTTCCCCTTTTGATCTTGCTGTTTTCAGAATTCTGTCTCTATCTGTGGGATTTGTCATTGTGACTAGGATGTGTCTTGGGGTAGTTTTTCTGGGGTCTCTTTTGGTTGGTACTCTTCGGGCATGCAGGATTTGATCACATATATTCTTTAGCTCTGGAAGTTTCTCTTTAATGATGTTCTTGACCATTGATTCTTCCTGGAAATTTTCTTCCTGGGTCTCTGGGACTCCAATGATTCTTAAGTTGTTTCTGTTGATCTTATCATAGACTTCTATTTTCATCTGTTCCCATTCTTTGACTAATTTTTCCATTGTCTGCTCATTTGCTTTAAGTTTTTTGTCCAATCTCTCCTGCTGTATGGAATTATTATGTATCTCATCTTCCACAGCACCAAGTCTATTCTCAGCTTCTGATACCCTGTCCCAGAGCTTATCCATTTTGTCATTCACTTCGTTTACTGACTTTTTCAGTCCTGTTAGTTGACATGTTATTTCAGTTTGGAGTTTTGTCATTTCTGCCTTCATATTTTCTTGGTTCTTATTAGTGTTCTGTTCAACTCGATCCATGGTTTCTTGGAGTCTGTTGAGCACCTTCCATATTGCTAGTCTAAAGTCCTTATCTGAGAGGTTGATTAGTTGTTCAGTCATTATCTGGTTCTCAGAATTGTCATCTTCATTCTCTATGTCTGATGCTGGCCTGCGTTGTTTCCCCATTGTCACACTTGTATTGTGGGTTTTTCTACGTGTTGTGGTGGTATTCATTGTCTATATGATGTAGGCAGCACACTCCTCTGGCTCCTCCCTTTCTGGATGGGCTGACTTGCCTCTAAGGGAGGGGAGTCCTCCGTGGATGAAGCCTCACACTGGGTCAAATCTTAGGCCCGAGCATGCAACAGAGAAGAGAGTCCAGAGAGAAATGTTTGCTTCTGTGATATAGCGCCGTTCTTAGTGTGATTTTTCTTTCTTGTTGCAATGGAGTTCTTTACTTAGAAAGAGTGCACGGCCGCGTAGCGAAGCGGAGCGGCCGTGCTCCTCTGAGCCTCTTTTTGCCCCACTCGCAAGAGTTTCACGCAAGAGGACAGTAGACAGACATAGACAGGTCACACTCACAGTCTTTTACAGCTGAGCCCCACTGGGCTGGTGTACTTTCGCGGATTTTCCCCGCCTGGTGTCACACACAGGGAGCCTAGAGAGCTAAATTCTTGATAGCAGATAGATGGTGGATGAACAAAGATACAGTTGGAGACATACCCACATGTGCCAGTGCACATATGTACATGCATGTATATCTAATTCATTCCACCCAGATCCTTCCCAAAATTCAAGTTGGTATCAAAACCTGCTGATTTTCAGGCTGCAAGTGAAGTGCCAGGAGCTCTCTGTCCCTCTTTTGTGCACATACCCCTCACATACCTGCTAACCTCACATACCTCTCCTCTCTTTAGATCGGGGGTCTCAAACTCAATTTACTTGGGGGCCACAGGAGGCAAAGTCGGGGTGAGGCAGGGCCGCATAAGGGATTTCGCTTACCAAATATTCGCAATAAAAAAAATCGCATTAGTAAGAAAAAACTCACAAAAAATCGCATTAAACATTTGTATACTCCAAACGGAACTGCTCGGGTTATGCAAATGTTTAATGAGATTTTTTTCTTACTAATGCGATTTTTATTGCGATTATTCGGTTATTGAATAATCACGAATACTGCGATATTTGAAGGCTGGCCGCGGGCCACAAAATGTTGTATGAAGGGTCACAAACGGCACGTTGGCCGTGAGTTTGAGACCCCTGCTTTAGATGAATGTAAACCCAGGGTACAGAGTAAAGCCTCCAATGCAGGAACCCTGCCATTATCTGTAATTTAGGTGAAAAATTGCCCGGTGTCCATAGATGCTTCATAGAAGTGGTGAATGATCTGTTGCTTACCCACTCCATATATGATAGGCTCATATCATGTATGAGGTCCCTTTTGGGTAGTCATAAAGAAAGGCTTGTAAATGAATGACTATTACTGGAAGCTTTCTACAGAGCATTAGGTACATGCATATTACAAAGCATTCAGTCCATACATAGATTGTCACAAAGCTCTGAGGGCTGCTTTTCACAAAGCCCAAGTGAGAATGAGGAAGGTTCTGGCCTATAAGATGTCTCTTTTTCTCTTCTTTGCTGGCTATGTCCACCTACTGGAGGCCTGCTCTGAGTGGTGGTCCTCCTGAAAGGATATGTTCTAGCTTGATAGTTTATTAGAGCCCTTAATTCAGGCCTGAAGAGTCAACCAAAAGTCTGTCCCTCTATCTCTCTGCCATAAAATCAGGATAACAATCATGGAATGTTCAGGGATTGAATAACAATGTGTGTGGGATGTCACATGAAAGATGAGATTGAACTCTAGGAAATAGTTCTCTTTGACTTGACCCCCACTCTTTCCTGATATTCTCTTTTCTTACACTTCTCTGACTTCCTCACTGTGCCCTTTGAGGGCTGGAAGCAGCCTTGCTGCAGCACTAACTGGTACCTTGTCCCAGACCTTGTCCTGCAGATAAGGCTTGCTGGTGATGTTTTTGTCCATTGAAGTGCTTGCTTGGGAAGACACAGCCTACCTTAGATAGATTGGCTTCCTTTAAATTTACAGGAAATCTTGCCATAGTTTGTTTCATCCCCCACTGTTCATTGTAATCTACACTGACTTTTAAGTCAAGTTTAAATGCAAAGACTTGCCTTAGAGTACTTACTTTAGCCACTTTGAAAAAGGAGGATTCAGTATTCATACACATATACAAATACATACACACATTCTCACATATGTACATATTTACACATATCATGTTTGGAACTCTTGCCTATTAGCAAGAAATCATAACATTAAGGACTGCAGTGATAGTACAGTGGGTAGAACATTTTGTTTGCATGTAACATACCTGAGTTTAATCCTTCATACTACTCCTAAACCTATCCATGAGTAATCCCTGAGCACAAAGTTAGGGGTATGCTCTGAGCACAGCTGGATAATTCTCCCTCTCACCCCCTGAAAGAAAGTAGAAAAAAGAAAGAAAGAAAAAAGAGAGGAGAGAAAGAATGAGAGAAAAGAGAGAAAGAAGAAAAGAAAGAGAAAATAAGAAAAGAGCTAAAGAAAAACAGAAAGAAGAAAGAAAAAAGAATGAATGAATGAAATATAAAAGAGAAGGAAAGAAAGGAAAGAAAAAAGAAAAAGGAAAGTAAGACAGAAAGGAAGAAAGAAGAAAAAAGAAAAGAAAAGAAAGAAGAAAGAAAGAAAGAAGAAAAGGAGAAAGAAAGAAAAGAGACAAAGGAAAAGAAGAAAAAAAGAAAGAAAGGAAGGAAGAAAGGAAGAAAGAAAAAATGATTTTGTCTCATGTTCTGTTGCTCCCCTGTCTTTAGTACCCTTCCCCCATACTCACCTCTCAATCCAGCCTCTCTCTCTGCTCCCTCCACATTTGGGAATGAATTCCTCCATACAGCACTCCTCATTCAAACTTTCTTGATTTGATTCTTAGAGTTGCATCCAATCCAACTTCATTCCTAAATAAGAAAAATGTTTCACAGAGTCCAAGTGAGTCCTAAGGCTTTGTTGCTAGTCGCTGGGAAGAGAGCCAGGACTATGAACCCTGGAGGCCATGGTCATTTGCCAATGTGTGCCATTGTGGCCACTTGACTCCTTCAGGAATGGCCTCTGCACAAATGTTGAATGAGCATCTTGTTTTTGCCCTATTGCCTAGCCTTGAACCTTTCACTTATCCTCCCCAATTAGAGACCACAACTTTGGTTCTTTCTAAGTTCTAAAGTACAGACTTACTAAAATTGATAAAAATCTTGAAGTTTTTATTTAAGAACTGTGGTTTACAAAGCTGTTAATAACAAAATTTTAGACAATTTTCAACTCCAACTCCCCACTGCCCTGTGTCAGCCAGCATCTCTTCACCAATGACCCTGGATTTCTTCCCATCTCCCTGACTTCTTCCTATCAGACTTATTTTAGAAATTAAATTCTTAGAATTTTGAGTCTATGTTTACAGTAGCATAGACTCTAAGTTCCTCACCTTTATACCACCAAAGTAAACCCTGAGCAGTGTCCTCATGTTTTATCATTGGTTTGGTCTGTTTCTTTACTCTTACTCTCATCTACTACATCTCACTACTTCATTGGCATCTTCTTTTCAGTGGTCCAAAACCAAGGGTTTGCCCACATTGATATATTCCTTTCCCTTGCCATATTTATCTATATATCACAGATAAGTGAGAACATCTGATATTTGTTCTTCTCCTTCTGACTTCACTTAACATGACAGCTTCCAGTTCTATCCAAGTTTCAACAAAGAACATGATTTCATTCTTCCTTGTAGCAGCATAATTTTCCATTCTATAAATGCACCACACCTTCATTATCTATTCATCTGTCCTGGCCATTTGGGTTGTTTCCATGTCTGGCTATTGTATAAAACATGCAGTGATACTGGTATGCATAAATCTTTTTGAATTGATATCTTTGTGTTTGGGGAATAGTTGAGTTGAATGAGAGCTCTAGTCTTACTTTGAGAAATTTCCATATTGTTTTCTATATAAGTTGAACTAGACGACATTTCCACATACCACACTGTCATTCAATTTTTTTTTAGTTTTCCTGATAATGAGTGATATTGAACACACTTTTATATTGTTGGACATCCCTATGCCCTTTTTATACAAGTGTCTGTTTACAACTACTTCCCAATTTTTAAAAGTTATTCATTTTGTTGTTGAAATTTGTGAAAGCTTCCTGTGTATTAGTTTTTATCTGAGGTATGGTGTGAAAATACCTACTCCCACTGAATGAGGTATTTTTAATTTTAATTTGAGTTTCTTTTGCTATACAAATTTTTTAAATTTTACTTGTTAAATGGTTGGTTTTGTCAATGGAACCATATCATTTAAAACACCTTTGGTGTCAAGATCCTTCATTATTATGCCTAAATTTTCCTTATTTTATGGATTCTGTTCCATTGGAGAGATTTTTAATCCAATTAAATTTACTTTTTGTATATGTATGCATGTATTGTTTTGTTTTTGTTTTTAGGCCACTCCCAAAAGTGTTCAGGGCTAATTTCAGATTCTATGCTTAAGGAATCACTGCTCTTGGTACTAAGGGAATCATATCATGCCAAGGTTCAAACCATGTTGGTTGCATGTAAAGCAAATGCCTTCCCATTTTATTATTTCTCCAGTCTGAATTTAAAAAGTTTATTTTTGTTTGTTTATTTATCTATTTATTTATTTATTTATTTATTTATTTTTGGTTTTTTGGGCCACACCCGGCGGTGCTCAGGGGTTACTCCTGGCTGTCTGCTCAGAAATAGCTCCTGGCAGGCTCGGGGGAATATATGGGACACCGGGATTCGAACCAACCACCTTTGGTCCTGGATCAGCTGCTTGCAAGGCAAACGCTGCTGTGCTATCTCTCCGGGCCCTGAAAAGTTTATTTTTAATGTGGTTGTTTCATTTTCCCAGCACCATTTGTTGAATGGCTTCCCTGGCTTTCCCCTCAGACACCCAACTCCTCTGTTCTTGATTAGCTTTAGCTAGATCAGAGGTTTTATCCCTGGGTTTTCAATTTTAATCTGTTGGTTACTTGTTGAAAAACATATTAATTGTTGATTATTAATTATTGGATGGAGGTGGATGATGGTGAGATGGAAAGAGAGAGACCTTTCTCTACTGGCCTGAGTCATTCACCTGCATCCCCTACAAGTCGGCAGGTCTGCAGGTTCCAGGGTGATGGTGAGGAAATGATCCACAGGTAGTCAGGTTTCAGGAGACATGAAGCTTTATTCAAGGCCCTAGCCAAGAGGTGTGGCTTCTATCATAACCTCTTAAGCAGCCTATTTCAGCTGCCCTGATATCTCAACTCATCTCTATCTCTTCATGTTGCCAACCTCTTCTGCTCCTTCTCCCAGAATTCTCTCTGAATCACCTTCCTGACCCTGAGGAAATTCTTTTGTTACCTACCAAGGACCCTTCCCAGAAATGGGCTGGTCTTACCATCAGGTAAAATTACACAGGAAGATGGGGTGGGGTGACAGTCACTCTTTATTCTAGGATGATACTGTTTTGATTATTGTAGTATTATAGTATAGTTTAAAGTCAGGAATGTGATACCTACCAATTTCTTTTGTCTCAAAATACTTGGAAATTTTTGTGACTCCATGAAAGCTTTGTTTCTCATCATTCTAAATCCTTGAAGAATGACATAGGAATTTTGATAAGATTGCATTGAATCTGTATAATATTCTCAGTAGAATGGTGATTTTGATAATATGAATTCTTCCAAACCATTACATGAAATATTTTTTTATAAAATTTTTTTATTTTCTAATGTACCCTGTGTATTTGGGCACTACTTTAAATGGAACAGTATATTGATATCTTTCTTTTTTAGCCCATGATTGACATTTAAGAATGCAATAGGTTTTTGTATAGTGATTTTATACCCTAATATTTTGCTGTATTGTTTTGTTTTTCTAATGGCTGCTCATTAAAATTTTTAGGGTATCCTATGTATTTATGCCATCTGCAAATAGTAACAATTTCACTTTTTCTTCAATTTGTATTTCTTTGAGTTATTTTTCTTACTTATGGGCTTTGGTTTCTTAAGAAGCACAAAATTCTTGAGCTGGTCTTGAACACATTTGGAAACATGGGTGTTGTTAAAATCCTGTCCCCCTCAGGTTCTTATTCTTAATTGGAAAGAGGCAAGATCAACAAATAATAATAAGGTACCAGGGATATGACTCAGTGGTAGAACACTTGCTTTACATGTGTGAGGCCATGAGTTCAATTTCTGACATTGCATGTTCCCCTGAGTACACTGGTAGTAACCTACAAACATCAAGCTGGGAGTAGGCCTTAAAAACCACAAGGTGTGTCTGAATAACAAAAGCCAATCAAGTCAATAACAAACAAAATGTAAGATTGGCTTTGAACACTGAGCTTTGAATATATTTTTCATTGAATTCTCACAACTGTCCTTCTAGGCAGGCATATTATCCTAGTTCTACAGATGAAGATTAAAAAAATTTTGTAGAGTATAAAAATTGACTGAGATCTCAAAATCAGAAAGTAGAAGAGACATAATTCATCCAGATATCATCCAATTCATGAACACCCTTTAGCTCACTGAACTCAAGGTAACAATACAGTAGTAACTGCAATACAGTACTAACTATACAAGAATAACTTCATCAAAACCATTCAAAAAATTACTGAAATGCAATTTCTAAGTCCCTTTGTAGATTGCTTAAATCAGAGACCTGATAGTTGAGGGACCAGTACTGTATTGTTATTTAGTACCCATATTGAAACTGGCCCCAATGAAATTAATAGCTGAATTAAAAAATATCCAGCAAATTATGGGCAGGAATAGTCCACTCACAAAGTATATGCCTTGTATGTAAATGACCTGGATTTGATCCTCATCACCACAAAACAATAGCAAACACAACACTCAGCAGAATTTTCTGGACAAGGTTTAGCTGAAAATGTATAGACTGCTTCTTTTATCTTATCCTTTCTAAAGCAGAGATTTTGTTAGGTGTTCAGACACTATTGAGTGTACTTCAGAAGAAACAGCCTATGAGAGAATGAATTTATTGATCACTCTGATACTCATCATCTTTCAACCTACTAAACAGACTTTCTTGTTCTTTCCCTCTACAATCTGCTTCTTGTGATTATTCAGGACACACTAGTGAAAGTGGAGGGGCCCAATCTGGGACAGTCTGGGAAGCTCTCACTCCAAATAATTGTTTTAATAAGAGATCAATTCCTCTTCTATTGACCTTGTGTCAGGCCTGAAGACAAATAAATAGCTAAGGGTCTAAAATAAAGAAAAGACACACTCCTTTCCAAGAGATCAATAATGTTTTAACAGATATCTTGGCAAGGGATCCCAGCTAGCACTTGTTCCTGCAAAACTACGCAGTCCTTCCCACATTAAATATTTTCAATTTTATCCATCATTCAGGTACAAGAGATCAGTGATCTCATGGGCTTGGAGAAATCAGCCATTTCCCTCTTGCCCTTAATAAGCTGGCTGAAGACCCTCAATTTGTAGAGGAATTTGTCATGCTATTGATCTATATGAATACTTTTTGCTGAAATGATAGTGTCATTGCTTGTGTCTAATATGGAACAATCCTAGTTTCCTTACCACCAAGAGAAATATCAGGCAATGTGCATTTTCCATCACAAATCAGGTGTACTAAAAGCCTGATGAGAAGCAATCTGATTTAGTCCACCAGAATCCTAAAATAGAAGCTTTAACAAATAAGTAACTTTACAGCATTTCTTCCTTCTCTTCACCTCTTCACTCCAGCCCTCACATATGTTATAGAAATACCTTCTCCCAGGCCACAATGAGAAACTGATGTGAGAGAAATGCTTTAGTAAAACTATTTTTGGAAAACTTTTCTCAGCCTAGTGAAGGTCCTATTTGGTCCCCAATACTGTTACACACACAATAGGTGCCCAATTTAAGAGGCACATTGACTGGAGTGATGCCAGTTGTCTTTTCATTTCCAGTGGGGCCACGCCCAACAGATCTTGGAGGAGTACCAAGATTATACTCTGCAATAGATTGTACAGTGATGTGGGCTGAAAGTTCAGAGTTCATTTGGCACTGCTTTTCCACCCTGGCCCTGAGAACTCAGAAACACTTGATTCAGAGGATGGAACTTAGGTGTTGCATTGCTATTCATGTAATCTACAACTTGCTCCCTCTTCTGTCTTTGACTTGGTAAGGATATCAGCATCTACTGTTTGGATTTCATTTTATGTTATCTCAACAGTCCTCTTCATTCCTACGCCTTATTACTTATTCCTTCACAGTGTATTCTTCTGAGATAGTCATGTGCTAAAAAAATAGAAATGCAAAGAGGAAGCAGCAATTTCCCAGCCCCCTGCCTTTAGAGACTTATACTTAGGAGGATTTCCCACCTGAGGTCTGGTATCTGCAGGGAGCAGAGTTTCCTGAGCAAGTATCCTTGGTGTCTTGTGAGTGAGATAGTTGAGACTGGGTTGCTGATTGTAAAGACAAGGAACAGCCAAAGACCTGCTCTCTGCTTCAGTGACAGCTTCTCCAAATAAGCAGCTTTCACAGATTGGAAACAAATTTCCTCCCTGTTCCCACCCCCCCCAGCTTTGTCAGCCACCTGCTACACTACAAAGGGGTCCTGGATCAGTCAGGAAGCTCAGGGGCAATATGTGCACTGTGAAGTTGGTAGCTGGATATGCTAAGCAGCTGGGCAAGCTTTCTGCTTCCAACAGGCTCTCTTCAGGGGTCTGGAGGCCCCCCCACTGCATGATCTTTAGAGCACTGCAGGGGATAGTGGCCCACATCCGCTCCCACCATCCCCTACCAGGTGTGGTCTGAGAACAACCAAAAAAAAGACAAGGCAAGGTTATCTCTGCCTTCTAATACAGTTATGGTGAGAATAAAAGGGAAATAATTTTCTAGGGGTGACCAGTCATGGGGAAGGAGCACAGGGTTTAGAAACTTCCCTTGGGGTCCAAAAAGGAGGGAGAACACAGGATCTAAGGAGCATCTTGCTCAGTTTTTCTTTCTTTCTCTTTGATTCATGGTGCTCAGGGCTCAGCACATCTGACTCTATGCTCAGGGATCACTTTTAGAGGTGCTTGAGGGAACCTATGCATTGTCAGATTTTTGCTGTGTGCAAGGCAAGTACCTTATCCACTGGATTGTCTTTCCTAAACTCCTTCTGGGTTTCTTGACTCCTTTTTGTAGTGGCTGCCTGTGCAGTACAACATGTGCCATCAGTTATCCAAGCAAAGATTGGCTAGTGTAAGCAGAGAAGCTCATTACAGAGGTACAGGAGGTGAAGACCAGAATGTGTGCTAGGCTCATGGTACCACACAGTTGCACAGGCACAAGAAAGGATACCCTTTTCTTACTCAGCCACCGTACCATACTTGGTGGTGTAGGAGTAACTTATCAATGCCCCCATTTCATAGAAAGGAACTATCATTTTTATTTGTTTTTGTTTTAGGGGAAACTTGTGCTCAAGCTTACTCCTGAATGTGTTCATAGATCATGCCTGATTGGACTCATGCCTGGAGGACCCTGTGGGGTGCTGGGGATCAAATCAGGATAGCTACATGTAAGGCAAGTACTTTAACCCTTGTACTGTCTCTTTGGCCAATAGCAGAGTTCTCTAAAGATGCACAGCTGTGGAAGGCCTGTTTCATATCTGATCTCTGGCCTTTCAGTTCTGTGTCCCCATGTGGAAAGAGCTTTTCACGCAGATTTACAGGGAGGAAACTGGCCAGGCCATCCGTTAAGTCACTTATAGGGACATAGTGGTGTCAGCTGAGCCAGCAGGTTTACTCCTTCTAAAACCAGACTGAGGCTCGACAGACTCTAAAGTGAAAAAAGACCTCAGCCATCAGCCCTGTGAGTGCAGACGTAGGGGAATAGAATTGAAAGAAAATTTCTCATACAGCTGCCCCCACATCCACCCCCCAAAGAGGACTTTGTTTTTCTCAGAAAATGTGCATTTTTATGCCTTCCCTGTTGACATTATTTTGTTTGAATTAAACAGCTGCTGTGTGCCAGGCACTGTTTGGCACCAGAGTTTCCCGGTGCCAAATCAAGTGAATTTTTCATCACAGCTCAGCTGCCTTAACCCACTGACTTTTGCCCCATTCTCCCATCCTGCTTCTTCCGCCAACATTTTTTCAACAATAATGAAGGTGAAGTTTGCAGGAGCACTTGATGCCTGTCTTTCAGGGTTGAAACTAGGTGGGCTCAATTATGAGGAAACATACAGCAGACAGCCAAGGCAAGCAACACTTCTCTCCTATTTTTTTTTTCTGGCTTTTGGGCCACACCTGGCAGCACTCAGGGATTACTCCTGGCTCTACATTGAGAAATCTCTCCTGGCAGGCACTTGGGTCCATATGGGATGCTGGAATTCGAGCCACCATCTGTCCTAGATAGGTTGTGTGCAAGGCAAATGCCCTACCACTGTGCTAAAGTTTTTTAAAACACTTCTCTCCTTTCCTCTCAGACTACCCACCCTTCCTGCTGATAAATAGCTTCCCTCCCTGTGGCAAAACAGTTTCATTTGTGAAAGAGGAAATATCATTCTAGAGCATTCTCATCAGCAAAAAAATGGGCATTTTCCCATTTTTTAAGGGTTGCAGAAAGTTCGTCTCCAAAGTCATTAATTTCCTCTCAAAGCTGTCAGGCATGTGGGCAGGGAATTACAATAGAGCTCTCTCTCACTGGAATTGAGCCCCTTTAGAAGCCACAATTTTGATTGTCACTGAATAAACCACCACTGTGTCATCTGGGGCTAAATACAAACAAGTGCACTGAAACAGAGAAACATGCTTTTCACAAATACCTCAGGGTCCTAAAATTACACCATCCACAGCCAACTAACCTTCAGAAGGAAGCCTTCAAGGAAGCAAGCAGAGGTAAAACTGGAGTCCCTTTATGTTTTTGCTTATTTGTTTACAGAACTAAAATGACCAGGTGCTGAGCACATCTGGGCAATAGCATCTGAAAGAACATTCATTGGAACACCTAAAGTTCTGAAAATTGGAGGAGATATTTTCTTACAGCTGATTTCCTGCCATCACTTTGGGGAGAAGTCTGGGGAAGATCACTGACCCCTCCCTCACACTGAAACCCAGAAAATGCATCACAGGTACCAGGTAACTAGTGCTTGTCAAACTGACTTTCTGTGCTTTCATTTTTAATATCCATAGCAAGAGGAAAAAACCTGATGAAGAAAGAAAATGTAAAAGTTCTGAGCTAAGTAAACTCTTCTTCCTGCTAAATAAGGTGTCCTGGCTATTAGTATCCTCAAGGACATCAAGAGTGTCACATTTTGACCAGGCAGAAGCTGTGAGAGTGATTTCTGGAGTTTCATCTTCAGAGGAACATGGGCCTCTCTCTTACTGGCACTAAACTGGAACACTATATGTCTGCCCCTTTCCCTGGGCTGCTGGATATGATCACAATTCTATCTGCACTGTGTCTGCTGTCCAAACCATCCTGAATCTTGGGGAAAATCATCCAGTTTTTTGTTTGATAGGATTGTGAAAGTGAAAAGAATTAGGAAAATATTCTGTGAGGTGTATTCACACAGCTCTCTAGATGATAAATGCCATGTTGGCTCTTTATAAAGAACTCCTTTATTCAGGACTTACTATTATTTTTTTTATAGCTTTTGGGCCACACCCGTTGGTGCTCAGAGGTTACTCCTACCTGTTGTGTTCAGTAATTGCTCCTGGAAGGCTTGGAGGACCATATAGGAAACCAAGAATAGAACCTGAGTCTGTCCCGGGTTGGCCACATGCAAGGTAAATGCCCTACCACTGTGGTAGAGCTCTGGCCCAAGACTGTACTTTTTTAACTAGAGACCAAGAAGTATTGGTAATTACTCTAGGGATCACTCCCTCTCTTTTCTCCTCTCCATTATAACTCCCTCATTTTTTGGATCCTCTTGACTTCAAGTCCTATAACATCCCTCCCTATAGTCTAACCTCTCTTCCTCAAAATTCCAACAGTATTCGACAATTATGCCAGTGAGTGGACTCACACATTGCCTTGCCAGGGGATTATTTTTGCCTGTGTGTAGTTTCATTTACTTTCCAAAAGATAAACTCTTCAATATGCTGCAGTGAGCATCATTTGCACTTTGTTCACATTTTAGGGCCACTTCATCATGGAGAGTTTTCAAAGACTTGGCTCGTCATCAACTCAGCCTATATCACAGGTTCACATTCAAAGAGGAGACATACAGAGTTAAAATTCTACAGTCAAATAAGGCCTTGTCCTTACTAGGAAACAGAAAGTTGGATTCAAGACAGGGCAGGAGAGATAGTACAGTGTGTAGAACATTTGCCTTGCACACTGTCCACTCAGTTTTGATCATTGATCTCTAGGATACCATGTGGTCTCCCAAACACTGCCAGTAGTGAATCTTGAGTACAGAGCCAGGAGTAACCCCTGAGCACCACCAGGTGTGCCCAAAAACCATAACAAAAAAAAAACTATTTGAGATCTAGGCTGAACCATTCTCTATGAATTAAATAAAAATAAATAGGTGCTTATCTTGTAATAGGAAATTAAATTTATAATTTTATACCATTAACATTATTTTGCTCAAATATTTTAATTCAATAAAAAAGAAAAAATTAAGGCTATTATTTCTTTTTTTAATTTTTTATTTTTAATTATGAGAACAAAGATGCAAAGAAAGAGAACAAGGTAATGTTACAGTGGAAGGACAATCACTCATAAACAGAATTCTCAGAAGTCCCCTTGCTGATATCTTAACTTTGAACTTTCAGCCAAAGAACATTAAGAAAAATAAAACAGAACCCATGTACAATTACTTTGTCCCTCAAGTCCCCAGATTGTAATACATAATATTTCTTAGCAGCACACAAAGCAATGTAAAGCCATAAAACTTATGTAACTCCTTAAACATTGAAGGCAAAGTACTTTTTTACATTTCCATGCACATGCATATTAGTTTAAGTTAACCTCAAAATGTAAGTGGGTTTTTTTTAAGGACTAATCAAAGGAGTACAGTAAAAACTGTGTTAGAGTGGCAATTATTGTTTGCATAGGCCAACCAAAATATGAGGGACATGGAAAGGAAAAGCCTTGGCCTAAATACAAGGAGACCCCACCCCTGAAGTTTCCTGGCATAAGACCAACTCTTGGCTCCAGGCAAACTAGTTTGTCCAATCAAAGTCATTGTCTGTAGTGCCAATACAGTTTTATTTTTCACACAGTCTCTGTTGTTGGTATCATGTTTCTGTATTAAAGATCCTGGAATCTGCATATCCTACATTGCAGTCAGAATGGTGTGGAGTGTCCTCTTGTTTCACCTCACAATTAAAGGGCAATGCAGAGAGCCCTGTCCTGTAAGCAGGTCGTTGTTGTTGTCAAGTCTTCTTAGTGCTAAGGGAAGTCTGTTTTGAGCAGGTCGATGTCAGAGCAGTGGTAGGGTCTTCCCTGGTAGAGGATTGCTTCCAGGTGTTGTTATAAAAAAACCTTGGATGATTTGCAGATAGCTTCCCTGGTTCAGGGGTGAATGGAGGATGCCCATTCTTCAACTAAGGCCTTGTCAGGTCATTATATCAATGTTCAGGATGTAAGGTCTCATTGCACTACAAGATTTGTGTGTTCCAATCTCTATTAGATAAGAGCTTATTTGGTATAGTATTTTTTAATTTCCCATTTTAATGTGCCTATGCAAACAAGGAACAATGCCACATGGAGTTATCGGCACATATGGGGGCCGTAAGAACAAGTCCAACAATCCCCATGACATGGTTCAATCATGAGCATTAAACTAAGGGACTCTTTCACCAAAATTCCTTAGTGTACAGCTCACAAAGAGAAGAAAAGATAAAAAGTGGGTAGAATCGTCACTGTATAAGAGAATATTTAGTAAGAGCTATAGCTGTCAAAGAAAATACACATAAAATATTCAAAAGACATATGTGTCCATTTTATGTCTTTTGAAATAGTTGGGGGTTGTTAAATCCAATGCACGACTTTGGTCTGTGATTAGGACTGTGCAGTACTGAAGTTAAAAAGAATAAATGTGGGCCCGGAGAGATAATACAGTGGTGTTTGCTTTGCAAGCAGCCGATCCAGGACCAAAGGTGGTTGGTTCAAATCCGGGTGTCCCATATGGTCCCCCGTGCCTGCCAGAAGCTATTTCTGAGCAGACAGCCAGGAGTAACCCCTGAGCACCGCCGGGTGTGGCCCAAAAACTAAAAAAAAAAAAAGTATATGTGGGGTACTGATTGTTTTGGGTGAGAGAGTGAAGGAGTAATAATGAGCTTTGTAGGGGTGTGCGAAAGGGCAGAATGTGTTGGGGCAGGAGGTCAGTCTTGGTGCCTAACAAGTTAAGAACTGAGGGTAGAGAGGGTTAATTAAGGGGAAGATAACAAATCCGAATTGGGAGATGAGGGAGTAGAAGGGGTTCTGGTGTGAGGGAGGGGCAATATATCAGAGGGGCTCTATACATTGTATAAATGAATTGTTTATGGATTAGGCTTGGCAGTCAGAGGGAAGTGTAGGAAGTTACGTCTACATATACACTGATTTTAGAGACCTATTTGAATGTTATCCTCCAAATCTAGGGCATTCCATTTTTTCCCTTAGAAACAGTCAAGAATTAAGAACATTTTTGGATGATGTTAAAAGTATATACCATATTTTCCGGTGTATAAGACGACTTTTGAAACAATAAAAAAAAAGTCAACCGAAAATCGGGGGTCATATTATATGCCGAATATATCCCGAAAAAAGTTTCAATATGCCGCTAAACGAAAATTGTCTGAATATTGCCCCAAAACCAATTTTCCAACTACATCCTGCAAGGCTGCTCGGACCTCCTCTCTAACTCAGCCAATCCAAGCAGGCTTTTAATGCATGCAAATTAGACAATGTTCTGGACCCAAATCTACACTGTCAAAAGCCTGCTCAGATTGGCCAGAGTCAGAGAGGAAGTCTATTACAGTATAACCTTTGGACCTTTGCTTGTTGTGATTCACTCACTGTGGTACATGAGCACAGGAGCACATGCAGCACATGCAGCACAGGAACGTTCTGTCTGATACTGCGAATATAGGCCTAAACCTATGTTTTAACTGCAAAATTAGGGGGGGTCTTCTTATACGCCCAGTGGTCTTATATGCCGGCAAATACGGTATGTCGAGCCTGTGCGCTTTTTTAAATGAATACTAGTAAGAAAAGAACCCCTGAATGGGGTCCAGTATGCATACGTAAGGAGTTTCTCCCCCCCCTCCCCCAGGGCCCGATTTACCAGGCCTGGCCGTGAAGACCAGTCTCAGTCTGGCGTGGGGGGGATCTCAGTCCCCTGAACTAAGTTGTCAGCCCAGGGGTCCTATAGCTAGCTGTCCTGCAAGACTATTCTTTCTAAGAACAATGTATTTTCTCTCTGCATTTTCTTTTACTTTTCTTTTTTAATAACAAGGATAAAATATAGGTTTCATGCATGCAAGGCATTCACTCTACTATTTGTCATATCCTGGCACCTGTATTTTCTCTATGGATGAGTATGTGCTATACATAGAATTCTGAATTAAAGATGAATCTATATTGTATCCACCTATTTCTCTCATGCACAGATTATTTTAGTTTATCAGATTTTTATGTATAAAACCAGGATAATTTGAACAAAAGAATTTTGAGTAATAAAATGATGTAGATTGTAGTGGGTACTCAGTTGCTTTCTGGGTTGCTAAACTGAAAATTAAATTGAGATTGACTGATGAACTTTTTGAGCTACCAAATTTGTAGTTTCCAATTCAAATGCACGTTGGGTACAAAACTTTGGAATTTTTTTTCAGATAAAATTTAAACAACAACAACAACAACAAAAAGATAAAACTTTATAGACATTTTTCTTTAGAATAGTATAGAGTAAGCAATTCCATGTAGCAGTGACTATTTTTCAAGGACCTAAACTGTAATGTCAATGGCATTTATATTCATCTGTACATACACATGGCTCATAGAAAGGCACCAAGTTAGATGTGCTTGTCAACTCTCATCTAGCACTTTTGGGTGACTTCCAATATTACATTGTAATTACATTGTCATGAATGCCTTTGTGCATATGTTTTTGACTATATATTTGATGGCTTATTTAGAATAATTTGCGAGAGGATCACTAAATTTAAAGAACATACTGTGTATTGATCTTGATTCAGATAAACCAGTCACTTTGTTATGTAGGAAGTACCTTCTAGGCCTTTGGAGAAAGGACACAAACAAATTCAGGAACCAGTAGTTTGCTTAGGTGCCTACCTTTAATCCAATTCACAGAGCTAAGCCAGTGTCCAGGTTTAATGGCGATGTTTTAATTGGCAGGAGAAGGTGGGAGCTGATCAACCTAGTGTGAAGGTGAAGGTGAACATAAGGGTCTCCTTTATTTTAAATTTGAAGAATTTGATGCCGGGTTTTTTTTTCAAGTTCTTGTCTCTAAGTCTCTTCACCTCTAAGCAGTTGGAGATAATAAATTCATATTCCCTTTTATTTTCCTTTCTTTTCTTTGATGCTATCCTCCAGCAAGAATTCTTGCAATTTTTGACAACCGTTAGTAAAGTCTAATGGCATGCAGCAAACTCATAAAGGTCTTTTACATGAATATATAAGCAAATGAATAAATGGATGAGCTGCCAAATATATTAAACATAAAATCAAAACAATTACCGCCAAAGACTGATATTCAGGTTATAATAAGGGAAAATTCTGCTCTTTTAGAAGAGGAGCATATTTCTCAAAGACTCCTTAACAGTGTATAGTTTGCAAATGAGGAAATGCCCACCAAAGGGTCATGAAACAATAGTGCTATTGGACCCAAGTGATAGTGCAGGTGGTAAGGCAGTTGCTTGTATGCAAGCCCATTTCAATCCCCAGCACTGCCTATGGTCTCTGAGACTTGACAGGAATTGTCTGTGAGCACAGAGCAAAGCGTAAACTCTGAGGGCTACAAAGTGTGCCATGCCCAAAAGTAATAAATAGCAATAAGAAAACAATAGCCTGGTTATTGAAATATGCAAGTGTTTGTGCATGTTTTGTATTATAACGTTAGTAAGAACATGACCTGCCTGTCTTATTATGAAAAGGATTTAAAGGAAAACAGTGGGGAAATAAGTTAGTGAAGAATGTGAAGAAGAAAATAATTTAAGGCAACACAAATGTACTTTCCTGTTTTGTAAATCAAATATACTTTAAAAAGGAAAATGCAAAAATAATTACTACCCAAGCATAACCTGTCAACAGTTATTTGACACTCACAGCTCACATTGGCAAGTAAGACACAGAGCTTCAAACATAAGAAAGGGTGTGTGGATACAGTATTATAGGACATGCTACTTTCAAATCTGTCCTCTCTGAGAACTTAACTATAAGGGAATTTGTCACAAGTACTCTGAAGAAAGCATTGCAAGAAATTTGCTATAGTAGTTGTTACAAAGACTATTTAAAAAAAAATTCAACAGAAGGGCTAAAAATAAGTAAGTAAGCAAGTAAGTTCTCTGTTTTGCACATGGTCAACCCTAGGTCAAGCCCTGCCACCCCCTTAGGATTCTCTGAGTCTTGTCACAAATTATTCCTAACCACAGACACAGGAGAAATTCCTAAGTACTCCTAACAATGTCACAAAACAAAACAAAACAAAACAAACTTAGAGAAAATTTTTCAAGCATTAAATCATGGTAGGGAGTGTCATTTGCTTATCCTAAGTAAACTTTATTGGTCTCTGCAATCCTGCTGCCCTTAGGTTTCAACTAATGCCCAAAGTTGAGACATTTGTAGATAGAGGAACCAAACATTAATTTCTAAAGCTCAGAAGTAGACTGGATCACTGGTTTACCTCAGTTTGTGATAATAAAATATTCTATTTGCTTTGTGGCCCCAAACTGACTGTGCATAGGGTTTACTTCTAGCTCTGTGCTCAGGAATCATTCCCATTGGGCTGGAGAGGCCTTATAAGGTGTTTGATATTGAATATGGATCAGCCACATTCAAGGCAAGTACCCACTTGCAATGGTATAGATTGATTGCCCCACAGTCCCCAAGGGGGTAATGGAAATCCCATATCTTCTATCTGGAGAAAATAGGCGATGCTGTTCCGGTTGTAGTAGTCTGCAATAAATAATCCACACAAATATGAAGGTTATAAGAGGCAAGAGACTCAAGCTGTTCACCCACAAGCCAGTTGCTCCACACGTGGAACAATAAACCTAGAGGAAAAGCTCTATCTCTCTGCCTTCCTGCCTCCCCTTATTGAGATCTAAAGCCAAAGGAGGAGGGGGAAAAGCCTAAAGAAAGGCAGTGGAAACAAAGATATAGAGGGGAACTATTTCAAAGGCCTCTATTTTCCTCACACCTACTGTATTATTGTGCTGGTCCCTATGATAGGAAAATAGTTGAGTGTATTAATAGTTGAGTGTGATGAGTATGAATAGGAAAATTAATAAGAATAACTTCAGTGCTCAGAACTATTTTGATGGAATTTTTTAAATTATTTTATTTAAACACTGTGGTTACAAGATTGTTCATAACAGAGGTTGGTTTTCTTTTTTCAGTTACAAGGTAGTTCATGATTGAGTTTCAGTCATACAATGTACAACACACTTCGCAGTGTACATTTTCCACCACCAATGTCCCTAGTTTTCTTTTTTTTTTTATTTAAACACCTTGATTACATACATGATTGTGTTTGGGTTTCAGTCATGTAAAGAACGCCACCCATCACCAGTGCAACATTCCCACCACCAATGTCCCAAGTCTCCCTCCTCCCCACCTAACCCCTGCCTGTACTCTAAACAGGCTCTCCATTTCCCTCATA
Source organism: Suncus etruscus (assembly GCF_024139225.1). NCBI lineage: Eukaryota > Metazoa > Chordata > Mammalia > Eulipotyphla > Soricidae > Suncus > Suncus etruscus. The sequence goes on along the minus strand of NC_064859.1, from coordinate 58,938,391 downwards.
TATTCTCATTATTAGGAAAGTTCAGAATGTAGTTATTTCTCTAACTAAACTCATCACTCTTTGTGGTGAGCTTCCTGAGGTGAGCTGGAACTTCCAGCTCTTTTCTCTTTAGTGTCTGAAAATTATTATTGCAAGAATGTCTTTCATTTTTCTTAAACCCATAGATGAGTGAGACCATTCTGCGTTTTTCTCTCTCTCTAACTTATTTCACTCAGCATAATAGATTCCGTGTACATCCATGTATAGGAAAATTTCATGACTTCATCTCTCCTGACAGCTGCATAATATTCCATTCTGTATATGTACCACAGTTTCTTTAGCCATTCATCTGTTGAAGGGCATCTTGTTGTTTCCAGAGTCTTGCTATGGTAAATAGTGCTGCAATGAATATGGGTGTAAGGAAGGGGTTTTTGTACTGTATTTTTGTGTTCTTAGGGTATATTCCTAGGAGTGGTATAGCTGGATCATATGGGAGCTCGATTTCAAGTTTTTGGAGGAATCTCCATATCGCTTTCCATAAAGGTTGAACTAGACGGCATTCCCACCATCAGTGGATAAGAGTTCCTTTCTCTCCACATCCCCGCCAACACTGTTTATTCTCATTCTTTGTGATGTGTGCCATTCTCTGTGGTGTGAGGTGGTATCTCATCGTTGTTTTGATTTGCATCTCCCTGATGATTAGTGATGTGGAGCACTTTTTCATGTGTCTTTTGGCCATTTGTATTTCTTTTTTGTCAAAGTGTCTGTTCATTTCTTCTCCCCATTTTTTGATGGGATTAGATGTTTTTTTTCTTGTAAAGTTCTGTCAGTGCCTTGTATATTTTGGAGATTAGCCCCTTATCTGATGGGTATTGGGTGAATAGTTTCTCCCACTCAGTGGGTGGCTCTTGTATCCTGGGCACTATTTCCTTTGAGGTGCAGAAGCTTCTCAGCTTAATATATTCCCATCTGTTAATCTCTGCTTTCACTTGCTTGGAGAGTGCAGTTTCCTCCTTGAAGATGCCTGTAATGTCCTGGAGTGTCTTGCCTATGTGCTGTTCTATATATCTTATGGTTTTGGGGCTGATATCGAGGTCTTTAATCCATTTGGATTTTACCTTCGTGCTTGATGATAGCTGGGGGTCTAAGTTCAATTTTTTGCAAGCAGCTATCCAGTTGTGCCAACACCACTTGTTGAAGAGGCTTTCTTTGCTCCATTTAGGATTTCTTGCTCTTTTATCAAAAATTAGGTGATTGTATGTCCGGGGAACATTTTCTGAGTATTCAAGCCTATTCCACTGATCGGAGGGCCTGTCCTTATTCCAATACCATGCTGTTTTGATAACTATTGCTTTGTAGTACAGTTTAAAGTTGGGGAAAGTAATTCCTCCCATATTCTTTTTCCCAATGATTGCTTTGGCTATTCGAGGGTGTTTATTGTTCCAAATGAATTTCAAAAGTGTCTGATCTACTTCTTTGAAGAATGTCATGGGTATCTTTAGAGGGATAGCATTAAATCTGTATAATGCCTTGGGGAGTATTGCCATTTTGATGATGTTAATCCTGCCAATCCACGAGCAGGGTATGCATTTCCATTTCCGCGTGTCCTCTCTTATTTCTTGGAGCAGAGTTTTATAGTTTTCTCTGTATAGGTCCTTCACATTTTTAGTCAAGTTGATTCCAAGATATTTGAGTTTGTGTGGCACTATTGTGAATGGGATTGTTTTCTTAATGTCCATTTCTTCTTTATTACTGTTGGTGTATAGAAAGGCCATTGATTTTTGTGTGTTAATTTTGTAGCCTGCCACCTTGCTATATGAGTCTATTGTTTCTAGAAGCTTTTTGGTAGAGTCTTTAGGGTTTTCTAAGTAGAGTATCATGTCATCTGCAAACAGTGAGAGCTTGACTTCTTCCTTTCCTATCTGGATTCCCTTGATATCTTTTTCTTGTCTAATCGCTATAGCAAGTACTTCCAGTGCTATGTTGAATAGGAGTGGTGAGAGAGGACAGCCTTGTCTTGTACCAGAATTTAGAGGGAAGGCTTTTAGTTTTTCTCCGTTGAGGATAATATTTGCCGTTGGCTTGTGGTAGATGGCTTCAACTAGATTGAGAAAGGTTCCTTCCATTCCCATCTTGCTGAGAGTTTTGATCAAGAATGGGTGTTGGACCTTATCAAATGCTTTCTCTGCATCTATTGATATGATCATGTGGTTTTTATTTTTCTTGTTATTGATGTTTTGTATTATGTTGATAGATTTACGGATGTTAAACCAGCCTTGCATTCCTGGGATGAAACCTACTTGATCATAGTGGATGATCTTCTTAATGAGGCATTGAATCCTATTTGCCAGGATTTTGTTGAGGATCTTTGCATCTGCATTCATCAGCGATATTGGTCTGTAATTTTCTTTTTTTGTAGCATATCTGTCTGGTTTAGGTATCAAGGTGATGTTGGCTTCATAAAAGCTATTTGGAAGTGTTTCCGTTTGTTCAATTTCATGAAAGAGTCTTGCCAGGATTGGTAGTAGTTCCTCTTGGAAAGTTTGAAAGAATTCATTAGTGAATCCATCTGGGCCTGGGCTTTTGTTTTTCGGCAGACCTTTGATTACCATTCTAATTTCATCAATGGTGATGGGGGTGTTTAGATATGCTACATCCTCTTCCTTCAACCGTGGAAGATTATAAGAGTCCAAGAATTTATCCATTTCTTCCAGGTTCTCATTTTTAGTGGCGTAGAGTTTCTCAAAGTAGTTTCTGATTACCCTTTGAATCTCTGCCATATCAGTAGTGATCTCTCCTTTTTCATTCCTAATACGAGTTATCAAGTTTCTCTCTCTCTCTTTCTTTGTTAGGTTTGCCAGTGGTCTATCAATCTTGTTTATTTTTTCAAATAACCAACTTCTGCTTTCGTTGATCTTTCGGATTGTTTTTTGGGTTTCCACTTCATTGATTTCTGCTCTCAGCTTTGTTATTTCCTTCTGTCTTCCTATTTTTGGGTTCTTTTGTTGAGCATTTTCTAGTTCTATTAGCTGTGTCATTAGGCTACTCAGGTAAGCTCCTTCTTCCTTCCTGATGTGTGCTTGCAAAGCTATAAATTTTCCTCTCAGTACTGCTTTTGCTGTGTCCCATATGTTCTGATAGTTTGTGTCTTGATTGTCATTTGTTTCCAGGAACCTTTTGATTTCCTCCTTGATTTCATCTCGGACCCACTGGTTATTGAGTATGAGGCTGTTTAACTTCCAGGTGTTAAGGTTTTTCTTCTGAGTCCCTTTGGAATTCACAAATAATTTCAGAGCCTTGTGGTCAGCAAAGGCAGTCTGCAAAATTTCTATCCTCTTGATCTTATGGAGGTATGTTTTATGTGCCAGCATGTAGTCTATCCTGGAGAATGTCCCATGTACATTGGAGAAGAATGTGTATCCAGGTTTCTGGGGGTGGAGTGTCCTATATATATCCACTAAGCCTCTTTCTTCCATTTCTCTCCTCAGGTCTAGTATATTCTTGTTGGATTTCAGTCTGGTTGACCTATCCAGTGTTGACAAAGCTGTGTTAAGGTCCCCCATAATTATTGTGTTGTTATTGATATTATTTTTCAGATTTGTCAACAGTTGTATTAAATATTTTGCTAGCCCCTCATTCGGTGCATATATGTTTAAGAGAGTTATTTCTTCCTGCTCTACATACCCCTTGATTAATATAAAATGTCCATCTTTGTCCCTTACAACCTTCCTGAGTATAAAGTTTGCATTATCTGATATTAGTATGGCCACTCCAGCTTTTTTATGGGTGTTGTTTGCTTGGATAATTTTTCTCCAGCCTTTTATTTTGAGTCTATGTTTGTTCTGACTATTCAGGTGCGTTTCTTGTAGGCAGCAGAAGGTTGGATTGAGTTTTTTGATCCATTTAGCCACTCTGTGTCTCTTAACTGGTGCATTTAGTCCATTGACGTTGAGAGAAAGAATTGTCCTGGGATTTACCGCCATCTTTATATCAAAATTTGGTGTGTCTTTTGGGTAGTCTTGTCTTAGATTAGGTCTTTCAGTTTTTCTCTTAAGACTGGTTTTGTGTCTGTGAAGTTTCTGAGCTGTTTTTTGTCTGTGAAACCATGTATTCTTCTGTCAAACTGGAAAGTGAGTTTTGCTGGGTATAGTATTCTGGGTGAAGCATTCATTTCATTCAGTCTTGTCACAATATCCCACCACTGCTTTCTGGCATTGAGTGTTTCTGGTGACAGGTCTGCTGTAAATCTCAGGGAAGCTTGCTTGAATGTAATTTCCCCCTTTGATCTTGCTGCTTTCAGAATTCTGTCTCTATCTGTGGGATTTGTCATTGTGACTAGGATGTGTCTTGGGGTGTTTTTTCTGGGGTCTCTTTTGGTTGATACTCTTCGAGCATGTAGGATTTGATCACCTATATTCTTTAGCTCTGGAAGTTTCTCTTTAATGATGTTCTTGACCATTGATTCTTCCTGGGAATTTTCTTCCTGGGTCTCTGGGACTCCAATGATTCTTAAGTTGTTTCTGTTGATCTTATCATAGACTTCTATTTTCATCTGTTCCCATTCTTTGACTAATTTTTCCATTGTCTGCTCATTTGCTTTAAGTTTTTTGTCCAATCTCTCCTGCTGTATGGAATTGTTATGTATCTCATCTTCCACAGCACCAAGTCTATTCTCAGCTTCTGACATCCTGTCCCAGAGCTTATCCATTTTGTCATTCACTTCGTTTACTGACTTTTTCAGGCCTGTTAATTGACATGTTATTTCAGTTTGGAGTTTTGTGATTTCTGTCTTCATATTTTCTTGGTTCTTATTAGTGTTCTGTTCAACTCGATCCATGGTTTCTTGGAGTCCGTTGAGCATCTTCCATATTGCTAGTCTAAAGTCCTTATCTGAGAGATTGATTAGTTGGTTGGCCATTATCTGGTCATCAGACTTGTCCTCTTCATTCTCTATGTCTGATGCTGGCCTGCGTTGTTTCCCCATTGTCACACTTGTATTTTGGGTTTTTCTACGTGTTGTGGTGGTATTCATTGGCTATATGATGTAGGCAGCACACTTCTCTGGCTCCGCCCTTTCTGGATGGGCTGACTTGTCTCTAGGGGATGGGAGTCCTCCGTGGGTGAAGCCTCACACTGGATCAAATCTTAGGCCCAAGCATTCAACGGAGAAGACAGTCCGAGGAGGAATGCTTGCTTCTGTGTTATAGCTCAGATCTTAGTGTGATTTTTTCTTCTTGTTACGATGGTGTTCTTTTCTTAGAAAGAGCGCACGGCCGCGTAGCGAAGCGGAGCGGCCGTGCTCTGCTGGAGCGTCTTTTGCCCCACTCCCAAGAGTTTCACGCAAGAGGACAGTAGAGAAACATTTACAAGGAGCACTCACAGTCGGGCTCCACTGGGCGGGCGCAGATTCGTGTCTTTTCCCTGCCTGATGTCCCAGACAGGGCAGCTGGCTTCTGCGAAAGCCCGCCAGTTTTCACCTTCTGGAGACCCGCCCTGGAAATGGCGTCTCCCCAGTTTTCCTTCCACCCTCCTCCCTGTCCTCTCCCCTACTTACCTGTGTGAAAGTTTTTTCTTCTCTCTTACTCTCTCTCTCACACACATATACACACTCTCTCTCTTTCTCTCTCTTTTCCTTTTTAGATACTCTGGTTTACAATATTGTCATTGAAGGGGTATGATGCATACCACTATCTCCTTTTAGCACTCAGTTCTTGTTCAGAATGATCATTTCCAACTAGTATGACGGAACTGTTTGATATGTATCTCTGATTTTATAGCTGATTTATAACATGTGCTCTAAAGATATGATTCTGCCTGTGTGTGAAAAGTTTTAAAAGTTATGTACCCTGTCTGCACTTAGGATGAGTTTCCTGTCCTATCTAAGCTAAGAATTTGCTAAATTTAGGAAATTCCCTTTAGCCATATTGATAAGATATCACAGTGTGCATGTACTCCCTAATGCCCTTGCTGCAGTCCACTTCCGAGGGTGTAACCATGGTGTGCTACTTACCTTATAATGTCCTTGCTGTACTATAGCTCCAAAGCCCTTGCTGTACCATGCTTTATGTGGTCCCCAAAATACTAATGGGTAATACTGAGCATGAATAAGAAGGATGATCTTGCAGAAAGGCCATATAAAATGGCTTGTGAGATCACTACTCTCTGTTAATGTTCCAGATACCCTTGCTGTCTAAACTCAGCCCACCTCCTTATTCTTCTGCCAGGGATTGTCTTGGTGTACTTGATTAAGCAAACACCCATTACAACAGAACCACATATTTCCAACTCCAAGGTGCACACTACTCACTTAATGGTTTTAGGAAACAGAAGACTACTGCAGAGACAATAGTGAAAACTAACACTTTGCATGTCTGAGAGTCCTCAATACTATTGATGCCAACACTGCTAGTCTGTGGATGCTACTTGAAGAGGCATGACTCTAAGGGATGGATCTTTCCCTCCTCTTTTTGTTGAGGAAATCAGAAATTTCTAGCAACTAGCACTGTAGGGTTTGGCATTGCCAGTGCCACATTCTTTCATCCTGTCATGGTTAAACTTTACTGAATGCAAAGCCCTCACTGGAGCAATTTACAGATGCCAGGTGGTCTAATATGCAATCTTCTTTCAAAACTTTGGTCCTGGAATCCTGAGCTGATAGTTTCAGGAAATTAGTCACATACAAGTGAATCAAGTAAACCAGAACAAGTTTATCAATCTAGTTGAAGTAAAAAGATGTTTTATGGATACCTGGGCCTCTTACTCAGAAACCTGCACCATAATTCCTTACATATGTCTTGTATTGTGCATGGCTTTCAATTCTGACTCATAATATGATCCTAAGTAGTCTGTTTTTATATCAAACAAAAAAGGTAAATGAGCAACTGTCTCTTCTAGCTATATTCCCATTTAAAGCTGAAGGTGCTTTGTGAAAACATAGCTGTCATATAGCAGATAGGGTTCCTTGTCTTTCATGCAGTTGACTGGAGTCTGCTCCCAGTATTCGAATGGTATTCTAATAGTATTCTAATGGTATCTTGTGTATTACCAGGCGAATTCCTGAGTGTAGAGCCATGAATAACACAGTTTTGGGCTGTAGTCCCCAAACCTGAAAAATAATAAAGAAAACATAGTTGGCTATTTAGTAATAATTTATACAATTACCTGCATTTGTTAGGACCCACCGCAATGCAGACAAATAAAAAGAGCATCTTTTTTCTTTTTCTTCATCCCCAGCATTCATGAAAGTCTTTATTTTTTCTACTGGTGCTTTGGTAGGAACTTCTTAGTGGATGTTCTACATGTACAGACTTTTGGGATCAAGGTGGCACCTATAGCACCAAGTGAATCCAGAGGTATAGGCTGGTAGATTCTTAGTAGCCACTGTTTTGGGGAACCTGGCTGAAGAGTATATCTGAGACTGCAGAGACGGGAAAGCCCAGACAATGAAAAAGAAATACTGTCAGTTTTCTAAGATTCTCATTTCAGAGGAGATATAAAAACCAAGTAGTGCTCGCTCAATTATTTATGATAAATTTTAAGCCCTCTGGAAATATTTGCAGTGTCTAAGCAGATCTAACTGAACCCTAGCATTCAGCTTGTCATGTAGTCTATATATTCTGAAGCAGAATTCCAAAGGGAGGTCCTAAAATGGAATGAGAAGATAGGAGAAATCACTGAGCTTTCTGCAAAAATCCTACTGAGGCTCTGCATAAAATCCCCCAATGCTGTCAGGGAAATAACTACACGAACAGCTAGCATGACAATGTTAAAGAATGAGAGAAGTAGAATGCCTATTGCAAATATAGGCAGGGTTGGGGAGGAGGGGGGCATTGGTGGTGGAAATGTTGCAGTGGTAAAGGGGCGGGTATTCTGTTTATGACTGAAACCAAACTACGAACTTGCTTGTAATCATGGTGCTTAAATAAAGATTATATATTTAAAAAAATTTTTTAAATTCCCCAATGTCTCAATTCAGATGGCAGTCAAAATATGGGGTTCCTCTTCTCACTTCATAATAGTACAGGACCTCAAAAGCTTGTTTTTTTTTCCTCCAAAATCTCTCATGAGAGCAAATTTTTGAAGAGGAGAATCTAAAAAGAAAACATAGCTAGATGTTTTATAATATTTACGTCCTTTTGTTACTTCCTTCTGTTATTAATCACTCTCTGTGCCTCTTTCCCAGGGACAGAAGCAGATTTAAAAATAAGAGATATGGGCCAGAGTGATAGCACAGCAGATAGGGCATTTGTCTTGCACAGGGAAGACCCAGATTTGATCTCCAGCATCCTATATGGTCCTCGGAGCCCAACAAGAGCCATTTCTGAGTGCAGAGCCAGGAGTAACCCCTAAGCATTGCTGGGTGTGCCCCCCATCCAAAAAGGGACTCGGGCTATAATGCAGCAGATATGGTTCTTACCTTGCATGCAGCCAATTCAAATTTGATCCCCAGCACAGCATATGAGGTGCCCTGAGCAGAGAACCAGGAGTAAGCCCTGAGTACTGCCAGGTATGATTCCTCTCTTGAAAAAGAAAAGACTAAACATTTTCTCATTTCCCAAACAAACTTAATGCTTCCCTCAAGAAAGACTTCTCAAGAAAAAAAACTATTAATCCAGTTCTTCTGCCCATTCTCAACACGATGATTATTGATGCATCTTAGAGGACTATCACTTTAAGACAGAATCTTCCAGAGGTACATATGCAGGCAGGATGGAAGCTTGAACAGGTACTTACCGAGGGCACTGGGGAAACCTGCCATTTAACCGGAAACAATTAAAGCCCACATCAATCAAAAAGATAAAGAATTTAAAACAGTTCATTACAAACTATCTTTGATATTGAGAGAACATATTTAAAGAGTAATAAATTTGCAAAGCAAATTAGTATCACTCATGACCCCAAAACCTGGAAGGAATACTATGTATACTGGGGAGCATGTATGTATATATTCATAATGATTCAGCTAGTAAATATAATATAACATGCATACATACTATAGAGTGAATATAATATTTATGTGATTAAATATCCAAATAATATTTTATTAATTACAAGGATATATTTTATAAAGTATTTTATATTTTGTCTGTTTTCATTGATATTACATCTTATATTAGATCATTTTCTAAATTTGTACATGGTAGGAAGCTTGCCACAAATAATGGAGCAGTGCAGTTGGAGTAGAAGAGAGTCCACTATGACAATAATACTTGGAACTGATCAATCTGGACAAGAACTGGGTGCTGAAAGGAAAGAAAGTGATATGCAAGGTACCCCTTTATTAACAATAGTGCAAACCACAGTGTCTAAAACGGAAATGAAAAGAAAAGAGAGAGCTAGAGAGAAAGAAAGAGAAGTATGATGTCTGCCCCAGATGCAGGCAGGGGAGAGGCTGGGAGGGAAAACTGAGAACATTGGTGGCAGGAAATGTGCACTAGTGAAGGATGGTGTACATTGTATGACTAAAACTCAATCATGAACAATTTTGTAACCATGGTGTTTAAATAAAGTAAAAAGTAAAAATGTAAGGCCAGGGGGATAGCACAGGGGTAAGTCATTTACTTGCCTTGCACACACCAGACCCCGGATAGACCCGGGTTTGATTCCTGGCATCCCATATGATCCCCTGAGCCTGCATGGAGTAATTTCTGAGAGCAGAGCCAGGAGTAACCTTGAGCACTGCTGGGTGTGACCAAAAAATTTTTTTTAAAAATGTGTATATTAGTTAACAAATATAAAAGATGGGAAAAGCATCCTATGGCCATTCTTCATTCAAATACACAAAATATTCTCTTTTTCTCAATAATCTTTTTTTTCTTTTTTCTTTTTTTTTTTTTTTTTTGAGCTACACCTGGTAGTATCCAGAACTTACACCTGTTTCTGTGTTTAGGAGTTACTCTTAACAGGGCTTGGGACCATATGAGTTTCCGGGATTAAACCAAGTTTGACTGCGTAGAATATGCATATTACCCTCAATATATATAGCTCCAAATAAGTAAAATATTCAGTCAGCTGAATATCCCTGTGCCCTTTCTCAATTCTCATTCATTTTCTTTCCACTCAAAACTTCCTTCAGATTTTTTGTGATAAGTTTCTTATGTATTTATGTATACCTTCCTTCATTATATTGTTGCTTTCATTTGGGGGGCGTATGTGTCACACCTGACTGTCCTTAGGGCTTACTCTTGACTCTGCACTCAGGGCTCACTCATGGTGGGCTCTAGGAACATCTGGCGTGTTAGATGGAACCCAGTCCAGTCATCTCCAAGGCAAGCACCTTATCTGCTATGCTCTATGTATTTATGTATTCTTTTCTTTTTTTTTGACTTCTCAGAATTTTATTCAAGGATAAGAGATGAAGAATCTTTCAGAATTGGTTTGCAGTAGCAATAACACAATAAAAATAAAATTTTCCCTTTTTGTCCCCCAAATTATGAGATCATTGACTGAAACACCAAAGAACAAACAGAAAAAATACATTTTAATATTAATAGTAATTTTCATATGATTTTGGTTCTAAGTTGATGGATAGTTTTTGTGGAAAATTTTAACAGAAAATATAAGCAAGATAAAATTCTATTTTAGATTTTTTTGAAATATATTTTTTATTTAAGTAACATGATCATAGTTGGGTGACAGTCATAACCAGAACACCCCCGCTTTCACCAGTATAACATTACCCCCTCCCCCTTCCCATCCCCTGCCTGTATTCGAGACAGGCATTCTACTGCAGTTATTCGCTGTTAAGTTCAGTAAGTTGTATTTTTTTCCTTAAAGGATAAGAGTAAAAACATATAGTAAAGGTGTGATAGTGGCAATCGCCGTTGTTTGCATAGGTCCAGAAAAATGGGGAAAATGGAAAAAAATCCTTGACCTGATTACAAAAAGGCCTCACCCCAGAAGTTTATTGGCATAAGACCAACTCTGGGTTCCAGGCATACCAGTCCGTCCAACCCGAGTCATTCTCCGTGGTCCCGGTGAAACTTTTTCACACTTTAGCTATTGTTGGTATTAGATTCTTTATTTAAAGACTCTGGATTCTGTGCATTTCTTTCATCGATGTCAGGCTGATGTGGAGCATCCTCTAGTTTCAGCATACCATTAAATGTGGAGCGATCTGCCCTGCATGCAGACTGTTGCTGAGTCATCTGGGTATTGGGATCACTCTTTGGAGTAAGTCAATGCCAAAGCAGTGGTAGGTCTTCCCTGGAAGAGGCTTGGATCCTGGTAATGTTATAGACAATTGTGGTTGTTTCCATAGATGGTATCCATTTTTCAGGTGTGTGTGAGCGATGCCCATTCTTCTGAGGCCTAAGCCAAATCATTATGCCAATGTTCAGGGTAAAAGGCCTAACTGCATTACCAAATTTGTGTTCCCATCTCTATTAAATAAGAACTTGTTTGCATATGTATTATTTTCCCATTTTAATGTGCCTATGCAAAAGAGAAGCAATGCCACAAAATATTGTTGGTGCATCTGGGGGCCAACGAATAAAGTCCAACATTCCCCATAACTTGGTTCAAACTTGAAATCTATACAGAGATACTCTTCTACCAGTATTGCTTATAAAACAGAACTCAAAGGGGGAAAATCAAACAATCAAATAACAAATCCAGTGGGCAAAATTGTCACTATATGAGGATGTTCGAAAAGAATTATAGATGTTAAGGGAATACATCTGAGATATACAAAGGAGATACATGTGTCCCTTTTATGTTTTAGAAATAGTCAAGAGGGAGGGTGTTGTTTCCAAGACACCACTTTGGTCTGTGTTTTGGACAAGCAAAGAGCTCATGGAGCCATGTCCTCCCCTTGTTGCCTGCTGAAGCTTCTGACTCCCTGAGAGGCGTTTGCTTCTTAATTTCTGGAAGTTAAAAGTTCACCAGTCCTCTCCCAGCCCATTGAGGGAACAAGGAAGCCTGGGGTCTCTTTTAAATTGCACCTCGTTGGAACCCACTTTCTGGGACCCTGAGCAGATGTCCAGGAATAACCCTGGGGACGGGGAGGAAGGAGAGAGAAAGCTGGGGGGGGGGGCAGCCGAGGCTGCATCTTCACCTTATCTTGGCCAAAAAAGTCTACAGCATGGAATCTTGCCGTGACGTGTTGCCTGCTGAAGCTTCGGACTCCACCCAAAAAATTACTGTGAAAGATATGTAATCCACCTTGGCCAAAACAAAAATCATTAGTACAGAAAAATGGTTAAATATGGGGTAACAAGAGATGGGAATGAGGGAGTAAAGGAATAAAATGAGCTCCTGGATGGCTTTCAGATTATGACAAGCAGATGAAACACAATGATACCCAAATATTTGTCATTGTGTTCTGCTTGGGGGCGCTAGCCCCTGTGTGGTTTCACAATGGACAGGTTTAATAAGGAACTTCCCTGGTAAGTTCTAAAGCCAGAACCTATTGTGCTGCTATTCCCACCTCGCTGGCTTGCCCAGTCATGTGACCAGGAAAAGCCCTGGAGTTCCGGAGGGAGGAGGCAGAGAGGTGCTGGGGTGACCCATGTCCTGCGCCCCTTCCTAGGCCTGGTTAAAGAGGCCTTTGGCATGGCGGAGGGCTGCCAAACGCCATGCTGGCAGAACCTCCCGGCTCCCAGGAAGAAAGGAGATCCTTCCCGAGCTAGAAGGTCGGAAGGTCAGAGTCCCCACCCTAGCCCCTCCCTTTGGAGCCGAGAGGAAAATGGGGAAAGACTAGGGGAACCAACAAGCTCCTCCAAGGGACCCACCTCGCTGGCTTGCCCAGCCATATGGCCAGAAAAAGCCCTGGAGTTCCGGAGGAAGGAGGTAGAGGGGTGCTGGGGTGACCCATGTCCCGCACCCCTTCCTAGGCCTGGTTAAAGAGGCCTTTGGCATGGCCGAGGGCTGCCAAACGCCATGCTGGCAGAACCTCCCTGCTCCCAGGAAGGAAGGAGATCCTTCACAAGCTAGAAGGCTGGAAGGTCAGAGCCCCCACCCCCTCTATTTTAGATTTTTAAAAATAAGTAAATGAAATAAATGATCATTTTAGAAATCTTATTTTTACATATTTTTCACACGCAAACACACACAAACCACACATACACACACATTGCCTTCTCCTCACTATCTTTGGGTGAGTCTTTGGAGGTTGATCCTGGTAAAACTGTGTGACATTAATCCACCATCATTGGTAAAACCCTGTCCAACAACCAAATGTGTAGCCATCTGTCTCCTAATAGACAGCTTGTAGTGGCCAGTGTTTCTTCTGTTAAATAATCTTTATCAATATTCTTGCCTGTCTTCTTTTTCACATGACAGTGTTCCTGGAAACATACCTGGAATAGACTTGGGTATGTGCATTATGTTCTTAAATAGAAATTGTCAAATTAATTTCAAGAGTATATAACAGTTTATTCTATGAGTAGTACATGGAAACACATTCTTTTATAACCTTATTAGTAGAAAAAATTATCAGAGTTTAGCTACTTTTGTGGGTATAAAATGTGGTTTATCAGAACTGCCTATGGTTCAAAATCACAATTTTTAGTGGACATATAATATCCCATCTCGAAGACCACAATTTCTTCACTCTTCCTTTATTCCTGGACATACAGTGTTTTCCCAATTTTTCAGCATATTAATGATGTTTATTTCAGTATGTAAATTATGTGAATATTCTTAAACATAATTCTCTCATCTAATGGCTAGTTACTATTCCTTAGGGTAAATTTATGAAGGCATGCATTACTCAAAACACTTAGATAGGTAAATTTTCCTCTCAACCTATTCATTTATTTAGCACCAAGGATTTTCTAAGTATACCTATTGCTTGCATGCCCATGACTACTGATTTAATAAGTGAACAATTGCAACTTGTTTAAAACAGCATGTCATTTCCTTACTATTGGTGGATTCAATTTTGGCTTTGCCTATTTATTTATTTATTTAGTTAGTTAGTTAGTTAGTTAGTTAGTTAGTTAGTTAGTTAGTTAGTTCTATTTCTTATTTTAGAAATGAACACATTCTTGGAAGGGGACAAAAAAAAGAAATAAACACATTTTTGTTTCCTGTTTTGAGTGTCTATAGAATGATATAGCTTGAGTTATAAAAATACTGTAATTTACAACACGTTTTCTATCAATACAATTATAGGAAAATTTCTTCTAAGCATTATGCTGCTAGTTTGTATAATGATGTTAATTCAAAACAGATTATATTAATAACCAAGTTACATGGTAGCATTTGGAAATCATTACAAAGTCAGAACTTTTGGATCTCTGGTTTTGGCTTCAGTTTGAGTAAAATCATGTGGTTCTATTTCTAAATAATTGTGAGTCTGGCATTAATTGGTTTGGTATTAAAGGTAAAATAAGATATGTAGAAAGAATATTTTTCCATAAATCCAGAGTAAGTATTTAGTTGAGAGTAATTTCAATGCACTTGATAGCTCATTCTAATGTACTCACACCAAACTCTTGGCAAATTCATAATTAAATGTAGCTTAGATGAGAACATAATTCAGGGCTGAGACAATATTCTACTAGGACATAGCCATAAGATAGCAGCTCACTCTAGCTAAGAAAATTATAAAACAAGATGGTAATGAAGCTCATTTGCAATGGAAATGCAGCATTTGTGCCAGTGGAGCTGATTATTTTCCTTAAATGGAAAAAAGATGGTCTTCTTTTAACCTGAAAGGAGGCTCTTGTTTCCCCCTCTCCTTTTCCCTCCCTGCCTTATCTTTCTCTTTTCCCACTCTCCTGCTTGCTCTGACTTTCTTCCAGGTCTCCTCTTGCCTCTGTCCCTTCCATTCCCTAAAATGGAATATTTAAGTCGAGAGAAATGTAATATAGAAATTAAAGGATTAAAAACTAAGAACCTAAACCTACTGTCTTATCTCATTTTTATTCCTAGTAGTTCTATAAAGTCATCAAGAACACTGAATTAGCAAATATTAATCCCTTGCTCCTAGAAGAAAGACAGGGTTTGATTCCTATGTTGACACGATTTTTAAAATAATTTACTTTATTTAAAGAGCATGTATTGGGGTCGGGAGGGTGGCATTAGAGGTAAGGTGTCTGCCTTGCAAGCGCTTGCATAGGACGGACAGCGGTTCGATCCCCCAGCGTCCCATATGGTCCCCCCAAGCCAAGGGCGATTTCTGAGCGCATAGCCAGGAGTAACGTCTGAGCGTCAAACGGGTGTGACCCAAAAAAACAAAACAAAACAAAAAAGTAAAGAGCATGTATCACATTATTGACATAGTTGATTGTAACACATTTGTTTCCAGAAAAGTGAGAGAAAAATTATTAAAAAGGTATAGGAAGAAAAAAAGAAGGAAGAGAAGAAAAGGAGAAATATAGTGACAAGAAAATTTGCAAAAATTATTGTATCTTCCATAAGTCAGAAGGCTTACTTAGTTCTTGTTCATAACTGACCATTCTGTTATTTCATTTGTTTCTGAACGTTAAGTGACTTCAGCTACACATTAGCATCTAAATTGGTATGTTCCTATGGATAATGAAGTCATGCAGCTGTAAATGTGACCATGTGGTCTAGGAATTCAAGGCACTAGTACTGATACTGAGGCTTTTGTGAGGCATGTTTTTGGCTGTCAGGTTCTCTGAAAGTATTAAAACAAAAAGGGGGAATGGTACCCTCAAACACCAAAAAAGTCCTGGTAACATGAGCCCAAATATTGGCATATCTGGAATTGGTCAGATTTGTATCTCTGCAGAGTCATAAGAAGTGGTGAAGCAGGGCCAGAGGCAAAGCAGCGATTATGGATGATGGATACATCAGGCATAGTTCAGGAGGGAACAGGCTTGGCCTGTCTTTTCCTCTCCAGATTACCAGCTTTCAACTGCTTGGCCAATGTACCCATGATTTTTCATGATTTGGTTTATATCTCTTTTGAGAATAGAGTTAATTTATGGAGCTAGCTGAGTACAAACTCATGTAGGAGAGCCTCATACAAGAATTTTTTGTATATATTTCTGTTTAAAGAACCTGATTTTACCAATTGTTGATTCAATAAATTTAATTCGTGGTTAACAGTAACTCATGTCTGAAGGATTTTATATAACTCACACAACCTTCTTGTACTTAGAAATAGCAGATAGCATATAAAATGTTTTTGTGGTAGTCATTTTTTCTTTTCTTTTTTTTTTTTTTTTTAGTTTCCAACGGGGCTTTGGAGGTCTTAAAGCAGCATGAGAGAGAGAGAGGGAGAGAGAGGGGAGAGGGAGAGACGGAGAGGGAGGGAGAAAAAGATAGGGAGAGAGGGAGAGAAAGATACAGGGAGAGAGGGAGAGGGTTAGAGCAAGGAAGACGAGAGAAAGCTCAAATGCCTTCACTTGCCAATACCTTGAGTTCCCTGTGGTAGTCATTTTTAATATGTAAACTAAAATATATACCAATATGTGGTTTAGTGGAACTCACTAGACTAGGAAGAAGACACTTTCACAGCTTGATTGTGAAAACATGAAGGTAGTGTGTAGTCTTCTTCTACTGTAATGGGGACTAGGACTCACTGAGTAATTCAATGCCCTTTATCCTTTATTTTTTTTGGACATCTTTGTGAATGACCATGAAAACACCAGGAATATTGCTTTGGTGGTCACAAATATATGTTAGTGCATAGGCAGAATACAGGTATAATGAAAACAGACTGAGTTTAAAAGCTATTGGTGTTAGTCATTATTTAGACACTTTGAGGGGAGCTAAATTTTAGCAAAGAGGCACATTATTTTAATTCAACCTTCCATTCTTTTTTTATTTTTGCTGTCAATACTTACTTTTTTGTAAGAAATGAATCTTCCCAAATAGTTAGTCGTTTTAATCAATAATCCTACTCTTTTATAGCCAAAAGATGAAATCCCACCCAAGCTAGTGTTAGTTTACACTGGTTTTACTCAAAACAACTTTCTCTTTCTTTTCACCAAGACCTTTGACTTGTAAAAGTCCACTTGGATCTCACTCGACCCTCCCCCTCCTGGTCGGTCATAGAGAGATTTCACGTTTGGCTTTGCATGGAGGAAAACCACAAGGCAAGAAGCAGCCGACTCCATGATTCTCTCCTGACTGGCTTGGTTTATTAATTTGCATGCAACCCTGCTTCAGAGTCATTCACCCAGGGTTGAAAACACAGCGTGTAGGGTGATTTCACAAACTTGACTCATAGAAATCTCTATCCCAGGAACACAGATACTAAGTTGAGTTACACAGAATAGAAAGTGGATGAAGTTGATTCATGCAAAAAGCAGTGCCCACAGGAATTAATCTCATGGTTCTTTCATGGTCCCTGTACTCTGGATCCCCACTTCTCTGAGTAGACATTTTTATGCCTCTTCCCAGATCATCAGCTACTTTCCATCCTTCCTTTAGATTTCTTTTTTCTTGATTTTGAGCAAAAGACTTTGATAAGTACATGTCCTTAAAGGTGTGTGTGGAGGGGTGGTATGTGTTGTGTTGTAATGGGGCTGGTATGTGTTGTATTGGGGAGAGAAATGATCTTATGTCATCTAGACTTTTTGAAAGGAACTTCTTCTCATAGATTGGGTAGAGCTAATTAAAATAATAATGGTCCTATTATGCACATGTTTTAAGATCAAAGAATGTGACCTTTATATAAAACTGTGGGTAATTTCCACATATTTTTGTAAACATGCTTGGCATTGAAAAAAACAAAGAAACAAGCAAAACTGGACATAGAGATAATACAAAAGTAAAATGCTTTCCTTGCACTCAGCCAACTTTAGTTTTATCTCTAGCACCGAGAGATATGATTGATCAAGCCCTCCCAGTAGTGATCTTGGAGCACAGAGGCAGGAATAAATCCTGAGTACCTCCAGATGAAGGTCCCAAACCAAAAAAATAATAACAAAAAAACCCATATAATAAAAGCTATAATGTACTCATTGATGGAATATTACATATAAATTTGCACTCCAATCTGTCAATCCACAGGTTCATTATTGGCAGTTACATTTTAATGGTCTACGAAGTTGAGTTTAGATTTTTATTAATAATAAGAGCGTAAAAAAACAGCTGATAGAGAATAGAAGTTTCTGGAAAGCAATAGACACTGTTTCCCCTCCTGGTGTTTTAAATTTCAGTGAATAAAAGAAAGCATATATTATTGATTTTATTCAAATCAATGGGAAAATATGAGATAATCAAAATGTCTTAGCCTTTTTTTTACAGTTGAGTGAAAACTTGGTTTTATAGTATAACATATCTGGGTACTCCCATGTGTTTTGATTGGAAAAATGGAGGACAAAATTAGCCCAACTATTTAAAGGCAGCTGTTCAAAGAATCCTACTGAGTCCATCAAGTCATCCATTTAATAAACATCTAGCAAGCACCTGTTGTGTTTAGACACTGAACTAAGCTTTAGGGACACTCAGAGCTTTAGAAAACCCAAAATATTGTCTTTGGGACCACACAGTCTAGTAGAATAGGTTTTAGATATAAAAAAATGCCAAATACACATTATTCTTGTTTATTTTGCAAATATCAGCTAAACGGAGTATAGCTTAAACTACCAGCATGTTTCTCTTGCTACTCAAACTATATCCTCAGCTACCCTATGAGCTTATTAGAAACTCAAGAGGAGTTGAAAAAAATTGGAAGATTAAGGGTTGGTTAGACTTGAGGGGTAAGAAGAGTCTCAACTGTGCAAGCCAGTCCAAGTTCAATTCAGGAATGAAGAGCTTTGATTATTAGAAAGACAACATTGGCAGTTACACTGAGAATATTCAATAGTAGGGAAATCGAATGGTGTCAGGTGACAGGATGACTCTAATGAGACTACATTAAAACCATATCTGATTGTGCTTTCTAAATGTGACCTTATAGAAATCACCATTGCTGAGTAATGTTTCTTTAGAACTTGCCTTATTAAACGTAGTAGTAGACTTGAGGAGAAACATGGGAACAACCCAAAGATCTGACCTAGATGTCTACCATCAGATTTGGAAGGTTCGAATTTTTGCCTGTGTGTACATGAAGTTTGATTATAGTACACCAGCGATATATTATATGCAAATAAAAGGTATAGTCAGAAAATTATATGGGGAAGAAGAGGTTACCTTCCTCTTTGGAAGAGTTTTCAGTTTCAGAGAGACTGAGGTTAAGGATATTCAGTGTCAGCTAATGGAGTGTCCTAGGCAGATTCATTAATTTAGAACAATTTAATAGAATAGATTTAATTTCATTGAATATCCATGTAAAATGTATGTACATCCATGTACATAAATTGATATTCCTCCACTCAGGGAAAAAGATTTCTCATTACTTAATTAAAAGTCTCTTCCAGTCGCAATTTTCCAGGATGAAAAAAGAATTTATCTTTCAGTTTTAATGAGATTCTTTTACTACCTCGAATTTTTAAAAACTTCCTCTAGAGCCACCAGCCACCCTGCGCGCGACCCCCCCCCCCGTAGACTGCAGAGGCCAGCCGCGCCAACGGGGAGTAGGGACCCCCAGTGTCCATGGTGAGTGCACTCTTTTAGGGCGCTCACACGTGGACAACCCGCAGCCGCCAGCCACCCTGCGCGCGACCCACCCCATAGACTGCAGAGGCCAGCCACGCCAACGGGGAGTAGGGACCCCCGGCGTCCATGGTGAGTGCACTCTTTTAGGGCGCTCACACGTGGACGACCCGCAGCCGCCAGCCACCCTGCGCGCGACCCCCCCCCATAGACTGCAGAGGCCAGCCGCGCCAACGGGGAGTAGGGACCCCCGGCGTCCATGGTGAGTGCACTCTTTTAGGGCGCTCACACGTGGACGACCCGCAGCCGCCAGCCACCCTGCGCACGACCCCCCCCCATAGACTGCAGAGGCCAGCCGCGCCAACGGGGAGTAGGGACCCCCGGCGTCCATGGTGAGTGTACTCTTTTAGGGCGCTCACACGTGGACGACCCGCAGCCGCCAGCCACCCTGCGTGCGACCCCCCCCCCATAGACTGCAGAGGCCAGCCGCGCCAACCGGGGAGTAGGGACCCCAGGCGTCCAGGGTGAGTGCACTCTCCTAGGGCGCTCACAGGTGGACGACCCGCAGCCGCCAGCCACCCTGCGCACGACCCCCCCCCCATAGACTGCAGAGGCCAGCTGGTTGGCACAGAGACAACACCACCCGTTGCCTCAACTTCCAGGCCCCAGAGTTCATCCCACCTGACCCGAGCGTAGACTGGGGAGGACATTCCCTAGTACCTAGTGGGCCGGAGTCACCTGCCCAGCTGGGACAGGTGGGACGAATAGACTAGGTGAGCTTGGGCCTGCCCCCTGGACCTTTAGGTAACCTAGAGCAACCTAGCCCCGAGCCCCAGAGTGGACCGGAGACCCCCACTAGGGCTGAGAGCAGCTACCGGGAGGGCTTGACTGGGGGAATTTCTTCCGCGGTAACTCAGAGGAGCAGAGCTTCATTGACCCCCAGATAAGGGAGGGAACAGAGAGTCAGGCTCAACAGCGCCCGCAACCAGTGTGGCCAGAAGCGGAACTACACCTGCTGACAGAAATTAAGAGGAAGACTGACTTCCAAGTAGTAGAGGAGAGGAGAAAAAGGAGAGGAGAAACAGTGCCCCCCCACCACTGTGGTCAGGAAAGGGCCAGTACTAGCTGCCAACAAAAGGGGAAAACAACTAACCAGGCCACATAAAGAGTACAGGAGGATCAAAACCTCAGCGAGTTCACCCAAAAGTCCCTCTAGAACCACCCTCAGGGAGGGAACCAACTCCCACACCACAGGGGATCAAAACAGGTGAAAATTAGAAGCACAGCACTCTAAAACACACCATTAAATACAAAGAAGTATGCGTAAATCAAGGAGATCACTAATATCTGGAGATATGGTGACAACTCTTGCAAGCTTCCAAGTCCACCAAAATGCACAGATACACGCAATGAAGACCTAAAAGCAGCCATGAGGAAGGAAATGCAAGAATTAATAAAAGGAATGAGAGAAACCCTAGCTATCGAGTATAAGAAATCTATGGATGAACAAATCAGCCAAATTAAAGAAGAAATGTTAAAGAACATGAGAGATTCCATACAAAAAGAAGTGAAGGAATTAACAGACAAAGTAACAAGCCTTACAAGCAGAAACACAGAATTGGAGAAACACATTGAAGAACTCGAAGGAAAACTGCAAACAAAAAATGATCAAGAAACCAACAAAGAAATAAAAGGCAAAGCACTGGAAGGAAAGGTCCAGTATCTAATGAACAAGGACAAAAGAAACAACCTAAGAATTGTGGGTATACCAGAAGGGGAGGAAGTAGGGAAAGGGGAAGAACAAGTAGTCAGAGAGATAATAGCGGAGAACTTCCCCACCCTCTGGAAGGATACTGCAATGCCAATACAGGAAATAAAAAGAGTTCCCAATAAGATAGACCCCAATAAACAAACACCAAGACACATGGTAATCCAATTGGCAAAAAACAAAGAGAAAGAAGAACTCCTTAAAGCAATAAGGAAGAAAAGAAACCTCAAGTACCAAGGTAGGGACATAAGAATCAAACCAGATCTCCCATTTGAAATAATTCAAGCAAGAAGACAATGGAATGACATATTTAAACGACTGAATGAAAGAAATTTCCAACCTAGGGTCCAATACCCAGCAAAACTTACATTCATATGGGAGGATAGACTAAAAACATTCTCAAACAAGAACGAATTTGAACTATTTGTGCAAACAAAACCGATCCTAAACGACTTACTCAAAGACGAATTACACAATCCAAACCCCCGATTGTAACAAAAACCACCCTACACAACACAACTACACAACAATCCTCTCTCTCAATAATCTCCCTAAATGTTAACGGACTAAACTCTCCAATTAAAAGACACATAGTAGAGAACTGGATTAGGAAAAATAAACCGGACTTCTGCTGTCTGCAAGAAACACACCTACAGATGCAGGATAAGCACAGGCTTAGAATAAAAGGATGGAAAGTAATTATTCAGGCCAATGGAAAACAAAAAAGAGCAGGGACAGCAATTCTTATATCAGACCAAATTGCATTCAACCTCAAGAAAGTGATCAGAGACAAAGAGGGTCACTACTTACTGATCAGGGGAACATTAGATCAAGAAACACTAACCCTGGTCAATATCTATGCACCTAATGTAGAGCCAGCAAAATATGTGAGGCAACTACTGGCAAACCTGGAGAAACACATGAAGGGAAATGTGATAATAGCAGGGGACCTCAATACTCCACTATCACCACTGGACAGATCCACCAAACAGAAAAATAGCAAAGAAATAAGAGCTCTGAATGAAAAATTAGAAGATTTAGGGCTAATAGACTTATATAGAGCCCTCCACCCCCAGAAAGCAGAATACACATTCTTCTCAAGCCCACATGGAACCTTCTCCAGAATAGACCATATATTAGGATACAAAGCCAACCTATATAAGACCACAAAGGTAAGGATCATTAGAAGTACCCTCTCAGATCACTATGCCACAGAGCTCAAAATTGAGGTCAAGAAGAAGCAATGGAGAAAAACTAATACCTGGAGATTAAACAACATGCTGCTCAACAACAGCTGGATCAAAGAACAACTCAAGGAAGAAATAAAAAGATTCCTTGAGACAAATGACAATGAAGAGACAACATGTCAAAATTTATGGGACACAGCAAAAGCAGTAATTAGGGGGAAACTCATAGCAATACAGGCCTATGTCAAGAATCAGGAAAATAACAAAACCAACAGTTTAAAAGATCACCTCAAAGAATTGGAACATCAGCAACAGAGAAGTCCAACCACATCCAGAAGGCAAGAAATAATAAAAACCAGAGCAGAAATAAACAACATAGAAACCAAGAAAACAATACAAAAAATCAATGAGACCAGGAGTTGGTTTTTCGAAAAAATAAACAAGATAGACAAACCACTGGCAAAACTCACCAAAAAAAAGAGAGAAAACACCCAAATCAGTAGGATCACAAATGAAAGGGGAGAGATTACAACAGAACCCCAAGAAATACAACATATCATGAGATCATATTATGAACAACTATACTCAACTAGGCTAGAGAACCCAGTAGAAATCGATAGATTCTTGGAAAAACACCCTCTTCCAAGACTGGAAAAGGAAGATCTAGAAATCCTAAACAGACCAATCACCTCAGAGGAAATTGAAGATGTAATTAAAAAACTCCCTAAGAACAAAAGCCCAGGCCCAGATGGATTTACAGGTGAATTCTATCAAACATTTCAAGAAGACTTACTACCACTTTTCCATAGGCTCTTCCAAACCATAGAAAAAACAGGAATCCTCCCCAACTCCTTTTATGAGGCTAATATCACACTCATTCCCAAAGAAGGCAAAGACACTACCAAAAAAGAAAACTACAGACCAATCTCACTAATGAACATAGATGCAAAGATACTCAATAAAATATTAGCAAACCGAATCCAGCACTTCATCAAAAAGATCATACATCACGATCAAGTGGGATTCATCCCAGGAATGCAAGGTTGGTTCAACATACGCAAATCAATCAACATTATACACCACATCAACAACATGAAAGACAAAAACCACATGATCATATCAATCGATGCAGAGAAGGCATTTGACAAAATCCAACATCCTTTCATGTTAAAGACACTCAGCAAAATAGGGTTAGAAGGAACCTTCCTCAAGATAGTTACAGCTATCTATGAAAAGCCTACAGCCAACATTATACTCAATGGTGAGAAACTAGAAGCATTCCCACTAAGATCAGGAACTAGGCAAGGCTGTCCACTCTCTCCACTCTTATTCAATATAACCTTAGAAGTCCTAGCAATAGCAATCCGACAAGAGAAGGAAATCAAAGGAATTCAAATTGGGAAAGAGGAACACAAGCTATCTCTCTTTGCCGACGATATGATGATATACATCGAAAACCCTAAAGAGTCCACAGTAAAACTCCTAGAAACAATTAACCAATACAGCAAAGTGGCTGGTTACAA
Organism: Suncus etruscus; assembly: GCF_024139225.1. NCBI lineage: Eukaryota > Metazoa > Chordata > Mammalia > Eulipotyphla > Soricidae > Suncus > Suncus etruscus. Next base: position 58,914,476 of record NC_064859.1, on the reverse strand, counting down.
AGTCAATACACAAAAGACAGTAGTGTTTCTATATACAAACAATGAAGTTGAGGAGAGAGAGATTAAAAATACAATTCCATTTAAGATAGTATCAAAAAATATCAAGTATCTAGGAATCAACCTTACAAGAGAAGTGAAAGACCTATACCAGGGAAACTTCAAAACACTCCAGAAAGAAATTGAAGATGATCTAAAGAAATGGAAGAACATCCCATGCTCATGGATAGGTAGAATTAACATAATCAAAATGACTATCCTACCCAAACTCCTATATAGATTTAATGCAATCCCTATCCAAATCCAGACACAATTCTTTAAAGAATTAGAACAAGCATTCACAAAATTCATCTGGAACCACAAAAGACCCAGGATAGCCAAACAAATACTGAAAAACAAGAAGCTGGAGGCATCTCCTTACCTAACTTGAAACTATACTATAAAGCCATAGTAATCAAAACAGCATGGTACTGGAACAGAGACAGGACATCAGACCAGTGGGTCAGAACAGAATTCCCAGACATAAACCCCCAGGTATATAGCCAACTAATATTTGATAAAAGAGGCAAGAATCTGAAATGGAACAAAGAAAGCCTATTCAACAAATGGTGTTGGTACAACTGGAAAACCACATGTACAAAAGTGAAAATCAACCCATACCTTACTCCTTATACAAAAATCAACTCAAAGTGGATCAAAGACCTTGAAATCAGACCCGAATCCATAAAGTTTATTGAGAATAAAATAGGCAGAACACTCAAAGACCTATATATCAAAAAGGTCTTTGAGAATGGAGCACCAATGGCAAGAACGTTAGCATCAAATATAAACAAATGGGACTACATCAAACTAAAAAGCTTCTGCATGGCAAAAGAAACCCTGCTTAACGCAAGAAGACAGCTAACAGAATGGGAAAAAATCTTTTCACTCGACATATCAGATAAAGGGCTGATATCTAGAACATACAAAGCACTCAGAAAGCTGAGCCCCCCAAAACCAAACAAAGCTATAAAAAAATGGGGAGACGAAATGAATAGACACTTCTCTGAGGAAGACAGAAGGATGGCCAACAAACACATGAAAACATGCTCACCTTCACTCATCATCAGGGAGATCCAAATCAAGACAACAATGAGATACCACCTTACACCAGTGAGGATGGCCCACATCAAAAATAATGGAAACAACCTTTGTTGGCGGGGATGCGGTATGAAAGGAACTCTCATCCACTGCTGGTGGGAATGTCCCCTAGTCCAACACCTATGGAGGAAAGTCTGGAGAGTGCTCAAAGAACTCAGAATTGAGCTGCCATTTGACCCAGCAATTGCCCTCCTAGGCATATACCCACAAGATGGAAGGACATTCATTCCAAAATACGTATGCACCCCACTATTTATCGCAGCACTCAGTATAATAGCCAAATCTTGGAACCAACCTAGGTGTCCAACAACGGATGAATGGATCATTAAGATGTGGTACATATACACAATGGAATATTACATGGCAGTTAGAAATGATACAATCACAGACTTTGCAGCAACGTGGATGGACCTAGATCATGTTATGTTAAACGAAGTAAGCCAGAAGACAAAAGATAAACACAGAATGGTAGCACTATTCTGAAACACCTAGAACATATATTTTATACACAACTAATACCTAACAATCATATAACAGGGTTTAACAGGGTAGAAACTCCGATCACTGTAATAGTCAACATATACGTGGGAGCAGTGTCCAAAATACATGAAAAAGGAACAATGCAAACTCTTGACTGCACATTATACCACAAGGAAAACAGCAACAACAGAAACAGCAACATGGAGAGAACAGGTATGTAACCAGACTCCTACAACAAAGGCCCACAATAATCCCTTAGAGATCGTAAACAGGAACACAAGTATAGAACACCGCGGGAAATCACGTAATGCAATGGCAACATACCATAACACTACATTTTAATCCCTTTACCTTACTATATTTTAAAAATAACCTCTCAGTTTTTCTTTCCACAGGCGCCCTTAGATACAAAGGGCGGACAAACTAAGATGGCAATTCGGGATACCACACGAGATACCATACCTTACTTGCACTATGAGACGGCCACGAGAAAACTCTTTAACATACACTTTATCTCTAGGTTAAACCTTCTTTTAGGAATCGAAGCACGTGACCAGTCAGACCACCAAAGCAGTACCTGCGATGTACAGACCTAAACTACAGGCTCTAGTCATCGAACACATTCAACCAAACCAGCATTCCCTTGCTATTCTCTCCTTTCTTCTCTCTATTTTTTTTCTCTTCTCTTTTCTTTTTCTCTTCTACTCTTCTCTTTACATTTTTCCCTTTCTCTTCTCCCTTTCTACGGTATTTTCTCTTTTCTCTTCCTTCATACCCCTCCCATATACCTTCCCCTTTCTCCCCCCCGGAAATCCAACTATCCCTTCACCCCTCAATCCCATCCAGATCTCCCACCATATTAAAACTCTCCACCCTCAGTCCTTAATCTTTTAGGCATCAAGATCGACCTCCTACCCAATGAACCAGTACCCAGCACCCAGGCGAGGGGACACCCAACCGAACCCACACATCGTCTCCTGCAAGAAAAGACAGCCAACTCCCCTGTGGACACATGCTGCGAGACCCTCCCTACCAACTCCCCCTAACATGGACTGTTTCTTGAAACCGGACTTAGGTCCAATATTATCCCCAATGCAAGAACTCTTCCAAGACCTCCCAGCTGCAAATTTTTACCAATCTGAAGGGGGGCAGGGGGTGTGATTGGAAGATGCCTGGGAACCCACACACCACAAGAAAAATCCAAAAGACAATGGGAAAACTGTACTTCCAACATAGGCATAAGACCTGTAATACACCAACTCTTTACCTGTTCTCTCCCAAATGCAAAGTAGTCTTTTGCACCACGTTGGTCCTTTAAAAACTTCGCTAACTCATTTTATTTTTTTTATTTTCTTTAATTAACTTATTTATTTAAATGTTTGCCTTACATATACATTTGTGGGCACATACACATACACTTTTATTTCCTTTTTTTTTTTTTTTTTTAATCGTCTTTGGGTATGTGACCTATCTCTGTTACCCACTCTGTCCACCCCAAATACTCCGACATATAATGGAGCACCACTTCCCCCTGCAAAGGCACACTAAATAAAGGGGAAATCTTACATATTTAAAAAAAAAGAGCTCTTATCTACTAGAGATAGGAACTCATAGCTGTTTACAATACAGGGTTATCTCCTACCTTGAAAATATGTCAAGTGGAATCAACTTAGACCTCAGGTGATTAGATACCATTCAACCAGCCTTGAACCCTGGATCCCAGACATAGAAACGGCACAGCTCCTCACAACAGCTGTAAGAAACAATCTCCATCTGGGACAGCCTTATTACTGCAGGGTCAACAACAAGGGCCAGCTCTAACATGATATCTCGACAATGAGGAAAATGTGAACAACTTGACCTTAGAGCAGTTTAACCTACCTCACCAGCTAACGACAAGACAAAACCAGAAGACGCGGCACCCTTTGGTAGGTCCAAAAGTCAAGATCGTGATTTACAGATGACTGGATACTAGAACCACGACCAGACTGTATACATCTTGGGACCAATAAAAAAGCCCTAGTCTAGGGTTTGAACTAAGACCTGCACAATAAGCATGATCCCCAGTCCCAAAGGTCCGGCAGAGACAATTGTAACGGAAAGGGGCTTCTGGAAGAACAAAGAAAGACCCTATCCTAGATGCCTTCCTAGGTTCAGCGCAAAGACCAAGATCACCAACCACAGAAGATGGATTAAAATGGCACTGAGGTAACAGAACCTCTAGATTCACAAAGACTGACTTCACCATAAGTCCCACCTCAGGATATGTACAGATACTGGGACTGCTAAACACAGAGCTCTGACGGTATCACACTGGACAGAGCAGAAGCCTTCCACACACCAAAAAAAAAAACACAAAAAAACAAAAAAACCACAACCTGGAGAGTAATGATCCTGAGCAAAGACTAGAGCTGATTCCATGACAGTATACTCCAAGGACGGAGAAACCCCATATCTTATAGGGCAAGTGAATTCCTTTTCGAATGACCCCAATATTTACTGTGCCAGGGCAGGAGGGAAAAAAAAATACAAAAAACACAAAACCTTGGTTATGTATATATATATATATATATATATATATATATATATATATATCTTACCTTCATTTATTATTGTTATTATTATTTTTATTTACCTAGCTATTTTGGTCGATTCCTCAGTTTGGATGTGATTATTGAAATTGTTGGCCCCAATTATTCTTTTTTTTTTTTTCTTTTCTTTCTCTTCCTTTCTTTTCTTTCGTTATGTGCTACGCCATGTTTCTTATTTCAAGACCACGGCGTGTTTTTTGTTTGTTTGTGTTTGTTTTTAGTTTGTTTTGGTTTGTTTTTTATCTGTTTTTTTGTGGTGCTTATCGTTATAGCTGGAGTCCTCACTGGATATTTGACACTTCTTTTGGTACTGGTGGAGTGTTTCAACTTCTTTTTCTCCTTCATTTCCCAAATCGATGATGAGAACCTCTAGAAGGATTCTGCCCATTTTCGGGGTATTAAACTCTTACCCCGGTTTATTTATTTTCTCTTTTTCAGGCAAAACCACGCAACTTGAACTAGCTACCCCTGCCCCTACTTAGAGGGGGAAATAAGGGAGGCATCAAGACCAAACTGATGCAAGACTACTAAGTAGTTGGTTAGAGACAGAGGGGACCACATATTCTAGCCGCCCTGGGGGTGAGGGAAGAGGAAATGGGAGGTAAGACAGAAACGGGGGTGTAGGGAGGACAATTTGGGGATGGGAATCCCCCCTGATTTTATGTAAATATGTACCTAAAATATTATTGTCAACAATATGTAAGCCACTATGATCAAAATAAAAATTATATTAAAAAAAAAAAAAAACTTCCTCTAGTCAATATGGGCCCCAACTGGTAGCATCATTACTTAATTTTAGGAATACCTATATTGTTTCTGTGTAGATTTGGATTTTTGCTTGTTTGTTTTTGATTTTGGGTCACACATGGCAATACTCAGGAGTTACTTTTGACTCTGCTCTCAGGAATTAGTCTGGCAGTGCTCAAGGGATGCTGGGAATTGAACCCATGTTGGCTATGTATAAGGCAAGTGTGCTATCTCCCCAGTCCCTTCATGACAGATTTAAAATTAGGACTCTGGAATTGGGTTAAAGGGTCCTTTTTACCTGAAGGAGTGAGCCACAGGTCTCCTTGCTTGACGCCTCACCTCTTTCTGAGACACTGACATGGTACAAAACCTTTATCTAGTCCCTGAAATCAACCCTCTCTTCTTAGGTATTACTTAATCTTGCCTTCCAAACCAGGGTTATGCTTCTTTGGTTATCAAAATAATGCTTCCAAAGGTGTCCATTTCAAAATTAATACCTAGAACCTGGAACCTATAAATCTGTTATCTTTTGCACATATTATTAGAATTTTGATATGTGAAGATATGTGGAATTATTCAGGTAGGATATATACCCAGACACCTGTCTTTATAAATTAAGAAAAGTAGCAGGAAAATTGGAGATTTGAAGATGTGAAATTGCTGGTTTTGAAATCAAGGAATGGATCACTACCTAAGGACTGACAGTCCCTAAAAGGATGATCTATCCTAGACCCTCCAGAAAGCATGTAGAGTTATTGGAACCATTGTTTTATTTTAGAGAAGCTTATTCAAAATTCAGATATCAAAATATAAAAGTGAGTAAATTTTGTTGTTTTGTCATTGTGGATTTAAAAAAAATCATTTTGGGTTCTGTATTTGGGTCCTTTGTCCTATTCCACTGATATTTATCTCTCTACCATACAGTTTTATTTTATTTTAATTTTATTGAAACCATGGTGATTTACAAAGTCCTTCATAATTGGGTTTCAGACATACAATGGATCAGAGTCCCCCTTCTTCCACCAATGTTCCCAAAGTGTATTCATTCCACAATACCCCACTGTCCCTCAGCCTGCCAGTGTATCAGGCCTATTTTAAGTTTATATTGTTAAAATTTGGGTCTCTTGATTCCAATGTTATTGCCTTTGGCTTGAATAATTTAGTTCTGTCTTTTTTTTAAACATTTTTTTAATTTCAAATGTGGCTTTCGTTCAGTGCTCCTATTTTTTTTATAATTTTTATTTTGATTATAGTGGTTTACATGTTGACAATAATATTTTAGTTAAATATTTACATAACATCAGGGGGGATTCCCATCACCAAATTGTCCTCCTTTCACCTCCGTTTTTGTCCTATCTCCCATATCCACCTCCCTCACCCCCAGGGCTGCTAGGATATGTGGTCCCCAATGTACCTATCCCACCACATAGTAGTCTTGCATCTAATTGGTCTAGGTGTCTCCCTAATTTCCCCCTCTAACCAGGAGGCAGGCCTAGCTAGTTAAGTTTGCGTGGTTTGGTCTGAAGAAGAGAAAAGTAGTAAACTGGGGTGAAAGTCTAATACTCCTAGAGTGGGCAGAGTCCTTCTATAGGCTCTCATCATCGATTTGGGGGGCGATGGAGAAAAAAGAAAATGAAACATTCCATCAGTACAAAAACAAAAAAACAAACAAAAAACAAACAAACAAACAAACAAAAAGTGTCCATTATCCAGTGAGGACTCCAACAATAATGGTAGGCACCACACATGCACAAAACAAAAACAAAAACAAACAAGCAAACAAACAAACAAACAAAAAACAAAAACCGCTATGGTCTTGAGATAAAAAACATGGCATAGCCCTTAAAGAAAGAAAAGAAAAGAGGAGAAAAAAAAAAAAACTAGGTATATCTGGGGGCACCAGCTTCAATAAGCACGCCCACACAGAGAGATCGACCAAAAAATATTTATGTAAGTAAAAATAATAATAATAATAATAATACTAAATGAAGGTACAAAATAATATATAATAGGTAAACAAAGCTTTGTACTTTTTTTTTTTTCTCCTGCCCTGGCACAGTAATTGTTGGGGTCATTCGAAAAGGAATTCACTTGGCCTAAGAGCTATGGGTTTCTCCGCCCTTGGAGTATATTGTCATGGGATCAACTATAGACTCTGTTCAGGATCATTTACTCTCCCGGTGGTCCTTTGTCGTGTTTGGGAGACTTCCGTTCTGTTCTGGGTGGTACAAACAGACCTCTGTGTCTGGAGATCTCAGTATCTGCACAAATTCAGGGTTGGGATTTACGATGACATCAGTCTTCGTGGTTCAGTAGTTCTGTCTTTTTTAAACACTGAACCTGAGTGTGTTTTTTTTTTTCATTGTTTATATTAATTTGCTAAAGCACTGGTAGGATACAATTTCAAAGTTCCTTTCTTGAGAAAGTGCAGATGGGAAAAATGAGGGCAACGAGCCTTCCACCTTTCTTGCTTGCTTTGGTGCTACTATATTTATCATAACATACTCTGCCATCAAGTCCATGGAGCTGGCTGCCTCAGATGGAAGCCTATTCCTAGCATTGAAGCAATGAGATGTTTTGGAAAGGATTTCTACCTCCGTGTGTATGTGGGGGCGGGGGAAGAGAGGGATTAGTCTAGAATATCCTCTTCTGATGGAATGGAGCAGGGTTTTAACAAGGGCTTTCAACACCTGGATTTTCATTATTTTGAATAAAAAAGAAAGATGTCTTTTCTTCTTTATGTTCGAATAACAAATCCCTTACTCTAAACACTAGATCTTTTTTTTTTTATTTTGCATTTGGAGACGGTAACGTAAGCTACCAGGATGGCTTATAGTCATTTATTTGAATAACATTCAAATAACAAGGGCTTATTATATCACAAAGAGTGTATATGAGATTTGGTTCATTCTGCATTTTCTACAAAATAGATTTTCACTGTTCCAAAGCAAGCAGACCTTTTCTGTGAGATCTGGTGAACCTCATAGATCTCATCTCTGCTACTCAGTTACAAATAGCACCCATCCCAGAGAGAATATTATATATAGATCAGAATCTTTTCTGGAAAGAGCTGGTCTAAGATTCATTTTTCAGGTAGAGGTGGAGTTCAATTGGGACAGATTTTGGTGCATGAGAGACTCACTGCTAAGTGGAAATAAAAATATATAGGATTCTGTTGGAGAAATAGCTCAGTGGACTGGAGTTCATGCTATATACACAGGAGGCCCAGGTTTGATTCCTGGTACCACATGATCCCTTGGAAACTACTGGGAGCAACCCTGAAACAAAGAACTGGGAGAATCTCCCAGAACTGCCTGGCATCACTCATCCACAAATCAACTTTGTTCATGGTGTATAATTAAAAATAAAATTTTAAAAGCAAACTAAACACTGGAAATATTAAATACAGAGTGAGATCTGGATGACAAGAGTCCAGGAAACTCATCTACTGGAGTCCTGGAACCTACCATTTGTTAGGTTTACATATTCATTTACTCTTTTCATATCTTTTTATATGTGCTTAAGTATCTTGTGGTTGGTGGATGGGCAGCACACTAAATGTGTTTTCTATTCATTGTAATTTTTGTTAATATTTTCTCTAACTTAGTTTATTGTATTAATACATGTAACTTATACATGCATATATAACATATGAAATACGCTAATTGGATGATTATTTGCTTATTGCTTTTTGTCAGTGACAAATTCCTATTAGTCAACTTTTGGGGCAGTCTAGATTTATGTCCAGATTTGCTATTGTAAAACTCTGTTTGTATAACCCAGCATTGTTCAAGTGTCAAGTGTATTCCCCAAAATAGTGTCTCTTCATCAGAAACATTCTGGAGCTAATGATTTCTTTTCTCTCTTGTGAATTAGTAAAATGAACAAAGGGTTTTCCAGATTCAATAAAATGTCACTTCCCTGTTAACAAGAACACATGAGATACTGTACCATGTTTGTATCACACACTGCTATTGCCCATTTCTTTATTAAACATCCTCTCCATTCTCACTCAAAACAAGAGGGGACCACCAGAATAAAGCCTCTACCCACATTTTCAGGATACTAAGCAGTTGCTGTATTTGTTGCTTTCTATGTTCTTTTAGATAAATCACAGATTTTCCTCACAAACCTGTGTTTGTGTTATTTCTTACACTGCCTGGTAGAATAATATCCTGGCTACCCGCATCCCATAAAGAAACACATATTCTAATTCCCAGTTCTTGTAAGTCACCAGGTAGCCTCTCTGATCTAAAGAATTTTACTGGCATGATTAAATTAAAGACATCACAATGGGAGATAATCCTGTTTGAATCTAAGCAGTCACAAGAGTATAGGGATTAGGGATTAGAAAGCCAGCAGAGAGAGGTGACCAGAGAACATATGAGACCACAGAGAGAGCAACTTGGCAAGGATTTGGCCAAATACCACAGGCTTTGAAGATGGGAGAAACCACCAACCACGCTATGTAGACAATATCTAAAGGCTGAAAATAGTAAAAAATGGCTTTTCATCTGTAACTGACAACCCTTTGATCATAGCAGGTGAAAATACATCAGACATCTCATCTTCAATTTTTTTTTTTGTTTTTGTTTTTGGGCCACACCTGTGACGCTCAGGGGTTACTCCTGGCTATGCTCAGAAGTCGCTCCTGGCTTGGGGGACCATATGGGACACCAGGAGATCGAACCGCGGGCCATCCAAGGCTAGCGCAGGCAAGGCAGGCACCTTACCTCTAGAGCCACCGCCCGGCCCCTCATCTTCAAAACAAATAAATGCTTATTGTTTGGTAAATTTATGGTAATTTGTTAGAGTAACCATAGGAAATCAATATTTTCTTGCAATGTAAAATTGATACAATTTATTTAATCATATTTCTTTTCAAATAGTTATAGCTTCCATCTTAATTCCTTATCATTAAGCCCAAGTACTACAAGTGTATGTCTATTCCAACATTACTCTTTCGTTATTAATATTAACTTGTTTACTTAGTCAAGGTCAGTGTTCAGAGGCTGTTTCTGTTGTTCTGGGGCTAAGCTCTGCCAGGAACAAACTTGGGTCTCCCACAAGCAAAACAAAGACAAAAGCCCTAAGAGCTAGCTATTCCTCACCAGTGCAAACTTTTTTTTTTTTTTTTTTTTAAAGAAATAGCCGTGAGGCCGGAGAGATAACACAGCAGCGTTTGCTTTGCGAGCAGCCAATCCAGGACCTAAGGTGGTTGGTTCGAATCTTGGCGCCTGCCAGGAGCTATTTCTGAGCAGATAGCCAGGAGTAACCCCTGAGCACTGCCGGGTGTGGGAGGGAGGGACGGAGGGAGGGACGAAGGGAGGGAAGGAGGGAGGGAGGGAGGGAAAGAGAGAGAGAGAGAGAGAGGAGAGATGAGAGAAGGGAGGAGGAGAGAGGGGAGAGAGAGAGAGAGAGAGGAGAGAGAGAAAGAGAGAAGAGGTGTGAGAAAGAGAAAGAGAGAAAGAAAGAAAGAAAGAAAGAAAGAAAGAAAGAAGAAAGAAAGAAAGAAAGAAAGAAAGAATAGAAAGAAAGAAAGAAGAAAAGAAAGAAGAAAAGAAGAAAGAGAAAGAAAGAAAGAAAGAAAGAAAGAAGAAGAAAGAAGAAAGAAAGAAAGAAAGAAAGAAAGAAAGAAAGAAAGAAAGAAAGAAAGAAAGAAAGAAAGAAAGAAAGAAAGAAAGAAAAGAAAGAAAAAGAAAAAAGAAAGAAAGAAAGAAAGAAAGAAAGAAAGAAAGAAAGAAAGAAAGAGCCGAAAGAGTGATATTCATCATTCAGTACATTAGGCTTATTAGGTGCTTATCAGGTGTAGGTTGAGTCAGGCTCTCTTTCTCTGGGAAAGGTAACTTGGTGTCTTCCAAGCATTCTTCTTGCTGTTTAAGATTCCTGTAATGATAAGAATAGGCACCCCCAAGGCATGCCACTTCTTATATGGACTTTCTGAGTTGAGGTCAAATAGAAGCTGCAGGATGCCAAGAAACATGACCTCTCCTTTAGCTTACTTAGAAGACTGAAGATGAAGGTCTTACCAGAATTAGCACTTTGTTTTAATAATATCTTTATTTAAACACTTTGATTACAAATATCATTGTAGTTGGGTTTCAGTCATGTAAAAAACACCCCCCTTTATCTGTGCAACATTCCCATCACCAATGTCCCAAATCTCCCTCCTCCCTACCCCACCCCCACCTGTACTCTAGATAGGTTTCCTACTTCCCTCATTCATTCTTTGTTATGATAGTTCTCAATGTAGTTATTTCTCTAACTGTACTCATCACTTTTTGTAATTAGCACTTTTATCAAAAATAATATTTTTATCAGAGAAACTTATCTCTGCCACAAAGCAAACATCTAATTACAGGACATAAGATCTTTGCCAAATGATTCACCCTTTTCTTCTCATGACTCCCCTTAAGTTCCAGGCATCTAGCACATACCTTAGCTGAAGTTAAATAACCTCTCCCGCCCCCCCCCACTGGCTTTATAACATACGTTTTTAGGTTCTCTATAGGGATGCAGTTGAACTTGTTCTTTTTGGAAGTGGGGCTGTGCTCAGGGATAACTCCTGGTTCTGTGCTCTGGTGTTACTCCTGACAGCGCTCAGGATACTTGTGTTGCTGAGTATTGAACCAGGGTTGACTGCATGCAAGGCAAATGTCCTACCTGCTATACTATATTTATGGTCCCTAAACTTGTTCTATTTTTCTAATCTGATGATAATTTAATTGCTTAGTCTGTCCAATAAGGACACAAAGGATAAGGAATATTTTCCTCTATCCCCAGCAGCTCTTGGGTTATTCCTGGTCCCACACTCAGAAATCACTCCTGGCAGGCTCAGCGGACCATATGGGATGCCGGGATTCAAACCACCATCCTTCTGCATGCAAGGCAAATGCCTTACCTCCATGCTATCTGTCCGACCCCCATCCCCAGAGTTCTGAGATTTCTCTATATATTCTATTTTTGCTTCAATCTTCTTCTCTTTCTCTCTCACACAAATAAATAAAAACTAAGGAAGCTATTTTTTTATTTTTAACATTTATTTATATTGGGGGTAGAGAAGCTTTTCTTAATACTGTCCCTCAATATTAAATAACTCATATAGAGAACAAAAATAAAATTATCTTCAGGTTTCAGTGATTCTGTTAAAAATCACTTACTGCATTGTATATTATGTTGGTCCTATAAACACAAAGCTGACCAAGTAATAGAGTCTGCCTAGAGCAAATCAGCCAACTAGATTGAATAGAAACATATTATTTTAATTTTATTTTAAACAGTTTTAGAGAACCAAGTGATAATAATCGTCTTTGGTTTTCCGGACTTCACTTCCTGAAATTCTTTTTTGTCGGTTTGTTTTATAAGCTGTTATTTCTTTTAAAAGGTTTTTATTGAAACACTTTGATCTACAAAGTTATTCATAGTTGAGTTTTAGGCATGCAATGTTTCAGCACCAACCACCAATAATCAACATCCTCCCTCCAATATTCCTAGGTTCCCTCCCTTTACTCCACCCCAAAACCTTCCATTTTGACAAATATCCTTTTAAATTTGGTTGTTAATTTTATGGTCTCATGATTTCAGTGTTGTTGAGGTCTTGATTTGGATATTTAACCCTATCTTTTTTTTTTTTTTTTTTGGTTTCTTGGGCCACACCCATTTGATGCTTGGGGTTACTCCTGGCTAAGCGCTCAGAAATCGCCCCTGGCTTGGGAGAACCATATGGGATGCCGGGGGATCGAACTGCAGTCCCTTCCGTGGCTAGCGCTTGCAAGGCAGACACCTTACCTCTAGCGCCACCTCACTGGCCCCACCCTATCATTTCTTAATCCCATGGATGCACATGAAATCTCTCGTGCCCTTTGATAATCATTCATCTCTTGAACACTCATTTTCATCTCTCCCCTAATAGAGCTCATCCAGAGTTATGACCATAACTGATTGCTTCATGCATTCTCCCTTACAGGTTATACCTAGTCATACCTCACAGAGTATGAGTCTATGTCTCCATTCCCTTCCTCTCTCAAGTCCTAACCTCACAGTTCTAGCCAAGATATAGGCTTCCTCTCAGGTGTTTCAATGTCATATCAAAGATGACAAAATTCAGCCCTGTCCCCTTCTTACTAGATAAACATGGTTGCCTGTGTCTCCTCCTTTATCAATAACAATATTATTTTAAGAAGCTTAAAAGTGGATTGTATTTGAGTTATTGTATCTTGTCCTAATTTGAAGCCTAAATATTGATTTGCTCAATTTCATTATAATTCTTATATATTAAATGCTTGTCCGGCGAATGAGACATTTTAGTCCGTCATATCATACAATTTTTAGAAATGGAACTGAGGCTAAGAGACATCATGTTAAATGACTGCTAAGTACCAAGGCTGGGAAGCAAATCTGTCTATCATAATTATGTTTTCTTTTTTTCATATTTTATTATGTTTCCACATTATGTATGCCCTTGTGGCTTGTGAGAGACTGCCTCTTCAGGATTTATTATATTTTAGAGATAATAATGGAGTCTGTGAACATGCCTTTGACAAGTAGACTAACCAGTCCATATCCCAACACTTCCTTTTTAATTTTTTCTCCCATTTAAAATATTTTTTAATTTTTAATTGAAGCACCATGATTTGAAAAATGATTCACAAAAGTTTCAGACAATATTCCAACACCGGTTTCTTTAGTTCTACTATCTTCAGGTTTCTTCCTATCTCCTAACTTGCCTTCTTGACACACATGTTTTATTTTTGACAAACACATATTTAAGTTTGGTTGTTGTAGTTTGGGGTCTTATGCTTAATAGTACTGGGGTTTGTGGGTAAGTTATACACATAGATCTCATCTCTACACCACTCATTTGCCTGAGGTTTCTGACCTCTGCTCCTCTAACCCTCTATCTGCCTCTTCTTACTTCCCTGCCTCCATTCCTTTCCTTCTCTGTCCTTCTCATTTCGTTAACCAAGAGTCTAGGGTACTCTAGGTATCCCACTGATACCTTGAATTACCTTGTCCTGTCATAGGTAAGTGAGAGCTTTAGATATTAGTTCTACTTCTGTTTACTTCACTTGACATGATATCCTCCAATTCCATTCAAGTTGCAGCAAATTGCAAGCTTTCATCAAATTTCTTGCAGCTATGTTGTATTCCATTGTTTACATATGATATGACATGCATATGTCATATATGTGTTATATGTATGACATATAAGGGAAGTATTATCTACAATCTGTCATTGGTAACTTGGAATTATTCCATATTCTAACTATTATTCTATGTGCTGTAGTTCAAAATGGTGTGCATTGGTCCTTTCCAATGGAATTACTGAGTTATATAACACTTTTATTTTTACTTTTTTGGAAAATCACCATACTGTTTTCCATACGAATTGAGCCAAATAGCATTCCCACCAACTGTGTATAAGAGTTCCTTTCTACCACATCCCCACAAATAGATAGCTTGCAATATTTTTTGTTGTGTCATTTTTCCTGGTTTAAAATACTATCTCATTATTATCTTGATTTAGATTTCTAGAATAATAAGTAATGGTGATCACTTTTACATGTGCTTGTTGACCATCCATCTGTTTCTTTAAAAAAATATTTGTTCTTATTATCTCCTCAATTTCTGATAGGTTTTTGTATTTTTGTTGTTGTTGTTGTTGATCTTTCTGAGTTCTGTATGTGTCTTGGATATTACCCCTGCATCTGATGTGTTGAGCTTGAATATTTTCTCCTTTTCAGTTTGATGACTTAAATTTTTAGCATATGTTAATTCAGAAACTGTTTGATTTGATGTAGTCTCATTATTTATTTTCTGTTGCCTTGTCATTGAAAATATCTTTGAAGTTCAAATTTTGGAACAGTCTGCTTGTTTTTCTTATTTTATTTTACAAGATTTTAGTCTTATCTCAAGAACTTTGATCCACCTTGAACTAACTTTACAGTAAACAGTGAGCTATACATCCAACTTCTTTTATTTACATGTAGTTATCTAGTTTTTCAAAACCAATTTATTAAAAAAATTTTCTTTACTTCACTTCATATATCCAGCTCCTTTGTCAAAATTTTGTTGACCTTATAGATTTGGGGATATTTTTCATTGTATATTCCATTCTAATCTATTAATCAGAAAATCTTTATTCCAGCATCATCCTGTTTTGATCACTATAGCTTTATCGTATAATTTCAACTTGGTAATAGGCAGTTTCTTATTTCTCAGCATGACTTTGACTATTATAGTGTTTTAAGATTTCATAAAACTATATTATTGACAGTTCTAAGTCCTTGAAGAATGTCATTGGAATTTGGGTGGCGATTACATTGAGCCTATATAATAATTTAGGTAGGATATTTATTTTTATAACAATGTTTCTTTCAATCCATAAGCATGGTATATTTTCCATTTCCTAACATGTATTTATACTATAAGTTACTATAAGTAACTTATAGTTTTCATGGCATAGGTCTTACATATATCTGTTAACTTGATTTTTAATACTTAGGGTTTTTGACAGTGTTTTGAATTTATTTACTTTTATTTACTTCTTTCCTAGTTCATTATTTGCCTATATAAATGCGGGGTCCTGAAGCCCCCCCAGGGGGGACCCGGCCAGCAGGAATTAGCTGGGAAGGCTTCTCAGACAACCGCACTCCTATTTTGCTGGGTAGAAGAGCAACCACACCTGTAAAAAATCTGAGAGAGGTTAATAATAAAGACCCAAGGCAGCGTCTCACTGTTCAAGGGTATCTTTATTGGCTACAGCTCTTTCTTTTATAGTGAAGGAGAAGGGGGCAGTACAAAGGTGATGTCAGTCATACTTTTGGCGCGAAGGCCCATACAAGGCAAGGATATATTTCAGGCTTTAAGGAACAAAGAAAGTGAAGCATTCTCTAAATAAGGAAGTGGGCAGTGGGCTAGGGGGCTGAATGACCTTCAAGCTATGATGAACGTGCTGTTTCCATGGAAATTTCTAGTGACCTTCCAGCTGCATTCCTAATTGCTTAACTATCAGGAGGTGGTGCAAGATGTGCTTGCCTCAGTGATCTTGAACAGACAATGTGGCATACACTTATTGATAACAGCCTAATTCACTCCGGAATGTGATCTTAAGGAGTGAGGCCTAGTTTCTGATAACGGTACCAGACAGTGTTGCTCTCCTCCGGGCTAGAGTTAATTATATCCTGCAGCTGCACATTCCTTTCTCTTTAGCTCAAAAACTTACAGCAAGACTGCAAAGTAGCTTTTAGGTGAAAAGCTGGAATATGGCAGAAAGAACAGCAAAAATGGCCTCAAACAAGTCAGTCCCCAACATCTCCCCCTTTCTCTTCTAATAAAAGAAGGAAAGTCGTGAGCGGGTGGACGAACCGTGTCTTAGGCTACAAGGTTTGACCAGGTCGGACACGGCCAAAGCCGCATTTAAAAGATGGCTACAAACGCCGTGGGTGTGCGCAGAGATCCGAATTATGCGCTGTAGCCTTTTAGGGCCGTGCCCTAACTGGGACCTTGCTAATCCCGTCGTAGGTGTCTCCACAGCCGAGAGCACAAGTGCCGGAGTGAACTCCGTCTGTTAGCTATGCGCTCTATCTCCTGGAAACTTAGTGGCTGGAAAGGCGGCTTGGTGATTAAAGCCAAGTTTTCACAGGAGTCACGTGGGGATGTTGGGGACTGACTTGTTTGAGGCCATATTGCTGTTCATTCTGCCATAGCCCAGCTTTTCACCTAAAAGCCATTTTGCAGTCTTGCTGTGAATTTTTTGAGCTAAAGAGAAAGGCATGCAGCTGCAAGATATAATTAACTCTAGCCCGGAGGAGAGCAACACTGTCTGGTACCGTTATCAGAAACTAGGCCTCACTCCTTAAGACCACAATCCGGAGTGAACTAGGCTATTATCAATAAGTGTATGCTACATTGTCTGTTCAAGATCACTGAGGCAAGCACATCTTGCACCAGCTCCTGATAGTCAAGCAATTAGGAATGCAGCTAGAAGGTCACTAGAAATTTCCATAGAAACAGCACGTTCATCATAACTTGAAGGTCATCCAGCCCCCTAGCCCACTGCCCACTTCCTTATTTAGAGAATGCTTCACTTTCTTTGTTCCTTGAAACCTGATATATATCCTTGCCTTGTATGGGCCTTCGCGCCAAAAGTATGACTGACATCACCTTTGTACTGCCCCCTTCTCCTTCACTATATAAGAAGGAACTGTAGCCAATAAAGGTACCCTTGAACAGTGAGACGCTGCCTTGGGTCTTTATTATTAACCTCTCTCAGAATTCTTACAGGTGTGGTTGTGCCTTCACTCAGCAAAATAGGAGTGCAGTCGTCTGAGAAGCTTCCCCAGCTAATTCCTGCTGGCCGGGCCCCCCTGGGGGGCTTCCGGACCCTGCATTTTGGCGCCCAACGCTGGGCTCGAAGACCACCACCACACCCCGAACGACTACGGGTCGGCGAGTCTAGAGCTGTTTCGTAATTCGCAGGGAATACCCCATCCGGGTAAGCGTTGAAACGAGTTAGCCTTAATCAAATATTTAAACTGCAGTTTTTTCAGTCGTTCTGATCACCGCCCCTGATTGGCTCTTGGGGCTTCGCCCGTTGGCTTCACTTCCATGGGTGTTTCGTTGAGTATTGAACTTAAATTCATTAAATATATACAGTCTGAGTTGAAAGCCAGACATGTAGAGGTTACCAAAAAGGATATTTGTAATTTTCTTATGTTCATACATGATGTGTGTCCTTGGTTTATTATTACCTGTCCAGAAATTGTTGCGTCCACTTGGGACAAAATAGGACAAGAAATGAGTGATTATTTTGTTAATAATGATGATCCACAGAAGGAAAAAATTATGTTCCAATACTGGAGCCTGTTAAGAGATATCATAGTAACTAAAAATGCCAAAACCGCCAAAGATATCATCCATGCCGTTGAGACTCATGTGCAACAGGTCTCCCGTGAGTGTTCCAGAACTCCTTCTCGTTCTAATTCTGTCTCTCTTCTCCCTTCTCCCTCTGAGAATCCTTCTCCTTGTCCTCCCTCCACCACTGATTCTTCTACCTTTGCTTCCAAAGTAACTAATGTTCTTAAAGATCTCTCTAATGCTTCTCACTTATATCCCTCCCTTACTTCTGTCCAGGCTTCTGCTCCACCTCAAGAACTTGATTCTCTATGCACCCAGACCCCTGCAGAAGAAGCCGCTGCCTGTCACGGCTCAGCATCACAAACCACACAAACTCTTCCTCCTCCTTATGACTGTCCTGCTCCTCCAAAATGTGCTTTTCCTGAACCTCATAAGCCTACTACTTTAGATTCTCACCTTATTACTATTACATCTATGATTTCACAACTCGCAAACGAGTTTCATCAATCTCGTGAACAAAAAACTGCTAACGCTGCTACATTTCCTGTTCTCATTCCTGATGGCGAGGACCTTCCCCCGCCTCCACCTCAGCAGCCTCTACCTCCTCATTCTAACCTACCCCTCCCTCCGCCCGCTGATCCCCGCCCCCATGAGAGGGCGCAGCGTGATCGCGAGGCACAAGCTGCTGCGGACACAGCTTCCGTAGCGGTAGACTCCAGTCAGCTCAATTCCTATGTGGGAGAAGAGGACACCCAGCCTTACGATGCTAGACCTCCGGAGGGTCAGACTTCTTTACGCTATGTTACTATTAATGAAAGAGATCTTGCTGAACTGCTTCAAGCAGCAAAACCTTATGGGACACAAGCGTACCCTGCTATCTTACATCCTTCCTCAAGCGTCCCTGCCCTGTCGGTCGCTCCACAGCCTCCTCAAGCCTCCCCTGCTTCCTCGTCTGCCTCCTCTCACCCTATGGTCACCCGCTCACAGACTGCAGGGGGCATTCAATCCCTCAGACAACGTTCCTCTCGTACCACGGGTGCTGTTCAATGCACTCCCTCCCGTCCCTTAGCTCCGGCTTTCTCTGCGAGAGAAGCCGTGGTAGCAGACAACGAAAACATCTCTGCCCTTGAGGCAGCAGATGATGCACCTTTAGCGCCCCCTGCCTCACCTGCACCCTCTCACCACCATGGCCCTGTCTCTCAGTTTCCTTCCTCTTCTGACCCTTCATCTTTACTTCTGCCGCTGCACCCTCTGTGCAAAATCCTATGGCCCCCAAGCCCCTTACACGCTCTCCTGCTTAGAATCTAAAAGCTGAACTCTTTGTCTCTTGGGAAGTTAACTTTTTTTTTCGCTACAAAGCCCTTACAAATAGGCAGGAATCCTGATCTCTAAGCTCTTATAGCTGGCCTCGCCTCTTTTCATACCTTAAAGGTACAGCACACACTTTCCGGGTCTCAGCTTGCCAACATGGCTCTTGCTGCCCTCTGTGCCTGGAAGTCGCTCCCCAGAGCCGGCATTCCAGCAGCTCCCCCACACCGGCAACAAACTGTTGCTGCTTTCTCCCCCCCCCTTTTTCTGACTTAAGCTCCCAACTCACCACAATTACATCCATGGTCTCTCACCTCTCTAACAAACTTGATAATGCTTTTGGCTCAAAAACCAGCGCTACCTTTCCTGTCTTTCTCCCTAATGGAGAAAGTCTTCCCCCGCCTGCTCAGCAGCCTCCACCGCGGAGAACGCTCAGTCCCTAACCATGGCAGATTCCCTCCTCTCACCGCTCCCCCTCTTAAAGCTATAGAAATGAATCTACTTGGCCAAATTGAAAATCTTAAACAAATCTTAAGCCTTCAAAAACAGGCTGCTTCTCTTAATTCACAAGTTTCTGCCCTTCAGGCTTTCCCCCGCCCTCCTAAATCTATAGCTGTCTGTCCTCTGCCCACTGAATTCCACGGCCAAGCCCCCCCTCTTGAGAATTCAAAGAAACAAACTAATAAAAGTCAGGCTGAGTGCCATAAAACAGAAACTGCTGCAGTGCCTACAAAAAATTCTAAGGGCACAGTGAGCAGGATAATTACAAAGTATCATCTGCTAAGCCATAAAACCTTGCGATATCTACACTTTGCTGTTAAAACTTTTGAGCCTAATGTACCTTTTACTTTTGCTCAAACCAGCCCTCAGCCTCCTTCAGCCTCTTTCCTGCCAGCCTTGGGAAACAGCCAGCTCAAGCCCTGCCACTCCCACTTTAAGCCTTCCAATTCACCTTGAAATACCCAATCTTTGTTATTCAAAAGAAATCTGAAAAGTAGCATCTCTTGCATATTCTCAAATCAATTAATAAAACCATGATCCCCATGGTGCTTTTGCAACCCAGACTCCCCTCTTCGGTTGCCATTCCCTCTAATTCCAATAAATTAGTAATTAATCTTAAAAGATTGCTTTTTTTTTTCTCTATATCATTACACCCTGCGGACTGTAAAAAATTTGCCTCTAACCTTCCTGCTGTTAACTGTGCTGGCCCCTCCCCGAGTTATCAGTGAAAGACTCTGCTTCACCTTGTCAGCCCTACACTTCATCAGATATGTGTTATTAGGTTTAGTGCATTAAGTGGTGTAAAGTAATTATTAAAACATTAAAAAGCAACAGGAAGATAAGGGCAATAAACTTTTTTTTTTCATGCCTCTCAGAAAATTTTACCAAGGTCATAATTCTGTCACTTTACAGATAACAAAATATTGGTAAAAGAAAAACTTCTTTGTGTTTTAAAATCCAAACGAACACAAAAGTGTTAAATTTAAGTCTTATATTTCTATTACAAGTTTTATTTTAATTTTTAAAGTATTTACAAAATTATGTGAAAAATAATGTGGTTAGCCTTTTTAAACAATATAGTTAATTTAATGCACAGTAAACACCTAAGTATGCTTTATAGTACCCTTAGTTTTAACTTTGTGCTACAGCAATGGTTGTTCTTTATTTCTGCATTAAAAGAACTATTATTTTAAGTGCATTCAAAATATCAGCACATTATACAAATCTGTATATTTGTGTCGCAGTGAAAAAATAATATTAATAAAAATATATTATATATAATTTTATAAGTAATATATAAAAGTAACTAAACTTTATAAGCAAATTAACTAGTATTAAATATAATTTTAGTCTTAAGTTCTAAGTGTGTAAATGCATCAGATGTCTTTAACTATATTTTATAATAATCTAAGCATTTAGTTAATTTGGTATATAATATTTTTTACAAATTATTCACTTAAAGTCTTCATAGTAAAAACAGTTGTTTGTTTTTTTAAAAAAGTCAGTTTTTATACCTTTAATAATCATAGTTCATGCTATTGTGTTTAATCATAAAAATTTTAACACTTTATTGCAGCTGTCTTACTGTTCTACTGCAAAACCAATTTAAAGAAAACCTATTCATTTACAGCAAATAATTTCATACTTCAAAGTGAAGACTCCTTCTACAGTGCTCATTAACCATTTTACTTAATGTTTTAAACTTCAAATTAAAGTTGTTTTAAAAATGTTTTGTGTTAAATCTAAACCTCAAAATTTATTTTCAGCAAAGTTCCACTCCATCTACATTAAGTACTTCTCAAAACTAAAAAAGTTTTTCTACAAAATTTTTTTTTCTTTTCTTCTTCTCACAAACATGCTAGCTAAATATTTAAAAGCGCATGTCAATTTTTTATAAATAAGTCTTAAATCACTCCTTTTATCTGTTTATGTGTCTGTTGTGATGAATGAAAGTGGCCACAAGTGTAAAATGTTGTGTTTAGTGTTGTTTTGTTTTGTCTGTTTGTGTTTTGTCTGTTTGTTATCTCTACATTTTATAATAATACAATTTTTAAAGCCTTATCCATTTTTCAAATTTCAATTAATTTTTTCAACCTGGTTCAGTCTGGTCAGTTCAAAAACTGGCATCTTGCAACTAAAAATCATGTGTTAAAAATTATGTATTAAGCTAGCTTTGTCCTTCTAAGAACATGGCGGAAGGTGTGGGAGATGGCAAACCCCAGATTTCTCAATGGCCATCGGGGATAACTTTTCCCTGGAGAATTTCTGGACTTTGCAGTCACCCGGCTTTCCTGTTATGTGTAAGTTCAGGCCTATAGAATATGTATTTATGGCTAAAAAATAGCATCCAGCTTTAACATAATAACTAAAAGTTTAAGAAAAATCCTTTATATTGTTTAAAAAAAATTTTTTAATTAGAAATTGTTAATTATAAAATTTCTTTTATGCCAAAGTCTAACAGAGGTCAAATAACATTCCCGTGGTATTCCAAAATAACTAGTGTAATGTATATTGCTAATGTTTTCTGCCTGTATACCCAAGCCAAAAAACTAAGTAAATTCTTAATTTTTATATGAAGTAACCATTTTGCCTCCTGCCAAGCTGTTTTCTTATAAACCTCCTGCTAGCCGCCATTCCTGCAAACCTGTTTCTAACTGACTCCACCTTTGACAATGCTGAATTAGACACT
Source organism: Suncus etruscus (assembly GCF_024139225.1). Taxonomy (NCBI): domain Eukaryota; kingdom Metazoa; phylum Chordata; class Mammalia; order Eulipotyphla; family Soricidae; genus Suncus; species Suncus etruscus. The sequence continues at coordinate 58,892,165 of NC_064859.1, read as the reverse complement.
CTGCCTAGCTGCCTTGGATGCCCACCATTGCCACCAAACCTCCAATTTCCGCCTGCCTCAACCTCGTGCTGTTGACCCTGATGACTATTACTCCCCTGCTAGCGGTGGCTGCAACTCTGTTATTCGCCGTGATGTACTACGCCACCCCTTCACCACCTTCTACGTCTGCCCTGGTCACCACTGGCCCCGTTCCAGCGACTATAAGTGTGGCGCTCATAACCAACACTTTTGCGCCTCCTGGGGCTGTGAAACCACCGGAACTGCTTATTGGAAACCCTCTTCCTCCTGGGACTTCATCACCGTTTCACGCCCCCCCGACTCCTCCTTTTCTAAACTGTGATGCATCCTCTGCTACCCGTGGTTGGTGTAACCCCATCCTCATCAATTTTACTGCTGCTGGACGTCAGCATCACTGGACTCAAGCTGTACAATGGGGACTCAAACTTTACATTCGGGGTAACGACCCTGGACTTCTTTTTTCCCTCCGTTTACTTAAACAACTGCCAATTTCTCGCCCCCTCGCCATTGGTTCTAATACTTTTCTTCACCCTAATTCAGGTTCTCCACTTCGCGTGCCTTCTCCTCCCCCTCCTCTTCCTTCTGCACCCCCTTCTCTCCGACAACTCACTATGCCTTCCGGTCCTTCTCCGTCCTCTCAGGTTATTCTCAATCTCATGAATGCCTCTGCTCTTGCCCTTACAGATCCTGCCTATGAACGATGTTGGCTTTGTTTTTCTCCTCGTCCCCCCTTCTATGAAGGTGTCGCTGTTTTTGGCAACCTCTCTTCTACCTCCAACCCCTCTGACCTCCGTTGGCACGCTCAACCTCAACATGGCATTACAGTCGGACAAGTCGTAGGCTCTGGCCTCTGCCTCAAGCCTAACGACTCCCTGCTCCCCAGCCAACTACTTAATGTGTGCAACGAAACTATTGACATCTACAATTCTTCCTCTTCAAAACCCTATCTGTTAGCTCCTAATGGTACTTATTTTGCCTATGCTTCTGGCCTTACTCCCTTCATCATTCGTTCTTCTTTTCTCCTTTCACATGATTACTGTATTCTCGTTATTCTTATTCCAAAAATCACCATTCATTCAAAATATACTTTTCCCTCTACAGGCACTTCACCTTATCCACATTCTTCTCAATCCCTCACTAGACACCGTCGTGAGCCCTTCACCTCCGTTACACTTGCAGTTCTCCTTGCTGTTGGCACTGCTACTGGTGCTGGCACTGGTATCTACTCTCTTGTATCCTCTCAATCCAATTTCTGCACTCTTACTCAAGCAGTGGAACAAGACATTAATGAAATCAAAACTAGTCTGCAATTTCTCACAGATACTGTTAGTTCCCTTGCTGATGTTGTTCTCCAAAATCGTCGTGCTTTAGATTTTGCCCTTATGAAAGAGGGGGGAGTCTGTGTAGCCCTTAAGGAACAATGTTGTATTTTTAAAGACAAAACTGGATTAGTTAGGAACAGCGTTCAACATATTGGTGATGGTATAAAAGATTTTGAAAAACATTTCGATGTAGAACAAGGTTGGTATCAGGATTGGTTTTTCTCTTCCCCTTGGCTCCACACAATCTTGCCCACTATTTTGGGCCCACTCGTTAGCCTCATGCTGCTCTTTTCTCTTGGCCCATGGATTTTCCGCAAAATCACTGCCTTTATTAAGAACCAGGTAGATGAACAGGCAAAAACCTCTATTCAGGTTAACTACCAGCATCTAACCCCGCGTGACTCCTGTGAAAACTTGGCTTTAGTCACCAAGCCGCCTTTCCAGCCACTAAGTTTCCAGGAGATAGAGCGCATAGCTAACAAGCGGAGCTCGCTCCGGCACTTGTGCTCTCGGCTGTGGAGACACCTACGACGGGATTAGCAAGGTCCCAGTTAGGGCACGGCCCTAAAAGGCTACAGCGCATAATTCGGATCCCTGTGCACACCCACGGCGTTTGTAGCCATCTTTTAAATGCGGCTTTGGCCGTGTCCGACCTGGTCAAACCTTGTAGCCTAAGACACGGTTCTACCACCCGCTCACGACTTTCCTTCTTTTATTAGAAGAGAAAGGGGGAGATGTTGGGGACTGACTTGTTTGAGGCCATATTGCTGTTCATTCTGCCATAGCCCAGCTTTTCACCTAAAAGCCATTTTGCAGTCTTGCTGTGAATTTTTTGAGCTAAAGAGAAAGGCATGCAGCTGCAAGATATAATTAACTCTAGCCCGGAGGAGAGCAACACTGTCTGGTACCGTTATCAGAAACTAGGCCTCACTCCTTAAGACCACAATCCGGAGTGAACTAGGCTATTATCAATAAGTGTATGCTACATTGTCTGTTCAAGATCACTGAGGCAAGCACATCTTGCACCAGCTCCTGATAGTCAAGCAATTAGGAATGCAGCTAGAAGGTCACTAGAAATTTCCATAGAAACAGCACGTTCATCATAACTTGAAGGTCATCCAGCCCCCTAGCCCACTGCCCACTTCCTTATTTAGAGAATGCTTCACTTTCTTTGTTCCTTGAAACCTGATATATATCCTTGCCTTGTATGGGCCTTCGCGCCAAAAGTATGACTGACATCACCTTTGTACTGCCCCCTTCTCCTTCACTATATAAGAAGGAACTGTAGCCAATAAAGGTACCCTTGAACAGTGAGACGCTGCCTTGGGTCTTTATTATTAACCTCTCTCAGAATTCTTACAGGTGTGGTTGTGCCTTCACTCAGCAAAATAGGAGTGCAGTCGTCTGAGAAGCTTCCCCAGCTAATTCCTGCTGGCCGGGCCCCCCTGGGGGGCTTCCGGACCCTGCAGTTTTGAATTTATTTACTTTTATTTACTTCTTTCCTAGTTCATTATTTGCCTATATGAATACAACTGTGTTTGGAGTATTTTTCTGCTATTTTCTCTAACAATTTATTGTATTTAAAAGATTTTTAGTAGAATCTTTAGTACTTTCTATGTATCTTCATATCATCTGCAAATAGACATTTTTTAAATAGTGTTAATTAAAATTTATGGTACCCACATATAGAATTACTTAATCCCCACTCTATCAAGGTGACCATAATGTTCCACCAGGTTCACTATATCATCTCTAGTATGATCTCTTTCTTCCCATTTCATTTCTCACTACTTTTTAATTGGATCCTAGTTTTTGGATCCTAGGCAAGTGTTTGTCGTATTTTGAAGCTGTCTATTTTCTTGCTTTGTCTCTGTATTCCACAGATGAGTTAGAACATCCAGTTTCTATTCTTCTCCCTCTCACTAATTTTACTTAACATAATATTCTTCAGTTCCATACATATTTTAACAAATTGCCTTATTTCATTTTTCTTATGGCTGCATAATAGTTTACTGTTTATATATACCACAATTTCTTGATCCATTTATCTTGTTGGATTTTGGGGTTGTCTTTATACATGAATATTGCAATGAATATAGAATGCATATATCATTTTTAATTAATGTTTTTGTGTTTTTTGAGTAGATGCCAAGAAGTTAAACTATGGGTCATATGGGAGTTCTATTCTTACTTTTCCCCAAAGACACCAGACTGCCTTCATTAGAGGCTTTGCCAGCTGGCTTTCCCACCACTAGTAAATGAGAGTTTCTACCAGCACTAGTTGTTTTCTATCTTTCTTAAATATGTATTCTTGGTGGTATAAGATAATATCATTGTTATTTTGATTGAATTTATCTAATAATAAATGACGATAAACACCTATTTATATGCCCACTAGACATCTTTATGCCTTCTTTGGAAAAGCCTCCACTAATCTCCTTTCCCTATTTTTGATGGGGTTATTGAAATTTTTGCCACTGAATTTTGTGAGTGTTTTATATATCTTGGATATATTAGCCAATGTATGGTGTGCAAATATTTTCTGCCATAGGGTATCTTTTTATTTTAGCCCAAGATTCTTTGGCCATGAAAAACCATTTTAATTTGATTTAGCCCCCATTGCTTATGTTTGTTTTTCTTATCTTTGCCAATGGTGTAAAAATCACTGATGATACCTCTACGGTTCATATTCTGAAGAGTTTTGCCTTTTTTTCTCATTGTATTTTATGGAATCTGATCCTATCTCAAAGTCCAAATCAATTCCTTTATCCAACCTTCTTACACTAAGCAAGTATATCTACCTCAGGACCAGCTACCAGTCAACTAGGAGTCAGTCAAATATTCCAGATCTGACAGAAATTATTCTAGATATTCTATTCTAATTTTATTCTATGTGCCTTACTTCACCCATCTATTTCAGAAAAACCACACAAAACTCTGTATGATATTCATCCTGTCATTTTCTACTTCCAGAACCACCTGGTATTTCTTTGAGTGACTCTGCAACATGATGTGCCCCATCTTCCTGAGGACTAGGAGTAATAACTCTATGGACAATGTGCTCTATGACATTAGATTAAAACCAAACCCCAGGAAGTTTTAACATCACTTCCTGTTTTTACTATGTTTCCTCTCATTTCACCTCTCCCTGGTCTCCTAAACCCAATGCTTTTCCATAATCTAACATATAACATTCACTTTAATTTCCAGACAGGGCTAGTCCTGGCTCAATCTTAATTGCACTGTAGAATCACCTGGGAGAAATTCAAACAAATCTGCACCTCCCTCACACCACCTAAAGACTTTGAATTATAGATATTTCCCTGCTCACTACAGTTTAATTGAAGGCTTTTTCATTTTTCATATGGGGCAAAAGACATCCACATTCAGTTAGAAACCACTGCCTGGAAAACTCAGCCTCAAATTTGAATTAAGGCATTCTGTTCTTCAATTTTAATTTAGAGCTATTAAATTGCATACAGATGCTATTCAACACTTCTAATAAAAATAGTTTTTTATTGGATCATCGTCTAAATGTGTTCTAATATAAGCATGTGAGAATATTTAAGGTAGCCTAGGCTGGCCTGGAAATATATAGTACAAGGACTGAGGGGTCTGCAGCTGCGTCCCCATTTGATCCTCAAATCCACCCCCAAATCTGTGTGGCCTTGGAAGCCCCTGAGCACTGTTGGGGTGGCCCATCCCTGACTAAAAATAGGTTTCTCAAGTGTTTGGAAATATAGATGTCCTACATCTTCTCGGAGTTTTGGAAATTGAACAGCTTTGACATCTGCAGGGAGCATGAGACTCTAAAAAGCAATGGAGGCAAGCAAAATATTTAGCATGAATGAGCAGCTGCCAGTGCAAGATGGTGATGGTTGCAAACAATGACATGGTCACGGTCATGGAGGGCATAAATACTGTGACCCTAGTAATGTCATGAGGAAGTACACGATCCTTGCATTTACACAGAGATGGTGTCATGAAAAATTAAAGGGCAAAGGTTTAGAACACGTTTTCTGAACCAGGTTTTGAGAACAGTGGATCCAGTTATAACTGACTTTATTAATGAAGACTCTCAAGCATCAGGTTTAACACCATAAAAAATTTTAGGTATTCAACCACTGGTGGAGGAAGAGGGGGTTCTCTGGGGATTAGAAACACTACCCCACTTCACCCTATGACCTTCAACATGGGCTCCCTATAGCCATGGGAGTAATTCAGGTAAGGACAGTGATTCCCGTCCTCATAAAAGCCACAGAGATAGTGGTAAACACCTAAAAACCTAATTATGGAGGACCTATATAAACATTATGAGCACTAGCAAATTCTTAGATGTCTGGGTAAACCTAAGTTTTAGGGACTACTGAACCATAAACACATAAGAAGAGCATTTATGGGCATGTCCTGAGGCACAAACTGAGGAAGGCCAGGGAACTTCGAGTTTTCGTTGAAGCATGAAGTCTTCTGCTAATGATTATGTTTTCCCTGGCTAAGATTTAAACACAAATAACTCATTGAGAACACCCCAGCTCTGCTGGACCCCACACAGACTCGTGAGCCTATCAGATCCAAGCAATGAAGCATCATGATTAACAATCATCCAAACACTGCGTCATACAACATATTTGGGAGGGCCCCAAGCTTCCAACCACCCGATAATTCCTTCCCCAAACTCTTAAAATAAAACCCTCTCTCGCTAAAACAAATACTGCTTTTCTTGTAGGGAAGTTGTCACCTTTACAGAATGCCAGAACACTTTTAGAAACCTGAAGGAAAAGAAAGAGAAGAGTTAAGTTAGATAGGGCTGGACACTGGGGCCAGGCAGAGGTTGGAAGCAGGCAAAAGGAAGAAAAAGTGATATGAGGAGCCGAGGAGACTGTAAGTCTATGGCTAATGCTACGGGAGCTCCTACTCGCACGATCTCCAAGTTACCACAACCTTGAGTCAAATCTTAGCTCCTGGCACTGGGAATCATGTCTCCTAGTAATTGGTATCTTTATGTGAAGTGGATATACCAAGAAATGTAGACTCTGGGAAAAAGAGTGTCTTCCATCTCTCTGATCTATGCCTCTTCCAGGGAGGCCTGAACTCAGGCTACAGTGAAGAATTGTTTTTTGGATATACAAGAAAAGTCTGTATTGTATTTTTATGTTCCTAGGGTATATTCCTAGAGTGGTATAGCCGGGTCATATGGGAGCTCGATTTCCAGTTTTTGGAGGAATCTCCATATCGCTTTTCCATAAAGGTTGAACTAGACGGCAATTCCCACCAGCAGTGGATAAGTAGTTCCTTTCTCTCCACATCCCCGCCAACACTGCTTGTTCTCATTCTTTGTGATATGTGCCAATCTCTGGGGTGTGAGGTGGTATCTCATCGTTTGTTGTTTTTTTTGTTTTGTTTTTTGGGTGGGTTTTTTGGTCACACCGGCGGTGCTCAGGGTTACTCCTGGCTGTCTGCTCAGAAATAGCTCCTGGCAGGGCACAGGGACCATATGGGACACTGGATTTGAACCAACCACCTTTGGGTCTTGGATCAGGCTGCTTGCAAGGCAAACACCACTGTGCTATCTCTCCGGGCCCTCATCGTTGTTTAGATTTGCATCTCCCTGATGATTAGTGATGTGGAGCATTTTTTCATGAGTCTTTGGCCATTTGTATTTCTTCTTCCTTACACCTATTATTCGATTGCAGCACTATTTATCATAGCAAGACTCTGGAAGCAGCCAAGATACCCTTCAACAGATTGAATGGCTAAAAGAAACTGTGGTACATATACACAATGGAATATTATGCAGCTGGTCAGGAGAGAGATGAAGTCATGAATTTTCCTATACATGGATGTACATGAATCTATTATGCTGAGTGAAATAAGTCAGAGAGAGAGAGAAAGCAGAATGGTCTCACTCATCTATGGGTTTTTAAGAAAAAATGAAAGACATTCTTGCAATAAGTAACTTTCAGACACAAAAGAGAAAAGAGCTGGAAGTTACAGCTCACCTCATGAAGCTCACCACAAACAGGAATAGGAGTTTAGTTAGAGAAATAACTACGTTTTGAGACTATCCTAATAATGAGAATGTACGAGGGAAATAGAAAGTCTGTCTAGAGTAAAGGCGGGGATTGGGTGGGGGAGGGAGGGAGATTTAGGACATTGGTGATGGGGAATGTTGCACTGGTGATGGGTGGTGTTCTTTACATGACTGAAACCCAAACAAAATCAATGTATGTAATAAAGTTGTTTAAATAAAAGAAAAGAAAAAGAAAAAAATAAACTGTGGGTACATATACACAATGGAATATTATGCAGGCCATCAGGAGAATGAAGTCATAAATTTTCTATACATATATGGTTACATGGAATCTATTATGCTGAATGAAATATGTCAGGAGGGAGAGAGATAGACGCTGTAATAGTCTCACTCATCTATGGGTTTTAAAGAAAATGAAAGACATTTCTGCAACAATCCTCAGAGAGACAAAAAGAGGAGGCGGTGAACTTCCAGGCTCACTTCATGTAGCTCACCACAAAGAGTGGGTGAGTGCAGTTAGAGAAATAACTACATTGAGAACTAACCATAACCATGTGAACGAATGAGGGAACTGGAAAGCCTGTCTAGGAGTACTTGTGGGGGTAGGGTGGTTGGAGGGAGATTTGGGACATTGGTGGTGGGAATGTTGCACTGGTGAAGGGGGTGTTCTTTTCGTAAATGAAACCTAATCAAATTCATGTTTGTAATCAAGGTGTTTAAATAAAGATAAAATTAAAAAAGAAAAAAAAAAGAAAAGTCTGTGTTAATCCTTTTCAAGTTTTCCAGGAAACTTTGCTGAAAATAATTTCAGGAGGAGACAAATAGTGAAGAAAAAACACTTATTTAGATGTATTTAGAGGAATATGAAGGATAAAAATGAAGGGAGGGAGGGATGGGGGAAAGGGAAAGAGAGAGGAGAGAGAGACAGATAGAGACAGACAGAGAGACAGAGAGATTCATGTACAAGAAAGAATGCAGACTTCTTTAGAACGGAAAAGCTGAGAGTCCACATCTCAAGTTGAAATGCGGTGATTCTTCAAGATAAAGAACCCCTCACCCTTGAAATTTTTTGGCTTTAGAATTATTAGATTATTGAAAGGTATTTTCATATTAGCTCATGACCTTTCATTTGTCTTTGAAGTTTCACCTTAACTGAGAGAATCTAACTTTTCTGAGTGTGCTTCATTTTCTCTGTCTCCAAAGAGCTAGAAATAAAAAGGATGTGGCTTCTTGTCATTGAACTACTGTAGGTATGCACTTTATCAAAAAGCTCTTTATTACCCAGCCCCCATTTACCTAGCAATCTCAGATTGGGTTCCTATACGTATGTCTCAGGTTGGGTCCTATACTATGAGAACATAGCTAAAAAATTAGCAGCAGTAAAAAGCTTTCTGAATATAAAATGACCACAAATAAATTAAAAATCAATCAACCATGACAGGAATGAGTTATTTCTGGCTTTCTCTCTTTCTTTCTCTTAGTTTCTTCCCTTCCTTCGTTCCTTTCTTTCTTTCTCTCTCTTTCTTTCCTTCCTTCCTTCCTTTCTTTCTTCCTTCCTTCCTTTCTTTCTTTTTCTTTCTTTCTTTCTTTCTTTCTTTCTTTCTTCCTTCATTTCTTTTTCTTTCTTTCTTTCTTTCTTTCTTTCATTCTTTCTTCTTTCTTTTCTTCTTTCTTTCTTTCTTTCTTTCTTTTTCTTTCTTTCTTTCTTTCTTTCTTTCTTTCTTTCTTTTCTTTCTTTCTTTCTCTTCTTGTCTTTCTTTCTTTCTTTCTTTCTTTTCTTTCTTTCTTCTTTCTTTCTCTTTCTTTCCTTCTTTCTTTCTTTCTTCTTCCTTCTTCTTTCTCTTTCTTTCTTCTGCTTCTTTCTTTCTTTCTCTCTTTCTTTCTCTCTCTTTCTTCTCTTTCTCTCTTTCTTTCTTCTTCTTTCTTCTTTCTTTCTTCTTTCTTTCTCCCTTCCTTCCTTCCTATCCTTCCTTTCTTTCTTTTCTTTCTCTTCTTTCTTCTTAGTCCTTTCTTTCTGTCGTTGCTTTCTTTCTTTCTTTTTCTTTCTGTCTTTCTTTCTTTTTTCCTTCCCTCTCTTTCTTCCCTTCCCTCTCTTTCTTTCCTTCCTTCCTTCTTCCCTCCCTCTCTCCCTCCCTTCCCTTCTCTCTCCTTTCTATTTCTTTCTTTCTCTCTTTCTTCCTTCCTTCCTTTCTTCTTTCTCTTCTTTCTTTCTTTCTTTCTTTCTTCCCTTCCCTCTCTTTCTTTCTTCCCTTCCCTCTCTTTCTTTCCTTCCTTCCTTTCTTCTTCCCTCCCTCTCCTCCCACGCTTCCCTTCCCTTCTCTCTCCTTTCTATTTTTCTTTCTCTCTCTTTCTTCTTTCTTTTTCTTTCTTTCTTCCCTTTCCATTCTTTCTTCCCTTCCCTCTCTTTCTTTTCTTCCTCCTTCCTTCTTCCCTCCCTCTCTCCCTCCCTTCCCTTCCCTTCTCTCTCCTTTCTATTTTTCTTTCTCTCTCTTTCTTTCTTTCTTTCTTTTTCTTTTTTCTTTCTTCTTTCTTTCTTTTCTTTCTTCTTTCTTTCTTCTTTCTTTCGTTCTTCTTTCTTTCTTCTTCTTTTCTTTCTTTTCTTCTTCTTTCTTCTTTCTTTTCTTTCTTCTTTCTTTCTTTCTTTCTTCTTCTTTCTTTCTTTCTTTCTTTCTTTCTTCCCTTCCCTCTCTTTCTTTCTTCCCTTCCCTCTCTTCTTTCCTTCCTTCCTTCTTCCCTCCCTCTCTCCCTCCCCTTCCCTTCTTTCTCCTTTCTATTTTTCTTTCTCTCTTTCCTCTCTTTCTTCTTTCTTTCTTTCCTTTTTCTTTTTTCTTTCTTTCTTTATCTTTCTTTCTTCTTATCTTTCTTTCCTTTCTTTCTTCTTTCTTTTTCTTTCTTTCTTTTTCTTTCTGTCTTTCTTTCTTTTTTCTTCCCTCTCTTTCTTCCTTCCCTCTCTCTTTCTTTCCTTCCTTCCTTCCTTCTTCCCTCCCTCTCTCCCACCCTTCCCTTCCCTTCTCTCCTCTTTTCTATTTCTTCTTTCTCTCTCTTTCTTCTTCTTCTTTCTTTCTTTCTCCCCTTCCTTCCTTCCTTCCTTCCTTCCTTTCTTTCTTTTTCTTTCTTTCTCCCTTCCCATCTTTCTTCTCCTTCCCTCTCTTTCTTTTCTTCCTTCCTTCCTTCTTCCCCTCCCTCTCTTCCCTCCCTTCCCTTCCCTTCTCTCTCCTTTCTATTTTTCTTTCTCTCTCTTTCTTTCTTTCTTTCTTTTTTCTTTTTTTCTTCTTTCTTTCTTTCTTTCTTTTCTATTTCTTTCTTTCTCTCTCTTTCTTCTTTCTTTCTTTCTTTCTTTCTCCCTTCCCTCTCTTTCTTTCCTTCCTTCCTTCTTCCCTCCCTCTCTCCCTCCCTTCCCTTCCCTTCTCTCTCCTTTCTATTTTTCTTTCTCTCTCTTTCTCTCTTTCTTTCTTTCTTCTTTCTTTCTTCTTTCTTTCTTTTCTTTCTTTCTTTCTTTCTTCTTTCTTTCTTTCTTCTTTCTTTCTTTCCTTTCTTTCTTTCTTTCTTTCTTTCCTTCTTTCTTTCTTTCTTTCTTTCTTTCTTTCTTTCTTTCTTTCTTTCTTTCTTTCTTCCCTTCCCTTTCTTTCTTTCCATCCTTCCTTCTTCCCTCCCTCTCTCCCTCCCCTTCCCTTCTTTCTCCCTTCTATTTTTCTTTCTCTCTTTCTCCTCTTTCTTTCTTCCTTTTCTATGTTTCTTTCTTCCTTCCTTTCTTTTCTTTCTTTCTTTCTTTCTCTTTCGTACTTTTTTCATTCTTTCTTTCTTTTCTCTTTTTCTTTCTTTCTTCTTTCTTTCTTTCTTTTCTTTCTTTCTTTCTTCTTCTTTCTTTCCTTGCTTTCTTTTTCTTTCTTTCTCTTTCTTTCTTTCGTTCTTTCTTCACTTTTCTTTCTTTCTATCTTCTTCTTAATTGCTCCTGGCTTTGGGGGACCATATGGGACTCTGGGGAATCAAACCGCGGTCTGTCCTAGGCTAGCCCTGGCAAGACAGACGCCTTACCGCTTGTGCCACTATAATCCTGATTCAAATGTTGTGATCTTTGCGGGGGGGGGTGTCTTAGCCCACAGGGAACTGCCACTGTTTCCTGGCAGTGGTTTCTCTCCATCATTGCCCACTACTTGGTGGCAGCCAGACCACATATCCAGGGGCTCCCCTCATTCCAGCCTGCTGCCTCGGGGGTGAAGGGTTAGCACGCTCTCTGCTCGCCCAATTTCCCCTATAAATGTGTTCCAAATCACTCTGAAATGGCAGGTACTAAAGCCTGCTCGCTGTCTTCCCATCACCTCTCAAACCTCCTCTTGAAAATATCTTCCTTCCTGCATGGCTTTTCAGTAGCTCCTCAACAGCCTCACTCCTGCACGATGAGATGCAGAGTGGAAAATCAAAGAACCATCTCCTCAGAAGCTTTGGGACTGCTTGTGCCTGAAAAGCCCAGATGCTTTTGTCTCGTTTTCTAGTGTTCAAGCCTTGGAGACTCTCCAGGTACTCTGTTCCTGTGAATGGATTAAGAAATGCTTTTCTTGGTTCATCATAAGGTGAGAAGGAAGCTATTAAAATGACAGCTCAACTTTTCTGGGCATGGTGCCCGTGGGGGGGGGCAGAGAAATGATAGTCCAAAATCCCCCAAATGGAACACATGCAGATGAATTTTCGTGTCCCTCTGATAGTGCTGCATTTTTCAAACTCTTGTCTATTCTCCATCAAGGGAGAGCTGAAATTTCCAACTCTGTGGATGACATTTCTGGTGCAGTAGCTTCTTCCCAGGCTCCACTGTGCTGTAATCACTGGTCAACTCTCAGGGAGGGAGATACTGCTGGAGGAAGGGCAGCCTCACTCTCTGGGGAAGGGGGGAGGGCTGCTAGGTTCCTTGTTCTTCAAATAAACATTTGTTTATTCTAATTTTTATATTTTATAATTGATAGAGATACTATAATTTGCATTATTGATGATGATGTCTTGTGTACATATCCTAATACCTTATTCATGAGCAGTGTGCCACCTCCCTCCTCCAATGTCTCTAAGGCTCCTCCTTTCAACCCCCACCCTGCTCCAAACTCAGGTCAGTGGAACATTGGTTCTCTCTTTTGTTGTTGTTGCTATCCCTTCATTGCTACCTTGCTCTGTATCTTTGCAAGTTTAAAAGGAATACCTGCTTTCATATTTTCCCCAGGTTTGGTGGGGAATTAACAGAAAGGAAAGTTGGCATTTTGAAGACTGGCATTGGCTGTGGCCTAGACCCAGGGCCCAGCTGTGCTTGGGTACCACCCAGTGTGTTCAAACAATAGCCTCTGGACTTCAGCAGGGGTGCAACCTTGACCTTCACCAGGGAGACTCTGTGTGGGGATTGTGGTTAGGGAGATCAGTGTGGCCATCTGTTCTGGCAGCTTCCCGTGCACTTCTGTTCTACTTTTCAAGATGCATATGTCAAGCGAGTCCAAGGACCCCACAAGGCCAGGCCCATGATATTAAATAGTAATCCTGGAGCTCTTAGAAGAGTTATGTGGGTGTGGATTTGTGTGTGCATGTTTGAATGTGTGTGTATATGTGTATGTGTGTGTATACACATCTGCATAAGTGAGACTTTAGGAGGAACTTGTTTAATGTTTGTGGCTTATAAAATAAGATGAAGATTTGAGCAATTCTTAGAAAAAAATACATTAACAAAGAAGTTAATCTCTTTTGTGGGAAAGAGCAAAAGTAGCTTTCTGGGGTGTTGTTGTGGTTGGGTGAGGTTGACTTTGAGGACCCGAAACTAAAGCTGTGCAGCTTAAAAAGAGGCCTTTCCTCCCACACCCAGAGTCACTGTCATTGACACCCTGGCCTTGGACATACAGTTTCCTGCATGTGAAAAACACAACTCAGAAGTTTCAGCCACCCAGGCTATGGCAATTTTGTCATGGCAGCTGAAATCAACTCAGAAATATCTTCCCAAAAAAGAAAGAGTTCACCAGAAAAAGCAAATGGAGTCTAGGATAAAGTTATTACAGGACTGAGTGAGCATCCTGAAAAGCAGAAGATGAAACTCTGAGCTCAAGTACCTAAGTGAAGTAGAGCAGAGCAAATGGAATCTTGGTTTGTGTAGTTTTGGGGCTAGATAAAGATGGATTCAAAGGGTATAAACCAATGAACCAATACCTTTCATCATCATAAAGTCTCTGACAGTATCTGATATCAGATAAAACAGCTCCTCCCTAAAAGGCACAAAAGCCTTCTAGGGTGAAGCAGAAAAGCCTCACCTCTCTGCACTGCATTTCTTTGTGCTCATTGGCAATGCCCTAGTGGCAAAAGGCCTGGAAATTAAAGTTAACTAGATGCTGATTAAGAAAAAACACTTACTAGAACAACATGGCTTAACCACACCCCTCATTGATCCCAAAAATTAACAGCCAGCCAGAGCCAGACACTTCACAATGTGGAACTCAGTTTGAATAGTCTTCTGGGAGATGGGCCCATCCCCACAAGGCTTACTTGAAAGTGCTCCTGTCAAAGCCCCTGTCAGTAAATAAAAGTTTCAGCCTCAGAATAAAATCTCTGGAAATGATCAGGAGAAAATAGAGGGCTCTCAAGCTGCTGATTTTCTGATTTTGGAGGTGACTGTTTGGGGGCCCAAAACAGAAATTACAAAGCACCATACAGCAATTGGATCACCAGCATTTAAAGAAAAAAAAATCAGAGCTTTGTTTGTTTGTTTTTGGCTGAGGTAGCCAAATGATGTATGTGGCTGAGAAGTTGAGAAAAGAAAATTGAGGACTTTTTAAAAACACATTTGTTATGGACATGGCGGCATGCAGACATGAAAAAGAGTAATATAGTCTGTTTTCAATAATAAACTTATGTGATACCAAATGTTCTTTGATGGCTGGGGTGAAAATAAAGTGGCAAATTATATTGGACCCAGGCGGGTCCAATTATAGGTAGGTGCTGTCTTATTCATCAGTGTTGCCAGACGAGGTAGGCGGAAGAAGTTCCTCTTAAAACAGTGGGTCCATTCCAAACTATATGTCATTGTGGAGTTGAAACCAACTAATGCTCAAAAAAATAAAGCAAGGAACAGAAAAATCTGCTAGCAACAAGAGCTTAGTAAATCTTCTGACAATGACATAATGTCCTCATCGTGAGATACAATTTTCATAAATGTTCCTGTTGCTGTACTTTTTTTTTCTTCATATTTTTCTTTCTTTTAAAAAAATATAATTCTATTACCACTTACAAATGTATTATGAGTATAATACATAGTCTTTAAAGCAATTTATATCTATAAATAGTGGTATAATTAATGAAAAAATACATAAATGAGAACAGCAGGTTCCAGGTCAGATAGAAAGGTCTACATTCTCTCATGTGCAACTTATCAGCATGATTAATAATACTAATAACACACATAATAGACAATAAGTAAGGGAACTCCCCAGAGTAGTTGTATAATTATTAAGCTGTATAAGCAATTTCTAGTACTCTAGATTTTTTAAATAATTATTTTTATTGTGACCAAAAAGTGAGTAACAAATATTTCACAGTAATATTGAAGGTACATAGTGACAATGAATCAGGGCCATTCCCACCACCAGGGTTGTAGGACTCTAGATTTTGACCAAGCACCATACTGGACTACAGAACAAAGAACAAGATGTGGGGACAATTTATGAAAAGCAGAGCCTGGGTTTCCTGTCTGTGTCCAAGTACAAGTTTCATTGCCTGGAAAGGTCAATTTGGAAATCTTTGCTCGCTCTAAGAGGCGTTGATCGCCAATGGGAAAAGATAGTTGATTCAAGTTTGTTTTTGTATAAAATATTGACAAATATAAGTCATATTTTGTGACATCTCAATGTTTAGATTTTTCCGCTGATGACTGAAGCTTCAAGAGGAACAAACTACTTTATGTGGTTGGATGACCTTTCCCTGAGGACTGCTCTGAGTCTCTGGAATTTGCTCCTAACTTTCTGGTTCTCAAGTCTTTAGCCTTTATAAACAGATCTGTAGGCAGATGATCAGGGGTTCCAAGTTACCACCCATCTTTTTTAAGTTGGAATCTAAGTGACGTGAAGAAGAGGAAGTTTTGGGAAGAGGAGACTCTATGTCTTGGGCAAGCTTATTCAGGAAGCATCAATCTTTATGAGTGCACCCACTACTGTTTCCAGGGTTGTTCCATTTCTAGGGCTCTGTAAATAAGAAAATTTTACTAGCTTAAGAATAAATATTTGTCCATAGGATAGGATAAAAAATAGTGTGGCTTCAGTCTTACTTTTGAATTTCCTATGTACAGCCTAAAAATAGAAAAATTAATAACTAATGTCCAAACTTGAATTTCTATTCCCATTTCTTTAACATATAATTGCCTCAAAAATAAAACTACAAAGACAAGACAGTAACATTTAAGAGCAGGGTTTAAGAGCCTGGTTGAGAAAGAGAGAGAGAGAGAGAGAGAGAGAGAGAGAGAGAGAGAGAGAGAGAGAGAGAGAGAGAACACAAGAGGCCCTGCATGCAAGAGGAGGCCTGGAATCAATCCCAACAGTACAAGATCTCCCAAGCAATTCCAGGAGAATCCTCATGCATTCAAAAGGGAGCAGCCCCTGACAACCATTAGGTTCAGCCTCAAAGTCAAAATAAGTAGATAAAAGCCTTATCTGAAGTTGTGTCCTTATAAGATCCCAACTCTTAAGGACTTAAAGCCTTAATAACTATACACATGCCTCTGTATATATTTAAGTAAGGGATTAGACTGTTTTAGTCTACTCCTCCCCAGTGTTTGTGAGCAAACAAGTGAACCCAGTTCAAACTCAACCCATTCAAGTATACAAAAACATCAATCCCTGAAAAGCAGAATTTCCCATCCTCAAGTAATAAATAAACTCAGAGAATGAAAATCCATCATCAAAAGATTCTTGTCCCAGAAGATTTTTGTTTATTTAAAATTATAAATGATGCATTCATTTTATTCTTGCATCTCTGGCATTTCAAGGGATTTTATGTCCTATTACTATTGACCCTGTGGAACATTTATAAATTAAACATTAAAGTTATTTCTCTTTCCTTTCTAAAGGGCTGCTTTAACATTCCACATTTCAAAAATGGCGTGTGTGTTACAATTTTGGTCTGTTTTCCTTTGTGAGGTTTGGAAATATTGTAAAGTTCTATTGTTGCTGTTGTTTTAACTAATAAAGTAATGTTAAACAAAATTTTGAAAGGTATTTTAAATCTTCAAAAAGTCACCAGATTTGTTTGGTTTGTTGACATTCAAGGATCATTCAGAGGACCATTTACAGTACCAGGGATCAAACTCAGGCTAGAAACATGCCAGGTAAGAGCTTTACTTGCTGATCTATACTGAATTCACTATATTTTAGCTTATCCAACTGTCTTTATTCTTTTTCTAAGACATCATTCATTCAGATAGAATCCTGGGGGTTCTCTGTGATTGTTAGACAGATTGGTTCTTTTTTTATCTTTTTTTCTGATTATTTGATATAATAATTTTTTATTTTACCTTTCTTCAGATTGTCCTACATTTCACTGGATTCATCTCTAGAGGAATGCTTACTTCACTTTCCATCATTGCTCTTTCCTTCAAATATTCCATCTCTGCCCTTTGGCTTGGGAAGCAGAGTCAGACAGAAGAAAGGGAAAATGTTGCGTTTCTCCTATCAGGCCACACTCCAGCACTGTACTGGCCACTATGATTGTGTTCTTCCCTGGGCTCTGTACACACTGTATGTGCTGTCCCTTCACTCACGTGATTTTAGTGATTCAGGTGAGTCTAGGTTACACAGTACTACTTAGTTGGTGCCTGCTCCTGCTGCAGTAAGGGAGCCTACCTCAATAGTAGGAAAGGAGCAGTGGGTGATTCTTCACAATTTGCATGAAATATGATGTAAATGAAGGTGGACACAGGCTGCCAGCTGAAGGCTCTGCAGATGTTTTCAGGGAGAGGCCTGACAAACACCTGCACTGCTTTCTGACAGTCCTTGCTGACAACTGTATTCAGAGCTCCTAGACTCCCAAACTCTCTCAGCCTTTCACAAAAGCACCCTCCGCCTTTGAAATATTCCTGAAAGCATAGTCATTTCTCTGGAATGTGAAAAAATCAAAGACCTCTGGTCTGGCCACCTATGTCTTCCAATTCATGGCTACATGGTGTCCTCTCTTTGTTTTCTTCGATGGTTAAAGCAGAACTGTAAGTGCCATGGCTTCCTGTCTCCCCTCTGTATTAGAGGCTGGGCTGAGATGGGATCACCCACTTTCAAAGACAAGTACTTAACATTTTGTGGCCATTATTTGTCCCAGGAGATACTGATCTCCACAGTCATTCATTTTTACCTTCTTCTGCCTCTCTCTCCTCTCTATCTCTCTCTCATCTCTCTCTCCTCTCTTTCCTCTCTCTCTCCTCTATCTCTCTCTCTCTACCCCCTCAAACTGATGAGAATTCTTAGAAAAATAGTCTCTCAGAAATTTATCAGGTATAGTGAATCTAGCCCAGTTTCTCTGTGGTTAAATCATCACAAAGCCCACCTGGGATCTGTGCTTTCTTCCTCACTATTCGCAAAGTCTGACCAAGAGGAAACATTCATAGCACAAACTTGACAGACATTGCTCCCAGGAACCAGCAAGGAAAGTGATTTCCTGCTGCTGAGCTTTCCAGAATCACGTGATAGAAGCTTCCAGGCATAGGCAATTGCCACACATCTAAAATTCAAATACCCCTCAATAAGACCTGGAGACCCTTGGCAATGTAGGCAGCCTCTAGTCACCACAGGGACAGTTACCCTCAGTCTTGGTATCTGGCCAATAATAGGCCTCTTCTGACAGAAAGTTAGTGTAAATAGGAAGTTTGCAAGAAGCCATAAATAAAATGAAAGAAGAGAGTGAGCTTTCCCAGGGTTTGGGCCAGGGGTCAAGTGGCCCATCAGCTGAACAGCACTCACTCACATGGAAGTCTGGCAGCTTCCCAGACCTCTCCTCTCCGGGTTCAGTCCTAGCATGTTTCTGACATCCTCTTCTCAGGCCTCAGCAGGGCTGACAGTAGAGGTGCTGGGAAAAGCTGTTGTGTGATTGTTGCTGGCTGTGGGGAATGCAGGAAGGAAGAAGAAGGGGACAGCTGGGGGCCTGAAGGGTGAGAGCAATCTCTACATTCTTAGAAAGAGTCTCTAGCAACTGTTAGGTAGATTATTCTAGAAGAGCTCTTCACTGCAGACTAACTCCCTATCATAAAAGCTTGAGAAGTTGGAAACCAAAGAATGGATAAAACATGGGGAAAGAAAGAATAGGAAAATTAGACAAGTAGTCAGTCTCCTGCAGTGAGAAGCAAGCAGGTTATGGAAATTTGTTAAACCATGATACCCTCCTCAGAAGGAGAAGAAATGCCTTCTACATTTTAAAAGCACAGAGTTTTGCATGAAATTATGCACTCATTTGTAAATTCTTCATAATCTTTAGCATGTGGTTCAAAAAAGAGCATTCGAAAACCAGGCTGACATTGAACCTGTGAACCTAAAAGTTGACACACAAATATACATCATTTCCTAAGCAATTTGCAAAGGTGGCTAGGTAACCAGTGAGATAGGAGAGAAATTATCAAGAGAGGAAAACTTGATTATTTCTCAAAAATAATTGTTTTGAGTTCAGAAAAAGAAACACACATGTCTATGCACATTGGTTCTGCATCAAGTTGATAAATAAGTTCTACCCTCCTACACTCAGATCAAACTGGTAGACCAACTTTGGATATAAGATGCTTAGAGTCCTCTGTTATTCTGTTATACTACATGACTGTTGGTGAGGCTACAGAGACTCCTCCCAACCCATTGTTTTTTCTTGCTGCCTCAGCAAGTCTTCGAAACCTCAGCCTGTGGGTCTGAGCCTTACCCACATGCTTAGTTACCAACAGGCAGAAACACAGAACAAAGGTATGTGAGGACTAGAGGCAACAGGGACAAAAGGTTCCATCTGGGCACATTCTTATTTGTTACACTTGCAAGTGTTAAAGGGACTGAGGAACTCAAGACCACTGATATGAAAACTGTCATGGATCTGGCATTAAATATAAAGTAGATAAATATAATTCTTGTTTTAAAATGTAGCAAAATAATCTAGAAAGGCATATACCCAAATCTGTGATCTTTGTTTAGTCTTCTAATAAATCTGTTTCTATTACCTGTTTTTTATATAAAAAACTTTTTTTGATTCTAGGTGATGCTACACTAAGACCAAGAGATCAGATTCCTGACTGTGAGTGTTGCCTGTGCGTGTTTTTCCACTGTCCTGTCTCTGAAACCTCTTGGGAGTGGGCCGAAAAGGGCCCAGAAAAATAGCTCTCCCAGAGGCTCATCCAAGGGCCAGAGTGCCAAGAAACTGTGTCTGACCACGAAAACCGGCTATCCGCAGTATTCCGCAGAAAGGAAGGTCCCCTGTTTGTGACATCAGGCTGGGAAAATCTACGTCTGCCCAGTGATTCCTTACTGTGAGTGTTGCCTATGCATGTTTTTCCACTGTCCTGTCTCCGAAACCTCTTGGGAGTGGGCCGAAAAAGGCCCAGAAAAATAGCTCTCCCAGAAGCTCCAGAAGAGCACGGCTGCTCTGCTTCGCTTCGCTGCTGCGCACTCTTTCTAACCAATGAACCCCGCCACAACATGCAGAAAAAAAATCACACTACAAGTGTGACAATGGGGATACCTCGCAGGCAAACACCAAGCACAGAGAATGAAGACGATAGTTCGGATGACCTAAAAAAATCCCAACCATCTGATTAACCGTGATAAGGAGTTTAGAATAGCAATATGGAAGATGCTTGTAGAAATCAAAGAAAACATGAATCGATTTGAACAGAACACAAAGACAGAAATCAGAAAACTCCAAACTGAAATAACAAATCTGAAAAACACGGTAGCTGAACAACGATGAGATACCATCTCACACCACAGATATTGGCACACATCACAAAGAATGGGAACAATCAGTGCTGGCAGGGATGTAGAGAGAAAGGAACTCTTATCCACTGCTGGTGGGAATGCCTTCTAGTCCAACCTCTATGGAAAGCAATATGGAGATTCCTCCAAAATCTGGAAATTGAGCTCCTATTTGACCCAGCTATTCCACTCCAGGGATATACCCTAGGAACACAAGAATACAATACAAAAACCCCTTCTTCACACCTATATTTATTGCAGCACTATTCACAATAGCCAGGCTCCGAAAGCAACCAAGTTGCCCTTCAACAGACGAATGACTAAAGAAACTGTGGTACATATACACAATGGAATATTATGCAGCTGTCAGGAGAGATGAAGTCATGAAATTTTCCTATACATGGATGTACATGGAATCTATCATGCTGAGTGAAATAAGTCAGAGGGAGAGAGAGAGATGCAGAATAGTCTCACTCATCTATGGGTTTTAAGAAAAATAAAAGTCATCTTTGCAACAATCCTCAGAGACAATAAGAGGAGGGCTGGAACTTCCAGCTCACTTTATGAAGCTCACCACAAAGAGTGGTGAGTGCAGTTATAGAAATTACTACACTGAGAACTACCATAACCATGTGAATGAATGAGGGAACTGGAAAGCCTGTCTAGATTACAGGTGGGGGTGGGGTGGGATGGAGGGAGATTTGGGACATTGGTGGTGGGAATGTTTCACTGGTGAAGGGGGATGTTCTTTACATGACTGAAACCTAATCACAATAATATTTGTTATCAAGATGTTTAAATAAAGAAAAATGCAAAAAAAATGAATTCAAGATAAAAAAGATCAAGAGATCAGCCGGTTCAATTTCCAATGCACCTGCACACGAAGACACAAAACAATAACAATCCTATATATATACAAATATGTATTAGACTACATAATTATAACAATATAATCAATTGCACAGCTATGGGGGTACTTGCATGCTCAAACAGACTTATCTGAGGGATACTCTTAGGTACCTATTGACTGGTAATTGGATTTATGGGTATCATCTTGACTCTAATTTGAACATTAGTACTAGATACATGGCTAATCAGAGTGTTCTTAAACATGCTGGACAGGAGAGCAAGATGTTGGACTTAAAGACAGTAAGGTCAATTATGGACTAATAAAAAATATGTCAAACCCAGGATACAAACATGAGCAGGCTCCACATGCTGTTGTGCATCAATGTGACCAGTAAAAAGATCCAGCAACAGTTAAAAGAGCTGTAGCAATGAGCTGAAGCTCACCTTGCTCTTATGGACACCAGCATTTGTTAGGAGAGAGTGGCTGGGTCACCTATGCTGTAGTTTGAGGCCTTTTACCTAAAGCAGAGTTATTACAGGGTAAAGATCATGAGAGTTGATTAAGAACATCAGTATGAGTTTGGGCTTGAGACCTGTGGCAAAGGTCTTTTCAGGCAGCTCTTAGTTGAAAGGAGAGAAAATCATGTTGGGAGTTTATAAATAAAAGCATTTAAAGGGGCTGGAGCAGCGGCACAAGCGGTAAGGTGTCTGCCTTGCTTGCGCTAGCATAGGATAAACCTCAGTTCGATATGGTCCCCAAGCCAGGAGCCATTTCTGAGTGTGGCCGAAATACTAAAAAAAAAAAAAAAAAAAAAAAAAAAAAAGTATTTAAAGTATGAAAAACCAGGAATAAAAAAATATATAGTATCAGCCTTCCATTGCCCACATGAAAACAATCTCATTCCCCTCCTTTCTTTATCGGGGCAGTCACTACACTACCCCAAGTCATTGAAAGTTCTCTTTCCTAATTTTCCATCTATTTCCAATAGAAAATAGCAGTCAAAGTGATTTAAAATAATTGGCAAATGATGTGATTTTACAACTTAGTTTTCCTTCCAATAATTTGGTGGTATTTTTGACATTCATTCAAGATGAAATATTTTGCTTTAGTTCATTAACCTTCAATGTTATTTGGCATATGAAGTATTTCAGTGTATAACTACAAGTTATCAATTGACTATTAGTAGGCATTTAAAACATTTTTTATTTTAGTTTTGGGTCCACAGCCAGTGGCACTCAGGGGTTACTTCTGACTCTGCACTCAGAAATCACTCCTGGCAGGCTCCGGGACCATGTGGGATGCTGGGGAATGGAACTCAGGCCTGTCCTGGGTTGATCGTGTGCAGGGCAAATGGCCTACCAGCTTTGCTATTGCTCCAGCCCCTACTAGTAGGCATTTAGAGTTTTCTTTCTTCCACTGACACAAAACTACAGTGAGCAACTTTAAACATCTTTCATTGTACTCAGGTGAGATATTTTCTAGGACAGAATCAAGAAGTAACACTGCTAGAGATTACACCAGGTTGCTTCCCAAAGTTATTATCATAAGCGTTGGCAATTTGTGTGCTCACTTTTTTTTATAACATTGTCCATACTTTTTAAAAAAACTTGTTTCTATTTAATAGAGACCTTCCTGATTATAGGTGAAAACATGTCATTGTCATTTAGTTTCCTTTTACTGTATTCCATAGTCTTTGTGCACTGTTATTCTGTCTTGTTTACATTTTATTAGTTTGTAAATATGTATGAAGTTGCAAATCATTTTTTTGTTTCGGGGTCACACCCAATGGTGCGTCTGGGTTATTCTGGGCTCTGTGGTCAGGAATTACTCTGAAAGTGCTAAGCAGACCATATGGGATGCCAGGGATCAAAGCCAGGTTGACCATGTGTAAGGCAAACTCTCTATCCTCTGTACTATCACTGTAGCCTGGAAGTTACAAATTTTTTAGCTTATGTAAAGTCTTTTCATTTGGTTTATTATCTCTTCATATATAAAACTTTTCACCTTGTTGTAGTCAAGTACACGACTTCCTTTACATTTTCGAGTGAGTAAATATCTATTTTTAAAATGCCCTTTCTTGTGCCAGAGATATAGCTCCATGGGTTGGGCACACACTTTGCATTCGGAAGGCATGAGTTTCATCCCAGCACCATATGGCCCTTTAAGCACAACTGGCAGAGAATCCCAACTGCAGAGTTGGACATAGCTACTGATCTTCACCAGATGTGGCCACAGTATTCCCCATGCACACATATCCTTTCCTGGGACTGAGCAGCAGAATAGAAAGACCTCTGAGTTCAATTACCAGTACCACATGACTTCCTGACCATCAGCAGGTTTGGCTTTAAAGGCCCCCAAGCACTGAGGTGACTCAGGTATACTATCTGGTACTGCAACCTCATAGCAACAATTTATCCATGCATTGGAACCTTGATCTGACAGTCTGAATGGCTGAACACTGCAGGAAATAGTCCCCAATCCCAACATATCATTTTTCACTCTCATAGTATAAATTTTTATAGTATAAATACATTTAAAATATGTTATTCCACATGTTTTAAATTTTTGTTATTTAGTTGTTTTTACTAAATGTTGGAAATTCACATTTTCCCTACTCCCAGGCACTGTATATTGAGTCACTTTCTCTTCCTCTAATATCTGATAGCATCTCTATTGTATTCTGAGAAAACTTGGATTTTTGTCGCCTGCCCTGGGCTTCTCAATTCTGTTGCATCAATAATTTTGTGTATTTTTTAGTCTGGGGTTCACACCTGGCTAAACTCTGGGCTCATGCCTAGCTCTGCACTGAGGGATCACTTTGGAGGGGTTGGGGGACCATATAGGGTGCCAGAAATTGAACCCAGTTGACCATATGAAAGGCTAAAGACTACTCTCAGAACTAGGTCTCAGGCCCCTTTTGCATTGTTTGTTTTCTGCATTGAACATCTCCAATCTTTATTCTTCTGAATATTTATGTTTGGTTCAGAAGTGCATATAAAAACTGCTCATGTTTTTTTTCTTCAGCAGTGTGACAAAGCATTAGTTAGATATCTTTGTCTTCCATGGAACAAAAAGTGCTGCTGACTATTTTCAGCAAAAAAAAAAAAATAGGAAAAATATTTTGAGGGAAAGATAGAGGTATTAAAGAATTGACAGGAGACTTAAAAAATGTACCAGATGCAACAAAGTGCCAAGAGACCAAGTAGAATGAAGCCTGACCACAGAGCAGCTAGGCATGAAGGATCTAACTTCTCACCCAATGGCTGAGAAATAGTCTGTCAGCAGAATGAAACTGATCCAGCTGTTCTGTTTGGCTTTTTAACTATTAGAAATCTCCCAACAAACAACACTATTGAAGTTATAACACCCTGATCTTTGTAACTCAAAAGACACAAATCATGTCATCATAAAGAATGGGCCTTTTTGGTTCCCAAAGCATCAATTAAAAATATAGCAAATTCACATCAGCTATATCAAAATTTTTTATCTAAATTCAAATATTTGTTCAGAATCCTTCATTCATTATAACAACCTGGGAACTTTTCAAAATTAACTGATTTCCTTGACCCTTCTTAAGGCAAGAATATCAGAATCTCTGGAACAAAGTTTTTTTTTTTTTTCATTTTTTTATTTAAACACCTTGATTACATACATGATTGTGTTTGG
Source organism: Suncus etruscus (assembly GCF_024139225.1). Lineage (NCBI taxonomy): Eukaryota > Metazoa > Chordata > Mammalia > Eulipotyphla > Soricidae > Suncus > Suncus etruscus. Next base: position 58,867,343 of record NC_064859.1, on the reverse strand, counting down.
ATTTCAGTCATGTAAAGAACCCCACCCACCACCAGTGCAACATTCCCAATCACCATGTCCCAAATCTCCCTCCTCCCCACCCAACCCCCGCCTGTACTCTACACAGGCTTTCTATTTCCCTCATATGTTCTCATTATTAGGATAGTTCAAAATGTAGTTATTTCTCTAACTAAACTCATCACTCTTTGTGGTGAGCTTCATAAGGTGAGCTGTAACTTCCAGCTCTTTTCTCTTTGTGTCTCAAAATTATTATTGCAAGAATGTCTTTCATTTTTCTTAAAACCCATAGATGTTCTCTCTCTCTGACTTATTTCACTCAGCATAATAGATTCCATGTACATCCATGTGTAGGAAAATTTCATGACTTCATCTCTCCTGACAGCTGCATAATATTCCATTGTGTATATGTCCCACAGTTTCTTTCGCTATTCTTCTGTTGAAGGGCATCTTGGTTGTTTCCAGAGTCTTGCTATGGTAAATACTGCTGCGATGAATATACGTGTAAGGAAGGAATTTTTGTATTGTATTTTTATGTTCCTAGGGTATATTCCTAGGAGTGGTATAGCTGGGTTGTATGGGAGCTCGATTTCCAGTTTTTGGAGGAATCTCCATATCGCTTTCCATAAAGGTTGAACTAGACGGCATTCCCACCAGCAGTGGATAAGGGTTCCTTTCTCTCCACATCCCCGCCAACACTGTTTATTCTCATTCTTTGTGATGTGTGCCATTCTCTGTGGTGTGAGGTGGTACCTCATAGTTGTTTTGATTTACATCTCACTGATGATTAGTGATGTGGAGCATTTTTTCATGTGTCTTTTGGCCATTTGTATTTTTTCTTTGTCAAAGTGTCTGTTCATTTCTTCTCCCCATTTTTTTGATGGGACTAGATTTTTTTCTTGTAAATTTCTGTCAGTGCCTTGTATATTTTGGAGATTAACCCCTTATCTGATGGGTATTGGGTGAATAGTTTCTCCCACTCAGTGGGTGGCTCTTGTATCCTGGGCACTATTTCCTTTGAGGTGCAGAAGCTTCTCTGTTTAATATATTCCTATCTGTTAATCTCTGCTTTCACTTGCTTGAAGAGTGCAGTTTTCTCTTTGAATATGCCTGTAGTCTCAATGTCCTGAAGTGTTTTGCCTACGTGTTGTTTTATATATCTTATGGTTTCAAGTCTGATATCGAGGACTTTAATCCATTTGAATTTTACCTTTAAACATGATGTTAACTGGGGGTCTAAGTTCAATTTTTTGCAAGTGGCTATCCAGTTGTGCCAACACCACTTGTTGAAGAGGCTTTCTTTGCTTCATTTAGGATTTCTTGCTCCCTTGTCAAAAATTAGGTGATTGTATGTCTGGGGAACATTCTCTGAGTATTCAAGTCTATTCCACTGATCTGAAGGCCTGTCTTTATCTAATACCATGCTTTGTAGTAAAGTTTAAAGTTGGAGAAAGTAATTCCTCCCATATTCTTTTTCCCAATGATTGCTTTAGCTATTCTAGGGTGTTTATTGTTCTGAAAGAATTTCAAAAGTGCCTGATCCACTTCTTTGAAGAATGTCATAAATATCTTTAGAGGGATCACATTAAATCTGTACAATGCTTTGGGAAGTATTGCCATTTTGATTATGTTAATCCTGCTAATCCACGAGCAAGGCATGTGTTTCCATTTCCACATGTCCTCTCTTATTTCTTGGAGCAGAGTTTTATAGTTTTCTTTGTATGGGTCCTACACATTTTTAGTCAAGTTGATTCCAAGATATTTGAGTTTGTGTGACACTATTGTGAATGGGGTTGGTTTCTTAATGTACATTTCTTCCTTATTACTATTGGTGTATAGAAAGGCCATTGATTTTTGTGTGTTAATTTTGTAGCCTGCCACCTTGCTATATGAGCCTATTGTTTCTAGAAGCTTTTTGGTAGAGTCTTTAGGGTTTTCTAACTAGAGTATCATGTCATCTGCAAACAGTGAGAACTTGACTTCTTCCTTTCCTATCTGAATTCTCTTGATATCTTTTTCTTGCCTAATCGCTATAGCAAGTTCTTCCAGTGCTATGCTCAATAGGAGTGGTGAGAGAGGACAGCCTTGTCTTGTGCCAGAATTTAGAGGGAAGGCTCTTAGTTTTTCCTCCATTGAGGATAATATTTGCCACTGGCTTGTGGTAGATGGCATTAACTATATTGAGAAAGGTTCCTTTCATTCCCATCTTGCTGAGAGTTTTGATCAAGAATGGGTGTTGGACCTCATCAAATGCTTTCTGTGCATCTATTTATATGATCATATGGTTTTTATTTTTCTTGTTGTTGATGTTGTGTTTGATGTTGATAGATTTATGGATGTTAAACCATCCTTGAATTTCTGGGATGAAACCTACTTGATCGTATTGGATGATCTTCTTAATGAGGCATTGAATCCTATTTGCCAGGATTTTGTTGAGGATCTTTGCATCTGCATTTATTAGTGATATTGGTCTGTAATTTTCTGTTTTGGTAGCATCTCTGTCTGGTTTAGGTATCAAGGTGATGTTGGCTTCATAAAAGCTATTTGGAAGTGTTCCTGTTTTTCAAATTTCATTAAAGAGTCTTGCCAGAATTGGTAGTACTTCCTCTTGGAAAGTTTGAAAGAATTCATTAGTGAATCCATCTGGGCCTGGGATTTTGTTTTTGGGCAGATATTTGATTACCATTTTAATTTTATCAATAGTGATGGGGGTGTTTAGATATGCTACATCCTCTTCATTCAACTGTGGAAGACAATAAGAGTCCAAGAATTTATCCATTTCTTCCAGGTCCTCATTTTTAGTGGTGTAGAGTTTCTCAAAGTAGTTTCTGATTACCCTTTGAATCTCTGTCATATCAGTAGTGATCTCTCCTTTTTCATTCCTAATAAGAGTTATCAAGTTTCTCTCTCTCTCTTTCTTTGTTAGGTTTGCCAGTGGTCTATCAATCTTGTTTATTTTTTCGAAGAACCAACTTCTGCTTTCATTGATCTTTCGGATTGTTTTTTGGGTTTCCACTTCATTGATTTCTGCTCTCAGTTTTGTTATTTCCTTCTGTCTCCCTATTTTTGGGTCCTTTGGTTGAGCATTTTCTAATTCTATGAGCTGCATCATTAAGCTATTCAGGTATGTACCTTCTTCCTTCCTGATGTGTGCTTGCAAAGCTATAAATTTTCCTCTCAGTACTACTTTTGCTGTGTCCCATAGGTTCTGATAGTTTGTGTCCTTATTATCATTTGTTTCCACGAAAGTTTTGATTTCCTCTTGGACCCACTGTTATTCATTATGAGGCTGTTTAACTTCCAGGTGTTAAAATTTTTCTTCTGTGTCCCTTTGGAATTCACATATAATTTCAGAGCCTTGTGGTGAGTGAAGGTAGCCTGCAAAATTTCTATCCTCTTGATATTATGGAGGTATGTTTTATGTGCCAGCATGTAGTCTATCCTTGAGAATGTCTCATGTACACTGGAGAAAAATGTGTATCCAGGTTTCTGAGGATGGAGTGTCCTATATATATCTACTAGGCCCCTTTATTCTATTTCTCTTCTCAGGTCTAGTATATTCTTGTTGGGTTTGTCTGTGATCTATCCATTGTTGACAAAGCCATGTTGAGGTCCCCCACAATAATTGTGTTGTTATTGATGTCATTTTTCAGATTTATCAACAGTTGTATTAAATATTTTGCTGGCCCCTTGTTTGATGCATATATGTTTAGGAGAGTGATTTCTTCCTGCTGTACATATTCCTTGATTAATACAAAATGTCCATCTTTGTCCCTTACAACTTTCCTAAGTATAAAGTTTGCATCATCTGATATTAGTATGGCCACTCCAGCTTTTTTATGGGTGTTGTTTTCTTGGATAATTTTTCTCCAGCCTTTTATTTTGAGTCTATGTTTGTTCTGACTATTCTGGTGCATTTCTTGTAGGCAGCAGAAGGTTGGATTGAGGTTTTTTTTTTTATCCATTTAGCCACTCCGTGTCTCTTAAATGGTGCATTTAGTCCATTGACATTGAGAGAAAAAATTGTCCTGAGATTTAATGCCATCTTTATATCAAAATTTGGTGTGCCTTTTGGTCAGACTTGTCTTGAATTAGATCTTTCAGTTTTTCTCTTAAGACTGGTTTTGAGTCTGTAAAGTTTCTGAGCTGTTGTTTGTCTGTGAAACCATGTATTTTCCCGTCAAACCTGAACGTGAGTTTTGCTGGGTACAGTATTCTAGGCGAAGCATTTATTTCATTGAGTTTTGTCATTATGTCCCACCACTGCTTTCTGACCTTGAGTGTTTCTGGTGACACGTCTTCTGTAAATGTCAAGGATTTTCTCTTGAATGTAATTTCCCTTTTTGATATTGCTGCTTTCAGAATTCTGTCTTTATCTGTGGGATTCGTCATTGTAACTAGGATGTGTCTTGGGGTATTTTCTCTGGGGTCTCTTTAGGTTTGTACTCTTTGGGCATGTAGGACTTGATTGCATATATTCTTTAGCTCTGGAGTTTCTCTTTAATGATGTTCTTGACTGTTGATTCTTCCTAGAAATTTTCTTCCTGGGTCTCTGGGACTCCAATGATTTTTAAGTTGTTTCTGTTGAGCTTATCATAGGCTTCTATTTTCATCTGTTCCCATTCTTTGTCTAATTTTTTCATTATCTTTTCATTTGCTTTAAGTTTTTTTTCCAATCTCTCCCACTGTATGGAGTTGTTATTTATCTCATCTTCCACAACACCAATTCTATTCTCAGCTTCTGTTAGCCTCATGTAGAGCATATCCATTTTTTCATTCAATTCGTTTACTGAGTTTTTCAAGCCTGTTATTTCAGTTTGGAGTTTTTTGATTTCTGTCTTTAAATTTTCTTGGTTCTTATTAGTGTTCTGTTCAACTCAATCCATGGTTTGAGTTTTTTGAGCATCTTCCATGTTTCTTGTCTAAACTCCTTATCTGAGAGACTGACTAGTCGGTTGGCCATGTTCTCGTCATCTGAGTTGCTGCCTTCATTCTCTATGTGTGGTGCTGACCTGCATTGTTTCCCCATTGTCACACTTGTATTGTGGGTTTTTCTTCGTGTTGTGGTGGTATTCATTGGCTAAATAATGTGCGTGGCCACGCTCCTCCGGCTCCACCCTTTCTGGGTGGGTGGACTTGCCTCCAAGGAAGGGGAGCCCTCTGTGATGGAGCCTCACACAGGATCAAATCTTGGACCCGAGCACGCAGCAGAGAAGACAGTCCGGGGAGAAATGTTGGGCTTCAGTGATCCTGCTCAGTTCTTAGTGCGATTTTTTCTTCTTGTTGCAGTGGCTTTCTTTCCTTAGAAAGAGTGCACGGCCGCAATCGGCAGTGCTCTTCTTGAGCCTCTGGGAGAGCGAGTTTTCTGGGCCCATTACGGTCCACTCCCAAGAGGTTTAGGAGACAGGACAGTGGAAAAACACTCAAGGCAACACTCACAGTTTCTCACAGTCGGGAATCACTGGGTGGGCGTAGATTTTCCCAGCCTGACATCACAAACAGGCGACCCTCCTTTCTGCAGAATATTGCAGATATCTAGTTTCCATAGTCGAATAAAGTTCCTTGGCATTCCGGCCCTTAGATAAGCCTCTGGGAGAGCGAGTTTTCTGAGCCCTTTTCGACCCACTCCCAAGAGGTTTAGGAGACAGGACAGTGGAAAAGCACGCAAGGCAACACTCACAGTTTCTCACAGTCGGGTGGAACAAAGTTTTAACTTCAATATTTTTTTAAAAGATCTGCCACATCCTGTAATGCTAATAGGCAATCAAGACAGAGATAATGAGATAAAAGGAATAAGTTGTTGAACCAAAGAGGTAGTATAGAGGTTAAGGCACAAGCCTTGAATGGATCTGACTCTGGTTTAGTCCTCAGGATCACAAATAGTTTCCTAAGAATCAACTAGCAGTAACCCTGAAAACAGACAGGTATGGCCCAAAAACAACAACAAAAAATTCAAATAACAATAACAACAAATTACACAGTTTATCATTAGAAGAAAAAGCTGGTGTAACGGCAACAACTTCTTCAGGCACATTTAAATAAACCTAATGGACTCTAGTGTCTGTAGTAAATTAATGGTGCTTGCAACTAGCTTCTCCCTCATGAATAAAACTGAGTTTTTACAAGTCCTTCAAAGTCTTAGGGAATGGAAGAGGGGGTAATACTTTGGAGAGAACTCACTAAATCATAGACTTATAATTTGAGTGATAATACGCTCCACAAATTTTGATATATCTCAAACTATTTTTATTTGGAGAAACGATGTTGATAAATTTAATCACAGCAAACAGTTTCACAATCAGAATGAGATCTGAGTACTTCTGATAGAAAAGACTTACTGTGCAGGCATAGTTTTCATTGTTCAGATTGGTTAGAGTCCCTATATTTGAGAAGAAGCAACTATAGAAAATTTAAAGAGGCCTTTGTATAACATTGAATTACTAAGTTTGACCATATGTGAAGATGTGTGTTCCTAATGTTTCCCACAATGTTGTGCTGTACCCTGGTCCACATTCTCCAATATATGTCACTAACCTTTGAATCACATTCATTATTACTGGTGTGCTATATAAGTGTTTAATTTTCTGAGGAACAGCAGGTGGGAAGTCCTAATGTATAATCATTTTTTTGTTCATTCGGTGGATTGCCAACCAACCCATTATACTGAGAACAAGAAATCATTTAAAGAGGAAAATTCCTGGCACTAAGGTACAAAAAGTCCATCTCCAAAAGCACTGATTAAAAAACAGGGGAGCAATCATTGATTAGGCAGGTACTCCCCACTTCATTACAATTATGTATGTGAAATTACTTTAGATTCATCCCTGGGCTTCTATAAAATGTTATAAAGTTGTTAATAGGAACATCAGTTTTTATTTTTATTTTTTTGATTCAATTTATTCTTGCTGAAGCAAAAAATCTATCAAGATCCAGTTTTTGTAATCAAGGATTTATATAATCATAGCCTTGGCAGAACCTTTGTGAGTCCAAACTCCCACAATTTATCTTGCTACGTGCACATTTATTTCTTACTATCAAGTTAAGAGATTTATTTCATAGATCTCATGAGCATTAGACATTTGCAGTTCATATATAATTAATTGGTAAGTACTTTGTAGCATAAGGTACATTCTGGAAGTTAAGTCAGGAATGGCAGAAATAGGTGCAGAAGGAATATTTTTGAGGAATCTTGTTTGTTGATTAAGACCTATTTGCAGCTTCTCTGTTCTCATGACAAAGATGAAGCAGGAAGCTGTCAATTAAGCTATTAAACTAATCCCACTCTTTACAATCTTCAGTGTCCTAGGGCAGTACAGAGTAACTCTTTCATTTAGAGAAGCCACAAGCCTCATGAGCCCAACTAACCAAGCATGCACACACCCCCAGAGTATGCACAGCTCCAGATCCCAGGGCCACATTCCCTGGAGACAAGTAAAGAAGTCATTTGATTGGACTGATATTTTCTAATCAACCCTACAGTAAGTAAAACCTAAGACTTACAGTGTTGGATTAACCAGTTTTCATCCTGTTCAGGATATGCTTGTTACTCATTGGACGGATGCACCTTTGGATTGAAGAATCCTTTGGTTTGGTCTCCTACCCTACCTGTTCCCCATCTCAGAATGTGGTCTTGCACTTACCAATAAAGACCTCAGGATTTCAGGTTTGCACTCGTAGGTTTGGTTTTCCACTATTGAATTTTCTGCTTGCTGGTATTAGAGCTAGAAGCAGAAGGCTTATCATGGAAGTTTCTGAACCTGCTTTATATTCTTAATCATGTGTGGATTATTTCCTGCATCTTATTTTGAAGAGGCTCTTGCTGCAATGAGATGCCACATCAGACTCTTAGAAGTTCCCTTCTCCCAGAAATCTTCCTTTTAGTTGAACAAAGCTGCTCATTCTAAAGCATGATGGAGTCCTCTTCTCTCTCTGTCTTTCTCTCTCCTTTAAATTAATCAGTGCATTTTTATTAAAACTACTTCTGAGTTTTTACCGAAGTGTAAATGTGAACTTAGAATATCAGAGTTCCTAAATTTAGCCCTACCGGAGCCTCTCTTTTCCTGCAGCAAATGCATGAGATACCACATACTTTTGGAAGCTGTGCCACCTGGTGAAGATTTCCTAAGTTTAGTCATAAGTTAGAAGAAAGTTTGTCAAAAAAATGTTCTCTTTTGTAAGCACCTTCTGGTGTAAGTTACATCACAGCACCATGTAAACTTGCTCTCTTTCTTCACTTGCTCATTTCTGCTTTAGAGAGGGGTATGCTTTGGATGGAACTCACATGAAACACATGATCTACCATTGAATTGTATACCTGCCTATCCTTCATTTGTTTTTCTGAAGGAACTGTGGCCAAGTGTGGAATAGAAATTCTCACTGAATACCTACAATAATACCATTTTATACTCATCAAGGCCAGGAAGTCCAAGGGAATGAGCACATATTCTGCATACAGGAGGCCTGGAATTGATGCATAAGACCACCATAGTATTTCCTCAGCACTGCCAAGAAAGACCCCTGAGCAAAACCAGGTGCTGCACACAAGCTACCCTCTCCCAAAAAAAAAAAAAAAAAGGTGAAATTTTGGGCCCATCTGGAGACAGGTCATTGTTATTTTATTTTAAAAGTTCTTGATGATTTAAAGGTCCATTGTATTCAACCAAATCATCTAATCAATATTTGCTTCCAGAACTTGAGACTAGTTTGAAGATCACTTGAATGAGGCCGTATATTTTCCACGAGAGGCCCATAACCCAGTGATGTTCACCTATCTGAAGAGCCACACAGCTCCATTAGAAACATCCATGCTTAGTGGGGCTGCCTTTGCATTGGTTTTATCTTCCTGAAATATGGATAAAATATGGGTGAAATGGGGAGTCTTGTTGAGAAGCTGAAAGCAGCTCTAGAAAAATGACTTGACTTTCTCTTACTGGTTGAATAGGGTAGTTCTCTTTATTCCTCTGTAGGAAAATAAAGAGAAGAAATGTGCAATGAGATGCCTTGGTAGAATTCTTTACAGTCTAAGGATCACTGAGGTCTAATTGATAGAGAGAAGTACAGAGAACCTAACATCTTCAGGAATGCACTGAGTAGCTCAGGGAGTGGAGGAATTTGGAAAGAGCCTTTCTCTTCTTTCTTAACTCTAATCAGAAACTTAGTCTCTGCGCAGCCCTGACTGCTACTGTCACCCTAGCCTGAAGCATATCACACCTGAGAGGTCTTGTCCCACGAGGGACAAAGGTCCAGTTGCTGCCATAAGGGCTTTGCAAACTGCAGCAAATAACAGACAGCCCATGCCCTGTTTGCTGACAGGCTGATTTCTGAGGCACCAAAATGCAGAACTGGCTCTAGGCAAAATTGTAAACTAAGTAAATCTGCTTCCAGCATTTTTTCTACACTTCCCATTAGCCTGTCATCAGGATTGAGGCACCACCAACACTCTTAGCTGCTCTTCCTTCCTGGTCCATTGCCCTAGCAGCACCTCCCCCTACCACCACACACCAGTCACTAGTCTCTGACAAATTCACTTGTCCTCATGCATTGATGACTCCCAGTGGATCAATCCACCCACTTCTTCCCAGGGAAGAACCTTTTGCTTTCCCAAATGCAACTTTGTAGGCTATACAAATGGCATATTCTCAGCATGGCCACACTCCACAAAGTGGCCATGGCAACTAAAGGGAATATATGAGGCTGCAACTAGAGTTGTCGCCTAATTCTAAGAAATGGTCTCCTCAAACCTGCCTCTTCTACATTCCCAGAGCACAAAATAAGTGTTCCCAATAATGTGATACATTATAGCTCATTGGTGATGAGGACTGCAGAGCTCTTGGTCATTTTCTGGAACCCTGGTTCCTTGGGAGTTAGCTCTTTCAATCTAGATACCCAGATCAGGAACTGGATACCATAAGATTTAGGAATGTGTGGGCTAATTCAAAGGAATTCTGAGCTGCTTCCCAATATTTTAACTACTTGCACTTTCTTTTTTTTTCTTGATTTTCACGCAGGATGATTGCAAAATTTCAGACTCAGGACTCAGCATTTCTAAATAAATTTACCTTTCTAATTTAAACCTTTGCACTGGCATTGTAAAATAAATATGCCATATGGAGGAAGTGTGTTTTCACTAATATTACTGGGAAGGAGGACTTGGGCATCTCTTTAAATCTGCCCTGGGTTGAATGTTCTGGGCATCCTGTGAGATCTTCTACTTCGTGTCCTAGAAGGCACCTGCATCACTTTCTACTACATTTTGACTCCTATGTGCTTGCTTATTTGAGTCACATCATCTTACCTATGTGTACTATCATGTCCAAAGGCATTATCATATGATATTTATGGCTTATTGATTAGTGTCAGAGAGAAGTATCTGGAACTGAACACAGAATAAAACAGACCCAATTAAATCCTGCTTCTTTTCCCTCTAGTTAGCTAAACCTGTGTGTGCTTCCCAAGACAAGTCAGAGGCAGTTAAACACATCTCACTGTGGGGCCAGAGCATCACTGTGGGGCCGGAGCAGTGGTACAAGGCTTAAGGCATCTGCCTTGCCCATGGTAGCCTAGGACAGACCACGGTTCAGTCCCCCGGCATCCCATATGGTCCCTCAACCCAGGAGTGATTTCTGAGCGCATATCCAGGATTAACCCCTGAGCGTCACTGAGTATGGCCGAAAAAATAAAAAACAAACAAAATAAAATAAATCAAACACATCTCACTTTGATCAAGATATCTAAGAATCCTTGGGGAAAATGACAATGATGCTCAGAGCTGACACCCTGTTTCAGAGATGGAAAACAATTTTCTCCCCAGGATGGTACTGGGCTGTGGCCATGAGATCTATGGAAGTCCCTCTGAACAGGCTTCAAACTAAGGCTCACCAACAGTTTCTTTGCATTTTTGCCAGCAAACATGTGCATGAGGCCTGAGAAAATGATCATTTCCTTTTCTATAGAGCTCTGTAATTTATTTTTATTTTAATTTTTTTGGTTTTTGGGCCATACCTGGTGTTGCTCAGGGGTTACTCCTGGCTATGCGCTCAGAAATCCCTGCTGGCTTGGAGGGCCATATGGGACGCCAGGGGATCAAACCATGGTCCGTCCTAGGTCGGCCGCATGCAAGGCAAATGCCCTACTGCTGCACCATGGCTCTGGCCTCAGAGCTCTGTAAATTTTTTTAAAAGATAAACCAACTTCATTAAAAACAAGATGGACATTCCCATAAGCTACCTACACGTATTAGTCATGAGGCATTATTTTAGAAACAACCAGAATAATAACTGAAGCAGCTGGGAAGACAGAAAAATAGCTATGAATGAAAATTAGATGTGGGCACCTCTTATATCAAAGATGGCCTGCTTTGATAGTGCTAGGTTGAAATGCCACAGTAGCAGTGCTATTGGGACTTTTTCAAGGCCTTGAGGCCTGGGAATTTACCATTGCCCACTGCCAACTACTTAGAATTAAACTTTGGGAGCCAGGAAAAACTCAGAAGGGTCAACCACATGCATCATAGGTGGGAAATCCCAAGAACTTGATTTCTGATCACAACAATCTCTACTACCCATAGACAAGTCCCCCACTCCACCCCTGCACAGTGCCACTAGAAAGTCTCCCTTTTTCCCTGGTTTGGGGCCACATTTGTCGGTACTCAGGGGTTTCTCCTGGCAGGCTTCAGGGACCATATGGGATACTGAGAATAGAAACAGGGTCATCCATGTGCAAGGCAAATGCCCTTCCCAATGTGCTATCATCACTTTAGCCCCTCACCCATTTTGTTAAATGAACTTTGGTAAAGAGTGGTCATTTAGCCCATGACTGCTTACCATTCAAACTAGTTTCCAACTTTCCCCACCCCAAATAGTGAAACTTGGCAACCTCATGAATTAAAACATTCAAATACAATCAGCAAATAACAAACAAACCCTATGATCTCTTTTCAGACATTTTTGAGGTAAAAGGAGTACCAGCATTGGCCCTAAATCTGCTTCTGAAGTCCCTTCAGGCTGAGAACAAGCTGTTGTACTCAGCTATCAGTCCCTGGGATATGAGACTACTATGGCCTTGTCCAGGGTCCCCGATGGTGAGTCTTCTGCCTCAGTTTGGTTGATGAGTCTTCACCTCCCTTTAGGGATCTCTAAGATCTGCTAACTTGATTCTTAATCCTAGCATTGATTTGAACACTTTTTTCTCCCAGCTTTCCTGGAAGATCCTTTAAACACTGCCATCAATTCAAACTCTACTTTCTTTTCAAGATCAAGTTCAAATTCCTCTTCCTCTGTAAAAATCTTCATTGCCAGAGGTAGTAATAATATAAAACATGTCCTGTTTTATTGCTTCCATATCTAATTAGGCTCTTCTAGAGTTTCAGAACTGGAAAGACTTGGATACCATCATCACACAGCTTTTTCCGGAGGAGGAAGTTAAAGTTCAAGGAAGTTGAGCATATCAAATACCACTGCTGTTGGCAGTGTACGAAAAAAGATCTGAGGTCTCTTAACAGTCCTAATTAGTATTTGTATCCAGAAAAGACTCCTATGAATATCATCCCATTTGCATGCTGCAATGAAATAACTAAGCTAAGTGGTTCACTCAAAATCACATGGCCTGTTGAGGCAGCCTGCAGTTTAGGGCAACCAAAAAGACCAAATTGTCCTCAGCACATCTATGAATTCCACTCCAGAACATTCTGCAAGATCCATGGAGAAGTTCATTTAATAACTTACATCACTTAGCCTGACCATGTCTGGTTTCAGTTCTAGACACCACCAATTTAGTTCCTCAAGAGAATGGGGCTGATGTTTTAAATCCCTTTGGTTTGCTTGATTCCCCTATTTCACTGCTGTGGGAATTAATGCAAAGATTCCCATGGAGTGAGGTTTCAATGCGCAATGGAGCACAATTGTTGCTCAATTTTTTTTCTGACCAATTTTGGGAACAACACACAGAGAAGGGAAGAAGATAAAAATCAATAAGGAATGAAGGTGTCTTAGTCTGGATGAGCTGATAAATTTGAGTACATAGAGGAAAATAAGAGCTCACCTTTGAGAAGCAAGAGAACCATGTAGAAAGGCTGGCAGCCACATGTTTCCTGACTAGATCTTCACCATTACTAGCTAGGGAGACATCTTTCATGGTTAATGCCAAGTTACCCATGCGCTCTCACTCTTCATCACTCTGTCTTCACACACTAGAGTGAAGACTACATATGTCAGGAATACACACCTGCCTTTTTTCTTCTTTCTACCTAACTGCTAGAGCAAAGCGGACCATGGCCCCAGACCTTGAAGAATCCAACAGTTATATTTAATTCAAGTTTTCAACACATGGTCTTTATATGACATGCTTGTGGGTGCCCCCAGCTGATAGAAGAGATTCTATGGCAAGCCTCCATGGGAAGAATCTTCATAGAGTAGATACAAGACTACTACTTGTCCATTCTTTTTTTCCAAAGGCACTGGATTGAGTCAGTGGCAGTAAAACTGAAGCCCAGAGTACTATATGGTCCCCAAAACATCAAATAATGTTTTCGGCCAGCCCATCATTGGGTAAATCTTATGCTTACAGTCTCCTTTCTTATTGTGTTTTCTCATATTGATAAGTTTTGTCCCTGATCTGAGCTCCATCTTTGAGGGGGTAGTGTCATAAGCTAACAGACAGGTAGGTGTCCATCCACTAAAATAACTTGACAGATTTATGAGATATTGCAGCTGGTGGCTGCACCCACTGTACCAAAATGAGCTTCTTGACAAGCTGCCAGAAGCCTGCTATTCTCGAGCCATCTCCTGGGCGAGGCTATTTCTCCAAAAGATTTCTATAAAGCCCCCAATACAGAGGAGATTGAAAACTCATTATCTGTATGGCAATGCATATTTAGTCACCAAGAAACCCAAAGTCCTATAGGAATACAATTCACTGGAAAGAATTTTTGGCAGCAAATAATGAAGGAAAAGAGGGATTTTAGGTGGGACTAATGCTTGAGGCTCCGATTTTCAAGGTTTGTAATGCTGCTTCAGATAGAATTCATAAGTGGATTTAATTAAAAATGTGGTTATTCAGGGAGAAAAATCAGATGGAAGGAAAGTCATCTTGTTCCAAGGGAGAATGAGAAACGGTCTCATTGTGTGGAGGCTCCTGAGTGATGTTTAGCCAAGTATCACTGGGGTCATTCCCAATGACACTTGGCTCATGGGGTGTGGGAAGAGAGTGCTGAGAACACAGTGCTGTTTAAGTTCTGCTGTGTTGGAGACTCTCTAGGCAGCACCAAACCCTGAGTGGGACTCAAGACAGCCAGGACCACATTTGCAATCACCCTCTGAAACCTATATTATCTCTCAAGCCGGAAGAACAGTTTAATTAGAAAAACTGTAAGTATAGTGTCTTTCCCATTTTTGATTGTATGATGATGACACCATATGAAGCTTACACCGGCCACTTCAGTGAAAGGAAAACCCTAACCTATCATGTTGAGGCTCTTTCTTTTTGGATGAGCACTGGGCCTTTATTTGCCCTTGGACTCCCAGTCTATCCTGACTGATCCCCAAGTTGCCCACATTCCTCAATTCAGATTGGTTCATGATAAAAAGGGTAAGAAAGACAATTTGGAAAAAGCACAGTCTGTGCTATTATCAATGTAGTATATGGAAATGTAGTGTGGAAATCCTCACAAATTGAATGGACCAGAATCTCCATATTCACTGATCCCAAGTGTATAGCTGCAATATAGGCAGCAAGCACATATGTGTGAGGCTACATATTTGATACATCTCAAAACTGAGATGACTTCTTAACATGTTAGGACTATTAATGAGCTGCGAGAACTAATTTTTACTTATAAATAATTTAAATAATTTTTTTCGAACCATAATGCATTCAAGAGTTAATACTAAGGTCAAATAGAAAGTAGCTACATGCAACCAACCAGTTTGAGCTCCAGGACCAAATACCTGAGCACCACTAGGAGAGATTAATAAGCAGAAAAGCCAGAAGTAAGCACTGATATGGATGGCCACCAAAGAAACAAACCAAAAGACTTAATGCCATATAACAAAGCTTTAACATATGCCATAAAAATGGCTTGTCATAGTTAACTAATAAAAGTATTCTTATTTTGGGAGGTTTGAGGGTTAGCACAGTAGTAGGGCTTTTGCCTTGCACACTGCCTTAAAGGACAGACCTGGGTTTGATCCCCCCTGGCAACCCATATTGTCCCCCAAGCCAGGAGCGATTTCTGAGTGCATAGCCCCTAAGTGTCACCAGATGTGGCCCAAAATCCAAGAAAAAAAGTATTTTCATTTCTGAAAAGTCCATGAAATTTTAAAGCTGTGCAATTTCATTTTTATTTTGTAAATACTCTCTCAGTTTTATGTGGTATTTTACCTTAGTAGTGCTATATTTATTTTCCTAAAGAAACCTTCTTGAGTAAGGAGATAATGCAATGGCTAGAGGGTTTGCTTGAGCATGGTTAACCAAAGTTCATTCCCTGGCATCATATATAATCACCCAATTCTAACAGAAATGATCCCTGAGCAGAAAGTCAGGAGTAAATCCTGAGCAGAATCATAATGAATGTGTTAAGGAAACACATTTCCACATATAAAGCTTACCTGTTTTCAGCAACACTCCTCACCCTAATGGTGTAAATTTATAGACCTGTGAAAGATAGGTCTGTCTATATTAAATAATCTAAATACCAAAGTGAATTGGAGATGGCAGATTTGTTTTATGGCAGATCTGCTACTAAAATGTCTCCAAATTTTTATTTGAGCACCTGGCTGTGCTCAGGGGTTACTCCTGGCTCTGCACTCAGAAATTACTCCTGGTAGGCTCCAGGGATGGATGCCAGAGATCAAATCCCTGTCAGCTACATGTAAGGCAAATACTCTATCTGCTGTACTATTACTCCAGCCTCCAAGATATTTTATACTAGGGAAATGACAAAATGATTATGGTTTTAGATAATCTTAGAAGACAGTAGAATGTTTTCCAAAGAGCAAAAAGTGGTGGAAAAGTGTAAGTTAGGTCAGATTCACAGAATAGCATCACAAGTTCAAAATCCCAACCAGATTGAGGAGGAGGGTGAAAAGTAGAGTTTCAGAAATGTGTAGAAAGTATATTGAGCAACTACTTTGTGGGGATTCAATGTCCACCACCTCAAAAAAAAACACCCCAAGAAAGCAAATGAAACATGAATGCAGACTGGGCAGAATTGAGGGTTTGAAGGGGAATTCTTGAAGGTTTGCTGGGTGGGTGACAAGGGCCAGAAAGACATTGTGATGAAGGAGAAGAATCTGGAGTGGGACTGTGGATGGCTACAATGATAACAATTTATTTCAGCGAGAACCCAGATAACTTCTTTGTGCACCCAATCAACCTGGAGGGTCAAATGGCCTTTGAGAATTGATCTTCAAAGTTAAAAGGAAGAAAGGATTGGTGCTGACAAATTCCATATATGAGGACCCCAATAGTGTGAAAGATGGGGTTACCATTATGCAGAGATTAAATAGTGCCTATGACAGAAGTCTGAAATTAGGAAAGCAGTTGTAAAATGGACTCTTTTCTGTGTTTCATTTGACTCTCCCAGTGGTTTTGTTAATTGTTAAAAACAGGAGATATATTCATGGCTAAAAAAATCAAAACTTGGGCCAGAATGGTAGCACAGCAGTAGAGCACTTGCCTTGCATGCAGCTGACCCAGGACAGACTGATCCCCAGTGTCCCAGATGGTCTCCCAAGCCAGGAGCAATTTCTGAGCACAGAGCTAGGAGTAACCCCTGAGCGTCACCAGGTATGGTTCAAAAAAACAACACACACACATACACACACACACACACACACACACACACACATCAAAACTTACTTGGGGATGGGATGAACAGTGGATAGGGTATTTGCTTTGCATATGACTGATCCAAGTTTGACCCTTGGCTTCCGTTTGGAGCCTGCCAGGTCTAAGTTCTGAGCACAGAGCCAGAAGTAACCCTGTGCACCTCCAGTCATAGCCCCAAAACAAATAAATATCAAAACCTACATTAGGGGGGTTGCTCAGAGAATGTGTCTATAATGGCTACCAATGACCAGTTGCTTGCTTATTCTTAGCAGTATTCCAAGAATGTACAGTCAAATATGGATACATTTGCACATGTAATTCCTTCATTTGGCTGTTTCTTAGAATGAGCCATATTAGAACATTAAATAAAACTGTTATATGTTAATTCTTTATATGGCTATGCCAAATAGTCTTAGCCAGTATAAATTTGTAACCACTGAACACAATACATTCCTAAAGTGAAATGACTTAGTCAAGGGGCATGTCTAGTTATCACCCTGACATCCAAGTATCAACAGAGCAGTTTTCAAAGGTTCGATTGGAGTCTAATAGTAGCTACAGTCTCACTTCATCCTGGTTCTCACTATGCTGCTTTGGTTGTCATTTGTACTTCAATATTTTCTGTCAGGGTGCAAGTCACTGAGAACAGATAAAGAGCTAGGTTTTAGTCTCAGTTGTAGCTTGCTTTTGTCATTGGTAAGACAAAATAACCATGTGCAGGTGTTTTGTGAAAATTAAATAGGGTAATTGTGTGTCCGTGTTTTATAAAATGTGAGAAGTGTTACTACTTGTGATGCTGATGATTGATTGGCTGCATTCTGTACTACAGCTCACTCTACTTGTTCTTTTCACCTGCCCCAGCAACACTGGATGGCAAGAAAATAGCACAGAAGAAAAGGAATCAAAGGAACTAGAGACCTTTACTGTGCCCTTCACACTTCCTGTGCATAATTTTCAATATAAAAAAATAAAATAGGAGCAAAAGAGATAGTTCAGTGGGTAAGACACTTCCTTTGCATGTGACTGACCCCAGTTCAATCCCTGCGCTACATATAGTTTCTCTAAGTCCGCCAGATATGATCTCCAAGTTCAGAGTCAGGAGTAAGTCATTAGCAAGCAGAGTATAATTTAAAAGCAAAATTACTAAAAAAAATATTTAACATGCCATGAAATCTATTTGTGTTTGTTTTATTTTGGATTTAGGGAGGCATATCTGGTGATACACAGGGCTTACTCTTAACTCTGCACTTGGTGATCCTTCCTGGTGGGAAACCATATGGAGCACAGGAGGGCAAACCTGAATTGATTACGTTAAGGAATGCACTTTAATTGCTGTATCTCTCTGTACCCCAATTTACATTTACAAACCTATTTATTTCTCAGTTTTCACTCATGCTTACTTCTGGCCAACTATGATCTTTTTATTGTTTCTATAAGTTTTGTTTATCTAGAATGTTATATAGTTGGGATCTTATCATGTGCAGCCTTTGCAAATCTTTCTATTAGCAGTAAGTATTTAAAGTTTTTCTATGCATTTTATGGCTTAATGACTTGTTTTGATTCTCTCTTTTGAGATAGAATTGGCATATTAGTTTTATATTAGTTTTAAGGAATGACCGGATATTCCTGTGTACTGTAAAATTATTATAATTAATTTGGTTAATATTCTATTTTTTATTCCAGAATTTAGAACACTATATTCTACAGGTATGTGTTCCAAAAAATAGAGCAATGTTTCTTATCCTGTCTTTTCTCTTTGCTCCTATGCCAAATGGACAGCTCAAGTAGTGAAGTCTGAATCTTTCCATTTCTTTTTTTTTTTTTTTTTTTTTGGTTTTTGGGCCACACCCGTTTGATGCACAGGGATTACTCCTGGCTATGTGCTCAGAAATCGCCCCTGGCTTGGGGGGACCATATGGGATGGCAGGGGATCGAACCGCTGTCCGTCCTACGCTAGCGCTTGCAAGGCAGACACCTTACCTCTAGCACCACCTTCCTGGCCCCGAGTCTTATTTGTAATATTTCATATTACTCAAAGCTTATCACACTGAACTGGACAGCATCCTCTCCCAAACCCTTTTCTCCCTCTCCACTGCACTGCCAAAATTTGTCTAGTTAGAATCTCTTATTATTTTATTTGTAAATAGAGCCATTAATTAATATAATTAAGATGGGTTGTACTTGAGTAGGGTGTTCACCAAATCTAATGATCTTTGTAGAAGAGGACATTCAGCAAAGAAAAGATACAGATATAGATAAGATAGAGCTAGATAAGATAGAGCTAGAATTTCAGGGAATTGTCTACATGCCAAAGAATCCTAAGGTTTTCTAGCAATTACCAGGAACTCGGAAAATTTCTGAAAATACTTCATTCAGAGCATTCTGAAGAATCCAACTCACCTGCTACTTGCTTTTGGACATCCAATCTCCAGAAATGAGAGAACATATTTATATTGTTTTGAGGAACTAAAATTTAAGTAGCTCTAGAAAATTAATATATTTACCATTATCTCCTAACAGTGTTCTAAAGAATCCCACATTTCTACGATATACTGTATACAAATATATATATATTTATACACATCACTCATCCTCCTCTACCCCCTCCATAGAACACCTAAGTGGCAACATTTACCACCTCCAGCACCTGGCACACTCAAAAACAGCTGTTTCTGAAAGACCATTGGGTTGCAAGCAAAAAAGCATAATATACATAGGGACTTGATGTTTATTCTTTCTTTCAAACAATAAAACAATTTACATATTTCTAATTGCAGGATAATAATAGAACTCGTCATTTATCATATTTTGCCCTGAACTTTAGCCTGGAAATGACTTTCAGTTGCTTCAACAATTTGGCAAAAGAAGAGCTAGAGCAGAATTTCTGGGAAATGTTAACTTTTGGCATGTTGAATGCCATTAATATAAAATGCAAGCGAATTAAATAAACCATGAAAAAACAACTGGGAATAAATGAGAAACGTGTCAAGTACAAAGGTGTTTATATATTTTTAGTGCTTGTGATAGCTTTCATCTGCGGATCTCATAATATCCATAGAGTTGTTTACTTGTTGTCTATGTTTCTCAGTAAAACAACTGTCATTCTCATCTTAGCTGACAGAAAGGACAGAATGAAATCACCATGATTTTTTGCTCCTATATTTTTTCATTTGCATAAAGACCTTGTATAAATAACAGATGTAAGTGCATGTCCTTTGTCAACAATATGTGAAAACTTAGAGTTTGGGATGTTTCTTTTCCTTTGCTTCTTTGATTTAACTTACATGATTGCTTATCCAAAAGCATCTCCTCTTCCCCTTCTCTGTTTTTATTGACTATAATAATCACCCATTTTGATTCTTCTAAAGTAATCACTCTTTAGTACTTTTGCTTTTCAGACAGCTCATCTCTGGCCTCATTACAAAGGAGCAGAAAAAAAAAACACTGAAACCTTAGAACACATAACTGCATATACATCTTCAAGTCTAACTTAATTAAAAATTCAGTTGTTCAGTGCATGCAGCAGGCCTGAGGGGAAATTGGAGAGGATTAAAGAGATTTCATCAACTGCATATGCCAGGAAATTAGGGGTGATTCCTAGGACAGGAGTGCAGGGGAGTGGGGATTGGGTGTGCTTATCTAGTCCTAGAGTGAGTTCTGAAATCTTGGGCAGGATGCTATAAAGCAAATATTGCCTATTGCCTCTCCTAAGAGACAGGGGTCGGGCTTGGAGGTGGGGGTGAGAGGGAAATGGAAAACATCAGTGGTGGGAAGGGTACACTGATATACATACATTCAGTACATGACTGAAACACAGCAATGAACAGTTTTGTAAACATGGTGCTTAAACAAAGCAATTAAAAATAAAAATAATAATTTTAAAAAAGAAAAGCAAATATTTAACTGAGATCAACATTCTAAGGAATAAAGCAGTTCATCTTTAATGAACTCAAAACTCTTTCATAAAATTTATCATCAATTTTTACGTTACCCAAACTCACGTTGGAATCTTTATTCATTAATTCAAATTATTATCCATATGTCCTGCCCTAGGAACATATTCCTATACTTCTTTTATGGTAACATAGCAGGAGTGTGATTGGAGAACAGTTATTTCCACAGAAGCATCCGTTGCTCACAGGCTGGGTTTCTGCATTTCTCTTTGAGGTGTCATGAAAGTTATTGTTCATGTACCAAGAGATTCCAGGTATCTTTCACCTCTTAAGGATGCGTCCTACTTCTCACTATTTATTTGAGTTCTGTAGGCTGCTCTGGAGAGATCAGTGTTCCCTTTCATTTTTAATTTAGCTACATGTGTTTTTTTCTATCAAAATTATATATGCACATATTTAAAGTCAAATTGATTTCTAAGACATTTTATGAAAAACAGCATAACCTCTTTTAACATTTTATGTTTCCCAGAGCCAACTTGCTAGCCCTGAGTTTAGCACAGTCTATTGGTATTCCCTTTTCTATCTCTATAAAACATGCTTATGTCTTTCTTTCCGAAGTCTTCCATTTTAGGCTCTATCTATAGATATCATGCATGGAGAATGACAGTGTGTTTTCATATACTGCCCTCTACCCCCAACCAGGTTTCATGTAGAATCTATTCTAGTCTTTTTACCTTCTCACCATCAATACAGTTACAACATAGATTGATGATAGCAGAATTCAGTGTTTACATACTTAGGATTATAAATATTGGGGTTGAGGCTGGCACAGGTTGTGGTAGCACAGTGGTAGGATGTTTGCCTTGCATGTGGTTGACCCAGGACAATTCAGTTAAATGATGTATTTGCAAATACTAATAAAAATATATGTTGTGGAAAAAAATTTCTCCAAGTCTTGCACATCCAAGTTGTCTTTATACTGACCTCTTACTTAGTTGATTTTTCTGAATAAAAAACTGATTTCTAGAGGCCGGAGAGATAGCATGGAGGTAGTGCATTTGCCTTTCATAGTGGTTCGAATCCCAGCATCCCATATGGTCCCCCGAGCCTGCCAGGAGCAATTTCTGAGCGTAGAGCCAGGAGTAACCCCTGAGTGCTACCCGGTGTGACCCAAAAAAACAAAAACAAAAAACAAAAAAAAAACTGATTTCTAGGAGAGAGACAATTTCTTCATGAAGTTGCGTGTTATCCTTGAGCAGGGGCCATGCTAATCTACTCTGTATCGTTCCAATTTTAGTATATGTGCTAAATATGTGCCGAAGCGAGCATGAGAAACAATTTCTTATTGGAATTTTGGGAGATAGTTTCATTGGTTTCTTTTAAGAAGTAAATGAATATTGGGCTGGAGCTATAGCATAGCAGGAAGGGTTCTTGCCTTGTATGACTGACCCAAGTTGAATGTTAGGCACCCTATTAGGTCCCCTGAGCCTAGCCAGGAAAGATCCCTGAGTGAGTGTAGAGGGAGGAATGACCCTGATCACCAACAAGTGGACCACTCTAAATCCTTCCCCTCCAAAAGTAAACGAATGCCATTCTGACTCTTTGATTTTTCTCTATAATCTTTCTCATGCTAGTCTCTAGAAATATTTTGAGTTTTCACTTTTTCCCAGAATAAAAATTCTGTAGTGATGAACCAGTACTCCTATACCTCAACCAGAGTCCATGCAGACTCTTTTATTATAAATAATAGTGTTCTTTAATTCCAAAGAATCTTGCTTTGTTATTTCTTAAATGATTTCATCCCCACTGCTTGCTGTTGTCACGCCTATGGTTTACTTGGTGGATTAGTGTTACCTGGATTGATTCTCTGATTTTCTCCCTTTCCAATGAACAATTTTCTGTAAGACAAATTTCAGAACCTTATCTTCAAACTTAATTACATCTCCTAACATCTTTACTGTCTGTTTTATTTCAACTCTCATATTTTTATTTTTTGAATTTGTGGAGTCCTTTTCTATTTCTTTCATACAAAGCCCTCTTGCATTTTACAAGTGCTGTGTCTTATTTTCTGCTTCTCTTTTCAGAAACTTTTCTCCCATCATGCCCCAAGGGTCTAGCCCGATAATTTTTGGTACTGTATGCAAGAGTGGGTAAGTGATTCCACATGGATCTCATGGCAAAATGCCCAGTCTGGGCAGTTATCTTAGGAATACCCAAGGTCAATGACTTTTTCTTCTTTTCATCTTAGAATAGATATCTTTTCTTCTTCCTTGCAAGTGTACAACTGGTTACCAGTAATTTTCTTCTAACATGGAAAACAGGCTGGAGTCTCAAATATTTCCATGTAAACTTCCTCTTAACCCCTGCCTCTCTCTTTCCTTCCTTTGGCTACACATGGTGCTCCAAGTTCAGACAGCCTTGAGACACTCAGAACAAGCCTTCAGCCTGCACCTATTCTAGATGCTCATTACAGGTGGTATTCTCCCTCCAATTTTATTCACAGAGTAAGAAGAAGAAACTTGTATGTGGGAAGAAGAGGATTTCATGATGTAAATAAGATTGTTTCTCAGCTTCTGATACCCTCAGTCTGGGTATTTTTTTCTTCAAATCTGTTAGTCTATACCACTTCCCCATTCCTTTTTTCATTTCCCCATATCCCCTCCAATACATTATCTTTCTGGTTTATTACTTTTAAAGTCATTCAGGAGGATTAGGGTGGCTTGAGTGGGGGTGGAGCTAAAGTTTATGACTGGTCTAGTGCTAATATTACTTGGGCCGTTGGATCAAAGTAATGCTGGTCTGGAAAATCCATTCAACAAGATAAGTAATATTGAATGCAATATTTTTTAAACTTTTAAAAAACATTTTTTTTTTAGTTTTTTCGGACCACACCCATTTGATGCTCAGGAGTTACTCCTGGCTAAGCGCTCAGAAATTGCTCCTGGTTGGGGGGACCATATGGGACGCCAGGGGATTGAACCGTGGTCCTTCCTTGGCTAGCGCTTGCAAGGCAGACACCTTACCTCTAGCGCCACCTCGCCAGCCCCTTGAAAAACATTTTAACATAGTTTTTAAACATGTAAAATTGTCTCTTCCATTCAAAACCTCACCACCACCAACTAAACTACATGAATCGGTTATCCAGCTATATTATCTTTGTACCTTTGTTTTTACCTTGCTGTGTATTTTTAAGTCCTACACAGGAAAGAGGCTCTTTATCTTTATTTTTATCTTTTCTTTTGATTAGTTTCACTCAGTCCAATGTGCTCTAATTCCATAATGTTGGGACAAATTGCATAATTTTGTTCTTCGTTGGAGCAGCATAGTATTGTACTGCATATGTATACCACAACCTCTTGATTCAGTAATCTATAGTTGGATATTAGGGTTGCATCCATTTCTGGCTATTATACTAAGCATGGAATAGAACTCATACAATGTTGTGATGTCACTTCTTAGCATTTACTCCCTCAAAACAGAGGATATTGAAAATTTAAAGGATATATGCACACCTGTGAATATCATCTTTTAATAAATAAAAAATAAATCAAAACTACAATGATGACATTGGTTCTTTTATTACAAATAAAGATATATTGATATACCTATTGCTTACTCTAGGCTAACTAGGGTTAGATAGTAGTGCCTTCTACTTAGTGCATTGACAGTCCATTCATTGCCTTCCACTAATCCTGATGCTCTTGTTTTCCTTTATGACCAATCTAAGACTTTAAAGGTCACAAGTGGTTGCAAATTAACTTTTCACTGGTTCATCAGTTATCTAAATATCAATCAATCAATAAATAAATGGGGGCTAAATCTAGCACACATGAATGACTCCGAAATGGCACAGGGCACTAGCATTTGGCAAATGGACTTGCCATTGTTGACAGGCAGACAGCTCTGTCCTGTAAATGGAGTTTCTTTTGTCATAATAAACAGCTCTCTGAAAGACTTGGGTGAGTTAAAAGTCACTTGCATGTGTCAGTAAGACAAGGAATAAAACCTGGAAGCTGGTGTTATTAGATCTATTGGGACATATAAAGTGAATTCAAGATGTTAGTCACTAGCAAGGCAGACTCTACAGCCAGATGAAAATTGACAACCTAATTCAGATTTTCTGTCAGAATATATTGGGAACTTTCTCACCACTCTAACCCCAGCACTTTAGCAGTCACTCCAGGCTGAACTCAGGCACCTCTGTTTTTGTTAGGAAATAGCAGTACAGATACAAACTGCCTGATCCTTTAGAGTCACCTTGAGGCCATTTGGTCTCATGTTTCTGGACCATCCTGTTCTGTGAGAAGCAGCAACTGGTCTGAAACTTCCTAAGAATTCAAGAAATTCATTATCTGCTATTTATGAATTACTCCTTGATTCTTTTAGAAAAGTCATATTTTTCCTAAAATAAATTTGGTCTTCACTACTGGAGGGCAGCATCACTGCCATGTTTCAGTGACAGCATGCTGAACCTCATCAGAAACCCTTTCTTTCAGGCCCACCTTCAAAGTTTCCCATTTTACACCTATATGGTTCATATAAAAGAGCAGAGATTCTGTTCCCAAGGGGGTTGTTCTCAAGATAAATCCAAGTTTCCATCTATACACCAAGACCCAAGAAGAAAAAATACCCAACATTTCCAGGTCTTATTAGCTTTTGTTAGCAACCCATTGTACCATGCAAAAAAAAAGTAGAAAAGGCAAGCACAAAATGAAATATTTTATGCTGGGCTCCACCCAGATGTAAAACTTAACAATAGTTTCAGCTTCTCACAGGTGTGTGTGTGAGTGTGTGGGGTGTGTGTGTGTGAGTGTGAGTGTGAGTGTGTGGGGTGTATGGTGTGTGTGTGTGTGTGTGTGTGTGTGTGTCGTGCGCGCAAGAGAGAAACAGAAAATGAGTTTTGCTAGATATGAAGTCAAAGGCCTCACAACATTTAAGGCAAGTGCAAGTTTGTGTCAATGATCTTAATCTACTTTATTTGGAGTTCCCTAATCCTGCAGAAAAGACCTCTCTGCCTTCCCCTGAGGGAAGGTGACTTGTTTGAAAGCTTTTCTTTTTCTTTTTTTCTTTTTGTTTTGTTTTGAGGCCACACACAACAGACTTCAAAGCTTACTCCTGGTTGTAGATTTAGGACTCACACCTACTGGGATGTTATGTTGGGAACTGAACCAAGGTCAGCCGCATGCAAAGCAAGTGCCCTACTAACTCCTATTTCTTCAATCCATAAAATATTTACTTTTGCTAAGAATTTTGTTCCACTTTCTGTCCTCTAAAATTTTTATTACATATTTTATATTAGTCTCTTACTATGAGAATTCTAGTTTTTAACAACATAAAATGGGTCCCTTGAAACTTTTGGTGACACCTGACTGGCAGTTCTGTGTTCTGAAAGGAGACTGTGACCTACTTTTGAAAGGGTGTGTGTGTCTGTGTGTGTGTTCACTGGCAGTGAATTCTATTTGTAAGGTGCCAGGTGAGAACAAGGTATCATTATGAAGGGAAGCATTACCTCACAGCTCAGAGACTCAGATGAGACCACACCTGGAGCACTTTGTTTCAGGAAGCCTAGTTACAGGAAGATGAGGTGAGACTGGAGGTATGCCAAGGCAACAGAAAAATGATAAAGAGATATGTGAAACTAAAGCTCCCAGAACCTAGAAAAACATTTCAAGATAGTAACTGCCCCAACTTCTAATTATTTACTAGCATTTAGTTATAAATTAAAATATATAACTCTAAACCTTTGTGAATTCAAAGATTAATTAGATCCAACCCTTTCCTCAGAGGACATAGGCTGTAGAAAGTCATGCAAGAGTAGTTATAATATGCAAACAATTCACCTTCCTAGCCATTATGTGCACTGGGGGAGAGAATGTTGCTTCATCGGAAATATTGATTAATTTCCTGAGCTCTTGTTAGACAAACATGGCATCATCAAGCTAGATAAACAGGCATTAAACAAGCAAACATTCCTTTTCTCTTCTACCAATAAAAAGATTATAATTGAAAAAACAAAGCAAAGCCTAATTTCACATGGTATTGTGATTCTAGTCATCAGGAGTGGTACCATGAAATGCAAAAATCTAAATATGGTAAAGTTAGGGATGAAAAGAGGAAAGGCTCACTGAACAAGATCCCTTCTTTATAAGACTCAGAAACAATTATAAATACAGTCATGGGATTAGAAATGGCAAATAATAGTCATGGGAGAAACCTTAACTTGTGGCACACAAGACAGTGAAGCAAATGGCTTAGAACAAAACTGTGTTACCTTAATTGTACCTGATAACTTCATTTTCCTGATTACAACTGTCACAAATTATTGCAAAGTCATTGGTCTGAAGCAACACAAATTTATCATCATATTTCCATAAATCATAAGTCCGGCAGAGGTTCCACTTGGTTCAAATAAAAGTAAAGACAGTGATAATTTCTGGGAGCAAACTCATTCCCTTCTTTTTCAGTCAACAATAGGAGGCCTGCTCACATTATATCACCTCTGACCTACTGTTTTGATTCTTTCTTTTCCTACTAGGGAATTCTGTGATTAAGCAGGGCCCACTCACATAATCCATGACAAGGTTTGTTATTTTACAGTCAGTCAATTAGCTACTTTAAACCTTTCTTAACATGTGAAATGGGTAACATTATGTGTTCCACCCCTCCCTTGTGCCCAAGTTCTTACCCCTATGCTTCAATGTGTGCCCTTATTTGGAAATAGGGTCATGGCAGAAGTAATCAGTTAAGATGAGGGCACACTGAAGGACAGTGAATTCCTAATTCATATGTCATGGCCCTGCAAGAAAGACAGACAGGAGGATGCATGGTGGAGAAATGGGAGCAGAGATTGGAGTTATATGTATCTAGTTAAGGAATCAAAAGTGAGGAACAGTAAGGAAAGAATCTACCCTAGGGCTAAATAAATAGATAATGCAGGGGTAAAAGTGCTTGCCTTGTGTAAGTCTGTCACTACATGAGGTTCCAGGTAGAGGTACCAAGCTTTGTAGGATTGGCCTTCCAAAGAGTTTAAATTTTACCATGGTGTTCAGAGTAAGCTTTATCGAATTTGTATTACCCTGGAATGTGAGGCTAGTCTTAATTGATGCCCTGTAAACCCTGTAAACTTTGGGGAAAATACTTTGCCTTATTTAAAGAATCCAGATTACCTGGACATAATCTAGTTTATCTAGATTATGGTTATTTAACTATTTCTTAGTGGAGAAATACCTCTTAATACATAGCAAACATCTAGAGGGAAAAATTTATCTTAGAAGTGGGAAAACTTCTAATCTCCTTGGATGTTCTTTATCACAAGATTTAAACCTTCTATTTGTTCTTTTTCCTTCAGAATTTTCAGCCATGTTAAAAAAAAATCCGTAGGAATGTTATTAAATCCATTGCTTTCTCCTTAATAACCAATCTAATGGTGATTTTATGATTTGTCCAATCACAAAAGATCTGAGAAGTAAGAGACCTCTTGACCACTTCTCTTTTTTATAAATTGCATCCCTTTTGAATGTTTGTACAGCAAGCAGATTTGAAGTATGAGGAGAAGATGTAATCCTGAAGCCAAAAATTTAATAACTGTGAGTCTAATAAAGGTGTGTTTTTTTTTTTATTCAGGGCAAAAGTCAGTATGCTTACTATCCCCAACCAAACTTCTGGTGCCCTTAGTGTGTTTGTCTCTCATTTCTCACTACAGCCTTGTCACTTGTGAGGATTGACATAACTGTGAAAGAAAGCCTTGGCTCTGCAGCAACTCTAGTTTGTAAACCTTTCATTGTTTCAATGCAAACATTGTCTTCTGCCAAATACTGAGGAATGTGCAACAGGCTAAGGAGTAAGCTTGTATGGCCATGTCAGGTCCTCCTTGGTCCCCTAGGTTCTAGGCAAAGAAAACTGATGGTAGAAAAATCTGAAACATGGAAAGAAGCTGCAGTGTGTGGCTATCAGGGAACCATCAGCAAACAGGCCCAACATCCTGGAACTCAGCTTACTTTTGTTAACTGGTTCTTCAAGAGGGATCACTGCATCAGCAGTGAATGGATCCTGTTAGCAGTGAAGATTGGGGCTAGGGGGGCGGGGGGGGGGGTTCACTGCAGACTAATTGAATCAGAAGCTCTGGGGAATGTCTAACCATCTGGGCCTTGTTAGGCTGCCAGGCAATGCTGGTGCAGTTTGGAAACCACTTGGCTACCAGTGCTCAGCATTGTGGCTGCATATAGGAGTTTTCATGGGCATGAGGGAACACAGGATAAGAGAAATTTCTGTATACCCACCTCATCTCTAGACAAGGTAGGACAGGATTTTACACAATACTCTCCATCCTTAACCGTCAGGTGGCCCATTTTTCATTGAACATATTAAAATTGCTGAAATGTAAGCGAGCTGGGGTAAAGTTCCTCCATGCTGGCTTCTCTGGTGGATAGAATAAACATCAGACAGATTAGCCTGAGAAACAGACCAAATTTAATTACATGAATATGGAGAATTTGCATGGGTGTGAATTCTAGGGTAAATGAGACAGATGGAAGCTTTTTCTTTTTGTATTCAAAAACAGCAGAAAGAGGGGCCAGAGCAATGACACAGCCATAGGGCATTTGCCTTGCATGTGGCTGACCAAGGACGGACCTTGGTTCAACCCCCCCCACCTCCGGTTTCCCATATGGTCCCCCAAGCCAGGAGTGATTTCTGAGCGTGTAGCCAGGTGTAACCCCTTAGCGCATCACTTGGTGTGTCAAAAAAAAAAAAACCAGAAAACAACAACAACAAAAAAACAACAAAAAAACAACAGCAGAAAGATCTGGGGCTTCAAGGAGAGAAGAACCCTCTTACATGGCAGACTCATGACAAAGGGTGGCTCATGACAAAACAGGACAAAGCAAAACTCTAGGTGTTTGCCTTGCCATAACTAGGTGCCACCAGGGGAAGGGGCTTGAATGAAGAGGCCCTCAAACTGGGTGTTTTCTTATATCAAAAACACGGTCACTGTTTATCTTGAAGTATACAGGGCTTATCCCAGAGTCCCACAAGCCCAGGCCAAACAAGGACAAGCCTGTTCTGAACATATGGAGGTGTCTGTCCTTTCCAAAACAAGTCAGCCCAGGTTAGCAACTACCTGTAATAAAAAAACTAGATCAGAGTTCTCACCATTCCTGAGGAAAGGGAGCATCTGAAAAGAAAGAGAGTGGCCCTGAGGGAGAAAGATCTCTGAGACCATTAGGAAAGGGGGCATCCCCAAACTGGAAAGGACTCTGGGGAGAGTCTGCCAGGGAATATGCCAGCTTCATCCACAGGTCTGCATCATCACTGAAAGGGAGATGTGGTTCCTCCTGTGGAGGCTCAGAAAAGCCATAGATAGTGAGATATCTGTGCAGTCAGGGGGCCAGACAGGCCAGCAGGGACCTGGGAAGAGTTTCTGAGGCCCAGAGAGAAGGAGCAGATTCAGTAGCATAGTGGGAAAGAGGAACTCTTCCTATCCACATGCCTTGTATTCCATGTTTTCTTTTTCTCTTCTCAGGAGCCGTCACCTTGAAAATTCACTTTAGAGCTCAGAGCCAAGTGAAGGATGAACAATGTTCTTTTTTCAAAAATAACAACAAGTGGGGGAAAATACCCAGTCACGGCAGGGATTTAGAGACAGCATTTTTTCTCCTCACCTGGCGTGTTTCCCTTCCACTACCACAGAAATCACAGCATCAAAAATGTCCTCTTCACTGTGCAAGAAGGACTTTAAAATATTCAAGTAAATAAAAAAAAGAAAGCAGCCAAAAACTAGAGCACCCTTCTACTAAGTTTGCAATTATCAGATACTTCTGAAAGGTCCCCAGCCCTGAGAACAGGACAAGTTGAGTGTCTGCTTTGTTCCATTGTCCTGCTATTTTCACTTTGTTCTGGCATGTACTTAAATCCATTGGTCCTTCGGCAACCCATGAGTGACCACACTGCCCAATGATGCTCCACAAACTTGTCTTATGAGATCTTTACAGAGCATTTCATAAGCAAATGGTATCAACAGCAGTAGCCCCTACTTGCATACAGATGGAGCTAATAACTCTTTATGCACACTGATGAAACTTCCTTCAGCTTGATTTTCTTGACTCAATTTTAAGCACCCCTTCTCCAGTATATAACCACTCTTCAATCTGTTTGCTTAAAAGGGGAAATAGCTGCCATCATCAAGATGCCAGCATTAGCTAGTTTCTTTAAAATTTTTTTGGATGGTTGAATCATTCAAAGGGGTCATAAGGATAAAGTTGAAATATTTATTTATTTATTTTTTAAGCACCACAATCACAAGTGTTATTGTAGTTGGGTTTCAGTCATAAACAGAACACCCCCCTTCACCAGTGCAACATTCCCACCACAAGTGCCCCCTCCCTCCTATCCCACCTCTGCCTGTATTTTTTACAGTTGCTTTATTAGATGTGGGCGTGCATAAGTATATCACATATTTTTATACATATATATATTAATTCATGCAAGTTGTGAGAATAATAAAGCATTGACATGAGATCATTTGGGAGCAAATCTAGGCATTAAGATATATAGATCATCAGCGCTACAAATTGAACCACATCCTTAGCCTCCTCTTTTCTTTTCCTCTTTTTTCTTCTCTTCTTTTTCTTCCTCCTCTTCACCTTCTTCTTGCTCTTTGTTCCTCCTCTTCTTTTTTTTCTTCCTTTTCATCTTCCCCTTCTTCTTACTCTTCTTCACAATATTCTACTTACTCTTCTTTGCCTTATTCTTTTTTTTGTTTTTATTTGGGGGGGCACACCCATTTGATGCTCAGGGGTTACTCCTGGCTAAGCACTCAGAAATTGCCCCTGGCTTGGGGGGACCATATGGGACGCTGGGGGATCGAACCGCGGTCCTTCCTTGGCTAGCGCTTGCAAGGCAGACACCTTACCTCTAGCGCCACCTCACTGGCCCCTGCCTTATTCTTCTTACACTTCTTTTTCACCTTATTCTTCTTACAATTCTTCTTCCTTCTTTTTCTAATATCACTCTTCTTCCAACTCCTCTTATTATTCTCGTTCTGGGTCTCTGGAACTTCATTGATTTCTATGTTGTTTCTGTTGAGTTTATCAAAGACTTCTATTTTCATATGTTCACATTTTTGAGTAGTTTAGACATTGTCTGATCATTTTCTTTTAGGTTCTGTTCCAATCTCTTCTGCTGTATGGAGTTGTTCTGCATCTCATCCTCTGGCTCACTGACCCTGTTTGTAGCCATTGTTGCTCCAGAGGAGAGGCTTTCCATTGATGTTTTCAATTCATAAACTGAGTTTTTCAGACCTGTTATTTCAGTATGAAGTTTTCTAATTTCAGTCTTCAAATCCTCTTGATTCTTATTTGTGTTCCATTCGAGTTTATCTGTGCTTTCTTTGAGCTCCATTAACATCTTTGGTAATTCTTCTCTAGACACCTTATCTAAGAGGATACCTAGATGTTTGGTGCTTTTTGAGTCATGAGAGCAGTCATCTTGATGACTGGGGTTGTACTGCAACACTGCTTCTAGAGTGCTTTTTACTATGTGCTGAGGTGGGGTTCAGGAGTTAAAAGATGCGTTTGGCCGCGGAGTGAAGCGGAACAGCTGCTTTCCTCTGCCTCCACCCAAAAAGCAAGCATAGAGCATAGCAGGGCAGCTGTCCTTTATAATGGTTCTCTGGTGCCCAATCACACGGCAGAAATCGGCCCCATGTTGGTTGGATGAGGACATCTTACCAGTCCTAGAGAGATTATGTTCGTTGTTGTCTTCTGGGCTGCCTCCCACAGAAAGAAGGCAGAGAGCAGGGCAGCAATCCTTTATAATGGTTCTGGGTGCCCAATCACAAGCAGGAATCAGCCCCCATGTTGGTTGGGTGGGAACATCTTACCAGGTTTCAAGTTGAAATTTTTAATATTTTATTTTATTTGGATGATGGGCTAATGAGCTGGGTTCAGTGATGCTCAAAGTTAACTTCTGACTCTAGCTCTATACTCAGGGATCACTCGTGGTGGTATGCAGTGTACTCAGGAGACCATATGCGGTGCTAGGGATCAAACTCAAGTCGAACACATGTAAGACAAGTACCCTACCCCCTATACTATTTCTCCAGCTCTGGAATTGAACTATTAGTATTGACTATATAGTGTTAGTTTATAATGATGAACATCAAAAGCCTATGTAATGCCATGTCACAGCAATAAAAGATAATGAGAACAAGAAGAAGCCCATTTCTTTGGTGCAAGGGAGCCAGGCTGTAGAGTAACATGCCTAGGAATACAGTCTATCCTCATAGAGGGAGATTGCCTACATGAGAAGGCATAGATAGCAGCTGGCTCTGAATATATGTGTGTTCCAGGATAAACATTCTGAGAGAAGCCCAAGTAGGCGGAAGTGTCCTGCACCAGCAACCCAAATTTACTTGGTGATGTCAGCTGGGCAACAAGGGAGAATGGTCCCCCTCCTTACCCAAAAAAGGTGTCTGGAAGGTGTTCTGGGGAAATAATACAGGAAATATGTGGCCCCACTGGTTTGGCAATATGGATGGTTCCTTAAATTCTGCTAGGTGTTACTCCTGAAATAGCCCCTGTGCACAGTCAGGTGTAGCCCACTCCTCTTCCCTAAATAAGTTAATAAAAATACAAAAAATAAACCATCTAAATTTAAAAATGTGTAGACTACCAAGTTCAGTGAGCAGAAACAATAACACAGAAGGCTCACCTAGATCACCAAGTGACTTTAGTAACAATATAGCAATAACCACAAACTTACTTAATTGATCTATGTTTTGATAATTCCATTTGCCTTTTTTTTGTACAAGAAATCTTAGTTAAATTTGTTCCTGCTAAGAGGGCAGGCATAGGTGGTGTGTGGGGAACTGGTTATAGTGATGGAGGGAACGTCACACTGTTGGCAGAATTGATGTTGGAACACTGAATGCCTGAAACAACTGTATTATGATCATCTTTGCCAATCATGGTGTTAAAAAAATAATTTTGGGGGGGGTCACACCCGGCAGTACTCAGGGGTTACTCCTGGCTCTATGCTCAGAAATCACTCCTGGCAGGCTCAAGGGACCATATGGGATGCCAGGATTTGAACCACCATCCTTCTGCATGCAAGGAAAATACCCTACCTCCATGCTATCTCTCTGGCCCCAAGTAAAACAAATAATTTTTAATAAAATAAAAAAAGTTCAAAAGGGAATCAAGAACATATAAAGAGGTATTAGTCAGGACCTGTTCATAAATTGTTGCTTTAAGTGAAATATTTGTCACCAAATCGTTGTTAGTAATGTATTATTATTTGTGTGTATTTACATTACTTATATTATGTTTATATAGTGAATGCACAGATGATTTTATGATGATAATGGTGATGATATAATTTGGGGCCATACATCGTCATGCTAGGGGGGTTTTCCCAACTTGGTACCCAGGAGGTCACTCCTGGAAGTGCTCAGGAGACCATGTGGTGCTAGAATAGCCTGGGGCCTTGTGCTCCAGGCCACTGAGTCATCTTCCCAGCTCTATTATAAATGTACATATATATTAATTATATTAATATATTATTAATTTTCAGCTACTGTGATCCACACTAGTTTAAATGCTTAATGCTTACAAGGTCACGACACCACACCCAATTCACAATGCACCCCTACCCTCATTCCACCACTGTCCCATAGGTCCTGCCTCCCCACCACCATTTCCCCCAATCCTGACTTCCCTCCACCCTGTACAGAACATCCGACTGAGATTTGCTCTTGATCCTTCCTGACCTCTAGTGGCTGAACTTGGTCCTGCTCTTTCCAGGTTCTCTGCCGTCAGTTTCCTCCTTTACTCTAAATCTCTTGTACTCAAAGCTCTCTGTGCCCCCGTTCACTGTGTTCACTCCACAACAGTTTCAACCTCCCCTCCCTGGCCCTGCCAGCCCAGGGCTACTCTGTAGTAGCGTCCTCCCTCACCCTCGGTTCCCATCCAGGCACCAGACACTGGAACACTCAGCTCCAGCGGAAACCAGCTTGCTCTACCGTGGGCCATGTCCATGTAGGCCCTCTTCCCTGGAGCATGAAGACATGCTCTTCCACAGAAAGAGTGAGCATCTAAGAATGGCCAGAAGCCTCAAAGGCTCCGGAGAAGGGAGCTGTGTTCTAGGGGGAAGGGGGTGTTAAGAAGAGTAGGACAGGAGGTAACAGGGGTAGGTTGAATATAGATATAGATATAGAGAGAGAACAGGAAAACAAAGAAACAAAAAAAACCTGAAAGCATGAGATATAAACTGTAGCGACCAAACTTTTAAAAGGTATCAGAGGCAGTCTGAGTGGTGGAAGGCAAACAAGATGGTGATGGAAAAAAACCGACACTGGTGATGGGATTAGTATTGAAACATAGTATACTTGAAATTCAACTATGAATAATTGTAAATTATTCTTCCTTAAAGAGATATATATTTAATATATTGATATATTATATACTTATATATTTACATGTAAATATATCTTTATAATATATTTAAATATATTTAGATTTTTTTCTATATTATATGTTTATATATATAAATTTGGAAAATATTCTGAGTTATAAAATGCTCCAGGCTTCCTGAGTACCAAGGGACTGAGGCCTGCTGAGCAAACACTGCAGGCCTCCTAGGTAATAGGAATTTATACATCCTTTTGAAATCTGCATTTGGAAGAAAATGGTCTCTCTCACTGGTTTTCACTCTCTGCACACACCTCTCTACCTTCACAATTGCAGGCACATAGGACAGCCCATGACCGGCTGACCCACCCATCCTAGGGTGAGCCAGCTCTGAGGAGGCTCACACTGAGGATGGCAGAGCAGAAAAACAAAGAGTTAAGGAAAAATTCTACTTCTTGAACTCTACTCAGGCCACAGAATATCACACCCTCCTACACAGTGCAACTTGCCTGTGCTCTATCAGAATGAATTCTCTTCTTCCCCAATCCTCTCTTCTGGGTCTTAGATAGGCTGGCCCTGGGAATATGCTCCCCCACTGCAGAGCCAATGCATGTTCTACCTTCAAAATGTAGGGCATTCTCTTTCCAGGCCTCTCTCCCTGCTCCTGCTCCCAGGGAGTAGAATGATCCGTTAGGGGTTAAAAGTACCTATTGAGGCTGGGGCATAGAGCATAAAGCCAAGAATGAATATGATATTGTGATATGAACAGAAAGAAGCTAAATTAATTTGGGGATCACTCTCAAGTATTTGCCGACTTTAAATGCAGGAGTATTTTAATGCTCTATATACTGCTTAGATCAAGTTGTATGGTTTTGTTTCTTGCAACTAAGAGCATCGCGAAATATTTTTCCAAAATTCAAGTTCCTGCCATGCTTTGCTACAGTTGAGCACCTTTCCAAAATGGATTATTTACTATCCCATTCCTTATGTTAGAAAAATTCAGCAAGAGTTTGTTGAAATTAAAATTACATCTCACTTTGCAAGTTTAGGTTTGCCTATATATTCCATAAATTCTATCTTGGACCTTTATTGATTTTCCCTTGCCCAAACTTACTAGACCAGAAATATAGTACAGTAAGGTGCTTTGCTTTCACTCTGTTAAACCCAGTTTGGTCCTGGCCACCATATATTATCCCCTGAGAACTTTCAGGAGCGATCCTTGATAACAGATCAGGAGTAACCCTTGAGCACCTCCAGCTGTGGTCACAAAACCAAAAATAGAAAAAAAAAAAAAAAAAAAAAAAAAAAAAAACCAACTGAATTTGTGAATCAAGCAAGAAAAAAAGGACATTATTGTTTTTAAAGAACAGAATTAAATACAGAGTCAGTAAGTCATATCAAAATTACACCAAGGGCACAGAATAAAAATACTACAATAACAAAGGCTTTGTTAAAACACAAGGTCCCCAATGACCTCATTTCCCTTCCAATATAATCAAGAGCTCAGAATCTGTTCAGATCATTTGGTTAACAAAGGCTTAGCTGCCTCACTGGGAGCGAGATTTGGGGAGATGATTCATGAGAAAGCTCTGTTCCCTGGCCTATGCATGGTCTTCCACATTCATGGGAGATGCTACCCAGAGAAGGCATGTGAAACTCCCTCTGGGAGGCACATGGAAATCTAAAGGAGCTCTTGCAAAAACGCCTCAGCTTTGCCCTTCCCTCCCTTATTGTCCCCTGGTCCTGTTGAGCAAAGCACCTAGCATACAGAGATGCCAGCTTCATTATCCCACTGGGAAACCACATGAAGGAAAAGACATCACACTCTCAAAGACATTATTATTTTGGCAATGTTACTAAAGGTTATTTTGTTGGATGAGTCAGCAGCACACACATCCTGCAGCTAAGGGGTTTTCCCCTATAAAACTGGAAAGAAAACAGCTGACAGGACAGAGAGGAGGCGTAAAGCCTTGGTGACAACTTGGGCCACTAACAACAATAACTTTCTGATCACATGTAGGAGGAATGCAGTTGAATGCAGTCACATATATCTATGACTAAAAGCACTTGTTTTTTGATATGTCTGGATCCAGATTATCAGTTAATGTTGGAGACAACTCTGACGGCTTAGAAACTCATCAGGAAAAGAATTAAGCAAAAAAATCTGGCAACATCACTTTTCCTCTAGTTCTGGCAGAAGCAGTGGTGGTCCTTGTCAGCCCTACATGAGGTCTCAGTTTCTCCCTGAGTCATAATCCTCATAAACAGAAGTTAGTTAAAGGGCTTTGTTTGGCCAGGATGGGTCAGTTTGGTATTCCAGGTTCAGAATGTTCTCAGCTCTAGTTCCAGGTGACAGCACATTTCCTCTGAAAATAGGGACTATTGTTTCTTGCTTCGCATTTTTTGCAAAGATTGATGTCCCTCAATTTGTAGAAAAACCATTCTGCCTTCATATGTTTTTTCTACCTGTTTCTTTCCAGTGTCTCCCTATGTATACCTGAGTTCAATATTTTTATTTACAAATCATATTGGATAAGGCCTAGCCTAAAAGACAATTTTGCTTTCTTGTTTGTATATTTTCTAAAGTGGGCTATTTCCAATTGGGTGTTTTAGGAACCCAGAGGCTCCTCCCCTTAGCTAAAGAAGCTCTTGAGTCATGGCAGAGATCCAAGGAGGCTAAACTCCTGAGGGTCACCATGGAGGCCCTCAAGGCCTTAGGCCATACTCAGCAGTGTGCTGGGAACCAAGTATTGTCAGGTGTTGGACCTAGATTATGTGCCTGTAATCAGGCCCCTTAACTACCATCGTATTTCCCAGCTTCCCACGTCTTTTCATTTACTTAATTTGGGGGCCACATTTGACTAATTTGACCTCTTATTTGATCACATCTGCAAAGACCCTCTTTCCAGATACGGTTCCATTCTAAGAACTGAGCATTAAAACTTCAAAGTATAATTTGCAAGGAGTAGTGGGGAAAATGGAATTCAACTTATAACAAATGGGAAAAGCTAAAAATACCATTTGCTAATTTTCTCAGGTGCATAATTGGTACAATAATAACATCGTTCTCATTAATTTGATGTGGGGAATCAACAGTGCAATCGATGAAAGCATGGGTCTGCTTTGTGGAATTCAAATCCTTCTTTTTCACAGTTTGGTCTGGAGAAGTGCAGAGACTCAAATTCAGCATCTCCTACAATAAACTATATGACTCTCGATTTGCCTGTATAACACCTTCTATAGTGAGATTGAATCCTATGTGCTTCAGCTTAGTGCTGAGGGAGAGAAACATAGACAGAATCTAATTTAAATGCATTGAAATAAATAGTAAATGTATCATTCCATACAAAGAAAAAACTTTGTGAGAGAAATCTTAATTTTTCATTAATTTTGGGAACACATTCAGTATTGTTCAGAGTTTACTCCTATTTATGAGCACAGGAATCACTCTTACAAGCCTATAAGGACAGGTGGACGTATATGTGGCATCAGGAAATTGAACCTGAGTCGAACACATGCCTAGCAAGTTCCTACCCACTGCACCATCTCTCCAGTATAAGATAGAAAAAAAATTTTTTTTTACAATTTTTAATGAACAAATATATGGTTGTGTAACTTCTGCCACTGATGATACTGAGTCACTAGTCAATGAACAGGAATTCCTATTTGCCAAGGAGCTGATCTGGGAGCTGAGACTCAGCATTCAATGCCAAAAGACAGCACCTGCCCTCTGAGCACTAATTTCCCAGGTCAGGCCAGGAAACAAAAGAAAAGAGTATGCTAGTATTTTAAATGTGATCAGTGCTATGGAGAAAATAAAGAAGCAGAGAAGTGAGCCAGTAATTAAGAGAGGTGGTGTCTTGGTTGTGAAACCAGATTTCCTGGGTGGTAATATTGAGCAGATATTATGGTGAACTCAGAAGGGGAGCATGTGATTTAGTGTGTATATATTCAAAAAAATATTCCAGAGCTTAACCCCTTCTTCTCCACACACACCACCATCACCACCACCATGAATGTGACACAGAAAGCAGTGCTACTAGCAGGAAAGGATCCTGGAAGTCAGATAGGTCCCATGGGCCTCCATATTGTTTGCAGACTTGGAAAGTGCAGGTCTGCTATAACATGGGGTGATTGGAATATCAATGGAGCCTTGAGAGGAGAGTAAAAGTGAAAGTCCTGTTTGGTAAGCAGGGCAGCATCCAGAGAGACCTTATAGGCTTGCACTAGTATAACCCTGACAACGCCACATGTTCTCTCTTCTCTCTTTTCTCTCTCTTCTTCTCTCTTCTCTCTCCTCTCTTCTCTCTCCTCTCTTCTCTCTCCTCTCTCCTCTCTTTCCTCTCCTCTCTTCTCTCTCCTCTCCTCTCCCTCTCTTCTCTCTCTTCTCTCTCCTCTCTCCTCTTTCTCTCCTAGTTCCTCTCCCTCCCTCCTCTCCCTCCCTCCTCTACTTCTTTCCCTATCTCTTCTCCCTCTCTCCATCCCTCTCTCCCTCTCCCTCCCTCTCTCCCTCCGTCTCTCCCTCACTCTCCCTCTCTCTCACTCTCCCTCCCTCCTCTACTTCTTTCCCTATCTCTTCTCCCTCTCTCCATCCCTCCCTCCCTCTCCCTCTCCCTCCCTCTCCCTCTCCCTCCCTCTCTCTCCCCCTCTCTCCCTCTCCCTCTCTCCCCCCCTCTCTCCCCCTCTTTCCCCCTCTTTCCCTCTCCCTTCCTCTCCGTCCCTCTCTCCCCCTCTTTCCCCCTCTTTCCCTCTCCCTTCCTCTCCGTCCCTCTCTCCCCCTCTTTCCCCCTCTTTCCCTCTCCCTCCCTCTCCGTCCCTCTCCCTCTCTCTCCCTCTCCCTCCCTCCCTCTCCCTCTCCCCTCTCTCCCTCTCCCTCCCTCCCTCTCCCTCTCCCCTCTCTCCCTCTCCCTCCCTCTCCCTCCCTCTCCCTCTTCCTCCCTCCCTCTCCCTCTCTCTCCCTCTCCCTTCCTCCTTCTCCCTCTCCCCTCTCTCCCTCTCTCCTCTCTCCCTCTCCCTCCCTCCCTCTCCCTCTCCCTCCCTCTCTCTCCCTCCCTCTCCCTCCCTCTCCCTCCCTCTCCCTCTCCCTCCCTCCCTCTCCCTCTCCCTCCCTCCCTCTACCTCTCCCTCCCTCCCTCTACCTCTCCCTCCCTCTCTCTCCCCTCTCTCCCTCTCCCTCTCTCTCCCTCTCCCTCTCCCCCTCTCTCCCTCTCCCCTCTCTCCCTCTCCCTCTCTCCCTTGGAATATCTTTGTAAATTAGAGCCATCAGAACCCAGGTTGAAATGTATGTTAGGCACAAGAGATGGGACACACATACCTGCTCCAGGGATCGACCAGCATGAAGATAGGGGAGTTCATTTTTCAGATCAGGGATATGGGAGATAGATTGAGGCCAAGAAAACAGCCAATGTCACATTGGGGAAGCTGAGTCTAGCTAGTCAAGAGCAGAGGCTAAAATATTCCTAGTTTTACATGGAGATGATGTTAAGCCAAAACCAAAAAGAGGCTTTCAGCCCAGGGAAGAGGAACAACCTCATTCTTTATGTGGGGCCAACCTCAATACAATAGGAATGTCCTAACCTTTGTTCATGTGGGCAGAAGGTGGGCTAAAGTTCTTTATGGGGTTTTTAAAGCCTAGATGTTCTTAACCCGAGATGCACAGTGCAGTCCCCCAGGCTTTCCAGAATCCCATTACTCTAGGTTCATTATAGACTAATTGAAATCTGCTCTCAGAATGTCTTCCAGGGTCTGGGTGTGTAAAGGGCAATTATGATATACAGATGAAGTTGTGAACAGGCCTTCTGTCTTCTTGGTGCCAGGTACTTGGCACACTTGCATATTACACACTTGTTTTTTTTTTTTTTTTGTTCTTGTTTTGGGACCACACTAGGCAGTTTTCAGGGGTTACTCCTGGCTCTGTGCTCACAAATTTCTTCTGGCAGGTAAGCTCATCTAGAATGCCGGAAATCAAACTAAGGTCAGCTGTGTGCAAAGCAAATGCCCTACCCACTGTGCTATCTCCAGTCCCCACCTGTGCAATTTTTGAAATGTCCCTAAGCTCCAGATCTGTAGAAAGAGCATCTGATTATTTCTTTACCTATCTTCAAGTTGTCTTGGGGCTTTGATATCAGCCCCATATGGATTGATCATATAAGTAGACAAGAAAACAAAGTAACTCTAGAGTTATAAAACAAGAAAAGTTTTAAAAATTTTCTCTATAGCATGGAGGTAAGGCTTTTGCATTTCATGCAGAAGGTCATTGGTTCGAGTCCCGGCATCCCGTATGGTCCCCCGAGCCTGCCAGGAGCAATTCCTGAGTGTGGAGCTAGGAGTAAACCCTGAGCACTGCCAGGTGTGACCAAAATATATATATATTTCTCTCTTTTATTCTGTAAATAACACGTGACTTTATCTCCTTTTTTAAAAATTCAAAAAAGCTAATAAAGCAGCAGACTTCCTTTCTTCAGCTCTCCCTTCTTCCTTTGTACATACAGGTAATTACTGTATTGAGTTTGTTGAGTATTATCTCAGTGTGTTTTTCTATGAGATTAAAAGCATTGATATGCACCAACATAAATGTGTTATTTAGTTTGAGAGAGCATGTATTTTCAGAAAAGCAATTACACTGAATTTATATTATTTTATTTTTGGCATTGTATAAGCTGGGATCTTTGAATGCAGTGCATATGAATCTGGTATTTGACCAGATGTGGCTAAGATTTTACGAAAGAAAATTACATTCTATTTAAAATGCAGTTGCTCAGTCATGGTGCCAATCACTTATCACATTTAACAGGCATGCATGGCTTATGGCTGGCATGTTGGAGAACACAGGAATGGAACATTCTACTACAGAAACCATGTACAGGACAACCCTGGCATAGAACATTCTTCTTACTTTAGTGTTTCCTGCTATGCAGTACAGCAATATCAATGTTGGGGTGGGGGTAAAGAGAGAAGAACACTTCAGTGAACACATCTTCTTATGTGGAAAAGTAGGTCAGTTACAGCCAAGACTTTCTCCAAGGAACAGAAATCAATTCTGAGAGAGTGTGAGGCAGCCGTGAGGCACTTAAGACTCAAAATAAGACATTTTTGCAAATGGTTGCTTTAACTCTGCTTTCAGTGTCTTGGACCCCCTTGTCACTTTTCTCATCCTCAAACTGTAAAACTGCCTCTTGACCCTGATGTTTTCTTGACTCTGCCTCTGAGAGTCCCTTTGTATAATAACTTCTGCTTGCACCTTCATGAGCTAACTTAGCTATCTGTGGGTTCTCTCCATGGCCTGGAGACATACCTCACAGGAACACCATTTATCCCAATATGTGAAGATTAATATTCATACACCTCTCTAAGAACACATGCAATCCTGTCTTCTTGTTCCCAGTCCCAGCCTGATGACTATGGCATTTAAAAGTCTCTGGGCAAAGATATGGCCATTGTAAGATATTCCAGAAATCCTCTGGCATGAATGCTTGAGCCCCTGGGTCACAACTGCAAGGTCTATGTTCTTGAGCACACTGGTTTTCACTGCAGAGGGAGAAACCAAAGACCTTGAGTTCAATGGGAAAGATAGCTTGACTATGTTGGATTCATGGCCTTTTTGTGTTTTTTCACTCTCTGCCTTTGTATGGATCATCTATCGTGGGCCTGAAAAGAGGGGCTCCAAGATTAACTTGACAGATGTGTCCCAACCTCATGGGAAGTCCCACATTTGTGAATAGACTAGCAAATGTGACAAGGAACTACATGTTGGAGTGAGGGTGAACTCAGCATTCCTTGCAAACAACAGAGAGGAGAGAAGATAGCACCGAGGGCCCTCCTAGTGGTCATTTTTCTAGTCTACACATGATGAACAAGATCCAGGCCAACTGGTCTCTACGAGTGGATACATCTCCTTCTTTTGCCAAGAGGAAGGTGAAAGCACTCTAGTGTACTGGATCAGAAAATCACAGATTCCAGAGGACCAGAAGTAACTGTGAAGGCTTATTTTCTACCTATCACTCTTCAGATGTTTAGTGGACTTTTCATCCTGGACTAGTGATGGCTAGTGGCTCAATACATAATATTGTAATCTACTTCAACTGTTTGTGTTTCTATGTGCGTGTTCTCAGTATATGAAAGATGATCAAAGGGTCCATGACCTCTAAGAGATGAAGATCTAGAAAATTGCCCTGTTTACCAGAATGTCATCTTTCTCTCTCCTGGGGGCAAGCAGTGAGGCAGATATGGCCTAACTGAAAGGTTGGGGAAAAGAAGATCTGGGCATAACCATCCCATGGCTCCAGTGCAGATATGATGAGACTCTACTGTAGGTGCATATAACCCAGAAGGCCTGTTACATTACCTATCCAGAGCTGTAGCAGGACCCCACTTTAGAAAAACATCTGTTCCATCAAGTACTGTGGTTACCCTCTTTTTCAGGCCATGTTCTATCCCTGAGATGAGGCTTGAGAACAATGGGATATTCCTCTGACTTAAGTGAAGGTGAGGTTTTTTTCAAGATTGATGGCTATGTATTTATACTCATACTTTGGTTTTCTTCATGGACTTTACATTCAAAGCTTTGGATATCATGTCAAGCTTTTCAGAGTTGAAGTCATCTTCAGGCCAATTGATTCTATCTCTGAAGATAGGATCTGTACACCTGTGACTGGACTGAAACATGTCATTTTTTTTTCATACTCTCATTCCTGTTCTGAGGAACCACTTAAGACATTGAGATGGCTTGCAGCCTGAGAATCCAATGCAAGATGGTCCACTTTTTTGAAGAGCAGCATTTTGGTAAACATAGCTGAACACAAAGGTTTTCTCTTTCCTGAGGTCTACAGCTGTGAGACCAGATCTCAGGCAATGAGTTTTTGTCTTAATGAACAAGAGCCTCATTATTCAAAAGAAATCTGAAAGCACTCCCAGGACATCCCCTACTGCCCAGCCAAGAGAAACACAGATGCTCAGTTGGTGCCACAGGAAGAAAGCAATTGCTGAACCCACAGAAGTTGCTTTCTTGAAGTCAGTTAATGGTTAAAAACAGGAGCCTAAGTGGGTTGGAAGGGAAGGGGAGCAGGGATCTTTCCAGAAAGGGTCTGATCTAAGTGTGGATCAGCTCACAGCTGTTGGTTGCGGTGGGGAGTGTAATGGGGTGATTCAGATTGGATCAAAAAGACATTTCAAGTTGATTCCCAGTCCAGAGGCACTAGAAATTACTTGAATGAAATCCAGTTCCATTTATATCATCCCAGCATGCTCTCAAGATGCTGTGTCTGTCACCAGAGGGAGTGCTGACTGTCAAGCAGCCAGAATAGAGCAGTAACTGCAGCTGATGGAGCACAGCATCTGTGTAGGAGAAGGGCTGGCTAGCACAAACCAGAGACAACACTAGCACCTGGCATGGGGCATCATCCACATTGGGACTGTCCAGGAGGACCCCATGCCCCAATATCACAATACATTCATCAACACTTCTCCAGGGCAGAACTGGACTCTGCTTTACAGATGAATGAGACAATACACAAAGAAGTCAACATGAAGCTAAAGTCACAGGGCTAGGGTAGAGCCAGAGATCCCACTGATCTAGGGACTTTGTTATTCAATGTACTGAGCAGGTAACACCCCCAGAAAACAGTTCTGTTTTAGGATGTAAACTGATGAGCTTTTTCTCTCAGCTTCTGAACTACACAGCTCCTGGGAGCCACATGCAGCCAGATCATCCCACAATTGGCTTCATTTAATCTTAAATTGCCCCCAAAAAAGGACAGAGTCAAATGATGGAGATGGGGGAGATGAATTTTCCATTGCAGGGTTTCATCTCCCTGCTGACAAGTACTACTCTGGAGAGAGAAACGATAAAGGC
This sequence comes from Suncus etruscus, assembly GCF_024139225.1. Taxonomy (NCBI): domain Eukaryota; kingdom Metazoa; phylum Chordata; class Mammalia; order Eulipotyphla; family Soricidae; genus Suncus; species Suncus etruscus. Next base: position 58,822,374 of record NC_064859.1, on the reverse strand, counting down.
AGCCCAAGGCACAACTCATAATCAAAAGACACCATCCCTAGCACTGATTTTCAGCCGAGCTCATTACGGTGTTCTTAAAAAAAAAAAAAAAAGAAAAGAAAAAAGAAAGGCAATCAATCATTCTACTGGGTCAATAGTACTATACAGATGGTCACAGTCCTAAGTGCAGGACAGAGAACAAACAGTAGATGAAGAAACTAGCCAGCCAATATTCATGTGGGAGCTGCTAACCAGAGTTTTGCTGCAAACTTCTTACCTTCCAAGCCTAGCAAGGAGGGCACAAGCTTGGAAGCTGGGTCTGGTGTAGACAGAGTCATCTGTCATGGCTGGCTGATGGCACAGTGATAGCCAACTAGACTGAGTGGGCATCTGCACTGTGTTCCCCAGAAAGCAGCCTCCCCAACCCCTAACTAGGAGAGTTGAGACTTCTGAGGGCTGGGTATCTGTGGGATGGCAGGAGCAGTAGAACTCTTTTCTACTCAGGGTAACCAGGCATGGTAGCAGTCTGCCCAGGAGTCAGAATTCACCACTGTGGAAAGCCTCAAGCCAGATTTGGGTGGTGAGTAGAAGTGCCTTCTGTGTGAGATTCATTATTCCTGCAGCAGTGAAGAGTCTGAGTGGGAGAGAGGCAGTGGGCCCTGTGTGGTTGCTCAGAAAGGGATACCCATGAGAGATTAAAGAATTCCAATACACAATGAAATAAGATGGCATTGTCCAAGGGACTTTTGCTGAGTTTTTTCTTTTAAAAAATATAATATTTGGGGCCGGAGAGATAGCATGGATGTAGGGAGTTTGCCTTGCATGCAGAAGAACGGTGGTTTAAATCCTGGCATCTCATAAGGTCCCCCGAGCCTGCCAGGAGCAATTTTTTTTTTTTTTGGTTTTTGGGTCACACCCAGCAGTGCTAAGGGGTTACTCCTGGCTCTATGCTCAGAAATCACTCCTGGCAGGCTCAGGGGACCATATGGGATGCCGGGATTTGAACCAACAACCTTCTGCAAGGCAAACGCCTTACCTCCATACTATCTCTAGGAGCGATTTCTCAGTATAGAGCCAGGAATAATCCCTGAGCCAGGTGTGACCCCCCAAAAAATATATATGTATATTTTTGCACCATGATTACAAACATATTCATAGTTGGGTTTCAGTCATGAAATGAACACCATCCCCCTTCACCAGTGCAACTTTCCCACTGTCAATTTCCCCCATTTTCTTCCTCCTTCCCTCCCTGCCTGTCTTTAAGACAGGCTTCTATTTCTCTCTCTTATTAACATTGTCATAGTAGTTGTTAGTACAGTTATTTCTTTAACTGCACTCAAAACTCTATGTAGAATGTGACATATCATAGGCGGGTCCTTCCAGGCCTCATCTCTATTATCTCTGGGTATTATAATCATATTGGCTTTTATTTTTCTTAAGTACCACAGATGAGGCTATTATGTGTCTACCTTTCTTCTTCTGACTATTTTGCTCAGCATGAGTGTCTCCATGTCCATCCATGTATAGGCAAGTTTTGAGACTTCACTTTTCCTAACAGCTGCATAGTATTTTATTGTGTAGATGTACTACACATTCTTTAGCCACTCATCTGTTGTTTCCAGATTCTGAATATTGTAAGTAGAGCTGCATGATCATAGGAATGCAGAGGGCATTTGTGTATTGTGTTTTTGTGTTCCTAGGGTTTATTAGTAAAATTGATATTGGTGGACAATATGGTAGCTCGATTTTCAGTTTCTTGAAAGGCTTTCAAGAAAGACTGGACTAGATGACATTCTCACCAGCAGTGAATGAAAGCTCCCTTCTTCCCCCATCCATGCCAACGCTGGTTGTTCTTGTTTTCTGTAATATGTGCCAGTGTCTGTCATGAGATAGTATTTCATTGTTGTTTTGATTTGCATATCCTTGATGATGATGTGGATGTAGAAATTTTTTTCATGTGCCTTTTGGCCACCTGTATTTCTTCTTTGAGAAAATGGTATTCATTTCTTCCTCCAGTTTTTGGATGGAATTAGATAATTATTTTTGTTAAGTTCTATCAGTACCTTGTATATATTAGATATCATTCCCTTATCTGATGAGTATTGGGTGAATAGTTTCCTCCCATTTCATGGGTGGCCTTTGTATTCTTGTCACTGTTTCCTTTGAGATGCAGGAGCTTCTCAGTTTAATGTAGTCCATTTGTATCTCTGCTTCTACTCTTTGAAGGTGCCTTTAGACTCAATGTCATGGAGTGTTTTGCTTATGTTTTCTTCTATATACCTTATAGTTTTGGGTCTAATATCAAGGTCTTTAATCTATTTTGATTTGACCCTTGTGCATAGTGTTAGACATTTTGCTTTTATGCATGTGACTGACCAGTTGTCCCTTCATCACTTGTTGAAGAGGCTTTCCTTACTCCATTTTGTGTTTCTTGCCCCTTTATTAATGATTGATTTAATGTATGGGGTCATTATCTGAATACTAAAGTCTATTTCATTGATCTGAGGGTCTGTTTTTATTCTAATACTATACCTATTTAATGACTATTGCTTTGTAATACAATTTAAAATTGGGGAAAGTGATGTCTCCCATCTTTTCTCCTAAGGGTTGCTTTTGAAATTTATGGGGTTTTATTTTTACAAATAAATTTCAGGAGTTTGATCCACTTTATTGAAGAATGGGTATTTTTAGAGAGATTGCAATAAATATGTGCAGTACTTTGGGGAGTAATGCCATTTTAATGGTGTTAATCCTCCCAGTCCATGAACAGGGTATATGTCTCCCTTTACTTGTGAGCTCTTTATTTCTTGAAGCAGTGTTTTGTAGTTTTCTATATATAGGTCCTTCACTTTTTAAGTTGACTCCAAGGTATTTGAGTTTCTGTGAATTTTATTGTGAATGGGATTGGTTTTAAATGTTTATTTTTTTATCTACCATTATTTGTGTATAAGAAGGCAATTGATGTTTTGTGTTAATTTTGTAGCCTGCCATGTTGCTCTACAAAGCTATTGTTTCTAGATTTGAGTCTGGGCTTTTGTTTTTAGAAAAAAAAAATTACCATTTTAATTTCTTCAATTGTTATGGGTTTGTTTATATATGCTAGATCATCTTAGTTTAACCTTGGGAGGTTATGAATCTAAAAATGTATCTATTTCTTGCTGCAAGAGGCTTCTGTCTTGCAGCACCAGTGTGGTTTTGGTGAATCCACTTCAGGGAGAGTAGTTTCCTCGGTCAGGCCAGCGTAAAGAGAAATATAAAATGAATGAAAACACACAACGAAAATGTGGGGTCAACACGTTTCTGGGGGGCCGGGCGGTGGCGCTGGAGGTAAGGTGCCTGTCTTACCTGCGCTAGCCTAGGAGACGGACCTCGGTTCGATCCCCCGGCGTCCCATATGGTCCCCCAAGCCAGGAGCGACTTCTGAGCGCATAGCCAGGAGTAACCCCTGAGCGTTACCGGGTGTGGCCCAAAAACCAAAAAAAAAAAAAAAAAAAACAAAAAACACGTTTCTGGCAGGAGTGTGACAAGTTTATTTTCCAAACAGGGTTTTATAGGGGTAAGCCAGTCACAGGTGAAAAATAATTATAATCACAAAGCAAAATACAACAGTAACAATACCTAAGCTATGGGTGTGACTGTAAAAATTCTAAGTTACAAGAGAGAAGGTTACAACTCAAGGCAACTCTTTGCAAGCTTACTTCAAATGCAATATCAGGATTAGGAGGAAGTAGGAAATATCTAGAAACTTGATCTTCCTGGTCTCTATTGTTTTAGAGATTAAGTAAAGGAAAGAGCCAATAGCCCAGGGGTCTGCTCTCTGGCTTTGCCCTTGATTACCAGAAACTGCAGCTGCAAGGACATATTTGAAAAAAGAGAAAAAATATTGTCTTTGCTTTTAGAGCTAAATATTATCCAGAAAAGGGATTCTCTTAGTAATCTTTGGTGCTGGAATTTCTGAGCCAAATTATTTGATAGGCAAATTTACAAAGGAGAGAAGCCAAATAATGACCGAAAATGCAATGCCAAGCATCTCTTTGGAAATTCTTCAACCATCCACGCAGGGGAAAAAGGTGTCCACAGAGGGCCTTTTGAGGAACCCCGTGGGGGTATTTCAGTTCTCCCCATCAGGAAAATCTGAGGATACATCTGGTGGGCTGAGTTCCCCTAAAAGTTGATGTATGCGCAGCAATTTCTTCTTGTTTTGTGGCACAGATTTTCTCAAAGTATTCTCTGACTACTCTTTGAATTTCTGTAGTATATATTGTAATCTCCCTTATTTATTTATAATTTTTTTAAGTTTTTCTCTCTTTACCTTTGTGAATTTTGCTAGTGGTTTGTCAATAAAGTTTATTTCTTCAAAGAACCAACTCTTTCATTAATCTTTCAAATTGTTTTATGAATTTTCAATTTATTAATTTTTACTCTAAGTTTTATTATTTCATTTTATCTGTTTATTTTCAGTTTATTTTTATTTTTTTACTTTTTTTTTTTTTGTTGATCACTTTCTAATTATAAGCTATGTCATTAAGTTATTTATGTAGGCCTTTTTTATTTCCTAATGAGTGCTTTCAAAGCTATACATTTTCCTCTTAGATTTTGCTGTGTCCCACAAATTTTCATAATTTGTGTCTTTGGTATCATTTGTTCCCAAGAATCTTTTGATTTCCAGTTTGATATAGTTTCAGACCCACTGGTTGTTTAGTAGTAAGCTATTTAATTTTCAGGTGTTAAAGTTTTCCTTTCTGTCTCTTTGTAATTCACTTCTAATTTCAGTGCATTATGAACTGATAAGGTAGTTGGTATAACGTATCCTCTTTATTTTATGGATATATGTTTTAATAGCCAGCATATGATCTATCCTGGAGAATGACACAGGCACATTGGAGAAGAATGTGTATTCAGTTTTCTGGGGATGAAAAGCCCTTATATATTTACTAGGCCTTTATCCTTTTATCCTTTAGAGCTAATTTATCATTTTAGAGATAATATATTCTTATTAGGATTAAGCCTGATTGACCTATCAAGGGGTGACAGGATGTTGAAGTCTCCCACTATTATTGTATTGCTATTGATATCTTCCTTCAAATTTGTCAGCAGTTATTTTAAATATTTTGTTGTTCCTCATTAGGTGTATATATGTTTAGGAGTATGATTTCTCCCTGTTGAAAATAACTCTTGATTAATAAGAAATGTCCATCTCTGTATTTTATAACTTATTTTTTTTGGCTTTTGGGTCACACCTGGCGGATTGCTGGGGTTACCCCTGGCTCTGTGCTCATAAATTGCTCCTGGCAGGCATGGAGGACCATATAGGATGCAGGGATTCAAACCACCTTCCATCCAGAATTGGCTGCATGCAAGGCAAACACCCTACCACTGTGCTATCTCTCCTGCCCATGTCCCTTATAACTTTTTTAAGTCTAAAGTCTGTGTGATCGATATTAGTTTGGCCACTCCAGCCTTTTAATGGGAGTTGTTTGCTTGAATGATTTCCTCCAATCTTTGATTTTGAGTCTGTTTGTTTTGACTATTCAAATGTATTTCTCATAGCCAGAATGTTGGATTCAGCATTTTTGACCCATTTTGCCACACTGTCTCTTAACTGGTGCATTTAATCCATTGACATGAAAGAGATGATTGTCAAGAATTTAGTGACATCTTACTTTAGGAGTTTGGTGTGTTTGTTGGTCTGTCTTATCTTAAAGTAGACCTTTCAGGCTTTTTTTTTAAGATGGTGTTGAGTCTGTAAAGTTTCTGAGCTGTTGTTTATCCATGAAGCTGTATGTCCTTCCTTCAAACTTGAATGTAAGTCTTTCTGGGTGAGTACTCTGGGTGAAGCATTCATTTTGTTGAGTTTTGTTACTATATTCCACCACTGTCTATGGGACTTGAGGATTTCTTGTGACAGATCTTCTGTAAATATTAAGAATGCTTTTTTGAATGTAATTTTTCTTTTTGATCTTGCTGTTTTCAGTATTCTATCCCTATCTGTGGAATTTTTCTTTGTGACTAGACTGTGTCTTGGGGTGCTTTTCTTTGGATATATTTTAGCTGGTACTCTTTGGGCATGCAGAATTTGGTTTTTCTCCAATGATGTTCTTGACTGTTGATTCTTTCTGGTGATTTTCTTCCTGGGTTTATAGACTCCAGTGATTCTTATGTTTTTTTCTGTTGAGTTTATCAAAGACTTATATTTTTCTCTGTTCACAATCCTTGAGAATTTTTCCATTGTATGATCATTTGTTTTAAGACTCTTTTCGAATTTCTTCTGTTTTATGGAGTGGTTATGCATCTCATCTGCCAGCTCACTAATTCTGTCCTAAGTCACGCTTACTTTGTAGGAGAGGTTTTCCAGTGAAGTATGCATTTTTCCTACCAAGTTTTTTCTGTCCTGTTATTTATGTTTCAAGGTTTTTCTTATTCTATTTCCATATCCTCTTGATTCTTCTTTGTGGTTTGTTCAGTTTGCTCCATGCTTTGAGTTCTATAAACATCAATAATATTTCTTCTCTAAAATCCTTATCTGAGAGGCTAAGTAGGTAGTTTGTAATTTTCAGGTCATCAGAGCTGCCATCTTTATTCTCTAAGCATGGAGGAGGCTTATAGAGGAGGAGCATTGTCAAGCTTGTCATATGGTGTTTTCTACATGATGTGCTGGGTTCATTGACTAGGAGAAGTGGGCAACCACAAAGGCAAGCAGTTGTACTCCTCTGGCTCCGCCCTTTAGAGCAGAGTCCACTCACCTGCATTGATGTGCTGCAGGCCACTGGCAGGGTATGGGGCTTTGATTTTCAAGGCTATGTGCCTCTGGGTACTGCTGGTGGGTTGGGGTCTGCTGAGGAAGTTTTATGTGAAGGGAGGTTTAATTTCTGAATTAAATAAGCAACTAGAATTTCCTTAGAGGGACCAAGAAAACTCTGGAAATGTTTCCTGCCATCCTGCCACGTCTTGTATATACACGTGTGACCTATTCCTGTATGGCTCTGCTTTACCAAGACTCATCCTACAGCTGAAGAGAGGATGGAAGAGGTTCCAATGCCATGTTAGAACTCTCACAAAGTACTGGCAAGGCAGAGAAAAGGGAAAAAAATTACAAGTTGGGCCAAATAAAAAGTGCCTTGCTTAAGTCAACCCCAGTTCAATCCCTATTATTCGATATGGTCCCCCAAGCCATGCCAGGAGTGAACCTTGAGCAGAGTCAGGAGCAGGCCTTAAGCAAGTCTGCATGTGGCCCCCAAACAAAAAGAAAAGTGGATTGCAAGTTTGAGTGACCTCAATAAACAGTAAACTTTAAAGAAAAAGAGAAAAGTACTGAATATTCCAGAAAAATTCAGATACCAAACGAGACTTTTTCCTGAAAATGAGATTTGAAGAGGTCAGGGCCTTTACCTGGAAGCATCGTGAAGAGAGAAAGAGCTAAAACTCTTCATCGTCTGTGCCCACACTGGGCATAGGAACGTGGAACTAGATCAGGTCAAGGTTTCTGGCCTGTTGGGTTGAGGGTATATAGAACCACACAGAACAACGATATTCCAGGTGCTCACCTGGAGCTGGTCCTGGGTTTGAAAAGAAGGCAGAACAGGGAACATACCTGCAGCTGTGTGCTCCTCTCTTCCCTGCTCAAGTCATAGCAGGCAGAATGTGGACAGACCTGTCTCAAGTCTGAATGCAGAGAGAACCGGAATCTTGCTTCCTTGAAAGCCAAGGAAACAATAATGGTGCAGAACTCGTGTTAGAATCCTGTCATCAGACACTCTACCTCTGGGTAGGAAATCATGTCAGCTCCTGCATCAGCGCCTGAAATCCGGAAGTGCTGAGCCATCACCTCTGACTGGCACCTCAAAGCTCATGACTGAAAGATTTTCTGTGTGTAGTTGCTTTGACCAGCCACACACACCCACAAGTCCTAGGTCAGGAAATGTAGTGCAAGTGATAGATCAGATGGTTTGCACCTGGGTTTGGTCCCTGGGTCTGAATTATGTGGTCAAATGTGGCCTGCCACACCCAATACACATACAAATGAAATCATAAAAGGCTACAGATGTAACTCAAGCAAAAGCCCTTGCCTTGCATGTGGAGGACCTGGGTTCAATTCTCAGAACTACAAAACAAGCTATCGAGCCTTCCACCATACACTCCCATACACACACACTCTCACACACACACACACACACACACACACACACACACACACACACACACACACATGCTCCTCTTCTGCAAGTCCTTGAGGGGAAAGCTAACCTCTTCACTGTTCACATGCATTGTTATTATCCCATTTAGGTCAGTTCTTCCATTTGATTACCTGGGCTAACTTTAAAAATTACTGTTTCAGAGGCCGGAGAGATAGCATGGAGGTAAGACATTTGCCTTGCATGCAGAATGATGGTGGTTCAAATCCAGGCATCCCATATGGTCCCCCGAGCCTTCCAGGAGTGATTTCTGAGCGTAGAGCCAGGAGTAACCCCTGAGCGCTGCTGGGTGTGACCCAAAACACAAAAACCAAAATAAAATTACTTTTTTCAAACAGCATAGTTACCAGGTTGCTCATAATACAGAGGTTTGTTTTTTCAGTTATAAATTTGTTCATGATTGAATTTCTTTCATACAATGTACAACACCCAGGAGCCGGAGAGATAGCATGGAGGTAAGGCATTTGCCTTGCATGCAAAATGACAGTGGTTCGAATCCCGGCATCCCATATGGTCCCCTGAGCCTGCCAGAAGCAATTTCTGAGTGTAGAGCCAAGAGGAATCCTTGAGCGCTGCCGGGTGTGACCCAAAAAAAAAAAAAAGAGAGAGAGAAACAATGTGCAACACCCTTCACCAGTACACATTTCCTGCCACCAATGTCCCCAATTCTCCTCTACCTCCCCATGTTCCCTCCTGCCTGCATTTAGGATAGCCTTTTTTCTTCTTTCTTTGTTTTGTCTTCTTCTTTGCTTCTTTCCTTCTTCTTCCTCTTCTCCCTCCCTCTTCTCTCTCTTTTCTCACTTTTTAGATCCACTCAAAAGGCCTTCCCACAATGTTGTCTGCCCTCCGAACTGGCCTCCACCAATCCAATCAAGGGTTCCCAGGGTCTGGTTTCTGCTGTGTCTGATCAGGCAGGCCTAGTAGGGAGGAGGAAAGAAATCAGTAACTGGGGGTGGGAAATGTAGACCCCCTCCCCAGTCACCCTGCCAGGGATGGGCATGTCCCTCCTCTGCCAGCAGTGGCTGTTTGAAACTCCCTCCATCTGGACTCTGCAGCTTTCTGCCTGCCTCTCCCTCAGGGGAGACACAGTCTGATCTCTGCTGCCAAGTGAGCCCTGTGCCAACTCCCTCATCATCATTTCTGAGGAAATCTCCATGGATCAGCCCACTTGGACTATGACATCTCTTTCCTCATTCCTGACACAGGTGAGGGAGTCAGCGAGGATGAACTACATAAAGCTCATTAGGATGTCATCCAGGGGCCTGGAGAGATAGCACAGTGGTGTTTGCCTTGCAAGCAGCCGATCCAGGACCAAAGGTGGTTGGTTCGAATCCCGGTGTTCAATTTGGCCCCCCGTGCCTTCCAGGAGCTATTTCTGAGCAGACAGCCAGGAGTAATGCCTGAGCACCGCCGGGTGTGGCCCAAAAACCAAAAAAAAAAAAAAAAAAGATGTCATCCAGCCTGCCCCTTACTCAGGAAATCACATCGTCTCTCTGAGCCCAGCCAGGTGGATTCTGACACATGACTGCCTATCTATTGTATACCTTTAGTGTGTGACTTTTTGGAGAAGAAATGGGGGGGGGGCAGCACACAAGGGACCCGAGGCATCTTCAGACATGAGCAATTCTGTCCCCCAATTATGCTCCATTCCCTCTCCACTCTGCTCTGGTAAAATAGGCATTTCAGCTTCAGGCCTCCATGAAGCCTTTACAGAAAGGATTTGCCAGGCTGTCGTTCCTGTAGGCCTTTTCTGCAAGAGTCTTGATTTGTCAGTTTTTAGTTCCCTGGAGAAATGGATTGGTCTCTAGCAGCCAAGTTCTCCCTCTGATGCTGCAGTCAACTGTGTGCTCATCGCAGTTTAAAAAATAGAGTCTTATATTGGAGGACAAAACCATACTCTAAGGGTCAGAGCAACAGTAGAGTAGAAAAGATGTTTGTCTTGCATGAGGCTGACCCATTTTTCAATCCTGCCACCTAGTCCCTGAGCATTGCCAGGAGTGATCTCTAAGTGCAGAGCAAGAAGTAAATCCCAGGCACCACTGAGTGTGGCCCCCAAACAAATAAACAACAAGAAAAGAAAAAACTTTATTTGGATTAAAGTCCATGAAACTAAGAGTGAATAAGAGAAAGAGAAAAGAAAATTATCTGCCCCAGAATCAGGCAGGGTGGGAGGAAGGGAGCAAAACTGGGGACATTGTTGGTGGAAAATGTGCACTGGTGAAGGGTGTTGTAGATTGAATGACTAACAATCATGAACAACTTTGTATTTGTGGGGGAAAACTGTATTATGAATAACCTTGTAATCATGGCATTTAAATAAAGTGATTTTTAAAAAATATATTTAAAAATAGATTCTGGAAAGGAGCACCAAGGGAGATGGTCTCTTAGTGCTCCTTCTCTTGCTATGAATTGCCCTTTATCTTTCCAGCTGACTTTAAATGACACCATGGGGAAACTTATAGGGCAACAGAGATAGTTATTGGAATCTCATTAGAGCAAATCTATTAGATGTAGCAGAGCTTATCTCATAAGGAGGTTGGTGCAGGTCAAGCCAAAATGTGCAAAGTGATATATTGATTATTTTTTACATATAGTTGCTTGAAAAAAATTGCAGAAGCGACTTTCTTCTAAATGCTTAGAAATCTAATCTTTAACATGGTTTCCTATATGAGGAGGGCAGGAGAGGCTTTATCAAAGCAACCTGACAAAGATTTGCTTCTCCTCTGCTTAGCTCACTACACTCTTTGCCTAAACCAAACACTTCAAAAGTTTGTCTGCCTAAAGTCATTTAGGAATAGTAGTATGCTATTTGCACTGGAGATCTCATAATCACCTAACATTTTTATGTTTATGAACTTAAACTACTCTTTTCCTGATATGAATCTGTATCAATTTAATTATTCTCAGCCATTAGTTTCCTCAAATGCCTGATGCTACTAGTTAGAGTAAATCTATGCTAGTTAAATGTCAAATGAATTACTTACCAATATGTCTCACCAAATAAAATAGGCTTCTAACTTTTTCTGTGTCTAAGAACCAAAATATTCCACTCTATTCTTTTCTTGCATAATTTTAGTGTCTTAGATAGTACAATATTAGAGCTCATCATAAAAATTATGTAATGGGGCCAGTATACTGTACAGCAGACAGCCTGTGCCTGAATTGGGAATAATTCTTGCTTCTACATGGTCTGCTGAGCACCTCAGAATACTGTAATGAGCACCACCAAGGTGGCCTGGGCATTTGTGTTATCACAGAATCCAAGCAGTACAGCACTGCCAGACCCTGCCTTGCATTGAACAGCTGCCCCTCTTGGCCAAGAATTATTGATGAAGCCCTGGGGCCTCTTGAGCAACAGATGGGAACCTCCCAAAATAAAATAAGATCATTGATATTGTTGCTTATTCTCTGGCTATTAAAAAAAAACTTACTGGGACTTTTCTGTTCAAAACAGTCTTTTAAATAAAAGCATGAACATTTTGTTTTGCACAATACAAAGTAAGAAGTTGAAGATTTTTAGGTAGTCATCTTGAGTTTAAGAAATAGAAGCTTCTTTTACAAAGCAAAATCATTTTTGTTAAAAGAAGAAAATCCTTATCTAATGACATTTAGTGTGGGAAAGGAAAATTCTCATTCCTCCCTGCCAAATGGTACTGACAGAACATTAACAAAAGGAGAGAAGCACTTCTGTGAAGTTGCTGTGAGAATTTCCATCAGTTATCTGAGATGGTTCCAGCCAACTGCACAAACTGCCTCTGAAGGAGGGGGGAAAAAAACAACGTACCTTTCAGAGATGAAACTCGTCACTCCACAATGTGGAATGCCTTATTCCACAGTTAGATGAACTGTGGGCTTTTTCTTCTAACCAGGGCAAGCAATTTACCACTGAGAAACATTTATAATAAGGAGTTGAATTTTTGACATTTGAAGGGCAATGGTTTTCTTAGCAGTTGCCCTGTTGTAGAGAACAAAACGAAACAGGAGCTAATGAGCCGTGCCTGCCATGCAATTGTGTTGTTTTCCTTCTTTGTACCATTTCTCTCTCTCTCTCTCTCTCTCTCTCTCTCTCTCTCTCTCACACACACACACACACACACACACACACACCTTGTGTACCTATGAATCTCAGTTGCAGCACACCAGGAAGGTGATTTTTAATGCTCTGGATTCTGGGAAATCTTGCGAAAAACCCTGAAAAAATAGAAGGGGAGATTGTCCTCATTGTTGAGAAAAATGAGAGCAAAAAAAGAATCTGGCTTCTTCTTGGTTGTTTGAACATCAATTCAGTTTTAGATAAATTTTCAGAAAAAAATAATGAATGTACTTACCTATGAAGAATTTGTTTTTAAAATGTAAATTCAAAAGCTGATGGGACATTGCACTCTCTGAGTTAAGATGGGGGATAGGGCTCTAGGTGGGAGATGGGAACCCCCAAGAAGAGGACAAATGCTTTGGGATTAGATGTATGTCCTATTTCATAAATTGGGTTATCCTGTAGAAAAGTCATTTCTGGTGTGATCCTAATACTTAGTAATATTCTCATTTTTCATCCTTCTAGATAGTATGGTAAAAGTTTTTTCTAGAGCCTGTAGGGCCTCCATTGATCTCAGCTTAAAATAATCTATATCTCAAAGTGGCATATCTTGACAAACCTATCCTGAGTGCTATAGAGACCAAACCACCTTTTCCTGGCCTTTCTCACTCCTGTTTCTTCCCTGCAGTGGCCCTGTTTCTGATGAAAATGTCCTGAAGAAAAAGGGAAACAATATTTCCATTGCCTTCCAATTTATCCTTTTCATCAGTAAGTCAAAGACAGATTGTGTGAGTCAAGTAGTCTTATATTAAGACATGAAATACAGGACCTAAAGCAATAGCACAGTGGACAGTGTGCCTTACACTTATCTGATGTGGGTATGATTCCTAGCACCTCACTTAATTCCTGAATCTCCACCAGAAATGATTCCTGAGTTCAGAGCTTCAGGAATATAATCCCTGAGCACTGCTGGTTGTGGTAAAAAAAAAAAAAAAAGAGAGAGAGATATAAAAAACATTGCATTAGTTCTGTTATCTATGCAGTGGTTTTCTTTGGTTCTGTAAGGAATGAAATACATGAAGTTAACCCAAGTGATATTACAGCAGGTTAAGTACTTATTTTGCATATAGTCAATCCGAGGTTGATCTCCTTTATCCCCTGAGAGCTGCCAGAAGTAATTCCTGAGCACAAAGCCAGGGGTAACCCTTGCACATGGCTGTGTATGCACCCCCAAAAGGAATGAAATGCATATACATATATATATAAGAATATATTTTGAGCAGTGAAATAAAAATTGTTATTTCAAAATATGAATTTTGATGACTTCAAATATGAGTTTAAAACGAGTTAAATGCGCTTATTTGCATTTTGTGGTGGAGGTTTTGAACCACACCTAGTGCTCAGGATCTATTTCTGGTTCTGTACTCAGATCACTCTTGGCATGGCTTGGGGTACATATGGGGTGGCAGGGATCAAATCAGGTCGGTTGCATGCAAGGCAACCGCCCTTTCTGCTATACTATATCGCCAGATAATTTATTTGCATTTTAAAACAGCATTGCAACATTCAAGCTTAAGCACTAAAATTATTTTTGTGTGTGAGAAACATGATAGCTTTTATTAAATTAAACTTACTTACATACATGTGGGGGGGAGGAAAAGAATGTATGTTCTAGATCAAGAGAGAACATGGGCAAGCAAAAGGACAGAAAAGTACTTTTCAAGAGAAAGCAAGAGTTTGAAGAGCAAAGAGACATAGAGACAAGCAAGCAATATATGTGTGCAAGGGAGAACATGGGTCTGAGAAGCAAGACTAAAATTCTTGTTAATAATGAAATGTTTTCATTTTTATTTATTCACAGTGACTCAGCAAATAATGCCCTGTCCAATTGACTGGGAGATCGTGAAAGTCAGGAAAATACTTTATATTCTAATACTTTTGAGATCATTTTTTCTGTCTTCTAGGCATATGAACTCAAATTTGCATATTGCTTGGATCCCACCACATACTCCGTCTGCTACATAGTTTCAGTGTGTAAAAGACAAAAATTGATGATTGCTATTTTTAGGGGAAGATTTGAATACACTTGATGGTTCTTAGGATCCTGGCTGAGGAATCATTCCCAGCAATGCTTGGAGGACCCTATGTTCTCTGGGATAGAACCCAAGTTGGTCCCACAAGGCAAATGTCTTACCTGTTGTACTATTCTCCAGCCCTAGAAGTTGCAAAGAAACTTTCAATGAACATTTTCAGTAGAATTTTTGTTTATGTTTGTTTCTATAGTGGCTAGTGTCAATTTGTTGTTGTGCTGAATCTATATAGATTACTTAGACAGTTCTAATTATCTAAGTAATTCAGCCAAGGTCAAAGACAGCGTCACACCTTCACATGCTATATGTGTATAAGCCTCCTTGAAAGTACCCTCAGAGTTCTAACGCCATCACAGTATCAAAGTGATTCCCATTATTTTATTCATCCTACCTCTCTTCCTTTATTTTTTTCTTTTTGTTTGTTTGTTTTATTTTGTTTTGTTTTTGTTTCCTGGGTCATACTCAGCAGTGCTCAGGGGTTACTCCTGGCTGGCTTGGGAACCATATAGGATACCAGGGATCAAACCCCAGCCAGCTGCATTCAAGAAAAACCCGTTAACTGCTGTGCTCTGGCCCCATCCTTCTTCCCTTTTTCCACTGGTAACCACTGCAATTATCAGAGTCTAAGAGGTTTTTGAGTTGAGTTTTGCCAGTTTTTTAACTTTGGTTATTTGTATTCAACGGATGAATAAAATTATCTGCTAATTACTTTTTCCTTCCTAACTTATTTTACTGATAGACAACCTCAAATTCGATCCATGTGGTTGCAAAAGATCATGATTTTGTTTTAATTTATTCTTCAGATAAGTGTCTCAGAGAATTATTTGTGGATCATAAAGTATTTCCTTTATTGTGTCTTGATTTGTTTTTGTTGTGACAGTCTCACCCCAGCCCTTCTCCCTTACATACAAGGTTTCAAAAACAAAGCAAGCTTCCCCACTGGAGCTGCAGACCTCCTACTCAAAAGGCAAAGTAAATACCCAAAATCTGGCTAAATCTGTTTCTCAGAAATCAATATTAATCCAATAAAGAAAACTTAACAATGATCTTCAAATAGAAATTATGATGAAAATCAGCAAGATTCCTCAAGAGCACACATGAAGACAGAATGAAAACAAATGAAATAAAAATATAAGATCAAAAAAAGTTTTTCACCAGAGTTTGAAGCTATTTAAAAAAACATCCAGAGATAGGAGGCATCTCTGTGATGAGGAACACAAGTCATGTCTGCAAACTATTCTGGTGGCTCCCCAAACACCTCCTTGTATGCACTGTCTGCTTCATGAATGAGAATGTTGCTTGCTCTGATCCAGCACTACTTCTGTACTACATGTAAAAAGGTAGTGCCTGGCTTCTATTGTGTTTCACATATGTCCAAAACAAGCTGAACACTGACTTCATTTGATCACTCACTAATTCTTACTGGGAGGAAGAAGGCCCAAGCAGAGCTGAGAAGACCTGGGTCCATTCTAGAGACACGAGATCTGAGCCGAGCACTCAGAACTAGGTCCAGTGGTGCTGGAGACTGCCAGGATCACCCCACCAAGGTGCATGAATTTGTTGTTGCTTTTCTAACTAACATTTTAACCAATTTCTTAACATTCAATTCTTCAGGTAAAAATCATATTGTAGGGGCTGGAGAGAGAGCATGGAGGTAAGGTATTTATTTGCCTTGCATGCAGAAGGACGGTGGTTCGAATCCTAGCATCCCATATGGTCCCCCAAGCCTGCTGAGGGAGATTTCTGAGTGTAGAGCCAGGAGTAGCCCCTGAGCACTGCTGAGTGTGACCCCCCCAAAAAAATCATATTGTAAAATAAAAACGTCCATAAATTGTGTGTGTTATTATGGATATTGCAGTCTGTTTAAACGATTCCAAGATCCGAGGTATTTGAGATGTTGATTTACTACTCAACTATTTATCTAGAAGTTACGTTTAATTTTCGCATATTACGCATAGTATACATGTCAAAATTGTAAAAATATTAAATTACTCTGGCGGTGGGAATGGCCCTGATTCATTGTTACTATGTACCTTAAATACTACTGTGAAAGATTTTTTATTCACTCTTTAGTCACAATAAAAATTATATTTAAAATATTAAATTATAAAAATGTTTATAAGGTCATATTCACTAAAACATGAGGTCATTTTGAATTTCTGTTTGCATGTTAGAAAAGCCTAACGGAATGATATGTGTGTAGCTTTCCTAGATGACCGATAGATGGCGTGTGTGTCGATGCTGGGAGGTTGCCTCCTGGACAAGTTCTGGGTGAGGGAACACAAATGGTGAAAAACAAAGTCAGTGAGGAGGCAGGAGGGTTTCATTCAGGACCACTGTCTCAAGATCCCCTCAATATTCTTTTCATCTTCTATGTGAATATAATGCAAAACAACCAGAAAAACAAAATAGGACCTGGCATAAAGCTAAAGGAAGCAAAGAATTGTAAGATACAGATGCACTCTGCGTGCAGTCGCCTCACAGGGACCATCTGCTGCTCTGCGTCAGACAATGCATGTCCTGACCTGTTCAGTGATGGTCTAAAAACTAAAAACCTTTAAAGAGCTAGTTTCTAAAACGTAGCTATGCAGTCAGAACTCAGTTTTATTTGAGAATGACTCCACACATACATGTTTGTTTGTTTGTTTGTTTTTTGTGGCCCAAACTTAGCAGTGCTTATGACTTATTCCTGGCCCTGTACTCAGAAATAACTCCTGGCTGTGCTCAGGACCATGTGAAGTGCTAGTGATCAAATTTAGGTAAACAAACTGCAAGGCTAGTACCCTTCAAGCTGTACTATAACTCTGGCTGTGTTAAATTTAAGGCTAAGGAGTAAAAAGGGTCCAACAATAATATACTCACTCCATAAATACAGGTTAAAATGTGATGGTCAAAAATGAATATTCATAGAGCAATATTTAGTGGGATTTTCCATCAGATATATCAGAAACAATGTCTCCTCAATCAAGAAGAAACCAGAAAGTTTCTTGATAGGGGTCAGAGTGATAGTACAAAAATTGGGTATGTGCCTTGTACTAAACTAACCCAGTTGGATTCCTATATAGTCCCCTGAGCCCACTTGGGTTCTGAACATAGAGTCAGGAGTAAACCCTGAGCATTACCAGGTGTGGTCCCCAAACCAAAACAAACAAACTAAAAAGAAGCCTGTGCACAACAGGAGCTTACACAAAGGCAAGGATCAGAAATGTATGACTAAAATAAATACAATTCAAGTGGTATTGGCATTGAAAAATTCTAATGACCCCAGCAAGCATTGTCCTTCCGACTTATAAAGCTTCGGTAACTTTCCTTGTGGTCAAGAAGTTTTATTCTGCCATTTTACAAGAGAAGTGGGTCCAAGGCTCTAGCTAATATTTCCCCCTATACTAAAGTGGGGTCCATGTACTTACACAGCATGAATCACTGAGGTTTGGAACAACTCTTTGGTAAGGAATGTTTTTCTGTGATTGCCAGAAACTGTCTAATAGTGTCTAGAAGGTATAATAAGAAAGAAGAATAATAGCAGAAAGTGACTGAGTTTCTGCTCTGCACCGACTCTGACCTAGAATAGGTATAATGTTCTCAGAACCACTTAGAAACCACAGGAAAAAGGTGAGCCAAGTTGAACTCAGCTCTGAGCTTCTCAGCCTTGGGAAATTTCTCAAGTTCTGAGAACTTGCCCACCTTCACATCTGTCATCATGGATTAATATCTATCTTATTTATGAAATGAGCTAAGCTTTTACGGGCAATGCATTACTCTCAGTGATGATCATTACATGAAATCATCTGGAAGTAAGTCACTTAATTGTAAAAAGAAATGTTTTCAGGACTTCTAAATACAGAAACCTGACCTCGACAATCATGATTGTGAAGAGCTTTTACTGGGCCCACAAAGAAAGACTTTGGGGTTAGACAACTTAGTATGTCCGGATCCTGTAGTTGGTCTTATGCTTCATGGAAGGTCTCCCTGTTTTTAAGACAAAGATTTTCCTTTCTATAGCCCCCATATTTTTCTGCAACTAGGCAAAAATAACAAACAAACAAACAAACAAACAAAAAACCCTGCTACACATACACACCTTTTTTTAACTGTATTTTTTATCTCTTATCTTTTAAATTGGGGCTCCCTCCTTTTCATAGAACTTTGGGACACAGATTATTTTACCACATATTCCTGAAATTTTCTATAAAATAGGAAGAAAGGAATAAATAAATAAATAAATAAATAAATAAATAAATAAAAATAGGAAGAAAGGAATAAATAAAGTCTGGGAGCCAAGTGGTCTCAAATGCATTGGCAGGGAACTAAATAAGGACAGAACTCCATATCTAAGCCAAAATCAATGATAATAGAATGAAGGAACCTAAACTTTAACCATCCAAACTTAAAGGGACCTGCTGTACTGGCAGACCGGGGGGCAAAAAGTGGTTTGATAGGTTCATTGGTGGAGGGAGGTTAACACTGGTGGTGTATATCTGAAATTCAACTATGAAGGACTCTGTAGATCATAATTATTTTAGTAAAATAAAATACATAAATAATAAATGTGTTGTCTTCATCATAAAAGAGGTTTTTTCTCCAATACAGCATCCATGGTATGTAATTTTGTTCTCTGCCATGTCTTTCTTGCTAGTGTCTCATACTAGAATGGCAAAGTGGGTGTATAGAAGCTTACATCTTCCCTCTTTCAAAATCATAGAAATCAATTTAGCAAGCATCTACTTGTCCATTAAATGCCCAGGATCCAATTTCCTAGGTGGGTGGAGAGACAAGCACAGGCCACGGACATTTTGGAGTTAGGAGAGAAATTGGTGTTGGTTGGATGGAATAAGGAACTGAAAAAGTGATTTTCAACATGCATGGGAGGGAGTAAATCACAAAACCTGGGCAAATTCTATATTCCCAGATGAGCTTGTCACTAAGAGAGCTTAACTTCCACATTCTTGGTTCTTGTAAATTTGTTCTAGGTCACTTTTCACTTCTAACAATATTCTTTTGGGCCTGTTTTCTCCAATGTGGTGTGGGGAGTTTCTTGACAGAGGCTCTCAGGCTGAGCTGAGACAATGGCGAGGGTATTTCACAATACCATCCACACCCTGAAAAAATGTCTTTGGTGATCCTAAAGGCAGTGACAGTGAGAGCATCAAGGAAAAGGTTTGATTAAAATTATAATTTAGGAAACAGAGTTATGATAATATTCAATTTCTGGTATTGATGCACATAGTTCATACCCACTCCTGTCACCGAAGTGCCCAGGACCCTCCACCACTGTCCCTGTGTCACTGTTGACCTGCTTTTGCTTCTGCCCACCTACCCTCTCATTATCTGTTAATTGAAAATTATGGTTGGCAACTCCACCCATTGATCCAACAGACCGTCCATCTAAATTCCTCTCCTGTTAAACTCCCATTTAACTTCATCATCCTCCTGCACCACAACCTGACACTCTTGAGTTTTTTTTTTATCCAATCTCCTAGAGAACTATCAATTAATATTGTTTACACACTTGATTTGTTCAAGAGGGAAGTTTTTTAAGGCCCCAGGCATGTCCTGGAGCATCAGAGTAAAAGTCTGTGTTCTTGTCATTCTGGTTGCTCCCATACCATTCTAGCCTTCCTGAGTGCAGTGAAGAAAGGCCTTTCCCCATCTTTCTTCTTCCCTCACTGGGAGAAGCTGTCTTTGCAACAGTCTGTATGAGGCTGAGTCAGGACAGTTCCCTGGATCACTGCCATCCCGCTGGCACATGGCAGACTTCCAGAGTCTCCTCCTGCTCTTTCCCGGCTGATGTCTGGGCCATGCCATCTGCGGTGGCTTAGTGATCTTCTGACTCCCTCATTCATTCATCAAACAGTAAATGAGGCTGCTAGGGCCCAGGTGCTACAGACTCTGCACTGACTTCCCGTGAAAGGCTGTTTACAATAAGACAATGTCATCAAAACTGCATTTATTCATTGGACGGAAGCGAAATAGAATGGTTGATGTAGAAAATCACAGCAGGAAAAGCTTAAGATTCAGTTGACAATGCAGTCTCCACTAAGCATTATTGTGCTGAAGCCACTTCTCCTAAGGATAGTTGTTCAGCAGGGACATTGATAATTTATAGAAACTGAAGGCCATTACCTGGTGATTAGATTGTTAGATCAAGCTCTGTCTTAGTTCATTTTCTACTAGGTTCATTCCCTATGATTACACCATTGTTCTATTACTGCTTTATAATGTTTTGAGGCATTTTATTTAAGAACATAAGGCAAAATACCGAACATATAGTTAAAGGATCAACTAAATAATCTAAAATAAAATACCTTAATAATATAGACATTTAATTTAATTTTAATTATATTTTAGACATCAAGGTAATTTACCTCAATAATATAGACACTTTACAGTAGGAACACAAATTGCTAGTCAATCACTAACATCATTAGAAAATTGGCTTAATGCTTGCATTGTGATTTATTTTTGTTTTGTTTTGTTTTGTTTTAGGGCCACACCAGCAGTGCTCAGGCGTTACACCTGGCTTTGTCCTCAGAAAACATTTCCAAAAGGGCTCAGGGGACTATTAGGGGCACTGGGAACAAACCTATGTTGGTCACATTCAAAGCACTCTACCCTCTGTAATATCTATCACTCAGGCCCATGAGCTTTATTTTTGTGCACAGAATCTATAGTAGGAAGGGGTATAAATGTGTCCACAGGTCACAGAGATGAACACAGTAGAGCAACACTGAGAAACTAAGAACAGAAATGTTAAGATTTTGGTAGGACTGTCTACACATAATGGTCTTGTTCTCTTCAAATGGAGAGTATTTTTTTCCAGAGTGCATTAAGATTTTCTTAAAAGATCTTTTATATGCTGATTTATAAACTATGCCAACAGCAAATGGACTGCTCCACTAGCAGGAACTTCATCAAAAAAATTGGAATTCTTTTGCAAATTATGGCTCTAGTCTCTCTGGGCAACAGATCAAAACAGAAGCTGGCAAGGCAACTTTCTGTGATCCCTGGCCTCTCTCCTTCTGCCACAGGCAGATGATTCACTTAAGCAGCTCCTCCCCTTTGGAACTACTAAGCAGAGAGGGGATTTGAAGCTACAGTAGCATAGCACATTGTGTTTTATTTTTCTGTCATAAAAACTTTAAACATACCCTCATAGTCTCATTGGTATTTGCAAAGTGCCATCTCAGAGTAAAGGGGACCTGAGTTTCATATTCTGTGCTCCTGACAGCTCAATTTTGACCTTATCTTGTCAATCTAGAAACCAAGTCCTTGCTAATTTTCTGTCCCTTTCATAGTGGTGTCCAAGTGCTATGTGTTATAAGGTGAACATTCCCAGCATCCCAGCACCACAGCATCCCTTCAATATGCATGATCAGACTTTACCAGTTATTGTATGGTCCCCTTTAAGTTAGAGAACAGTGGGAGGGGTTGTTTATTTCATATCAAAATATTGTTTAATTTGGGACAAATTTTTAAGTTAAAATAAAAACATTTTAGATTTTTCATAACTGTCTGTATATGTGTGTATAAGTTCATTTGTTGATAGTATTCTTATCACCTAGGCCAGTGGTCGGCCACATGTGGCTCTTTATACTTTTAATTTGGCTCTTCTGTGTGCTGGGCAGCTGCCCAGGAGTCAGGACTCTGCTCCTAGCCTCTGTCAATGCTCGCCCTGTGTGCAGCCCCTGCGGCCTGTTCCAAGAGTGTAAGATGATACCCAGTATCAACCCTAAACAAAGGTGTTCCCCCAATGTCATCCTTTCTTAAACCTCTTCCTTTGATATGTAAAAGTCCACTGAATATGTACTTTTGTCTCTCTCTTTACCTGAAGCCTCCTGGTATTGGAAATTGGTTTTAATAAAGAAAGAGGTGTTCAAGCTTTTCGGGCTCAAGGCAGAGAGTACAAGGTAAAAGGTCATGGACTCCATGATCATCCTTTCCAGGCTAGCTTGGTTTATTATTTCTTTCCTGCTACCCTGCTTCTTCAGACCAGGTTGGGTGGGGTTTAGAAATACCGTGCCTGGAGTGATCTTAAAACACTTATTTTATTTTGCACAAGAGTGGCCATCTTCCATGAAGGGATTCTCAACCCAGAGTTTTCTTTTCCGTGGATTTTCATGTTCAGAGTACTCATGATTAAAGTTGTGAACTAATGCCCTTAAATGCTGTTTTTCATATTGATTATGACTTTCTGCATAATATAAGTGCCAATCAGAAATGTTTTGCAAGAGTGGAAACATTTCAATATCTCCTTCTCAGACACAGCTATCTCAGAATCAGATTCTTCTTTGAACACATCCATCTTATGTCTCACTGCAAAAACTATGTGTGAAACTCCCCTGCAGAGAAATATTAAATTCATAGAGAAAATGAACAATGTCTTCCAAATACACAAGCTTAGCTATCCATTCCTTGTCCAACTGGGGCTGTGCAAAGTCAGAGTTCTGCTCTCACAGGAACTGCACAACTTCTTCCCTCTTGCCAACAAGGTGAGAGAGCACCCTTCCCCTGAACAGCCATTTTACTTCTTCATGGAGAAGATGCTAGTAGTTGGCATCCATACTCTCACCCAGTCTGGTGAATAGCCTGGATTTGATCACAATTGTGAATTTCACAAATTATCTTTACTGTGTCATCTGTCACAGAGTTTAGTTCAGCAGGGAGATTTTTGAATCCAGTCTATCATACAATGAGTGGATACAATGTACGGGTGTGCAACTTCTGTTTCTTGTGACTACACAAAAACACTGAGCCACGCACAGTGCATCATCTGTACATACATCAACACATCAGATTATTATTCTGAGTGAAATGAGTCAGAAGAAGAGGTATAGACAGAATAATCATTTGTGGCATATAAGAATAATAAATGGCAATATGGTAATAATATCTAGAGAAAATAGGGATGAGGGACAGGAGGACTAGTTCATGATAGGAAGCTTGCCATAAAAAGTGGTGAATTCAGTTAGAATAGAGAAAGGTACATTATGACACTGATAGTTGGAACATATCACTCTGGATAAGAACTGAATGCTGAAAATGGATAAGTGACATGCATGGTAGCCTATAATTAACAATATTGCAAACCACGGTGTCTTAAAGGAAATTTTGCAAACCTCAGTGTCATAAAGGAAAAGAGAGATGGAGAGAACAAAGCAAAAATGCCTGCCCCTGACATAGACAGAGGAGGGTGAAGGGGAAGGAAACAAGGGACATTGGTGGTGGGGAAAGTGCACTGGTGAAGGGTGGTGTACATTTTATGATTGAAACACAAATATGAATAATTTTGTAACAAATATGCTTAAATAAAAAATATTTAAAAAATGTTTCAGGCACTCTATCATAATTCCTTTATAATACATCATAAGCCTTTAACAAAGTGTCGTTTTTGTTTTTGTGTGTATTTTAGTTTGGTTTCTTGCAGCACACACACTAAAGTGTCAATAGATTTTTTTCCTTTCAGTGAAACACTACTTTTCTCTGGAACACTGTCCTTGCTTTTAAAGATTGTTAAAAGGTTTTTCTCTTTTACCTGTTTCATCTCCATATTGTAGGGTTTCAAATTTTCAGCTCATTTTGGTTATCACGAGAAATGTTTTGAAACATTTTGCTTACTTATTATCAGGAATCAAAGCATTTTTCTATGAGAAGGGTGTTCACTATCCAGAATTAAACGATCAGTGGATTCAAAAACTGTATTTCATGGTGGATGTTACTTCACATCTAAATCAGCTTAATCATAAACTACAGGGGAAAGGAAACACAATTTTTTTCAATGTTAGAAGAAGTTATTTCGTTTGAAAACAAATTATCTGTTTTTTGCTCAAGATTTTGACAGAGAAACTTTGATTCACCTTCAAGCCTGTTGAAACATTGCCAAGAAAATAATTCTGATATTGACACTACCTATTTTAAAACAGCACTTTTAAATATGAGAGAAGCTTTTCTCAAGAGGTTTCAGGATTTCAGAAACAGCAAAGCGATGTTGGCCTTTTTTATAAAAAAAAAAAAAAAAAACTCTGGATGCCACTGTAACAAAATTAAATTTTTCTCCCTTTAATATCAACATTGGCAACTTTGAAATGCAATTTCTGTATTTAAAAACAAAGAACTGTGGAGCTCAAAATTTGAATTAGCTTGTGCTAATTTAGAAAGATTGGAGAAACACAAATGTGAACTTAGTTCACAGCACAAGTGGTCTGCTTTGAAAGACCTGGAGAAGGATTATATGTTGATTTTTAACACCTGGAATAGTATTCCTGACTCATATAATCAACTGAAAAAGCTAGTGTTTGCTGTTCTTTCCTTGTTCAAGTCTACATATTTATGCGAACAATCATTTTCAAGCATGAATCTTATCAAGAGTAAATTGAGAAATTGTCTCATCGATGAGAACCTGGAATCGTGCCTAAAATTAAAAACAATATACAAACCTGACTTACTCAAACTAGCCAAGGAAATGCAAGGCCAATGTTCACATTAGTATTTGTGACTTTGTCAGTCATTGTCAGGATGTAATTTTCTCTACATTGTAAGGCAAATTTTATGAAATTTAATGATAAATAATATCGTTCTAAAGTTTTGTTTTATTAGTTGTGTTATTTGTATCCTCCAGACCTATGTGGATACTTTCATGCAGAATATTCTCAATAAAAACTTATTAAAACTAAAAACAGTGTACCATCCTATGTATTTTCGGTCTTAAAAATGTGGCTCTCAGGGCCAGAGAGATACTATGGAGGTAAGGCGTTTGCCTCTCATGCAGAAGGTCGATGGTTCAAATCCTGGCATCCCATATGGTCCCCTGAGCCTGCTAGGAGTGATTTCTGAGCATAGAGCCAGGAGTAAACCCTGAGCACTGCCAACCACTCCCTCCCCCCCCCCAAAAAAAAATGTGGCTCTCAAAATAAATTTCAATCGTGGTTTTGGCGAGATTTGGCTCAGTTGAAAAACAAGGTTGCCGACCACTGACCTAGGCCATCTACAATATGGAACACTGAATATAATACCAAGTACATTCTGATGTTTTAAAGTAGGAGTCAAACTATTTCTGTAAGGGATCATATACTAAATATTTAAGCTTTGTGTGCTAGATGGTTTCTATTGAAATCATTCAACTTTACTATGCAGTGAAAAAGCAGCCACAAATATAAAGGAGTGGGTATGGCCTGATTCCAATGATATTAATAAGCACTGAAAATTAAACCTTATAGAATATTTGGATGTTGCAAAGTATTATTCCTTTAATTTTCCTTTGCCTGTCCTTTGAAAATCTCAAATCTCTTCCTGTAGGACTCGCAATATCAAGGATCTTGCCAGATCTGTTCCTAGGCTGTTATAACAGCCTCTGGTGGACAGTTTTGGCATCAGGCTATAAATATAATCTCTCTACAGTTTTAAAGTTGTGATATATTAAAGTTGTAAAAGTAAATTTCTTAATAGCTGCCCTAGTTAAATAAAAAAAAAAAAGCTAAGTACTATCTCTTTAAAGAGAAAAACGTTTCAGAAACAGTTTTTGTAGAACTGAGGAATCATTGACATGCCAATAGGGGGTGTGATTGCAGGCAAAGAACTGATAGCCACAAAACCCTGAGCTTCCAGAACCCACTCTTGTTCTGGTCCTTTTCCTAAACCTGAGCTGACAGTGCTTCAGCTTCAGCATATGTCAGACAGAAGGAAAAGAAATAGAAAAATGGGAGAAAGCTCAGACCAGCTCCAGGGTCATCCTATAGTGTCGCCTCAAATAGGCTTTACTTGGTTACCTTGGATGCCTTGGCATGATATCCTGTTTAAATGCCAAACATTATGCATGAAGAAAGAGAAAGAGAGCCAAGAATTGCTTTTGCCATTACCTTTCTCTCCTGTGTTTTCTGGGGGTGCCATAACAGCACTGCAGACTGATTTCAAGAGACTATCCCTTTATCTAGAAGCCAGAGATTCAACATAGGCATATAGAGGGCTTCCTTTTGAGAACTTTGAGGACAGTTTTCTGGAGACCACTGGCTTACTAGAAACACCTGGGTTTGTAGGTTCATGTCAGCTCATATAGGGTTCTCTTTCTGTGTGCTTTATTGTCCATATTTTTCCTTTTTAAAAATTTAAAGAAAATGCATCACATAGTTGATCATAATACATGTTTCCAGATAAGTGAAACCAAAGTTATTAAAATAAATAAATAAAAAGGAAGAGAAGAAAGTTAAAAAAATAAAAGGACAGTAGTCAGCACATTTGTGAAAATCATTGTATCTTCAATGAAGTCATTAATAAATGGCTGGTTTAATAAGCTCTTGCTGTTAGCTGTGCAATCTGTTAAATTGTTGTGTTCCTATAGGGATGAGAGCATTAACAAATGAAGTTGTACAGAGATTCAAAGCACTATTACTGATACAACTTTTAGGGGTGTATATTCAGCTGTAAGATTTCCTGGGAGAAGGAGGAATTGTGGGGAAGTGGTTGCCCGCATTTTCTCCAAAAAGCCCTCCTGATTTAGCCAAAAAATAAAAAACAAAAACAAACAAAAAACCTGACATAGTTTAAGCTTTGTCAGATTGGTGTCCCTAAAGGGAATTGTAGAGGGTCAGTGATGGATGCAGCAAGCATGACTTTAGCTGGATGGGGGCTTGGCTTGCCTTTTCCACCCAAAATGATCAGTTTTCTGCCTAGTGGGCCTGTTCACCCATGATCTTTCATGACTTGGTTTCCATGTCATTTAAGAAAAAAGTGAGTCTATGAAGCTGACCCAGTTTGAATATGGCAATTGTGTTTGTGGGCATGGTTACAGATGCCAGGCTCCTAAAACAAGGAAGATTCTGGGGGAGGGTGCTTGCGCTAGCTCCTAAAAGCCCTGATGATGTCAGCCAAGAAAAACCAACGTACCTGAAATTTGGTCAGATTGCTGTCCTCGAAGGGAATTGTAGAGGGTCAGTGATGAGGCAGGGCCATCAGGAAAACTGTCAGTGTGGGTGATGGAGTCTGCAGGTATGGCTTCAGTAGGTCAGAGGTTTTGCCTGCCCTCTTCTCCCAAGGTGGCCAGCTTTCAGCTTCATGGACTGGTGTGCCCATAATCTTATTTGGGGGGGTTGGGCCATACCCAACAGTGCTCAGGGGTTACTCCTGGCTTTGCACTAAGAAATCACTTCTGGCAAGCTCAGGGAACATATGGGATGCTAGGTAATGAACCCGGGTTGGCTGTGTGCAAGGCAAACACCTGCCTGTTGTGTTATCATTCTTCACACACTCATGATCTTTCATGACTCAGTTTACATCTCATTCAAGAAAAGAGTGAGTCTATGGAGCTGTCCCAGTTTGAACATCAATATTTATTTTTGTTTTTTTTGGTCACACTTGGCAGTGCTCAGGAAGTATTCCTGATTCTGTGCTCAGAAATCACTCCTGGCAGGCTCTGGGAACCATATGGGATGCTGGGATTCGAACCACCATCCTTCTGCATGCAAGGCAAATGCCTTACCTCCATGCTATCTCTAGTTTATAAGAAAACTAGTCATATTGATGTAGGGCTCTATGCTATTTCAGTATCTCATCCTAAAAGAAATAATTTTTCCTGCAACAACTCTGCTTCCAAGTACATTAAATTCACAGGAACTGGGTATTAGGATTTAACAAATCAGGGAGAGGGCACAATGAAACCCATTGCATGTTGCTTTTTTCTATTCTTCTTGAACATTAAATTAAGCAGAAACTTTTTTTTTTCTGTTTGGGGAATGTGTCTTGTTTTGGAATTATAATTGTTGGTGCTCAGGGTTTACTCCAGGCTCTGTGTTAAAATATCACTCCTGGTGAGGTTGAGGGTACCATTTGGGATAAAAGGGGTCCAACCCAGGTCAGCTGCACAAAAGGCAAGTGCATTCCATATTAACCTCTCAGCCCTGAGCAAGAACATTTTAGACAGTAAGCTTGGTGTCCAGCACTTACCATTTGTGAGGCACCATGCAGGGCACTGAACCAAATCACAGGACAGACATGTGTCTTCCCAGTAGGGCAGAGACCAAAGTTCACAACATTAATTGGGAAATAAAGATAAATACTCTGACATTGTGGAGAGTGGGGGTTGCATGAACTGGGACGTAGAGCTGTCATCTGAGAGTCATAGAAGGGATTGTAATGTGGGTCTGACAAAGAAAATAGGTGAGAGTATTGCAGACAGAAAGAAGAGCACAAGATTATTGGAGGACTAAAGTACATAAGGGGTTAGCTTTGATCTCAAGCTGGTGGCAGGTAGAGACCAGAGAGCAGACAGAAATATACTGAGTGAAGCAAAAGAGATCTAAGCATGTCTTCCAGAGAGGGATAACTTCAAAGGCAACCTGGCTGTTTGTGGAATCAATGGAGGATCCATAAAAGGGCTGGCCTAGAGGTCAAAGAATAGCATGAGTATTCCAAAAGGAGCATCAGGGACCTGACTATAGTCTGAGTACAAGGGCTGGAGAGAAGGAGAGGAACAGGATAATGGGAGAGAAAAGAGTTGAAGGGAAGAGGAACATGACCAATCCTGAGGACTTTGGGAGCCCTTGACAGCAAGCCTGGTTTCACTGAGGCAAAATGGATTAAGAGAGGCTGGTGGGAAGGGTTAAAAAGTAAGATCTTTTCATATTCTCAGGTAAAAAACAAAGCAACTACTGTTTATTTTTTGGCTCAACAATGGAAAGTCAAGTTTTTTTATTAGACTTTTCTAAGAGTAAATGTTTGCATAACTATATATTCTATATTTTATAAAAATTATAGCATTGGGCTGAGAAGTAGCTTGAAGTGCAAATGTTCAAAGTCTTGATGAAAGCATGCAGGATTTCTGATCTTTACCCCTGATACCACACACCTCTGCTTGCCAATGCAAACTCTGAACACTATGCCAGAAACTCACCCTGTGTATCACTGGCTATGACCCCAAAGCAAACAAAAACCTTAATGAATTAATTGAAGACATTCAGCACTAATAAGCAACATTCTACCTGAAAGAACATTGAGAGATACTAAGAATCATAGATGTCTTAACTCCTTTCTCTTATAGGCATTGTATGCTTAGAGTACTGTTTTTTCTGCAACACCCAGCAATCTCCTCCACCCCAAAACACTTCTTTTTGGAAAAGAAGCTATTTGTTGAAGTGTCACAATACATAGGGAAAAGTGTAGGAACCCCAAGTGTGTAGGATACAGGAACACCAAGCATTTTTTCCTATGTGACCATCACATGGATCAAAAAGTTTGGAGAGATAGTAGAGTTAAGGCAGACAACCTAGGTCAATCCCCAGCACTTGTATTGGTCACATCACTGATTTTCTTTCAACCAGGCCTGACTCTGACTAGATTTTTTTTCTTATTTTTTGTCATTTTGGTCATAAAGTGGTCTTTCCGTGAAATTTGATTAATTTCATGATGAAGTTGATAAAGTTGAAATTTGAATATATCAGTCTGTTGTGGTTTCCTGGGTTTTATTTAAAGAATAATTTGATAGGAACTTTTAAAAAAATTGTTTTAGATCAGACTTTAACACCAAATCCAAAGTCAACGACAACAAACTGTACAAGTGAGGTACAATTACACTAGCATTACAGGAGGCAAAGGAGCGAGATATGGGATACATGCTGGGAACAAGGGTGGAGGGAAGACAACACTGGTGGTGGGAATGCCCCTCATTCATTGTCACTATGTGCCTTGAATATTACTGTGAAAGATTTGTAATTCACTTTAACCACAATAAAAATTAAAAAGTGATAAAATATAAGATATAAGGTTATAAAAATAAAAAATAAACAATTCATTTTATATGATATTAAGACTGTGAAATAGTTTTTGAATGTCTTCCCACTTTAAAATTTGCTTATGGGTATCCAGAGTGAAAGTACAGTGGTAGGTAGGACACTTGCCTTGCACATAGCCCAACCTCTGTTCAATACCCGGCACTCTATATGAACCATTAGGAGTAATTTCTGAGTACAGAACCAGGAGTAATACCTGAGCATTTCCTGGTGTTCCCCCACCCAAAAAATTGCCTTAGGTGGCTGAAGAGAGAGATGGTGTTTTGCATGAAGAAAGCCTATTTGATTTTTGATAGAACCTGATGGACCTGTTAGGATTCCTGATAGGATACCTGATGGACTCACTCCTAACCACTGAATTGGGAATAGCTCTTGAGCACTGCCAGGTGTGACCCAAAACTGAGGAACAAAATTTGTATTTTTACCCTCTAAATGATGTCTTGTATTAAGAGAAGTTTTTTTTTTTTATAATTTTTATTTTGATCATAGTGGCTTACGTATTGTTGACAATAATATTTTAGGTACATATTAACATAACATCAGGGGGATTCCCATCACCGAATTATCCTCCCTACACCTCCGTTCCTATCTCACCTCCCATATCCTCCTCCCTCACCCCCGTGGCTGCTAGAATACATGGCCCCGAAGTGCCATCTTAGTTTGTCCACCCTTTGTATCCAAGAACGCCTGTGTCTGGACCGGTGTGTGGGTCCGGGGTGCCCGCAGGGAGTGCCCTGGGTGTTTGCTTCCCCACTGGTTCCGGGCCAGCGTGAGGGTCCGGGCCCGTGGTTCCGGCAAGAGAAGTTTTTTTTTTAAATAAAATATTTAAGCACCATGATTACACGCATGATTGTAGTTGGGTTTCAGTCATAAACAGAACACCCCCTTTCACCAGTGCAACATTCCTACCACCAATGCTCCCCCTCCCTCCTTCCCAACCCCTCCCTGTATTCAAGACAGGCATTCTACTTCTCTCACTCATCTAGATTGTCATGATAGTGTTAATGTAGTTATTTCCCTAACTGCACTCACCACTCTTTGTGGTGAGCTTCATGTTGTGAGCTGGTCCTTCTGACCTTCATCTCTATTGTCTCTGGGCATTATTACAATAATGTCCTTAATTTTTCTTAAAACCCATAGATGAGTGAGCCTATTCTGTGTTTATCTTTCTTCCTCTGACGTATTTCACTCAACGTACATTCATGTATAGAAGTTTCTAAGTTCGGGGCCGGAGAGATAGCATGGAGGTAAGGTGTTTGCCTTTCATGTAGAAGAATGGTGGTTCGAATCCTGGCATCCCATATGGTCCCCTGTGCCTGCCAGGGGTGATTTCTGAGCCTAGAGCCAGGAGTGACCCCGAAGCACTGCCGGGTGTGTCCCAAAAACAAACAAACAAAAAGTTTCTAAGTTCAATTAAGTAAAAGTTATTCTTTTTGTTTTCTTATGTCTGTATTGTCTGTGTCCGAATCAAAAAAATCTTTTTGTTACATAAATTCTTCTATATTATTTCCTAGAAGTTTTGTGGTTTTGACTTTAGCTGTTTTCCCTTTAGCTATGTTTTTCCTTTTATATATGGAAAGAAATAAGACTAATTCTCCATTTCTTTGCATATAATATTCCCAGGACCAAGAAGCACCTGTAAAAGGCCTTTCCCTCCCTGCTCTGTGTTGTTCCTCTTGCCAGAATGTCTCCATTTTGCTTGTTTCATATGCACCCTCTACTATTTTACTGAACTCTATGTTGATCTTTTATCAGTATCACAGCACTCTGAAATATATGATTACTGTAACTTAATTATATTTTTACCCTCCTGGCAGTGCTCAGGGAAACATTTTGCTGTGCCTAGGTATCAAACCCTGGGATCAAGCCCAGGTCAGTTATATGCAAGGCAAGCACTGTTGAAACACCCTTTTTTTTTTTTTACCCAAAACAAAGGCTTCCTCTTTCCTTTTCATCCATCCTTTTGATATTTAAAAAAGTCCACATAGACTAAATTAGCCTGATAGGTACATTTGTCTTTCACTGGTCCCTCTCCCTCCCACTTGAGCTTTGAATTAGTGAATAAAGAGAGGTTTTGGTTGGAGGACTAGGAGACCATGAGGCTAGAAGCCACTCACCTTCTTGCTTTTCTCCCAATTCCTTGTTTTTCTTATGACTGTCTTGGTTTATTAATTCAGGCACCAATCCCAGTAGGATTACAGTGTGTGGGTTTATTTACAAAGCATCCTACCCATTATATTATCACTCTGGTCCCCGTAATTGTGATATTTTTAAGTAATCTATTTGCATGATTACAATTTAAAAACATTTATTTATAATTTCTTTGTGTTCTAGTTTATTAGTACTTTTAGTAAATGTTTTACATGCCCTTAAGAATTTAATGTGCAAATTTTAGTTACTAATTACACTGTGACCTATATAACTATGTGGTCAAAGTTGTATATTTTTAAAAATAAAATTGTTCATAAAAAATTTTGCTTGTGTGTTTTAGATGTTGTTTGCTCAATTAAAGCATGGTGCAAGCAACTTGAATGATGGGACTTTAAAATTTGATTTTATTTCCCCATCTGTGGCCCTTATACCATCTGGATCAAGGACATCAGTAGGTTGAAGATGACATGAAAGGTTCATTTCAAAAATGAAGATTTTGAAAGTTCATTTAGACCTACAGCTAAGTATGGCCTGGAAACCTGCTTTGTAATTTGTTTCTCAGGTGACTATTATTTCTTTTACAGTTTGAGAATGGCTATGAAGGCCTTGAAAAGGGCTATGCAGGATTTACAGTGACTGAATTGAGTAAAGACAGGCAACTCCTCAGTCCAGAGAGGAGTATAGAGTATAGAGCTGAGAGCCACTGATTCCTATATAAGCTCACTCTTGATACACGTCAGTACAATATGAACATATATTTTTACAAGCAAAAACAATTTTATTTTACTTACAATCTTCATAACATTTCTCTTAGCCTTCTCTATCATAGAAGACAGTACATAGTACAAAAAATGTACAATATATTTTCAATAAGTGTTTATGTTTTTGTCTGAAAAAGTTAACAATGGTTAGTAGTAGAAAATTTGGGGATTGTTAAAAAGTTGTTCTTGGATTTTTTTTTTTACTTTCTTTTTTTTTTTCTGTTTTTGGGGCCACACCCAGTGACACTCAGGGGTTATTCCTGGCTTTGTGTTCAGAAATTCCTTCTGGCTTGGGGGACCATATGGGATGCTGGGGGATCTAACTTCAGTCAGTCCTAGGTTAGCACCAGCAAGGCAGAAGCTTTAACACTCGGCACCACTGCTCCAGCCTCTTTCTTTTTTACTTTTCTCTTTCTTTCTTTCTTTTTTTTTTGGGGGGGGGGCACACCTGGCGACACTCAGGGGTTACTCCTAGCTATGCACTCAGAAATCACTCCTGGCTCAGGGAACCATATGGGACTCTGGGGATCAAACCAAGATCTGTCCTGGATTGGTTGCATGCAGGGCAAATACCATACCACTTTACTATTGCTCCGGCCCCATGTTCTTGGATTTTTTTCAAGTATGCATGGAATTATAGAAAGGTCAGCAGCACTAGTATCTGTTTTTGTTTCTCATCCATCTTTTCTTTCATGTTTAATCTTTCGTGTCTGACTTGTGTCCGTTCCCCAGAGTTCCCAATTGGTTTGACCTCTTGACTTCTTGTTCTACTTTTCGTTCTTGTCTCTACATCTGGAGCCCATCTGTTCCAGTCAAGCCGTCTCTGCCTCTCAACTGCAGTTCCTGCAACCTGGTTTCTGATTATGTAGTCACAAGTGACTGAACACCTCCCAGAGCTGGGCAGTAATGCTCAGAACAATAATGTTCAGAGCAGAAATTCACTCAGTATGCTTGGGGACCACACCTCATTTAACACTGAGGTCATCATGATGTCATAGAGACAGTGAAGTCCGGAAATTCAGAAGGAGCACACCTGTCACCTAAGAGTGAATTGGATTTGATGTAGGTAGTATGTAATCCTTTTAGCACCATTACCATAAATAATATTTTAACATCTGTAACAGACATCAGTAACCTGTGCAGTAATTAGTCAGCTGGAATATCAGCATGATGTGAAGGCTCTTTATAAACGAAGAAAAACTAGATTCAGTGTTTGATATGAAGTAAAAGTTGCAATGAACTGTTTTTACACCAGATGGCAGAGTTGATTTTCCTTTCTTATGTATGTGCAGATGGAAGGGAGGTATTGTGAGGGACGTGAGGGGTGTGGAAGTGTTTAAACTGACTTTGCAGAAAGAAATACTTGTTCATTTTATATATGTGATATATATGTACTTATACATATGTATAACCTATTTCAACTCTTCATACAGGGTTGATATAATTTGTTAATACCATTTATGCTTAAATATAACACACTATAAAATTACTTTTTCCTGAACCTATTCTTCGAGCAGTAGAATTCCAGGTGATCTAAAGCATATAATTGCTAGTTCAAACTAGAAAATTAAAATATTTTACTAAAAAAAATAAAGAATAAAATGTGATAATTTTGGTTATTTTATCTTAATATGAATACTTTTTAATTGAATCACCATGAGATACAAAGATCTAAAGTTGTTCATGATTGAATTTCAGTCATACAACATACATCACAATTCCTCAGTGCACATTTCCCTTCAATGATGTCCCCAGTTTCTCTCCTTCCTCACCTCCTGTCTGCCTACCTGTTTCTCTAGTATTCCCCCCCCCCCACCCATTCTCTCTTTTCCTCGCTTGTTCTCCCTTATTTCCATCTTGACACTGATTTGCAGCATTGTTACTAAAGGACTATCATGCATATCACTTTATCTTCTTTCAGCACCCAGTTATTGTCCAGAGTGATCATTCCTAACTATCATTATTATAGTGGTCCCTTGTTTGCCCTAACTGTACTCCCTTTCTTTTTGTGGCAAGCTTCCTACCATGGATTGGTCCTTAAAGCCCTGATATCTCTGTCTGAGGTTTCAGGTCTCTGTTTTCTCTGGATACTATTACCATACTATCTTTTATTTATTTTTTATATCTCACAAATAAGTACAATCATTCTATGTCTATCCCTCTGGCTCATTTCACTCAGCATAAAACTCCATATTCATCTATGTATAAGCAAATTTCATTACTACATCTTTCCTAAAAAACTACCTAGTATTCCGCTGTGTAAATGTGCCACAGTTTCTTTAGCCACTCATCTGTTCTCAGGCACTGGGATGTTTCTAGATTCTAACTATTATGAATAGTGTTCCAAGTGAACATAGTACAGATGCCTTTTCTACATCGTGTTTTTGGGTTCCTCGGGTCTATTCCTAAAAGTGGTATTTCTGGGTCATATGAAAGCTCAATTTCTATTTTTTAGGAATATTCATATTGTTTTCTAAACTGGCTGGACCAGTCTACATTCTTACCAGCAATGAATGGATGTCCCTTTCTCCCCGAATCCATGTCAACACTGGTTGTTCTTGTTCTTTTTGATACATTCCAGTCTCTGTGGTGTGAGATTATCTTATTGCTTCTATGATTTGCAACTGATGATAAATAATGAGTATTTTTATGTACCTTTTAGCTATCTTATTTGTTCTTTGAGGAAATATCTGTCCTTTCTTCCTATTTTGGGACTTAGCAAAAGTAGTCCTCATGAATGCTAGGCAAGCATTCATAAAGAAGGAAAAAGAGTCCACATAAAGAGCTTGATGCACAACTTAAGAAATTGGAAAATAGTATACTGGTCACACAGCTGAAAGCTGGCAATCTCAGGAGTAGAGAGCAAGTCAAGCCCCCGTCCTGACAAAGCCAAGCCATAATCACCCATAATCACCACTTTTCCTACAACCCTGCTTCACCACTCCTCTATGACTCATCAGTCTGAGCAAACTCCAGGTTTGTCAGCATTTGGGCTGATATCACTAGGACATTTTTGAAGTACAGGCACCCTCCACCTTCTCATACTTCCAGACGACCTGGACAACTCAATTTTGTTTAATGTTGTCATCTCTGTAGGAACACACCAATTTAGAAGCCAATGTGTAGCTGAAGTCACTTAATGTTCAGAAACAAAGGAAATAACAGAATAGTCACCTAGCAACAAGAGCTTACTAAACCATCTGACAATGACGTAATGACCTCATGGAGATACAATAATTTTCATAAATTTGCTACAGCTTTACTTTTTTTTTCTCTTCTTTTTTCCTTTCTATTCCTTTTTAAATAATCTTGCTCTCATTTATCTGGAAATCTATTTATTTACTATTTATTTATATAGGTGATAACTTATGTCAACTATGTGATACATGCTCTTTAAATACAATAAATTAAATTAGAAAATGAAAAGAAGTAGCAGAAAGATTAACTAGCAACAAGAGCTTACTAATCCTTGTCACAATGACTTAATGACCTGTATTGAGAGATACAATAATTTTCACAAATTTTGTTATTGCTGTACTCTTTTCTTTATTATTTGTTATTTTTTTAAAATTTTGCTCCCACTTACCTGGAAATAAATGTATGATGGTCAACAATGTCAACTATGTGATACACGGTCTTTAATTAATGTAATTTAAATTTAAAAAACCTAGTAAATAATTAACAAATGGAGCCCAAATAAATCAGGAAGAAGTAATTAATAAAATTTATAGTAGGGGGCATTGGTGGTGGGAAGGTTGCACTGGTGAAGGGGATGTTCTTTTTTTATAACTGAAATCCAACTACAAACATGTTTATAAGCATGGTGCTTAAATATACTATTTTAAAAAATAAAATAAAATAAAATAAAAGAGGGCCGGGAAGGTGGCGCTGGAGATAAGGTGTCTGCCTTGTAAGCGCTACCAAGGAACGGACCGCGGTTCGATCCCCCGGCGTCCCATATGGTCCCCCCAAGCCAGGGGCGATTTCTGAGCACATAGCCAGGAGTAACCCCTGAGCGTCAAACGGGTGTGGCCCAAAAACCAAAAAAAAATAAATAAATAAAATAAAATAAAAGAACAAAAATTGACAGAATGGATGACCTACAGATTAAAAATATAGTAGAAATTATTTAACTGGAATAAAAAAATCTAACCAATGATTAAAATAGAGTTGGTTCTTTGAAAAAATAAACAAGATTGATAAACCACTTGTAAGACGCACAAAGAGAACACTAATAAATATAATCAGAAAAGGAAAATGTCAACAAACATCACAGATATTCAAAGGATCAATAAGATTACTTTGAAATTTTTTATGTCATGAGATGAGAAAACTTAGAATAAATGGATACCTTATTGTATCACAGCCTGAATCAAGATGATTTGGAATATCTAAATAGACCTATCACTACTGAAGAAAATGAATGGTAGCCAAAAGTCTGCTAAAAAAAAAAAAAAAAAAAAAAAAAAAAAAAAAAAAAAAACAACTCCAGGCTCAGGTTATTAACTAGTAACTTTTTTAAAATCTTTATTGTCAATATTTCACAGGATCTTTCAGGAAATTAAAATATCAGAAACACTCCCAATAGTTTCTGTGAAGCTAACATCACCTTTAGGCTAATAGCAGACTGAGACACCACAATAAAAGAATTACAGGGTGGGGCCAGAGAGATAGTATGGAGATAAGGCATTTTCCTTGCATACAGAAGGATGGTGGTTGGAATCCCAGCATCCCATATGGTACCCTGAGCCAGACAGGAGCGATTTCTGAGCATAGAGCCAGGAGTAACCCCTGAGCGCCACCGGGTGTGACCAAAAACAAACAAACAAACAAACAAAAAACAAAAAACAAAAAAACAAAAACAAAAAATAAAAAAAAATAGAATTACAGGCCACAGATGCAAAATCCTTAACAAAATACTAGCAAATAGTGGGGCCAAATGATGACACAGCAAGTAGGGCATTGACCTTTCAGACACCTGACCTGGTTTCTATTCTATATGGTCCTATATGGTTCCCTGAGCCACCTAGTGTAACTTCTGACCACAGAGCCAGGAATAAAACCTACGAGCCAGCCAGGTGTGCCCCCACCCCCCCAAAAAAAAAAGCAAATAGGATCCAACAATGCTCAAAAAGATAATAGACCATGACCAAGTAAGATTCAACCTGGGTATACAAAGATGGTTTAACATAGGCAAGCCAACAGGCATAATACACTATATCAATAAAGAAAGAAAGAAAAGTCATGATGCTATAATGCAGAAAATGCACTTGATAAGGTTCAGTGCTCATTCACAATAAAAACACAACAAAATGTGAATTGAAGGAATTTTCCTCAATATAATCAAAATCTTTTACCACAAAACCATAGCAAATATTATACTCAATGGCATAAGACAAGGTTGCCTACTCTCATCACTTTATTATAGTACTCAAAGTACATGCCATAGCAACTGAGCAAGAAAAATATATCAATGGCATCCAGATAAAAAAAGGAATAGATCGAACTCTCACTATTTGCAGATGATATGATACTTTATTTAGAAATTCCAGGGCTAGAGAGATAGTAGAGTAGAGTAAGTCATTTGCTTTACAGAGAGCCAACATGGGTTCAATATCTGGCATCCCATATGTTTCCTTGAACCACCAGAAGTGATTCCTGAGTGCAAAAATAGGATCCTAACACCTGAGCACAGCATAGTGTGGCTAAAACCCAATATACATATAAAGTCTAAAGACTACAAAAACTAGAAACAATGAATTTGAATAGTAAAGTGGAAAAATTAATGCACAAAAGGCTACTAATTTCCTACATACAAATAATAAAAGAGAAGAGCTTTTTTATTTTAAAGAGATTTTTTAAATCCCATTTAAAATTGCGCTTTTAGAAAATCAAGTACCTGTGAATCAACTAACTAAAGAGGTGAAAGATCTGTACAAAGAAAACTACAAAATACTGCTTCAGGAAATAAGAGGACAAGAAGAAATGGAGAAACACACCCTGCTTATGAATTAGTAGGGTTAACATAATTAAAACGGTAACACTCAAAAGAATCACACTATTTCATGTATAAAAATACACATGATATTTTTTTAAAAAATAGATCAAACACTTCTGAAATTAATATGGAACAGTAAACCTCCATGAATAGCTAAAGCAATCTTTAAGAAACAGAAGATTGGAGGCATCACTTTCCCCCACTACAAACTATAATACATAGTAGTAGTAAATAAAATGACATGGTGTTGAAATAAAAGTGGATTCTCAAATCAGTGGCATAGAACTGAGTGTACTAAGATAGGACCACCAGGTACATGATAAGTTAATATTTGATAAATGAATAAAAACTATGAAGTGGAGAAAGAAAGCTTCTTCACTAAGTAGTACTGAGAAAACTGGTCAGCTACATTTAAGAAAATTAATTCAGACCTTTTCTAACATCATGCACAAAAGTCAAATCAAAATGGAAGACATCATGAGTTGAACCTAACTAGGGATAATTAACATAATTAACACTTTTAAAAATCAAAGAAACTTATATGTAAGAACACAAGTTTAAAGAGACATCACCTATAAGGGGAATAACGGAGAATTTCTTAACAAACACTTTTCAGGAGAAGAGACATAATGAAATGACATTCACAAAATATGAAAAAGAAAAACCCTGTCAATTAGAATTTTATACCTGACAAATCTGTCCTTTAGAAATGAAGTATAATAAAATTATTTTCAAACAAAAACAAACAAACAAACAAAAAATTCAAAATGGATTAAAGACATCAATATTGGATCTAAAACCAGAGAAATATAGAGGAAAACTTATGAAGAATTTTCCATGACATTGAAGTTAAAGGCATCTTCAAGGATGACAATACTGACCCATGTTAGTGGAAGAAAAGATAAGCAATAGATACATTAAATTAAGAGACTTCTGCACTTCAAAGGAAATGGTGACAAATATACAAAGACTGCCCATGGAATGGGAGAAATTATTCACCCAATACTCATCTTTTAAGGAGTCAATACTTAAGTTATATAAGGCACTGGTAGAGCTTAACAGAAAAAAATATCTATTCCCATCAAAACTGGGGAGAAGAGAATAAACAGAATTTCTTCAAAGAAGAAATGAGAATGGCCAAAAGGCACATAAAAATATGCTTCATATAATTAATTGTCAAATGCAAATTAAAACAACAATGAGATAATCTCACACCACAGAGACTGGCACACATCAAAAAGAACAGGAACAACTAGTGCTGAAGTGGGTGAGGAGAAAAAAGGACTCTCCACCACTGCTGGAGGAAGTGTCAACTGGTATAGCCTTTTTGGAAAACAATATAGACATTTCACAAAATCTAGAAATTGATCTTCTATTTAATAACTCAATACTGCTTCAAAGAATATATC
The DNA here is from genome assembly GCF_024139225.1 of Suncus etruscus. NCBI lineage: Eukaryota > Metazoa > Chordata > Mammalia > Eulipotyphla > Soricidae > Suncus > Suncus etruscus. Next base: position 58,781,988 of record NC_064859.1, on the reverse strand, counting down.
CAAAAATACAATGCAGAAAAGGCATGTGCATTTCTATGTTCATTGAAGTATTATTCACAATAGTCAGAATTTGTAAACAACTCAATTGCCCAAGATCAGGTGAGTGTATAAAAAATTATAATACATCTACACAATATAATACTGTGCACTTGTTAAGAAAAATGAAGAAATAAAATTTGCTTATATATGGATAGGTATGGAGAATATCATTAAGTAAAATAAGTTAGAGGAAGAGGAATAGATAGAATGATCACATTCATCTGTGTGACATAAAAAACCAGCATGAGAAAATTTTCCAAAGACAATAGAAATAATGGGAATTATGGGTAGGGAGTGCAATTTGGACAAAGAAACCATATAACAATAATTTCTGAAAATGATCATTTGTTTAAGAACTGGGAACTGAAAGGAAGTAAAGTGATATTCATGATACCTTTTCAGTAACAGTTTTGCAAACCATTGTGCCTAAAAGACAAAAATGTGAAGAACAACTCAGAGAGAAAAAGAAAAAATATAAGTAAGATGGGGTAGGATGATGGAAAGGTAACTGGGGGAATGGTGACAGGTAATTAACACTGGTAAAGGGGTGGATGTTGAAACATTGTATGAATGAAACTCCACTATCAACAATTTTTAAATGTGTGTCTCATGATAATTTAATTTGAAATTTTTTTTGAAAAAATAGAATGAAAGTAAAAGATCTGTGATGGCAGAGGCTAAACTGGAACCCACTGCATTCTAATTTTATGCACTAATGTACCATCTCCTGAGAGTTCATGCTAATATTAGCCAACCTTGATGAGCCCTTACTGTGAACCAAGTATTATTCTCTGTATTTTATCTAATTTTATAAAAACTTTTGAATTTAGCAGGAATGAAATGCTAATTTTAGCTTCATTGTACAAACAGAGACCAATAAACATTGGTTAAAAGTGAATTTTCCCTAATACCTCCTGGCATTTTATAACACTGTGAAGAGAGTGCTAGCAGGGACAAAAAACCATAGCTTCTAATAGGGAAAATGAGAAGTCGCAGTCACCCTTAACTGGGCTGGTCTAAGAAGAGTTCAGTGGTACCATAAGGAAACACAGATCCTAAAGGTGACCCCCAAAGTCTAACCATTGGTTTTCTAGAATCTGCTTCAAAGAGGAGGAAATGAGGATTTGAAGCCTCCAGTTTCATTGAAGACTGACAAAGCTAAGGGTTTTAGCAGGGAAATAATTCATTCACAACTTTGGTTGTGAATGACAGAGCTCAACTGAATGGAAAATGAGATGGCATGATGGGAAATGCAGGCCTTTGGGATTTCCTGAGGAAGCACAAGACAGATGTGGGTTTGAGTCTGTTCATTAATGGAGTGACCTCTCAGAATTTCTTCTTCGGTCAGAGCTGGAAATGAGTCAATCAAATTCCTGTTGGGTAGAAAGAATGGAGGAACATGTGTGCATGACTACAAAGGAGCTACAGGTCAGTGTAAGAACTTTCCTGCCAAGGCCGGTCTCTCTCCTTCAGGCATCCTTCTTCCATGCACTAAAATCGGGCATTACTGACTGATGGATATGCTGCGTGACCCTGCCTCCTTGACCAATGCCTGATGAGAACAGAGCCATCGTTTGCTATTATTTGGCCATGAAGACGTTCATATCCCACTATGTCAGCTCATTTTCCATTCAGTAGGGCTCTGCCATTCACAACCACAGTTGAATTATTTTCCTGCTAAAACCCTTAGCATTGCCAGGGTCTGGATTTTACTGGAGGCCTTGGATCTTCATGGCTAAATTGTGGGACACCCACAATTGTGGAATACCCAGGTCTGTTTGGCTGATTTTAGCTATAAGTTTGCACACCTGCACATGGCACTTCTGAAAGGTCGGCACTGCAGAAGATTATTTTCTGATTCCCTTTCCCCCAGCCACCTGCCAGGGAAGATGAGCATCAAAGGGATCACAGAGGGATGGGGAAGTCCTTCTCAGAGTGTCACCAGGCAGGCTCTTGGAACCCTAAACTGAGCTTGCCGGCATTAGACGGAGGCAGCTAGCAACAAATCCCTGGAATATTGCTAGCCTACAGGGCATTCCACAAAGGGTAGGGTCAACTCTAAAAGAAGCTTGCCAAGAGTCCCAGAACCTGGCTGCAAGCCTTAGGCACATGCCTCGCACACTCCCACCCCTGGGCTGGCCAAGTCTTTGAATGACTGCCTGGGAGCTGATCCCAAGGGAACTGGGAAGCTGCAGGAAGGAAAATCAGTAGGAATTCCTGTATTTGAAGCCATCTTATCGGATTTCTAATGAGAAATCAAGTGAGCAAACAAAGGGAACATCTAGGATCTATGGTCCTGGCTGCTTTGGATGAAAGTGAACAAGCTTGTATCAGATGCCATTGATAGAACCGTTCATCAGGAAATCCCTAGGAAGTTAAACTGCAGAACATTGCTCAATCCTGTATTTGTTCTTCTTTCTCATGGCTCTCCAGCCAATCCCTTTTAGACAGAAACTCCTAGCAGGGATTCCTAGAACCCTGACTTCCATTAGGCCTGCTCCTGCCCCATCAGATTTCTAGGTTCTACCTGCCTGTTCAGCAGATAAATATATTCATACTAAGGTTATAACAGAATAGTTGTATTTAATAAGTCTCTCTGGGGCCTCCAGCTCAGTTGTACTTTCTCCTTTAACTTGTTACCAAATTTTCTTAATATGAAAAATTAGAAAATAATACATACAAATTATGTTCACTTCAGGTGCACAACATTTGCTATTGGATAATGTGTAAAATGACCCCCATGGTAAGCTAGTCAACATCTATCAACAATACTTATTGCAATCTTTTGTGATAAGAAATTTCAAGACTATTATTTTTGAAGCATTGAAATATTTAGTTTAATATTATCAATTCTAGTATCCAGGGAGTATATTATATAGCCACAACTTATTTATTTCACAACTGGACATTGGGCCTTCTTGCATTTCCCCCACTTCCCCAACCTGGTATCTGACAACCAAAAATATATTCTGTGTATTTATGAATGTGGGTTTGTGTGTGGACTGTTTAGCTTTATACTGCACATGTGAAATTAAGTGGCATTATTGTCTGTTTGGTTTAGTATAGAGTCCTTCAAATCCTTCTACATTGTTAAAATAGTAAGTTTGCTTTTCATTTGGTGGCTGAATAACATTCCATTAGACAGAGCCACTGTTTTATTTTTTCATCAATTAACACTAAAGTCGAGGATTTTTAGCCGGCACGGGCGGGCAGCTGGCAGGCCTCCGCATGTGCCAGCGGCCTCTTGGCCCGGCCTAGGATAGGGGGGCTTGGACATGGGTCACCCGACCCCCCTCTCCCCCTTTCCTCCGGATCTCCAGGTGGGTTTCTGGAAAAAGCTGATGGGGCACCCTGGGTTTTCCCCACTCCCTGGCTGGCTACAGAGTTTGGCTTAGGGGGTGGAGTTTGATCTGGGGGGTGGCAGATAGCTGCTCAGCTATACTCAGGCTGTCACTGGCAATTTCATACCAGTCTACATTTTGCAAACCTATGCAAACATATGCTCCTCCCAACCATTAGTACCCCAGATTTACTCTTCTTAACTTCAGTAACACACAGTTCAATTCTCTGACCAAAGACATACAGTAGATCTAACAAATCCCAGAACTACTTAGAAGGACAGAAATTGAACACATATTGAACACATATATCTTTTGAATATTTTATGGGTATTTTCTTTAACTTATGTAACTCTCTATATATTCTTCTACTATGATGTTTCTATCCACTTTTCATCTTGTCTTTTCTTTGTAAGCTGTTCAGTAAGGATTTTTGGTGGAACTGTCCCTCAGTTTGATGCCTATGATTGAACTATGTCATGGAAATTGCTGGTCTTGTTCCTATTGCCTCCAGATGCACCAATAACGCTTCATGGCATTGATCCTTGTTTGCATAGACACATTAAAATGGGAAAACACCATACATACAGATAAGTTCTTATCTAATAAATATCAGTACAATGTACCTTACACCCTGAACATTGATATAATGACCTGGCACAGGCCTCAGAAGAATGGGCATCCTCCATTCACGCTGGAACCAGGCAAGCTATCTACGAAACATCCAAGGTCTTTTATAGCAACAGCTGGAAGCAGTCCTCTACCAGGAAAGACTCTACCAAGGGTTTGACATCGACCTCCTAAAAAGAGACTTCCGTTTACACTGAGAATACTTGACAACAACAATGACCTGCTCTACAGGACATGGCTCTCTCTATTGCCCCTTAAATGTGAGGTGAAACGAGAGGATGCACTGCACCATCCTGACTACAATATGGGATATACAGACTCCAGGATCTTTAATACAGAAGCATGATACCAACAACAACAGAGACTAAGTGAGGAATGGAGGTGTATTGCCACTACAGAGGATGACTTGAATTGGACAAACTAGTGTGCCTGGAGCCTAGAGTCAGTCCTGTGCCAGGAAACTTCAGGGGTAGGGTTTCTTTGTATTTAGACCATAATTTGCCTTTCCATATCCCTTATGTTTTGGTGGGCCTATGCAAACAAATGCCACTTTAATACCGTTTTTTACTATGTTCCCTTGACTCCAATCCTTAAGAAAAACAACCCACTAAAACTTTTGAGGCTAACTTAAACTAGTAAGCATGTGCATGGAACTAGAGAAATGTACTTTGCCCTCAATGTTTAAGGAGTTACATAAGTCTAATGTCTTCAGATTATATTGTGTTCTGCTAAGAAATAGTATGTACTACAACTGGGGATTTGAGGGACAAAGTAATTGTATTGTACATGGGTTCAGTTTGGTTTTTCTTAATGTTCTTTGGCTGAAAGTTCAAGGTTGGGATATCATCGATGGGACTACCGAGAATTCTGTTTATGGGTGATTGGGCTTCCACTGTAACTTTACCCTGTCCTCTTTCTTTGCATCTTTGTTGTCATAATTAAAATAATAAAAAAAAATTAAAAAAAAAAGAAGGGGCATTTGGGACATTGAGGATGGGAATGTTGCACTGGTGAAGGGGGTGTTCTTTACATGACTGAAACCCAACTACAATCGTATTTGTAATCAAGGTGTTTAAATAAAGATATTAAAAAAAACACTAAAGTCATTTCTATGTTTTGTTATTATGAATAGTAATGTAGTTAGCATGGGCATGTGAATGTTGTGTTTTTAAGTTAGTGTTTTTATTTCTTTCAGTAAATGTCTTTCCTTCTTTGATCAAGTTTTAAGAATGTGGTCCAGATATGTTAAGTCATGGCAGGACCAGTTGTGGGAGTTGTGCTGCTGGGTAACTTGATGTAGAATCAAGTGGGGTGCTGGATCTGTAACAAGAAACACATTCACTAAAACAAACACTCAGCCTTATATGGCGTTGGGCAGAGGGATTCTGACATGCTGTCTCCTGGGGAACTGATATTTACCCTTCCTGTGCCTGTTTGTGCTCCTCAACACCAGTAGGAGGAGACACTGGTCTTCTGCCTGCCAGATTCTGCTTCAATTCTTTTATCTATGTCTGCTCTTAGCAACCATGGCATGGAGTGTGGTATAACCTGTCTAGGTGAATGGAAGTCAGTTCAGAGAAGCAGTCCAACTCTGCCTAAGAGGGGTCTTCACTTGACCATCGGAAAATGAGTAGATGAGAAGTATATGTGTGTCTATACTTGCATGAACACAAACTGGTATACAAAAATATTAGTAATAAAAGGCCACAAAACACTCAGTGCCTTACATAACAAACAAGGTTTCATCCCAGTCCAGTGGTCTCACTAGGGTTTTTCTAACTCTAGGTTGTGGGTTAAGTTCAGTTATGTTTTCCATATCTCTGGATTTGGGCATCCCCTGGGCAGAGCAAGTTACATGGATTACATTCCCACGGACCCATGGCAAAGGGAGAAGAAAGACTAGACAAAGAGCTGATGATACAGCATATATATGCTGAGAGGTACAAAGGAACATAGAGGAAGTAGATGTGTATTTGGGATCAAGAAAGTGAGAAGAGAGTTTGGAGAAAGAGATAGAACAGAGGCAAGTGGCTCTTCTCCTTTGTCAGAATCACCATCAGGGGTCAAACCATTCAGATCTTGCCTTGCTCATGACATTTTGTCCCTCAACCACACAGATGCTGAGCAGAAACTGTGCCCTGATGCCAGAGACAGAGCAACAATCTGGGCACAAGCCAGGGCTCATTGCCAATGTAACCCTAGGTATTCACATGTCCACAAGTACATTAAGCTCTGAGCATCTAAGCACACAAAGCACAATTGGGTTTTCAGAAAGCTCTTGCTACTATTGGACAGAAGACTTAAGTTACAGAATTGTGCTACAAAAATAAAGAGTTCACTGGAAAGAAATTGAGGAAGAATACAAAAGCCTTGAATTCAAGAACAGTGTCATCATTTAAAAGAATACTGCTTAAGTCTCGGGGGCTAAGGATGGAGGTATGGGAGGCATTCTGGGATTATGGTGGAGGGAGGTAACACTGATGGTGGGAATGGCCCTAATTCACTGTCCCTATGTCACCTGAAATACAACTATAAAAGACTTGTAATTCATATTGGTATCAATAAAAATTTATTTTAAAAAAGTACTTCTTAATTCAAGACTCAGTTTCCTTAACTATAAAATGCTTCATTTAATTTCAATATTTCACAGAATATGTAAGACTCAAAAGACCAAAATAATTTTAGAAATACAAACAATTATACTCCCCAGGAAACTTAAACAAAGAGATTAGCTGTCCAATGATCCAAACTCCAGTGGATCTCTTTCCCTGCAGAGATATGAAGAACTAAGATACTCATCTTAATGCTAGCTAGAGATCAAGTGGAACTTTATCATGGAGAGCTCCTATACCAGAGATGGCCTAGTTGATAATGTGGTAAAACTGATACTCCAGCTTCTTTGGCAATAAGGGGATTTCAACTCATAAGAAACATTGCTACTTACCTCTGGTTCTTTCGGAACACAAAAATTTAGTTTCTTTTTCCTGGTACCTAAAAAATGAGTGGGATGTGAAGGCAAAATATTTTTGTCAATAAACCCAAAAAGAAGAGTAACAGGATATGGTTTAATGCCTTGGAAATACAGAAGATGAATGGTACTGATCTCAACTAAAAATAAACCTGGGAAATTAGACACTCTTAAGTGAAAGTTGTTTGTATATTTTGTACCTAACAACAGTCACAACCATGGACACAGCTGAGAGATTTGATTCTGGACTCATTCATGTGAAGTGGACCTGAAGTCTTTTGGTGCTGAGGCCAGACTTAGGCTAGAAGCCAGCTAAGTAAATGGAAACCAGTAAAAGTGTGTTTTAATTTATTCCACACTGTTCCTAAGTTTGCATAACCCATGGGGCTGACAGGAGCAAAGTGCTGACTGAGTACATCTTGGAAGTTCAAAGATATTGTTCAAGGAGAAAGAAGTCCTTGAAGAAGTTCTACACTTGGCCCATTAAATGTAGGATTCTGAAATGTTCTTGAGTCCAACAATATATAGTATCATATTCCAAAGGTAATAAGAAAGGGATAATATCTCATTCTGTTTGTTCTTGGTGTTTTACTTGGGAGTCACACCCAATTTGCTGCCAGGGATCACTCCTGATAGCACTGGGAAAACATATAGGATTCCAGGAATTAAACCCAGGTTCTCTGCACACAAAGCATGCATTTTATACCATTAACATATCTCTCTAGCCTAACATCTCATCTGGAACTTTTTAAGCATATTTCTCTAATAACTAAACAAGATAATCCTGATCTCTGGCATCATAAGACTCTAACTATAAATAATGTGAGGAGGCTCAGGGAATCAACTCCAAGAGGATCAGGGGTGCTGGGTGAATGACAGACTCAAGGAGAAATATATGAACCTTTGGCAGGGCTGGTGCTTCCAATATATATTACCTATTTAACCACTTTAAGCCATTCTAACAACTTTAAAAATCTGAGACTGAAAATGAGTAAACATAAGAGTATTTAAAGCTATAGTCAATCAAAACAATACAGAAAATGTGTGGCAAGGAACAGGAAGACAGAGATTTCTTCAAAGTTTGGAAGTTTTGAGATGTGATGCTTTCTTCCTAGTACTTTTGCTATTTTCCAAGTAGCCTTAAACATTGCAGAATTTTTATATTATTGTTATTATAGTTGTTTATATATATAGTGATGATAATGTCATTTCTTCATGGCCTTGAATAAATACTTTATTGGGTTTTTTTGTTCTTTTGTTTTTGTTTATGGACCACACCCAGTGATGCTCAGGGGTTACTCCTGGCTACGCATCCAGAAATTGCTCCATATGAGACCCTGGGGGATTGAACCGAAGTCTGTCCTACATCAGCCGCATGCAAGACAAGTGCCCTACCACTGCAGCATCACTCCTGCCCCTTGAATAAATTATTTTCTTTTTTATTTTTTTCTATGTTTTTATATTATTGATTTCTGCTCTGGTTTTTATTATTTTATTTCTTCTGCTTGTTTTTGAGTTGCATTTTTTTGTTGGTTTTTCAGATTTTTATACTGTTTCTTTAGGTTGTTAGTTTTGTCTTTTACTTCTTTCCTTTTGTTGACCTCTATTACTTTTTTTTAAATACATTTATTTCATTTTTTTCTTTAAAAAAAAAACATTCATCAGTGCAACATTCCCATCACCAATGTCCCAAGTGTTCCTCCTCCCCACCCCACACTGGCCTGTGCTCTAGAAAGGCTTTCTACTTCCTTCATTCAGTCACATTTTGTTATGATGGTTCTCAGTGTAATTATTTCTCTAACTACACCCTGAGGTGGGCTTCAAGTCGTGAGCTGGACCTTACAGTCCTTCTCTCTTTTGTCTCTGAGAACCATTGCACAAATGTCTTTTATTTTCTCAAAACCCATAGATGAGTGAGACCATTCTGTGTCTATCTCTCTCCCTCTGACTTATTTCACTCAGCATAATAGATTCCACATATATCCATGTAGAGGAAAATTTCATAATATCATCTCTTCTGAAGACTCCATAATATTCCATTGTATATATGTACTATAGTTTCTTTAGCCATTCATATATGAGGGGCATCTAGGCTGTTTCCAGAGTCTGGCTATTGTGAACAGCACTGCAATGAATATAGGTGTGAGGAAAAGATTTTTGTATAGTATTTTTGTGTTCCTAGGGTATATCCCTAAGAGTGGTATAGCTGGTTTATATAGAAGCTCAACTTCCAGCTTTTGGAGGAATCTCCATATCGCTTTCCATAAAGGTTGGACTAAACGGCATTCCCACCAGCAGTGGATAAGAGTTCCTTTCTCTCCACATCCCTGCCAGCACTGCTTGTTCTCATTCTTTGTGATGTGTGCCAATCTCTGTGGCGTGAGATGGTACCTCATAGTTGTTTTGATTTGCAACTCCCTGTTGATTAGTGATGTGGAGCATTTTTTCATGTGCCTTTTAGCCATTTGTATTTATTTTTGGCAAATTGTCTGTTCATCTCTTCTCCCAATTTTTTGATGGGGTTAGATGATTTTTTCTTATAAAGTTCTGTCAGTGCCTTGTCTATTTTGAATATTAGGTCCTTATCTGATGTGTATTGGGTGAACAGTTTTTCCCACTCAGTGGGTGGCTCTTGTATTCTGGGCACTATTTCCTTAGAGATGCAGAAGCTTCTCAGCTTAATACAGTCTGCTTCCACTTCTTTGGAGAATTTGAATAAATTATTTTTTATTTTTAATTATGAGAACAAAGATGCAAAGAAAAAGGACAAGGTAAAGTTACAGTGGAAGGACAATCACCCATAACATAATTCTCAGAAGTCCCCTTGCTGATATCTTAACTTTGAACTTTAGCCAAAAAACATTAAGATAAATAAAACAGAATCCATGTACCATTACTTTGTCCCTCAAGTCCCCAGATTGTAACACATTATAGTATTTCTTAACAGCACACAAGGCAATCTAAAGCCATAAAACTTACGTAACTCCTTAAACATTACAGGCATAGTATTTTTTTACATTTCCATGTATATGCATATTAGCTTAAGTTAACCTCAAATTTTAAGTGTTTTTTTTTAAAGGATTAGAGTCAAAGGAGCACAGTAAAAACGGTGTTAGAGTGGCAATTGTTGTTTGCATAGGCCCACCAAAATATGAGGGGCATGAAAAGGAATAACCTTGGCCTAAATACAAAGAGACCCTATCCATGAAGTTTCCTGGCATAAGACCAACTCTAGGCTCCAGGCAAGCTAGATCGTCCAATCCAAGACATTGTCTGTAGTGCCAACACACTTTTATTTTTCACACAGTCTCTGTTATTGGTATCATGTTTCTGTATTAAAGATTCTGGAATCTGCATATCCTACATTGAAGTCAGGATGTAGAGCGTCCTCTTGTTTCACCTCACAATCAAAGGGCAATAATACAGGACAGGGAGCCCTGTCCTGTAAGCAGGTTGTTGTTGTTGGTGTTGTTGTTGTTGTTGTTGTTGTTGTTGTTAAGTCTTCCCAGTGTTAAGGGAAGTCTCTTTTGAGCAGGTCGATGTCTGAGCAGTGTAGGGTCTTACATGGTAGAGGATTGCTTCCATGTGATGTTATAGACAAGCCTGGATGTTTTGTGAATGGCTTCCCTGGTTCAGGGGTGAATGGAAAATGCCCTTTCTTCTGAGGTCTGTGCCAGGTCATTATAGCAATGTTCAGGGTGTAAGGTCCCTTTGCACTACAAGATTTGTGTGTTCCAATCTCTATTAGATAGGATATTATTTGTATGTATAGTATTTTCCCATTTTAATGTGCCTATGCAAAAAAAGAGCAATGCCACGTGGTGTTATTGGCGCATATGGGGGCCATAAGAACAAGTCCAACAATTCCCATGATATGGTTCAATCATAAGCATTAAACTGGGGGACTCTTTCACCAAAATTCCTTATTAAACAACTTATAAAGAGAAGATAAAAGGTGGTTAGAATTGTCACTGTATAAGACAACATTTAGTAAGAATTATAGCTCTCAGAGAAAAAAACACAAAATATTCTAAAGAAATACGTGTTCATTTTATGTCTCTTGAAACAGTTTGGGGTTGTTACACACAATGCACGGCTTTGGTCTGTGATTAGGATTGTACGGTACTGAAGTTAAAAAGAGAAATGTAGGTTAGTGATGTTGGGGGGGTGAGAGTTAAGGAGTAAAAAAGAGCTTTGTAGGGGTGTGGGAAAGGGCAGAATACAAAATGGACATTCTGCATACGCAAAACAACATAAGGATAAGGAATACTCTTAATACATAAAGCCCCCTCGAGGTTCTGTAGTTTGTGGATGCATAGGGAGGAATTTCTCACCCCCTCCCCCCAGGGCCCGATTAACCAAGCGTGGCCCTGAAGACCCGCCTGGTGTGGGGGGATCTCGATCCCCTGGACTAAGTGGTCAGCCCAGGGGGCCTATGGCTAGCTGTCCTGCCCAGAGCCCCAACATACCAGTCAAAGACACCCAGAAGTCCTGGCATGTGGAGTGTTCTGAACCCAGCCCTGCCTCTATAGTCTTGAATAAATATTTTTAAGTTTGAAAATTTTACTGCCAATAATGCCTAGCCAAAAATTTAGATACATTTTTCTGAGAACTAGAATAATCAAAATAAGCAAATCATCATCATCAATAATCAAATAATCAAAATCAAAATCAGAATATCAAAAATTTTTTATTTGAAAACAGTGAAGATATAAAGTAAAACACACAGGGTAAGCATGGAAACACAAAATTATATAAATAACAAAAGAGGGGCTGGAGAGATACTTCAGTAAATTAGGCACTTGAGTTATAGGTGGCCAACCTCGGTTTGATTTCCAGCACCACTCAGAGTACTGCCAGGAGTGATACCTTAGTGAAAAGCCAGGAGTAAGCCCTGAGCACCACCTTACATGGAGCAGAAAAAATAAAATACAGAATTTAAAAAAGGCATAAAATAGGAAAATCTAAAGTATTCAAAACTAGCAATCAAAAAGAGGGAATGAAATAGAAGCAATATTCGAATTGGATAGTGGCTAAGTCTTAAAAAGTGACAATAATTTTAATTTTTTAAGAAATCCTAATAGGGGGCCGGGCGGTGGCACTAGAGGTAAGGTTCCTGCCTTGCCTGTGCTAGCCTTGGATGGACCGCGGTTCGATCCCCCGGTATCCCATATGGTCCCCCAAGCCAGGAGCAACTTCTGAGCACATACACAGGAGTAACCCCTGAGCATCACCGGGTGTGGCTCAAAAACCAAAAAAAAAAAGAAATCCTATATAGTACAAAAAGAATAAACATAAATTCACACATGGTAATTTTTAATAAAATGGCTGAAAACAGATGTAATATAATGAGAAAATTATTTAGATTGTTGTTAGTTAACTAATTAGAAAAAAGGACAGTACAATAAAATATTTAGTATGATATTGCAAAGATAAAAACTTGAAATTTTATACCCAGTGAAAATATCCATAAAGAAGAAAAATACATTATAAAGAAACTGATAATATTTGTGAATAACAATCATGGGTTTTTGTCATTGCCTTTAAATATAATGACCTCAAATTAGAATTTGAAACAGAAAAAGAAAAATGCCTAAGGGAGATTCTAAATAAGAAATAGAGCCAGTGACAAATAATGCATTGGAGGAGGTGTGAACTAATTTATAGGGAAAAATGGTAGAAAGATAAGGCTAATTTTAAGGGTTTATGTATGCTTACATCAGTGCTCAGAATGTGATAAATCAATTATTAGCTAAGTTTGGCTATTAAAATATTATAATGCTGAAGGCATCTAGCAACATTAAAATATTAAGAGGAGAATGAAAGCAATTAAGAAACTAATATGACAGCACAAGATAAATTATTTTGAAATGTGAATAATGTAATGAAGGACAATAAGAAATAGCATGAACCCTTAAGAGTATGTGTGCAAGAGCATTAGCTTATGATATCTTGAGATATCACATAGGCAGGTGAAAGGTAGATAGTACAGTAGTAAAGTGCATGTCTTGCATGCAGCTGACCTAAGTTCAATTCCCAAGACTACATATGGTCCGCTCAATACCACCAGGAATGCCCCATGAACTCAGAACCAAAAATAAGTCCTGAGCACAGCCAAATGTGATCCAAAAAAATCTTTTTTGAGTAAATAGAGAAAAGCTTAGTAGGTAATGATCTTACAAAACATTTGCTCAGGAAAAAAAAATGTTTAGAAATTGGTACATCTACACAATAGAATACTATGCAGCCATTAGGAAAAAAATGAAGTTATGAAATTGGCTTATATGTGGATGGACATGGAGCTTATAATGCTGAGTTAAATGAGTCAAAGGAAGAGGAATAAACATAGAAAAATTTCACTCAACTATGAGATATAAGGAAGATAAATGACAGCACGGGTATGGTATCCAGAGACAGTATAGATGAGAATTAGGAGGACCAGTCTATGATAGAAAGCTTGCCACAAAAAGGCAGAGAGTAAAGTTAGAGAAGAGAAGAGTCTACTAGAAAAGTCATATCTAGAACTGATCACTCTGGACAAAAACTGGGTGCTGAAAAGGGATAAAATAATATGCATGCCATCCTTTCACTAACAGTAATGCAAACCAGTGTCAAAAAAGAAGAAAGAAAAAGAGAGAAGTAAAATGTTTGCCCCAGAAGCAGGCAGGGAGTGTAAGTGGGAGGGAAGAGGGCATCAGGGTGGGTGAGAGGAAAATGGTTGATATTGGTGGTGGAAAATGCACACTGGTGAAGGTAGTTCTACATTATTTTACTGTAACTCAATCATGAACAACTTTATTTGTGAAGAAAAAAAAGCCTGTATTATGAACAACCTTGTTACCATGGTGTTTAAATAAAAAAAAATGTTCAGAGCAACAAAAAATATTGTTTTATATTATTTTAATAGTTATGTTTTTTTAATTTTTTAAATTAATATCTTTATTTAAGCACCGTGATCCCAAACATGTTTGTAGTTGGGTTTCAGTTATAAAAAAATTAACACCCCCCTTCACCAGTTTAACATTCCCACCACCAAAGACCCCAATTCCCTCCGCCCTGACCTCTTGCCTGTATTCGAGACAGGCATTCTACTTCTCTCACTTGCTACCATTGTCCTGAGAGTTGTTAGTGTAGTTATTTCTCTAACTGCACTCACCATTCTGTGGTATGCTTCATATCATGATCAGTCCTTCCAGCCCTCATCTCTTTTGTCTCTGGGTGTGATTACAATATTGTCTTATTTTTCTTTGGCACTACTATATTCATTGCAGTGCTATTTACAATAGCCAGAATCTGGGAACAAGAGATACGTTCTTAGCACTTTCTTAGCTGCTCAGAATTTTGGCTTCATGGTTTCAAGAGGGTGAAATAAATGATATGTGTAAAATGCAAAGAACCATACCTGACATATAATAAGGTCTCAAGCAGATCTATTATTAGTTATTGTTGATACTATTAACTACTTTAGTTCCCATAATAAGTTTTTTGTGGTAAAATTATATGACATAAAATTAAACTATTTCCATTCTTGATTGTATAATTGATTATTATATTCATCTGTGTCCCTTTTAAATATCTTGTTTATTTATTTATTGTTTTGTTTCATTATTGATGTGTTAAACTAAAGCTAGGCTCTCATACACATGACATATGTGTTCTACCACTAAGCTGTATCTGGGACCCAGTTGCACTTCTTGACATGATAGAATTTTCTCACAACTATTTAAGGGTAAAAATACCAAAGTCCTGGCATTTTTTGTCTGGTAATATGTAGATTTTATTAGTTACATACCCTAACCACAGCCTAAAAAATTTCCTAAGTGACTCCTTTATCTCACTAGTAAATAAAGTTTATGTTCTCTTATAATTTGGAGGTAGATTCTTTTTTAATATTTTTAATTTATTTAAAGAAAATGCATCACATACCTGACATAGTTGACCACAATACATTTGTTTCCAGATAAGCAAGAGCAAAGTTATATATAAAAAGAATAGAAAGAAAAAAGAAGAGAAGAAAGATTTAAAAAAAAAAGTATAGTGACAGCAAGTTTGTGAAAGTTATTTTATCTCCAATGAGATAATTAGGAAATATATTTATTTCTATATAAGCGAGTTCTAATTCTAATGGGAGCAGTGGGAATACTCAATACACTTCTGAAACTATCGACCCAGAAACAGTATTAGATTCTACTGGTTAAGGGCTCAGTCTTAAGAGACTGTCCACCTCCCCACTCACACACAAGCCACAAGTCCAGGTGATCACTACTGGTCATTTGTCACAGGCTTTTATGACCCATTCTTGAGTTTTATATCTTTGCTACAGGAACTCACAAAACTCAGATAAACTTTTTACTTAATCAACTGAAAATTATTAGAGAAAAAAATGTAATTCAGAAACAGAAAGAAAAGATGCAATGGCATAGATTTGTTCTAAACAACTCTTTCAACTCATCTTTCACATATTCCCCCAAACTGAAAGTTCTCCAAACTTGTCTTTGATCATGGCAGCTTCATTATATATATATATATATTTGATTAGCTTATTGATTCATTAGTACTTCATTCAGTCTTGGCTCCTCTCCTCTCCCAGGAGAATAAAATATGGGATTATAAGTCTCAATTCTTCCTATGTACTTTTATATCTTAGATATGAGAGAGTTCATTCTGTGTCTGTCCCTCTTCTTACTGGCTAATTTTACTCAGCATGATACTCTACAGTTCCATCCAGGTAGCAACAAACCACATGATTTTTTATTACAAGAACTGAGTAGTATTCCATTGTGTCTAAGATCATAGTTTCTTTATTCAGTTCGGTTTGGGGACACTTGGATTGTTTTCATATGTTGGCTGCTGTGACTAGTGTTCTACAACCATAGAAATGCATCAAAAAGAGTAGACAGTGGTGAAGGGGTGATGTTGGAATACATTTTGTTTCCTTCTATTTTTTAAATAAATTTTTAATTGAATCATCATGAGATATATAGCTACAAAGTTGTTCATGATTGAGTTTTAGTCATACAATGTACAACACCCTTCACCAGTGCATATTTCCTGCCACCAATATTACCAGTTAACTTCAGCCTTTCCCCATCCTTTCTTCTGCCTGCCTCTGTGGTAGACATTTTTTCTCTCTCTTTATCACTCTCTCACTCTCACCCTCTCCTCTCTCTCTTTTTTTCCTTTATTTCCTTTTAGACACTGTAGTTTTCAGTATTGTTACTGAATGGGTATTGTGCATATCATTTTATCTCCTTTCAGCTCCCAATTCTTGTCCATAGTGGAAAACCTTTTATGGGTAAAACCCTACTTACTTTACAAAACCCTAACTCTCTACTCAATAGTTGGTTCTCTTGGCAATCAAGTCCAAAACTTAGATGAGGTCCAAGTTTAACTATTTAAGAAATTTAACTAATTAGTACTGAAGAGATATTACTGCAGGTTGAAAGCTTTCTTTGCCATGCAGGTTACCCAGGCTCAAACCCCAAAACTACATATGGTCCCTAAGAGCTGCTTGACAAGATCCCTCGGAGAAGAGTAAGGAGTAAGTCCTGAGCATAGTCCTGGGCATAGTCCAAAAAAAAAAAAAAAAAAAAAAAAGAAATTGAAATAATTTTAGGAGCTCTGTGCCAGAAATAGGAGTAAAGATTGAATATACAATTTTTTAATATAAATCACATCACAGATTGTTATGTTAATTAGATAGAAATAAACATAAAAAGAAAGGAAAAGAGAGAGAGAAAACTGCTCTTTAGCCCAAATAAGGAATAGAAAATAAAGAACATTAACAGCAGCAACTTAGTAATGAACCTAATTCTTACAGTTTTTATCCTAAGACCAATACCATGGCCCTGGAGAAATTTCAAGAAACTTGGACAGCATGAAGATTATATACAAGAAGGTGGGTGACTCCAAATGAATGCATATTCTAAGACTAAGCTCATCTACTTAAAATACCAATTTGTTGTTTGGAAGCAATCATAAAAAGTCATGAAAAGCCAGAGGATACATTTGTTCACCATTTAATTTTAGCAGTTAGAGCAGTGCCCAGAATATGTTTACTAAATATTTGCTAAATGACTGCATAATTTGTATTAAATTCCTACCAAAAGAATGAAATTATCTAATAATTTTATTTTCATAACTAGGCATTTAGGCACTAAATTTCTCTTTCACTATTTTTAAAATACAAAAAATATTTTTATTTTATACATTCTATTTATTATACTCAGTCCTTAGGTTGAAATAGCTTCCAGAGTTGTTATAACATTGTAATTTGTCCAGAAATTTGAAAGATCCAATTTGTTCATATTCTCACAAGTCCCAGGTTGCTGTCATTTGTTTACTTGTTTTAATATGTTTAAACATGTCCACATGTTTAATACTAGTATAAATACACTTTATTTTTGTTGTCGTATGCCTCTTTTGATGCTGATGATCAAAACCAGGTCTCACATGTGTAACACAGATACTATCACTGAAGCATATCTTTAGCCAATTAAATTTTGATGTTGATATTGTAACCTAAAACTTTTTTAAATTAATATCTTTACTTAAACACCTTGATTACAAACATTATTGTGTTTGGGTTTCAGTCATATAAAGAACACCCCCACCCCTTCACCAGTGCAACATTCCCATCACCAATGTCCCAAATCTCCCTCCTCCCCACCCCACCCCTGCCTGTACTCTAGACAGGCTTTCTACTTCCCTCATCCATTCACATTGTTATGATAGTTCTCAATGTAGTTATTTCTCTAACTGCACTCATCACTCTTTGTGATGAGCTTCATGTAGTGAGCTCGAACTTCCAGGCCTCCTCTCTTTTGTCTCTAAAAATTATTGTAAGGATGACTTTTATTTTTCTTAAAACCCATAGATGAGTGAGACTATTCTATGTCTATCTCTCTCCGGCTGACTTATTTCACTCAGCATAATAAATTCCATGTACATTCATATATAGGAAAATTTCATGACTTCATCTCTCCTGATGGCTGCATAATAATCCATTGTGTATATGTACCACAGTTTCTTTAGCCATTCATCTGTTGAAGGGCATCTTGGTTGTTTTCAGAGTCTGACTACTGTAAATAGTGCTGCCATGAATATAGGTGTGAGGAATGGATTTTTGTATTGTATTTTTGTGTTTCTAGGGTATATCCCTAGGAGTGGTATAGCTGGATCATGTGGGAGCTCAATTTCCAGCTTTTGGAGGAATCTCCATATTGCTTTTCATAAAGGTTGGACTAGATGGCATTCCCGCCAACAGTGAATAAGAGTTCCTTTCTCTCCACATCCCTCCCAACACTGCTTGTTCTTATTCTTTGTGATGTGTGCCAATCTCTGTGGTATAAGGTGGTACCTCATAGTTGTTTTGATTTGCATCTCCCTGGTGATTAGTGATTGCAATATTTTTTTCATGTGCCTTTTGGCCATTTGTATTTTTTGTTTTTTGTCAAAGTGTCTGTCTATTTCTTCTCCCCATTTTTGATGGGATTAGATTTTTTTTCTTGTAAAGTTATGTCAGTGCCTTGTATATTTTGGATACTAGCCCCTTATCTGATGGGTATTGGGTGAATAGTTTCTTCCACTCAGTGGGTGACTCATAATCCTGGGCTCTGTTTCCTTTGAGGTGCAGAAGCTTCTCAGCTTAATATAATCCCATCTGTTTATCTCTGCTTCCACTTGTTTGGAGAGTGTAGTTTCCTCCTTAAAGATGCCTTTAGTCTCAATGTCATGGAGTGTTTTACCTATGTGTTTTACCTTATGGTATCAGGTCTGATATCAAGGTCTTTAATTCATTTGGATTTTACCTTCATACATGATGTTAGCTGGGAGTCTAAGTTTGCTTTTTTGCAAGTGGCTAACCAGTTGTGCCAACACCACTTGTAGAAGAAGCTTTCCCTGCTACATTTAGGATTTCTTGCTCCTTTATCAAAAATTAGATGATTGTATGTCTGGGGAACATTCTCTGAGTACTCAAGCCTATTCCACTGATCTGAGGGTCTGTCTTTATTCCAATACCATGCTGTTTTGATAACTATTGCTTTGTAATAGTTTAAAGTTGGGTAACCTAAAACTCAATAAACTCACTTTTTAATTCTAGTGTTTGTTGTGCTTTCCATGGTAGTTGCTATGTAGGCAACCATATTTTCTGTAAAAAAATATGACACTAGGGCCGGGCGGTGGCGCTGGAGGTAAGGTGCCTGCCTTACCTGCGCTAGCCTAGGAGACGGACCGCGGTTCGATCCCCCAGCGTCCCATATGGTCCCCCAAGCCAGGAGCGACTTCTGAGCGCATAGCCAGGAGTAACCCCTGAGCGTCACCGGGTGTGGCCCAAAAACCAAAAAAAAAAAAAATATGACACTATACTTTAAGAATGGAGAAACCCTGTATCTCCTAGGCCAAGGGAATTTCCTCTCTAATGCCCCCCAATATTTACTATGCCATGCAGGAAAAGAAAAGGCCCAAAATAATCTTTTTACCTATTTATTTATTTTTTATTTTTATTTTTATCTTTTTTGACTTCTTTGTTTTGGTGTAGATATTGAAGTTGATGTCCCCAATCTTATTTTATGTTATTTTATCTTTCTCTTTCTTTTTGCTCTCTGGCATTGTTTTATTGCAGGTTCGAGACTATTATGTGGTGCTTGCCTTTAGTGCTGTAGTGCTCACTGGATATTTTATTTGATATTTCTTTTTGTATTGTTGTTGTATTTAAATTCCTTTTTTTCCTGTCCTCTCTCAAACTGAGGTTGAGAGCCTCTAGAAGGACTACACCCATTTTCCGCTTATTTGATTTTTACCCCACTTTATTGCTTTTCTTTTCTTCAAACAAAGCCACATAAGTTGAACTATCTAGTTCCACCTCTCAAATAGAGGGGGAAATAAGGGAGGGTACCAGGACCAAACAGATATATGATCACTAAGTAGTAAGGTAGACATAGAGGGGACCACTTATTCTAGCAGCCCGGGAGGGCGTGGTGGGGGATATGGGATGCAAGATGGGAATGGGGGTAGAGGCAGGGCAAATTTGGTGATGGTAATTTCCCTGATATAATGTTAATATGTACCTAAAATACTACTGTGAAACATATGTAAGCAATATGGTCAAAATAAAAATTATAAAAAAATAATAATAATTGCATTTCCTTCTGTCTTTAATTTCAATTTTACCACATTGAGCTACATGAAACTTTCAGCAATTGTGTTGAATAGTAGTAGTGAGAGAAGATATCCCTTGTTCCTTATCTTAGAGGGACACAGACAGCTTTTCTCCTTTTAAAGAAATATTGGCACTAGGGGCCGGGTAGGTGGCGCTGGAGGTAAGGTGTCTGCCTTGCAAGCGCTAGCCAAGGAAGGACCGCGGTTCGATCCCCCGGCGTCCCATATGGTCCCCCCAAGCCAGGGGTGATTTCTGAGCACATAGCCAGGAGTAACCCCTGAGCGTCAAACGGGTGTGGCCCAAAAACCAAAAAAAAAAAAAAAAAAAAAAAAGAAATATTGGCACTGGATTTTTTCTACATATTTTTGATTTAGTTGAATTAGCTTCTTTCTATTTTAGTTTTTTGAGAATTCTTATTCTGAATAAGGGTTGAGAGTTTATAAGATTCCTTTTCTGTTTTAACTGACATAAATGTTCAAATGATTTTCTTTAGCCTGTCTTTTTTTAATCCTTATTTAAGCATAATTATTACAAACATGTTTGTAGTTGGGTTTCAGTTAAAAAAAAATACATCCTCCTTCACCAGTGCAATATTCCCTCCATCAATGTTCCTCCTCCCTCATATCCTTCCTTCCCCACCCTCTATCTATCTTTGAGACAGGCATTCTATTTCTCTCACTCATTACCAATGTCGTGATAGTTGTTAGTGTAGTTCTTTCTCTAACTGCACTCATCACAATTTGAGGTAAGCTTCTTTCGCCTGTTCAATAGGATGTAGTAGCTTGCATTGATTGTGTCTCTGTTTTTCTGTCTATCTGTCTGTCTGTCTGTCTGTCTCTTTTTTATTTCTGTTGTTTGGGCCATTCAAGTGGGTGTGCAGGGCTGATTCCTGGCTCTGTGCTCAGGAACCACTCCTGGCAGTGTTCAGGAGGTCAAATAGTATGTCTGAGACAAAACATTGACCAGCTTTATCCAAGGCAAGGGCTTGCTGTATGATTGCTCTGACGACCCCTCATTGACTGATTTTCAGATGCCAAACCTCCTTCATCCTTGGAATGAATTCCACTTAGTTATGGTATATTTTTACATATTGTTAATTCTGTCTACTAATACTAATACTGTGCTTGAGGAATATTGTTTATAGCTGGTTCTGATACCAGAAAAAGACTTATATCATAAATTAAATTGCAAATTGTTATTTTGAGGTACACAATAAATTAGAATAATGTGCTGAAATTGTGTTTTTTAAATATTTGCCAGAATTTTTCAGTTAAAATTAGGACTAGAGATTTTTGAGAGGTTTAATTTAATAAATGTTATTAATTTAATTTTCTTAATAGGGCTATTTGATATTTTTTCTATTTTATGAGTTATAGCAACTTGTTCAGGTTGAAGAATTGGTGTATTTATTTTTTCATTTAATCTATACTTAGAGTTTTATGTTGTTGTTTTTCTTTCTTTTATCTTTTTTATAGTATTCCTTATTATTTATTTGATGCTTCTCTATTATCTAGCTATATTCCCTATTTTATTTCTGATATAAATCATTTAAAATTTTTATTTTTCTCTCTTTATAAAACTTTCTGGATATTTATATATTTCATTGCTCTTTATGTAGAACAGACTATTTATTTTATTAATTTTTCTATTGTTTCTATTTTTTAATTAACTTTACTTGAGTCTTTATGATTTCTTTCATTCTCCCTGGTATGATTTTATTTAGCTCCTACTTTTCCTATTGAAATGAAAACCTGCTATCTCAATACTTTTTCTCTTTTTTATGTGTGTGTGTTGGGGTCAACCCAGCAATGCTCAAGGATTACTCCTGACTCTGCTCAGGAAGCCATATAAAATGCCAGGGGTAGAATCTTTGTCTATCATATGCAAGGCAAGCACTTTACACACTATCATATCTCTCTGGCCCCAATATTTTTTCTTTTATGGTATTTGCAGTAATTCAAAAATGTTCCACTTCTTCACTGTGTGACTATGCCCACAAGTATTTATTTAGTTCAAATGTTTTGTTTTGATTTAGTTCAGTGTTGCTTTTGTTTTATTTGGTTTTTTGTTTGTTTGTTTGTTTGTTTGTTTGGAGTCACACCAGCTGTACTTAGGGATTTATCCTAACTTTGTCCTCATGGATAACTCCTAGTGCTGCTCAGGGACAATGATGACAAATGAACAGAAGTTGGATATGGGGGCCCGGGGAGATAGCACAGCGGCGTTTGCCTTGCAAGCAGCCGATCCAGGACCAAAGGTGGTTGGTTTGAATCCCGGTGTCCCATATGGTCCCCCATGCCTGCCAGGAGCTATTTCTGAGCAGACAGCCAGGAGTAACCCCTGAGCACCGACAGGTGTGGCTCAAAAACCAAAAAAAAAAAAAAGAAGAAGAAGAAGAAGAAGTTGGATATGTGCAAGGCAATTGCCCTACCCACTATACAATTTTTCAGCCATCGATGTAGGCTTTATTTCCATTAATACTTTTTGACCAATGAAGTGTTATGATATATTTTTCATTTTCCAAATGCTTGGATATTTTATGTTGTATGGCTGTAATTTGTTTCTATTTTGATTGTGGAAGATAATTTTCTTCATATGATTTCAATTATTTCAAATATGTTAATATTTGGTTATGGACCCAGGATAGAATTTATCTTATCTATCTACTGATCTTATCTATCTACTTTCTATGAATGTTTTAAATATATTCCATGTTTTTTAAAATAAATTTTACATAAATTTTGAATAGCTGTTATAGTTTGATGGTAGTGCTTAGTAGTTTTATAATGGACTAGTTTTCTGCCCATAGCAATATGCTGCATGATATTAGTTTCAAAGACTATGTGTACTATGATGGTCTCTATCCTTTCTGCTTGTGTTGTAGGCTAAAGCATCTTGATTCATATAAATAAATTCTATGTATACATACAATAATAAATCACCTTACACTGCATTTTTAGAGCATTATTTCTATTGTTTAATGGTGCTTGACTGTACCTATATTCCAATTGTAAGATGTGTATAAAGTTCTCTAACTATAATTTTGAATTTATAAATTTCTTTTCTGCTTGAGTCACTTTGTTTCACATATTTTGTAACCTTTTAGGGGCATACAATTAAAGATTATGAAGTATTAGTGAGAATTGACCCTTCTATTATGGTCATATTCTCTTCCAGAGAATCATAAATAATTTCTTTTAAATCTACATGTCTCCCAGAACCATACAGGGTACTGTATCTGCAGGGGTGATCACTAAGCACAGCCAGAAAAAAGCTCTGAATACTGTGTGCTGTATCCACAAAAGCAAAAAGTAAATAAAATTTACATCTCATATTAATACATCAATTCCTTTTTTTTTTGTCCTATGCCATCTTTCCCTATTCTTTTATTTTAATAAACTATCCTATGTTGTTCCAAAAGCTAGAACAAACAAACTTTTTATAAGATTTCTCTGTACTCCCTTGTGAGAGTGTCCAATTTGCCATCTTCTTTAGGATCCATTTTCTGACATAAAATCGAAAGAAAATTCATGCAATCATTGCTGACTTGTTTTTTTTTAGGTCTCAAGTTCTCCATAGGAGTCAAGTTAAAATTGTGAGCTATCACTAAATCTACTAGAGTTTGATCACTAGTCATACTTTTGAAGACAAAACAATATGAACATCCAAATGCACAGAGTAGCAGTAGGTGTATGATATATATCCTTAACAGAGTGAATTAGAAAAGCATTAAGAGAGATTCAAAAAACCTGTTATCTGCTTGTTTGACATGAAGTTGTATGACCTCCAACTACTAAAAAGAAGATGAAGGCAGAGGAATCTACCCAAGACACTAAATTTTACAGAGATTAAATGTTTCCTAAATTGACTATATTGAGATTTTAATCCAATTTGATATTTAAATAACTTGGATTTGCTACTTTTGTGTGGAAGAATAGAAGAAAGACATATTTAATGTAGGCAAATTAAAGACATTACATTTTTTAAAATTAATATCTTTATTTAAGTACCATGATTACAAACATGTTTGTAGTTGGGTTTCAGTTATAAAATAAAGAACACTCCCTTCACCAGTGCAACATTCCCACCACCAAAGCCCCCCCCATCTACATTTTTGGATATATGTGAGATCAGAATTCTACTTTATAGGTGCTTATCTACTGAGACTGAGAACCTAAGGGTTGGTATATTCTACCAGGTATTTTCTGTGGTTCATTTTGTGGTGTTTTTACTTCCATTTTTCTTCAAATGAACAATTCTAGTTATTTTTTCTTTTAAATTCTGAGTTCTTAAATTTTTTTTTAGTATTCCCTAGATTTAAGACCATGCGGTTGATATCTTGCAAAAATGCTTTTCAAGATATGTTACAAGATCCCTTTCACTTATTTTTAAGCACAGTAAATTCAGAAATTTAAATACTTTGGGTTGTCAAAGAATAGAGAGAAATGTTGATTCGACAATGGCAGGTCCCCTAAGCCAATACTTCCCATATTATAACCTCTATATCATAAGAAGCCTTGTATTGTCACCTAAACTTTATCTGAAGCATTTGGCAGTGAATGCACTTACACCAGGCCCTCCAACTAGTATGTGTTAACGTGGGAAGCCTTGAAAATGTCCTCCTACCTTCCAAACAATCTTCTTTGGGTGATTCTGAAAGACTTTCATTGTGCTCACTGATTCTGTGTCCTCACCTTTTGTTTCCACTTTGGAATCTTCTAGCATGCAGAATTGACACGTAAATTGTCTCCAGGATGGGAGCCAGAGCTATTCTCAGGACTGTGCTGTGGCTGAGCTGACACCAGTAAGTGTGTTCTATATGCCTATCTCCCTGACAGGAGCAGTATCAGGACCTTGACTTTAAGATGTTCTTTTGAATCATTGATAACCTTAAATCTGTCATTCTTATGTGATCTTTAATACATTTTCAATGTTTCTATTCCTACTGTTTTATTATAAAGGCCTAATCAGAGTATAAGAAATGATAGTAAGTGATTTACTTGACCATCTCACTACTAAGTTTACTTTCAGCTATTATGAACATGCCTACTTTCTGCTTTTTCTTATTTATCTAAACTTACAAAAGACAAAATAAAAAAACACTTTGCAAATGCCAAGATCTCAACAGGGCACTAATAGACCCGACTGAACAAAAGAAATAAATCCTTATTTAATTTTCAGAGATTATTTCTTAGAAGTATTATTACTCAGCAAGAAAGTTAAGGTTTGTGTGTGCTTTTGTGTGTGGATCTGTATGTCTATGTGAGTGTGACAAAGAGACAGAAAGAATATGAGAATGCTAGGTGACAATGGGACAGAGGAAGGAAATTTTAGAGATAGAGCAACCAACCAGTCAACACAAATACTAAGTTGAACTAGAAGAAATATCCAATATTCTAACTTTTTTTTTTGGTTTTTGGGTCACACCTGGCAGTGCTCAGGGGTTACTCCTGGCTCTACATTCAGAAATCACCCCTGGCAGGCATGGGGGACCATATGAGATGCCAGAATTCGAACCACCGTCCTTCTGCATGTAAGGCAAATGCCTTACCTCCATGCTAACTCTCCAGCCCCTGCAATATTCTAACATTTTGATCTTCAAAAATGACAATTTAATATGATACAACAAAAAATTATAATGTTCATGGCTTACTCCTGGTTCTGTACTCAGAGATAACTAACTTATTCTAACTTATCACTGCTGAAAATTATATTAGAGTGTACTTAAGTTGTGGGCACAGAGAGTACAGACAGAGGGGCTGAGACTTGCTCAAAATATCTTCCCCCTGGTCCTTCATTAGATAGCACTCTGCCCTTTCCAAGAATGTGTTTATCAAAAAGGCAAATGGAAACTTTGCTTTCTCTAGCACTCTGTTAGCATGCAACTTGAGATTGCCACACAGGTCTCTGTTCAGAGAATGGAGCCCAACTATTTATAATATTAATCCCAAGTCCGTGCCTCCCCTCAGGGCCTGATCTGCCAGAAAGGTCAGAGAGCATTCATTGCTCTGCTAGATAGAATGACCACTTTTCATCACAGTGCCATGGAGGGATCAGAGGTTATAATTACAACCTTTTCCAGAAAGGTGTGGGCCTCATTGCTTAGATCTTTTTTGGAAAGAAAAAAAATAAAGAGCGGGGGGGGGGGGGAGAAAATTTCTAAAAAGAAACAGTGGACTGTGTCCCTGATACATCCCAATTCTACCATTTAGCCTTCAGGAAAATCTTGCTAAGCAAGTCTCTTTTTATGTCAAAATTGACCCTCAAGAGATAGTGGGGAGGAAGTGGGCTGATCAGGTGCTGATTGCAGGTGCTGACCAAAACTAAGCACAGTAAAGATGATTCTGATTTCAAATGTTTAAATTTCAATAGAGCTCTGCTTTTATAGTTAAATGTTGTAGCCCAAATGAGGGAACCTTATATTCGCTGAAATAAAAAGAGAAAAGAAATTTTTACTCATTTGCCAGCTGATCACCTGATAGTGCTCAGGATTTATTCCAAACTCTGTCAAAGGTATCACTCCTAGTGGAACTAGCAGACCAAGTGTGATACTAGAGATCAAATCAGATTCAGCTGCAAAGAAAATGCTTTACCTCCTTGTCTAGTCTAGGCTAGATGCCTTTCTTAATGTAAGTAATATGAAAATAAATAAGGGTAGAAAATGAGGGCATGATTAAATAAAAAAATAAAGCAAAGGGAAAAGAAATTTAATTGTGGCCAAAAAATAAACATCACATGGCTTGTGTATATAATATTATAGTCATAATTATAACCACTTAACTAATTTAACAAAAATTTTAATAAAATTACACTGAATTTATGAGAAAGGAAAATAGAATGTAAGTGGAGCGAAAGGGAGAGGTTTAAATTAATAATATCTTGTCTTCCATAGAATAGACAATAGGAAATAAACTAAATTTTATAATTGAGAAAGAAATATTTAAAAAGGAAAAAAGCAATAAAAACAAGTTAATGAAGTATCAGAGATGTAAGTTACATTCTTTTTATCTCTAAAACATGGCAGTAAGAAGGGGAAAAGCATAAGATTGTCTTTTTTATATAACTGTGAAAGACTAGTAATTCAAATTAATCTCAATAAACATTTTTAAAAATTAATGATATTTTAAATAAATAAAAGTGTGCACATTTATGTATAAATTTGTGCATGTATACATATAAAAATTTAGATGCATGTATCTATAATAAAAATTAATTATATAAGATAATATATAAATGTTTCAATAGTAGAAGCTTTAGCAATCTCAGTAACAAAAAATGATTGTCTTTTTTTACTATAAACTTTTAGAAAAGATTTTTAAAACTATTTTTGGGTGTTGTCTCAAAACAAACAAAAATATGTGCTCATTATTACATTTCAAATATATGAAATTTATGGGAAGTCAAGATCATTCATTTGTTACTTCAATTAGATCATGGAAGGCTACCATGCCCAGTATTGGGCATAACTTTGCTAAAAGAATATAGATGGGAAGCTTCTACAATAAGAAAATTCGGAGAGGGCCGGGCGGTGGCGCTGGAGGTAAGGTGCCTGCCTTGCCTGCGCTAGCCTAGGACGGACCGCGGTTCCATCCCCCGGTGTCCCATATGGTCCCCCAAGAAGCCAGGAGCAACTTCTGAGCGCATAGCCAGGAGTAACCCCTGAGCGTCACAGGGTGTGGCCCAAAAACCAAAAAAAAAAAAAAAAAGAAAAAGAAAATTCGGAGTCGCAGAGATATCACAGCGGCGTTTGCCTTGCAAGCAGCCAATCCAGGACCTAAGATGGTTGATTCGAATTCCGGTGTCCCATATGGTCCCCCATGCCTGCCAGGAGCTACTTCTGAGCATAGAGCCAGGAGTAACCCCTGTGCACGGCCGGATGTGACCCCCCCCCCAAAAAAAAAAAGAAAATTCATGATGAAGGCACTAAAGCTGATAAGCTGATAAACTGGAGACAAAAGGTAAGTGATTAAAAATCAATATTTTTCTTATAATTTGGAACTATTGCATGATTTTTTTTTTTTTTTTTTTTTTTTTTTTTTTTTTTTTTTTTTGGTTTTTGGGCCACCACCCGGTGACGCTCAGGGGTTACTCCTGGCTAATGCGCTCAGAAGTCGCTCCTGGCTTGGGGGGACCATATGGGGCGCCGGGGGATCGAACCGCGGTCGTCTCCTAGGCTAGCGCAGGTAAGGCAGGCACCTTACCCTCGAGCGCCACGCCCGGCCCCTATTACATAGATTTTTTAAAAAATGTAACTTGACGAGACTGGCCGCCAAACAGAGCAGTGGCTGAAATGTCTTTTGGGTTATATATTGATCTGTGAGAAGAGTTTTGTTAAATAAAGTTAATACTGTGTTTAAAAAAAAATGTAACTTGAGGAACTGGGGGTGTTACTCACTAGTAGAGCACTAACCCTCCTTGTCTCCAGAAAACAAAAAGTATAAATCTCTTAAGTACTTATAATATTTAACTCAAGGCTGAGTTAGGGTCATTGCTTCAGCACTCATCTAGTGTTGTCTACCCATATTATTGTGTTAATATGTTAATATAAAATTATCACTTCCTGTGACCTTTAGGGAGTTAGTATATATGTATTATTCATTTTCCTATCCCCAATGCAGCCAGGAGCCATGCCTGGCATGTAGTAGATGCTGGAAATCAAAAAGGAATAAATTTCATGATTTGATATAACTTTAGCTCAAAGAACATTAAATTTCAGGGGAATCCTGACAATGTATGAAATTGTCTGGAAAGATGAGTATTTAATCACAAGAATAATCAAGTAGAACTGGAGTCCTTCTCTAGGTGAAGCTGAAAAGTAGATGACCTTGAAAACTTCTTCCAATTAACATTGCAATTAACATTGACTTCAACTATGAACATTAAAAAGTATCAGAAATATCTCTTGAGAATTATTGCTTCTATATCCTTATCTTTCTCAGCTAAATGGACAGCAGTAAACTAAAGGTCAATAATAGGACACATAGGACAATGATATGAGGGACAAACACTACCTAAAATAATGCACTAGAAAGTTCTATCTGGTTGAAATATTCCTGTCTTGAAGTCTTCGTTATCTTTACCTACCAAACCACCATATGAAAATTCATGAACAGGAAAAATCAAGAAGTGGAAATTAATAACTACTAGTTGAGAGTAGTTGCTATATTGCGTAGATTCAGGAAATACTGCCTGTTTCATAGCAGTGAGAATGCTGAACATTGGTCTTGAGAAATGGACAATCTGGATGGCAGGTCCTGTGATTTTGATAGGACAGGAATGCTGGCCAGTTAAGGTGCTCAGGAATGAGGAGAGCAAAAAGAGATCAACAACAAACAATTGCAAAACCGAATCTTATTTTTTATTGATTTAAAATAATATCTTTATTTGAGCATAATAATTACAAACATATTCATAATAAGGTTTCAGTTATAATATGTACAACCCCCCCTTCACCAGTGCAACTTTCAAACCACCAATGCCCCCATTTCCCTTTTCCAACTCCCCCTGCCTGTCTTTGAGAAATGCATTCTATTTTCTTTTTCACTATTATTGTCATGATAGTTGTTAGTGTAGTATTTCTCCAACTGAGTTCACCACTCTTTGTGGTAAGCTTCATATCATGGCTGGTCTTCTGGCCCTCATCTCTATTGTCTCTGGGTATTATTATTATACTGTATTTTATTTTTTTAAATCTCATAGCTGAGACTATTCTGTCTGTCTCTCTCCTTCAGACTTATTTTGCTTAGCATAATAGTTTCTATGACCATCCATTTTTAGGCAAATTTTATGACTTCATTTTTTCTAACAACTGTATAGTATTTCATTGTGTAGACACACCACAGTTTCTTTAGCCACTTATCTGTTGAACTTAAGATAAAAACAAATCTAACCCAATTAAAATAAAAATCGGAAGAAGCAGTGAACAGTCATTTGCTCAAAGATGAAATACAGATAGTCAAAAAGGCACATAAAAAAATGCTCCACATCACTAATCATCAGGAAGATGCAAATCACATCAATTAGGTATTACCTCATGCCACAGTCTGGCACACATCTCTCTCTCTCACTCTCTCTCTCTCTCTCTCTCTCTCTCTCTCTCTCTCTCTCTCACACACACACACACACACACACACACACACACACACACAACCAAGAACATCCAGTGCTGGTGGGGATGTGGTAAGAAAGAAACTCTCATTCACTGCTGGTGGGACTGTTGTCTATTCTAGCCTTTCTGAAAACAATATGGATATTCCTCAAAAAACTGGAAATTGATCTCCCAGATGACCCAGCATACAGTGGAAATACCCTGGAACACAATACAAAAATGCTATCTGCACTCTTATGTTCATTGCAGTTCTATTTACAATAGCCAGAATCTCTAAATAACCCAGGTGACAATGGATCTTATTTTAGATGGACATACTTGCTGAGCTAATTCTAAAGGATAGTTATTCCTATGTTGGGTTTGATTGTACATGCAGACCCAACCTCAATACATACTTTTATTATTTTTCTAAGTGAAAAATAATATAATGTGACTTTACCTCAATGTTAGTCACTGAGAAACTGATATATTTCATTGTCACTCACCTGCTCAACAGTTCTGCTATGAGGAGGAGAGCAAGTGAAGATAAAGGCGAAGTGGATAATAGGGAGTTGATAGGACATCAAAGGCTGGAGGTGCAGACAGCAGAGAGGAGGTGGTGAGCATGCTTCAGAGCCAAGTGCAGACCTCTCATGCATGCCTATTTTTATGCCCACTCTTAGCTGCTTGTGTCACTGAACCTTGAAGGCATCAGTTCCCAGAGTCCCAAAAGTCTATTTTAAGATTTTACTTTAATGCCTGACACCAACAAAAGACAGATTCTACAAATAGCTAAACAGAAAGAGCATATGTGGCTGCTTCATAATTTAACAAAAGCAGATATATTGTCTCCCTTACAAATGTGTAGGCTTCAAGGGATACAAGAAGTGTCTGTGATAAAGGGCCCCCAAGGAGTTCAGTGAGACTGTACATTAGGAAAGGCACTTGAGTTGCATATTCTGACCCAGGAATGATCCCTGAGCACAAAGCCAAAAGGACTTTAACAGCTGGAAGGGCTGTTATTTGTGGCCCCAAACCAAACCAATAAAAAATAAAAGAATTTCATAGGAGTAGGAGAATTTTATAGAATTTCGTAGGAGTAGTTCCATTGGGCCCTGTTATATACTTAACACCTTCCCAGACTTCCCCAACATGCACTAAGGATCTTTGGTCTGTTAGACGTTTTATACCTTTATTTAGTAAGTAATCTGTCTCCTTTTGAAGTTAAAGTTCTATATTTGCAAGAAAAATATTAAGGCAAAAGAAAGAACCACACCAAATGCTTCTCTGCCCTTTAAATAAGTTCTTAGGTTCCAGACACTACTAGTTGCAAAAGTAATTAGCAAGATTCTCTGTCCACTTGGAAAGAAATTCTTAATGCACAGGTAAGGCACACAACTGTCATCTCCCCATTCTCAGTAACTGCTGACCTTGAATGCTTAGATATCTAAACACATGAAGCTCCATGAGCAGGGCAGGCTGTTAGTCAGCCAACACGAAGAACAGGCCCTGAGCCCTGTGCAGGAGTGACCAATCGGATACCTGGGGAGTTTGGTTTCACTCTCTCCTCTGGACAAGGAGAGATCGTGCCAGAAGGATCCTTGGAAAAATGCAGAGGACTAAGATAGTCTTGCTCAATAGACTCACCAGTACAGAATTTAGAAACTGTGTCTTCCCCTTTCCCTGACTTTCAGACTCAACCAATAATTTTTCCTTTACCCTGAGAGTCCTTTGCTGTTCCTTCTCCCAAATCTCAAGTACTCAAGTTGAGTACTTGGCAAGAAAGAGAGAAAATAAGAATTTGGGATAGATTGTGGTCAGAAAAAAATAGTGTTTTATAACCATCTAGTCTGAGTATTGAGAAGACTCAGTCAGCCTGAAGAATACATTGAATTCCATGAAGACGTATTAAGACACACATTCCTTTAGAACCGCCAATTGCCAAGGTTTTTGTTTGTTTCTTGGAGCCAATAATGTGTGGGGAGAGATCATCTCTTTGAGACTGGAGAACAGAGGAGGGCTTAAGGTCAGACGAGACAACTGAGAGAATGGAAGAACATGTATGCTCATGAGGAGAATAGCATTGCCAATAAATTGTCATTCTAACCTGCAAAAAAACAGGCCAAGGATTCTCTGAAGTGAACACTTAGAGGGAACTCATGAGTACTCAATTTTATCAGGGACCTTCACAACTTACTGGCTGTGTACTGTCAATCAAAGATTAGACAAGAGGAGTGTCCTCTGGCAGATGCAAATCTTTCTCAAAGAACAGGTCCTCTA
Source organism: Suncus etruscus (assembly GCF_024139225.1). NCBI lineage: Eukaryota > Metazoa > Chordata > Mammalia > Eulipotyphla > Soricidae > Suncus > Suncus etruscus. Next base: position 58,749,484 of record NC_064859.1, on the reverse strand, counting down.
AGGCCATGCAAACATAGTGGAACTATCTCATCATTGGCAGCCAGACTGCTGTTCCAATAGATACTTTATAGTTTTATGTAGAGTCTTATTATGTTGATTGCTTAATTCTGTTGATTAGATAGCTATCATTTATCTGATTTCAACTGATGACATGCAAAAGTCATCTATAACACATAGCTTTATAAGACAAGATATATTCAGAAAAGAACATGCAAAATAATAGGATTACTCTTTTAGGAATGGGAAGAGTTTAACTTAAACATCAACACAATATTTCTATAAAAATTATGATATTGAAACTTGAGACATAGGCCTTGTGAACCAGCTGAGAGCAGAGATCTTGAAACTCTTATAATGTCCAAATGTCCTACCCAGTTTGCCTCCTTCCCACATCAAACTTGCCTAACTAAACACCCCACATTGGGAAATCTTAGAGCCTTCTGCTTTTCTATTCTTATGTTAGGGGTCATCTGTGTTCATTATTTAGTTATCATAGTATTCACTGTCTTCATTAGGGCCAGAGAGAGAAAGAGAGCAATGCAGAGTCAGAAGTAAGTTCTGAGCACCTCCGGGGTATAGTGTGCATGTGTCCCTGCATACTCCTCTCTCTCTCTCTCTATCTCTCTCTCTCCTACTCTCTCTCTTTCTCTCTCTCTCTCTCTCATCTTTCACACACACACACACAACACACACACACACACATACACACACAGAATGCATGGACTGTACTGATTGGGAGAGAATAAGAAAATTGTCTTTGGAAAAGGACGAATGAGCAACATTTCCAGCTGAGTCCAGTTTTCCAAGCCTAGATGAAGCTCTTTCTTGTATGCTATATTATACATCGATTCGGACCCATCAACCAAAGTTCCTATTAAAAACCCTCTTCCTGGAGAAAGAAGACTCAATTCTCTAAATCCTTCTTAAGTGCTTCAAACGACTCATTGGCACTACCTCTCCAACTGAACATCACTCCGATTGTGGGCTGAGCATTAGAATTTTCACAAGAACTTAATTAAAAAAAAAAAAAAAAAAAAACTTCCCTTGCACATCCAAACTAGCTCAAAAATTACCAGAACGCAGGTAATTTACAGGCACCAAACCACATTGAAAGGTCTCTGAATCAATAAGTAAACTATTTGAAGAAAAAAAAAATCCCTGAAAATGAGCCAAAGAGGTACAGCAAAAATGGGCAACCTTCCTTACCTGTAACCAACCAGGGTTACGAGGCAGGTTACGTGCCTTACATACACTTAAGGACTAAAATAAATCAATCAGCAAAGTTGAATATGGCCCAAACCTCCCATTATCACCCCCCTCAAAAAAGGAAAGAAATGTTTAAAATCTAAAATCAACATCATAATTTCCAAATCCTAATGTAAATGAAAATAAAGGCTCTTTAACCAAGATAGCACAGCTTGATAGGGCATTTGCCTTGCCTACAAACCGATCTGGGTTCAATCCCCAGACTCCTATATGGTTTCCCAAAGCACTTCCAGAAATGACCTCTGAGTGTAAGCCCAGGAGTAACCCCTGAGTACTACCAGGTGTGATGCAAAAATATAAAATAAAATAAAAATTAAAAATGCTCTTTGTTTAAAATTGAAAATTCAAGGTTATGAGAACAGAATATTAAATCTTTCTGTGATGAACTTGTGTAGAATTTGTGCATTTTCATTACAATTATTTAAGGTGTTTAAGACATGTTTTTGATGTTCATAAGTGTCATTGTTCTTTTAAGTTACTTTTTTATTTTGTTTTGTTGTGAGACACCCCTGGCCCCAAAATTGTCTCTTTTACAATTCCTAATTGTACAGTAAAGGAGTTGGGCTTTCTGGTATTGGCAGGCAGGTACTATGTTAATGATAGGAATGAAAGGAAATGAAAGGAATGCCCAATAGGATAGAAAGTAGGTCTTATTTTCAAGGTCATGGCTGACATTGAAAGCATTCTCTTAGTTTTGGAAAGTGGGTGCTAAAGAAAACTAAACACCTAAATAAACTTGGGAAGGCATTTCTGGTGACATTTCAGAGAAGCCAACTTGAGCCAAGTGTAAGAATTGCTACACACCACTATAGTCAATGCTATTATTTTTCTTTTAATAATCATTTTTAATCAATTTGATTTCAATATATCTATCATTTAAGTTTTATTTCTATTTTCCTTGATCATAAGACATGTTATAACTTTCAGTGACCTAAAGTATAAAAGCTCTTTTAATTCCAGGGGGTAAAGTAATCACCACTTCATTTGAAGTGCATTTTGGATTATATTTCTTTAAAAAGACACAAATAGAGATAGAGCATTTCACTGTTATTGGGAAGTCTGATCAGAAAAGTAGCAATGACTATGCTCAGCAAATATGTGGAAGAATCAAGCCATTGTCTATTATTAGTATGAGGATAAAATAGTGCAGGCATTCTGGGAAACAAGAGAGCAGATTCTCAAAAATTAAACTCAAAATCTATATAGGGACCCTCTGCCATTCCACTTTGAGTATACACCAGAAGAATAAAAGTGGTGTTTCAAAACAAATTTTGTGTTAATAGTAACATTTTTATAATAGTCAAAAGGGAGACACAACCCAAATGTTCTTATCACGGGGTAAAGAGGTTAAACAAAATGTAGTATACTCTTGCAGAGAAAATATTATCCATCCATTAACAAGAAAGACCTAAGACTTGTATTTTAATATTTGGACACTGAAGATATTGTGATTTGTGAAATAAGACAATCATAAAAAGACAATATATTGTTATTTTTCTTAAATAGGTTATCTGGATTAGTTAAATTTGTGAAGACAAAGATCAGAACAGTGGCTGGTCAATGCTAGAGAGCAGGAATGAGAAAACATTATTTAATAGTCAAAGAATTTTTGTTTAGGAAAATGGATATTTTCTAGAAATCAGATGATGGTGATGTTTATTTACGCAATGTTGTGAATGCACTTAACACCACTTAATTGAATACTCCAGAAATGGTTAAGGTGGAAAAATAAGGTGTATTTTTTTATCATTACTTTAAAAAAGATACAAGTGGAGAGGGATGGGATACAGGTAAATTTATCAGATTGTTGGAATAGTTGGTACAAAGTATGTTTGAGTTTCAAACCAATGAGGGCAAATATAATTTTATAGTCTTAGTAAGAATATGTTATCCCCTAAAATTGTTCTGTTAACCACGTAAAGAATACAGAATATCTTAATTCTAGTGACTTATAACGGAGAAGTGTGTTCTTAAGATATGCTTACTTTCTATCTCAAAAAATTTCCTTCCTATCCTGAGAAAAGCTAACATTTTTGTGCATTTCTTGTGGTCTGATACTAATAAATGTGAGTGGTGATGGGCAGAAATTAATGACTAGTAGAGCATTTTGCCTTACATGCAGCAGACTTGGGTTTAATCCCCTCGCGCATCCCATCACGTTCCCAACTAAGAACCACCAGGAGAAATTCCTGGATATAGAACCATGGAGTAACTCCCAATCAGCACTGAATGTAGCTCAAAAACCAAATAAATATTAACTGCCAACATACTTTCTAAAAAGTTATGTTTTTTAACAAAGCCCTGAATCCTTTTTTCTTTTCCTAAACTGTCGTTATACAAAAAAGCCACTAAATTTTATCTCTACTTCAATTCACCACGGTATCCTTTCAGCTATGTTGTATCTCTCCCCCACTGCACCCCCCAGCAAGGCCTCCTGCACTCCCTCTCCATCCAGTCACAGAACATCTGGGGAATGATTTGCCCTCAGCATATTCTTTACTTAACATTATAATCTCGACCCCGTTTCAGTGAACTTGGAGTCAAACTTCCATGCAAGGGTTTTGGAAAAAGGATTTGGTAACTAAATATCTTATGTGGTTTTGTGGTGCAAATCTTACCCACACACCATGTCTAAGTAGCTAATTTCATCCTGATTGATCCCAGCATGAACTGTGGAAGGGCAGAGCCTCCCAGGAACGCAAGGCCGACTTCTTGGAAACCAATGCAAAATGCCCTGGGGAAGGCTTGGGCCAAAAGGCAGTTTAGAGAATATTTTTAGTCATCTCCATTCTGATCAGTTTAAAGTTGGGAATTGAAGTGAACTTCACAAGTTAGCTGAAAATCATAGAGTACAGCATGCCCAAAGAACAGTCATCTGCAGTGAGGTGGAGTTGTGCTCAAGAAGATGTTGGCAACCCCCAAGGGCTGATTTCAGGGCAGCCAGTCACAAGGCTGGAGGTTCAGGGGGGTGAGATTTTCGGTAACTTGGTCCTCAGGAATCCTGAAGACAGCGCATGTTCCCCTCACCAGTATAAACATTTGTTGCTTCAGGTTCTCAACATTTCATGGACCACACCTGCCGATCTTCATAAAGCAACCAGGGCACATGATAGAGCAAGATGAACCTTCTTAAAGCCATGTTCCATGGATAATGAGGTGCTTCATGGCTGCTGTCAGTCAGAGGGAAAGGAGATGATGGAGGCAAGCACAGCGAGACCACAGGGGCAGACAGTGTGTGGGTGTTGTCCCTGCTGTTACTTTTGTAGCCAGAGGCTGCTAGTCATCGAGGGGTCATAGAGATTCTTTGGTTTTGCATTAAGGGACCATTTCCAAAAGTACACAGTTCTAACTCATGACTCTGTGCTCAAGATCGCTCCTTGTGGTGCTCAGGGGATCCTATAGGATGCCAATTATTGAACCTAGGTCAGCCTCATGCAAGGCAAGCACCCTATCCACTGTACTATCACTCTGATCCCTGACAGAAAACCTTTCATTTGTCCATATCCTTGGTAGGGGATGAGAAATGCACCTAGTAAGATGAATGATCTGTACATCTTTATGTGATTTCAGACTAAAGAAATAATAAAACAAAGTATGAATGTGTGTGTGAGAGAGAGAAGCAAATTGTCTGCCCCCGAGACAGGCAGAGTGGGGGTTAGGAGAAAAGGGAGGCATCAGTGTCAGAAAGGGGGCTTGGTGAAGGGTGGTGTACACTGTATGACTGAAGCCCAATAATGAACAACTTTGTCTCCATGGTGCTTAAATAAAGCAATTAATAAAATAAGAAAAAGAAAATTACAGGGAAGACTATTCTGTGAGCTAAACAGAATACAGAAGGCTCAACTAGAGCCAACCACAGTCTAGTAAATCCTCAGACACTGATTTTAGTAACACCATTGAGAGATATCATAATTATTAAAAATTGACCCTTATTGATCTAAATTTTAGTAATTCCATTTACCTTTGTGTTGGAACAACCAATATGAAATAAATTTGTTCATGCCTACAAGGGGCCAGCTAGTACATTCTTAGCCAATGTGCAGCAGTTTTAATAAAGACCATCTTTGTCAGATGTCAACAAAGGAGGGTAACACTTTGACAGGTAACAGGGTAGGGAGGGGAATTTACCAGCATAGGGACTGGAAAGAATAGAGCGATAGGAATGGCCTGCACGCACTTATGGGGAACAAGAAAAAGTGGGGGTGCAGGAGGAAAATAGAATGCCCAGAACGAAATCCTCACAGTCATGGGAAGACTATGCAAATTCTAAAAACTGTTTCCCAGACCAGAAATTCATATTTTCTCCTCCTCATTGAACTTAGAGGAAAATGAAAAGAAATAAATTGATAGTAATGGAGATCCTGCTGGAATAGACAACTTTGACACAGATGTCTCTGGTTCTTTTTTTATAATATAATAATTTATTGTGACCAATATGAATTACATGTTTTTTCACATTATATTTAAGGTACACAGTGATAGTGAATCAGGGTCATTCTCACCAAAAGTGTTGTCCTCCGTCCACTCCTGTTCCCAGCTTGCTTATGATATCTTTCCCCTGAGCCCCCCAGGAATGCTAGTATAACAGCATTATGATTATGTGTATATTCATTTGTGTATAGCTTGTTGTAGATTGGGGGTTCCCCCTTGATTCTAGTTTGTCGTTGATTTTGGGTTTGGTGTTTAAGGTCTGATTATTTTTTTATTTCCACTTAAATTTTCAAGCGACTGTTTGCTCCTGGGTTTTCCTCCCCCAACCCCTCAATTTATGAAGCAGAACAAGATGATTCAAGTTCTCTGGTTTTGTTGGAAAACAAAACAATTGAAAGGAACCTTTCTCAATCTAGTCGAAGCCAATGGCAAATATTATATTCAATGGAGAAAAACTTAAAGCCTTCCCTCTAAATTCTGGTACAAGATAAGGCTGTCCTCTCTCACCACTCCTATTCAGCATAGTACTACGAAGTACTTGTTATAAAGATTAGGCCAATAAAGAGATATCAAGGTAATCCAGATAGAAAAGGAAGAAAGTCAAGCTCTCACTGTTTGCAGATGACATGAAACTATACTTAGAAAACTCTTAGAACTCTACCGAAAAGCTTCTAGAAACAATAGAGTGCATATAGACAATGTGACAGACTACAAAATTAGCACACAGAAAATCAATGGCCTTTTTATACACCCATAATGATAGGGGAAGAAATGGACATTAAGGAAACAAAACAAAACAAAAAAACAACGCACATTGGCAAAAGAAACAAACCCACAATAGCAACAAGAAAAAAAAAACAACAAAACAATAATAAGGAAAGAAAAAAAGAAAAAGAAAGGGGAAAGAAAGAAACAGGAGGAGGGCTAGTGTGGCAAGTTTTTTGTTTATTTGTTATGTTTTTTGTATAGGCACAGTAAGTATTTGGGGATATTACAAAGGGAATTCCCTGGGCCTAAGAGAGATTCAGGGTTTCTCCACTCCTGAAGTTTACTGTCATGGTAATAACTATAGGCTCCAGACATGCTCATTATCAAATCCCAAGGTCATTTTATGGGTGCCAGGAAACATTCTGCTCAGTTGTGACTGTCTAAATCAGGTTCTTCTACTTGTTGCTAAAGCTCTCAAAATTAAAGAGAAGTAGAATTTGAAATTATACATACCTTCATGTTGTACCAACATTTACTTGCCTGCTCTTAGATTATTAGGCACACTATTGTCCACATCTTGATAACTTTTAGAGCCCCAATTCTCAGCAGATTCATCCATTCAGCAGGAGACATGTTAAAATTCTGTGTCTTTTGAAGACCTTTAGTTGTAGTGTTTCTAGGTTCTACTACCTGCAAGAAAGGTGAACAGATATGGGCCATAACAGAGCAATGTCCTAGTGGAGGTTATGACCCGAAACATGACCTTTCCAGATTCCATTGTTGCTACATTATTATCCTCATCATCTCTGCACTAATAAGCAGCTCTGGTGGACCAGGGCAAATTTCGCATGGCATTATCATCTACACCTCCTCAAATCTGTGGGGCGAGGCGCCTTTTCAGCCCATAAGTGCAGGTCCCTTTTGTCCACTCACATATGACTATCCTGCTCTAGCCTTTGCTCTTAATAAGATGTTCTCTATGACCAAGACTGAGGAGACACAATTTATGTTTTCTGATGGAGGAAGAACTAAAAGTAAAAATATAACATTTAACACACACACACACAAAATTTTTTCTGCTGAATGTTGTCTGCAATCTATGAACTCCCAAAAGAATTGCAGAAATATTAGGAATATACTTTTTTAAAGAGTTCAGTTTGAGAATTTCAGCAAGTTCAATCTGAAGAAAAAGAACAGACCTGTAATATGAATTCATGAATGTACAAGAATTATAATGAAATAATAAATACCATAGGTGCTGAAAACAATCTTTAAATCACAGGTGTTTCCCAGGGGTCCACAGTAAATCCAACAACTTGTGTGTCTCCTGGTCTGGAAATTCACAAACCAAGAAGTCACAAGCCCTGATTTCTTTTTTTTTTTATACCATTGCAAGTATACCATTGCAAGATATACTTCAATAATTAAGAGTTGATGAACACTTTGTTTTATCTAATTTGGGGTAATTGAATAAATTTTTCTGGATAGTTTAAGAAAAACCTTTGTGTAGATATATAATTTAATTTATCTTAAGCTAATGAATACTTTGGCATGGAATAGTTCAATCGATATAAGATACTAAATTTAGCTTTTTAAGAAAATAGGGTTTTTTTGGTGGTTTTTTAATATTTTTTATTAAACACCTTGGTTACAAACATGATTGTGGTTGGGTTTCAGTCATATAAGAGGACATCCCCAACACTAGTGCAACATTCCCACCACCAATATGTCTCAAATATCTCTCCTCACCACCCTGAACCCACCTGTACTCTAGACAGGCTTTCTTTTCCCTCATACATTCCATTTTAATTGATAGGTAGTTGACAATGTAGTTATTCTCTAAACTAAACTCATCACTCGTTGTGGTGAGGTTTCATGAAGTGTGGCTGTAACGTTCCAGCCCTCCACTCTTTTTGTCCTCTGAAAATTATTGCAAGAATGTCTATCATTTTTCTAAAACCCCATAGATGAGTGAAACCATATTTCTGCTCTTTCATTCTCTTCTCTGTCTTATTTCACGTCCAGCATAATAGATTCCATGTACATCCATGTATAGGAAAATTTCATGACTTCATTTCTCCTGACAGCTGCATAATATTTCATTGCGTATATGGTACCCACAGGTTTCTTTAGGTATTTATCTGTTGAAGGGCATATTGGTTGTTTCCAGAGCCTTGCTATGGTAAATAGTGCTGCAATGTATATTGGGTGTAAGGAAGGGGATTTTTCTATTGTATTATTGTGTTCCTAGGGTATATTCCTAGGAGTGGATTATAGCTGGAACCTATGGGAGCTCAATTTCCAGTTTTGGAGGAATCTCCAGTATCGCTTTCCATAAAGGTTGAACTAGACAGCATTTCCACCTAGCAGTGGATAAGAGTTCCTTTCTCTCCACATCCCTGCCACACTGACAAGCCCTGATTTCTGAATCTGGGGTCTCATGGTATCTTCAAGTCTCTCCCATCAGAAAATGAAAAACTGGGGGCTGGAGCAGTTGAGACACAAGGTGTCTGCCGCGGTGCTATCCCCATATGGTCCCCCAAGCCAGGAGCTATTTCTGAGTGCATAGCCAGGTGTAACTCTTGAGAGTCACCAGCTGTGGCCCAAAAACCAAAACCAAAAAAGTGAAGCACCTTGTTAGAAATGTTACACAAAATGATGGCTGGAATTGAATAAGAATGAGTCCAAATGAGGAGCCAGGTCATTTCTATGCATAGTGAAGGTATGGAGCCCTACCCCCAAAGAGGATCTTCAGTAATCCTGGCCTAGTGAGGATTTCTCTATCACTGTCATTGATAAGAGTGCTGGCTGTTTGAGAGCACACATAGCACAGCAATTAGCAAGTAGCTCATTCAGCCACTCATGTGAGGTCAGCTCCAAACCTATGATGCAAAATGATAGGAGCCTCTAAACTACTCCTTGGCCCACCCAAGGGCAGAGGCAACAGATGGCCATGAGCACCCTTCATTGTTGCCATGGTACCTCACTGAGAACATGCATGCCCAGCTATGACGATCACTCAGTTATGACCTCCCTAACAGTCAACCCTCTTAGCCAAGTTCTAGAAGTGTCTCTGATATGAAAGCACCTGAGGGATGAGTGAGAATGCCGTAATTGTTTCCAACAGGCAGAATTTGGGTAAGTAGCTGGCTCTACTCCGGAACAAGTGGGACTGTAGATACATTTTAGCCAACCCTACAGTGTTGGGGTGCTTCACAGGCACCTGAAAGAGCAATCAAACGGAAGGGAAAGTAGGAAGGGCAGAGAGGGTTCTGAAGCCCACAGGTGACTCCTATAGAACAGACCATCCACTCTTAGCCCGATTCCAACCTGCAAAAGGATTTCACTCACTTAACAGCGTTTTTGAGAATCGGGTCACTATTTTAAAATGGACCTTTATGATAAGACCAAGAGTAGGACACGTTTCTTACTTGTGCCAATTTAGGTTCAATCTCCTGCACCACTCAGCACTGTTAGGAGCGATCCCTGAACACAGAGCCAGGAGTAAGCAAGCCTTGAGCACTGCTGGGTGTTGATCACAAAACGAGATAAATAAATTAAAATGTTATAAAATAAATATAAACATATGATTTATAAAATATGTAGAATATTTATAAATAATTAAATGTAAAAAAATTCATAAATAAATTGTTGAATATTGTATAAATAAAATGTTTTTGTATTATATTAAATTAAAATTTTATTTTATAAAATATTTATAATATATAAATATTTTTAATATTTATTACATAAATTATTTAATAAGTACAATTGAGTAGTTTTTAGAGAAAAGACTCACTAAAATATATATTTAAATAGTAAACAAATAAATACCTAAGTCATAAGCTACTGAAATAGTTGACCTTAATCTTAAGAGTCTAGATAATTATATAAAATTTAAAACAAAAAATTCAACATGACTTTAAGAAGTTTAGAGTAGATGGATTAGATTGTAAAAAATAAGATACTTTTAATAAAAGTAGCATTTGATGTAAGTAAAGCTGTATGATATGCTATGAAATTAAGTAACCTACTCTTGGAAATAAACATAACTACATTTAGGAAAATAGAGTCACTGAAATTCAGGAACCACAAGATCACTACTACTTCACCTCAGAGAGAAAAAAAAATCTATAAAAATATATGTTGGGCCCAGAGCGATAGCGTAGCAGGTGCGACATTTGCCTTGCATGTGACTGACCCATGTTTGATCCCCAGCATACCTATGGCCCACCAAGCACAGCCAGAAATGACCCCTGAGTGCAGAGGCAGGAATGGCCCAGATGTGGTCCATAAACCACAACACACACACCAAAAAAAAAAAAAGTACATTTGTGTTTTGTAGTTATATTTAAATTTAGTTATGATCCACTTAAAGATATTTTGGGGGGAGGAACTGATTCTGTTCATGACTGTAAGTCTTCTTTTTATCCCCTTTCAATGTAATTTTTGTGGTGACTGAGGGTTGCATGGGTTGGGTTGGGTGCTCACCATGTCTTCTCTCAGCAGTTTGTGCTGGAATGGTGCCTCTCAATGTCATATTCAGAGCACAAATGTTTAGCCAACTTCTGGTTGTACCGCTCTATTGATATATTTAAGGGAATTAATGAATAAAATTTTAAGGAGCGATGATGCCCCCCCTGTAATGGCAATTAAACTGGGACATGACCCCCTGGACTGGGACATGCCTCCCCTAATGGAAAATTGTCCAAAGTATAAAAAGTAGAGCCTGGCACTTGGAGGGGCAGGTTAATACTGGAGCAGAACCTACTGGCTTGCCAGGGTCCACAGGCCCAGGCCTGCCCCCAGCCAGGCCTGATATATAACATCAGCAAGATGCAATTTGTTCTCTCTCTTCCCTCCCCTCCCATCTCCCCTACCCTCCCATCTCTTCTCTTCTCTTCTCTTCTCTTCTCTTCTCTCCCCTCCCCTCCCTTCCCTTCCCTTCCCTTCCCTTCCCTTCTCTTCTCTTCTCTTCTCTTCTCTTCTCTTCTCTTCTCTTCTCTTCTCTTCTCTTCTCTTCTCTTCTTCTCTCTCTTCTCTTCTCTCTCTTCTCTTCTCTTCTCCTCTTCTCTTCTCTCTCTTCTCTTCCCTCCCCTCCCCTCCCATCTCCCCTCCCCTCCCTTCTCTTCTCTTCCCTCCCCTCCCCTCCCATCTCCCCTCCCATCTCCCCCCCCTCCCCTTCCCTTTCCCCTCCCCTCCCCTCCCCTTTCCTTTCCCCTCCCCTCCCCTTTCCCCCCCCCTTTCCCCTCCCCACCCCTCCCCTTCCCCTCCCCTCCCCTTTCCCCTCCCCTCCCCTCCCATCTCCCCTCCCCTCCCCTCCCATCTCCCCTCCCCTCCCCTCCCATCTCCCCTCCCCTCCCCTCCCCTCCCCTTTCCCCTCCCCTCCCATCTCCCCTCCCCTCCCCTCCCATCTCCCCTCCCCTCCCATCCCCTCCCCTCCCCTCCCATCTCCCCTCCCCTTTCCCCTCCCCTTTCCCCCCTCCCCTTTCCCCTCCCTTCCCATCTCCCCTCCCCTCCCCTCCCCTTCCCTTTCCCCTCCCCTTCCCTTTCTTTCCCTCCCCTCCCCTTTCCCCTCCCCTCCCCTTTCCCCTCCCCTCCCCTCCCCTTCCCTCCCCTCCCCTCCCCTTTCCCCTCCCCTCCCCTCCCCTCACCCTTCCCTCCCCCTCCCCTTTCCCTTCCCTTCCCTTCCTCCCCTCCCCTCCCCTCCCTCCCCTCCCCTCCCCTTCCCTTCCCTTCCCTCCCCTTCCCTTCCCCTTCCCTTCCCTCCCCTTCCCTCCCCTCCCCTCCCCTTCCCTCCTCTCCCCTCCCCTTCCCTTCCCTTCCTTCCCTTCCCTTCCCTTCCCTTTCCTTCCCTTCCTTCCCTTCCCTTCCCTTCCCTTCCCTTCCCTTCCCTTCCCTTCCCTTCCCTTCCCTTCCCTTCCCTTCCCTTCCCTTCCCTTCCCTTCCCTTCCCTTCCCTTCTCGTCTCTTCTCTTCTCTTCTGTCTGGAACTGGAGCTACAGGCCTCCTCCTCCTCCCAGCACTCTAGCTGGTGATTCTCTCTCTCCCTCTTACTTCCCTCCCTTATTCTCTCTCTCTCTCTCTCTCTCTCTCTCTCTCTCTCTCTCTCTCTCTCACTCTCTCTCTCTCTCTCTCTCCTCTCTCTCTCTCTCTCTCTCCCCTTCCACCATTGCCCCCACCCCTCTCACTCCTCCTCTTTCTCAGACCGCTTAGGCAAAGTTGCAGGTCTCTACATTTGGTGTTCCTAGGTGGACCCTTGGCACTGCTCACAGTACTGAAGTAACAGTAATCTTCACACACAACCTCATTGTGGGATTATGCCTTGGCCAGGACACTCACTTGCTTCTTGTTTGTTTGGTTTTTGGTTTGGGAGCCACACCTAGCAGTTCTCAGGGGTTCCTCCTGGCTCTGCACTCAGGAATCACTGCTGGCAGACTTGGTGGACCATAAGGGATGCCAGGGATCAAACCTGAGTCAGCCAAGTGCAAGGTGAATGCCCTATCTGCTGTGCAATTGCACCAGCCCCCATTTGCTTTTTTTGACTATGGTGCTCCACACCCTAGTACAGTAGTCTGAAATGATTCTTAGTGCTAGGGACCACTGATCAAAAAGATGCCAGGATCAGTGTAGGTCAGAGCACTGAGGACCAAGCTCCAAGCTTACACATAAGGACCAAAACTATCTGACCCTCTACTATAATCAAACCTCCCTGTTACTTAGATTTGCTACATAATCCAAAACACCTATTTGAGACTTTGTTATTGGGTTGCAAAAATATTTTTTTAGATTTTTGAATCTTTCATTTAAAGAAAAATTTAATAAATAGATGTAACAGATAGTGGTTATGATATTTCCACCCATGTGTTCAATTATGAAAATGTGTCTTATTTTCATGTGGATGCATGTGATATTTTTATTTTTTAATAAATTTATTTTTAATTATGAGAACAAAGATGCAAAGAGGAAAAGGTAAAGTTACAGTGGAAGGACAATCACCCATAAAGAGAATTCTTAGAAGGAAACCCCTTGCTGATACCTTAATTTTGAACTTTCAGCCAAAAAACATTAAGAAAAATAAAATAGGGGCCGGAGAGATAGCATGGAGGTAAAGCGTTTGCCTTTCATGCAGGAGGTCATCGGTTCGAATCCCGGCGTCCCATATGGTCCCCCGTGCCTGCCAGGAGCAATTTCTGAGCCTGGAGCCAGGAATAACCCCTGAGCACTGCCTGGTGTGACCCAAAAACCCCCCCCCCCAAAAAAAAAAGAAAGAAAGAAAAATAAAATAGAACCCACGTACAATTACTTTGTCCCTCAAGTCTCCAGATTGTAGTACATTATAACATTTCTTAGCCGTACACAAAGCAATCTAAGGCCATAAAACTTATGTAACTGGATGCATGTGATTTTTACCTCTACCTAAAGAATTTGCTCCAGCTAGTTATTTTTAGGTAATTCCAGCCATTTTCACAATCATTACAGACTGTACTATGTTGACTGCTAATTCCCATGCTCACCACTGTCTCCCCCATTTCTGCTTTCAGTTCTCATCCCCAGCTGCCTCCCTCTTACTGGCAGTGTCTGTGGAGCCTTGTCTGAACAACTGGATATCTCCCCTCAGGAGCCAACACTAAGATACATAGACCCCTGGGAGTCGGTCCCTTGGCACAGACTTGGCCAGGCTCCAGGTCCCATCCAGTCTCTCTGCACTTGTCATGCTCTACTTCTTTCACTGAACTCAAGTTGGGTTAGAAGGGGCTATGAGAATAGTAAAATGCCTGCCTCAGAGGCAGGCAGAGGGGGGAGAGAGGGATGGAAACTGGAGACACTGGTGGCGGGAAATGTGCACTGGTGAAGGGTAAGACTGAAACTCAATCATGAACAACTTCCTAACCACAGTATTTAAATAAAAAGAAAAAAAAAAACAAAGAGTGAGGCCAGCTTTTCATGGTTCTGCTAGACACTTTCCTTTTGAAAACTGGATTGACTGGCTCTGGATTGGTTTGGTTTTCATTTTTTAACTTCCAAGTTATGAATTGTTGTTCTTTGATCTCCATTTCCACAGAATCAGCTTTTCCTTGCAGCAGAGATTTATGTCTGGCAGTCGCCGGGAAACAAAGGCCCGTGGGGCAAGAGGGAAGAGTTTACTAAAGCCTGGGTGGGACACCCATCTAGGGCCAAAACTGCTCTTGATTCCTGCCATCTAGATAAATAGAAGAGATTTTCCATCAACCTAGACCCACATGTTCTGCATTTATGCCATCCATAAAGTATCAGAAATGGTTTCATCTCCAGGTTGAAAATATGCCTACGAGTTCTTTAATAATAGCTAGAATAAGCAATCAGCTATACATTTATATACTAACAGCACAGTAGTTATTTAAAAATTAATAATCAGAATAAGTCAAAGAAAGCTTTTTGTTCTTTACTAACTATAATTTCTTATAATTAAGGATACTCCTTTTGAGTTCTGAATATTCAAATATCAGAATCAATGTGACACCATTTGGTATAAACTGAAATGTACCCTCAAATAATATGCTGAAGCTCCCCTACCTCAGATATGAAATACTGGAGTGAGAGTATTTAAAGAAGGAGTTAAAAAGGGTCGTGTGAGTGAGGCTATGATCCAGTCAAACTTGGTCCTAATAAGAGTCAGAGACAGCAAAATGACTATAACCAGAGAGAACAGAGGGTAGGAAGGGCAAAATTTCCCTTAACCCTCCAAAGTCCAGTGCTTTTGGAACTTCCAGGCAAACAAAGGACAGGTCACCAAGAAAATTTACAGAAGTTTGATAATAATGACTAATGTGGGAATTCACAGCAACTAGGTGAAACTCAAGAAAACTATTGAAGAGGCAAAAAAAAGTAGTAGTAGTTAAGGCATTTACTTTGCATGCATTGGAGTCTGATTTAATTCCCTGGCAGTGTGTGTGTTTCCCCAAACCACTGTGATGAATGTTTCCTGGGTGTAGAGCCAAAAGTAAGTCTTAAGCCCTGCCAATGTGGCTCAGGAAAAAATAGGAAAAATAAAATTATTAAACTTGGGATCATATAAAACATCTTAATAAATAAATAGTCACAGTTTCAAGGATCACAAATCGTGAAGGAGTGGCTCAGAAATAGATGGAGACTAATTAAAAAAAAAGGTTATGTTAAGCATTGTATAGATTTAATACAATCCCTCTAAAGATACCCATGACATTCTTCAAAGAAGTGGATCAAACACTCATGAAATGCATTTGGAACAATAAATACCCATGAATAGCTAAAGCAACCCTTGAGAAAAGGAAAATGGAAGGCATCATTTTCCCCAATTTTAAATTGTATTACAAAGGAATAGTTATTAAAACAGCATGGTATTGGAATATAGACCCTCAGATCAGTATAGACTTGAGTATTCAGATAATCATCCCCAGACATGTGATCAATTAATCTTTGATAAAGGATCAAAATGGAGCAAGGAAAGCATTTTCAACAAGTGATGTTGGGAAAACTGGCCACATGCAAAAAAGTGAACTCAGACCTCCATCTAATACCATGCACAAAGTTCAAATCTAAATGGATTAAAGACCTTGATATCAGACCCCAAAACATAAGGCACATAGAACAACATGTAGGTAAAAAACACACTTCAGGACAATTGATACTAAAGGCATTTTCAAGAAGGAAACACCATTCTCTAAGCAAGTGAAAGTGGAAATAAACAGCTGGGACTATATTAAGCTGAGAATCTTCTGCACCTCAAAGAAAATAGTACCTAGGACACAAAAGCCACCCACATAACAGGAGAAACTATTCACCCAATACCCATCAGATAGGGCTAATATCTAAGATATACAAGGTACTGACATGACTTTACAAGAACAAAACATCCAACCTCATCAAAAAATGGGGAGAAGAAATGAAGAGACAATTTCTCAAAGAAGAAATACAAATAGCCAAAAAGCACATAAAAAATGCTCATCAGGGAGAGGTAAATCAAAACAACAATGAGGTACCATCTCATGCCACAGAGACTGGCACACATTACAAAGAAAAAGAACAATCAGTACTGGAGGGGATGTGGAGAGAAAGAAACTCTCATTTACTGCTTATGGAAATGCCATCTAGTCCATCCTTTATAGAAAACAATATGGAGATTCCTCAAAAACTGGAAATTGAGCTTCCATATCTAGATATACCACTCCTACATATTTATCCTAGGAACAAAAAACAATATAAAATTGCCTTCTTCACACCTACATTTATTGAAGCACTATTTACAATAGTCAGAATCTGGGAACAAACAAAATGCCCTTCAACAGATAAATGGCTAAAGAAATTGTGGAACTGGGCCAGAGTAGTGGCACAAGGGGCATCGTGTTTGTCTTGCCTGCACTAGCCTAGGACAGACCGCGGTTCGATCCCCAGGTGTCCCATATGGTCCCCCAGGCCAGGGGCAATTTTGAGCTCATAGCAAGGAGTAACCCCTGAGCGTCTCTGGGTGTGGCCCCAAAACAAAAACAAACAAAAAATTAAACTGTGGTACATATACACAATGGAATATTATGCAGCCATCAGGAGAGATGAATTCATAAAATTTTTCTATACATGGATGCACATGAAAACTATTATGCTGAGTGAAATAAGTCAGAGGGAGAGAAATAGACACAGAATAGTCTCACTCATCTATGAGTTTTAAGAAAAATAAGCGACATTATTGTAATAATGCCCAGAGTCAAGAGAGATGAGGGCCAGAAGGACCAGCTCAAGATATGAAGCTCACCACAAAGAGTAATGAATGCAGTTAGAGAAATAACTGCACTAACAACTATCATGACTATGTTAATGAAAGAAGTAGAATGCCTGTTTCCAATACAGGCAAAGGTGGGGGAGGAGGGAGTTGGGGGGCATTGGTGTTGGGAATGTTGCACAGGTAAATGGGGGTGTTCTGTTTATGACTGAAACCCAACTACAATCATGTTTGTAATCATGGTGATTAAATAAAGAAAAGTCTGAATACATAGAAACATCCCTCTTCTCCATCCTCTTCTTGATGGTGGTGTTACATGGTGTAGGGGTATAGAAATTACCTTCACAGTGCCCGGAGAGATAGCACAGCGGCATTTGCCTTGCAAGCAGCCGATCCAGGACCAAAGGTGGTTGGTTCAAATCCCGGTGTCCCATATGGTCCCCCGTGCCTACCAGGAGCTATTTCTGAGCAGATAGCCAGGAGTAACCCCTGAGCACAGCCGGGTGTGGCCCCCCCAAAAAAATAAAAAAGAAATTACCTTCACAAACTAAAGTTTTCTTCCTGTTCATAGCAGGTAACTGAAGACCAATTGCAGTTTTTGCTTCTGCTGGTATTCAAATGCCTTTAGCTCCAAATAGTTCTTAGCTAGTGGGCATATTTCAAGATGGTTGTCAGGCTCTTGATCTTCTTCAGCAGCATCTGAAAGACAAGGAGAGAGGCCACAGAAGAAATCAACTCTGCTGGCATCTTGGTCTCAGACATTCACTCTCCAGAACATTGAGAAAATTAATGCCTGTTACTAAATGTCCCCTGATATGTGCCATTTTGTTACAACAGCACTTGCAAATGAATAGTGCATTATTCTTGTTTCCATTCTTTTGGTTTTATTACTGTAATGGTCTTTGATAAAGAAGAAACTACATGAAATAACAAATGACCTCAATGGACAAATAGACATTAATTGTCCATATGGAAAGGGTCATATGTCCTGGGCAGTCTTTCGCATGTGAATTTGAAATGTCCTAGTGACTCTTTGGTTTTCAGAACACTATCAGACAAAAATATTAGATATTTTTCCTTTACATAAGATACATAAGTTAATTTTTTTCTCATAGTCTAATCATTTTACTTGGTTCTTTTGAATTAAATGTTACCTAAAATTTCAGTATATAAAATTTTAGAAAACACCTTGACTATTGGAAGAGCAGGCTGGATAATTGTAGGTGGGGACCTCTGCATGCTGACATGGTAGCAGACTAAAAGGGCCATGCTCCTTCACAAGCTACAAGCTTAGCTAACATTTGAAGTCCAGTCCCCAGTCACAGAAACAGGTCAGCACTGCATTACTACTTTTTCATAAACTGCTTTTCTACAAAATTATTAGGCAAGCTGCTTCATGCTCTCTGTACTTCAAATCTTCTAGTCTTAAACAACCATATCCAGAAGGATGGGTGTCATAAAAGTTTCATCAGTAGTTAAAAAAAAATCAACTTTCATTTCTCGAAAGTAGAGTTGACATTTAGACATATATGAACCTGTCAGGAGGTGGTGCATGAAAGGGACAAGTTCTTACATGAGCCACATAGAAACCTCTAGCTCAAGACTAGACTGTTTCTTTCATCCAAGGAGCCTCAAGAAAAGTTGAGAATTCACATGTGAACCTGCATGGTTTATTGAAGCTGGAATTGGAAGTGGAAACGGGGGCTGGAGTGACAGTACAACTGGTAGGGCATTTGCCTTGCATGCAGCCAACCCATGTTCAATCCCAGCATCCCATATGGCCTGAGCATGCCAGAAGTAACTTCTGAGCTCTGAGCCAGAAATAACACATGAGTTATGTGTTATGTGGGTATGGTACCAAAAAAAGTAGAAACAAAAATCAGAGCTCTGGTACAAGCAAGCCTGCTGAAGAGAGATCAAAGTAACGACAATATATTTTAGGAGGAAGTAACCTTTAGCCTGACTGTCTTGTATCCCTTTGGAAGGATCTTAAAATGAGTTCACTACTGATTCTACAATCTTTTAGACAGGGTATAGGAGTTACAAATTCATATTTCTATAGTAGTCACATGTATGAATGTGTAAAGCAAAAGTTTAAGGCTACTGATGACACTAAAGAGGCAGAGGACTTAATAAACACAAAAACCATGGGCAGCAGTATTAATTCTTTTATAATTGATCCCTATAGAATTGGCAGCAATGAAAGAGAAAACAAAGTCAACCTGATCAAATCACATCTTAGAGTCACTGGAATGTCCTTTCAGGATTAATGTATTGGCTCCCTCAGATCCAAGGCTTTCAGACAATCCTGTAAGCCAAAGAATAACTTCATGAAATAAAGTTATTTTTATGAAAAATTTTACTCAATTGTTTTCTTCTTTTCAATCCTTTATCTAATCTCCACATTATTATTTTTTCAATTCAAGTAAAATAGACTTTAGATTTCTTTCTTCTGTTTTGGAAAACAACTTTCTCATTTTCTATTTATAAGTGAAAAAACATAACTGAGAAGTTGAAGACATTTCTAATTTGCATTTGTTTGTTTGAGTTTCTCAATAACACTATCTTCCAATGTGCATTTTTATATGTGTGCGTTAGTACTGGAGTCATTAAACATAAGTAATTAAACCAAAAGTATCTATGCTCAATGATTCCTTCCGAACTCACTGACAGATGAGGGAACTGTGATGGGAGTGGAGGAATCTATATAAGAACATGGAGTTATGGCACTTAAGATTAAAATTTCTGAGGCGGGGAAAATCCGCGAAAGTACACCGGCCCAGTGGGGCTCAGCTGTGAAAGACTGTGAGTGTGACCTGTCTATGTCTGTCTACTGTCCTCTTGCGTGAAACTCTTGCGAGTGGGGCAAAAAGAGGCTCAGAGGAGCACGGCCGCTCTGCTTCGCTATGCGGCCGTGCACTCTTTCTAAGGAAAGAACTCCATTGCAACAAGAAGGAAAAATCACACTAAGAACGGCGCTATATCACAGAAGCAAACATTTCTCTCTGGACTGTCTTCTCTGTTGCATGCTCGGGCCTAAGATTTGACCCAGTGTGAGGCTTCATCCACGGAGGACTCCCCTCCCTTAGAGGCAAGTCAGCCCATCCAGAAAGGGAGGAGCCAGAGGAGTGTGCTGCCTACATCATATAGACAATGAATACCACCACAACACGTAGAAAAAACCCACAATACAAGTGTGACAATGGGGAAACAACGCAGGCCAGCATCAGACATAGAGAATGAAGATGACAATTCTGAGGACCAGATAATGACTGAACAACTAATCAACCTCTCAGATAAGGACTTTAGACTAGCAATATGGAAGGTGCTCAACAGACTCCAAGAAACCATGGATCGAGTTGAACAGAACACTAATAAGAACCAAGAAAATATGAAGGCAGAAATGACAAAACTCCAAACTGAAATAACATGTCAACTAACAGGACTGAAAAAGTCAGTAAACGAAGTGAATGACAAAATGGATAAGCTCTGGGACAGGGTATCAGAAGCTGAGAATAGACTTGGTGCTGTGGAAGATGAGATACATAACAATTCCATACAGCAGGAGAGATTGGACAAAAAACTTAAAGCAAATGAGCAGACAATGGAAAAATTAGTCAAAGAATGGGAACAGACGAAAATAGAAGTCTATGATAAGATCAACAGAAACAACTTAAGAATCATTGGAGTCCCAGAGACCCAGGAAGAAAATTTCCAGGAAGAATCAATGGTCAAGAACATCATTAAAGAGAAACTTCCAGAGCTAAAGAATATATGTGATCAAATCCTGCATGCCCGAAGAGTACCAACCAAAAGAGACCCCAGAAAAACCACCCCAAGACACATCCTAGTCACAATGACAAATCCCACAGATAGAGACAGAATTCTGAAAACAGCAAGATCAAAAGGGGAAATCATGTTCAAGCAAGCTTCCCTGAGATTTACAGCAGACCTGTCACCAGAAACGCTCAATGCCAGAAAGCAGTGGTGGGATATTGTGACAAGACTGAATGAAATGAATGCTTCACCCAGAATACTATACCCAGCAAAACTCACTTTCCGGTTTGATGGAAGAATACATGGTTTCACAGACAAAAAACAGCTCAGAAACTTCACAGACACAAAACCAGTCTTAAGAGAAAAACTGAAAGACCTAATCTAAGACAAGACTACCCAAAAGACACACCAAATTTTGAAATAAAGATGGCGTTAAATCCCAGGACAATTCTTTCTCTCAACGTCAATGGACTAAATGCACCAGTTAAGAGACACAGAGTGGCTAAATGGATCAAAAAACTCAATCCAACCTTCTGCTGCCTACAAGAAACGCACCTGAATAGTCAGAACAAACATAGACTCAAAATAAAAGGCTGGAGAAAAGTTATCCAAGCAAACAACACCCATAAAAAAGCTGGAGTGGCCATACTAATATCAGATAATGCAAACTTTATACTCAGGAAGGTTGTAAGGGACAAAGACGGACATTTTATATTAATCAAGGGGTACATAGAGCAGGAAGAATTCACTC
This sequence comes from Suncus etruscus, assembly GCF_024139225.1. Classification (NCBI taxonomy): domain Eukaryota; kingdom Metazoa; phylum Chordata; class Mammalia; order Eulipotyphla; family Soricidae; genus Suncus; species Suncus etruscus. The sequence goes on along the minus strand of NC_064859.1, from coordinate 58,727,817 downwards.
TCCTAAACATATATGCACCGAATGAGGGGCCAGCAAAATATTTAATACAATTGTTGACAAATCTGAAAAATAATATCAACAACAACACAATAATTGTGGGGGACCTTAACACGGCTTTGTCAACACTGGACAGGTCAACCAGACTGAAACCCAACAAGAATATACTAGACCTGAGGAGAGAAATGGAAGAAAGAGGCCTAGTGGATATATATAGGACACTCCATCCCCAGAAACCTGGATACACATTCTTCTCCAATGTACATGGGACATTCTCCAGGATAGACTACATGCTGGCACATAAAACATACCTCCATAAGATCAAGAGGATAGAAATTTTGCAGACTACCTTCGCTGACCACAAGGCTCTGAAATTATTTGTGAACTCCAAAGGGACTCAGAAGAAACACTTTAACACCTGGAAGTTAAACAGCCTCATGCTCAATAACCAGTGGGTCCGAGATGAAATCAAGGAGGAAATAAAAAGGTTCCTGGAAACAAATGACAATAAAGACACAAACTCTCAGAACTTATGGGACACAGCAAAAGCAGTACTGAGAGGAAAATTTATAGCTTTGCAAGCACACATCAGGAAGGAAGAAGGAGCTTACCTGAGTAGCTTAATGACACAGCTAATAGAACTAGAAAATGCTCAACAAAAGGACCCAAGAATAGGAAGACAGAAGGAAATAACAAAGCTGAGAGCAGAAATCAACGAAGTGGAAACTCAAAAAACAATCCGAAAGATCAACGAAAGCAGAAGTTGGTTCTTTGAAAAAATAAACAAGATTGATAGACCACTGGCAAACCTAACAAAGAAAGAGAGAGAGAGAGAAACTTGATAACTCGTATCAGGAATGAAAAAGGAGAGATCACTACTGATATGACAGAGATTCAAAGGGTAATCAGAAACTACTTTGAAAAACTCTACGCCACTAAAAATGAGAACCTGGAAGAAATGGATAAATTCTTGGACTCTTATAATCTTCCACGGTTGAAGGAAGAGGATGTAGCATATCTAAACACCCCCATCACCATTGATGAAATTAAAACAGTAATCAAATGTCTGCCGAAAAACAAAAGCCCAGGTCCAGATGGATTCACTAATGAATTCTATCAAACTTTCCAAGAGGAACTACTGCCAGTCTTGGCAAGACTCTTTCATGAAATTGAACAAACAGAAACACTTCCAAATAGCTTTTATGAAGCCAACATCACCTTGATACCTAAACCAGACAGAGACGCTACCAAAAAAGAAAATTACAGACCAATATCACTGATGAATGCAGATGCAAAGATCCTCAACAAAATCCTGGCAAATAGGATTCAATGCCTCGTTAAGAAGATCATCCACTACGATCAAGTAGGTTTCATCCCAGGAATGCAAGGCTGGTTTAACATCCGTAAATCTATCAACATAATACACAACATCAATAACAAGAAAAATAAAAACCACATGATCATATCAATAGATGCAGAGAAAGCATTTGATAAGGTCCAACACCCATTCTTGATCAAAACTCTCAGCAAGATGGGAATGGAGGGAACCTTTCTCAATATAGTGAAGGCCATCTACCACAAGCCAGTGGCAAATATTATCCTCAATGGAGAAAAACTGAAAGCCTTCCCTCTAAATTCTGGCCCAAGACAAGGCTGTCCTCTCTCACCACTCCTATTCAACATAGCACTGGAAGTACTTGCTATAACGATTAGGCAAGAAAAGGATATCAAGGGAATCCAGATAGGAAAGGAAGAAGTCAAGCTCTCACTGTTTGCAGATGACATGATACTCTACTTAGAAAACCCTAAAGACTCTATCAAAAAGCTTCTAGAAACAATAGACTCATATAGCAAGGTGGCAGGCTACAAAATTAACACACAAAAATCAATGGCCTTTCTATATACCAATAGTAATAAGGATGAAATGGACATTAAGAAAACAACCCCATTCACAATAGTACCACACAAACTCAAATATCTTGGAATCAACTTGACTAAATATGTGAAGGACCTATACAAAGAAAACTATAAAACTCTGCTCCAAGAAATAAGAGAGGACACACGGAAATGGAAACACATACCCTGCTCATGGATTGGCAGGATTAACATCATCAAAATGTCAATACTCCCCAAGGCATTATACAGATTTAATGCCATCCCTCTAAAGATACCCATGACATTCTTCAAAGAAGTGGATCAGACACTTTTGAAATTCATTTGGAACAATAAACACCCTCGAATAGCTAAAGCAATCATTGGGAAAAAGAATATGGGAGGAATTACTTTTCCCAACTTTAAACTGTACTACAAAGCAACAGTTATCAAAACAGCATGGTATTGGAATAAGGATAGGTCCTCAGATCAGTGGAATAGGCTTGAATACTCAGAAAATGTTCCCCAGAGATACAACCATCTAATTTTTGATAAAGGAGCAGGAAATCCTAAATGGAGCAGGGAAAGCCTCTTCAACAAGTGGTGTTGGCACAATTGGATAGCCACTTGCAAAAAATTAAACTTAGACCCCCAGCTAACATCATGTACAAAGGTAAAATCCAAATGGATTAAAGACCTCGATATCAGCCCCAAAACCATAAGATATATAGAACAGCACATAGGCAAAACACTCCAGGACATTACAGGCATCTTCAAGGAGGAAACTGCACTCTCCAAGCAAGTGAAAGCAGAGATTAACAGATGGGAATATATTAAGCTGAGAAGCTTCTGCGCCTCAAAGGAAATAGTGCCCAGGATACAAGAGCCACCCACTGAGTGGGAGAAACTATTCACCCAATACCCATCAGATAAGGGGCTAATCTCCAAAATATACAAGGCACTGACAGAACTTTACAAGAAAAAAACATCTAACCCCATCAAAAAATGGGGAGAAGAAATGAACAGACACTTTGACAAAGAAGAAATACGCATGGCCAAAAGACACATGAAAAAATGTTCCACATCACTAATCATCAGGGAGATGCAAATCAAAACAACGATGAGATACCACCTCACACCCCAGAGAATGGCACACATCACAAAGAATGAGAATAAACAGTGTTGGCGGGGATGTGGAGAGAAAGGAACTCTTATCCACTGCTGGTGGGAATGCCGTCTAGTTCAACCTTTATGGAAAGCGATATGGAGATTCCTCCAAAAACTGGAAATCGAGCTCCCATACGATCCAGCTATACCACTCCTAGGAATATACCCTAGGAACACAAAAATACAATACAAAAACCCCTTCCTTACACCTATATTCATTGCAGCTCTATTTACCATAGCAAGACTCTGGAAACAACCAAGATGCCCTTCAACAGACGAATGGCTAAAGAAACTGTGGTACATATACACAATGGAATATTATGCAGCTGTCAGGAGAGATGAAGTCATGAAATTTTCCTATACATGGATGTACATGGAATCTATTATGCTGAGTGAAATAAGTCAGAGAGAGAGAGAAAAACGCAGAATGGTCTCACTCATCTATGGGTTTTAAGAAAAATGAAAGACACCCTTGTAATAATAATTTTCAGACACAAAAGAGAAAAGAGCTGGAAGTTCCAGCTCACCTCAGGAAGCTCACCACAAAGAGTGATGAGTTTAGTTAGAGAAATAACTACATTTTGAACTGTCCTAATATTGAGAATGTATGAGGGAAATGTAGAGCCTGTTTAGGGTACAGGCGGGGGTTGGGTGGGGAGGAGGGAGATTTGGGACTTGGGTGATGGGAATGTTGCACTGGTGATGGGTGGTGTTCCTTTTATGACTGAAACCCAAACACAATCATGTATGTAATCAAGGTGTTTAAATAAAAAAAAATTATGCATTAAAAAAAAAAGATTAAAATTTCTCTTTTTAATTATACTCATGTCAAAATGAAAGAATAAAGCAGAAAATTAATCATCTCTATACCATTGCCTACCCATACACTAGTCAACTGATAGACACTTAGAATTTTTAGAAAAGATTACAGTTGGTAACATACAAAAGTCATCTATTTCTGTTCTTTTATTTAAGAGACTTGATAATTTATTCAGTAGTCGTACTAGTAATAGGTCTGCTTGCACTTTCTATTTCTATTTCTTCCTGGTTTACACTTTGTTGCACCTTTCTAGAAATTTTTTATTCAATTTTATGTATAATTTTATAGATATAATCCTCTGCATGATCCTTATATTAAGAACAGACATGAAAAGACACCACATAAAAAGAAAACTTTATGAATATGGATGCAAACCTCTTAAAAAAAAGTGCCAGGAAATCTAATTCAAAAGCACATAGACAACTGCATGTACTACTGGTTGTTCACACTTGGATATGGTTTAGTAGACACAAATTGCAGGGCCACCATCAACCTATTAAAAGTAGCATACATAAGGTTTGTCTTTGGAATGAAAGATAGTTGAATATATAAAATTCAATGTGATACACTATGTTAGGATAAAAGGGATTTAAAACACACAATCTCTTTATTAAATGCCATAAAGGGCATTAACAAAATTCAACACCTTTTTTTTTTTTTTTTTTGGTTTTTGGGTCACATCCAGCAATACTCAGAGGTTACTCCTGGCTCTACGCTCAGAAATCGCTCCTGGCAGGCTCAGGGGACGAAATGGGATGCCGGGATTCAAACTATCGTCCTTCTGCACGCAAGACAAACACCCTACCTCCATGATATCTTTCTGGCCCCGCAACACCCTTTTTGATAAAAAAAAAAAACTTCATAGGAAACAAATTAGGAGAAAATGATCTCAACTAGCTAAAAACAAAGAAGAAGAAGAAGAAGAAGAAGAAGAAGAAGAAGAAGAAGAAGAAGAAGAAGAAGAAGAAGAAGAAGAAGAAGAAGAAGAAGAAGAAGAAGAAAACTCTAAGGAAGGCCTTTCCAATGCCAACACTATTACTTTTTGTTGTTGTTGTTGTTGTTGTTGTTGTTGTTTGCTTTTGGATTTTGTTTTTTGGGTCACACCTGGCTGAGCTCAGGGATTACTGTTGACTCTGCACTCAGAAATCACTCCTGGCAAATGCAAGCCATGTACAGGAAATGAGAGAATCTCTAGCCACCAAGTACAAGAAATCCATGGAGGAACAAATTAGCCAAATTAAATAAGATCTGATATAGAATATGATAGACCCCATACAAAAGCAATTATAGGAATTAACAGACACCGTAAAAAGCCAGACAAGCAGAATCGCAGAGATGGAGAGGCACATAGTAGTACTTGAAGGAAATCTGCAAACCAAAAATGACCAGGAAACCAACAAGGAATTAAGAGGCAAGGCACTGGAAGGAAAAGTCTAGTATGTAATGAACAAAGACAAAAGAAATAATCTAAGAATTGTAGGTATACCAGAAGGGGAGTAAACAGGGAAAGGGGAAGAACAAGTAGTTAGGGAAATAATAGCAGAAAATGTTCCCACCCTTCGGAAAGAGGACTCTGCAAATCCAGGAAGTGAAAAGTCCCTAATAAAAATAGACCCTAATAAACCAACACCAAGACATATTATAATCCAAATGGCAAAGAAAAAAGCAATAAGGAAATAAAAGAACCTCAAGTACAAAGGAAGGGACATAAGAATCAAACCAGATCTCCCATTTGAAATAATTCAAGCAAGAAGACAGTGGAACGAAATATTTAAACAACTGAATGAAAGAAATTTCCAGCCTAGGGTACAATACCCAGCAAAACTGCCATTCATATGGGATGGTAGCCTAAAGACATTCTCAAACAAAAACGAGCTTGCAGTATTTGTGCAAACAAAACCGATCCTAAACGACCTACTCAGAGATGAACTACACAATCCAAACCCCCAATTGTAACAACAACCACCCTACACAACACAACTGCACAACAGCCTTCTCTGTCAATAATCTCCCTAAATATTAATGGACTAAACTCTCCCATTAAAAGGCACATAGTAGAGAACTGGATTAGAAAACATAAACTAGACTTCTGCTGCCTGCAAGAAACACACCTACAAGTACAGGACAGGCATAGGCTTAGAATAAAAGGATGGAAATCAATCTTTCAAGCCAATGGAAAACAAAAAAGAGCAGGGACAGCCATTCTTATATCAGACCAAATTCCATTCAACCTCGAGAAAGTGATCAGAGACAAAGAGGGTCACTACATACTAATCAGAGGAACAATAGATCAAGAAATACTAACCCTGATCAATATTTATGCACCTAATGTAGAGTTAGCAAAATATGTGATGCAGTTGCTCACTAACTTGGAGAAACACATGACAGGAAATGTGATAATAGTAGGAGATTTTAATACTCCACTATCACCACTGGACAGATCCAGTAGACAAAAAAAATAGCAAAGAAATAAGAGCCCTAAATAAAAAATTAGAAGATGTAGGGCTAAAAGACATATAGGGCCCTCTACCCCCAGAAAACAGAATACACATTCTTCTCAAACCCTCATGCAATCTTCTCCAGAATAGACCATGTCTTAGGATACAAATCAAACCTATATAAGACCACAAAAGTAAGGATCATTAGAAGCACCCTATTAGATCACTATGCAACAGAGGTCAAAATTAATTGCAAGAAGAAGCAATGAAGAAAAACTAATACCTGGAGTTTAAACAACACATTGCTCAAAAACAGCTGGATCAAAGAGCAAACCAAGGAAGAAATAAAAAAATTTCTTGAGACAAACGATAATGAAGAGACAACTTGTCAAAATTTGTGGGACACAGCAAAAGCAGTAATTAGAGGGAAACTCATATCAATACAGGCCTATGTCAAGAAAGAGGAAAATGACAAAGTCAACAGTTTAAAGGATCATCTCAATGAATTGGAACAATAGCAGCAAAGAAATCCAACCACAACCAGAATGCAAGAAATAGTAAAATATCAGAGCAGAAATAAACAACATAGAAACTAAGAAAACAATACAAAAATATCAATGAGTCCAAGAGTTGGTTTTTCAAAAAAATAAACAAGATAGACAAACCACTGGCAAAACTCACCAAAAAAAAAAAAAAAAGAGGAAAAACATCCAAATTAGTAGGATCACAACTAAAAGGGGAGAGATTACAACAGAACCCCAAGAAATACAACATAATCACGAGATCATATTATGAACAACTATACTCAGTTAGGCTAGAGAACTTAGTAGAAATCGACAAATTCCTGGAAAATTACCATCTTCCGAGACTGGTAAAGGAAGACCTAGAAAGCACAAATAGACCAATCACTTCAGAGGAAATTGATGATGTAATTAAGAAACTCCCTAAGAACAAAGTCCAGGCCCAGATGGATTTACTGGTGAATTCTACCAAACATTCTGAGAAGACTTACTGCCACTTTTCCACAGGCTCTTCCAAACCATCAAAAAAAAACCACAATTCTTCCCAACTCCTTTTATGAAGCTAATATCACACTCATTCCCTAAGATGGCAAAGACACCACCAAGTAAGAAAACTACAGACCAATATCTCTAATGAACATAGATGCAAAGATACTCAACAAAATCTTAGCAAACCGAATCCAGCACTTCATCAAAAAGATCATACACCATGACCAAGTGGGTTTTATCCCAGGAATGCAAGGTTGGTTCAACATACGCAAATCAATCAACATGAGACATCACATCAACAACAAGAAAGACAAAAACCACATGATCGAAGCAGCAACCGAGACCTACAGATTTTTTACCACAGGGCCCAAGCATCGAACCCTTTCAGCCAAACCAACATGCCCTTGCTCTTATAGCCTTTCTTCTCATTACTTCGTATTTTTGTTGTTTTTGGTGTTTGATTGTTGGTTTGTTTTGTTTTGTCTTGTTTTTCCTATTCTCTCTTCTTGTCTCCCTCTTCTTCCACCTTCTCCTCCTCACTCACTATCATTAACTCAATTTATGTCAAATAAAAACCATATGGTTGCCTCCTTTATAGGAAAGGAATGCTGACATATATGGTGCTGTGGACAAAACTGAAAAGGGTAAACACCTATATAGATAGACCTCAGTAACAACGGTCAGTACTCGAGACATGAAACCTATACATACTCAAAAGTTGATCTATTAGTTTCCTTTCCTTACAAGTACTATACTTAGTACTCAATGCACCTCTATACTTAGTACTCAACGCACCTCTTGCATTCCACACCTCTCTACATTAATATACACCTAAGCTAACTTCTATATGTTTATATGTGTGCAGGAGCACACAGAGACAGGAATTCTCCTTAAGGGACAAGCCTAAACCACAAACAAATCATACCTATACTCTATGTAACCCCTCCCATATACTATTCCTTCTCCCTCCTCCAGAAATCCGGCTATTTCTTCACCCCTCAATCTCACCCCCGATATCCCCACCACACTCTAATTCTTCTCCCTCAGCTCTTAATCCACTAGGCACCAAGAAAGACCTCCTACCACAACAAGCCAGTACCCACTACCCACTACCCAAGTGAAGAGACACCCACTCAAGCTCTCACCTCGTTCCCGGCAAGAAAATATAACCAACACCCTGACAGACTCATGCAGTGTGGCCCACCTAATCACCTCTCCCTAATGTGGACTGTGGCTTGATACCAAAACTAGCTCCAAAGGACCCCCACTGCAAGAACTCTACCCAAGACCTCCCTGCCTGGACCCCACACCTCACAAGGAAATCTCAAAAGACAAGGGGGAACCCTATTCTTTCATCATAAGTATAGACCTATATAACACTACCTCTTATCCTGTTTCTCCCCAAATGTAAAGTGATCTCCTGTATCACTTTCTCCCCCTTTTCTTTGTTTTTTTTATTCTTGTTAGTTTCTTTTGTTTGTTTGTTTTGTCTTGTTTTAGTTTTTTTTTATTTGATTTGATTTATTTTTGCTTCTATGGGTCACTCCTGGCAGCGCTTGGAGGGTGCTCCTGGCTCTATGCTTGGAGAACATCCCTGGTGGGCACGGGGGACCATATGGAATGCCGGGTTCTGAGCCACTGCCCTTCTACAGGAAGGACAGATGCCTGATCTCCATGCTATCTCTCCTGACCCCACTTTATCCCTTTAATTACATCTTTTATTTAATCTTTTCTTTTTTTTCTTTTTTAAAGAAACTTTTTTTCCTTTAGATATGTGTGAGCATATATATTCTTAGTTTTTGTCGGGAGTCTGGTTTCTTTTCTCTCCACCCCCCAAATTCACCAGCAATATAATGTAGCACCACTTCCTCCTGCAAAGACATATTAAACAAAGGGGAAATTGTACATATAAAAACAAGCTCTTATCTACTAGGGATAAGAACTCATACTTGTTTACAACACAGGGACATCTCCCACCCTGAATGTATGTCATGTGGAAACAACTTAGGCTCCAGGGAACTAGACACTGACCATTCAGCCTTAACTCCTGAATCCCATACATAGATACAACAGGGTTCTCCACAACAGCTCCAGGAACCAAATCCCCTCCAGGGCATTTACAATGCTGCTCTGACACCAACATGAGCCAGTTCTAAATTGATAACCTGACAATGAGGAAATGGGAACAACTTGATCTAAGACCAAGTTGTCCTTCCTCATCAGCTTATTGATATAAGACAAAATCAGAAAACATGTCACCCTTTGATCTGTGCAAAAGCCAAGATCGCTATATACAGATGACTGGTTGTTGCAACCAAGACTGGACAGTATGCATCCAGGGGCCAACGACAATAACAGCAGCAACAAAAAGCTCTAGCCTAGCTTTTGGTATACTATCTGTTCAACAAACAAGAGCTCCAATACCAAAAGTCTGACTGAGACAACCACAGCTGAACGGGTCTTCCGGAAACATAACTAAAGACTTTATCCCAGGCTCCATTCTAGGACCAAGAACACCAACTACAGAAGATGAATTAAAACGACACTGAAGAAGCATAACTGCTAGAACCACAAAGAAAGACTTCATAAACTCCATTCCCTGAGCTGCACAGCCACCAAGATCTCTAGAAACAGAGGTCTGATTTTACCATCCAAGACAAAGCAGAAGTCTTCCACACACCACAAAAGCAGCAAGAGTAGAGTAAATGATCATGCAAGAAGTCTAGACTTAATCCCATGACAGTATACTTCAGGGGTAGAGAACCCTGTATCTCCTAGGTCAAGGGAATTCCCTCTACAATATCCCCAATAGTTACTGTGTCTATGCAGGGGGATAAAGAAAAGGAATGGGGAAAAAGCACAAAACAAAACAATCATTTTTCCACATGTTTATTTATCGATTGATCAATATTTTTGACGTCTTTGTTTTGGTGTGGAGACTATGGTTGATGTTTCCAATATTATTTTGTCTTGTCTTTTTCTTTTTTTTTTTTTTTGCACTTGAGCATGATTTGATTTCAGAACCAAGACTATTGTGTGGTGCCTGTCTGTATTGCTGTAGTGCTCACCAGTTATTTAATTTGATATATATATATATATATATATATATATTTTAAAAATATGGAACCCTTCACGAATTTGCGTGTCATCCTTGCGCAGGGGCCATGCTAATCTTCTCTGTATCGTTCCAATTTTAGTATATGTGCTGCCGAAGCGAGCACGATATTTTTTTCTGTATTGTTGTGGTATCTCAATTACCTTTTTCACATCCTCTCTAACTGAGGTTGGAAGCCTCTAGAGGGACTCTGCCCATTTTCAGTGTATTTGACTTTTGACTTCTTTTTTTTTCCTCTTATTTTGTACCCCAATCTATTGCTTTTCTTTCCTTCAAACAAAACCACATACCTCGATTTTTCTAGCTCTGCCTTTTAAATAGAGGGGAAAACAATGGAGGGTTCCAGGACCAAACAGATATGTGATTACTAATAGTAAGCCAGACAAAGAGGGGTCCACCTACTCTAGCAACCTGGGAGGGTGATGGTGGGGTATATGGGTTGTAGAAAGGGAATTGGAATGGGGGGAGGACATAGTTGGTGATGGGTATTCCCCTGATTCAATCTTAATATATACCTAAAATACTACAGTGAAAGATATGTAAGCCATTATGGAAAAAAATTGTGCTTTTAATCAGAAACTTTCTTTGACTTACATGTATTATTATATCAATTATATTATATGTTATGTTATGTCACTATATTATGTTATGTTAGTTTACCTCATTATGTTAATCAATTTTGTCTCTTGAATAAATTCTTACAATAAAAAAAAAAAGAAATCACTCCTGGCTAGCTTGGTGGACCACATGGAGTGCCAACCATCATTCGTCCTGGGTCAGCTGTGTGCAAGGCAAACGACCTACTGCTGTGCTATCTCTCTAGCTCCTCCAATGCCAAGACTATTGTGGCCCGCCTGGGAGTTGAGGCATCAAACATGACTGTGTGGCAATCTAGCATGTGTGCACCATTATGACCTTCAGCTCACACAACCTTACGGCAGCCACACTGGGCGCCATAATGAATTGTCTTTGAAATAACAATAGCACCACGTGTCAAAGATGAACCACAATACTCCCACCGTTTCCACAAGACACTGAGGCACCTGGTGACCAACTCAGACTTCTGCTTCCTGCTGTAGGAGAGCTGCAGTGGCAAAGGCGCTACAATGGTGATGGCCGTGGCCAAGCAGCACCAGCAAATCAAGGAGATTTGGGCCACCTTCCACCTCTCCAAGGACAAGCTCCTGGAGGTCAAGAAGTGGAGAAGGCCATCTTCAAGATGCTTCCCTCCTTTCATCCTCAGGATCCCTGATAGCACTCAACACTGCAACTTCTTGGCACTGGACCTCAGGGATTGAATTTCCATGTGCTGCTGGTGAAAAGACTTGTGGAAATGCACAAGATCTACGCCATCCCCATCGATATCATACAGTACTTGGGAGAAGAGCTCTTTGACCACATCATATCCTGCATTTCTGACTTCATGGACTACATGGGGATCAAAGGCCCCAGAATACCTCTGGGCTTCACCTTCTCCTTTTCTGTCAAGCAGACAAACCTGGACAGGGCATTTTGGTCACTTGGACGAAGGGCTCATAGGTGACAGACTGTGTGGGGCACTACGTGCAACCCTGTTGAGAGACGCAATTAAAAGGAGAGAGGAATTCAACCTGGCCGTAGTGGCCGTAATCAATGACACCATGGGCACCATGATGACCTGTGCTTACAAGGAGCCCACCTGTAAGGTGAAATGGTGAAGAAGATGAAGGGCAATGGAGTGGGGTGCCTTTGAGGACAATGGGATCCTGGATGACATCAGGACGATCTTTGACAGAATGGTGGATGAATATTCTCTGAATGCTGGGAAACAGAGTGACCGGTTAGCGCTCTGCCAGGTCCAGACCATTCTGCAGTAGTTGGGCCTCAACAGCATTTGTGACGACAACATTCTGGTGAATATGGTGTGTGGGGCGGTGTCCCCAAGAGCAACACAGCTCTCTGGGCTAGTGTAGCCGCTAAGATGGAGGCACCCTCCTCTCCTCCTTCATATCTTCTGTCTTTTGGAAAGCCTGGCATCTGTAACCATACCCCCAAATGCAGGCATGTTCGAACCAGGCCAGCTCCATAAATTCACTCTTTTCTGGAACAAGATGTAAACTGAGCCATGAAAGAACATGGGTATACCAGCCCACAAAGCAGAAAGCTGGTTATCTCAGGAAAACAGAGCAGTCCAAGCTCCAATCCTGCCGAAGCCCTGCCTGCTGCCTCCATCACCCACAATCACCAGGATTCATCATTGACTTCAGATATATCTATTTTGGAGCTGATATCACCAGGGCTTCTTGGAGTGAGTATGGGCACAATACCCCATATCTTTCTTCTTTAAGGAGCCCTGAAAGCTGGGTACGCACCCCTAAAATTTATTGCATCATTAATATTTCTGTGAATCTCTGCACAACTTAAATTGTTTAATGCTCTCATATCTATAGGAACACATCAGTTTAACAATATGAACAGCAACAACAAGAGTTTACTAAACTTTCACCATTATATTCATGTCTTAGTTGGAGATACAATAGTTTTCACAAATGTGCTTGCTAATTTACTTTTTTCTCTTTTCTTTCTTTCTTTCTTTCAGCTTTCTTTCTTCTTTTTCCTTTTATTTTTTCTTTTTTTAAACATTTTGCTTTCATATATCTAGAAACAAATGTATTATGCTCAATTATGTCAACTATGCAATGCATGTTCTTTAAATAAATTTTTAATGTAAAAAAGTCACAATAAATAGAAACCTGATATGCTACCAGAACCACTCAACCTTGCTGATAGGAATCCTGGGGGAGGCCACTTGTATTTCATTCCCTATAGTAACAAACCTTGTGAGTAAATACCTAAATAAAGGTCCATCTTTCTATAGCAAATAGCTGAGTTAACTGAGATGCAATTATCATTAATGCTAACTTCTAGTAGTCAAAGAAACTCGGTCCTCCACAAGCCCAATGATAATAAAGTCATCCCCATACAAACATAAATTTTTCTCTGAACCACCCAGAGAATAACCAACTATCTTGTTCTCTTTCAGTCCATAATTAGACTTTGTTCCCTGCTAGCCTAGTTTATGTGCCCTTTACCCAGCTGATACCAAGGTCCAAGCTTTCCTCATAGACCCACCTCAGCATGGGATCCCCAGCCAACACTTAAAACTATGTAAACTTAATGACTGATTGGACCTTGAACCCCTGATCATTGCCTGGTACCCCATGAATTCAGTTCCATAGCAGTGTTCAACCACTAGAGTCTGTGGATCCCTGAGTACCCTGAGAACCTCTTAGATGCTGCAACCAGCATTCAGGCCTCCAGCCCCATCTAATCTCTTCTAAATCTGCAGATTTAGAGGAACCCCTCTGCACTAATATATCAAGACAGTAACTTGGAAAGAACTTTTGGTATGGCAGAACAATACAAACTCTGAACAAGATCAAAACAACAGTCTGAGTGATACTGAAATGAGAAACTCTGAATAGAATTGTAACAGAAAAAATAAAAGAGGAGGCTTGAAAACAAAATTTTTATAACTAATGAATGAAGTAATTGAACTAAAAACAAAGAGGGACTTAAGAACAGAATAGAAGAAGAAAACCAAGTAAGTCAGGAATTCAAAGGTAAAGTAGTAGAAATCTAAACCAGCAGAAAGAAGAAAGACAAAATAATGTTAAATGACTATAATATAAGAGCTCCATGGGACAGCATCAAGAGAAAAACATTTGCAGAAGGGAGAAATAGAAGCAAAATTCTTATTTGAGAAAATATTAGTCAGGATTTCTTGAGATCCAGAAACTTCAAAGAGTTTCAAACAAAATAAAACCAAACTCATGCCAGGATATATTTTAATTAAATTGAAAAAAAATGCTAAGGAGGATCCTAAAAACTGCAATAAAAATTAGGTCCCATATAAAGGATTATCCATAAAACCATCACCAAAATTCTTCACAGAAATGATAGGTGTGATGTATTTGAAGTGTTGAAGACAAAAGCATTCCGATAAAGAATACTCTACCCAGCAAGTATTTGAAGTAGAAAGAAGGAACTTTTTAGACAAGCAACAGTTGAAGGAATTCATTGCCTTCCAATGAACCAGCTTTCCAAGAAATACTTAAGGAACTTCTATAAAAGGAAAAGAATCCCTGCTTAGAAGTAGTAAGATAAATTTTAAAAATGTGGTAGAGAAAGAGAATAATAATGGAAACGCTATTTTCAAGTCTATTGTTTCTTTCCCTGTTATCTCCATTATGTGAAGTTAAGAAAATTTTAAATTTCATATATTTTGATTTTCAGTTGTCAATTTTATATTTGATTCTCTTGGAGCAGATCATATTTTTCTTTAAAATACTTTGATCTATTTTAGATGTATATTTTATTGACCTTTAAGAACATTTTTTGGTTAAATTGATTTTGGTTCTGTTGATTTTCCTACTTTAAATGTTTTTTTTCTGTTCCTAAACTTCCCATTTTATTTTTCTTTTTAAATGTGGCTTATTTTGCTCATTCTTTTTTATATTCTTGGGTAAAACCTTATTAATTTTAAAATATTTTTATAAAATAGAATTTACTACTATAAATCTTTTTCTAAAAATTTTATACAAAGTATTTTCTAATTCTCAGTGATTTTTTCTTTTTTAACACAGAAGAAATGCTGTTTAATTTCTATATGTTTAGATAACTTTATATTATTTTGTTTCACTTAGCATATAATTCTATTATGGTTGAAAATATACTTTGCATGAAAGAAATTAGGGGTTTTGTTTGTTTGGGGGTAACACCTAGAGGTGCTCAAGGATGCTCCTAGCATGGTGTTGGGTCAAATCTGAAGCTTCCACATGTAAAGAATGTGTACGATTCTTTGAAACCTTCTGTTCAGTCTCTTGCATTAATTTCTTAATTCAAAATTAGCAGTTCAGATGGGAAGAGTAAATTTTGGGCCATAAATTAAAAGATATACGGGGCTGGAGAGAGAGCACAGTGGTAGGGCGCTTGCCTTGCATGCAGCTGATCCAGGACAGACGGTGATTCGAATCTCAGCATCCCATCTGGTTCCCCATGCTAGGAGCAATTTCTGAGTGCTGAGCCAGGAGAAATACCTGAGCACCACTGGATGTGACCCCCAAAAAAACAAATTAAAAGACATAACCAAACTACATTTTGCTATCCCTAATTCCTGGCAATTCTAAACCATATTAATGACAAAATTAAATAAATATTTTCAAGCCAAAAATTGATAACTTAATAAATCTCGTGTTCTTAACTATAGTACTTTTTTTAATTCTAATAAAACATCACCTCACGGCAGTGAAAGTGGCATCCATTAATAAGTAAAGGAACAACTTGTGCTCAAGAGGATGTGCTGAAAAAGGAACTCACGTGTCTAATGGTGGAAATGTTGTCTAGTTTTGAATTTGTGGAAACATAGAGATTCCTCAAAAAACTAATAGACTCCTATATGATCTGACAATCCCAGTGCTTCTTAGCTACCTACAAGACACAAAAGCACCCATTCAAAAAGATATATGCACACCTATGCCTATTGTAGCATTTACTTCAAGGCATGAAAACAATTCAGGTGCCCAATGATAGAAGAGTCAAGATAATGAAGTTATAGTGTATACACACAACTGTATACATCCATGTGCATTCATAAAAGATAATGAAACCAAGCAATTTGGATGGAACTATGCAACCTAGATGGAACTAGAGAATTATATGTTAAGTGAATTAAGTCAGAGGACAAGAACAAATACCAGATATTCTTACTAATCTGTGGTATTTAAAATAACATCTCTAGGGAATGGTGGGTAGCAAAAGCTGAACAGAACATTGGTGTGTAGCAAAAAGTGAACAGAATACAGACTCTAGATTATAGAAACAAAAACACAAACAGAAAGAAATTCAAGGAGAGCAGGACAAAAAGAAGGAACTTGGAACATAGGGGCAAGAATCAGGGACTATGAGTTCTTCTGTGGTAGAGATATGAAAAATCCTCATTGTATCTAAACCACCAGAGACAACACTACTGGAAGGCTGAGATCAATTACAACTACTAAACTGAAAACTGTTTCTGTCAAGGATGGGGGCGGGAGGGAATCTGGGGAGGTTATTTGGGTCTGGGTCAAGGGGTGTGAAATTGGAGGTGGGAATATTGTAAACCTGAAATACTAATTGTACATCACTATGTAAATCAGTGTCTAAATGGATTAAAAACCCTCTTTTTGAAGTTTTCTTTGTGGTGTTGAGGATGATCCCAGGACTTCACACATGCAAGGCAAGAATTATACCACTGAACTATAAAATAAAAGTAAAGTATTTTATTTTGTTATCCCAACAAATATTTTCTTAATATCCCAATAAGGTATTTTCTTCTAAAAATGAATTGAGGGGAGGAAAGTTAGATTACACTACAGACTAGACTTCATCGGGAGGAGGTCTGAGTTGGCTGTTCCAGCACCCTGTGGTTCCCCAAACATTACAGAGAGCACAGATCCAGGGGTAGATCCTGAACAGCATTGGGTATGACCTCAAAACATAAAAAATAAATAGAATATAGGTTTAAAACTAAGTGAATGCCTTATTTCTTAATATAGGGAGTATAATTGGATTCAAAAACACTATAGCCTTTTTAGATTATCCCTCTACTTGGCTTTCCAGTCTAGATGTTAGAGTAACTATAAGAAAGCCTGAACTTTTGCTGTTCAAACTCCCATTCCACTGACTGTTGTATCCTTTTATATGTAATTGGTCTCTAAAAAAAAATAGGATACACATCTTGTTTTAATTTGATCTGCTTCTTCTACTTCCTGACTACCTTAAGGGTTTTTAAATAAATGTCTATTGAGCCTGGATAGTAAAGTGGGTAGAACTGATCCCTGGCATTCCTAAACCTGTCAGGAGTGACCTCTGAGTGCAGAATCAGGAGTAAGTCCTGAGCACTGCCAGATGTGGCCAAAGAAATAAAACAACAACAAAGAATATCATCAATTATTTTCTTGCTCAAAGGTCTCTGATTCCAACATAGAACTATATTTGAGATGCTTTTTTCTTATGACTTTATAACAAAAATAGATAGTGATGGAAAACAGATAATATTGGACAGTCTAAAATATATATGTTTTATACATAAAAATATGCTAATAAAAAGCTATCTCTTTTAAGTACAAAACTATACCAAAGAAATAAGTGTGTGCACAAAAGGCACCTCTTGTTTTAATTCCTCACCACATTCTTCGTTATAAAGCTTCTCTGTCTGCTTTGTTTGTTGTTATTGGTGGAGGCAGGTTTAACAGCGTTTTCATAGGGTGTCATGTTTTCTGGGTAGCTCCTAAATCAGGAAGAAATGTCTGCATCCCACTTCCTGGTGGCAAAAGTTTATTTTGTTCATGTGGATTCTCTGTCTAGTCATCTCTTAACTTTCCTTTTCTTCTCTCTTGCTGCCCATCACCTGTTACCTCTCCATTCATTCCCCCACTTCCTCTGAGCACTTCGAAATGAGTCTGTAGTTCTTTCTGAGGCTGGGAGCCCAGTCTGAAAAGATAGCAATAGTGAATGGAAGTAGAGATCCCCTACAATAATAAAACCATAATGTTATCTGAGATTTTTAAACTCAGTGTTTGCCAGCCCAAATGGAGGAATAAGACAGAAAAAAAAACAAGTTCAGAATTCTCTTCACCAAAAACTCTAGCAAGGGATTCTTGTCTTCATAGAAAGTCCCAAGTTGAGGGTAGTTTGAGGAAAACCTTATAAGAGCAAACTTCATACTCTCTCTTTTGGGAATCATTCACATCCCAATCAGCTGTATAAATTCTTTCTATAATTTTGTGGCATTTCCTTCTCTCTCTCTCTCTCTCTTCTTTATGGGGGCCGGAGAGATAGCATGGAGGTAAGGCTTTTGCCTTTCATGCAGAAGGTCGGTGGTTAGAATCCCAGCACCCCATATGGTCCCCTGAGCCTGCCAGGAGCAATGTCTAAGCATAGAGCCAGGAGTAGCCCCTGAGCGCTGCCAGGTGTGACCCAAAAACCAAAAAAAAAAAAAAAAAAGAAAGAAAGAAATTCTTCTTTACTTGGGTCAATAAAGAACCTGGGACAAGCTATGCACAGTGGGCAACTAACCACTGAGCTAGACCTGAAACCAGGGTCAAAAGCAAATATTAAATGAGGATTATTATTCTTGTCCCTAAACCAAATGACAGTTTTTCTTCAGTTTATCCTTCCTCAAAAAGCACACAGGTAAGGAAAGACCTTTTTTCTTAATACGCTGCCCAAGTCTAACCTTTTCTTTAAGTTTGCTGATGAGATGGAGTATGCCTTAGGAGATTTTATTGCCCATGTGATGCCCACTGGTCTTCAGCACACCGTCTCCCACTCTTTCTCTCTGGTGGCTGGAGAGAGAGTACAGGCATGTGCCTAACCACTGTACTTTCTCCAAATTTCTTCCTTCCTGGACTTTTTAGTTCATATGTACTTCTACATTTGCCCTTAACTAGTGCTTTCTTAGTGCCCAAAATATTTTAAGAGAATTTTAAAGTTCATTCTAAAAGATTTTCTTTCTCTACTATTCACAAAAAATGTTTTACCAAAATGTATTTTGCTAAAATTGGATTTTATATCAACAAATGTAATCATTTTCAAACTCAAGTGTCATTTTACACCAAGCACCAGCATGTTTAGAGAGTCTCTGATAATTTGACAAAATGGAGCAGGAGCAATAGCACAACAGTAGGGCATTACCTTGCACATGGCTGACCTAGGACTGACCCAGGTTTGATCCCTGGCATCACATTATGGTCCCCAAGCCTGCCAGGAGCAATTTCTGAGCATAAAGTCAGGAGTAATCCCTGACCACTGCTGTGTGTGGCCCAACCCTCCCCAAAAGAGTTTGACAAAATGGGTTCTGTTTTCTATTCATCTATAGATAAAAGATAGATGATTAATAGATAAGTGAATACTAGGCATATATAAAAATATTTAGAAAGAGAAATACTTTAAATTTATGTAGAGATATAAATATATCATCAATGTGTTAACTAAATACTTTATACATATGTACTTAATCTTTTTGTTCAATCTCTTTTTGTTTTATTTGTGTGACACAGTGTTCTGGTGTTACTCCTAATTAGGCACTCAGGAATTACTCCTGATGGGCTCAGGGCAACCATATAGGATGCTTGGGATCAAACTTGGGTTGGCTACATGCAAAGCAAATGCTTTATTTGCTGTATTATTTCTCTGGCTTCTCATTCAAGTTCTGATGTTAAGACCTGTGAGTTTTCCCTCAGTTTACACACAAGCATATCAATAAAGCATTTTACATTACATTAGGAGATTTACATTTCAATCAGGACATGCCTAACCTAGAATACCCTGAAATTGTCATAGTCTTAGTGCCAATTTTAACATAATTGTTTTACATCTTTTTTATTTTTTTAAACTATTTATTGATTGATTGGCATTGGGCCACACTCACCTGTGCTCAGAGGTTACTCCTGGCTCTACATTCAGAAATCGCTCCTGGTAGGCTGGAGGACCATATTAAATGCCAGAAATCAACCAGGTCCCTTGTGGATTGGCCATATGCAAGGCTAAGGGCCTACTACTGTGCTATCTCTCCAGCTCCAGTTTTACAACTTTTTTAAAAATTATAATTTTTGCTTTGTTTTCTAACTTCTAGGCTCTTTCCTATTCTCTTCCATCTAGATGTCATTCTTAGATTTTAATAGCTCTAATTTCATTGTACCAAGTAAACTGGTTCCTATATGCTCTAAATGTCCAGCTCCAGTTTTACAACTTCTTTTAAAAATTGTAATTTTTGCTTTGTTTTCTAACTTCTAGGCTCTTTCCTATTCTCTTCCATTTAGATGTCATTCTTAGATTTTAATAGCTCTAATTTTATTGTACCAAGTAAACTGGTTCCTATATGCTCTAAATGCAATGCAAAAAAACTCACTGTCTAATGCCTATTTGGTATTAGTTTTTTTCCCTTCTAATCTAGACAATCACAGAGCAGAAGGTAATGTGATGTACATTTCCTAATGCTACTTCAGACCCTAAGAGCTAAGAAGTTTAATAATATTTCTACTTATGATTTTATAATGCTATACTTGTTAAAATTAATAGGATAGGACCAGAGAGATAAGACTAGGCAAGACACTTGCCTTGCATGCAGTTTACTAAGACTCAATCTTCAATACTATATCTCCAGGTACACCAGCAGTGATCCCTGAGCATACAATACACATATTGTATTTATAAATATGCATGTGCATATATATTTAAAAATAACATTATCTAGAACCTACATAACTAAAATTCAAATTAACTATTTTTATGTAAAAATATACGTATCTATGTAGAAAAAGAAAAAATTTTATTTTCTATGGTATTTCTGAAAAATTAAAAAGCATAGTTAGGAAAATGAAGTTGTATTATCTATAAAGATCTTGAGAAATTCTTTTGGAGGGGAGGGGGACTACTCCTAGCTCTGTGTTCAGTCTGTCCTGGCAGACTCGGGAGACCATATGGGATGCCAAGGATTGAACCCAGGTCTGTCCCGGGTTGACTGCGTGCAAGGCAAATGCCCAACCACTGAGCTATCACTCCAGCCCTGAGAAATCTGTAAGTATTCCATCAAGACTGTCACAATGTTTTCTTGCTCCTTACATACTTAATTTAATAGAAAACGAATCCAGCTAAATTACACATTTATTCTTTCTGTTTGTCTGAACTAAAAAAAAAAAATGAAACCAGTCTAAAAGAAAGTCAGAGAGCTGAACTCAGAATTTCACCCAGAAAACTGCTATGAGCATCAGCTGTTGAGAATGTAAAAAATGTTCTCTTTACTCTTATCTTGTCCTTCCATGAAAAGCCTATACAAGGAAATAGGCAGAACTGTTTAGCAGAAATCTTTCACTTTCTAGATTTAGAAATCATATAACACTCATATCAGAAGACAAGGACGCACAAAATTTGCAACCCACAATTTTTAGAGAAGTTTTGCTGTTATATTCCCCTGCAATCTTTCTCATGTAACCATGATGGAAGATGATTTTCTAGCATGTGAGACTGCTGACAGGGTGGGAATGAAACTCTTTCTCTACCTGCCATTTTGCCACTGGGTTGATTGACCCTACTTCAAGCAACCATGGAACTAGACAAAGACAAAATTTCCTCAATTAAGCACAAATGAAAATTTAGAGATCATTTCAGCCAGGACTTTCACACTAGAATCACTAGACTAATAGGCAAATGAAGCACTTCAGGCCAACATGTCCCCTTTCTATCAGTGCCAATAGCATATTTAGGAAAATGTTACATTAATTTCTAAACATCCGATGAGGACTGGAAGGTCTGGCCCACGATATGAAGCTTACCACAAAAAGTGGTGAGTTCAGTTAGAAAAATAACTACACTGAAAACTACCATGACAATGGTAGTGAGTGAGAGAAATAGAATGCCTGTCTTAAATATAGGCAAGGGGTGGGGGAGAAGGAAGATGGAGGGCATTGGTGGTGGGAAAGTTGCACTGGTAAAGAGGGATGGTGTTCTTTTTTCTTGTACAAAACTAAAACCCAACTACAAACATGTTTGTACTTATGGTGTTTAAATAAAAATATTTATTAAAAATGTCTAAAAATTCATTGGTAATCAGTGTATACTTACACACATGTACATGTATACATACACACACTGCTTTTCTATTCATCCCTACATATCTTTGACCTCCATATGTTTTTCACTCAAGCCCAAGAGCCCAAAAATGACCAGAGAGATAAACATATGGATCAAGGCTCTTGCCTTGCAAAACAGACTTTAAAGTGTAGGTTTTAGCACCAGGATTCCACTCTAAAGAAATGTTACTGTATGAGCTGTGCTTCAGGATTATTGCCCTGAGTGCTTTGATTTGGTGATAATATATACGGTTCTTATCTTCTAATCTCTCTTTTGAAGTAAGACCAACAACCTCAGGACCCAATCAACTCATCAGGAGGATTGAAACTTTGAGCTCCTCTCTCTACCACAGAGCCAGAAGCAAGGGCTCAGAGATTCACTTCATTTAATAATCATGTTGTGGTTGTTGCAGAACAGCTTCATTTCAAGAAACAGGGCTGGGACTGGAGAGATAGTATCATGATTAAGGCACTTGCCTTGCATCTGGTGTACCCTGGTTTAATTCCCCAAAACTGCCAAGAATGGCCCTGAGCATAGAGCCAGGAGTAAGCCCTTAGTCCTACCAGCTGGGCCTGAAAAGCAAAACAAACAACAAACAAACAAAAAAGTTAAAACGGTAAAGTTTGTTATGTATAATTTACTACAATAAAAAGCTAAAATTAAAAATATGTTCATTTTCCATGTGGCCTTTTTCCTGAATATGAATCCTTGGCCATTTGGGACATTTCAACATTACTTTGGAGATATTCCATTTTGGAATCAACCATGTCCCAACTTGTATGTAATACCTTTTACTCAATGAAGTTTCCTCTTGCAGATACCCTCTTTTCTGTAAAGAAATCCATATTCTCTTTTGAGAGTGTTGCCCTTTCTCTTCCTCTAAATAAAATTTCTTCACTTAAAAAAATAGCCAGAAAAATAATAAATAGATAAAAATTATTTCACAAGTGCAAAATTAATTATGTACTGCGCACTGAATGATTCATGGACATAGCTTTGCTGAA
The DNA here is from genome assembly GCF_024139225.1 of Suncus etruscus. Lineage (NCBI taxonomy): Eukaryota > Metazoa > Chordata > Mammalia > Eulipotyphla > Soricidae > Suncus > Suncus etruscus. The sequence continues at coordinate 58,704,742 of NC_064859.1, read as the reverse complement.
AGTCAGCTGGATCCTTTGCTTTTAAAAACAAAACAACATGCTGGCTGGCAGAGGTGAATTCAGACCAGAAGGATCATAGAGATCATAGAGATTCACAAGTGAGAAAGCTGCCTCTTATGCTTGGGACCACAAGGGCAGAATCAGCAAATACATTAGTCATCCAGGATAGACAGAGGACTGCATCCCATCTAAGCAAGAGGGAGATAGAAGAGCCTCTGTTGGCTTCCACGTTGATGACTAGAAGAGCAGGCAGACTGAGGCAGACTTGCTGAGTGGCAGAAAGACAGTACTTACTTACTGAAGAGCGAGTCCTTGCAGGCCCGCTGTCTCTCCAGCTTTTGCTCTGTTCTGTCATTCCCTTAGTTTGACTTCCTGTTGTCAGCCCAAGGGGAGAGCTGCTGGCACTAGGGAAACAAAAGATGGCAGCAACTCAAGAATAGCCATGAGCTGCAAACCAGTCCTTGAAAGCTGTCTCTGTCCTTTGGGACAAGCTAGACTTGCCTCCACACTCATAATACTTCAACCTGAAGGTATCCTGTCTTCTATTACTTTTGGAAGAGTAAACAAATGCACAATAATGTAGATTAATACCACCAAGAACTTTCCCAATGTGTCCCCAGTTATTTTACCATACAGATACTTTTTGCCTATTAAAAGGATAGTGGGCATGACATGGAAGAATATAATGGCCAGTCAGTAGGCAGGTAAGACTTTAAAGTATAAATGTATACATAAATGTATCTTTGTGCTAACCTTCACAGACAAAATTCTCAGATCCTAAGTATTGAGAGTGACAAGAATGTCTTGTATGAGGGCGTGGGAGCAATATTAACAACATTTGACTTGCGCACGGTCAATCTGAGTTTGATCCTTGGCATTTCATATAATGTCCCTAGCTCACTAGGACTGATTCCGAGTGCAGAACCAGGAATAATCCTTGAGCACTGCCAGGCATGTCCCCAAAACAAAAAATGAATATCTGTGTGACAGTACAGTGGATAAGGCACTTGCCTTTTAAAGCAAACCCAGGTTTGGTCTGTAGCACCACATATGTTTCCTGAGCCCTGCCAGAAGTGAGCCCTGAGCATAGAGCCAGGAGTAATCCCAAGCAGCTCCAATTGTGGTCCAAAAACAGAACAAACAAAACTATTTATCACTTGGATGAGAATGGGTGACTTTGGGGGAAGCATCTAAGAACGGGGCTGGTTGCCATCTTATTAAAGACCTGGGACTTCTAGGCTGCTAGAAAGAACAGTTAATGCCTCTCAACAGTGGCCAAATGAGTCCATCAATCTCATAAATAATTATGTATCCATCAAAACCTAAGAAAAACCCCAGGAAATTTCCAGGAGAGTGAATTTATGTAAATGGATATACTTAAAGTGGCCAGGAATATTCTATGACTTCCTGGTGCCTTGCCTTATGCATTTTCTAACTGGATGCTCTTTTAGTCTATCTTATAAGTAAATGAATCTCCTGAGTTCTTTGAGTGGCTTGAGAAATTTAATCAAACATTTTAATGTGTCTTGGGAACCCCTGGTTTAGAGCCCATGAGTCAGTAGCTCAGGCACATCTTGCACTGGCAACAGGCATCCACAAAAGTAGCCTTAAGAAACAGTGCTCTGGAACCCGAGCAATAGTACAGTGGTAGGGCAATTGCCTTGCACATTACCAACCTTGGACAGACTTCAGTTTGATTCCCAGCATCCCATATGGTTCCCCAAGCCTGCCAGGAGTGATTTCTTAGTGCAGAGCCAGGATTACCCTTGAGTACCAGTGAGTGTGATCCAATTTTCCCCCAGCCCAATAAAATAAAAAGAAACAGTGCTCATCTTGTGACTTCAGTCAGTCATGGCAGAATCAAGCAGATTTGCACTGAATTCTTAGATATCTAGCTGGTGCCTAAGAATTGTTTGTAGGTGCAGAAAAGCCAACACACACTCATGGAAACTAGGTCTTGAACACCAAAAATTCCCCACTCAGAAACAGTAACTTGCATATTACAAGAGCTCTCCAAATGGTAATCATCATTGTTATGTGACAGTGGTGTTCTCAGGTTAGAAATGAAGATATATCGTCATAGGGCTGTTTCCCTGAAAAATAGCTGACTGCAGTCTTTAGGTACCTGCTCCACCCTACAGTAGGAAACTCCCAGCCAGTCTCTGTACAATCCCTCAGCAGCCACACACAAGCATGGGCCTGCCAGGCATTTCCTCATCAGAGATGATCTGACCACAAAGGGAGCCGCAGCACAGAAACTATCCCCACACTCTTCATTCATCAGGGGTAGGACCTGAGACCGGTCTCCTCTCTATCTACTTTAGAAGCCCCAGAGTTCTTCCTTCTATATTTACTGATGTCTTGGTATCCAGAAATGTCCTGATTCAGGTAACAGGGTTACCTGATCCTTGGCATATAATGTCCCTAGCCCACTAGGACTGATTTCCAAGTGCAGAACCAGGAATAATCTTTGAGCACTGCCAGACATGGACAAAGGAATTTTTTACAACAGTCTGAGGGAGGCTGAGAAGATTTGGGGTTTGGTCCTTAATGTTGAGGAGAATAAGTTGTGATGAGAGCAAGAGAAAAAGTGCTGTTGCCTTTCCTTAAAGCCAACTTCCAGCAACCCTGAAGGACCTCTTGCACCAAAGACAGAAGCTTCTACCTTCTAATCTATTGGGTCCTTCTGCCTCCTCTCCAAGGCAAGAGAAAAAGGTACTATTTGATGGTTGTACACATCAGCCATCTTGGTGAAGTATTGAGACTCAGCTGCAGGAAATAGAAAATGTCCCTGGATTCTTCACCTTAGGACACCCATCACCCATCTTGGAGAAGGGAAAGGATTTCTCCAATGGAACATCACATAGTTATTAGAGATCTGGGCTTCTCAAAGTTTCTTCATTCTCCTTTTCTCAGGAGAAAATTAATATGCTAACAGGCCTGTAGGTATATATGATAGGCATTCAGATTAAGCATTTACTGGTAAAGCATGAAGACATTAGGTTAAGAGATTTTTACAGTCTGGGATCCTGACGTATAACTTAAGAAGCAAGGTTAGTAGATAGTTCTCTATTGTATTAATATAAAATATGAAGTCCTAGGCTGGGGTGAGGCCTTTCTCAGCATGGCACCGCACAGCACCTGTAAGCCACTTCAGCTGGTGGGTCTGAAGGCGAAGTATAACAGCAGAAAGATTCACAAGCAATCAGTTCAAGTTTCATCAGAGTAAGCTCGGTTTATTCCAAGGCTTTATCTGCCGTGTCCATTTCCTCACATGGCTTCTATGCTAATCTTTTCATGCAACCTCTTTCAGTTGCCCTCTATGCAAGCTTGCTGTCTCTGCCCTAGGTCTCTAAAATCCCTCCCACCAGCCAGCCCTATTATTCTCCATCCCAAACTGCAATCTCTCCCAGGTGTGGGTGGGTCTGACCATCCAGGTGAGATTAACATTTCAATAGAAAGTGCAGGGCGGGTCTGGAGAGATAGCACGGCAGCGTTTGCCTTGCAAGCAGCCGATCCAGGAACGAAGGTGATTGGTTCGAATCCGGTGTCCCATATGGTCCCCCGTGCCTGCCAGGAGTTATTTCTGAGCAGACAGCCAGGAGTAACCCCTGAGCAACGCCGGGTGTGGCCCAAAAACCAAAAAAAAAAAAAAAAAAAAACAGTTCAGGGCCTAAGGGAGGGGTAACAATTCTCCACTCATGGTCTTGCTGGCCTAATCACAACCCATATATCTCTAGCAAGATATGAGGGGTACATGCAAGTAGCTTCATGTATAAATTCAAGAAGTAGGAGTCACTCACTGCCAAATTAATCTGCAGTTTCTGTTGATTGGTTTGTTGACTGGAGGAGCAAACCCAATGATGCTTAGGGGGACCTTGTTGAGCGAATGATCAAATCCAGGACATAAAAAGCATTGCACTCCAGCCTTTTGAGCTCTCTAACCAGCCTTCCTACCACTTTTCCCTGAGGTTGGGCATGTCTCTATTAAGGTTTCATCACTTTGATTGGAAATTACCTTTCGTTCTAGCTGATGTCAGCCATAGGAATTGCTGTACATGCAGATTCTGAAATCTGATCTGAGAGGGATGTGAGGAGAGAGCATCAGCATGGGTGGCATCTGGAGTGTAGGGAAAGGCAGGCACGCTGTAGGCTCAATGTTTTTGTATGTTTATGGCATGCAATTTGAGGGAGCAACATGAATTCAGGCAATGTTAATGGAAGCCAACAGAGCCCCATCCTCTGACCTACAGCTTTTGTCCTGTTAGGCTGAGAGGTGACATGGAGCTATGGTCATTAGTGAGGTAGCTTCCTGCCTAGTTAGTCAATTTATTTCAACACCCAAGTTCAGGATCAGCCAAGTACAAAAGGAATAAACGTCTGGATTTTGTCTCACTGACAAACGCTTTCGCAATTCTTCAGGTTGATGTTGCCCAGAGCTCTCATGGACGTATTTACACTAGTGGACAGTTACGCAGCCCTTTCTGCCTGTTGATTGTTCTGGAAGTGTTGAAGGAATGTTTGAGTAAGGTTTTCAGTAATAGCTAGTAGAGCAGGAGACAATAAAAAGATATTTAATAATAAATAGACAGGTGAGAGTTATATAGTTACATATCCAAACCACAGACTCACCAATATTGAAAAAATGAGATTCAAACTAAACAATAAAGCTTTAAAAACGTGCCTGTCAAGGTGGCAAACTCAGAAGAAGGGGTGAACAAGAGGGATAGGAGGGAACTTGGAAACACTGGGGAAGGGAAGTTGGCACTGGAGGTAGGATTGGTGCTAGAACATTAGATGTCTAAAATTCAACTATCAGTAGCATTATGAATAAGTCCTTTAAATTAAAACATTAAAAAAATATTAAAACATTAGTAAAACTCTAAAAAACTAAAAGGGGGAGGCAGAGCAGTGAAGTAAATGGTAGGGCATTTGCTTTGCATATGATAACCTAGGACCAACTGTGGTTCAATTCCCCAGCGTCCCATATAGTCCCTCAAGTCAGGAAAGATTTTTGAGTGCATAGACAGGAGTAACCCCTGAACATCACAGGGTGTTGCCCATAAAGCAAAATAACAACAACAACAACAATAATAATAATAATAATTATGTGTCAGAGACATTATACAGTGGATAGAACACTTGCCTTATATGCAGCCGACCCAGGTTTAATCCCTGGCATTCAATGTTCCCCAGGCACCATAAGGACTAATTCCTAAGCACAGAGTCAAGAATAACTTTGAGCCATGCCAAGTGTGTCCCCAAAACCAAAACTAGATAAATAAAAATTTTTTAGGCAAAGAAATATATATATAATCAGAAACCAACGCCAAGCTTGTCCTCTGGCTTTTTCAGATAGATTTGGTGGAACATACTTCATAAGCTACACACACACACACACACACACACACACACTACACCAGACGCACATAGTGACTCTGCATCAGACATTGTTCTGGGATAGAACAAGGTTGTTCTGCATCCTTGATCTTTGGATTTAGCAAGATTTCTGTGCTTTGCCTTGGAACTCTTCTCCTTTCTTGCTTTGGCTTGGCACCAAGCACTTCTCTCCCTACTCTGTCCTTTCTGGCTCCCTGATCTGCTCATCTTCTCTTGCTGTGAAGCCTGCTTATGAGACACAGAAATCTGTCCAGAGTGAAAAAACCCTTTTACTTCCCCACCTCAAAGAAGGGGAGGAGGAAAAGGCAGTTCCAGACAGTTCTCAAGGGCCTCAGTCCTAGTGGTACATGAGAAGCAAATATACACTTGTACCAGGTTCTATGGAGGGGCCCAAAGTGTACTCAGGAGGTTGGCAGAAGTATCTACACCAGTTACAAACTCAGCTGTGGAAGGTTCCAGGAGCAGAGAGATGAGCAAGGAGATCCAGTGACCGACCCCTCAGATGCAATGCCTATGAGGCAGGTGCTGGGACATGGCTCTTAACCAGGCTGGATAAAGTTTCCTCTTACAAGCTGTCAATGAGGAGTCTTCTTGTATGAGGGTGGGGGTGTCCATCATATCTCTGTTCATGGGGCTCAATGTGTATTCATCAAATAAAATCAAAATATTTGATCTAGATGATATGACCTATGATTTGAGTTCCTTGGATCTGAGAAGCTGGACCTAGAAGCAGCTGCCAACCCTCCTTTCTGAGCCATAGAAAGGATGTAGGGGCTGGAGCAATGGTGCAAGCAGTAAGGCATCTGCCTTGCCCATGCTAGCCTAGGATGGACCGTGGTTCGATCCCCAAGCATTGTATATGGTCCTCCCAGCCAGGAGCAATTTTTGAGTGCATAGCCAGGAGTAACTCCTGAGCATCACTAGGTGTGGCCAAAAACAAACAAACAAAGAAAAAGTAAAAGAAAAGAAAAGAGGCAAATGCCAACCCGAACCATGCTTTTTCTGGCACAGCCAGTCCTGCCCACAACCCAGAATTTTGGACCACAAGACCTGCAATTCATGCTGTACCTTCCCTATTGTGTGTTCAGGGGTGAACATCAACAGGCACAGTCTGTTTCTCCCACCACCCCAAATCTGCATGTACAGACATGGCACTGCAGCCGACCTCTCCTTGGTGTTGTCTGGGGGAGGAAAGACAAGCTCAGGCTGAGAGGTGTTCACCAACGCTTACATTGGCTACTGGTTATGCCAGTCCAGTTCCTTGTTCAGGCCTGGCTTTCCAGAGGAAAAATACCCTACAATTCTCCCCTCCACTGATTGCTCTTTTTGTTTAAGGAATCTCCATCCTCACCAACAGAACTGAGTTTAGAGTCCTTCCTCATATGCCCCTGATGTCTGATTTAATATAGAAGGGTTCCAAGGGGACTTCTCAGAAGGATTTTGACTCCAAATACCTTGAAAAACATTTGGAACTTAGAATGCTGCTCAACCTTTCCACTAAGCTCCATTGGCGGTGTCTATGAGTGAGATGCAGCTCTCCCAGCAAATGCTACCTCTGTCACAGTCCCACAGAAAAGCCTTAGGATCACCAGCCAACCCTCAGCTCCCTTCTTCACCTGAGAGGCAAGTGAGATACCAGCGTCCCCAACATTCTCCTTGATGGCCCAGCTGGAAGGAAGCCCTCTGCCAATTGTCAAGAGACTTGTTTAAGTCAAAACCAAGAATTAGTATTCATCAAAAGAACAGAAATCACTAGTGATGGTGGACTATGGGGGGAAGGGACCCTCATATACTGCTGACAAAGATGCAGACAAGTTCAATCTCTCTGGAAAACAATATGGACCCTTTCATATTACCCAGCATTTGTACTTCTGGGTTTATTCCAAGGCCCCAAACCTCTACTCATTAAAGATATATATAGTCTTATGTTTATTGCACAATTAGTCACAATAGTCAAAATCTGGAAACAATCCAAGATGACTGAATAAAGAAAGTATGGTATGACCTATATACATAATAGAATACTACTTGACTTTAAGAAAAGATGAAACCATGCAATTTACAGGTTTGTGGATGGATCTGGAGAGCATCAGTGCTGAGTAGTCAATCAGGAAGACAGACACAAAATTAATTTCTCATATGCAGCATGTAAGAAACATAATAAAGGAATAGGAGTAACAAATGGCCAAAGGACCTAGAACTTTAGAACTGATCTATAGGATCATGGGATCAACCCACTATGAAGGGTGGGAGAATTGCTAGGACAATGGTGGAGGGAAGCAGACACTCTGGAGGAGGAAGTGGTACTGAAATTATTCATGCATGAAACTCTATTGTGAGCAGTATTATAAATCACAGTATAAGGTTTTGAAATATTTCAAAAATTAATATTTAATAAAGACAAATGTAAAATGCAAAAAATAGCTATAAGTTATTAACAGGACAGTGATATCTTTTGTAACAGATCTGTAAGGGCTTATGTTTAGAGCATAAATTGGAAAGCTAGGTTATATAAAGGTGGCCCATGATTATGTTCTATCATGCCTTTTAAACTTCCCGATTTCTAATTACTTTCTATTTCTGACTTGTCCTCTCTTCTACTTCTCTCTTTTCTCTCTCTCTTTGATCTCTCTCTACTTGATTTACTTTTGCCTTGATTAAGGGCACTTCATGACTATTAGTGTTGTTACATCATATTGAAACCCAGCAAAATTCTATATCTGAGTTCATTAAAATAGAACTAAACATTTCTAACCCTCAGAAATTTAAATTTTTTTAATAAAAATTGTCTTTTCATTATAAAATAAAGAAAGAACATGTAAGCCATTTATAGAATACATGAAATTATAGAAAAGCCACTTTACCCCTGATCCCCTCATCCGGACATAAGCATATTTGCATTTGCTGCGGAGCCTGTCTGAATCTAAATTCCATTGTCATGGAGCCCGTTTTTTTTTTATTATCAAGATTTTATCCTTTTGTTTCTTTGTGTTCTTCTAGGTCATTTCTAATTGCTAAAGAATGTTTCCTTATTTAACCCAGGCAGATTCTAGGCTGCTTCCAACCTTACCAACTGTAAATCTAACCACAAGAAAGGTGCCCTGTGACCTTATCTCTGCCTCCATCTCCAACTCTTTCCTTGGGTAACCTGCCTAGAATTTCTGTGCCCAGAACAATCTCAAACAAACATTCTCAAGAAATATTGAGTCTGCCTCCCCTGCTTTGCTCTGCCTCAACCAGTCTTTTAGACATAAAAATTGTTAAGAACCTAGAGCTTTGCAGCTACTTGAAACCAGTGTTATTTTTCTCTTCTAGTATATAGTTTTTAAAAAGCTCTAACATGTCTAATAAACAGTTCAACAGACTGGAGCACATTATGAAAGAGACCTAGTATTGGCCCTGACCTGAAACCCCCAAGAACTAGTAGGAGTGAACCCTGAATTCAGAGCTCTGTATAGCTCTGAACACATCTGGGTATAGTCCTAAAACAAAAACATTTAAAATAAACATAGGACCAGAGAGAGAGAGAGTGTGTGCAATGGATGGGTAGGGTGCTTGCATTGCACACAGCCAACCCAGGTTCAATCCCTGACACCACATAAAGTTCTCCAAGCCCAGCCAGGAGTGATCAGTGCCAGTTACACAGTCAAGAGTAACTCCAGGTAGAGCCCTCTCAAAAGACAACAATAAAAAGTAAAATTAGCAAGTAAATTCAGAAGCTTGAGAGGTTTCTCTGTTTTCATGTTGGAGAGAAAGTGATAAATATGCTCCACTCCAAGCTTAAACTGAGCCTTGGACCTTGCCTAGGTTTAATTTCAGAACCAGGGATTCTGGGCCAGGGGTTGGGGATGGCCAATGGCACCAGATCATGCAGAGGAGCACTGAAGGCCCACCCTAGCCAGAGGTCAATGTGGGCTGAGGAATGTCTATTCATCTGGAGACTTGGTGCCAGGCAAGAATCTAAAAACAGAAAAAAATCAATTCTGAAAGAATCTAAAGGCCTGCAGCCCACGTCCTTGTGAGGCCTGATCATACCTGCATGAGCCTTGGCTTATCCCTTCCTCAACTCTCAGAGCTCCAGCCCTTGGGTATTGAGAGACTGGTGGTGTCCTTGAGGCAGGCAGAAGGGGGAGTTGGCAGGGGCTTTCCACATGGTGGGGGAGGTATGCCTCCTTTCATGAATACCTTAAAAGGTCTATAGAACAAGGGGTGCTCTCTTATCTCTTGCACTTGGGACAGCTTATTTATAGCCTTGCTAGCAAAAACCTCCCAGCTGACTGCCTGCTGAAAGCACAGTCTGGGGAGCCCTAGGAGGGCACCCATAAGGACTACTGTCTCCTCTGATCAGATTGGGGAACAGAAGGCAACTCAGGTAAGGACCTCTACCTCCCTTCCCTTATCCTTTCCTTACCACCCTGCCTGCTGGGCTGAAGGTAACTTGGACATATAATCTATGAAAGGCTCTGTCCCAGTTATACCCAGCTGGGCAGAGGATCTAGAGCACTGTCCACATGGAAGCCCTGAGCAGAGACCCAGGGGAACTGATCCATGGCTCCCACCTCTCAGCTTCTTGCCTTATTAGCTAAGTGAGCAGAGCTGAGCCTACAGCAGAGATCTGTTCCTTCATCTCAGGGGAAATCAGGAGTGTGCAATGTTTGGAATTTCTGAGAGGATAGGGATAAAAAGGCAACACAGAAAAAAAGTAAACACTGGGGAAAGCCACAGAGCTCCAGGACAAAAATTCTGGAAAGTGTGAGCAATGGGATCTGCCGGGAAAGTATGTTTATCCAAGATGACTGGTTACAGCTGAGCACTGCAAAGTGCAAAGACCGGGTGCAAAGTGCCTTTTACTTCCTAAGTAATAGGAATAATAGGGCAGAGGCCAACTGTGCAAGGCTGAGAAGACCAAGAAGCAGTTGGCCAAAGACGGTGATGATTTGCTAGAATTACCTCTCTATGTACCAAGGTTTCTTCTGTACAAATAACCACCAACCAGACCCTGGCAACCTGTTAAGTTTAACCTAAAAAGGAAAAGTAGTTGTCAAGTCAGGAGCTCTAACCCACATCTCCTCCTACGGAGTGTATACTTCCCTTGCTCTGCCTTGCTTTTTGGACCCTCATCTGCTTGAGAAATGTGCTTTATTTCTTAAGGGCCCATTTCCCCATTCTGGAGAAATGCAGTTTCTCTTAAGCTTGTACTTTAATCTGTCTCTCTTGAACATGTATCTTAATAAACTTCTCTACTTCCATTTCTTTATTTCCTGAATAAACTTGTTTTACTTCTAAAAAGTAATTGCTAAATTAATTATTAAAAAATACTCAGAGGGGCCAGAGAAATAGTAGAGCAGGTAGGGCACTTATCTTGCAAATGACTGGTCCAGGTTTCATTTCTATGATTTCACAAGCCAGCCAGGAGTTACCCCTTAACACAGAGCCAAAAGTAAGCCCTAAACATCACTGGGTGTGGCCAAAAACAAACAAAATATAAGTAAATAAATAAATAGCTCCGGTCAAAATATTGCTTGGATATTTGGGTATAGGTTAATGTTATTGTATTATGTGACTAAATAGATTTGTGCTGTAGCTTTTTCTTGAATTTTGTTTTATTATTAGCTTTATAATAACAAAATGTGACAAGTTGATGTCAACGTTTGAGAATCATCCTGATTTATACGAGTATTTTTTTTTTTGATTTTTGGGCCAAATCCTGTAGAATTGCATATTAATTATAGAGTCCTTGATGGTGGTGGATGAAGATGGATGGATGGTGAGGCCTTTCTCTGCCAACCTGGGCCAGGGTGCCTACAACCCCTTTCAGCTAGTGGGTCTGCAGGTTCAGGGCAGCAGTGAGGAAAAAATCCATAGGCAATCAGGTTCAGGAGATATCAGCTTTATTCAAGGCCCTAGCCATCAGGCTAGGCTCCATAAGGCTCCATAAGCTGCCCTGAACTTAAACCTGTTTCTTATCCCTTCATGCTGCCAACTCCTCCAGCTGCTTCTTGCTTTCTTCTGCTGACCTCCTTATACCCCTGAAGCAACCCTTTTGTTACCTTCCAAAGACCCCCTCCCCCAAAAAATAGGCTGGTCTTACCATCAGGTAAGATTACACAGGAAGATGGAAGATGGGGTGACAACACCCAGTGACACTCAGGGGTTACTTCTGGCTATGTGCTCAGAAATGGCTCCTGACTTGGGGGACCATATGGGACACGGGAGATCAAACTGGATCCTGGCATGAAAGGCAAATGACCTATCATTGAGCTATCACTCCAGCTCATGAGTTTTCTTTTTAATGGAGTTGCCAACTTAGCATGTTGAAGGCTTTTTGTGAGAGATTTTTACTTTTAGGGGGAAGTTGTATATTTTCTCATAGAATGACTCTTCACTGTTTTCTTAACCCTCTTGCAGTTCTTTGAGTCCATTTTGCTGCTTTTTAGTTTATTTTGTTCATTGAGGCTTTATCTGAAATCAAAGTCATATTAAGTACTCTGGCTTTCTTCTCCTATCTCTGAGGCTAGGTCATTTCACATCCGGCTTAGTGAGGTACAAACTGCACTGGTCTCTAAACAACTCATATATAACACAGATGGGAAAGAGACACTGATGTTAACTCCTACTCTCACTGCTGTTCAGGAATAAGAATGAACTGAGTAAAATTTTCATCTTTTTTTCCTTTGGTTTTTGGGACACACCCAGAGGCACTGAAGGGTTACTCAGTTGCACTCAGAAATTATTCCTGGCAGGCTCGGGGAACCATATGGGATACTGGGGATCAAACTGGGTCTGTCCCGGGTTGACTATATGCAAGCACTGTGCTATAGCTCCAGCCCCTAAATTTTTTCCTTGATGTGGTTTTCAATACTTAATGTTTCCAATGCTTTCTGTTGTGTCCAATGCTGTTAACGGTAGAGTTTCATGCATACCAGCACCACATCCTCCACTAGGTCATTTTCAGTTTCTATTACCTATAGGCATTTTTTAATTATCCTAGTAAGATTCTTTTATCCCAGATATGTGCGAAACCCCTGTCTGTTCCTCTCTTTTTGACTAACTTCATTCATTGTGATATGCTCCACATCCATCCTGACAGCATTGCATCTTTTCTTATAGCTAAGTATTAGTCCATTGTGTATATGCACAGGTAGTTTCTTTATCCAATCATCTGTTCTTGGATGCTTGAACTATTTTCATATGTTGGCTATTGTGACAACTGCTGCATGAGAGTGATAAGTCTTTCTGAATAGAGTTTTTGGGATTTGGGGGTAGATGTCTAAAAGTGGAATTGTTGGGTGACAGAGAAGCTCAGTTCTGCATTTGGAGAAACTTTCTTATTGCTTCCCCAAAAGACTGGAGCAGTCAACATCCCCACCGCCAGTAAATTAGGCTTTCTTTTTTTTCCTGCACCCTCACCAATATTAACGGGTTTTGTTCTTTATGAGTTGGTAGCACATTGTAGCTTTAATTTGCATTTCAATGATGATAAATGAGCATTTTTTTTCAGATTTCATTTTGTCCTTTGTATATCTTCTTTCCCCTATTTTTTGTTTGTTTGTTTGTTTGTTTGTTTGGTGCCACATCTGGTGATGCTCAGGAGTTACTCCTGGCTATGCACTCAGAATTGCCTCTGGCTTGAGGGACCATTATGGGACAGGGGTGGGGGGGTAAGGGGGTGGGGGGGGGGGGGGCGGGGGGGGGGAATCGAACTGCAGTCTGTCCTAGGTTAGCGCACAAGGCAGATGTCTTACTGCTTGTGCCACTGCTCTGGCCCCTCTTTCCCCTATTCTTAATGGGATTATCTGAGTACATTTTAAATATCTTACTGACTTTATTTAAAGACTCAAGAAGCAGGGGCTGGAGTGGTAGCATAACAGTAGGGAGTTCGCCTTGCATGCAACTGACTCAGGACAAACCCAGGTTTAACCCCCAGCCAGGAGCAATTTCTGAGTGCAGAGACAGGAGTAACCCTGAGTGTGACACTAAAAAACAAACAAACAAATAATCACTAAAGAAGCAGGCTGTGGGCCAGAGTAGTAGCACAATAGGCAGGGCATTGGCCTTGCACATGGCCAACCCAGGATCAATCTCCAGCATTCCATATAGTCCCGCAAGACTGCCATGAGTAATTTCAGAGTGCAGAGCTGAGGTAACCCCTGAGTGCTGCCAGATGTGCCCAAAAACCTATATAAATAAATAAGCAAATAGATAAAGCAGATTGCATTTCCTCTCTGAGTGGCTAAACAAAATGGAAGATGTTAACAGGCAGAAGAGCAGGCTCCAAGATGTTATCCTACGGGAAAAAAATGCAAGTTGGCTATTGAAAAGTTCATGGAAACAGTCTATTAGTGGATTAGCTAACTAGTACTGATCAGGTTAGTCTCTGTGGAATAGTTTAAGGAAAATTTTCTGGGGGCCGGAGAGATAACACAGTGGTAGAGCTTTTGCCTTGCATGCGATTGACCCTGGAGACTGGTTCGGTTCCCAGCATCAGCATCCCATATGGTCCCCCAGCTGCAAGGGGCAATTTCGTTTCTTTTTTTTTTTTTAATAGCTTTTAAGGGAATACATACAAGATATTCAAAAGATATATATTTGTCCCTTTTATATATCTGAAATAGTTGGGGGGGGTGTTAAATCCAGTGCATCACTTTGGTCTGTGGTTTGGCTGGCTGGCGATGGACGCATATCAGGAAAAATCCTTGAGCCATGACTTCTCAGAAACCAAGTCTCTTAGCAAGCAAAGACCCACAATGAAGGAAGGAGGAGGGAAGGAGGCCTCTGAGAGTAGATCGATAGCAACAGAGTACAGGGATCTTCTTAGACTGAGAGTCTATCATATCACTTAGAGTATGATTTGGCAGCTGGTTTGTGTGGTGATAATTATCTGATTCTTGAGGAGCCAAGAACTGAAGGTTAAAAGGGTTAAATGTGGGGTAATGGTGGTTGGGGGTGATAGAGTGAAGGACTACACATAAGCTTGTATGGCAGTAGGCAAGGCAGAATATAATATGGACATTCTGCATCTGCAAAACATACGTTAATCATAGAAAATCCTATTGATTAATATCATACGGGGCTAGTGCCCCTGTGCAGTTTTGAAAATGGAGACCAGTGAGAAAGAAAGTTGCTGGTGATTGACCCTGCCCAACCCTCTTTAGAGTTCTCCTTGGCACCCACCTTTCTGGCTGCCTGGGCCAGCACTCAGGCACCATGCCAGCACCCCATGCCTCCAGAACAGAAAAGGATTCAGTGTACAACAGAACCTAGAAATCTGCCGACCCCTCCCTATTCTCTCCCCCCACCCATGTGCTGGGGGAGATAGTCCTGGGGTCCCCTCTAGAGTCCACCCCTATCTATCCAGCACCTATCTTTCTGGCTGCCTATGCCAGCACCCAGGCATGAAGGAGCAATTTCTGAGTGCTGCAGAGCCAGGAGTAACACCTGAGCACAGCTGGGTGTGGCTCAAAAACCAACCAACCAATCAATAAATAAATAAAGTAAAAAAAAGGGAAGTTTTCTGGAAAGATACTGGGAAACACTTCTGTGTTTCAAGGGATCAAGTGGTGCCGAGAATGGCCAGACTCAACTTGAAGAAAAAGCATACACTGCCAACCCATGTACCCTTTCTCAAACCCAGTAATTTTTTTATTAACACTACTGAAGAAAGGGGTAAAATTGTCTCTCTATAAATATATATTATCTCATATATTATATACATATAGTGGATATATCATGCTTAAAGTTTATTTTGTTCCTTCTTACCATGTAATTATATATACCCACTAAGAAAATAGATTAACTAAAAGAGGAAAATGAAAAATTGTGTGCAGTTGTACTGTTAAACTGTTACTCTTAGAAATTTATTATTTATACTATTTGTTCTGCAATCCTTAGTTTTAATCCCCAATTTCATTTGATTCTAGCTCTAAAACAGCTATCCCTTTGTCTTACAGCTTGACGAATTTTAAGATAATCCCCAAAACATTGTTATGAAAAAATTATAAGTCACAATTAAAGAAAAATTATATATAGATAGATATGTAAATAATTAGTGCCAGAAAGATAGTACAGCAGAATAGTTATTTTTCATGTACATGGCCAATCTGATTTTGATTCCTAGCACTCCATATGGTACAAGAGCATCACTAGGAGTGGTCCCTGAGCACTGCTGGATATGGCCTAAAAAAAACCCCAAAAGACTATATATGTATATATAACAAATATGCATATATATAGAGAGAGAGAGAGAAAGAGAGCGAGAGAGAGAGAGATTACTTGCAACCTACGTTTTGACCAATTTGGGATCAATATACTTTTTTTTTTTTGGTCACACCCAGTGGCGCTCAGCAGTTACTCTTGGCTCTGCCCTCAGAAGTCACTCCTGGCAGGCTTGGGGGACCATATGGAATGCCAGGATTCAAACCAGGGTCCATCCTGTATTGGCCGCGTGCAAGACAAATGCCTTACTGCTGTGCTATCAATATACCTTTAATATATAAGCAAATTCTCATCTGAAACTTGAAATTTTATTATTTCCATATGACTGTTTCTCCATAATACTGAATAAATAATATGCACAAACGTATTTTGATTAAAAATTGTCAGAATATAATTGTTTTAAAGTATGTTCTGCTCACTTATACAGTATTAATTCTGCTTACTAAATAGAGTAAAACTCAACCATCTGTGCCTTGGTCTGTATGTCTGTTTGACTGTTTTCTGCATTTTCACTGATTTGTCAGCCTTTCATCACTTAGTCTCCAATAGGCCAGAATAAGGATGAAAATAGAAAAGCACTAACAGAAGGTCTGAGAAATTTGATATTTAACAGATGAATTTCATAAACATCCTTTGCAAAAATGAAATCAATTTTAACTTTCAAAAAATTATTACAATTTGATGGAATTTAAAGAATAATTTTGAAATAAAGAAAAGGGGAACAAAAATAGTCAAAAGTAGTCAAAAGTTAAGTTAAAATGTTAATAAAAATAATACCAATTAAATGACAGAGAAAATATATTCAGCATGTTTTATGAAGATCACATGTGTGATTAAATATTAAAGGCACAAGAATTATACAAGAATTACATTTTAGTTTTAAAAAGTCTCTTTTGTTTGTTTTTTATTTTGTTTGCTTTTTTTTTTTTTAGCCACACTCAGTGGTGCTCAGAGCCCACCCCTGGTTCTCTGCTCAGGAATCACTCCTGACAGAACTAGAGAGACTCTATATGGTGTCAGGGATTGAACCCAAGTCACCCACATGCAAAGCAAACATCCTACATCCTCTGTTATCGCTTCCATTCCTAAGAAAAAAGCTTCTTATCACTGCTTGGAATCCATCTAGTCCAATTGAAGCAGTTAGTGAGATCTGAAGTGGCAGAGGACCACTATTATCAAACTCAGTAAAGATCCAGAGCAAGCTTTCTGCTGAAGTTTTGGTTTGTTCTGATAATTCTACATTAACTGCAAAACATCAATGCAGGACCAAAGGAAGCTCAATGAATCAAGCCCAAGCATTGCATGCAAGAGATCTGGGTTGATCCTCAGCATCCCATAGTTCCCTGGCATTACTGGGGGTGACCCTCAAGCACAGAACTTGGAGCCCCAGTTCACTAGGTGTGGCCTCAAAAACAATTCAAGCTTTTAGAATAAACATCAGAAAGAAAAATACATGAGGTTGATTATCATAGTTTTATTTAATGTATAATCTTTGTAGAAAAGTAAAATGAATAACTCACAAAGTCTTACATGATAATATTGCCTGTAATAATCAACATCCAGAGATGGTACAGAAGGTAAGGCACTTGTTTGTAATCAACCAACCATAGTTCTAACAAAAGCACCATATATGATTCCCTGAGCCATATCAGAAATGTTTCCTGAACACAAAGCCTGGATCAAACTCTGAGCACTGTCAAGTATGGCCCCATAATAAAAACAAATGACTAAATTAAAATAAAAAACTTTTAACCACAATTCCTCAGTGTAGAATATGGCTAAAAACATACAATCTACATAGATAAGTTGCCTAAGAACCAGATGACATTGATAATATTAAAATAATAATTAAAATTATTGTTAACATAATATACCAAATTAAAAATAAAGCATTGTGATTTAGCCATAAAATGATATAGTCATTGAATCTTACAGAGTTAGCATCAGTTTTGCTAAAACTTTTAGTTTAAATATACATTGTACACACAGTCATGGAGTTAACTTAAAAAATTCAATAATCGATTTATGCAGCAAAGTTTGTTGAGAAATAGAACAACAAAAGAACAGACGAATGGCTAAAGAAACTGGTACATATACACAATGGAATATTATGCAGCTGTCAGGAGAGATGAAGTCATGAAATTTTCCTATACATGGATGTACACGGAATCTATTATGCTGAGTGAAATAAGTCAGAGAGAGAGAGAAAAACGCAGAATGGTCTCACTCATCTATGGGTTTTAAGAAAAATGAAAGACATTCTTGCAATAATAATTTTCAGACACAAAAGAGAAAAGAGCTGGAAGTTCCAGCTCACCTCAGGAAGCTCACCACAAAGAGTGATGAGTTTAGTTAGAGAAATAACTACATTTTGAACTGTCCTAATAATGAGAATGTATGAGGGAAATGGAGAGCCTGTTTAGAGTACAGGCGGGGGTCGGGTGGGGAGGAGGGAGACTTTGGACATTGGTGATGGGAATGTTGCACTGGTGATGGGTGGTGTTCTTTACATGACTGAAACCCAAACACAATCATGTATGTAATCAAGGTGTTTAAATTAAAAAAAAAAAAAGAACGTTCATGCACACACAGGAACCTATATGTGGATGCTCTCATGTAATCCACACAGCAGCTGTGGAATGTCCCTGTAGCCCTTGCATGGACACCAAGGTAACCAAAATAAAAGGCAGTAACTGGGCAGCTGGGATTGAAACTGAGGTGATAGTAGTCAGGACTGAGGGGAATCTAGCAGAGGTAAGGAAAGGTCTCCAATCTGGAGATGAGATATGGAGGGAAGTTAAGTAACAAAGGACATGCTGAGCACATCTGAGGTTCTACAGCCTGTCTTGCACTTTCTGGTTATCTTTAGCACTGCCAGGAATACCCTGAACACTGCTGTGGGTGTTGAATTCAAGAAAAAATGGGGGGCTTTCAAGATAGCCATTATTATTTTCCTTTCCTAACATTCCTGTTATTTCCAATAATTTCTTAAGAACTAGGGAAAAGTATGAATTGTTTGAGAGCTATTTCAGCATCTTACAAGCAGCAGCTGCTTAATAAATATTTGTAGAAGTAAATTATTGTGTTTAATTCAGACTTAAGAAGTGTTCGGATCCAAAGGAAGGAACTGGATGTTTTCCTTGTTGGCTAGTATTTTTCCATTTTAAAGTTTACTTTATGCCCTTTGATATACAACACAAGGTTCATAATGAGTTATGGTCATAGCAATGTTTTAAAGTGGAATTTTCAGTGAGCAATAAAATCTAATATTTGATAATAACTTAAGAAGATTCTTGGACATAGAAATTTCCATTCATCATAGTGTGTGTGTGTGTGTACATATGTATTGTATTTCAGGGTAATGCAATCACTTTCCCCCACCATATACAACTTTGACATATGGTTATTTCTGAACATAGTTAGGGCAGAATCAGATTTCCCTTGTCCTCTTTCTTTCTTTCTTTCTTTCTTTCTTTCTTTCTTTCTTTCTTTCTTTCTTTCTTTCTTTCTTTCTTTCTTTCTTTCTTTCTTTCTTTCTTTTCTTTTCTTTCTCTTTCTTTTTCTTCCTTTCTTTTTCTTTCTTTTCTTTTTCCTCTTTCTTCTTTCTTTTTTCTTCTTCCTTTCTCTCTTCCTTTTTTCCTTTCTTCTTTTCTTTCTTCTTTCTCTCTTTCTCTTTCTTTCTCTTTTTCTTCCTTCCTTCTTTCTTCTTTCTTTCTTTCTTTCTTTCTTTCTTTCTTTCTTTCTTTCTTTCTTTCTTTCTTTCTTTCTTTCTTTCTTCTTCCTCTTTCTTTTTTCTTTCTTTCTTTTCTTTCTTTTCTTTCTTTCTCTTTCTTTCTTTCTTTCTTTCTTTTCTTTTCTTTCTTTTTCTTTTCTTTTTCTTCTTTCTTTCTTTCTTTCTTTCTTTGTTCTTTTTTCTTTCTTTCTCTTCTTTCTTCTTCCTCATCCCGCAGTGCTCAGGAGTTACTCCTGGCTCTGCACTAGAAATTAATTCCTGGTAGACTCAGGGGACCATATGAGATGCCAGAGATCAAACCTGGGCCCGTCCTGGGAGAGCTGCGTGCAAGGCAAATGCCCTACAGCTGTGTTATTGCTCCAGTCCCTTTTTGATCATTTTCTTAACTGACTGAAAGCATGTAGAAAAAGGATCTGCTCCAATAAATGAACTATCACCAAAATTAACTTTCAATAGGAGCTCATTGCAGCTGGATGTGCATAACAAGGCCTGGGTGCCCCAATCCCTCTCTCTGTTCCTTTGTCTCTGTGTCTTCCTCCTTACCAGACATTTCTTTCACTATCTTCCAGTAAACTATCTTTTTCCTCTATGAAGTCCCAGATTCCTACTCACTTCCTGAGCTCAAGATGGCAACTCAAACCCAGTTGACTATCAGGGGATCACAGGGTCTTTGAAGGGCTTCCTGACAACGGAAATTAATTTTTTTCTCCTGTGATTTTATAATTTAATTATTAGTCAAAGACTTCAGAGGGTAGAAGAAAAATGTTTCCTATGGGTATGTGTGTCAATGTGAAGAGGGAAATGAATGAAGACACTGAATTAATTTTAAATTCTATATGCTTCCTTTTGAAAGCTCGCCAATATCTTTTGGTTTCTTTATTACCCACTAACCAGATGTCGCTCTTTAAACACAACAGCAATCAATACATTAAGAAAAGGACAGTCTCCTTATTTCAGACCAACTTTCGTTACACTGAATTATAGGCTGATCTGTCTTTTCAATTCCTAAATTAAAAGTCAGTTCAGTAAGGCTTTCAAATCAGTGGCATGTGACATACAAACAAAGCCAAGAAAGACAGGCTGGAGCACGCTTGGCATGCAGCCACCTGAGTAGCACATACTCCCCTGTGCACTGGCAGGAGTGACCCCCAAAAACCAAGGCTAAGCACTGCTATCTATATTCCAGAAATAAAAAGAAAAGGAAATAAAGTAAAAAAAAGAAGGGCCGGAGCAGTGGCACAAACTTGCCTATGTGCACTAACCTAGGACGGACGTCGGTTTGATCCCCCAGTGTCCCATATGGTCCCCCAAGCCAGAAGCAATTTCTGAGCACATACATAGCCAGGAGTAATCCCTGAGCATCACCAGGTGTGCCCACCCCCATAAAAAAAAGACCCAAGGAGACAGAACATATGCTTTGCTGCCTTGCACTTGTAAGACCCCTGTTTAATCCCTAGTGCTGCATGGTCCTCTGAACACTATGGGGCATACTTCTTGTATTCCCCAAGTATGGTAGACCAGAATACCATTGGGAGTGAGATGTAACTTTATAAAGAAAATAAACATATTTTGAAAGTGCACGAGATAAACCCCATTTAGGCATTTCTCTCTCAGCTCTTGCAAACTGAAAATGTAAAACTAGTATAAGGAGGTACAAATTTTTTGGCGCTCAAATCAGTCAGTACAGGCAATCATCCAACTGAAGGCAGAAGTATTTATGGCCATGAGGCCATGTTTCTCTGGTGGGGAAACTCTGAAAGCAACAAGAAAGGCGATGTGAGATCTAACTGAAACAGCCTTTACAGCATATTAGAAGGCTGGACACTTTGAGTGTTAATGTTTAATTTATTCAATGTTTAAATAGTGATGAATTTCAATAGAAACTTCAGCCAACATTACTAAACAGCATTGGTAGCACCTCCTTCTGTCTGGCTAAGATTTGCTTTAACAGGACCTTGGCACCCTATCCTGAATTTGCTTCTGCTTTTGTAGATTCCACTTCATATCTCTTGAGAAGTGTCAGCAAACTTCCAGACCAGAGGCCAGTTAAATGAGATTATCTCATTTAATCCCAGCTCTCACTATAAAATGTATCTCCTATTTGTATCTTGAATTAGATTATGTCCCTTCCTCACCCCCTCTTTCTGTCTTAAAATTGTTTTGTGTCTTCCTAAATTAAATTGAAACCCTAACGATAGAATTACAGAGACCTATGTGATCCAGATTCTAGAACCTGACTTTACCTCTTCTTTGCCCCCTCTATTTAAGAGGTTCTAGTCACATTGCTTTCCCTCAGTGGTGCCAATCACTGCCTATTCTCATGGTCTTAGTACATGCTGGAGCCATTATAAATCATTATAAATCATATACCTAATTCCTCCTCATTCCCACTTTATTAAGAGCCACCCCCAAGCATCACAAAGTTATCTTCTGCCACCCAGTCCCTGGTCCTGATTACTTTTTCTCCTCTTTTGTTTGTTTTGGAGCCACACCAACTGGTGTTCAGGGCTTACTCCTGGTTCTGCAATCAGGAATCACTGTTGGTGGTGCTCAGCCTGGGTGGGCCACCTGCAAGGCAAGCTGCTTAAGCTGAGATACCTTGAGAGGGAAAGCAATTTAGGTGCATAGGTGGGAAAGGGGTATAAGTGATCAGGTGCTGGTGTTCCTATGTGAATGAGGCTCCCAGCGGGACTGAACTAAGCAGCCCCCAGAAGCTTTAATTTTTTTCAATTAATTCATATGATGCACAGGATATCTTTTTCCTTTATAATGCCCCTACTAGTATTCTCTGTTCACTAATGGATTAAAGGCTAAAGCACATTTTTTGTTGCCTTGAGGCACACCTGGTGATGCTCAGAGGTTGCTTCTGACTGCACTCAGAAATTACTTACTGCCAGTATTGCAAGGAGGATCATATGGGATGCCAGGGATCAAATCCAGTCAGTCATGTGCAAGGCAAGCACCTTAACCTCTATCACTTAAGCCCCTATAGCACCATTTTATTTTAACCAGTTGGATTGTTTCTTTAGCTGAAGAATCAAGTTGATGGCTGGAAATGTGAATTCTATTTACTCTTTTAGTTCTCATGTTTTAATTTTCATAAAATGATTTATCCATCATTCATGAGTATTGTTATCTCTAATTGAAGTAATGCTGTTTCATAAAAGTATGTGATTTTTCAAGTGGATAATATTAAAAGTCCATGTGCATATAAGCTACATTAAGTTCACCACTGAAAGATCAGTTCTGTACTTCATCATGCAATTGGCCTCTTTCACCTGACTGACCCAATCCCTTCTCCCTTCACTTCTGGGAAACCCTAATTGGTCTTATAGTTTAAATATTTATTTTTGTTTTATTTAGCTTATCTACTTGCTTATATTTTTATATGAGTAAAATAATATTGTGCTTATTTCTCACCCTCTGACTCATTTATTTAACATCTTTCAATTTTTTGCAAAAAATTCTGAGGTAAAGTAGAATAAAGTTGTCTCCTTGTCTCTGTTGTGAAGTTGGGGCACCCCCTACTCCAGGAGAATAGAATAATCTGCTGTCAGAGTTGCAGGACTTTAGCTCCCAGCTCAACTTCTTCTAGGAAACTTTCCTAAACTAGGCTGCACTGCTTGTCTGCCATCACTGAAAGTTCCTGAGGGCAATCCAAGTTCACAAGAAAATTTCCCTACTCTGAGTCTTCCTATAGGAAAGTTTTGCAGATTGGAAGCTGGGGAAAGTTTCCTATTTATTGGTAGACCAGGAAATTCATTTTATTTATTTTTTTTTTGCCCCTTGTTTTTTATTTCTTTTTTTTTAATTTATTTAAACACCTTAATTACATACATGATTGTGTTTGGGTTTCAGTCATGTAAAGAACACCACCCATCACCAGTGCAACATTCCCATCACCAATGTCCCAAGTCTCCCTTCGCCCCACCCGACCCCCGCCTGCACTCTAGACAGGCTCTCCATTTTCCTCATACATTCTCATTATTAGGACAGTTCAAAATGTAGTTATTTCCCTAACTAAACTCATCACTCTTTGTGGTGAGCTTCCTGAGGTGAGCTGGAACTTCCAGCTCTTTTCTCTTTTGTGTCTGAAAATTATTATTACAAGGGTGTCTTTCAATTTTCTTAAAACCCATAGATGAGTGAGACCATTCTGCGTTTTTCTCTCTCTCTCTGACTTATTTCACTCAGCATAATAGATTTCGTGTACATCCATGTATAGGAAAATTTCATGACTTCATCTCTCCTGACAGCTGCATAATATTCCATTGTGTATATGTACCACAGTTTCTTTAGCCATTCGTCTGTTGAAGGGCATCTTGGTTGTTTCCAGAGTCTTGCTATGGTAAATTGTGCTGCAATGAATATAGGTGTAAGGAAGGGGTTTTTGTATTGTATTTTTGTGTTCTTAGGGTATATTCCTAGGAGTGGTATAGCTGGATCGTATGGGAGCTCGATTTCCAGTTTTTGGAGGAATCTCCATATCGCTTTCCATAAAGGTTGAACTAGACGGCATTCCCACCAGCAGTGGATAAGAGTTCCTTTCTCTCCACATCCCCGCCAACACTGTTTATTCTCATTCTTTGTGATGTGTGCCATTCTCTGGGGTGTGAGGTGGTATCTCATCGTTGTTTTGATTTGCATCTCCCTGATGATTAGTGATGTGGAACATTTTTTCATGTGTCTTTTGGCCATGTGTATTTCTTCTTTATCAAAGTGTCTGTTCATTTCTTCTCCCCATTTTTTGATGGGGTTAGATGTTTTTTTCTTGTAAAGTTCTGTCAGTGCCTTGTATATTTTGGAGATTAGCCCCAGGAAATTCATTTTAAAAAATGAAATTCACATAGCTGTAGATCAAGACCTGGGACCACACTCACTGATTCTCCATCAATGATGTTTAAAGGTTCACTGTGAAAACTGGAAACTAGGAAACTACTCAAGCTCTGGAGAATTAGGGACCACCAAGACCACCTCCAATGGTGTCGGCAGTCTACAGAGCTCTATCTAGCTGTGTTCCATGACCAGAATTGAGCCACAGTCAGACTTATGCAAGGCCAATGCCTTAATCCTTAAATGACCAGTCTCTCTGGCCAGATTCACATAATTTTAACAATAAAATCAAAAGAGGATCAGAGAGATAGTACAGGGAGTAGGATGTTTTGCCTTGAGAGCCACCAACTGGGATTAGATCTCTGACACCAATTATGGTCATCTGAGCCCCACTAGGAATGATCTCTGGATGCAGAGCCAGATGTTAGCCCTAAGAACTGCCAAGTTTGTCACAAAAACAAGCAAAAAATTAAATCAACTTGAGTGGGAGTAGGGGAAAATAGCATAAAAAGAATTTTACATAGTAAAAGCTAGAATTATTGGGTATGTTGGAAAGAGAATTTCAAGAAGAGAGGCATACTTTGCATGGTATTCAAAGCCAGATACCCTATTCACAACTAAAATGGCCCAAGAGGGCCCCAACCTCCTTGTCTGTACTGCCAGGACAAGTGATTCTAGGAGTGAACCTCAAGCTTCTAGTACTACTAGCGAAACCCCTCTAAGAAAAACTATTGAGGCTTGGACAGGTGGCTCTATGTTAGCTCACCTGCATTGGATATAGGAGCTATTTGATTTCCAGCAATACTCAATTACCAAGTGTAATCAACTTCCCCTGGCATGATCCCCAGCCCGAGTTTCATGAGTGTGTGAGCCCAGATATGCACAATAACCATAATAAAGGGAAGAAAGGAGAAATTTATAGTGCATAATTGTTTCAGGGAGTTCTGGTGGTTATGCCCAGCGGTGCTCAATAATTACTCCTGGTTCTGTGCTCAGGGATAACTCCAGGCAAACTCTTGGAACCATATGGTATGAACCATATGGGATTGAACCCAGGTCAGCCATGTGCAAGACAAACACTCTACCCGCTATACTATTTGCGCCAGCTTTGGATAATGCATAATTTTAAAATTGCCGTCACAGAGTCCAAGGATGTGGCCTAAGTGGTAGAACATGCTTTTTATGCACAAGGTCCTGGGTTCTATCCCCCAGACTTGCATGACCCCCCTGCTGGATATAGTCCTAGTGACCCCTACTAGGAGTGAAAATGTCTCCAAAAGAATTCAGGACAATATTTTCAGCACTCCAAGCAAGGCTGTGTGAAGAGGCTGTGATATAAAAAGACACTCCTTGGCACAGGCTGGTTAAAGAATCGATTCACTGCTGAAAGCAAAGTTTCAGCCTTTCTGCTTTCCTTTACAAAATCTTACAAAGTTGGAGCTGCTTGTTTTCCTCCTATCACTGCTTCCTACTCAGTTGATCCTCTAGATCAGAGAGGCTAGAATACTCCCATACTGTGTACACTGTGTACTGTCCTGTGTATGGAAGTCCCCACTGGAAAAGGTAGCGAAGAGTTCTGAGTCAAATAATTAGCCATTCAGGGGTCTCAAACTCGCGGCCCACGGGGCAGCAACGGCCCTCTGTACAACACTTTGTGGCCCTGCCCTAGAGGAATCTTTTTTTGTTTTGTTTTGTTTTAGTTGTTTGGGTCACACACCTCAATGTTTACTACTGACTTTGCACTCAAGGATCACCCCGACTTTGTCTTCTGCGGCCCCCAGGTAAATTGAGTTTGAGACCCTTGCAAGGAAAGGTGAACACTGTCTTTGAGAAACACAGAAGAGCATCCACTGGCTCTCAGAATGTGGCCCCTTAGGCAGCACCTGCCAGGCCGCATGTGAAATGACTCATTTGTGTGTTTGTTTGCTGACTCACATCCTCTCAATGGCTTCAAATCAGCAAAAAATATCCCAGCCTGAGGGGCTGGCCTGCTGCATTGTTGCAGGGTCTCCAAAGTTGCATTGAGTTTCCTCCCTTTTCCTGTCCTTTGGCAGGAGCTTTGGGGTAAAAGACTGGTTACCCCCACATCAAAGCTTCCCTTTCATGCTTGCTCGCAGAGGAAGGAGGGAGGGAGACTTGGTGCTCAGCAGAAAGGAGAACCCTGAGCAGGATGTCTGGAAGAAAAGATAAAGCAAGAAACAAAGGTATTTTAAGAGACATATGCTGTTTCCATTCTTGGCCATGTGTTTTTCGTTCTGTCTTCCTGTTACTTTGGACTTGAATTATAGAGTTCTGTGTTTTGATGAAGGTAACTTAGAGGCAATAATTTTTATACATCACAAATGAATACTGAGCCTTTGGGGTGGGGCTGGGGAGAATGTGAGTGCCTGGGGCAGAAAACACAGACACATTGATTTCAAAAGACGGGAACTTTACCTCCTTCTTTCTTACTGAAGTAAAAGAGCCTCTTTTCAATAAACGCCAAGTATAAAAGGTAAAGTGTTGCATCCGCTCTGGAAAGATGATACAGTGATACAATGCTGTGCCTTCACATAGCCAAAAAGCAAGCAGATGCCCTTTATCCAAAGGGGCAGAGGCAACCCCAGAGAGCCTGGGCTAGAGTGCAAGAATTAATCCAAGGTCTCTAGCCAGAGCTGCTTCTGCTCTTCCTAGTTTAACCTCATCTTCTCTCTTCTCCGATGCAGCAAGTTTTATTTGCAAAGGGTTATTGCTACAGTTATTCAAACATACTTCTGAAATTCTCATGTTTCCAAGTACTTTAAAGTCATAATCCAATTTTCAGTCATCCCCAAAACTACATTTTCTCTCTGTTGGAGCCGTGTTGCTCAGCAGGTACTTTCTAACAGTGGGTATCGCTAGTTTCCTCTGCTCTGTGTAAATGAAAGAGAAAGGGGACAGGGAGCAAAGAAAGAAAGGGAAGAGTGGCCCCAGTGGCTTGCATCCGACCCAATTCCAACAGCCTCTACTCTTCGCCCCCAAAGTGGGGAAACAAGTAGGGCTCTGACATTGCTAGCTGAAACATTGACTCTGGTGGATGAGCTATCCAAAAGACTTGTGACTAAGCATTGATAAGTCAAAAAGAAAATCAGCCATCTGGGGCCTGAATGGTAGCACAGTAGTAGGGCATTTGCCTTGCACATGGCTGACCCGGATGGACGCCGGGTTTTATCCCTGGCATCCTATATGGTCCCCAGAGCTAGGAGCAATTTCTGAGCGCAGAGCCAGGAGTAACCCCCAAATGCCACTTTGTGTGGCCACCCCCCAAAAAACTAACAAACAAAAAAAGAAAGAAAGAAAATCAGCCATCTGACCTATATAATAAGAAATCCTAGCTAGGTTATCTATTAGGACTAAAAAGTTGCTAATTTGAAATTTTCTGTGCACTGAGATGTTAATGGCAACCTCTGTTGCAATAGTAAAGATAAGGAGACAACTTTAATTGACAACTTCAAAGATAATGAAGGAAATGTAGTATGC
The DNA here is from genome assembly GCF_024139225.1 of Suncus etruscus. NCBI lineage: Eukaryota > Metazoa > Chordata > Mammalia > Eulipotyphla > Soricidae > Suncus > Suncus etruscus. Next base: position 58,677,063 of record NC_064859.1, on the reverse strand, counting down.
ATGTGCACAATGGGAGAAAGGGAAAATCTTGTCATTCACATAAAATGGAAGAAACTAAAGAAGTGACATAAGTCACAGACAAATATTAAATGCTTTTACCTGTACATCCTACAGGTGTTACAGAAAGAAATAACACATAAGAATGAAAAAGGGATTATAAGAATAAAGCAATGTTTATTAACAACAAAAATAAGGATACCAGAAGAGTATATGAATAAGAGGGAATAAGGTGAGAGGGAATCTAAAAACTAGATTTTTAACAAATAATAAAAATAATGAACATGCACTTCGATTTCTGCCTGAGTTTTCATCCTATCCTGCAATTTTTCAAAACTGCAACTCAAAATTGTAACATCACCTATAAATTTCTAAATCTTTGATCTGCCCTGCATATGTTATACATGTCAGTCTTCACAATCACTTAAGCTAAGTCTTTACAATCATTCTGTGTGTGTGTGTGTGTGTGTGTGTGTGTGTGTCTGTGTGTGTATGAAGCAGTTATCTCAAATTTCTTTTCTGCTCTTCAACCCAGTTCAGATCACTGCTATACAGTGTTATAGAAAGGACTTAGATCTGTGCTGGGAAGAAAAATTCCACCATCATTCTCTGTAGTGGCAAGTTCTTTAGGCTGACCTGTGTCAATTATAGGACCTTGAGAGGCACAACATTGATAGGAACAAAAAGACATAATATTGATCACAGGCCCAAATACAAACCTAACAGTTAGGAAGTGTGTACATCTTTTCTATTAAATACAAGAAGCAAATGCAGATGTATGAGTATAGGAACACCTACTTCCTAGGAAGACAAATGAAAAACATGTACATCAAGGAACTATATGTATAAATATGTTTTATATAGATGAGACCTTTAAATTGTGGCTTTTGTCAAAAAAATAAATAAATAAAAGAAGAAGAAGCAGTGTATCCTGGTGGTTAAATCGGTTGTCTATAGGGTTCACCTGTCTGTATATTTCCAATTAGATATCCAAGGATTTAGGAAGGTCAATTTGTTAATCCTGTGCCGTCCTTTGAGAAGGCACAAGCAGGCTTTTGTAAACATTTGCGAAGTCCAGTGGAAACAGACGTGAGGCATAATTGGACTTACTGTATTAAAGTCTCAGTATTCACTTACATAAAATGTCCCCACCCCAATTTTATGTCAAAATGTCAAGACTTTTTAACATAGTATGTAAAACAATGCTTCTTGATTTTTTTTTCTTTGTGGTTCTGGTTTCATGCCTAAGAAAATGATCAAAGCCATTTCCTTCCTAATAGTAAGATGCAATTGCCTTTCCCCTTGTATTGGCATTTGTATTGAGCACAGAAAGTGGTAGAATGTCTCCCACATTCCTGCAGTTAACAGGAATATAGATGTTGGCTCATGTAAGGGAGTTCAAACGGTTTTTTAAAGTCCCTAAATCCAATAATTACTTTGACATGAGACAGATTAATAGAAGAAAACCAACCTGAACACACCCATGCATGAGAGTCTCCTTAAGAAAGTGAAAACACCTGGGACCTGAGCAATAGCACAGCGGTAGGATGTTTGCCTTGCATGCAGCTGATACTGGACAGACCCAGGTTCAATTCCTTGGTAAACCCAAGTCTACCAGGAGTGGTTTCTGAGCACAGAGGCAGGAGTAACCCCTGAGTGCTGCCAGATGTGACCCAAAAATAAACAAAAAGAAAAAAGTGAAAACCCGAGTTTATCAGCCTATGGATTTTCATATAAATTTGAAGAAAGAGAGGTATTTGTGGGAAATAAACTGAAATATATGGAAAGATTAAAGGGTATTAGAGGTATTTTAGGCCTGTTACCAAAATCAGTTTATGCAAATGTCTCTCACCCTCCACACAACCCCACCCCTTGCATCCCTGGTGATGATAACATATCAGTCCTCCTGGCACAGGGAAGGCATCATTCACATCAGATTTTATTTCCCACTTCTAGGAAGAAACAAGAAGCTCAAAGGATTCTTCCTGAAGCTCTTGTTTTCAATGGCAACATAATTTAATGTCAAAACTGACATAATACATTTTGGGTGGCCTATTCTGCTACTCTTGACTTTAGATATTGGTAGACATCCCGTTGTTTACCATTGAGCTCTTAGAAGGAAAGGGGAAAGGCCACACTCATTTCAAAACAGTTTTGATGAAACCGTGGAAATGATTACTCTAAGGAAATCTGGGTCCTTCGACAAACATCTTTTTATTATCCTCAGAAATAAAAGGCCCTTGTGCTCATATTAAATAATTATGGTTGGTCCATGAAAGGAGCTGTGAAATGTGCAAGCTGTAGGATAAACTGGATGCTTTTTTTGTTTTTCCTTGCAAGAAAAATACTAGAGATAAATCACTGGTATCAAGATGATAGAAGTAGGCTTTCCACAATAAATTCAATGGGAAAGCCTGCCATTTCAAAGGAAATGACTGGCAATGCATGACTTAAAGATAAATTTTCAACTTTCAAAAGAAGTAGTATAGAATTATCCATACAATTAACTTTTAGATTCATATATTTGTTAAAAAAAGATATTGCTTTTGAAAAAAGTGAACAATTTATCATTGACTCACAGTTTTGGGGAATCTTTGATCATCTATATGTTTATATAGGTAGGTGCCACTATTTTCACAATTAAAAAAACTCATATATGTAGTATAAAGAAGCATAGCAAGGAAACAACAAATGGCTAAAGTCATCAGAACTGGAGATTTTTATTGAACTCATTTACTCAATACATGATGAGTTTCATACACATGGGTTTTGCATTTGAAACTGTCATGATTTATTCCACTACTACTGTAAACTCGCTCGCAATCTGTTTAAAAGAATTATTGAATGCCGCTATTTAAAGACATTACTTATACTGACTTTGCTGTAATAAAAATGTCAGGCTTTTATTATTTTATTTACTATATAATCAATGTACATGGTGCAAAATTGGAAAGGTACAAAATAAGAAATAATAAAAAGTAATTACTATCCCAACCCCAGTTCTCCAGACACTCAACTTCTCCCCAGGAGCAACTATATAAATCAATGACTTACATAAATCAATGTAAATCTATGCACCTAGATCTTGTGATGCCTGTAGATATTCAAGAGACATCTAACAAACATGAATCTTTCCCTTACACCAACGCTATACACTGCACACACTTCCTCCTATCTTGGAACACGTTTTTTGTTTGTTTTGTTTTGTTTTGTTTTGTGGCTACATACAAGGGCAGCATTCATGCATTCCAGCAGCATTCAGGAATTACACCTGGCTCTACATTCAAGAATTACTCCTGGCAGTGCTCAGGTGACCATATGGGATTCTGAGGTGCAAACCCAGGTCAGCCAAGTGCAAGGCAAATACCCTACCCACTGTGGTTTCACTCCAGCTCTGTATCCTGAAATACTCTTTTTTAGAGTGATTCTTTCTGGAAATGGAAGAAAGAATCTGCCTGACTGTTCAAGCTGTGCAATGCTTCATTGTGCAAAAGAATGCTATTTGATCCTTCTCTTCTTATCAACATTTAAACAGTTTTTAATTTAAAAAATGTCTTTAATATCTTAGTACATTTCCTCATGTAAAACAATATATGTAAGTAGAACCTTCTGAATAATAGGGTGTGTTAAGGGACTGTCCTTAAACCATAAGTGTATTCCCAGAAGATTGTTAGTCATCTTATACGTCATAGGCTACTAAGCAAATATTAAGAGAGAGCCTGGAGACAACAGGGACATGGACTTTGCCTTTCTCCTTCAAGAGTTTATTTCTTGTGGAAGGAAGCAGTTAGTGTCCAGAAACTAGTGAAAGTCATAATCTTGCCTAGGAGGCAGCAAGATGGAAGGGAAAGATCATAAAGGACCCATAAGTTCTGGACTCAAACACTGTCTTGATTGAAATCCTGCCTACACCACTGACTTTAATAGGCAACCTATTCAGCCTCTGATTCTAAGTTTCTCCATCTGTAGCACCTATTTCTATTGCTTTCTTTTATGCTTATAGTCATGATACCCTCAAATGCCATTGACTTCAGCTTCCTACAAGAGGGCTTCCATCCATATCACATCACCAAAGCCTACTTTAGAAGTCACAAACAATATCCATATTGTGATTAAATGGACTCCCAACAGCCCCGAGTTTATGCATCAACACTATTGAATAAACTGGGGTTTATTCAGTAGGTTTATTTTTTATTTATTTTGGTTTTGGGGTCACACCCGGCAGCGCTCAGGGTTTACTCCTGGCTCTGTGCTCAGAAATCATTCCTGGTGGGCTCAGGGGACCATATAGGATGGCAGAATTTGAACCACCATCCTTTTGCATGTAAGGCAAACACCCTACCTCTATGCTATCTCTCCAGCCCCTTTTATTTTTATTTATTTTGGGTTTTTTTTTTTAAGTAGGTTTATTAAAAGGTTTAATGCCATTACACCTGAAAAAACATTGACTCATCCTTATTCCATCTGTCTCCAGGGATTTCCCATTCCTTCCTGAAAAGTCACTTCTCAGTTATCTTCATGGTTTTTCCTTCTATACTCATGCTTGGAACTCAAGCAGCTACTAAAACTTAAACTTTGACCATTCATCATAATTCACATACTGTCTTCAGTGACTTATTCCCTTCTCTAGGTTGATTTTTAACTACTATTTGACTAATGGTCCAGCATTGAGCTGCCATCCTAAGCTTCTGTGTCTGTAAGTCTAGACAATGCTTCTATCTGGATGGCTCTCTTAATAGTACTTTATTTTCAATGGGCTAAAGTGATTTTGTCTTTCATCACAAAACTTGATTTTTTTTCCCTTCTGGTTACCTGTGCCAAGGAAATAGTCATACTCAGCCTCACTATCTGATCATCTGGCCTAACATCTAATAGTTTGTAATCTTTAAAATGCTTAAAACTTACTTTTCTCTCTACTACCCTCCATCATTACTTGTTACCTTCAAAACCCCTGAAGGGATAGAGAGACAGTCCATGAGGGACTATACTTACCTTGTATCTATTGGGTCAGTGATAGCACTGGTTCAAATCCCTGGCCTCACATATGTCTCTCTTAAACACTACCAAGAATCAGCCTTGAGTATAGAGCCAGGAACATCCCTAAGCTCCCCAGTGTATGACCCTATAACAGAAAATTAAACAAACAAATGCCTGGATAAAGCAGTAGCTGTCAAGAAGAAGTCAAGCAGAGACTGGCACATCACAAAGAGCAAGAACAATCAATGCTGGTGGGGATGTGAAGAGAAAGGAACTCTTATTCACTGCTGGTGAGAATGTCATTTAGTACAATCTTTATGGAAAACACCATGGAGATTCCTCCAAAAACTGGAAATTGAGCTCCCATATGATCCAGCTATACCATTTCTAGGGATATGCCCTAGGAACACAAAAATACAATTCGAAAATCTCTTCCTCACACCTATATTTATTGCAGCGCTATTTAGAATAGCCAGACTTTGGAAACAGCCAAAATGCACTTCAACAGAGAAATGGCTAAAGAAACTGTGGTACATATACACAATGGAATAATATGCAGCCATTAGGAGAGATGAAGTCATGAAATTTTTCTATACATGGATGGACATGGAATCTATTATACTGAGTGAACTAGGTTAGAGGGAGAGAGAGAGACACACAGAATAGTCTCACTCATCTTGGGTTTTAAAATAATGAATGACATTATTGTAAAGAAAAAACCAGAGACATTAGAGTTTAAGGTCCGAAAGGACTGGCTCACAATATAAAGCTCACCACAAAGAGTGGTGAATGCTGTTAGGGAAATAACTACACTAACATCTAGCACAACAATGTTAATGAGTGAGAGAAGTATAATGCCTGTCTTAAATACAGTCAGGAGTGGGGGGCATTGGTGGGAGTAAGGTTGCACTGTAAAGGGGGTGTTTCCTTTATGACTAAAACCCAAGTACAATCATGCTTGTAATTATGGTGCTTAAATAAAGATTTTATAAAAAAAAAAAAAAGTCAAGCTTCTAGGAGCAGAGTGTGAGCTTCATTAGCAAGTGCCTTTACTATTCATAGGAAGTGGGGCTACCAGACAGAAAAGAAGAAGTTAAGTAAGGAAATGGTTGGGGACCATGCTCCAAGTCAGAGCATAGATTATGCCTTAAAATGGCCATGTTTGACAAATGGAATTAAAATGTCATATCTCCACACAAGACATCCAAACAAGGGGTGAAGTGGTTCATAGAGCCCAATGACTATTCAAATGAACCTGCAGCTGACGCAAAGGGACCCACAGTATTTCAGACAGAGCACCAGGAGCAACTTATTCTAAATCAGACCCAGATAAATCTACATTTCAGCCAGATTTATTGGCAAAATCTAACAATAATCAGCTATGAAGCCCTCTGAATGGCATGTCACCTCTTCTAAACAGTCTGTGAGAATTACCTTCCTTCCCCATAGTGGTGGGAATCCAATTAGAAAAGGGGAGCCTTCTTGTTCAAATGTATCATCTCTCTTCGTTTTGGGGAGGGTGGAGAGTTTGCCAAGTGCTTCTCAAGAGGCCCAATGGTTGGGAAGGACAGACCTTCTTAGCAATTCTTACTTGGCCAATGAGACTCCTAGTTCAATGTAAAAATGTTGTTCTTATCAAAGGCTACAGTGCTGGGATTTCCCAGTCCACAGGCAGTGTTCAGAGACTCTGGGGGATGGACCACAAAGTTCAGGGGACTACATGGTGCCAGGCCTGAACTAGGATAGGCTGCAGAAAAAGGCATGTACTCTTGTTCCTGTTCTCTCTCTGGCCCTACATCTTCTCTTTAAGTGCAAGACTGCACACAAACTCCTTAAAGATATTGCATAGCTCTACAATAATGGACTCTATGCTTGCTAGCCTGTGTCTTGTTCGCTGCATATTAGACATGGAGTCAGCCTCTGACATGGCTTCAGTCATGTTGAACTCTGCATCCAATTCTGACTAAGGCTTCACATGCGAGATGGAAATTTGTACACCCCCCCCCCTTTGCACAAATGACCATCAAATAAATGGTCTGTTTGTTAAGGATTGGGTCAAATGTACATCTTCCAAGGAAGTCTTCTAGAACCCTTTCTCAATCAGAGAAATGAGACAAAATGTATTTGCAGAGAAAATAAAAGAAATTTTCTTTCCTCTTTTTCAAGGGAACTGGTTATGTGATTCATAGAGACTGAGAAATTCCAGGATCTTGCAAATGAGTTTACAAACCAGAGACTCAGGACAGCTAAAGTGTCTAGATACAGGGAAAAAGCAGGGCAGATGAATGCATAAAGAAGATTATCTTTGTTGTTCTAATCAGGTTTTCACTTGAGTGAATAGGACCTTTTCCCCACAGAACAATCTGCTTTTCTCAGTCAATCCATTTCAATGCCAACTACAGTGAAAACCGTGATTAAAAAAAATACCTAGAATAATGTTTTATCAAATCATGTTTGACTAGGCCCCATGGCCTAGTTAACCCGATGCATAAAATTAACCTCACAATCCTCTGTTTGGCTGAAGGGCCTTGCTTGTATTTGTATCACATTCAAAAGAGACACTTTCCAGACATTACTTTTACTATTTTTAAGTGCACAGTTCAACATTGTGCAGCGGTTTTCCAGAACCATTTCATCTTGCCAAGGGAAACTCTACTTCCATTGTTTATCCAGTCATCCATTGATGGATATTTGGACCACTTCCACCTCTTGACTATTGTGCACAGTGCCACAATGCACTTGCAAATGTTTCTTTGATGCTCTGCTTTCGATTCTTTTGGATAGTCAGGAATTAAATATACTTCCTATATCTTTTGTTAGGGGAGGGGAATCCACAGCAGTGCTCAGGGAATCCTAAGGACCACTCTTAGAGATACTCTTCTGATTATTGGGCCTGATACTTCAATGCTCACTCCCAAAATGTGCTGGGACCATCCCAGGGGACAATGGTACCAGGGACATAATTTATGAACACTTCTGTGAGGCTTAATCACTTAGCAAAGAGCAAGTTACTACCCAGTAATTTCCTATCTTTTACCCTTCTCAATCGAATTGCCACAAAAAGAATCAATAGACCTCTGAGTTTTCCCCATCCCCTCACATGAGCTTCCAATATCAAAATAGTCCTAAATTCTGGAATTCCACACATTTTAAATTTCAAAGATTAAGGTTCTGGGTGAATGTGGAGGAAAAATTCTAACTAAAATCAGGTTTAGAAACAAGGTTTATTCACTTGTACTTAAAAAATAATTGACTAAAAGAAGGTGCCTCAAAGGACTGGATTCTATTCTGCATGCAGGATCTCTGGAAAGTTTAATCTTTGGTGTTACATGGTCCAACCCCAGAATTGCTAGAAGCAACCCCTTTCCCAGATCTGAACCAGATTTAGACCCTTAAAACAACCCAGTGTGGCCCAAAAGTCAAACACAAAAACATGAAGAAATGTATATTACACTTCATAATCTTTTTATGTTTGCCTCAAATGTGATGTTATTATCTTTAATAATGTTCTGGAATTATTTTATTTTACTTACCCATCTATTATTTTTATAAGGAACATTCCCAGCATTGTTTGAAAGGACTTAGGGTACACTTTTAGCAATTGTTGATGCAGAAAGCTGGGCTGACAGTGCTCACCCTCTGGTGTTCAGAGGGCTATGCCTGGGTCTGAGGACCCATCTCAGGCCCTCGCATATACAGTCCCTCTCCTATTATCTCCTCCACCCTGCTTGTATTTTAGAAGAAACATTTGACAGTTTTCCACCCTGGGGAAAATAGGACTGAGACTCCTGTAGTGGTGAAAGCCATGAGTACTTTGTTGGTTATGGGACACAGTAATTTTGTATATTGATACAATAAACTTACACATTATTGCAATTATTTAAACTCTAACTCTAAGAAAAGTCACATTTAGCCCTTTCTACAATGAACAACACCACACCCTCCACCCTCCAATGGAAAAGGCCAAGCTCTGCAACTGAAATCAAATATGAGCAGCTAAATCCTCTCATGTGAGTTTAGTCTACAGGCTGAAAACTCTGGGACTTTATGGACTAGGATCCCCACACCACCCCCAACACAACACACACACACACACACACACACACACACAGCACTACTGGAAAATCTAGTAGCCCCTACCCACAGCCACCACTTTCTTATTAAACTTCCAAGCAAAACATTTGTTTCAGACTTATTAACACTGGATTGCAACACCTCAATATTTTACAGTAGTGTCAACCCAGTAAATCTGATAGGTTAGTTACATAGTAATTTGCCAAGCTCAGTGAGCCTAAACAGTAACACATAAAACTCAACTAGCACCAACCACACAGCCCAGTAAATCCTTACACAATGATTTTAGTAACACCATGGAGGATATAACAATCACTTCAAGTTGACCTGTTTTAATCTAAGTGTTAATAATCAGTTGATCTAAATTTTTATTGTTCTATTTGCCTTTGTGTTGCAACAAACAATATGAAGTAAATTTGTCTTTGTGCCTACAAGGAGGAAGGCTATGATGGTGGGTGGGAAATTGGAGACATTGGTGAATGGGTCACACCGATAATGGGGTGTTTGAACATTTAATGTCTGAAATGACTGTATTATGAATAACTTGGTAAATCATGGTGTTATAATAAAAATTAGGAAAAAATAAAGAAAGGTTGTATTTAAAATTTTAACTAAAAAGATAATTCTAGGAAGTTATGCAAAATTATTTTGCCTGCTTGAAAAAATATGCTGAGCATCAATTAGCATCGATTTTGTGGTCAGTTTTATTGATTGAAATGAGAATGAAAGCATCTAGACATGTAAAATGATGATGTAATACACACACATGTGCCCATGGAAACCTGCTGTGTCACATTCCGTTTTAGCCTTAAATTTTTTTATATGAGGAGGTCTGGAAGATAGTCTAAAAATAAGGGTGTTTGTCTTATATGCAGACAATCGCTCATTTGATCTCTAGCACTGCACATGGGCCCCTCTACTACCACCAGGAGTGATCTCTGAGCATCAAGACAGGGGTAAACCCTGAGCACAGCTGGGTATGGTCCATAAAAACTAAACAAAAATAAACAATAAATGGTGGGCATTTTGTAAAGGATGGAATGGAATTTATAAATCTTAAAATAAATCTTCTGTGAAAGGTCCTGACACACCTTTCTCAAAACAGGTTTAAAGTCAGTCTAATTCTTCCCCCCAAACATCCCATCATACCCTGGTCTTAACTTCTCAACAGTCTCAGCCATCAAGACAGCATTCCACACTGGGTTCCTTGTTGAGTGTCAGCATTCTTTCCGACCATATGAGACCTTGGTTTCCAGCTCACTGGAAACACAAGCTGGTACAAGAAGTCATGCATACCACATATTTCCCACTGGTTGCCTCTGCCAAGAAATCATCCTGCTCTGGTCTGCAGTAGGCAATCTAGAGCCCTGGCTGTGGACATCACCTCCAACAAGCAGCTTAAAAGAGGACACATTCCCTGAGATTAGCAGTCAAAATAGACCTCAGCAGACATCACCCTAAAAAATCTGCTGGCAGCAGCTCCCTGACATTGAGTCCTGTTCAATAGAGACAACATTTCCAAGAGTCTCGATTACAGTTGACCGTAAAGGGGCATTCATGCCCTTTGCAGCCCCACTACCCCAAACACACACACACACACACACACACACACACACACACACACACACACACACAGCCTTGGATTCTGAGACTCTCATCTAGTTTAATGCTCCCCTCTATCTCTGCCGGGAGATCAGCCCTAAAACCTTAGGAGCAAAGAGTTCATTCCTCTGGGAGCTCTTTACAGTGAGTATCCCTCTCTGGTCCCAAGCCCTATCATTGTTAGGATGTGGGAAGAGGCAGACAGGCCAGGCTTCAAGAAAGCTGCCAGCTGAGATACCTGGGGTGAGGACTTGTCAGAGAATTCACAGTTGGCTAATAAATAGCTCCCCTCCCAGAGCCTCTCTGCCTTCTGCATTCCTAAATCCTGGCCATGGTACACACAACCATATTCAGCTCTGTCAAGGCACAGGGCCCCCACTTTGACCTGCCTCCCACACTACAGGTCTCCAGGCCAAGCCCCTGGAATTCCTCACTGTCTGGAATGTCCCTCACTCTGGTGATCTTGGCTCTGGGTCCCTGTGAGTGGAGTTGGTCAGGAGCAAACAGTCATTGGCTTGATCTAGCTTCAGAAACAATGGGTAAAGCTCCTACTGTACTCAGCACACCCAGCTGCTCCCCTGGGAAAATGAAGGCTGCTATGGGCTTTTCCAGTACCCCACACACAGGGGCCAGATCCAGGGCAGTAGAGATCACACCTTGGAGCATCAGTTTCCTGAATACATAAAATTTATTATATCCCTTTATTGATCAGTCATCATAAATAGACTTCAACTGTCAGAAAAGTTGAAATGATTGTGGGTGTTAGACATAGTTCCTTTTACTTTGAGCAAAAATGTACCATTCAGGAGCCTGTAAAGCCTTTCTGACCTCTCTGAGACTCCTCCCTCACTGGCCTTACCTTATCATGACCAATTTTAGGTCAACTTAAACTAAGTTCAGTCTTTTTTTGTTTTGTTCTGTTTTGTTTTGGCTCTATATTCTACAGATAAGTAAGATCATTTGGCATTTGTCTTCCCTTTCACTTATGTTGTTTGATATGTTGCCATCCAGTTCCATCCACATTATAGCAAACTGCATGGATTCACCATTTTCATGATTGTAGAGGATTCTATTGTGTATGTTTACCATGATTTTTTTATCCATTCATCTGATGTCGGACATTTGGGTTGTTTTCATACCCTAGTATTGTGATGAACGTAAGTGTGCATATACATTTCCAAAGGATGCTTTTGTGAAGGACGAGAGTTAGATGGCAAGAACTGATTTCAATACTGACTGAACAAGACTACATTACCATCACATCCCTGCCAACACTAATTGTTTGTGTGTGTGTGTGTGTGTGTGTGTGTGTGTGTGTGTGTGTGTGTTGTTCTCACTTAGCATGAGATATCACATTGTTTTGTATTTTCCTCATAGTAAGGGATAGTGAACACTTTTTCATGTGACTACTGCTCATCCAGGTGCCTTCTCTAGTGATTTGTCCCTTCATTTCCTCTTTCCATGTTTGTGTGATCATTGGCATTATTTCTATTAAGTTTTGGAGTGTGTTATCTATCTTGAATCTCGTCCCTTTATTTTAAATATTATGTTGTCTTTATCTGATGGGGTTTCACCCATTCAGTAGTGTCTTCTATTTATGTTTTTGGTTTTTTTTGTTTGTTTGTTTGTTTTGTTTTGGGGCCACACACAGCAGCACTCAGGGTTACTCCTGGTTCTGCGCCCAGAAATCACAGCTGGTAGGCTCAGTGGACCACATAGGATGCCAGGAATAGAACATTAGTCAGCCGCATGCAAGGCAAATGCTCTACTAGCTGTGCTATCACTCCAGTCCCATGTCTTTTTATTTTGGCCTGAGTTTTCTTTCCCACATAAAAAGTTTTTAAATTGATATGGCTTTGTTTGTTTGTTTTGTTTTTGTTATCTTTGCCACTGGAGTAATGTCACTGAAGACAACTCTGAGGTCCATATCCTGAAGAGTTTTGCCTATGTATTTTCAGTGTGCTTACATTGACTCTGGTTTAATATCAAAATCTTTAATCTACTTTTAATTAGCATCTGTGAATGGTGTGATCTATGAATCCAATTATAATTTTTACATGTGGTCATCCATTTTCCCAACAACTATGAATGGAATAGGCTTTCTTTTTTCCTTGCTCCATTTCATGTATGCTCCAGTTTTTTCCCCATAGAGTATATGTTCTTAGATCTGTGAGCTCTTTATAGTTTCAGTGGTCTATACCAGCATCATACCATTTTGATTACTATGATTTTATAGTATAATTTAATTTAAAGACAGGAAATATGTTGTCTCCTAAGATCTTTTTTCAGTTGCCTTGAGTTTTATGACTCCATACAAATTTTAGTAGAGTTTAGTCTGAGTCCTTGAATTTCAATGGAATTTTAACAGGGTTTGCATTGAATATGTATAATGCTGTGGGTAAGATGGTCATTTTGACTTTATTATCCCTTCAATCCATAAACATAGATTATTTTTTCATGTCCTGTGTCCATTTATATTTTTTTAAATAAATTTTGGCACATGTGTTCCTTGGACCCATGTGTCAGTACTGCATATATGTATGTTGATGACCCATCTCCCTTCTTAAGATACTAACTTTCTTACTGGGGGATCTCTCCACTTTTGGAGAAGCCCATGCTCTCTCTTGAGGACACATTCTTTTTTCTGTCCTCTCCCTCCCTTCCTTCCTTGGTACCTTCCAATAAAACCTATTCAAAATAAAATAATAATAACAAAGTTTTTGCTGTATAAATTTTTACATACATCCTTTTTTATTTCTAGATACTTGATTTTAATGCTATTTTAAATGGAGTTGCCTTTTTATTTATCTTCTAGTTTATTATTTATTTATAGAAATGCAGCTGATGTTTGAATATTGAATTTGTGGGTAGGCTGTGTTCTTCCAAGTGGAGACATTTCCCCTAAATTTCTATTTCATGTTGCTGTGTTGGTGATCTGCAGTGCTAGGGATCAAACCCAGAACTTCCTGCTTGCAAAGCCAGTTCTCTACCACTGAGCTACATCCCAGGCTCCATAACAATCAATTTTGTTATTGTTGTTGTGCTGGTGAGTGTTGTTTTTCCAGTGACAAGTGTAGAACCCAAAGCTTTACACATGCCAGGCAAATGCTCTTCTCCTGAGCTACATCTCCATCCCTTTACTTGTGTTGTAAGGAATTAAGCAAAGCTCCAAAGGCAGAAAAGAGCAGAAAATTATTATTATTATTATTAATATTATTATTAATTATTATTATTCCATAGTGGCAGGTACCCCTATTTCCTGGCTGTAGTGAGCTATGGGGGGAGGGGAATACTGAGCAGGCGGAGCTGCAAAGACCACCTACCTCAGCATCCCAGTTCCTGTTCTCCAGATGAAATAGCTTTCCAAAAGTATTCTTCAAGGAAACCAAGCACTTTCTTCATCTGTTTGACATATGACCCGGATGTTATTGGAATTTAAGGGTCTCATGTTTATAAAGGGAAACACACTTCTTATAGATAGGTGGGAGAGAAATTGAGGCCATGGTGCTAGTGAGAGCAGAGTACCAGTTAGCTTATGGCAAGACTGTGAAATGAAAAATATAATTTTAAACTGTTGCTAGGAAGGATGGAGGTGAAGAAAGGAGATAATGGGGGAAGAAAAGGCACCTTTTATTTAAAGGAAGTTTAGTAATATTTTTGTAATCTGACAGCAATTTGCCTCTGGAGTACCTTGGTACCTGTGCAGAGGGGCAGAACTAATGGATACTTTTTACTGTTCCAGAAAAATGCCTCAGTATTTTTAACTGCAGGAGGTCCCAAAAACATGTGTGCAATTAGACTGGCCCAGAATTTTGCAAGTTTTATTTTGACAAATAGTATTGCCATGATAACACTGAAATTCAGCTATTTTACAAAACTCATTTCCTGATATTTCAACAGTCAACTGCCACTGTAATGATGCAGAGTGGAAAGGCATTCCTGAAAGCTCAGTCATGCCTCCCAGGTCCAATGTGAATTACTATCTAAAATAGGCAGAAGATATTTCTTCCCAGTTTCTCAGCAGAATAAAATGCAACATAGAACTTACCTTTCATTAGGTATAATTCCTACCATGAGACAGAATTATCCCCTGAAGATGGCTCTAGAAAATAAGTTTCTTATAGATTACCCATAAAACTGTCTGGAAGAATAACTAGAAAAATTTTAAATAACACTTAAGAGAAAGAAATTGGAAGGTTAGAAAGATAGAACAAGGATTAAGGCACTTGTTTTGAATCCCACCAACTGCAATTTAATTCCTGGCACCATATATGGTCCCAAGAGTAGCACCAGAGGTCTCTTCTTGAGCATTGAGTTAATAAAAGCTTTTGGGCACTGCCAGGTATGACCCATGCTTCACATCCCAAGAAAGAAAAATAAAATAGAAGAATAGAAGGAAGGAAGAAAATAAATAAGGAAGGAGAGAAAGAAAGAGGGAAGGAAGGAAGGAAGGAAGGAAGGAAGGAAGGAAGGAAGGAAGGAAGGAAGGAAGGAAGGAAGGGAGGGAGGGAGGGAGGGAGGGAGGAAGAGAGAGAGGGAGGGAGGGAGGGAGGACGGAAGGAAGGAAGGAAGGAAGGAAGGAAGGGAGGGAGGGAGGGAGGGAGGAAGAGAGGGAGGGAGGAAGGAAGGAAGGAAGGAAGGAAGGAAGGAGGAAGGAAAGAAGGAAGGAAGAAAGGAAGGAAGGGAGGGAGGGAGGGAGGGAGGGAGGGAGGGAGGAAGGAAGAAAGGAAGGAAAGAAGGGAGGGAGGGAGGGAGGGAGGAAGGGAGGGAGGAGAAGGAAGGAAGGAAGGAAGGAAGGAAGGAAGGAAGGAAGGAAGGAAGGAAGGAAGGAAGGAAGGAAGGAAGGAAGGAAGAGAGGGAGGAGGGAGGGAGGAAGGAAGGAAGGAAGAGAGGGAGGGAGGGAGGGAAGAAGGAAGGAAAGAAGGAAGGAAGAAAGGAAGGAAGGAAGGAAGGAAGGGAGGGAGGGAGGAAGGGAGGAAGGAAGAAAGGAAGGAAGGAGAGAGGAGGGAGGGAGGGAGAAAGGAAGGGGGAGGGAGGAAGGAAGGAAGGAAGGAAAAAAGGAAGAAAGGAAGGAAGGAAGGAAAGGAAGGAAGGAAGGAAGGAAGGGAGGGAGGGAGGGAGGGAGGGAGGGAGGGAGGGAGGAAGGAAGGAAGGAAGGAAGGAAGGAAGGAAGGAAGGAAGGAAGGAAGGAAGAAGGAAGGAAGGAAGGAAGGAAGAAAGGAGAAGGAAGGAAGAAAAGAAGGAAGGAAGAAAAGGAGAAAATGAAGGATGGAGAAAAGGAAGGAAGGAAGAAAATAAGGAAGGAAGAAAAGAAGGAGAAAAGGAAGGATGGAGTAAAGGAAGGAGTAAAGGAAGGAAGGAAGGAAGGAAGGAAGGAAGGACGGAAGGACGGAAGGAAGGAAGGACGGAAGGAAGGAAGGAAGGAAGGAAGGAAGGAAGGAAGGAAGGACGGAAGGAAGGGAAAAGAAAGATCTGGCTTATTCTTTGTTTTAAGAGTAATGGGGAACAGTACAAACTAAGTTGAGATTTGTTTATTCTGTCACACACAAGTAACTTAGAAGTCAGGATTTCCAAGGCAAGGAGCCTAATCTCAGACCCCTCAGCTCAAGGTCTTGCCAGCAGGATGGATATAGGTTTCTGTTAATGACTCTGATCAAAGTGGAAATGTCACAAAAAGACATTTGTGACACTGAAAAAGGTGCTCTGGAAGTGACATTGTTGACTCAGAAAGTTAATTCACGAAGAATAACTGCCATTCAGTGTGATTTCAAATCAATATTCTAAGCAGCAAGTGATGAATGAGATACTCTATACCAGGAGTCAGGGCCTCCAGGAAAAAATTGTTTTCCAAATAAGCTTCACCCACAGAGAGCCAGAAGCATGGAGTTGTTTGTGGCTAGTCTCAAAGTCAGCCGTGTTTTGAAGCTTTAAACATTAACTTTACATCTGTTGGTGAAAAGGAGCAGAAGAGAATGGGATGTGGAAAAGTTGCCTCTTAGGAGAGAGTAAAGCATTTTCCTTCCTATCCAGAGGATGGCAGAGAAGGGAGGGAAAGAAAGAATTTGCGTGTGTGTGTGTGGGGGGGGGGGTGCACTAAGATTTTTCGTGAAAGTTTAACTAGCACAGAAACCATGACATTTGGGACCTGTACAAAGCAGACACAAGCTCCTTCGTTTTGCAGGAGGAGACACTTTCATAGCGACTAGGAAAAGGATGGTCCATTGGTCTTCAATGGAGGTGCCCTGCTCCATCAGGCAAATAAATATCACAAGACAGAGTCCAAGTCTTTACAGCGGAGCAGGTCAGATCAGTGAGGGAGGAACAACCCTACCGCCTGACCACTCCCCTCCTGGAGCAAGGCTGGAATTCGCCCTCTTCCTGCAGCTTTTATGATCTTAGACTCTTACTCACCCTCTAACCATCTCAATCAAGAATGATTACATTTGAATCCCTGGCAAATCATCCACCCATTTCCTGAGGGGTCTGCATGCACTGAAAAGCCTTGGAAAATCCTGTTTCCAACAGGGACAACAAGAACCAAATGTCTTCACTCAAGGGCCAGTCGGGAATTTGGAAGGAAGTTTGGTGTCTTCCAGGGTTGCCTTTGCTCTAGGTACTGGTGAGGTCTCCAGTGGCACATTCATGTCTATAGGCTACTGGAGGCTGGGTGGCAGCCTCCTACCAAAGCCTCCTACCCACACAAAGCAGTCAGCTCTGAGAGAACCTGGGCTCCTTGCTGGTGTTGATGAGGTGAAAAAGGAACTCCTTTCCTCTCAGCAAGATTTTTTTTTTTTGGCTTTGAGCTTCCTTCTTAGAAAGTAGTGTACAGATGAAGTCCTTTGATTTTAAGTACCTAAGCTAAGTTTTTCTTTCTCCCTCTGTCTCTGTGTCTCTCTCTGTCTCTTTGTCTCTCTCTGTCTCTGTGTCTGTGTCTGTCTCTGTCTCTCTCTCTCTCTGTCTCTCTCTCTCTCTCTCAACTTTTATTCTCCCAACAGACACTGACATCTCCTCAGTGGTGTCTGCTAAATTACTGTCCCCAGTTGGAGTCCCTCTGCAGGAGGTATTTTACCTTAAATGACTGTCTTCAGTGAGAAGATGAAGGGCTTACTAAAAGGCTGGCCTGAGGCCAAGCATGTGGTTCAGTGGTAGAACAAACAGAATACTTGCCTGACCTCTGTGAGTCCTGGTCTAGTTCCCTGCACTGCAGACTCCTCAGCTCTGCCTGTATAAATCCTTAGCACCAAGTCTGGAGTAGCCCCCAACCACAGCCAGGTGTCTCCCCAAATGACCACAAGAATGACCAGAGAATGCTTCTAGCCTACATAAAGCATTCATTTTGGCTTCCATTCCTAAACTTCCTCCCCCAACAAGAAAGGAAGAGGAAGTTCGATACTCCAAAAGAAAGATTTTGGAATTGAAACAAGATGACCTGAATAAACTAACATAGTTATTGCCCCCAACTTTGCATGAGAGTCTCAGTGACTCCCACCTTATCATCAGATGAGGCCACTATGTCAATCCACATTTTATTTTGCTTTGTTAGGATCATTACCATTTCGATGTCTATGACTCTACTATGTTCCAAGCACTAATTGTGCTGTGGTTGTAGGTGTCATCTCAAAAGATAATCCCAACAGTTTGGCAAAGTATGTTTTTAGCTCATTTTCTATGTGGTCAAACTGAGCCTTAATGGAGATTGTGGTTGCTAAACACCATGGAGGCTAATAACTGTTACATGGGGCTGCAAATCCAGACTTGACTCCAGTGAGCAAGCTCCACTGCCACAGACAGTTATGTTTTCTCTAATAGTCTCTCTGCTATCCAATCAATCAATTAGAAAATGAAAGACTTGTCATATAATAAGCAACTGTTCTATGATGCATCCAATTATTCAATATGTATATCTGTTTGTTTTTTAGATTTAGTGTTAGGGTTAGGGTTTTGATTGGGGTAGGGTTAGAGTTAGGGTTAGGTTTAGTGTTAGGGTTAGGGGTAGGGTTAGTGGTAGGTTTATGGATAGGGGTATGTTTAGGGATAGGTGTAGGGTATGTGTTAGGATTAGATTTGGGGTTAGGGGTTAAGGTAAGTGTTAGGTGAAGTTTTTATTATTTAATCACTGTGTTTATTAAACAAAACTTCATACTGGGGTTTCAGTCATAGAATGTACACCACCCTTTACTAGTGCAATCTTAAACACATGGTGTATGTCATCCACTATCATTAGGCTCTCTGGGAAGTCAGTGGTATAGAATATAAAACTTTTCAAAGACATTTTCCCAGAAGGTTTCATTTTTTATTTTTTGAGTTTGTCCTTTGACAAAATGCTTAAAGGTGTGTGTGTATGTCACTAAACCCATCATTGTGTTCCCCTTTCCTCTATTTCTACAACATTTCGCTTTCCTTGTCTATTCTATGAACCTCAGTTTAATTATTTTGTTCCTTAAAGAAGACTTTCTTGTTTGGGAGGCATAGATAATATACTCCATGACTCAAAATTCAAAATATGCAATGGCATACTGGAAAATTACTCTCCATTCTACTCTGCTACTCTCTTCTATTGATCCCTGACTGCCCAAAGATAAGCACTACTGACTGTAAGTAAATATTGACTTCCTCCTTGTTTTAGTAACACAAATGGCTGGTTACCATCTATAAAGTGTTCTCGACTTTTCTTTGAGTTATTTTGGAGATGAAGCCAAATCAGTTAATATAGTTGCCTCCTTCTTTTTTTAACAGCTGTGTATGGCTATAGTTATAAAATATAGCATATGAACTTTAATCTAGATTCTGAGAATGCACATAAAGAGTTCAACATTTTGCTTTTAGTAAAAATGTTAAAGTGACTTCTCTAGTATGTCTATCACCTTTTATATGAGCATATTTGTAAAGGAGTGCTGAGTTAAGAGCAGCTGGTATGTACAAAATCATCCCTATGGAGTTCTGAGAGATTATGAAGGGAGATTACAATAAATGCCCACATAATGGTCATCCAGTTTCAGTGGTTTCCATTAATCTATGGTTAGTTAAAATTGAATCTATTCTTTCCTATGCCTACAAATTATTATGAAACAACCCCAAAAATAATGTTAAAATATTGGTAAATTTCTGACACCATTCAGAAAAATCAGGGCTTTATAAGTGTGTAGAAATATTTAATTACCAAACCTAAATTAGTTAATTGTATTTGAATCATATCCCGCAGATTATAAAACCATTTTTTATTTTGTTTTGTTTCTGGACCACACCTTGTGATACTCAGGGGTTACTGCATTGAGGAAATAGCTCCTGACAAGGCTTGGAACCATATGGGATGTTGGGGATTGAATGTAGGTTGTCCACGTATAAGTCGAATACCAACTCTACAGCACCAGATTGATAAAATATTATCTTTTTAATAGTTTGTGGTCTGACTCAGATGCCAGGATATATTTATTAATGTTTTTGGGTTTTTTTGTTTTTGTTTTTGTTTTTTTTTTTGTTTTTGGTAGGGGACACACCTGGTGACGCTCAGGGTTACTCCTGGCTATTGTGCTCAGAAATCGCTCCTGGCTTGGAGGATTATATGGGAAAACTGGGATTGAACCATGGTCTGTCCTAGGTCAGAAAGTGTGCAAGGCAGATGCCCTACCACTGCACTACCACTCCGGCCCCTGTTCTTGAGTTTAGTTGCTTGTTTTGATTTTATTTTTATCTTGGTCTGCACCTTTATTTATTCACTATTCAAATAGTAAAACTGGGCAAATTTGGAGCTAGAGAATTACTGAAGGGAATCCTTGACTGCTGCTGGTTCTATCCTGCATCCTGCGGCCTTTCTGATACAGACTCCCACAGGTTGAAGGGGAACAGAAAACTGCAAAACACTGGGGTACAGGAGATAGGGGTGACTCCCACTGGGGAGTCAGAGCCTGCAGCAGAGCCTGAGCAGCATCTGCCTCCTTTGAGCCCCCCAGTTGTTTTATTTGGGGGGGGGTAGAGGAAGGTTCCTCGTAGACTTTCAAAAAAAGAAAACCTGGCAATTGTTTCCAGAATCTGGATCTTTCTGACATCCCCACAGTTTCTCATTTAGTGCTTCTCTATTCTTCAGGTCTGAGAGGGAAATACAAAAATCAATTGTACCATTTCTTCAGAATTAATACACACAGCCTATCAACATCTATGGGATACAGAGAAGAATGTTACGAGATTCATTTTATGGTTTCATAGAACTAACTAGTTCCACCAATACAAATATAAATAAATGGGGGCCAAAGAGACTACTGTCAGATACTCAGCAGATAAGGCTCTACATACATGCCTTGCATGTGGTCCACCACGTGGTTCAATCTTTGGATCTCCATAAGCTCGCCTTCCTATACCAGGAGTGATCCCTGAGCACAGAGCTGGAGGTAAGCCCTGTGCACTAACAGGTGTAAACCCCCCTCTAAAAAAAGAAATGGAAATAAATGAATTAAACATAGAACTCCATTTAAAAAAACCAAAGCTAGCAAATCAAAGGAAAGCAGAAAGAAGACAATGCAGGAACTACTTTATTACATTCTCAGCATCTTCTTGTCCTGGAACATTTTTTAGATTCATCCTCTGAGGAGGTGGAGAGCATTCTGTGGTCTGCAACTACCCAACAACAAATCCCCACGGAGTCAACTCTTAGAGGTGAAAGGCCTCTCCAACCTCCCCTGGCTCTGAACTTCAAGGCCCAACCAGGCCTGTCTAGACAGAAGTGGGGATTCAGGCCAGAGCCCATACTATCCTGGGCAGAATAGCTGAGATCAGGGTTCTAGGACTCAAGAACCAAAGAGGTAAAGCTGAGTTTTCCAGACGCCCCTAGCTTTCCCCACATGCTAGTAGTGGGAGTCCACAGCTCGCCACTACTCCAGTTTGCAGATGGAACTGGAAGGTAGAACATTTCCCTCCCTCAGGTCTCCTATCCCAGGGAGGGATCCCCATCCTGCCCCAAGCTTCATGCTCAGAAGAAAGGTGTCTTTAAGTGTGGAGTGCTCCTAGTTTCCTTATCTGTGCTCCCCCAGCCACCCTGCGGGGGACACAGAATAGCCTCTTTCCTCACCAGTGGGGAGTTGGGGTGCTGCACCCCCACCACAATCAAAGAAGCCCCCCACCTCGAGGCGCACTTTGGCTGGGACTCTCTGATTCTGGGGGCGCAGCAGCCCAAGAGCCCCCTCTCCATTGGCCCCCATGACCACCTGCTGTAAGACAGCCGTGACCCCGGAGAAGTAGCAAGTCAGCTGAGAGAGTCGGGGTGCTGGCGCGACCACCCAGGCCGGGGACGCCGTCCTGGCATCTCCAAACCGACCGCGCCTCCGAGACGCGCACGTCCTTATATGGGCAAATGACTCGCGGGGCCCTCCGGGGCGGGCTCCGGGCTCGGGCCGCAGCCTTCGCGCGCCGCAGCCGCCTCCAGCTCCGCGAGAGCGCACAGCGCGCAGCGCGCCCCGGAGCCGGTGAGTGTGCTTAGAGAGCGGGGAGCGCGCCCGAGAGCCGGTGAGAGCGCCCAGACTCGCGCCCCGAAAGCCGGTGAGTACGCCAGAAGACCGATCTCTCCTTGGGGAGCCCTGGAGTGGGGAGCGCAATCGTGGAGAGCCTTGCGTTCTGTGCCTGCCGGGTGCCCCATTTCGGAGAGGACTGAACCGCGTTTGGACCCGATGGGGAGGACGGAGGGAGCCCGGAGCCAACTCCAGGTTGAAATAGAGCGCTTTACAGACCCTGGTGCTGGCATCCCCACGCCTCTCCGTGGCCCCCTAATAGCTCCCGCTTTCCGGATCTTTTTGCGCCCCCTGCCCACCCTCCACGCTCCCTCGCTTCTCCTGCAGCCTCTGGGTCTCCGCTGGTCCTGCACTTCCAGGTCCCCAGCTTATTGGCGACCTCGCTCCCCACGCTGCTCTGCTCCCCTCTCGGGCTCTGTTCGGGCGTGTCCTCTGGGACTTGAGCTGGTGGGGCTTCAGGGCTCCCCGGAACTGGCCACCTGGCCTTTGTGATCCGGCTTGCTTCGCGCGGAAGACCCGCTTGTTCTTAGGTCCCCGCGGTGGTGACCACTGCGCTACGTCCCCGGGCACTTTCTGTTCACTTCTCCAAAGCTGAGCCAGGCTAAGGGATGGATTAGGGGCACGCTCCTCTGTCTTCCTGGTCCAAATCGTTAACGTGTATCATCAGACCTGAGCTCCCAAGCCAAGTTAAAAAAAAAAAAAACTTTCCCTGCTTTGCCCTGACTGTTTTTCCTGGACCTTAGAATATCATAATAAACTCAGAGAGAAGACTTCCACTAAATCACAGAGTGGGTAATAAAAAAAAACTAATCTTCAAGCTATAGGAATTCCTGGTTAGATACTCAAACTTCCACTCACTGAAGAGCAGTGTGCATGCATATAAGCTTTAATCAGTGTGTTTCTGGCTTAATTGCACTGGATTTTTATGGGGCAGCCATTCATATATAATGTGGGGTTTTTCTATGGTGTTAATATTGCCCTGTTTCAAAATGCTTTTACAGGGCTGCATATTAGAAAAGCTACATTGGTGCTACTACAGGAAAAAATAAAAGACACTGAGGGTTAGGGTACTGCTGTCAGTGAGACCTTAAAGCCTAATCTGGATAAGACCAAGCAAGCATCCTTCCTTGAACTGGGCACAGGCACTGGGTTCCTTATCCAGGAACCCTGAAACCTTTCCTAGGTACCTCCGTTTGTTTCCACAGCTGGGAAGTAGGGGTGTGACCAGAGCTTATTTGCAGAATTGCGGTGAAACCTGCACATCTACAGCAGGGTACACATCCTCAATGATATTCTCACCTGGGCAGACAAACTAAGCACAGAGACATCAAAGTCTGGAGGAAGACTTGGCTGGTGGAAACCCATTACCAATTGTGAAAGAACTGTGAGTGCAGAGGCTGCCCAGCAGGATAGTGAAAGCAATTGCACTATTCCTGGTGAACTCAGGCTTCTATTCATGTCCTGCTCCCAGGTTCAGTTATGCAGCATCCAGGGCCCCATGCCTCCTTGATCAGCAATAGAATGGGGTGTGTAGTTTCTCTCTTACCCAATGTAAGGAGACAGGAGTTTCTGAGCTTGGCAGGACTATTCGATATCGGATACTTCCTGTGTGGTTTTATTATGGGAATTTTATCAACACCACATTTATCATGTGAAATTACACCATGAGGCTCCTTACTCAAAATGATCCCCTTGAACAATACATTCAGGCTCAGAGCCTATTCTTCCGGGAGACTAAGTTGGCATTATGACCAGGGTTGGGGGACAAAAGGGAGTAAATCAAATGAATGGCCCTCTTGTCCTAATTTGTGGATTTCATTTTAGCCCCTATGAATGTGAATTGTATGTGACTTGATCATAAGGTGCTCAGACATTTGATCAGTGTTTCTGGGTGTATCTGTGGAGCTATTTCTGGATGCGGCTGACATGGAAATCAGTGGCCTGAATAAAGTAGTTGGTTTTCCCACCCCCAGGTGGGTGGGTCTTATTTACTCGGTTGAAGACTATAGAGAACAAAACAGACTATGTCCGAATTTCTTCTTGTGGACTGTCGAAATTTGGGATGTCAGTTTCTATCACCCTTGGACTTCCGCAGAAAGAAAAGAGACTGAATCTGAGAGAATTGCAGCATTTTAGACTGAACTGGGATAGAGTTTCATAGCACTGAGACTCACACTGATACAACACATCATAGGTTTTGAGGCTGCCAGTGTTTGCTTCATGGTATTTGTTTGTTTGGGGGAAGGGGCTCACCCTACACTGTTCAGAGACTATTCCTGGCTCTATGCTCAGGTGTGATCCCTGGAGGTGCTCCGGGAATCATACTTAACAGGGTGCACTGCATGCAAGGCCAAGCACCTTACTCAGGTACTTTATCTCCTACTGGATGAGTCATCTTTCATCTAGGATATTGACTTTACTGACATCCTTTTACCCCCAGGCCTTCAGACTCAGACCAGAATAACACTGTAGCTCATAACATCTCCAATTTACCACTGTATATCGAGGAATTTCTTAACCCATGTCATATTCTGAACCACTTTCTTTAATATTTTTGTAAATAGCAATATAAATATTGTCTGTGTCAATAAGCAGAATGACTGACCTGGGTGTTCAGTCTGTTTTCTTAATATAGTCATTGTCAGAGGGCATCCTTGAAGTCTAAATATTTGTTTCACAAAGAAAATAGATCAATAATGACATAGCTTTTGGAACAAAGGATTAAGCCAGCCAGTCCAGGAGGAAGCAGGCAGTGTGAGAGACTGCCAGGAGTGATTTCTGTGCCAGCCCTCTGCTCTGAAGGAGAAGGAAGAGGGAGAGAAACTGTGAAGGAGAAGGAAGAGGCGGTCTTTGTCTTTGTCTTTTGTGGAAGTTGGGGATTGCCAAAGGAAAAGGCCAGCTGTTGAGAAGGCAGCAGACAGAAGCAGCAGGAAGCTGCCTTTTGGGGGAGCAGGAATGGTTTGCTCAGTAATGGTAGGATCAGTTCCTAACCACAACTGCATCCAGGTGGTAGCAGAGAATTGTGGCAGGGCTCTCCCTCACTGGGCCCTAAAGCTGAGATTTATGAACCTGAGACAGCCTGTCCTTCAATATGTTGGTTTTGCTTCCATTGAACTGCCATGTTCTGACATTAAATAGTAAGATAATATCTCAGAAATGTTATGAATTCTAAATTCTTTGGAGCTGGACCTAGTCTGGAACATTCTCAGAGCAAGTAAGTTTTCTGTAACCTAGCACCCAAGAGGCCCTTGGAAAATAGGAGTTAGACTCCTTTGTTGTTGTTGTTGTTGTCCTCCTCATCTGTTTTTGGGTCACACCATACAATATTTAGGGGTTACTCCTGGCTCTTCACTCAAGCAAATGTCCTAGACACTCTACTATATAGATCTGGATCAGTGTTTACATTCACCAATGTAAAACAGGTTTCACTGTTCTTATACTTATGGTCAATAATAGTGTCAGAAACTTGGCATTTCTTATTTTTCCATTTCTCTTCATTATTCAGTATTTAAGGAACGATTTAGGCTGGCCTAGGTTGTATTTTGTTTGGGGCCAGAGTGATAGCACAGCGGTAGGGCATTTGCCTTGCACGAGGCCAACCTGGAACTCAGCGAGATTTGATCATGGCATCCAATATGGTCCCCCAAGTCTGCCTGGAGTTATTTCTGAGCACAGAGCCTGGAGTAACTCCTGAGTGCCCCTGGGTGTGGCCCCAAAACAAAATAAAACAAAAAAGTATCATTCTTTTTGTAGAAGACTACAGATGACATAATTTAAGCATTTGGTCTCCCACAAATCTAATCAGAACCAACAGTAAGGCATGACTTTAACCTGTCCCACCCACCCACTCCCCCAAAACATCTATCAGAGACAATGACAGATTTTTTTTAATCCTTGAAAGTTACCAGTTTTCAGACTGAGATTTAACTTACTCCTGTCCCTGCCTGTAGATGTTCCCATTAAATTATCTTTTAGACATGTCATATTGCAGTAGGCAGAGACAATATTATGTCTCACCAAAATTTTAAAAGTTCATTTTTGGCTTATGTACTAGAGTACAATCCTAAATTTGATCCCTGGCACTTCCTGGCCCCTGAGAACTGCCAGTTCTGATCTGGTGGCCCCAGAAGGAAACTATCAAGTCTGACAAGGGCTGAGATAGAGCCTGTCCAGAAGGGACCTCAGGTTCTCCCTGTCAGCCAAATTGACATCACTGCTGGGTGTGGCCACTATAAAAAAGTCAGAGGATATATATAATACACATATTATATATAATATATCTATATATAATATATAATTATATCATATGTATATAGAGAGATACAGAAGTAAGGCACTTGCTTTGCACACAAGTAACCTGGATTCAGTCCTTGGCACTAAGGTAGTTTTTCTTTCTCACTTCTGAGAGAGAAGAGAGAAAAGAGAAGAAAAGAAAACCAGCCAGATGTATGAACATCATAATTTTCACATTTGAGGAAGGAGGCCCCCCCCATTTCTGGGCTGAAGAGCAGGAAGTGGTGCTATTCAGAAACTGTGGTCTATATTCCTTCCCAGAGGATAGCATTAAATTTCATGTGCTACTGCCCTTGGATTTGGACTGATAGTTTGCCTTTTTTCTCAATTATTTGAGAAATCTTATATCAAACTTTTTTCATTCATATTCCTGTGTTCCATATCTTTTCATCCACAAAATAGGCTCAGTTCATAGAATTTCAGGAATAGTTTCCAGCTTATAATATTCTATGGTATATTAGTTCCATCTCCTTACTTAAAATTTTTCAATCACTGTAGTCTGTGTTTATAGACTAGATAGTAAGTCTCTAGTTCCACAAGTAAATGAAAACCTTTAATGGAAAAAAGAGGTGCTAGAAGATACTGACACATCAAAAAGAACAAGAACAAGAACAACCAGTGCTGGCATGGATGTGGGGAGAAAGAAACTCTCATTCACTGCTGGAGAAATGTCAACTGATCGAGACCTTTTGTTAAACAATATGGATATTCCTCAAAAAAATAGAAATTGAATTCCCATATGATCCAGCAATACTGCTCCTGCTAATATACCCTAGGGGCCCAAAAAACAACCCAAGTGCCCTAAAATAGATGAGTGGATAAAGAAATTGTGGAACATCAACACAATAGAATGTAACACAACTATTAGGAAAAATGAAGTCATGAAATTTTGTTATACATGAGTGGATATGGAGAGTGTTATGATGAGTGAAATGAGTCAGAGAGGGATAGAGATAGAATGATCACACTCATGTTTGGAATGTAAAAATAAGACAATAGAGACAAGGGCCAAAATCACCAGTCATGGTGGAAGCTTACCACAAATAGTGGGAGAATGCAGTTAGGATAGAGAGGGTCCACTATGATAATGGTAATGGGAACTGATCACTCTGGACAAGAAATAGTGATAAAAGAAAGTAAAGTGTTATACATGATATTCTGTCAATAACAATATTGAAAACCACAGTTCCTAAAAAGAAATAGGGAAGTGAGAAAGGAGATAGAGATAGAGAGAGAGAGAGAGAGAGAGAGAGAGAGAGAGAGAGAAGGAAAATGTCTGACATAGAACCATGAAGGTCGGGGAGGGGGAACAAGAGAAAAACTGGGGACATTACTGGTGGGAAACGGGCACTGGTAAAGAGTATTAGAACATTATATGACTGAAATGCAAGCATGAACAACTTTCTAATTGTATCTTATGGTGATTCAATTAAAATTATAAATTAAAATAAAAAGAGGTGCTAGTGGGGCTGGAGAGATAGCAGAGTGGTAGGGCATTTGCCTTGTATGCAGCTTACCAGGGAGAGACCTGTTTCAATTCCCAGCATCCCATGTCCCCAGCCTACCAGGGGCGATTTCTGATCTAGGAGTGACCTCTGAATGCCTCTAGATGTGGCCCAAAAACCAATCAATCAATCAAGTTAAAAAAAAAAAAAAGAGGTGCTAGCATGACATGTCATGGATAAACATTTGGGAATAAGGGGTTCAGAATGATGTTTTGAGTCACACTTGGCTGTGCTTAAAACTTACCTCTGACTCTGTATTCAGGGATAATTTCTGGTATTGCTTGGGGATCCATGTGTTTGTTACTTGGGATTCAAACCAGAATGAGCTATGTGCAAGATAAATGTCTTAAATCTTGTACTATCACTCGGGTCCTGGATAGACATTTTCAAGATCAAGCACTACATAGTTTCAAAAAAGTGTTGCATCTCTTGACAGTATATATGCTAGAGCCTGAGATGGCCTTACTACAAAGCATATTTGTATGTTGAGTTTTAGAATAATAATTCAAAAGCTCAAACACCTCATTTTATGGTGTTATTACAGGAATGTCCAGACAGTGTTTCTTTAACTCCTGCAAGAGCTATTGAAAAGAATGGATCTTGCCACATGACTTCAGCTCTGTGTTTCAATCTATTAGATTAAAGACATTTTCTATAAATACAGTCAGGTCCAAGAATGTAAAGTTGTTCATTTCTTTGCTTACAGTTGTTCAAGATCTTGTTTACACAGTTGAACAAAATTAATAAACACTCAAATGTGTTGTTTTGGTAAGTCAAATCATAACATTTAAATTACATCCTAAAATATTAGTCAGTGCTCGCTTCGGCAGCACTAAAATTGGAACAATGCAGAGAAAATTAGAATATTATCTAATTCACTCTTCACTGGGAAATTATTGAGGACTAAATCAAATTTAGAATTAATGAGACATTGCTTAGTAACACAGTTGGTCTCTCTATACTTAACAATTTCTAAAACTTTCACATTGAGCAAATGGCCACCTTCAAGAAACATTACTGAAGAATGACTCCAATTTTATGGCCACAAGAGACTCGTTCTTTTTGGATCCTTTTAACACATTTTTGTAGGAATGGCAGGTGAAGATGAAGAGAAATAAATTCCCATCCTTATCCTTACTGCTTATGCACACTCCTGCTCACCTAGAAAAAGAATGCAGTGTCACTGGCCCAGTGACACATTCTTGCTCCGTTTTGGAAGGAGCAAGGTGTTGCCTGGAGAAGCCGTTGACTGTGGACACTGCTTTCCGACTGAGTGATAATCTCTGTTCCTGAAAGCCAGCCTTCCCTTGATCCTACTCTCAATATCTGAGCCACAGAACAATGGGAAAAATGACTTGCCCTGAGGGACTGTCCTATTTTTACTAGGGAAAGTTGTGCCTCCAATGCCATAATAAGACCAAGGTCATGTTCTCTCACCAGCTCACCCTTGCTGCTGTGATTTCTTACTGTTCAAATTCTCAAGTTATATGTGAAGAGCTCATAGAAAACCATGTCAGGAAACTACCAGCTGCCATTTCTTTGCTTGCCTCTCTTTTTGAGGAGGGCATAGGAGGGAGGATGCAAGCAAAAGACACAATCTGTAATGCCTTGTAAGGATGAAGCCTCTGGTGCTGTCTTATTTGTATACACAATTGAGATACATTCAAAAATGGTACTTTTTAACAATAGAGATGAGGGCAGGAAGGAGCAGTCCAGAATATGAAGCTTACTGCAGAGTGGTGCGTGAAGTTAGAGAAATAACTACACTAACAGCTATCATGACAATGGTAGTGAGTGAAAGAAATAGAATGCCTGTCTCAAATACAGGCAGAGGGTGAGGAAAGAGGGAGATGAGGGACATTGGTGGTGGGAAGGTTGCACTGGTTGAAGGGGGATATTCTTTTTTCTATAACTGAACCCAACTACAAACGTGTTTGTAATAATGGTACTTAAATAAAGATATTATTCTTTAAAAATGGTACTTTTTGGAGAGGAGGATACAGTCAAGCCACCACCCCCAACTGATTAAGAGACTGCCATGAGAATTGTATCTTCAAACCCAGTTTCTCCCTTGCTTGTCTCTAAGTAACTTTGCCTGCCTATTTCCACTTTTGAGCATGTACCTTTTCTCATTCTCCTTCCCTGCCCACTCCTGTATCTTTCTAAATAAGTTTCATTTAGTAAAAACTCTCTTGTTTTTCCCCCAAATTTGTATATATTTGAAACCTGAGTTTCTGTGATTCACCTAGAGGACACAACCTCACCCTGGCTGACAGTGACACCAGTCCTTTCTGCATTTGTGTCCTGGCACTCAGGGCATGCTCACTGGACCTGACCTTTTTTTTCCTTTCAATTAGGTTATAAACAAGCCGGTGTCAAGATGACTGAGCGCTTTGATTGTCACCATTGCGAAGAGTCTCTCTTTGGCAAGAAGTACATCCTGCGAGAGGAGGATCCTTACTGTGTGGCATGCTTCGAGACCCTCTTTGCCAGCACTTGTGAGGAGTGTGGGAAGCCTATCGGATGTGACTGCAAGGTATCATACCCTTAACCCCTTTGCATCTTAAAAACACTACTGTACTCTGGATCTTGATAACCTATTGACACTCTTATCTCTAGAACAATTCAAAAAAAAAACCTCTCTATTCTGTTCTTGTTTTTTGAGACACACTTCAGGATTTACTCCTGGCTTTGTGCTCAGGGATCACTCCCAGTGGGGCTTAGGGAACCATATAGGTGCTAGGAATTGACTACAGGTCAGGCAAAGCAAGTGCCCTATCCACTATAGGCCCTCCCAAAAGCTTTTCTGAACCCTTTATGCCAGCTGGTTTCCCTTACCTGATTCCATCAGACTTTGGCAGTGCTTTCAAAAATATTGGTATTTAGCTTCTCTAAGAACATGTTTATATGGTCTGGCTAGGGCATTTGCTTTGCATGTGGCTGACCCAGGTTCAATTCTGGCATCCCATGTGGTCCCAATAGCACCGCCAGAAGTAATCACTGTGGGCAGTCAGGAATCACCCCTAATCACTGCCAGGTGTGGCACAAAAGAAATGTTTCTCAAAGTGGCCCTGCATTAGCACAGTGCACAGGGTACATTGGGATAACTAGCATATATCCTATGCCATACCCATTCTAAGAGTCCAGTTCTGCTCCTTGCTTTACAAATACCACTCTATCCAGTTCACCTGTAGTTCTTCCCTCTTCCTTTCTGGCGACCATTAGTCTTCATCTGTTTTATTGATTTCATTTGTTTGGTTTTCCTAGAGTATGCATATGAATGGAAAAAATAAAAGCATTTCATTTTTTTCTCTTGGTGGTGATGGATGGAGGTTCCCAAGCAGCATCCAAAGATTTCTGGCTCACATCCAAGTCAATACTTTGACTCAGTCATAGCCAGGAGACTGGGTTAGGAGGTGCTGAGATGGAACCCAGCATAGTGCTTGCATTGCCAGCTCTACCCTTTTGAGCTAACTCCCTTGCCCCAGAATTTCATCTCTATTTATAGCCAAGTAGTATTCCATTGTGTATATATAGAACATCTTCTTTATCCACTTTGTCCTTGACACTTAGGGCTAGTGCCAACTTTTGGCTCTTACAAGTAGTGCTGCTGTGATCACAGGATGTGTGTGTCTTTGAATTCATATTTTTGTGGTCTTTGAACAGATAATCAGGGGTAAGAAATAACTGGGCTTTGGAAACTTCTTTTGGGGGAGCAGAAATCACCAAGCTGCTTTGCATAATGGCCATAGTGGTTCACATTCTCCCCACCTTGGAAGCCACCTCTTGAGTTCTAGTCCTACTGTGTTTGCTTACCTCCACCCAGACCCCCACTCTGCAGCTGTCATGAGGGCACCTCAGTCTCTGTCCTGTCTGCTCACTTCACAGGAATTAGGTGCTGCTCTGTAAATATTTGATAAGTAAATGCATGCCTGGGTGAAACACAACTGCTTCACAGATGTGCAAACCCATGCAAACACCCAATCCAGTAACACAGCCAGAGCTCTTTAGCTCAGAATTTGCATTTCTCTTTGCTGGAGGGGAAAGACTCATGAAGAACCAATTGTCACCATTTATGATGGGGAGGGCACATCAGATTCCACCAGGCAACCCCGATAATCACGTTGGGCTCAGAGGTATATTGAGAATTCTGGCCTAAATTTCTCTGCACTTCCTCAGTCCATCTTGAACTCCTAAAGGAAACTTAGCCACCCCACTTGGGGTGGGGCAGAACTATCCACCCTTTGAAGATCTTTGATATCTTCATCTTCAGAATGGTAATTCAAACCTGCATACCCAATCCATACCCAATACAAAATGGGCCAGAGATAGAGTTAAGATGTTTGCCCTGTGTCCAGAGAGATAGCATGGAGGTAAAGCATTTGCCTTGCATATAGAAGGATGGTGGTTCAAATCACGGCATCCCATATGGTCCCCTTAGCCTTCCAGGAGTAATTTCTGAGCGTCAAGTCAGGAGTAACCCCTGAGCAATGCCGGGTGTGACCCAAAAACCAAAAAAATAAAAAATAGATGTTTGCCTTGCATACAGTTAACCCTAGTTCAGTCCCCAGCACCACATGATGCCCTGAGCACTACTCCTAGCACTTTCTAATATTCCCTGAGTACTGCTAGTCAAGCAGTGCTTGACTATACCAAAGACTAAGAATTGATAAAAACAATTTTACATGAAGCTTTCAAAGAGCTTCTTTAAAAGACAAAACATACTTCTTAGCACTTTGCCATTAACTATGGCATTTTTTCATGATTGCCTTCTACTCGATTAAGAAAGGTCTATTTACTCCTACTTATGGAGGGCTTTATGCTTTTTCAATAATGAACTAATGTGGGACCATACGGGATTATACATGGGTCTGCCATGTGCTAGGAAAATGCCCTACCTGCTGTGCAATCACTCCAACCCCATTTTTCATTTTAAAAATAAAGTTTTTAAAAGAACAATCAGTACCAAATGGGGTCACTTCAGAATCCCTCCAAGAACTCCACAGTACTCAGGGTTCATGCTCTTCTCACTGCTCTCCTTCTTTCAGGGTTTTGATCCCTCTCCTTGGTACTATAACTATCAGCCCATAGCTGCAGTCAGGCAGGCCACAGGCCACACTGAAGCATCCTCAGTGCAAATGTTCAGATTTTTCCTTCATTTCTCAAAAAGGCAGGAAGATGTACCGAGGCCCCTCTACTTCTCTTGCTAGGTTTTGGTGGTCAAGGCATGATTTCCATCTTGTATAGAATGAAGGCGTTGCCCTGTGCAGAGGTGAGAATATACCGTGCGACCACTTGAAGTCAAGTTCCAGTTGCATTGTGCAGCTTCTGTGCAGGCATGGTATGCCCCCACAAAGAGAGATGAAACTCCTCCATCGTCCTGTATAACTGTACTAAATGCATAGGCAGGGGCTAGAGCGATAGCACAGCAGTAGGGCATTTGTCTTGCATGCAGCCGACCTGGGATGAAACCGGGTTCAATTCCTGGCATCCCATACGGTCCCTCTGGACTGCCAGGAGTGATTTTTAAGCAAAGAGTCAGGAGTAACCCCTGAGCACTGCCGCAGGTGGCCTAAAAACAAACAAACAAACAAAAAGCACGAGCAGGTCTGGGGAGACTATGTAGAGGTTAAGGCACTTTTCTTGTAGTTGACCCCATTACCACATATGGTCCCCTGAGCACTGCTAAGAGTGATTCTGAACAGAGAACCAGGAGTAAGCCTGAGCACTACTATGTGTGGTCCTCCACCAACAAACAATTCAATGAGTAAAATAAAAAGAAAACAATTTAAAAAAGCCAGACATCCCGCTTCCAATGGCAAAATTATAGCTGTTCTTGTGAATATATTCCCATCCTTGTTTGATCTGCATTGCATCTTGCTGGTCCTAACGTGACTTTCTCAAGTCTCCATTAATTTATTATAGACTGAGCACATGAGCTCAGACACTTAAGTCCCTGGCTTCTTTCTATACCTGCCTCATCTTGTTGGTGTGGGCATTTGGGCAATTACCTGACCTCTCTGCAACCATCTCACATAGAAAATGAAGATAAAACGGGGTATCCATTTGGTCAGGTCATTGTGATGTGAACCTTTTGTACACCAAAAATCAGCTGACGGTTCATACTATAAACTCCAACTTTCCTTATTTATCTTTCCACACCCCTCTTTATCATTTTGAATTACAGAAATACCCCTAAAAACTTTAGTTTTGAGAAATAACAATAGGCTAAGAAAAGTAGAATTTTATGAAAGCTTTAGCTGGAAGAGATGTCAGTTGTGACACAGACTGAGACTGCTTTAAAGGAGACCCTGGGTTGGATGGTTTGTCACCCTGAACTGTTGTCTGAATTTAAAGCATGTGTGAGCATTTTTCCAATATGATTAAATGGAAAGACCCTTGAAACTTTTTCTCTGTCAGCACATACTTTATGAACAAATAAACAAGAATCCCCCAAATGGGGCCAAAATCAACAAGGCTGCTGCAAAGTCGGGAGTTAATCATGCTGAACTTTTCAACCTCAAGGCATGGTTTATGGTATGTGGCGGCATTATGCCATGTTATTTTCTGCCTTTTTGGAAGAAAAAGATGTTGACTTGAAGGGAGGCCTTGCCATTTGAGGCTTTTGACTCTTTGGAATGGTTTTCTTGAGTTTCAGAAATAATTGGGTCGTTGACTTTGTGGAGGGAAGCAGTGACAGAAAAAATGTTTGTTATTTCAGGAAATCAAGCCAAAGGCCTGGCAGGCAGGCTCTCTACAGAGTGGCTGAGTTATCAGATCTGGTGCCATTCTCTTTGCTGAAAATAGCTCTAGCTCAGGAAGTCAGTCCACCTCCTTGGAAGGACTCAGGTGAAGTTGGTGGGTGGCTTTGTCCATGCATGTCTGTGTGTGTGTGTGTTTGTATGTATGTGGATGCATGAGTGTGTTCAGTTTCCAGAAGTCTGTAGGAGTTAAGTTGTACAAACTTCTCAGAGACTAGACTGTAGGGCCTCACTCCACATTGAGAGTCATACTTTTGAATATCATGTCTATGCAGTTACTCAGTTTTGTTCTTTGTTTCTATTGAGTTACTTTGAGAAAGTGCCAGAATCTCTCCCAATGGGTGAAAGTCCTCCATTGTTAGGACCAACAGAACCGTTGAGAACAGTTTCTTCAAAAACCGTTTACATAATCACCTCTGACATTACACTGGTCCTCGAGTTTTTCTTGGACACTGGCTGAAGCAAGTAGAATTTTTGTTTTTAGATTGATTATAAACTATTGTTTTTTGAGTGGGTCAAGCTAAGTTCTGGGGTTTAAAAGGTCAAGAAACATGCAGTGTCCCAGCTCTTAAAGGTCAAGAAACTAAAGAAAACACAGGCCAACCAATGATTCCAGAGCCTGCTGGTGGCCCTTAGATTTAACAGATGGATGACATCAACAGCTCCAACCCTGGACCTCACTCGGACTCTGTGTTCCCATGCCTCTGAGCAGAGACTAGTGTGTGACAATCCACAGACTTCTCCCCTTTAGAGGAAGAAATAGCACTGAAAGAAGATCCAGCTGAAGTTCTGTGTGTGAGTCCTGTAGTCTCATGGAGAAAACTTTTGTCATTCCACATTGTGAAGAAGTTAGTGAGGCTTGGAGAGCACAAGGATCACACCCAGGGGCTGGGGATTAGGAGAAAGTCCAAGTTGGGTTTGAACATAAAGCGGGGGGCTCTTCACCAGCTAGAGATGCTCCCTGTGTGGCCTTAGATAGAAGCTATCTCCACCATTCTCAAGCCACATGCTTATGGGAAACACAAAACCTCTGCCTGGCTCTATACCCATGAGAAAAGATTCTTTGCTTCTCTGCTTCCTTCAGAGGCAGAGTCTCTGTTCACCACTGACGTCCAGTTTGCTTCTAGAACAAACTCTGGCTAACTTCCTAGTAAAACAGGGTACATCAAATGAAGGGTCTTGTTGAGATAAACTCACTCATCTAAGATTAATGCTTCACATTTTATCTTTGGAACATTTTACAGGACACAAAACTTGTTCTTAGAGGAAGCCAGGGAACAAAAAAATAGGAGAGTTCAGTTTTTCGTATGCTCGGTTTAAATCTGGAATTTTCTGTTATACTTTGAGAAGTTCCTCACCCAGATTAGTTCAGTGGTCCTAGGCTCACTTTCTTTGGTCCCAACCCCTCCTGCTCACCTCTGGGAAGAGTGAGACATAGTCTCACTCTAACACAGCAACTTCATGAGGTGATTTTTTTTTTTAATTTTTTTTTTATTTAAACACCTTGATTACATACATGATTGTGTTTGGGTTTCAGTCATAAAAGGAACACCACCCATCACCAGTGCAACATTCCCATCACCCAAGTCCCAAATCTCCCTCCTCCCCACCCAACCCCCGCCTGTACCCTAAACAGGCTCTACATTTCCCTCATACATTCTCAATATTAGGACAGTTCAAAATGTAGTTATTTCTCTAACTAAACTCATCACTCTTTGTGGTGAGCTTCCTGAGGTGAGCTGGAACTTCCAGCTCTTTTCTCTTTTGTGTCTGAAAATTATTATTACAAGGGTGTCTTTCATTTTTCTTAAAACCCCTAGATGAGTGAGACCATTCTGCGTTTTTCTCTCTCTCTCTGACTTATTTCACTCAGCATAATAGATTCCATGTACATCATGAGGTGATTTTTAAAGCTCTTAATAAGTATAATAAATCATACACAGTTTTAGAGTTTTGGAGTAATGTTCACAGTTTTTTTAATGGGCACTGAAAATATGTGTGTAGAGGGTGTGTTTCTGGTAGTTTGCAGGTCTGGGAAGTCCTTAAAGAACCACCAGGGGACCAAAGCCAGGCTATGGAAGGTCTGGAAGGTTTGTGAACATCTGCTGGAGCTATGCCTCAGCTTAAGTATATGAATTTACTTAGTTATAACAGAAGCCACTTAATCAATCACACTGAGATCATCTTAAGGTGATAAAGCAATATATTTTATTAATGTTTGGCCATAGCTAGACAAATCAGCCTGAAGCTACAGCCCCAAATAGAGACACTGAGCATCTTACATAGTTTTTCTGGCAACTAAGCAAATTTATGGGACAATGAAAAGAACAAAGGAATTCAGTTTCTTTATTGGTTGCATCATGGCAATATGTCAAAGGAGGGGATTAACAATGAGCCCCCATTTCTCGGTACCTTTGTGTTTAGTATATTCTGTTTATATTTTTATATGGTTTATAGTTTTTTCTATCAACTGTTTTTGTGGTCAATCCCTTGCCTAAATAACTGGGTAAATCTGGCTCTTCTGTTCTTGTCAGCTTTATGATGTATGACCTATTCATCTTTGCCCAGTTCCTAGAATGAGTTCCTGCCTCTAACTACCTGCTTGTGTTTCTAGCTATCCCACCACTACTCTACATCAGATAAGGCATTTCTTAATTCAAAGAGTATAAGGAGAGTAGAGAAAAGCAGCAATATGACCCATATATGTCCTAGTTTAGACATCCTCCAATAAGAGGAAAATATGGGGTTCCATAGCCCTAGGACAGTAGTGAGGCACTTGCCTTGTAGATAGCCACCCAAATTTAATTCCTGCATCCTATATGGTTTCCTAAGCCCACAAGGAGTGTAGAACCAGGAGTAACCATTAAGCATTGCTCAGTGTG
Source organism: Suncus etruscus (assembly GCF_024139225.1). Classification (NCBI taxonomy): domain Eukaryota; kingdom Metazoa; phylum Chordata; class Mammalia; order Eulipotyphla; family Soricidae; genus Suncus; species Suncus etruscus. Next base: position 58,639,474 of record NC_064859.1, on the reverse strand, counting down.
GTCCAGAAACAAAAAAGAGGAAACTCTGTCTCTGAATGGGAATTTAATGGAAGAGGACCCTCAGAATTGGGAACAAAGCTAATTGGAGGGTAATAGAAGAAAAAAAATTTACCTAACAACAGTGAATTGAGAAGAGCTTTTACTGGGACCACAGAGAAAGATTTTGGGGTTAGACAATTTAGTATGCCCAGAGCCTGTAGTTGGTTTTATGCCAGGTGCTTCATGGGTAAGGTCTCCCTGTTTTTAGGCCAATGGCTTTTCCTTTCTATTTTCCCCATATTTTGCCTGTGCAACACACACACACACACACACACCTCTACCTGCCATGCACACACCTTTTTTAAAAAATTATTTATTGTATATTTTTATCTCTTATCTTTTAAATCGGGGCCCTTGCCTTTTTCAGAGAATCTTGGGACATGGATTACTTTATTTTACCATATATTCCAACATTTTTCTTTTGTCTATTTTTTTGGGTAACACCCAGCAGCATTCAAGGGTTACTTTGGGCTCTATGCTCAGAAATTGCTCTTGGCAGGCTTAGGGGACCATATGGGATGCCGGGATTCAGAACCACCATCCTTCTGCATGCATAGCAAACGCTCTACCTCCATGCTATGTCTCCGGCCCCAATTCCCACATTTTTCTATAAAACTAAGAGGAAAGGAATAAAGAAAGGCTGGGGGCCATGGGTCAAGTGGTCTCGTATGCACTGGCAGGGAAATCAATAAGGACAGAACTAAATATCCAAGCCAAAGTCATTAATAATAGAATCAAGGGACCTAAACTTTAACCATCTGAACTCAAAGGGGCCTGTTACACTGGCAGGCCATGGGGTAAAGGGTGGTGGGTTAGGATGCACTCTAGGTACATTGGTGGAGGGAGGTTGACACTGGTGGTGGGAAGGTCCCTGACTCATTGTGTATCTGAAATTCAACTATGAAAGACTCTGTAGATCACAATTATTTTTAATAAAACTAAATTAAAAAAGAACTTTGGTACCTATGAGGTAATAGAGCCCATTAAGAGCCCAAAGGTCAAAGGTATAATATGGGCTGTGCACCTTGTCCAGTAGGTAAGACTTGAACTGCCTTGCCTGGGTGCACCCGCAACCAGCTGTGAGATATGGACCAGTGATGTTCCACACACTCCCAGGAGTCCATGCAGATGGGGCAATGCCATGGAGTGAGGCTGCCATTTCTTCCTTTTTTTTTTTTTTTTTTTGGTTTTTTGAGTGACACCCAGCAGCGCTCAGGGGTTACTCCTGACTCTATGCTCAGAAATCGCTCCTGGCAGGCTTAGGGGACCATTTGGGATGCCAGGATTTGAACTACAAAAAAAAAAAAAAAAAAGGAAGAAATGGCAGCCTCACTCCATGGCACTGCCCCAACAACCTTCTGTATACAAGGCAAATGTCTTACCTTCATGCTATCTCTCCGGCCCCGAGGCTGCCATTTCTTCTATCCCTGTGTATCCTTGTCTTTTTTCTGAGGAATTGAAGGAGCAGATTGCTGAGAATACTCTGATTTAATATTCTCAGAGTGGCAAGTAAGGATGGCACTGAGAATCCATTTCTTCAGGGAAGTTTGGAAGTTTGGGGAAACCGAGCCAAGTGGATGAGCATGCCAGAGTGGGATAGCTGCCCAGCAGAGCCCATCAGCTGGAGAAAGTCAGGAGACATTAGCCATTTTCTCCATCCAGACTCACTCATTTCCCCACAGGGTCACCCTGGGGCCCACCGCCAATGTTGCATTAGGAATGTTTCTCGAATGGAAAAATAAAAAAACAGAAAGAAAGTATTGGGTCTTATCAGTCATTATCAACATTTTACTGAAATTTATGGCATTTCTGTGAGCACAAGATTAGCCTTGGAATTTGGGGTGGTGGGGGTGTTTTTTATGTGTTTTCTTCTTTATTTTCTTTTACTCTCCAGAGAGTTTTAAAACTGAGCTTGTTGACTGCCTTTCCAGAACTCAGACCTTTCTTAGTATCTCTGGCATCTGAGTGGAATCCTTGGGACCCACAATGGTGAGCCTACAAAACAGGATTAAACTAGACAAGACCAGCTTGGTACTAACAACCAAACTGAAAATATGTGTAGATTTGTGAAGGCCAAGTTGAAAAAAGCCACTGGTCACTAAGATTTCATAAATTCAGAATATGGTAAAGAGTCCCTATTCAGGCTCATGGTGTTTGTGTGTGTGTGTGTGTGTGTGTGTGTGTGTGTGTGTGTGTGTGTCCTAGTTTCTCAACTCAAGGAACTATGTACTTAAATATTTTTACACTGGGGGCTGGAGAGATAGTGCAGTATGTAAGGAGTTTCCCTTGAACATAGCTAGCCGAGAGTGTAGAGCCAGGAGTAAGCCCTAAGCATCACAGGCCATTGTCTCAAAACCAAAAATAATTAAATAAAAATCAAATGAATAAAACTAGATTCTCACATTGAGACTTGGAATATGTTTTTGGCCAACAACTTCAATGAAACCTCGGAAGAGCAAAGCTGGCAGCATTAATTGACTTTCTCTTGTCATAAGCCGAGTCTCACTCACCATGTGTTGTGGATTTCTTAAGAAACTAGTCCAGGAGGAAGCTGTACAATGAATTTATTAACTTAACCCAGACAGCTCAAGAGAGCCCGAGAAAGAATTACGGGAAACTCAAGAGCACGGTTGCTTAGATAAGAATTGCTGTATATGATTTCATGGGCTCGTTACAGTGAGAAAAGGGGACAGAAGCCTTTCCTGCTACCAGTATCATTTATGGTTGGAGAATGTTCAACAATTCTCAATTTCAGCAAGTGATGTCTTGAGGCAAGTGTTTTCATCAGGAGCTGTGATCTGAATCATGATTAATGCTAACGCAATACAGCTATGATGATATATACATATATTTTATATATCCTTGGTATTTATGCTTTCATATAAAACTCAGAATAGGGGCCGGAGAGATAGCATGGACGTAGGGCTTTTGCCTTGCATACAGAAGGACGGTGGTTTGAATCCCGGCATCCCATATGGTGCCTCGAGCCTGGCAAGAGCGATTTCTGAGTGTAGAAGTGCTGCCGAGTGTGACCCAAAAACCAAAAACCAAAAAAAAAAAAAAAAAAAGCTCAATAAAATGATATGAGGGGACAGGATTAGGTACCTTGCAAGGGGCTCAAGGGGTCTGGGGACCACTTAGCAATGCTTAACAACTGGCCTAGTGGTTCGATGCTAGGGCCCAAGGTGCTGCTCAGGCACTGTGAGGCCAAAGTGACACCTGGCCATGCTCAAGGGTCCATGTGGTGCTGGGGGTCAGACCTAAGTAGATCACAGCTGGCCATGTGCTATGCCCAAGCACTACTCCATAGCCCTGCCATGCATTCTTGACATATTATAGCTAACTCATGCATCCTGTCTTCACAGCCTGTGAATGGCCACTCCTCTTTTTCCTATTCTCAGCCTAAGCAGCCCAAGTGAAGTCAGGCCAAGGACCTGTCTACAGTCATGTCACTGATTCAACTTCAGAGGCCAGGCTTGAATCTTTCATTTGCATTGAGGGTGAAAGGTATCAGGTCTTTCGGAGTGTGTTTCTACAGCCTATAAGGCATCGCTGGGTTCAGGAAGCATGCCTGCGGCCACCAGTACAGTCATGCACACGTCACTGGCCTTGACAGTGTTATCTGAGACCAGAACAGACCAGTCCTCATAACACTGAGAGGCACCAACATTGATAATGCAAGCCTGTTTAGGGCCTTTTTGTTCACTGCACACTAGGAAATCTCAACCGTGGTCTTAGCTGAGATTTCTCTTCAAGGGAAAATAGTGCTGAAAGTTTTGAAAATGACCCAGACCTTTCAACAAGGTAGCTCTAGGATGATGCAAGAGTGTGTGGGTGCCAGAGTCAGAAGGAGGCAAGGGGAAGACAGCCCTTGCACCCAGCTCACTGATCTGGGGCACCAAGGAAGCTTTTCTTGGCCATGTTGTGGGAACTTCACCACACAGCAATGTTACATCTGATCTGACTGTCAGAGTTTCTCACAGGGACCAGTCTAGGTACCTGCAGTGACAGCTATGGGCAGCGGCCTTGGGAAGGTCAGAAGTCTTACATCAGTGCTTAAGGCCTAATTAGGCTATGTTAATCAAGGTCCAAGTTCAAGGGATGCTGATGCTGATACAGCAGCAGATGACTCTAACATATCTGAAAGTGAGCATGGACTCTCCTATTTTCCAGCAGAACTGGCTACCATGGGAGACCTGGATCTCAGTGGTGCTCTGGATTCAGTCAGTGAGATATGGTGATTCTGGGACTATCCGGCCACCTTGGCCACTCACCAGGCAACTCTAGCTAGGGTGGTCCATGGGCTGCTTTCTGGGGCTTTTCATTCTGCAGAAGGTCACCCACTTCTTTCCTTCTCTGTCCTTGACCATGTTAGCCTGAGGTCTTCCTGGAAGCAGTCACTGCCATTTCCTGTCCCTATCCAGCCTGCACTCTGTCACAGCCAGGTTGAGTCCCCCACAATGTGGGGAGGGAGGGATGGCAATTTGTCCACAGAGGCATCCTTGCCTTTTGATTTTTACTTTTCAATGTTTTATTTAAGTGCCATAATTTACAAAGGTGCCTACAACATACTTTCAGCCAATACAATGTCCCATTTCATTCCCACCCCCAGAGCCCTCAATTCTCCCCCAGTGCCCTCAGTTTTCCTCCCATTCTCTCTCCCTAGCTTGCCTCTATAACAAGCACATTTGAGCAAGGATTTCTAGGGGAGTTTTGTTTGTTTGTGGGTCACACTCTGCTGTGTTTAGTGTTACTCCTAGGTCTATACTCAAGGATCACTCTTAGCAGTGATCAGGGTTCTATATGTGGTGCAGGGAATTGAACTTGGATTAGCAGCATGCCTGGCCTATCTGGTCCTGGACAGGGTTTTTGTTGTTGTTTTGGGCTACACCTGGTGATGCTCACAAGTTATTCCTGACTCTACACACAAGAATTACTTTACTCCTGGTGGGGCTCAGGAGACCATATAGGGCACCCAGGATTAAATCCCAGTCAGTTACATGCAAAGCAAACACCTCACTTGCTCTATTATGACTCTGGCCCTCTAGACAGGTTTTTGAATGGTTTATGAAATTTTATTTAAAGTAAACCAGGGACTGGAGAGATAGCATGAAGGTAGGGAAATTGCCTTGCATGCAGAAGGACAGTGGTTTGAATCCCGGCATCCCATATGGTCTCCCGAGCCTGCCAGGAGCAATTTCTGAGCATAGAGCCAGGAGTAACCCCTGAGCGCAGCCGAGTGTGACCCAAAAACCAACAACAAAAAAAATAAACCAGAGCAATGGCACAGTGGGTAGGACTTTTGCCTTTTAAGGGACTGACCTGAGTTTGATCCCCACCATCCCATATGGTCCCCTGAACCTGTTAGGAATCATTGCTAAGTAACATCTGAGCATTTCCAGGTGTGGCTTCCTGCAAAAGTATTTTAAGTAAAAACAAAAGTAATGTTGAATAGTATTCATTTGTTCATCTGGATATAAAACATGCTATCACTTATAATTATTTTCAACTGGATATACACAATCCCATCAGGGCTACAGTTTTGGAAGCAAAAGGTAGCAAAGCCTAAACTGGAATTTTACCTTATATAGTTCACTGGAAGTAGCTTTCAACTTAGAGAAACTTGAACTTGAGCCCTCCTTGACTGCTAAGTAACATTGGCAAGTTATTAAACTTCTCCAAGCCTCAGTAATAACTTTTACCCTTCAGGAAAGCCCAGTGTCTTGAACCTACCACATGGAAATAATTTCTTCTTCATTCTGCAGGAAAGAGAAAAACAGTACAGGTTGCCATTCACAGTGAGTTTACACATGTGGTCATGAACTCAAAGCAGTTTTGTTTTATTCCACTGTAATAATAACCAGTAAAGCACAGGTGACTGATCCCTCAGATTTCTAAAACCATTAGGTCAGAAGGGGTGGTACAGGAACACGCTTCAGAGTTTGGGTTTGCACAGGATGGAGCTAGATGAGCCCCACTTGTTTTCCTATCACTTTCCCCTTCATAGCTGGTGTCCTCTAGAGACGAAGGGCCAGGAAGGCTTCCCAGGACTCTGCTACTCAGCTGTTATCTGTGTCCAAATGACTCAACTTTTCTATATTTCTGAATTTCCTATACTTAAATCGTGTTTAGAAAATTTCTAAAATCACTTGTGCTCACTGCTTCAAGGATCTAGGAAAACACACCCACCCACCCTGGTATTTATTTCAGCAAAAAGAACAGTCTGTTCTGCATGGGTTCTGGGTTTACCATGTCTCGGGAATCTATGAGCAAATCCAAGAAAGGAGCCAGGAAGGACTCGGACGTCCCACATTCAGCTCGATTCCAGCCACCACTTGGCAGAAAAGTTTCAGGAAGGATGTGGCTGATGCTTCAGACTGCCCATGATTTAGACAGTGACCCAAGAGAGGGCAACATGGTTTCTTACTCCAATTCTGCCTCATTGATAAGAGGATCACAGCTTTGGAGAGGAGCAGGAAATATAAAGGGTGGGAGACAGAGTCCAGAGGTTATGGCATTTGCCTTGCATATGGACAACTCAGGTTCAATCCTGCCTCCACAGAGAATCCCCTAAGCTCCACCAGGAATGATTCCTGAGTACAGAGCCAGGAGAAAGCCATGATCACAGCCAGATACAGCTCCAATATAAAACTAAACTAATATGAATCCCCTTTAATTTTTTTTTCATTAGTTGAATTTCTTTTTATTTTTGTCCCCCAATTCACAATACAGACCAGGCAAAGGGCCTAGGTTGAGGTGTATATGGGGTCCATTTACTGTACCTCCTCTTTCTAAACAGTCAGTGTAAAGAACACAGCCTGTGGTAAGAATTTGGAGGCCTTATCTTTTCTTTTTTTTATTTTGTTAATGTATATTATATAAATATATATACATATAAATTCTTCACCCAGATGGACATAAGGGTTGTGTTCACAGTGATGTCTCAGTTTCAGAACATGTATGCCCTCAGAAAGATCCATGATGAGTTTCCCATTATTTTCTTGGTAAGGCCAAAGGCAGTGAAGCATTCCCCCCATCCACCCCTCTCTCCCTCTTTCCCTCTCCCTCTCTCCCTCCCTCCCAGTCTCTCTCTCTCTCTCTCTCTCTCTCTCTCTCTCTCTCTCTCTCTCTCTCTCTCTCTCTCCCAGATCTTGTCTGTTGTGATCTGTCCTCACTGGGCTGTGTTCCTCCTACAGGATCTGTCCTACAAGGACCGGCACTGGCATGACACCTGTTTCCACTGCTCACGGTGCAAGAACTCGCTGGTGGACAAGCCCTTTGCTGCAAAAGCAGAGCAGCTGCTGTGCACCGACTGCTACTCCCATGAGTACTCATCTAAGTGCCATCAGTGCAGGAAGACCATCATGCCAGGTCAGAAGTGCCATCCTCCCCTCCACCCACCAAACCTGTTCTCTGGGCATGATAAGGGGAAAAGCATGGTGTCCTCCTGGGGTAACCATAAGGCTGTGTCTGCCCCCAGTTTCATGGAGTTTGCTCTTGACATATGGACAAGACACTGTTTATGGCTTATGTTTTCCCACATGGTTGTTGGGACCTAATACTGGATATTACTCAGGGCTTACTCCTGATTCTGCATTCAGAGATTATTTCTGGCAAGGACCAGGGAACAAGTGACAGGAATGAAATCCTACTAGACTGCAAGACAAACATCTTTAATCTCTGTACTATCTCTCTGGCTCAAAAACAGAATCTGAAAAGTGATTATGATATATGGAATTTGTAAATAAAGAATTTTCAAATAGAAAATTAAAAGCTAAATTTTCTTGGCCAGAGTATATATAGTAGGTAAGGTGCTTGCCTTGCATGTGCCCAACCCAGGTTTGATTCCCAGCACCCCATATGGTCCCCAAAGCCTCTGAGCCAGAAATCCTGAGCATAGAGTCAAGAGTATTGCCAGATGTGACTGAAAAACAAAGCACTAAATTTTTCTAGACACATGTAGAAATAAGGATGAGAAGAGCAACAATACAGAGAGGCTAAGTTATCTCCTGGGTAATGAGAGAAAGGTACATCTGTCACTGTCTCTGGAGGAGGAGCCCTCAGAAAACAGGGCCCTATCATGGGCTCTTTGATTGGCTGCATTGCAGGATAAAAGACTCAGAAGCTGTGACTAGAATTAAAGACACACTTCCTGAAGCTGCATCAGCAGCTAACATCCAGCTGCTACAAAATCTTCCCAGTGGGTCAGAGAGATACTATAGCAGGTGGGCACTCTCAGCACTGTATGGTGTCTTTTCCAAACTTGCCAGAAGCAATTCCTCAGCACAGAGCCAGGAGTCAACCAAGAGCACTTCTGGATGTGGCCACAAACAAAAAAAATTAATTGGGCTGGGAAGGTGTCACTGGGCAGCCCATACCCCTTGCTATGTAGGATCTGGTGGTATAGCTGCCTCTACACCACATACATTGTTAGCAAAGTCATTAATCCTCAAGACAGCATTCCTCATGACAAGCTTCCATGCCTGGATGGAAGGCAGAATCAAGACTAAGGGTGTTGGGAACTAATCATGTGACTAACATAATAAAGGTCCTGTCAAATATTAGATAAAACATGTCCTGAGGTTGGGAAAGCATTTGGCCTAAAGACTTTGTGATTCTGTATTTTTGAGTATGAAATACTCTTCTACAAATGGAATCTAAGTTTAAAATTTTCTGAAGTGATTCACTGCTTTGATGTTAAGACTGCCTTCTGATTCAACCCATCAGGGTCATTTATTTCAAGAATAATTACTTTAAAACATGATATGCAGTTTGGTAGCTAAGGTTGTTAAAAAGGATCTCAGGATAAGGCTGACTCTGCTGGGCCCCTTAAGCTCAGCAGATATTTTGAGGCTTCTCCTGGCCTGCTTCAACCTGGGAACTTTGATCTTCTCTGGCACTCATCCCCTGATGGCTTTCCCCAGCTGAGGTGAGTCTTTCTGGGCCAGAGTTGCAGATAAAGTAGACTCTGCTGGGACCCTTAGGCTTGGCAGACATTATGAGGCTTCCCCCGTCCTGCTTCAACCTGGAAACTTTGGTCTTCTCTGGCATTAATCCCCTGAGGGCGTGCCTCAGCTGAGGTGTGTCTTTCTGGGCTGGAGTTGTGGATAAGGCTAACTCTGCTGGGCCCCTTATGCTCGGCAGACATTTTGAGGCTTCTCCTGGCTTGCTTCATCCTGGAACTTTGATCTTCTCTGGCACTCATCCCCTGACGGCTTGCCTCAGCTGAGGTGAGTCTTTCCGGGCCGGAGTTGCAGATAAAGCTGACTCTGCTGGGCCTCTTAAGCCCACCTCTTAAGGGGGTGAAGCCGCTTTGCTTTGCGACTGCGCACTCCACCTAGCCAATGAATACCACCACAACACGTAGAAAAACCCACAACACAAGCTTGACAATGGAGAAACTATGCAGACCAACATCAGGCTTAGAGAATGAAGATGGAAACTCTGATGACCCAACAATGGCCAACCACCTAGGTAGTCTTTCAGATATGGAGTTTAGAGAAGAAATATGGAGGATGCTCACAGAACTCAAAGAAAGTATAGATCAGAACACTAATAAGAATCAAGAGAATATGAAGATAGAAATCAGAAAACTTCAAACTGAAATATCAGGTCAAATAACAGGTCGGAAAAACTCAGTAGACGAACTGAAGAACATAATGCATGAGCTTTCCCACAGGTTAACAGCAGCTGAAGATAGAATTAGTGCGCTGGAAGATGCGATGCATAACAACTCCACACAGCAGAAGAGATTGGAAAGAAAGCCTTAAATCAAATGATCAGACAATGGAAAAATTACTCAAAGAATATGAGCAGATGAAAATAGAAGTCTTTGATAAGCTCAACAGAAACAACCTCAGAATCATTGGAGTCCCAGAGTCCCAAGAAGAAAATCTCCAGGAAGAATCAGCAGTCAAGAACATCATCACAGAGAAACTACCAGAGCTAAAAAATATATGTGACCAAATCCTGCATGCCCGAAGAGTACCAGCTAAAAGAGACCCCAGGAAAAGCACCCCAAGATACATCCTAGTCACAATGATGAATTCCACAGATAAAGATAGAATACTGCAAGCAGAAAGATCAAAAAGGGAAATTACATTCAAGGGAGCATCCTTGAAATTTACAGCAGACCTGTCACCAGAAACACTCAAGGCCAGAAGGCAGTGGTGAGATATAATGACAAAACTCAATGAAATAAATGCTTCGCCAAGAATACTGCACCCAGCAAAACTTACTTTCAGGTTTGAAAGAAGTATACATGGCTTCTGTACAGATAAACAACTGCTCAAAAACTTTACAGACTCAAAACCAGCCTTAAAAGAAAACCTGAAAGATCTATTCTAAAGACAAGACAGACCAACCAACACACCAAACTTCTACACAAAGATGGCAATAAATCCCATGACAATTATCTCTCTCAATGTCAATGGACTAAATGCACCCGTTAAGAGGCAGAGAGTGGCGAAATGGATCAAAAAACTGAACCCAACCTTCTGCTGCCTAGAAGAAACACACCTGAATAATCAGAATAAACATAGACTCAAAATCAAAGGCTAGAGAAAAATCATCCAAAACAACACCCTTAAAAAATCTGGGGTGGCCATACTAATATCAGATGACACAAACTTTATACTCAGAAAAGTTGTAAGGGACAAAGATGGACATTATGTACTAATCAAGGGATATATACAGCAGGAAGAAATCACTCTCCTAAACATATATGCACCCAATGAGGGACCAGCAAAGTATTTAATGCAATTGTTGACAAATCTGAAAAAGGATATCAATAATAACACAATAATTGTGGGAGACCTCAACACAGGCCTGTCAACACTTGATAGGTTAACAAAATTGAAACCCAACAAAAAAATACTAGACCTGAAAAGAGAAATGGAAGAAAGAGGCCTAGTAGAGATATATATGGGACACTCTATCCTCAGAAACCTGGATACACATTCTTTTCCAATGTACATGGGTCATTCTCCCAGATAGATCACATGCTGGCACATAAAACATACCTCCGTAAAATCAAGAAGATAGAAATTTTGCAGGCTACTTTTGCTGACCACAGGGCTCTGAAGTTAGATGTGAACTACAAAGGGACACAGAAGAAAAATTTAACACCTGGAAATTAAACAGTCTACTACTGAACAACCAGTGGGTCCGAGATAAAAATCAAAGAAGAAATTAAAAAATATCCTGGAAACAAGCGACAATGAAAACACAAGCTATCAGAACCTATGAGACACAGCAAAAGCAGTACTGAGAGGAAAATTTATAGCTTTGCAAGCACACATCAGGAAGGAAGAAGGAGCATACATGAATACCTTAATGATGCAGCTTATAGAATTAGAAAAATGATCAACAAAAGAAACCAAAAATAGGGAGACAGAAGGAAATAACAAAGCTGAGAGCAGAAATCATGAAATAGAAACCCAAAAACAATCCAAAAGATCAATGAAAGCAGAAGTTGGTTCTTTGAAAAAATAAACAAGATTGATAGACCATTGTCAAAACTCACAAAGAAAAAAAGAGAGAAACTTGATAATGCATATTAGAAATGAAATGGGGTGGGGGCCGGTGAGGTGGTGCTAGAGGTAAGGTGTCTGCCTTGCAAGTGCTAGCCAAGGAAGGACTGCAGTTTGATCCCCGGGCATCCCATATGATCCCTCCAAGCCAGAGGCAATTTCTGAGTGCTTAGCCAGGAGTAACCCCTGAGCATCAAACGGGTGTCACCCCAAAAACCAAAAAAAAAAAAAAAAAAATGAAATGGGGTAGATCATTACAGATACTGCAGAGATTTAAAAGGTATTCAGAAGATACTTTGTGAAACTCTATGCCACTAAATATGAGAACCTGGACAAAATGAATAAATTTCTGAACTCATATAACCTTCCACAGTTGAATAAAGAAGATGTAGCATATCTAAACATCCCCATCACTATCGAGGAAATTAAAACTGTAATCAAAAATTTGCCCAAAAGCAAAAGCCCAGGCCCTGATGGATTCACGAATGAATTCTTTCAAACCTTTCAAGAGGAACTACTACCAATCCTGGCCAGGCTCTTTTATGAAATCGAAAAAACAGGAGCACTTCCAAATAGTTTTTATGAAGCCAACATCACCATAATACCAAAACCAGATAGAGATACTGCCAAAAAAGAAGATTATAGACCAATATCCCTGATGAACACAGATGCAAAGATCCTCAACAAAATCCTGGCAAACAGGATCCAATGCCTCATCAAGACCATTCACTATAATCAAGTAGGTTTCATCCCAGGAATGTAAGGCTGGTTTAACATCCATAAATCTATCAACATAATACACAACATCAACAACAAGAAAAATAAAAATCACATGGTCATATCAATAGACGCAGAAAAAGCATTTGATAAGGTTCAACACCCATTCTTGATGAAAACTCTCAGCAGGATAGGAATAAAAGGAACCTTTCTCAATCTAGTTAAGGCCATCTACCACAAGCCAATGGCAAATATTATCCTCAATTGAGAAAAACTAAAAGCCTTCCCTCTAAATTCTGGTACAAGACAAGGCTGTCCTCTCACACCACTTCTATTCAACATAGTACTGGAAGTACTTGCTATAGCGATTAGGCAAGAAAAAGATATCAAGGGAATCCAGATAGGAAAGGAAGAAGTCAAGCTCTCCCTGTTTGCAGATGACATGATACTTTACTTAGAAAACCCTAAAGACTCTACCAAAAAGCTTCTAGAAACAATAGACTCCTATATCAAGGTGGCAGGCTACAAAATTAACACTCAAAAATCAATGGCCTTTTTATACACCAATAATGATAAGGAAGAAATGGACATTAGGGCCCGGAGAGATAGCACAGTGGCATTTGCTTTGCAAGTAGCCGATCCAGGACCAAAGGTGGTTGGTTTGAATCCTGGTGTCCCATATGGTCCCCCGTGCCTGCCAAGAGCTATTTGTGAGCAGACAGCCAGGAGTAACCCCTGAGCAATGCCGGGTGTGGCCCAAAAACCAAAAATCAAAAAAAAAAAAAAAAAAAAGAAATGGACATTAAGAAAACAATCCCATTCACATTAGTACCACACAAACTCAAATATCTTGGAGTCAACCTGACTAAAGATGTGAAGGATCTATACAAAGAAAACTATAAAACACTGCTCCAAGAAATAAGAGAGAACATGCGGAAATCGAAGCACATATCCTGTTCATGGATTGGCAGGATCAACATCATTAAAATGGCAATACTTCCAAAAACATTGTACAGATTTAACGCGATTCCTCTAAAGATACCCATGATATTCTTCAAAGAAGTGGATCAAACACTTCTGAAATTCATTTGGAACAAGAAGCACCTTCGAATAGCTAAAACACTCCTTGGGAAAAGGAATATGGAAGGCATTACTTTTCCCAATTTTAAGCTGTATTACAAAGCAATAGTTATAAAAACAGCAGGGTATTGGAATAAAGACAGACCCTCAGATCAGTAGACTAGGCTTGAGTACTCAGAGAATGTTCCTCACACATATAACCACCTAGTTTTTGATAAAGAAGCAAGAAATCCTAAATGGAGCAAAGAAAGCCTATTCAACAAGTGGTGTTGGCACAACTGGTTAGTCACTTGCAAAAAAGCGAACTCAGACCCCATGTATAAAGGTAAACTCCAAATGTATTAAAGACCTTGATATCAGATCTGAAACTATAAGGTATATAGAACAACATGTAGGTAAAACACTCTATGACATTGAGACTAAAAGCATCTTTAAGGAGGAAACAGCACTCTCCAAACAAGTGGAAGAAGAGATAAACAGATGGGACTATATTAAGCTGAGAAGTTTCTGCATCTCAAAGGAGATAGTGCTCAAAATACAAAAGCCACCCACTGAGTGGGAGAAATTATTCACCCAATACTCATCAGATAAAGAACTCATATCCAAAATATACAAGGTACTGACAGAACTATACAAGAAAAAAACATCTAACCCCATCAAAAAATGGGGAGAAGAACTGAACAGACACTTTTTAAAAGAAGAAATGCAAATGGCCAAAAGACACATGAAAAGATGCTGAACATCGCTAATAGTCAGGGAGATGCAAATCAAAACTACTATGAGGTACCACCTCATGCCACTGAGATTGGCACACATCACAAAGAAGAACAAGCAGTGCTGGCGGGGATGTGGAGAGAAAGGAACTTTTTTCCACTGCTGGTGGGAATGCCATCTAGTCCAGCCTTTATGGAAATCGATATGGAGATTCCTCCACAAACTGGAAATTAAGCTCCTATATGATCCAGCTATACCACTCCTAGGAATATACCCGAGGAACACAAAAATACAATACAAAAATTTCTTCCTCACACCTATATTCATTGCAGTGCAATTTACAATAGCCAGACTCTGGAAACAACCAAGATGCCCTTCAACAGATGAGTGGCTAAAGAAACTGTGGTACATATACACAATGGAATACTATGCAGCCATCAGGAGAAATGAAGTCATGAAATTTTTCTATACATGAATGTACATGGAATCTATTATGCTGAATGAAGTAAGTCAGAGGAAGAGAGAAAAACATAGAATGGTTTCACTCATCTATGGGTTTTAAGAAACATGAAAGACATTTTAACAGTATCTCAGAGACAAGAGAGATGAGGGCTGGTAGGTGCAGCTCATGACATGAAGCTCACCACATAGAGTGATGAGTGCAGTTAGAGAAATAACTACACTGAAAACTATCATAACAATGTGAATGAATGAGGGAAGTAGAAAGCTTGTCTGGAGTACAGGTGTGGGTGGGATGGGGAGGAGGGAGATCTGGGAAATTGGTGGTGGGAATGTTGCACTGGTGAAGGGGGATGTTCTTTTCATGACTGTAATCATACAACTATAATCATATTTGTAATCACAGTGTTTAAATAAAGATAATTTAGAAAAAGGATCTCAAGTATATTAAGATTCCAAGTATAATTATAATTTGTTTTCTTGTTTTGTTTTAATTTTTAGTCATATCCAGCAGTGCTCAGGGACTATTCCAGGCTCTACCCCCAGGGATCATTTCTGGAAGGGCTCTGGCGACCATATGTTGTTTGGGGGATAGAATTCCCCATTGGCCTCATGCAAGAAAAAATGTCCTACCCACTGCATTATCATGCTGATCCTTTCAAATGTAGTTTTAAGTGGGCTCTAGTAAATAAAACCAAACTCATTTCTCTCTTACCAATAGTTTTCTAAGTCTGCTGTGTTCACAAGTGTAGTGAGAGATTAGAGGAGAAACATGAGAGGATGGTGTTGAGTCAAGTATTGTTTCTAAAGCAAGAATCCAGTGGTGGCTCAGGCCAATGTACTCCATGGGCACATGGTGGTAGGGATCAAACTTGGAGATCGCACATGTATGGTACGTGCTCTTCCCTGTGAACTAGTTTCCACTACTGATTGTTGTTAAAAATAACAAGTAGTCTTTCCCATTGATCCTGCAACTAAGATGATACCTGGTGGAATGCTGTGCAGAGAATCAAGATTAAAAAGAGAGGAACCTAGACAAGGACTCTGTGACTTAAAGACTTGCAAGTCTAGAGTTCAAACCTGTGGTGGCTGGAACCTCTTGAAAAGAACTAAAGAGGCCACTCAGAGTTAGACTCCAAACCTCCCAGAAGACATTGCCGAGCTCCAGCCTGTCTGTTTTGTCTGTTTGGTTTAGTTTGGTTTTGTCAAATAAAGAATTTTTGCGTGGGAGATTGGCATGTAGGAAATACTATATATAATATATATTATAAATATATATATAAATATATATATGAAGAAATAATCTTTTGGGCTGAGGATAGTACAATAAGTTAGGTACTTGACTTGCATGTAACCAACCTGCGTTTGATACCAGGCATCATATAGGATCTCTGAGAAGAAAGGAAGGAAAGAAAGAAGGAAAAAAAAAGTAAAAGAAAAAAAAGTAAAGAAATAATTAGGACTTCAACCAAATATTTTTAAATCCTATTTGACATGATGCATTTACACGGAAGTTGATACTTACGGTCTGATGCAGTTCCTCTTCCCACCACCAATATGCCCCCAACCTAGAGGTCTCAGTTTGGATTCCAGCACCCAATGTTTGTGTTTCTCACTGCAATGCTCTAGTATAGATGTGGTATATTCTCAGTGTATCCAGAAACATTATATCAGCAGCATAATGAATAGAAAGAAACTTGGTTTGCAAATAAAGCTGATGCTAAGTACCAGCCACATGTGCATTTGGTGACAGGGAGGCAACAAGGCAACAGAACACAGCAATTGGCACAGCCTTGGGTCCTGACTAAGCCAATTGGTGACCAACACTGGGAGACCCAGAGGCAGGGTCTGGGGAGGGGGAACCAGGCCAGCCTCTCCCATGGGGACTCACAGGCAAGAGTGGTTTGGGAACTCTTTCCCCTTCCACTCTCTTCTTCTCCCCACTCTCCATTCTCTCCTATCCCTCCACTCCATCCTGCCCCTTTCTCCCGGTGGGTTCCTGCCCTGCCCTCCCCCTTCCCCACTCCTGCTTTCTATATATAATGGCTCCACCTTCTGCTTGTCTGACTTGTCCTCTTTGCTCTCTTCACACCATCCAGCCAACTTCTCTGCCTTTGCAGTTTTTCTTCCTTCTTGACACTCCCGTTCACTGGTCCAGGCTATGGAGTCGAGTGTGGAAGACAGGGGGCACCAAGGCTGGAGCTCTGGGGCACAGGGGGAAAAAGGGTCCACAGGGAGACCTAGGCTGGTTCATAAGTGTGCTGCTCCTTCTACTATGGCCCAGATCCATGTTAGATGATGCCTAGCTCAGGCACTCCCAATGACAATAAAGCTAAGTCATGGCAGGGCAATAGAAGACTGATGATGTTCAACTTAAAAGAACTTAAAATGTACCTCTTTCCTCTCAACAGTGAAGAAATCAGCTTCACTGATGAAGATGTCCTAATGGGCCAGAGAGATAGGCCTGGGGATAAGCCTCCTGCTTTGAGTGCAGTCAGGCCAGCTTTTATCCCTGGCACTGCATATGGTCCCCCGAGCATCACTAGGAGTGATCCTGGAGCACAGAGGCCAGAGTCAGCTCTGATCACAGCCAGATATGGTCCAACCATGCCCCCTAAAATAAAATAAAATAAAATAAAATAAATAATAATGACAGAGTAAAGGCCACATGATAACTCTTTCCTTGCTTTGTTCTGGCTCTTGAAAGCCCTGAGGCCCAAGGAGAAACACAGCACACCAGCCTAGCTTTTGCTGTAGCTTTTCCGTGCAGAACAAGAGTTGCATTTTAAGTGAAGTACTTACTGGCTCCCACACTGACAGGATCCTTCTCTGGGCCAGGTCAGAAACGTAGAACTTGATCTCCCCTTGGTGCTCAAGGGCTTGAGGCTGGTCGGCTGCTCTGTGCTGAGGTTATTCACAGAGGTTTTTGGCAGATGCAGCAATGTGTGTTCAAGCTCCCTACCCACAGGTGTTGCAGGCACACCTGTCCCTATCCCTGCCGGAGTATTGGGGTCCTTGCTAGCTTATCTGTTGATGAAGACACCATTGCAGAGGCCTCCTTCAGCGAGATTGTCTCTCGGGCAGCTTTAGTGGGTAAGCACTTTGCTGCCACCTGCTGACAGTGGCCTACCCCCGCACGGTCCTCCAGAGCTGGGCTGTCTCCCAACTAAAACAGGAAAATTCCCCAACTTCCATCAACCTCACTCCTCACCTGCACCATGCTTCCCATCCACTCCTCCCCATTTAGGCCCAACAGCTCCCCTGAGCACTAGGGTAGTCTTTATTATTCCAGAACATACCAGCTCAGAAGGTTTCGTTTGGGATTTTTAGAGCAAATCTCTTTTGCTCTTTTTTTCAATAAAATCCTTTGGCTCCTATCCTGAACTCTCAGAGGGAGATCAGAGATAAAAAAGAGTGTGTGATGAAATTGTGTGTGGAAAAATTAATTTTTTTCTTCCTTGGTGATCAGGGAAACTCATAGCGATTCCTAAATTGTCACCAGAAATTCAAGTAAAGCAACTGCTTTGTTTCAGGATTGATTTCCCCCATGGTTGAACTCCTTGGTTTTGAGGATGACTGTGTGCAACGCCCACACCCCAACTTCACTGCCCTATTAATCTGATCTAGGTGTTTGATATAGGACACCCATGAGTGACTTAGCAGAAGCACCCAGCTCTCCCGTCCCAGAGGTCTAAAATCCTCATTTAACCTTTAGGTCTCCCCAAATTTTATAAACAGCCTCCAGCTGACGGGCAGCTGTGCTGATTCCACAAGTGGTCAGTCTATTTATCTGTCATGCACATATTATTTGCCATATTCTTTCTGGGGGCACACTCCTTAATGTTCGGGGCTTACTACTGGCTTTGTGCTCAAGTGTCCCTCCTAGTGGGCTCAGTAGACCAGATGGGGTGCTGGGACTCTAAGTGGAGTTGGGTGCCTGCAAGGGTTTCCTTAACCCTTGTACTATTTCTGCAGCTCTTATTCACCATAATCTTACAATGAAAGAAAGACATTAGGGAACAGGTGAGAGAAAAACACTTGTGCTACTGGCTTGTATTAATGTAAGCCTTATTTCTCTGCTTAATCAAAATATCTACACATAAGCACACCCCCACAGCTCAAATGCTGGTACTGTATGTAACAGCAGATATTGGAGGGGGATTAGGATCCCTAGTGTCTGCTCTCAAGGGAAAGGAAACTGAAAATGTGACTCAAAAGTGACCTCAGGATATAATCTAGTGATGACTCCCCTATGCACATCCTGTCAGCAATCTCCATATATGAAACACCCATATATTAGGGCCTTGATATTGCATTGGGTTTACAGCTGAAGTGGGTGTGAAGACCTGTGGCCCTAAGACCCCTTTGTCCCTGGTCCCAATTTAAAGTCTGGTTTCCAAGTCCATCTTCCTTCAGCCAGTCCCTGCCCAGTAAATGAGTCTCTCTCCATTAGGAACCAGAGCTGTCATGTTGGTTCTGCAGGCTGGGCAGTCCTGATAACAACCACACCATCCTGCCACTGTAGCTAAGGCAGCCACAAATCAGAGTGGATGGCAGCTCTGTGTACCCCCACCCCACCATTTGTGTGTGTATGGAAGGTGGTATGGGACTGGCTAGGGACTGGACCCAGTGTGGTAGGAACAGTTTTCTACCTTTTCATGCTTCTTCCCCCTAATCCTTTACTTTAGCTTCACACAAAAGGTGCATATGGACCTGTCTTCTCAAACCACCTCTTTGTTACAAACACCCTTTTCCTGGTAATTGAGAAGAAAAGACATGCATCAACAGATACTAAAGATAGTAAACATGTGCTGTGAATGAGGCTTGGGTTGGTAGATGTTGGGAGCTAGTGAGAAGGAAGACTAAGACTTATTAACCTATTTAAAGAAATTATGTTCCTTTATACAGTGATAATACTTATTGAGAGATGTGATGCCATAAGAATAGGAAATTTCTGAATTGGATGTACAAGGAATACGTGGGGATCTTAATGATTTATGCAGTGTGTGAGGTCACTACAATTCCTCACCCCAGCTCAGTTTACAAGATCATTGATAAAAACTAAGCGACGCAAGACTCCTCACAAAACCATCCTTGAGATATTGGTTTAGCACACTGACCATTTCCATCCTACTGAGACACCAAGGGTCCACGAGTACCTGCCTGAGCAGTCATTATACTTTACACTTTGCAGTGCTGAGAGAGGCAGAGTTTTTCTTTTTTACATTTTTTACATTTAGTTTGTAAGCCTGTTGTGGGTGTGTGCTGATGTGGTTCCAGAAGCCTGGGTGCACAGCATTGAACTAAGACAGAACCCCTGCTTCCAGAAAATAGGAATTGTCCCCATTTCACGGAGCTTCCTAGCACTGTGATTAGTCTGCTTTCAAAAATAGATGGTGAGAGAGGCTCCATGCAGGTTTCCCAGATGCTAGGCCAGTCATTTCATTTTTCGTTTGCTTAGGGGAACACAAACAGCAGTGTTCAAGCTTATTTCTGACTCTATGATCAGGGATCACTCCTGGCATTGCTCCAGGACAATATGGCACCTGGTATGGAACCAGGGTTCTGTGTCCTTACCCTTTATGCTACTCTCTGGTCCCCTAAGCCCATTTGTTGTTTTTCACTTTTTGGACCACACCTCATAATGCTTAGGGCTTATGAATGGCTTTGCACTCACAAAAGTCACTCCTGGTAAGAATCAGGCAAGTATATGCAGTAGAGGGATTGAGCCTATGAATGCTGCATGCAAGTCAAGCCTCTTACCCCATATGCTCTCTCTGGTTTTTGGACAGGTACCCGCAAGATGGAATACAAGGGCAGTAGCTGGCATGAGACATGCTTCATCTGTCATCACTGCCAGCAGCCGATTGGAACCAAGAGCTTCATCCCAAAAGACAACGAGAACTTCTGTGTGCCCTGCTATGAGAAACAGTATGCCCTGCAGTGTGTCCAGTGCAATAAGGTAGCTCATTCCTGGGAGTTCACACTGGCCCTTAACCTTCTCCTTTCCAGAGGAGATTCTCTGTAGTCTTTATGGTCTAGCACAGTGTGGCAGGAAGGGGGACTATATCATTCACAGGTGCTCTAGCACATGGTATACCAGGGGCTCCTTTCAGGAATAGATGCTCAATTTTGACTTGATATCAGTCCCTTTATGTGTCCTTCTTTGAAGTTGCTTCCAAGTCTTGTTGATGATGGGGAACAGAAGAAGGGAGGACACAACATCCTGGAAATGAACTGTCTGTGCTCTCCTAAAATACCAAAGCACTTATAAGCATAGTGAGGGTGGAGAGGGGATGGTAGAAGCTAAGTGACAGGGAAGAATTTCCCCAAGATGAGGACAGACCTTCCACAGAGATCATATACAGTTCCTGCAGAGTTCACTCCTGCCTCCTCCTGGTACCCAGCTCCACCCCTTAGAATTTGTCACTCAGTTTGGGACCTCTCTCCTCTGCTGGCTCTTTTCCACTGGTTCTTCTCAAGAGTCAAGGCAATGAGTTGCTCCTTCTGACTTGTAAAACTCACAATCTGCTGGCCAGCCTTGAGGGTTCATCAATAAATGCTCTGGAGCAGAGCAGTGAGGACCAAGGACATAGGTGGAGCGGAATGGCTAAGGGGCTAGCAGTGATGGTAGCATTTAGGAAGATTCTCAAAGAAAACACCCCCAGATGGGAGCAGGTCTGAGTTAGCTGGGTGATGGCTGGGTTTCAGGCCCTGGAATCCTGGGAAGAGAGATGAAGAAGCATAGTCCACAGAGAGTAAAGATCCTACACCAGTAGATCATTGTCCAGCCCAATATATTGCACATAAGTTCAACCTTTAGGGAGGCAATAGGGAGATTATTATTAGCACATGTGTTAGTGGCAAAAATGCAGATTCAAAGGAAGTCCTGGATGCTAGCTCATTTTTGTTTCAGTTTGAGTTTGAGTTTGGGGGCCACACCTATACTGGTGAGACTTACTTCTGGCTCTGTTCTCAGGAATCACTCTTGGTGGGGTTCAGAGGACCATATAGGTGCCAGAGATTGAACCATGTGAGTCGTGTACAAAGCAAGTGCCCTACCCACTGTACTGTTTCTAGCTGCTAGAAACTATCTGATCTGTTGTGAACTAGTCTTGAGTGTTCCGATAGCATTACATTTGTCTGAGTCTCAGTTTACTCACCTACACAGTCTGTGTCCTTAGAGGACCTTCCTAGTTTATAACCTCTAGGAGGGCCTGGCAGATGTAGCAGTGCTGGAAAGGAAAATGCAGAGTTGAGGGCTTTCTCTACTTCACTTTCTATCTGGCTGAGATGCTCCAGGATGCCTCCCATATCTCATTTCATCCAAATAAAAAAAGTGACAGCATCAGAAGTGCAGGCTGAGGGCCCGGAGAGATAGCACAGCGGCGTTTGCCTTGCAAGCAGCCGATCCAGGACCAAAGGTGGTTGGTTCGAATCCCGGTGTCCCATATGTCCCCCGTGCCTGCCAGGAGCTATTTCTGAGCAGACAGCCAGGAGTAACCCCTGAGCACCGCTGGGTGTGGCCCAAAAACCAAAAAAAAAAAAAAGAAGTGCAGGCTGAGCAAGGGGCAGCAACCAGTTCAGCCCCCCGACTTCAACAGCTGCCTGTGGAAGGACAGGATGCGGCCTTCCCGAGTATCCACTGGGTCTGTCTATCCTGCAAGGTCTTTGGGGCCCACTCACTCTTCTTCCTTCCACACATAGCTATGTAAATCGAGTTGTAAGTGGTATTTGTAAGGCAGCTTCATAAAATCCACAAAAGCCCTTTACCCGGGCCTCACTCACCACTCCCGTGTCACAGTGAACAGGAACTGAGAGCTAGACAAAATTGCTGTCCGCAGGCCTTGGCACAGCCAGGAGCAGGGTGGGGTTCCAGCCTCCACCTGGAGTGGCCTGACAGTCCCCAACATTCGAGTCCTGTCTGTGAAGGATCAGGGCTGAGTGGCCTTGGAAACCAGCTCTGCCTTCTGGGCTGGAGACCTGGCGTTTAAGGATACGGTGCAGGGGGAACCTCAGAGAGTCAAGAATTGGGTTGTCCTTATCTCTGTCCTCTGGCTCCGCCGGTCCACAGCCCATCACTACTGGCGGCGTCACATACCGTGAGCAGCCCTGGCACAAGGAGTGCTTCGTTTGCGCGGCCTGCGGGAAGCTGCTCTCAGGTCAGCGCTTCACATCCCGGGATGATTCCGCCTACTGCCTCAACTGCTTCTGCGACCTGCACGCCAAAAAGTGTGCTGGGTGCACCCATCCCATCAGCGGTGAGTCTCAGGGACCGCTATCCCTTTGCATGTGGTGGGTGGAGGAGGTCCAGGGAGTGCCTGAGGAAACTCACGCTGGCCAAAAAAAAAAAAAGTTTTAAAAAAGGGGCTGGAGAGATAGCATGGAGGTAAGGTGTTTGTCTTGTATGCAGAAGGTCAGTGGTTCGAATCCCGGCATCCCATATGGTGCCCCGAGCCTGCCAGGAGCGATTTCTGAGCGTAGAGCCAGGAGTAACCCCTGAGCACTGCGTGGTGGACTCCAAGCCTCAGACAGAACCCATTTCCCCACTTCCTCACTTCCCCATAAATGTGAGATGAACTTCCTGCCCCCAGTGTGGCTCATGGACTCCCCTCTCAGCAGCTGTGTCTTCCGCCCCCCTGGCCCTCAACTAAATTCATGTTTCCATAGTTTGTCTCAGGCCATCTCCCCACCCTCATATGCAAGACCTTTTATGGCCCAGTCCAAAAAAAAAAAAAAAATCATCCTGGTAACTTCCCTCACTAGTCACAAAACATGCAAGCAGTGGACATCAGATGCCAAGAACAGGAGAAACCAAATGTGTATCTCCTGTGTTTTCACACATCCTAAATAACTACATGCAATAGGAGATTCAATGTGAGACCACTGATATGAGCATAGCTTTTCTGCCAGAATTCTCAAGTGTTTCTAGATATTTGCACCCTGGAATTTCTGTATAGAAAACTGGTGCCCAGCCCCAAACACATAATTCCTGTCGCCCACTCTGGGGCTTTGAGAGAGATCCTGCTCAAAGTCCTTTTTCAGTACCAGCTTTTCATCCATCTTATTCTCTGCTGTAGGACTCGGTGGCACCAAGTACATCTGCTTTGAGGACCGGCAGTGGCACGACGACTGCTTTAACTGCAAGAAATGCTCCCTTTCGTTGGTGGGACGGGGCTTCCTCACAGAGCGTGATGACATCCTGTGTCCCGACTGTGGCAAGGACATCTGAGAGTCGAGGCCTGTGAGCAGGCAGGGCCTGGTCCTCTGACTCTGCTCCCGGGTTCGTGACTTGCACTCAAGTCCTTTTCCTCTAGTGCTGTCCCCAGAAAGCACTAGAAAACCCTGCTGTAGGCCTTTAGGCAAGATGCTGATTCTAAATTCTCATAATCAACCCAGCAAAACCCTTTCAAATATTCTTTCTGAATGTCTCTCTTCCACTGTGTATTTAATTTTTAAGTGCAATGAACATGCCATGAACTTGAAAGGCAAGTGTGGATGTTGTCAATTGTGTGACTTCCTGAGAGTAGGCCCGAAGGCAAGATTTATGTCTCTTACAATAAAGTTTTTTTGGGCAAAACCTTTGCCAGGCATGGCATGTGAAGTCAGTCATGATTCAACATAGAATTCCTAGTAGTCACACTTTCTGGCCTGTGCTCTGATCATGGTATGGCTGGCAGTTCTGGTATGATTTGAATGTTCACTGGAGCCATGTCCCACCTTCTACTGGAAGATTCCAGTCCAGTTGGCTAAGTCTCACTGCTTTACCATTTTAGCCACAAACCAGGTTTCAGATCTCCAGCTGTCCCTTGGCAGAAAAGTTGCCAAGCAGCCCTAAGGGAACCAGCATTATCATTCTTGCCTCTTGCTCTCCATCCCCGCCCCTCATCCTTTTCCTCTTAACATTTTGCTTCTGGTGCAGTAATCTGAGCACCAGTGTGAGCAGGAACAGGCTGAGGATAATGGAGTCTGCTCCAGCCACTTTTCATCTTCCAGAACTAGAGCTCAGCATCGCCCTTGTTGGGATCCATAGATTCTCCTTTCCTCCCTAAAAAATGAATGTCAAAGGGGAGCACAAGCACCTGGGGGAGGATGGAGCTCCAGAGTGCTCCTAGCTTTGTAGGAGCCTGTTAGCCTGTAAAATCATCTTGGAGAGCATATTGCACAGTTAGGATGCACTGAGTTTTCTTTTTTAAAGGACAGAACACTTTTCTCCAATTGACCAGTTTGCTAAGCCTGTTACATGTTGATGAGAAAGTCAAAGTTAAGAAGTCTTTTTTTGTTTAGTTTTGTTTGGGGGCTACATCCAGTGATGCTTAAGTTACTCCTGGTAGGAGGCTCAGGGGACCATATGGGATGCTGTGGATCAGAGCTGGGTTGGCCAGGTACAATGCAAATGCCCTCTTCACTGTGCTATCACTCTGGCCCCAAGGAGAGGAATCTTGAAATACACAGACTTGAGATTCAAGAGAAGATGAAGGCTCAGTGCAACCACATAGAACTTGGCCCTGGCTCTGACACTGACACCCCCCAACTTTCCCTACATCTGTGGAAATCCCAGCAGTGAGCCAAGTTTCTTCCTGGCTCTACAAGAGTTCTGTGAGAAAATCTTTTATTGAGCAAAGCTTCTTCATAGACTAAAATAAAAATACATATATAAGGACCAGAGAGATCATACAGGAGCTCAGGTTCTTGTCTTGCACACATCCAATCATAGTATGATCCCTGAGCACAGAGCCAGCAATCAGCCCTGGGCATAAGGCTCTGGAGTGTTTACCTTGCAAGCATGAGGCTGTGAGGGTACAAGTTTACTCCTCAACACCACCCCATATACAGGGGCAGGGGATGGAGGAAGAATGCTGGGACACTGCCTATAGAGGTCCCATGGAGCTGAGTATCAGCACAAGTACCATGTCCTTCAGCGAAGAGATGGCGGTGCTGGTGAGCATAACAAAGTGTGCAGCCCCACCACCCAAGAAGAGAAGCAAAGCCTTTGGCCAGGACCTTCACCAGAGAAAAGGGGCCTGGAGAGAGAAAGGAAACTAAAATAAGGTTGGGAAGAGAATGCAAAAGGCTGGAGCGCAAGTTTTCCCTGCAACAGGTGCAGGTTTGATCCCTTGAACACGGAGCTGGGAGTAGTTCCCGAGCACTCTAGGTGTGGCTCCAAAATCACACCACACACCCATCTCAGATAATTCCTGAAAATGTATTCTTTGCTGAGGAGACAAGAGTCCTTGGAGGGTGACATTTTTAAAACAAGTGAAGGCATCAGGCAAAGACCTGAGCATGCTTCTCTGCACTCTCCTTTCCTTTAAAATCAAGATGGCAGTGGCACACCACTTGCAGAGCTCAGGAAACATCCTGGCTGCGCATGAAAATTGAATGTGATGTCAGGGATCAAATCCAGGTCAGCTATACGCAAAGCAACCTCCCTCCTCCTGTGCTCTCCAGTCCCTCTTCTCTCCATCCATTCATTTTTGTTGCTGCCACTGCTGCAGTGACTGGGGTAGTTCAGGCACCTGGCTGAGGGGCTCACCTGGATGTGCACTGGGTTAAGGTCTAAGTTATGGTGGGTGGTGCTCTCTGGGGGCTGCAACCACCTCTTTGCAGAGTCAGACTTCTGGCCGTGGCATTCAGTGTCTAGCTGCAGAAACTCACCAATAGACCAAACCTTTCTTGTGTGTGGTATGTCTAGAGATGGCTTAGGATGCCAGGGATCTCACCTCACCCAAGTGGAACCCCAGAGATTGGAATTCTCAACCATATAGATGGACCAAAGTAGGTGTTCTAAGACCCTCAGCTCATCATCTGGGTCCTCATTCTGCTTTCTTAAAAATCAGCCTGAGGGGCCATCGCTGTAGCTCAATGATAAGGGCTCAGGCCATGTATGAGTAGAACCCTGGACTCAAGCCTCAACACTGCAAGAAAAACTTTAACTTTTGGCCAGGGAGAGTTAAAAAACGAGTTGGCATCAGGATACTCGATCTTCCATTCAGTGTTGCTTCTTTGTATGTTTGGGTGATTTTGGTATCTGGGCCTGGCACCAAGTACCCGAACACTCCAGGGACAGGTGTATAGCCCCTCAGCACTGCTGGGCCAGTGCAATATGACACAACCTGACTGAATCCCTCAGACTGTGTCCAGGACTGGTCCAGAGTATGGACTGGAGGGCCCTACCCCAAGAAGCGCCTTCCCTTACACAGCCATGCCCACTCATGCCCACACTGTAGAGTCCATCAGGCTTAGACTGGTACTTTCAGATCTTTAATATTTGCCAAATCTTGTTCTGTTCCTTAGGATTGAGGTTACATGTCTTAACTGAAAATACTAACTATACTGACTTTTGAATTATAGTATATGTTAGGACACACATGTTATAGATATGTTATATGTGTGTATATATATTCACATATGTTATAGTGTATGTTACAACACAGTAAAGAATAAACCTAAGTGTATGCTCCACTGTAGTAAATCATTGCAAATTTTCTTTCTTCCTTTGGCACTGCAAGCAAACTTCCTTCATCTCCACTGCTTGCATTCCTTCAAATTTTCCATTTATGTTGTTCCTTTTGATGCCTGAGTAAATTTGATTCATTCTAGACACTGCCTTGATAATAATTTCCAGGCTGTATCACTGCACTGTCAGCACACTGGGTCCAGCCTCTGTTCCCTGCCCCTCAACTCTGCTCGGAGACTTTTTCCCTGCCTCCCTCAGCAGAGCAAATTCACTGTGTGATCCACCTCAGTGATGTGATGAAGCTCTGGGATAGCAGCAGTGTGGCTTACACTTCTTTGAAGAAGGTGGTTGGGTAGACAGATCAGGTTGACAAGTAGAGGCAGGTGAAGAAAATACTCTTTTTAGACTAGACAACCATGATATTTAAGCTCCTATGCTCGCTGAAATAGCCCTGCTTTTCTCCCCCTTTCCTCCATGTACTAGGGGGTAGATATACTGACATTTTCCAATTTTCTTCCCTTTTTTTTTTTTTACTGGGGGTGGAGAGTTGGGGGCCACATCCAGCAATGCAAAGGGGTTACTCAGGGAGTATTCCTGGGACTACTTGGGTTATCATTTGGTGCCAGAGGGTGAACCCAGGGCTATCACATATAAAGTATGGGCTGAAGCACGTTGGGCCATCTCCCTAACCCTTTTCAGATTCTTAAGAAAATCTTAAGTCTCTTTTTTTGGGGGGTGGGGGGGAATAGGAGACCTATGTTTGTACCACACCCAGAGTTTGTCAGGACTTACTCCTGGCTCTGCACTTGGGACACTCCTAATGGGGCTGGGAAGCTCATATGAATGCCAGCGATCAAACCTGGGTCAGCCACACAAGGCAAGTGTGTGGCATCCGCACTCTGCCCCATCCTACTTCTCCAGCCCTCTAACCACTTCTTTAAAGTAGCTCGCATTCTTCCTTCTGTAGCTCACTGTCCTTTCTGTATTTAACTCTATCAAATTTCACTGCTCACTCATCTTTCTTCTCTATAGGTCAACCATTAATACACACCTTTATTTTTTCCGCCTCTTAGAGAAGACAATGACTGTAATAACAACTGGCAGAATAGACCACTTTTCTTAGTAAAAAGTAGCTGTGAAAACAATCTAAATGGAAATAAGCCTTTTTTGTTCTGTCCAGACCAAAGGAGGGGAGAGGTGGAGGGAAAATATCTAGCTTCTCAAATTTAAGGCAGAATGCTACTTACCTAAGACTTTTCCAATTTAGTCGACTTAGAGCTGCATTATCCACTGTTAAGGTAACAGTTAAGAAATGAATTGAGGGGGCCGGGCGGTGGCGCTAGAGGTAAGGTGCCTGCCTTGCCTGTGCTAGCCTTGGACGAACCGCGGTTTGAGCCCTCAGTGTCCCATATGGTCCCCCAAGCCAGGAGCAACTTCTGAGCGCATAGCCAGGAGTAACCCCTGAGCGGTACCGGGTGTGGCCCAAAAACCAAAAAAAAAAAAGAAAAAAAGAAATGAATTGAAGGGGCCGGGCCATGGCGCTAGAGGTACAGTGCCTGCCTTGCCTGCGCTAGCCTTGGACAGACGGACCGCGGTTCGATCCCCTGGTGTCCCATATGGTCCCCCAAGCCAGGAGGGACTTCTGAGCGCATAGCCAGGAGTAACCCCTGAGCATCACTGGGTGTAGCCCAAAAACAAAAAACAAAACAAAAAAAAAGAAATGAATTGAAGATCACCCCTTTCACCAAACCTTGGTCGGTCCCAGTTAGGAAGTTCATAAAGGGAAGAGTTTGGTACAGCACTAGAAGCCAGTTGAAGTCATGGCAGCCCAAGGGCATCTTAGAGGGGCTGAACTCTTATCCATCATGATCTCAACCAATCTGGGCACAAAAGAGCTTTAAGGAATATATAATACTCTTAAGGAAAATACAATTTTCATACTGCTTATTTGAATTTAAAAAAAAGAGAACAAGTAATTATTTTTCCTACTTTATTTTATGAATGACAGACCTACTCAATTATTTGTATTCAGTTTATTTAAATAAGGATAAAGCTACTGAAGAGTTTTTACATATAAAATGTACAAGGCTTAATAACCTTTTTGTACCAAATTATAAAACCTACACAAGCATTTAATAAAAGAGCACACTTAAAAAAACACTTGACCTTTTGTAGCCTCAAAAAATTACTGAAGTTCTACAGTAGTAAATAGAGAGCACTCTTACATACAATTTAATCTACTGGCAGTTTTACTTAATGTAAGTTTTTTTTAAGGTCATTGCTATTGAATGAGTCTCTAGATCAGTTTTAGAATCTTCTCTCAAAATTTAAGTCAATCAAAATATTTTCTCAAATTACTAATACTGAAGAATTTCAATACTAGTCAAAAGTACTATGGTCTGCTTCAATGTTCCAAAGTGCCTGGGAGCTGTCTAAATTAGTAGAGCTATTCTGACCAACTGTGCTGCCTTCACACCATATGCAGTGCTCTCCTGTGACAGGGTCCCAAGGTCTTCCAGAATCCACAATGCAGTCAATGACCCTTCAAATTTAAGAGGATGGGAGCCAGCCTCTCTGCACTGTACAGTGAACAGGTGAGACCAAGCAACATAATTCTGAAGCTTGGGATCCACAGAAAGGAAGAAAGAAACAGAAGCAACAGAAGTAAAAATGAGGGACAGAGAGTAAGAAGAAAACAAGACACAAGGAGAAGAGAACCACAAAAACTGCTGGCAGTGGCAAGAGGTGGGAAGTGAGTGACTGCTAACCACACCTCTGAGGGGTGCCAAGGCCATGTATCTACCTACCACATTAATAAAAGCTGGTTGAACTAAAAAAAGAGAACCAATCAAGAGGCAGAATTTTCATGGTAAGAAGTAGTATTTCAAAATTTTCACCTTTCCAGTCAAGTCCTTCTAAACTTTATAAGAATACCAAAGCCACATCATCATGTGAGATTCCCTCATTACTATTCAGATTCCCAGCTATACTGAGAAACATGAGGGATATCTATATACCAGGAGAAAACACAACACCCCAGGGTCATGATATACATGGTACACTTTCTCACTGCTCCACACCTCAAACTCAAAATAGCTCACTCAGTAATATGCTGCTATATGAGTACTGATTCTGAATGTTTGTGATAAACTTCAATTTGAAGCAACAATGTTACACAGTTCAGCTGTTATTATCAACCTACTCTGTAGTTAAAGATACAAATTAAAAATTAATTTTGAGTAACTAAAAATAAGTCTCCACTGACTTAAGAATTGTCAAATGGTTAACCTCTCCCTAAACTAAGAGAGAAAATACAGATGAATGCAGAGGGGACAACTGAATATAAATATAAAATAGAACTCATCATTCCAACCCAAAAATCTGCACTTCAAAAAACATCTCTTAACATAGTTACATATAGAATCACAGTGTCCTTCAACAGTATTACATACATCAGCCCTGCAAATAACTACATATTTACAAATTGACATTACAAATTGACAAATTACAATTGATGTAATATTTATTAGGTATCCATTTTGTCTTATATATACAGATTTATAGTCTGAATAAAGGCATAATGGCTTAAAGCTATATGATCTATAGGATTAAATTTTTAATACAATATATAGTACTTACCTGCAAGGCTGAATGAGTTTTTTGCAAAGCTATTCAATAGCAAATGAAAATGTTGGGTGCTTTTTTTGTTGGTTTTTTAGGGGGGTTTGAGGGTTAGGGACTGACCCCACAGCCTGATGCATGCAAAGACTGCATCCTACCACTAAGCTACAACCATGGCCTACATGCTGTTTTAACAAATCAAAAGAGGATCTAAGACTCCTCTAAACTACTAAAAAGGCAAACCCCAACTTGAAAATCCATCACACAAGGCATAAAGTATCCTCTGTACTTGGTTAGAACAAAGAGCAGAAAGACAGAACTCAAGAATGTCAGGGATACCTTATTTCCCAGGGAAACATCTTCCAATACATGGCTGGAATGATAATACCTCTAGGACAAAACTGCAGGCACCAGAGTGGATGCAGTGTGGTAGCATGACCCAAAGTATCCTCAGCAGGAACAACAGCCCTCAAGGGAGCTCTGGCCTTTACTACTGGAGAGAATCAGCCCCACAGCACCTCTCACCTCAGGCCACATCCAGTTTCCCTGCTTGATGATTCTACTTTCTGAACTCTGTCTCAAAATTCTACCCTCCTCTTCCTACCCTCAACTTTCAGCCAATACTTATTAACTTTGATAATGATTACCTTACCTGACAATTTTATATCAGCTTCATTTTTTATATATTAAGCTCCTAGGAAGGAGACCCAAGATCACAGAGTAAGATCACAGATGCTCAGAGGCAACTCCATGGAAAAAGAATAGGACAGGCCAAGTACAAAACTAACCAATCAGCTCAAAAACCACTTTTTTTTCAGTCACACCCACTGACACTCAGGGGTTACTCCTGGCTATGCACTCAGAAATCACTCCTGGCTTGGGGGACAATATGGACAACATTGAACAGTGGTCAGTCCTAGGTCAGCAAGGCAAATGCCCTACCGCTGTGCCACCGCAGCTCTGGCCCTCAAAAAACAATTCTGTTAAGAGTTGAAGGAGGCCAAAAGAAGCAGATGACTTCCCTTTTGGTTCTGATGGGAAGCAATGGAAGCAATTAAAGCACAGCAACTTTGTGTATTTTCGATCATTTTTCTGCCTGTACTACAAACAACCTTTCTTGGTACACCGTTAGGGTCAGTGGGGCCACACCTACTAAAATACTAAATCTAACCATGAAGTGTTAGATTATAAACTAATACAGGAACGTAAAAATTGTGAACTGCTAAAAACTTGAGTTTAAAAGAAAATCTCAAATCTCCCCTAATGACTGAAGCTGACTAATGAAAATTCCTAAAATTCACTGGGTGTTTTACACCAGCGTTTTTCAACCACTGTGCCGCAGCACACTAGTGTTCCGTGAGATATTGTCTGGTGTGCCGTGGGAAAAATTCCAATTTCATCCGTAACATGCGGCTTCGGCTCACAAATAGACCAATCATTAGATTATTTCATTATAAAGTAATTATAAAATAATTTCTTTGTGTTTATTTTATTCTTATTCAAGAGAATTACTTTAAATATAGTCAATATAGGCACAAAGTTAATTTTTTTTTAACATTTTCTAATGGTGGTGTGCCTGGTGATTATTTTTTTCATGAAAAAAGTGTGCCTTTGCACAAAAAGGTTGAAAAACACTGCTTATATTATACTTGCAGCCGT
The DNA here is from genome assembly GCF_024139225.1 of Suncus etruscus. Classification (NCBI taxonomy): domain Eukaryota; kingdom Metazoa; phylum Chordata; class Mammalia; order Eulipotyphla; family Soricidae; genus Suncus; species Suncus etruscus. The sequence continues at coordinate 58,607,194 of NC_064859.1, read as the reverse complement.
TTGTTTACAAAATAAATTCTAGATCAGGGCAGAAAAGATGAGTATTGGGGGGAGATAAAAAGAGCAAGTAAAGGAAAACTTTTGGGGCCTAATTTTACACTTAAGAAAATTCCACCAAAATCAAGATATTTGTAAATACTGTTAGTATATATGAATTTGTCTGAAAAACTACAATTATATATATGCATATATATACTATACATATACATATATATACACTTTTAGAAACTTTCCTTCATGGCCATGTAACATGCTGTATCTTCCTCTTAGCTTCTGGGGGCTTCAGGTTGCTCTGTAAAATAAAAACAGATATCAGTTCATGACTGTAGAAACATCAGGGGAAAAAAAATCAAACAATGATTTTAACTGTCCCCAAAACACTAGCCTATGACTAGCAAGACAGTGCTGCCACCTAGTGGGGAAGGATTTTTAGATTTGGTTGGCAAGGAGAATCAGTGGAGTTCATGGATTTTTTTCCCCCCTTTTCAGTACGGAGGTTTTAATCCTCAGCAAAGAACCCAGAGCCAGTTTTGAACAAAATCTAGGCCAGAAAGTAAGACTTGATGCTGCATGGGCCCAGCGGAACTGGGAGGCCACCAAGGCCACAGCTAGCAGTCTTGGAGACCTGTTGGGTGCCAGAAATGGAATTCAGGCCACACACTAGGAGGCATGTATTCCAGCTCGAGTCATCTCTCCAGCCACATTCTAACTATAGCTGTCAAGTGTTTCCTTCTCATAAGATATAAGTGCCTATGGCATATGCAAATATGCAGGCTCTGAATCTTATCCCAGAACCAATAAAATAAATCCACAGGCAAGTGGGAGAAATGTTGACTTTTGTTTAGTTTTCAGTTTACTCATAGCTGAGAGCCACTCACAGCTCCAGATTTACCTCCTTCCCCCCACAGCTCATCATCCAAATCTTAATATATAATAAAAAGTTATGATATATCATAAAGAGTTATGATTTATCTTGGATTTACCCCCAAAGGTGCTCAGAGCTTACTCCTGGCTCTGTGCTCAGGAATCACTCTTGGCAGGACTCAGGAGATGATGTGTGATCATAGGTATCAAATCTGGGTTGTCTGTGTACAAAGCACCTTAACCCACTACCTCTCTGGCCCATTCCACATGCTTGTAATCTCCTTCTCCTCTCTCCCAGAAGTGACCGAATAGAGAAAGCCCCTATTATAAGCAATGCATGAGACAGTGTCAAACAGACTTAAATTCAGGCTACAATCTGGCCACTTACTAACTGTGGAACCCTAACACAAGTTTTTCTTCATTTTCTAAGCTTCTCTATTTCCTTATCTGTGAAATGGGAGTAAAAATTATCATGCCAAAATCATGAGGTTGGTTGGTGAAAGGATACAATTAACCAATAAAGATAAAGCTTGAAGGTCAAGGATTTAGTTCAATGGTAGAATGCCATGGCTTGTTGAATAAGACCCAGCCTCCCCTGACAGACATAGGGATACAGACACACACAGACAAGACACACACACACAAGGACAGATACATAAACACACACACAGACAGATACATAAACACACACACACACACACACAGCTGGTCAACTAATTAGCAACTTTATTTTGACCCCTTTGGCATAATCTGCAATTAAAAAGTCAAAGCATTCCACAGGAATAGTATAGACTGTGCCCTTCAAAGTCACAAAGTGGAGGCTGGGGGGTGCAGTGGGTGGTACAGCAACATAGCAAAGAAAATGATCTACTGGGGCCAGAGAGATAGCATAGAGGTAGGCGTTTGCCTTGCATGCAGAAGGACGGTGGTTCAAATCCCAGCATCCCATATGGTCCCCTGAGCCTGCCAGGAGCAATTTCTGAGCGTAGAGACAGGCCACTGCCAGGTGTGACTCAAAAAAAAAAAAAAAAACACAAAAACAAAAACAAAGAAAATGATCTACTGACATCAGGGATCTGAGGCCCAAGAGAGGAGATTCCTTCAGGAAGGAGGCAAAGCTGGAATGAAAGGAACCGGGGTCCATCGGGAGAAAACAAGAGCACCCTACCCCTTCTATTATTAGGGTTCCCAGTTAGTAGAAGTTGACCTAGTCCTGGCAGCAGAAGGCCCTCAGCAGACTATGAGAACACCAGTGTTGGCCCCAGTACTTCCCAGCCTCCTGAACTGAAGATGTGTACACCTTTCATCTGAGTACCCATTCAAAGTGAAGAAGCCATTCACTTCATTCAAAGTGAACAGATAAAGAGGAAGAAAGACCAAAAAGTGAACATATCACTTTTCTAAAAAGCCTTAGAAAGATTATAGCCACATCTATCCATCAGTCTATATCACAGTGTCTATAAACCATCTCTTCATTTAACTACCAAATTGGCCAGCATATAAAATCCATATATGTAAATGCTTACATGGAGTAGGGCACACTTTGGGAGATAGTATAAAACATATATATAACATATATACTAACATATATAATTTAGTAGATGCCCTCTCCTAACTTACTCCAGCCTGCCAAGACAGAAACATTGGTGGGTAGGTTCAGGAAACAGTAGATCCTCAAGATTAGGAAGTGATTTAAAGTCCAAAACAGAGTTACAGTCAAAATTTTAAATGGAGATAGTACAGTAGATAAGGTATTTTGCCTTGTACACAGTGAACATGTGTTAGGTCTCTGGCATCTCAGATGGTCCCCCAAGACAACCAGGAATAATTCTGAGTACAGAGCCAGGAGTACTCCCTGAACACCACTCAATATTGCATAAAAACCAAATAAATAAAATACTACTTAATAAGTGTCTGTACAGAAATAAAGCAGGATCCACAAAACTATTGCACATCAGTAGATTGTAAACATCAGGCCCCCTGCTCAAGGTGCATAAAAACAGCTCAAAGTGCATAAAAACCATCCTGGCAGTTTCCAGCACTAACTGGGAGTCAGGTCAAATAAGCATCAGGTTGTACAAGTGTCTGGTTGTTTATGCCAGGATGTATAAAAATTATACACACAGAAATATATATACACACATATGCATACATACATATGATGCTGTTCTGTATTCTTTTCCATCATTTCTCCCCCCATATTCCCCCTTCGGTTCTTTGGCAAATCTCTCCAAGGCAATGGTATTGCAAGCTGAATATAAAGATCAGTAAGATCGTCCTTGTTTATTCTTATATACATATATGTGTGTATAGATGTATACATATGTATGTATGTATGTATATATGTATATGTTAGTCTGCACATACATCAGATTATATCCACATCAGGTTATACAACTGGGCCTGTGTTGCAAGAGCAACACAGCTCCAGAGCACTGCTAGAAAGAGACCCCCAAAGAAATGACAATGTCCAAAACATTCACAAGCATGACCCCAGATAAATTTCTTAATATTCTGACCCTGCTGGAGTCTCTTTACACTTTCGAAGCTAAAATAAACAAAGTGCACTTTTAAAAGAATGAGCTCATCACCATGGATCTTAAACACCATAAAACGAGATATAAAACCCCAGATAAATTATCCAAAGCTCCCCAAACAGCCGTCCCTTCAAGTGAGGTCAAGTGCTTCATGAGACCCCCACCCCAGAACAGCACTTACCACTGTCTCGGCTTCCTCTTTCGGAGCCACTCTCTTCAACTTCACTGGAGTCGTTCCAACTGGGGACAAAGGTGGCGACTTTACAGGGCCTGATGGACTTTTCCTATGTGTTAAGTCATGGTTCTGTCTACTGTCATTATCATGTTCCATCTTATTGTTCATAGGCAAATTGGAAGACAAAATTGAGGATGAGGAGGAATTGACCAGTTTTCGAAAGGCATTATTGGTAAAGTTTGCTTGAGGAGGGGGTCTGAGTCGGTCGTTATCTCCATTCTCAGTCTTTTTCACTTTTATACTTGTACTGGTTGAACTGCCATCAAATACAATCAGGGGTCTTTTCCTTAACCCATCCACAGTGCTGTTCCTAAAACCAAAGAAAGGTTTTCTTGAAAAATAGTTGTTGATGAAGAACAAATTTGCTGGAACTCAAAACAACAACCTGGGCAGGAGACAGAGATCTGTAGAGAAAAACCTTGCAGGTATGAGGCTTGATCCCCAGTGCCCCAAATAAAACAATAAAACAGAAGAATGACCAAAAGAATGACCAAATAGTATTTATTTATTAATAATTCATCTATTATAAGCAGAACTACCTAAAATAAAAGTTTCTATGTGCATCTGAAATAATGCAATAATCTCATGTTTTAGATTTTTAAGTATTTGCTGACAAGAAACTTAGTTACCTATGATGTATGTATCACTTTCTCTTTAAAATATCTAATTCTGTTTATGTGGGGAGGGGTGTCAGTCATATCTGGCAGTGTCTGGGGGGGGGCATGTAGTGCAAGTGGGATCCATTCCTTGGTGCATTATCAAGATGTAGATACCAGCTAATTGGAGAGCTTAACCTAATTTCTAGCAATAAATTTTGGGGAAGGGGAAAACATCCACCAGTGCTCAGAGTTCAGTCCTGGAGGTGTGCCGGTTATCAAGCCCAGGCCAACACCTAGTAATATCTTTTATTAATTCACCATCTAATTGATAAGTTTATCTTGACTGAATCACTGACTATCTAGGCACCAGAGAGATTATACAGCAGATCTGAGATCAATCCCCAGCATCCCGTATGGCCCACAGAGCTCAGCAGGAATGATTCCTACAGCAGAGCTGAGAGTAACCCCCAAGCACTGCTGGGTATGACCAAAACACAGAAAACAAAAAGTAAACATTTTTTACTTGAAAGCACCGTGATTTACATTGTATTGGGCTTCAAGCATATAATTTTCCAATCCCATTATCTCCACCAGAGTCCATTTCCCACCACTATCTCAGAGACCCACCTTCAAACCCCACCCTTCATCTCTGCAATCCTCCCAGCAATAGCTGGGGTCCTTTCCCACTATCGCTTAATCCCAATCTTAAGGTTTTTCTTAATAACTCAGCTGGTTCCAAAGAAAATGTACTCTCAAATATATTCTCATCAATCTGCCCAAATCTTCTAATTGCTCTGAGCTGAGGCCACCTCCTTGACTATTAGCCTCTAGATGCAAAGTCAGAATTCTTATATATACAATATTGCCCCCATTTCAACTTGTAATTCAACTTCAAAACAACTAATCTCTTGTCCTCATAGGTGTCTCCACTCTTCTCCCCACCCCTCTACAAGTGAAGTCCTAAGGCTTGATTTGGGGAGAAAGGTGTGAAGAGGGGGTGGTCTGCATTCTACCCGATGGTAGATGACTATACCCTCAGCAGGCTGCAGGTTTGTTTTATTCAGCTCTTCTAGTTCCTACCAGATCTGTTCTCCTACTGCTAAATATTATCCGCTTATTTCTTTAACCGTTACAATGTTTCTCTCAAAACATTAGCAAGATATTCCATGTTTTACAATGATACTATCAACAGCTGCTAAGTAAACATTTTAAAATATAACTTTGCTTGAGGAAACAAAATAACCAAAACTACTGTTAGGGGCTAAGGTAATAGTACAAAGTATAGGGTATTCTTGCACATAACAGAATTCTATGCCCAGGAACTTAAGTTTCCTAAGTCCTGCCAGGAGTAAACCGTGATGTGATGTGATGTGATGTGATGTGATGTGATGTGATGTGATGTGATGTGATGTGATGTGATGTGATGTGATGTGATGTGATGTGATGTGGTGATGTGATGTGATGTGATGTGATGTGATGTGATGTGATGCCAGTAGTAAACACTACTGATGTGGCCCAAAAATAATTCCAGGAAAAAAACCCCAAAACTTATTCAGTCTATGTAAGGTGAAAGCCCAATCCACTCATGATTACCTTTTAGTATCATTTTTTATCTCATGCTGTTCTCTCTTCTTTTCCATCATTTTCCCCCATCGGTTCTTTGGCAATTCTCTCCGAGGCAACGGTATTGCGTGCTGGACATAAAGATCAGTAAGATCGTCCTTGTTTATTCTTACATCATTTTCAACAGCTATGTTCTTCTGTGGGACAGAAAACAACGAAGACTTCAAAACAGCATCCTTCCTTCAAGGACCCACCACCTGCCTAACAGGGCCCAGGTCATGGGCAACCACACACCTTACAGTCTTCAGCCCTGTAAGATTCTGGGAAAGCTGTGAATGCTGCCTAGACAGTTTGAGGTAAAAGAAAGGGAACCTTTCCTCCCGGATCAATATAGGAAATAACAAGATGAATTTGGCAAAGACATCAGAATGGCTTGTAGGGCTGTGGGGATGGAGTAGGGAGGATAGAGATCGCCTACAGTAACTTACAGATCCCTAAAGTAGTTCCATAAGGAAGGAGCAGGGGCAAGAATCCCAGGGTGGACCTATGGCCTCTCACTTGAATTCAAACTTCTTACTGTACCCCTGGCCTCCATCTTTCTAGAGCTTCCAGCATCACCCAGACCTTCCTATTGTAACTCCTCATAGTCAGCTCAGATAAGAGTTGGGAGCGCTGGCACTGTAGGCAAGGGAGCTGGGCACTGACTGTCACAGTCTCTAGCACAAACCTGAAACCTTTGCATTGAGTTGAATCAAGTAGGACCCCACCCAATCACACACCCACGATTTTTCCAGGGTGACTTGTCATTAAAGGATTCATACCAGATCTCCACAACATGCCCTGGAAAAGGCTGGAAACCATAGATGGGCGGCGACAATAAGTACTGAGCCATAAGCCCGAAAAAGGGACGCCAGGACCAGTGAGCCAAGCACAGCACCCTCAACCCAAACCCCAGAGCAGCCAGCTAGCTGCCCAGGGGATAGAGGGGGTGGAGGGGGCGGGCACATCACACTCACCCACTCCTGGGGGCGCATAGTTGGGGTGCCTCAAATAGTAACTCCTTTCCTTCCTGCGGCCCTGTGCAACCCCAAGGCCAGACCAGGCCCCGTGGTCCTGCAACAAGCCTCCCCGGTGCCTAAGAGCTAGGTAACGGGCAACATAAATCCCCGCCCGCTTCAGGCCTTTCCTACAGACTGTGTCTCCCCAAGATTCCTTTTTCGAAGCCCTGCAGGTCAGTCAGTATAGGACTCGGACCCAGGAGATTCTGCAGATGACTATCCCAAAGCAGCAGCTGCAGGCACAAGGAGCGGGGCGCGCGGCCCGGCTGAGCGGTGCACAGCTGGGGGTCCCAGCCCACCCCGGGAGGACACAGCTCGGGGCGACCTCAAGTCCCCAAACCTCCACCGAGGACTCCCACTCCGACCCACCTGCTCGAGCGTGAGGAGCAAGAACTCCTGGGACAGCAGCTCCGGGTGCAGCAGCAGCTCCGAGTCGGTGCAACTGCGAACGCCTGCATCCCCCGCCATGGTCCTCTCCAGGAGACCCGGGCCGGCTACCCACAAGGCTCCGCGCGGGAAGACTTCCGGAAGTGACGTTTAAAAACGGCGCCGGAGTCGTTGATGAAGGTCTGGAAAGGAGCAAGTGGTACACGCAACACGTCCAAGCTCATTTCCTCTGCATTCTAACCAAATGGAAACAGTTTTGGGGCCAGAGAGAGGGCATGGAGGCATGCAGAAGGATGGTGGTTCGAATCCCTGCATCCCATATGGTCCCCCGAGCCTGCCAGAAGCGATTTCTGAGCGCAAAGCCAGGAGTAACCCCTGAGCGCTACTGGGTGTGATCCAAAAACCCCAAAAAAGAGGGAGACAAAGGGAGGGAGGGAGGGAGGGAAGGAAGGAAGGAAGGAAGGAAGGAAGGAAGGAAGGAAGGAAGGAAGGAAGGAAGGAAGGAAGGAAGGAAGGAAGGAAGGAAGGAAGGAAGGAAGGAAGGGAGGAAAAAGTTTTAAACAGTAGTTGTCTATTGGCATATAATCCCTGTAATTGCTTTTTTTTGTTTGTTTGGTTTGAGGATTATGTCTGTTAGGATATAATCACTGCAATTGACTTTTTTTTTTTTTTTGGTTTGGTTTTGACATCTTGGGTATCAAGATGCTAGGGGTGCTTGGGACAGGGGACATGGTGCTCAGGATACCCAGGGGACATGGAACCCAAGACTTCTGCATAGAGAGCCTGCACATAAGCCATGGGCTGTCTCTCCAGCCCCTTATAGTTAACTTACTCTGTCATCCTTTGTGGAAGAGATATACACCTCCAAATACTTAAGAACAGGTTAAATAAGCTGTTAGAAAGGACTTGAGGATCTCCAGCCTCTGAAAACTAACTTTGTAGTTAAGTTAAGGCCACTGTCTATATACAAGGAAATAATTAAAATTTATAGCAATATGGGAATGGGATAGCATAGCAATAGGGTGTTTGCCTTGCACACGGCTGCCCAGGACAGACCTCGATTTAATCCCCAGCACCCCATATGGCCACCCAAAGCCAGGAGTGATTTCTAAGCGCATAGCCAGGAGTAACCCCTGAGCATCACTGGGTGTGGCCCTAAAACCAAAAAGGGGGGGGGATGCTGGAGCCGTGGCACAGCAATAGGGCGTTTGCCTTGCATGAGTCTAACCAAGAAAGGACCTCGGTTGGATCCCCAGCATCCCATATGGTCCCATGAGCCAGGAGCATAGCCAGGAGTAACCTCTGAGCGTCACCGGATGTGCCCCTCCAAAATAAACCAAAACTTACAACAATATGAAATAAGTGTTCCTAGTATTATTTTCCTTATTCGTCACACCAGAAAGTACTGTTTTTAGTGGTAGAAGTAGCTGCTTTGGAAGGAGCCTGACATTTTGTTTTGCACAGAGACCTGGGCAGAGTACTTACTCAGTTTTCTCAGCCTATCTTATCAGAGGAAAGACACTGCTAACAACCTTCTTTGTGGTTTTGGGACCAAACTCAGGGCCTCACACATGCAAGGACTATACTTTACCACCAAGCTCTATCCACAGCACAGTGCTAACATCTTTTCGTTTGTGGGCTGTACCTGTTGGGGTTCAGGACTTTCTTCTGACTCTGCACTCGTATTCTACTGGGGCTTCTGAGACCATCTGGGGTGCCAGAACTTGGATTAGCTGCACGGAAGACATTCAGTACACGCTGCACTACTGCTCCATCCCTTATGAGGTTTTATTTACTAACCATACTAACATGGTTCCGTAGACAAAAACAGGTAAGGGAGATATAAATACTACTCTATCTGGTGTCCTCTCTGCCCCAGCCTAATAAGTTTTCAGGCAGGGCCCAGCCATTGCCTTTAAGTTTCCCAACTGCTCATGTTCACATTACTAGCACTAAGGAGGTAAGTGCTCAATGTTTACTGAATAAATGTACATACTGAGAACTGAGACTGTTGATGTCTCTGGTAGTGTAATGTTTGAGATATTTATGTTATCCGTATTTTGTTATTAGTTGAGCATATATAAAAGATCTTAACAGTGCCAAAGTAATAGTACAGTGGGTAGAGCATTGGCCTTGCATACACCAATCTGGGTTCTATACCTAGTATCCCATATGGTACCCTGTGCCTGCCAGGAGTAACCCGTGAATGCTGGTGGGTATGGTCCAAACCCCCACTCCCCAAAATGAAATAAAAGAGCTTTCTGGGCTTAATAACACTGAAAACATGAGATCCAAGATGCAACCACCAAGCTTTGTAATGTGCCTATCAAAGTGAGGGATGGATGTCAAAGTGGAGGGATGGGTGTTACTGAGTATGGAAACACTGTTGATAAAAGTTGACACTGATTATGGGGTTGGTGATGAAATATATGCCTAAAACTCAACTATCAATAACATTGTAAATCACAGGGTTTTTTTTTAACTAAATAAAAATTACTTTGAAGTGCCAAAAGTAAAAATGTTTGGACCCACATTTTAGCAGTGTAGAATGATTTCTACTTTGCATTTCCAATAACTACCTTCAAAGGCCAGAGCAATAGACAGGATGTGGGTCTCTTGCCTTACACACAGATAACCTGGGTTCAATCCCCAGCACCCTATATGGAACCCTGAGTACAGAGCCAGGAGTAAGCCCTGAGCAGTATTATGAGTTGTGGCTCAAAAAACAAAATTTAAACCAAAATTAATGTGCTAGATGTGAGGTCATAACAATAAAGATTACAAATTTAAAATAAAAGAATTGGGACCAGAGTAATAGCACAGTGGGTAGGACATTTGCCTTGCAATCAACTGACCTGGGTTTGACCCCCAGCATCTCATGTAGTCCCCTAACTTGCCAGGAGTTATTTCTGAGTGTATATCCAGGAGTAGCCCCTGGAAACCACTGTGTGTGGCCCAAAAAACCAACAATTAAAATAAAAACAGTCTTAAACATTTATTCTAGAGATAATCTGGTTTAATGAATATCAGTACATTTTTTAAAATGGGTCAAGAGATCAGAGAGATAGTACAGTGGCTAGGGTGCTTGCCTTGTGTTGAACTTGGGTTCAATTCCCAGTACCCTATATGGTACTCTGAGCCTATGAACAGTGTTCTCTGAGTTCAGAGTCAGAAGAAAGCCCTGACTACAGCCAAATGGGACCCCAAAATTAAAAAAGATTTTTTTAATGGTTTGAATGTTTGCTCTTTGCATAGACACTGCAAGGTCTTGATGGAAAGGGCTGCCCTTGGAGGCTTTATGTCCAGTAAAAACTTAAGAAGCCCATGATTCATTTGACAATGTTAATTCTGAGACATACATGATTACTATTATGGCATAAAACTTTATTCACATGTTTAGTTTCCTAAGCACCGCCAGGAGTAATTCTTGAGGACAGAGCCAGGAGTAATCCGTGAGCATCACTAGGTATGGCCCCCAAACAAAACAATATTCTGTGGTAAACTCTTACTGAGGTAGTTATTTCTGAATATTTTTTTTTACTCCCTTTCACATTTTCACTCCAAAAATTTTAAAGCAGTAGCCTTTAACCAGAGGTCCATAAATTGGTACCAGTCCACAGTTACAAAAAGGGCGGAATCTCTGGTTTCCCCCCTTAGTTAGAACTGCCAGTCCCTGGCTGGGTTGCAAGGCAGGTGCTAGCTAACAGGTGTAAAGTGGATGAAGAAGGCTGATTGAGAGCGGAACATCAATGTTGTTCTATAAATTATGCAATTTGTAGACTTAATTTTCTATCTAACCATCTGATGCATAAATTCCTAATGCCTAGTTACATCTTAGACCTTTTAATGTACCATTTGAAGGCATCCACAGTCTCTTGGGTCTCACTTTTACTGAGTTTCTTGATAGTATCATTTCCCTTATGTTTTATTTAATCTCATGTTCCTTTGTGTAAGACTACTGAAGCAAAAAATCCATATCACCTTCCCAGAACAACACAGTCACTATGATCCCTACTTTGTGTAAGAGAATTCAGTTAATTATGGTTTTCTGACACATCCCTCTCCTTTCTACATGGAATTTTAGATAAATTACTTATGTGTCTCTAGTTCTGGCACCTAAATTGTAAAATGGAGAAGTCAACATTCCCTATTTCATAAAGACATTGGAAACATCTCTGTAAGGTCCTGAGCCCACTGTCTGGCTATCAGTAGATGTCACCTTTGTATCTTGTCTTATGTTGCCCTAAAATGGAAAATTTAGTGATAGAAATAGAATGCCTGTCCCAAATATAGGCAGGGGGTGGGGGAGTAGGAAAATGAGGGGCATTAGTGGTAGGAATATTGCACTGGTGAAGGGGTGTCCATTTTTTTTTGTGGTTTTTGGATCACACCCGGCAGTGCTCAGGGGTTATTTCTGGCTCCATGCTCAGAAATTGCTCCTGGCAGGCACGGGGGACCATATGGGACACCGGGATTCGAACCGATGACCTTCTGCATGAAAGGCAAACGCCTTACCTCCATGCTATCTCTCCGGGCCCAGGGGTGTCCTTTTTTTATAATGAAACCCAACTACACACATGTTGTAATCATGGTGCTTAAATAAAAATATTGATTTAAAATAAAGTTAAAAAAATAGGGGGCCGGGCGGTGGCGCTAAAGGTAAGGTGTTCCTGCCTTGCCTGCGCTAGCCTTGGACGGACCGCGGTTCGATCCCCCGGTGTCCCATATGGTCCCCCAAGCCAGGAGCAACTTCTGAGCACATAGCCAGGAGTAACCCCTGATCGTTACCGGGTGTGGCCCAAAAACCAAAAAAAAAAAAAAGTTAAAAAAATAAATAAAATGGAAAACTGCCCAGTGTGGATTCTAGGCCAGGACAGGCAACAAGTAGCTGATTACATGATTCTGAGCAAAATTAAGGAAAGCTGATGGGATTGGCTTTGTGCTTTTTTTGCTGGCTCTCAGGGCTGCTGGGCTGCTATAAACTGGAGACCTCATTCACTCTTGTTTCTTTGTCACTGTTATTTTTTTTTGCTATTGAATGCCTTGGTTAGTTTTATTTGGGGGCCATATCTGGTTGTATTAAGGAATTACTCTGGCTCTATGCTCAAAGGTCTCTCTTGAAGGGGTACAGGTGATCATAATGTGGTGCCTGGGATTATTAAATTTGTGTTGGCCATGTGCATAGCAAATACCTTACCACTCACTGTACTATCTCTTGAGGCTTCAAGCTTGCCTTGGGCAATTATGGTTTTCAAGCTTGCCTGCAAGCACTGTTGTTGCTCATAAGTCTACTCTCCTGGGAAAACTTACATTGATCCCTGAGACTGACACCAAGACACCTTGGTTCCTCAATACTATCTGGTCATAGAGCATGTGCATGGTCCTGAAATTTCTCTAGGGGAGAAACTACACAGAAATCTCATTCACATTTTCTCATAAGTGTACAAGATCATAACATTTCAGAGTGAGGAGATTCATTCTTCTTAATGGTTATTTCCTTCATTTAACTTTTTTGGGGGGAGTTATTTGCTTTTTTTCATTTGAAATCCAAAGGCCACACACAGACTGTAAACTGACTTCTGCCTCCTTGCTTTGTTCTCAGTCTCCAGGAGGGAAAATGAGGGGGATGGTCACTTGTCCTTGGTGAGTTCTAAAGGCAGGGAAAACCATGGACACACTTAGGCTTTTTATGTGCTCACAATGAGTGCTGACAACCAGGGGATAAGGCTTTAAGCCTTTCATCATGACATTGGATCTTGGCTAGGCATTGAAAAGAAGGTGGGTTCCTAGTAATGTTGTGGTGTATTGACCCATAAGGTACAGCAATGGATGGGCTTTTGCTAAAGGGACAAAATCGGCTCATAAGTAACTTTCCTCTTCAAGTACGGGGGATCAGGGAGCACTTTCCCAGCCCAGACCACTGATTAGTGGCGGTTTGGCCAAGAGTCCCCTAGGATTCATGGGTTCTTTCACCCATCCACTTACCATTTGTCTGTTCATCCACCCACCCATCCACCTATCCATCCATCTACACTCATTCACCCTTCTACCCACCCACCCATCCATCCACCATTCATTTGTCCATCCGTCCATCCATACCCTAGGATTCGTGGATTCTTTCATCCACTCACCCACCATTCGTTTGTCCGTTCGTCCATCTGTCCGTTCATCCATCCATCCATCCATCCCCCAGGATTCATGGATTCTTTCATCAACCCACCTACCAACCCACCCATCCATCATCCATCTTCGGACTCATTCACTCTTCCATCCATCTATCCACCATTCATTTGTCTGTTCACCCACCCATTCATCCATCCACTAGGATTCTTGGATTCTTTCATTCACCTACCCACCCACCAATCCATCCATCCATCCATCCATCCATCCATCCATCCATCCATCCATCCGTCCATCTACGGACTCATTCATCCACCCATCCATCCACCATTCATTTGTCCGTCCGTCCGTCCGTCCATCCATCTATCCATCCATCCATCCATCCATCCATCCATCCATCCATCCATCCATCCATCCATCCATCCATCCAACCATCCACCCCAGCAGTAGGTAACTCCCCTAGTACGCACTCATTCACCCTACCATCCACCCCCTCAGCAGGTAACCCCCAGAGTGAGCCCCAGTGGAGTCGTGTTGGGGGCTGCAGTAGGGAGCCAAAGAGGCGAGGCTGAATTGGGGTGGGGGGCTGCAGAGACGGCCGCAGCTGCGTCCCTGCTGCTCCCCGATCACCCAGCCCGCCCCAGCGGTCCCGGGCCCCGCCGACACCTAGGCTCCCAGCTCGCTGGACGCCGGCGGCCCCGGCTCCCGATTGCGGCGGGCGGGCGGGCGGGCGCGGGGACCCGGCAGCTCCCGCCCTTGCCGGCGCTCCGGCCCCACGTGACGGGAAGCGGCTGCGCAGCCGGGAGAGCCGCGGCGGAGCGCGGGGCGGCGGGGCCCAGGCCGCGGGGCGGCGCGGGGCGCGGGCGCCGGTGAGTGGGGCGGGCGCGGGGTTGGGGGGCGCGGACCGTGTTGACGCTGCGGCACGTGCGCGCGAGTCGGGGTGCCCGGGAGGGACCCCGAGACCCCGCTCTGGGTTTGGGGAGGACCGGGGTGGGGGTTCCGGCACCCCGCCTGGAGGGTCCGCTGGTCTCTGCAGGTTCCTGGGACACCGGACCCCGAGTTGGGCAGCCCCGGGGCCGGGTGGTGGCAGGGCTCTGGTGGTGCCTGCCGAGGTGCGGGGACTCTGCCTGCTCCCGGCTTGGTTCTCAGCTTGGCCTCGCCCGCCCCGACCATCGCTCCTGTCCCGGGGTGCTGCTATTCCGGATCCCCGAAAAAGTGGGGGTTCGCCCAGCGTGGAGGGAGTGACAGCAAAGGCCGCGAGTGCAGTGCGCTTTGCAAGCCCAGTTGCGGGACCACCCTGGGAGCCACCACGACAGCCCCAGAGGCCTGCGCAGACAGACAGACGGACGGACGATGGACAGACAGGCGCTCCTGGCTTCCCCTTCCTGCCGCCTCCCATTCCTGCCACCCAAGTCACTCACTCACTGAGTAGCCTTGGCCTATCCCTGGAGAGAAACCGTGGCGCACTTTTGGGACCTGCACCCCCCACCCCCACCCCTCTGTACCCCTGTACTCTGGGGCTGATACCAACCAAGCCTTGGAGCCAGCCCTGGATCTGCCCTCCGAACAGCTCAGGCATTCTGCATCCTCCCTTGCTTCAGTCCCAAGAGAGCAGTTCTCCTAGAGAAAATGCCTGCACATTTTGTTGTTCTTTTGGGGCCACACCAGGTGTTACTGACAGGCTTACCCCTGTCTCTAAACTCGGATCACTCCTGGTGTGCTTCTGGGGATCTTATGGGGTGCTGGGGTTGGAATCCAGGTTGGCTCCATGGGTAGGTAAGGCATGTGCCCCACCCGCTATACTATCACTGAGGCCCACTGGGTGCAGCCTGATGGGAAAATATGTATTTGGCACTCAGTGGGTACTTGATAAATATGGGGGGTGGTGTTTGAGTGTCTAGCCACACTCTGGGGACCATATGGAACTGGCGTTGGCCGCATGCAAAGCAAAGGTTTTAACCCCAGTACTGCCTCTCCGACTTGACAGATGATAAATAAATCAAGGAAAGGTGGTAGGGTTCTCTCAACTCTGAACATTAATGACTTGATGCTCAGAGTAAATTTGTGACTCCAGAAACTTGGCTCTGGAGTTAATCATCCTTGGTTCTGAGGATCTTAACCCACTCTCCCTCCCCCCCCCCCACCACTTGTGGCCTGTTTTCTCTGCTCTTGGAGTTCGGAGAGTGACTCCCCAGCATTGCTTTCTACCTCTGCTCTGCTCCCTAGCTACAGAAATAGGGCCTAGTCTACCATCAGGCCGTGCCAGGTGACAAACTGGAAGAGTACAGAGCTCATGGTTTTAAAAATGCTACACATTTAGGGGTTGGAGTACTACTACAGTGGGTAGGACACTTGCCTTACAGGTGACTGTCTCAGGTTTGATCCCCAGCATCATCTGATCCCTGCCAACAGTGATCCCTGAGTGCCGAGCCAGGAGTGACCCCCATTAACACAAATGCTACATTTATCTAGATTCAATTTGCAGTTAATGTTTCTCTTAAAACAAAAAAGTGGGGGCCGGCGAGGTGGCGCTAGAGGTAAGGTGTCTGCCTTGCAAGCGCTAGCCAAGGAAGGATCGTGGTTCGATCCCCCGGTGTCCCATATGGTCACCCCAAGCCAGGGGCAATTTCTGAGCGCTTAGCCAGGAGTAAGCCCTGAGCATCAAATGGGTGTGGCCCAAAAAACCAAAAAGAAAAAAATACATTTGGTGTGGCATATTTTATGCTAATATTACAATTTTGTATAAAACTGTAAGGAAGGTTTACTTATTGGATTTAAAATTGAAGTAATTTACTTATTACTTATTTACTTCTTCATCTTGGTCTAAATCCAGATCTCATTAGAAATACATTAAATCATCATTTGTGGCAGCCAGGTGTTTGGATGCTCAGATAATTTGGTGCATTCTGCACAACTCGCCTTGTTTGTGGTAACCCTGACCCCCCTTTTTTATTTAAATTAAAACTTGCATAGCTACTAAAGGAATATTTAGAAATAATGATTTTATTTGGGACTACCCAGAGTAATGGGTGTTTTAGCTATTGAGCTATGAGTTGTGAAAACTTGAAAATGGTCCAGAGGCAGAGGTAATGGATCTGGGCCACACCCAGCTCAGAGTTCACTCCAAACTGCACTCAGGGATCACTTCTGGCAATGCTTGAACTCTTTGTGGTGCTGCAGACCAAACAGGGATCAGCCACAGGCAAAACAAACACTATACCTCCTGTACTGTTACTGTCTCTCAGATCCTTAAACTTGCTGATGATTCGAAATAAAAATCTTACCTTGATAATCAAGATGCTTTTGAGAAAATGGAAGATGCAAGAAAAGTAATGTTTATTAAAGCGGACACTTGCTTAGCCGCTAGTAGATACTTGAAAATTCTTTATGCCTGTTTGAGGGTCCAGTATTGAGATGTTAGAAAGGAGGTGTCTGGGGCCGGGCGGTGGCGCTAGAGGTAAGGTGCCTGCCTTGCCTGCGCTAGCCTTGGATGGACCACGGTTCGATCCCCCGGTGTCCCATATGGTCCCCCAAGCCAGGAGCGACTTCTGAGCGCACAGCCAGGAGTAACCCCTGAGCATCACCAGGTGTGGCCCAAAAACCAAAAAAAAAAAAAAAGAAAGGAGGTGTCTAAGGCCTCAAAGTTCCATTCTGTTCCTCTTCCACCTCCCTTGCCCTCTCCAGATCTCTTCAGTTGAGGATATTGCTGTTACAGGATATATATGGTTGAACATAGATTATACAAACATATATATATATATATATACACATACCTTGTATATGAATGTATATACATAACATTGCATATAGCTTACAAGTATTATGTATATACATGCATGTATATTTGAAGAACTTTGATTAGTTTGCACTGGAAATATTTATCAACAATGAATAGTTACATATAGGTATGCACCAGCATACTACTGAGCTGATAAATTAGATGTTAGGTCTTAGCTCTATTAATTTTTTTACACCCCTCCCCATATGTTTAAGGCTGCTGACACAGATTAGTACTATTCATGCGCTATCTCTACTACATTTGTGGGCAATGACAGCACCCCTTAAGAGGGCTGGAAAGTAGTGCCCTCTTTCTCTGACAGGAAAGTCTGAGTTTGGTCTTGCTCTGGCAGGACTTAGATGGAGCAAGTGGCCGTGCAAGTTGAGAGACACCATGAGGGTCATGTCACTATGCAGTTTCACTCGATGTCACAGAGATGGGTATATCCTGTTTTGATAAGATTACTGGATTAATAGAGAAATATGTAAACAAATGACTTGGCATCAGATTTTGCAAGGCAGTGTTGGCCTGAATCCTATTTGGGCATTTTTTTTAAAAAGAAAGTTTCCTGGCAGATATGCTTTGGGACAGTGCAGTAGCAGAGAAGCTGGGATATGGGATGGGCTTCCTCTTGCATCTTGCATCAGTGGGAATGAAGGTCCTGCATGACTGGGGCCTGAGGAGGAGCCTGTAGGGCCACTGGCCCCAGGCCTCATGCTGGAAGCTGTCTTTTCTTTCAGACTAATTCTAGCAGAGGACCTCAGGCCACACTTGCCTGCTTCAGTGGAACAGTCCCCCTCCCCCAATGATGTCTAAGATAAGGAGACTTCTTTCCTAAGGCCATGTGTGTCTGTGGCCAAAGAAAACTGTGTCAGTTTGTGGTTCTAGAATGATGATTACTGGGTTGAGTGGTGGCACACATTACTGGGTTTTTGGTGAGCCCAACTTCCTTTTTCAGTACCACACACCATCCCACCCCTCCAGGTGTGACCTTCCATCTGCACACACATGCATGTGGGTCTACATCTAGAGGTCAACAACCATCACTGGTGATGATTCCATTTTAATAATTGCCACTTGCTCTGAGTCTTCTAGAAAAATCTAGTTCATTTTTTCCTCAGGTCAGAAATATCTGTGCATGTTTCTCTGATCTCACACTGTGGATCTGTGTGTCTATAACA
Organism: Suncus etruscus; assembly: GCF_024139225.1. NCBI lineage: Eukaryota > Metazoa > Chordata > Mammalia > Eulipotyphla > Soricidae > Suncus > Suncus etruscus. The sequence goes on along the minus strand of NC_064859.1, from coordinate 58,588,872 downwards.
GATAAGTTTCTGCTTGAAACTAGTCAATAAGTGACAGTAAGATTGTCACTGTGTTTTTGACTACTGGTTTTGTTGCTGTTGTTTGTTTGTTTTTGTAAAGGCCTTGCTGAGGTTTGGTATAGAAAATATGACAGTGGGATGAAGATAATGACTAAAAATGCCAGAATTGATTAGTATTTTGGGTGCCACATCTGGTTGTGCTCAGGGATCATTCCTGGAGGGGCTTAAGGGACTGTAATTGGTGCCAGAGATCAGGCTGCGAAGGCCGCATACAAGGCAATCACCTTCCCTGTTGCATTTCTGGCTTACCCCACACCTGAATGGATCGAAAAATAAGAGTGGTGAGCTTCATGGAAGCTGAGGAAGAAGAGGGGCTAGGGGTAAAGCTTGATCCTAAGGGTTAGGCCCAGCTCCTAAAGGCCACTTTCTATACCATCCCTTACCTGGTGTCTCCAAGTCATGCACATGGAGGTGGAGGTTGGAGGAATCCGATAGAATGCCCTCTCTGTCCAGCTATGTAAATATGGATACATGTTGGCTAGTAGGAGAGTTAAATAAGAAATTACAAGCAGATAGCTTAATTATATAATCAGCTTTCCTCTCAGTGATACTTTCAATGGGACCCTTTGTTTTGAGATTCCTATACCAAGTTTATTCAGCTGAGATTCAGCACCCTCTCTAGAGTAAGCTGGTCTAGGTAAATGGTAGTGTTTTATATGCACACTATATTTGAAACTAGTATATATACATGTTTATAAGTGATATTATGTAGTCTACTAAAAACAGTAATAGAAGTAAAACAACCCCAGTTTAAGAAATGCTACATAATTAATCTTTGAAATTTAGTGTATGCCTGCTCTGTGTCTGTCTTTCCTGGATTTATGCAGATTATTTCCTTACTTCTCTATACTATCTTCCTATCCATGGTTGCAACCCTGATGGTCATGTTAGTTGGGTTTTCATACTTTGAGGTCTTACAAGTCCTTATGTGTCCTTCAGCATTTGAATTCTGCCACTTTCAGCACTTGTCTTTGGGAGCAGTTTGGCTGCTGATAATGCTATGTCCTCTTGAGGAAGTTTGAATTGTTTCCAGTTTCCCTGTTTTGAACAAGATTGCTGTACCCTTTCTTGCTTACGCTCCTTTGAATGTAAATTCTGTAGAAGTAGAATCACTGGCTTAGTCATGCCAAGGGCTTCCTCATTCAACTTCTCCTGTTGGCAGAATTCAGTGCATGAATGGTTTTTGGCAGTTTTAAGGCTTTTACCAGTGGACAATTTTCACTATTCTATGATCTAGTAAACACATGTTCTTAGCAGCCTTCTGATGTTTTGTCAATGAAGACTCATTATTTATCATTTGCGATTCCAGCTTATTAATCAGGTTAAACATTCTTTCTAGTCCTGGCCTGTTCCCTTCTCTGATAAGCTTGCACATCTATTACTCATTCTTCTATTAGATTACTTGTTAGTTTCTTACCTTAAACATTCCCCTACATCACCTAATTATTTTTTTGTTTTCACCCCCCTCCAGACTTGGGCTTTTTAATATCTATATAAATTCTTTCCTGCTGTGGTAATAAATCTTTTTTTCTCATATTTTCTTAAGAATTTTTCTCTATTCAGGGCCAGAGCAGTAGCACAGTGGTAGGGCATTTTCTATGCCACGAGACTGACCCAGGACGGACCTGGGTTCAATCACTGGTGTCCCAGATGGTTCCTTGAGCCAGGAGTGATTTTTGAGTGCACAGCCAGGACTAACCCCTTGTTGTGTATGTAAATATTTTATGGGATTATTATGTTACTGACCCTCCCCTGATCCAATGATTGTGCCCTACCCTAGGGTGTGAACTGGCATTCTACCTCCACCCTAGGGTGGTACCTGATTCTGCTTCCACCATTGGGTGGTATCTGATCCCACCATTGGGTGGTACCTGATTCTGGGGGATAAAAAAAGGATCTGTGGAAGGTGAGAGACCTTTTGCTGGAACTGATGCTGAGGCTTTGGCCTTCAGTCTTGTCCACCGAATAAAGCTAATATTTCCACAAGCCTGACTGTCTGCGAGCTGTTTACCCACCATTTCACCTCAGAACCGTCGGCTGGACGGGGGGCAGACGCGTTCTTCGAGCTGGAGGGGAAAGACCTCATCCTCCATCCCTCTATCAGTCAACCTCTTCAGGGGCTGACCTGCAACAACCCTTGAATATTCCAATCCAAACACAGCCTCCCCCAAAAACCCCAATATTCATCTTTATTCCTAGTTTTTATATGTAAGTTTTACACTTCTATAAGTGTTTCTCTAAAGTGTTTTTAGTATTGTTTTAATTTTTTGCTTTGTGATGGACGTAGACCTTGTCCAGAGGTGCTTGTGAGGTACTTTGGGACTTGTGCTAACCTGGGGGTGGGGAGGTGACTCGTGCTGGGACCGTGCTCAGATGATCATGTGGTGTCACAGGTGGCACCTTTCTCTTGCCAGGCATCAGCTCAGCTCTTGGATTTAAGATTCTTTTTGTCTTTTGTGGGGTAGTGTGTGATAGGTTGGGCCATACCCTATGGTGCTCAGGGCTCTGATACTGTACTCAGGGATCACTCCTGGCAGGGATTGGAGAGCCATTTGTGGTACTTAATTTTGAACTTTGGCTGATAGTTGATTGCAAGGCAAGCGCTCTAATAGCTGTACTATTACGTTGATTTTATTTATTTTTTGATTACTCCTGGCTAGACTTGAGGGAACCATATGTGATTCCCAGGGATTTAAACTGGGGCCAACCACATGCAAAGCAAGGATCTTAAGCCCAGTACTCTATCCAGCTCTATATATTCTTAATATGGTGAATAGGAATTACTAGGATCCTTTTTTTTTTTTCTTTTTGGGTCACACCCAGTGGCACTCAGGGGTTACTCCTGGCTCTACGCTCAGATATCGCTCCTGGCAGACTTGGGAACCATATGCGATGCCGGGATTTGAACCACTGTCTTTCTGCATGCAAGGCAAATGCCTTACCTCCATGCTATCTCTCTGCCCCATATTGCTAGGATTTTTATTTGAGTCCTAGAAAATATTGTTTTGTGTTAATGGTTGTTTATTTTTCAGGTCTTATTACCTTAAAGAGATTGGAAGACTCTTAGGAGATAAAGTTTCTCTAACATGTTTTCATGTTTATTACATTTATAGTATTATATTTGTTTATGTTATAAATAATAGTAATAATATAAATAATAGTAAACAGAGTTTACTAAGATTGTATGCATTTGGAAGTTTTGATAAAATATTGAAGTGTTAATTTTCAAATGATAAGCCATGCTTCTTAATTATAAAGAATTTTTAACTTTAATGAATTTTTGTCCTGTTATCAGAGTTCCAGGTATAGCCATATATTTTTAAATGCAGATCTATATTTTAAATTGATTTTGTTTTGCTCTTTGTATGCTAGCCTGTTGGTACCTTGATGATTTGTTTGTTTTGAACTATATACTCTGTGGTGCTAGGGCTTATTCTTGACTCTGAATTTAGGGATCACTTCTGATAAATATTTGGGCACCATATGTGGTGCTGGGTTTTTAACACTTGTCAGTGGTGGGTTTTGGGGTACCCAGCAGTACCCAGGGGTTGTTACTGGCATGATGCACTGTACAAGGTACATGTACAAGGACTGTACATGGTACTGGCTGTTGAACCCAGAGCCCCACTGCATATAAGCTTTTACTTCTTTTACTTCTGCTGTGTCTCCAACTTACTAGATTAGTTTGAAATCATAGATACCATATGAATTGTGCAGTAAAAGATATTTAAAATTTTGGGGGCCAGAGCAGGTAGGACAGGTTCAGGAATGCCTAGCACAAGGCCAATACAGGTTCCATCACTGGTATCCATGTCCTCCAAGTCTTCCTGATCCCTGAGATCAGGGATAAATATTCCTGAGAACCAGGAATAAATCCTGGACACTGTTGGGTATGTCCCCAAAACCAAAAAAAAGAAAAATCCTTAAGTTTTATACTAATTTTATTTATTTATTGGCCACCCCCAGCAGTGCTTGGAGTCTATTCTAGCTCTGTGCTTGGTGCTTGCTCTTTTTTTTTTTTTTTTTTTTTTTTTTGGTTTTTGGGCCATATCCAGCAGGGCTTAGGGCTATTCCTGGCTCTGTGTTCAGAAATTTATCTTAGCAGGCTCAGGGGACCATATGGGATGCCTAGGATCAAACCCAAGTCTGTCCCTGGAAGGCCATGTGCAAGGCAAACACCCTACCACTGTGCTATCACTCTGACCCTACTCCTTTAGGCACTTGCACAATGTGGTGCCAGAACTTGAGTTGGGGTTGACCAAGGGCAAAGAAAGTGTATTTTACCTTATACTTTCTCTCTGGCTCCTAAAACTTGATTACTATTTTTGGTGGTTTGGGGGTGATTTAAGGACATACCCAGCAATGTTCAGGACTTTCTCTGGGTTCTATGCTCAGTAGTCACTTCTGGGAGCTAACTGGATTAGCTGTACTCAAAGCATGCACCTTACCCTCTGTGCTGTCTCTTTAGCCCATGTTACTATTTCAGGACTTTTGTTTTTGTTTTTGTTTTTTGGTCATACCCAGCGGTACTAAGGGCTTACTCCTGGCTCTGCACTCAGAGATCACTCCTGGCAGGCACAGGGGACCATATGGGATGCTGGGATTCGAACCACCATCTGTCCTGGATCAGCTGTGTGCAAGGCAGACATACTACCACTGTGCTAATCTCTTTGGCCCATTCAGCATTTTTTTTAATTCAGACCTTTGGTATTTGTATTTGTTCTTTTTAGGAATTCCTTTGGAACACATTGGCTGTCCTTGCTTTTTTTTAAAAAATTATTTTCCTTAGTTTTTCTTTGACTTTCATTTCAAAAATCCTATCTAACTTACTTTATTTTTCATTTGTTTACTTTATATGTTCTATGTTGTTTATTTTTATTGTGTTTTGTTTTTTAATTATTATTTGATTTTGTTTTGAGGCCACACCAGGCAATACTTGGGTTACTCCTGCCTTTGCACTGAGAAATTACTTTTGGTTGGGCCAGAGAGATAGCACAATGGTAGGGTGTTTGCCTTGCATGCAGCCAACCCAGGACGGACGGTGGTTCGAATCCAGGCATCCCATATGGTCTCCTGAGCCTGCCAGGAGTGATTTCTAAGTGAAGAGCCAGAAATAACCCTTGAGTGCTACCGGGTGTGGCTGAACACCCCCCCCCCCAAAAAAAAGACGAAGATGAAGAAGAAAAGAAAAAGTTACTCCTGGCAGTGCTCTGGGGACCACCTGGGATACGGAGATTTAACCCAGGTCAGCATGCAAGGCAAGTGCCCTCCCTATCCAGTGTACTGTCTCTCCAGCCCCTAGTTATTATTAGTTTTGTCTCTTAGTTGAGAATTTTATTTTGGCTGGTATATTTTTCAAATGTTGTTGAATTTTTTTTGTTTTTCTTATTTTTTAATTTTCTTTTAGTTTATTGAGTTACTTTAAAATATCTGTTTCGAGGGGCCAGAGAGGTGCCACTAGAGGTAAAGTGTGTGCCTTGCAAGCACTAGCCAAGGAAGGACCGTGCTTCGATCCCCCGGCGTCCCATATGGTCCTGCCAAGCCAAGGGCAATTTCTGAGCGCTTAGCCAGGAGTAACCCCTGAGCATCAAATGGGTGTGCCCCCCCCCCAAAAAAAAACCTAAAAAATAAAATATCTCTTTTGAGGTGCCAGAGCAATAACACGGCAGGTAGGGCGTTTGCCTTGCACGCGACTGACCCAGGACAGATGTGGGTTTGATCCTCAGCATTCCATATGGTCCCATGAGTCAGCAGAGATTTCTGAGCACAGGGCCAAGAGTAACCTCTGAGCACCACCGGGTTTGGCTCCCCCCCCCCCCCAATACCTAAAATACCTGCTTTGAATTCTTTTCTTTTTTGTTTTGTTTTTGTCTTTTGGGCCAAACCCGGAGGCGCTCAGGAATTACTCCTGATTCTGGGCTCAGAAATCACTCCTGGCTTGGGGGACCATATGGGATCGCAGGGATAGAACTCACGTCTGTCCTGGGTCAACTGCATGCAAGGCAAACGCTTTACCGCTGTGCTACCACTCCAGACCCTGCTTTGAATTCTTTTTTTTTTTTTTTTTTTTTGCTTTTTATTTCGAGGGTCACACCCGGCAGCACTCAGGGGTTACTCCTGACTCTACGCTCAGAAATCGCTCCTGGCAGGCTCGAGGCACCATATGGGATACCGGGATTCGAACCACCGTCCTTCTGTATGCACGGCAAATGCCCCACCTCCATGCTATCTCTCCGGCCCCTGCTTTGAATTATCAGTTAGATCATATGTCTCATGTCTTTGAACTTGGTCTTTGAGAATTGTTTTTTCTCTCTGTGATATCCTAGTCCTTGGCTCATGTTCCTGCTATAGCATTTACTGTAACAGACATGCCATGTAGTCCCTGTTAGTTGTCTTTGGTTGAGACAGTTGTTTGACAGTGTCATGTTGTATTGGGCACACTTGTTCCACCTATTTACTCCCTCTGGTGGCAGAGTTTAAAAGCTTTTATGTTGTCACTGTGATCTCATCTCACCTGGAAGCTTCTCTTTTGTTTTCCAGAAGGTGGTGCTGTTGCTTTAGCTTGAGCTTCACACACTGCGTGCTCCTTGTAGCCTGCTTTTTACCTGTAGGAACATTCTGTAAGCGTCCGTGTAGGGCAGTGGTTCTCAAATAGTGGGGCTCGCCCCCCATGGGGGGGCGCGTTTGACCTCAGCAAACACTGTCATAACATGCTAAGCCCCGTGTTTATGTCTCTGGACTATAAGCTGTGTCCTGCTTCAAACCCCACTTCAAAGAAGCTATGCATTGCAAAACATGCTCATTGTAGCCATTAATCCAGACATCACCTCTGATGAAAAAATCAGCTCAAATTATTTTATATATTTTTGTCTTGCAAGTTAAAGTGTTTTTTAATAAAGATACTATTTACAGTCACGTGGCGGTGGGTGCAAAAATGTTTTCTTCTTCCTAAGAGGGCATGACAGAAAATAATTGAGAAGCACTGATGTAGGGCCATGTGCACAGAGCCCGTGGGCTAGTATGGGCTTCACACTCGGAGTGGGTATGCAGGGCACTGCCTGAGACTTTTCAGTGCTTTTTTGCAGCACTGACCCCATTGGAGTTCTTTGCTAGTCTGAGCTGCTTCTTTCCCAGTCTGCCCCTGCAACCTGTATGCTTGTGGCACTGCTCCAGCAGCAAGATAAGCCCTCTGCGTGGCTGGCATCTTGCCTGCACACTGCCATCCTTGTTCCCCAAGGAGAGGTCCACACTTTAGCCACATGCCCCATCTTCTTCAAGTTCTATCACTCATGACCAGACTTAATGTTTTGGTGGGTTTCTCCAGCGATCTACTGAGATCGCCCTCGCCTCCCCCCCCCCCCCCCCAGGAACTGAGGGCCCTTCAGATTCGTCTCTGGGCCGCTCTGTCTGGGTTCCTTCCCACAACAATAGATGCATGTAGGGAGCTTTGCTGGCCTCCAGGCTCTGTGGCCCATACCAAGGTCTATGTACCAGCAGCTGGGCCCAGTAGACAGAATGTTCTCCTATTTCCTTTAGCATGTGACACTAGATGCTAACGTGTTCAGGGAGGGACGTCTGATATGCTTTGTGGAGAGCCAGACAGGCAAAGGAGGATTGGCTGAAGCCTTGGTGATGTGAATGTACTTTATGCTTCTCATTGACTGCTGATGAGGTATGAGAGCGGGTCCTTCACCGAAAGGCCTCTACTAGCAGATTTTTCTTAAAGCATCAGTAGCTGTAGATAATGTACCTGGTGGTAATGAAATGATGCTGTATTTCTTTTGAAATTTTTTCTCCCTCTCTGCCCACCCCAATACTTATTATGTGAGGTGTTTGGTTTTTCCTCACAACACCAGTATGTTCATTTATTTATTTTTCCTGTACAAAATGAAGAACAAGGCTAGGATCATAAATACTATACATTGAAAAAGGCAAATAAGGGGCCAGAGTGCTGGCACAGTGGTTGGATGTTTGCCTCGCACGTAGCCGAACTGGATTTGATCCACAGCATCCCATATGGTCCCCTGAGCCTGCCAGGAATAATTTCTGAGAACAGAGCCAGGGGTAACCACTGAAGTGTGTGGTCCAAAAAACCAAAGCCAAAAAAAAGGAAGTTGAATGATTTTGACATTGAGTGCCCAAAACTTGCTTTTCCAAGCATTCTGCAAGGGGTGAGAAACAACTGATTTTTATTTTTTTGGTTTTGGACATGGGGTTCCCCACATCCTGCTGTGCCTTGTCCTTGCTCTGTACTCAGGGATAACTTCTGGTAGGTTCAGGGGAGCCATATTTCTGGGGATTAAACCCAAGTTGGTGACATGCAACGTAAATGCCACACCTATTAGACTAAGTCTGTGACCCTGATACACATTTTAAAAAACAGAATCACTTGCTTCTGCCATTTCAAAAGATAACCTTGCCTGATGCATGAAGGAAGAGGCATATCATGAGTTTTTCTTTTATAGACTCAGGCGTTTCTAAGCTTCCCTTTCCCTATGTGGGTTTTAGCTGGTGGCATTTAAAGGGAAAGCATAGCTTCTCAGTTGGGGTCAGTGAATTAGATGCCCTGCCGATGAGATGGCCATGTTTTGAGAATGGTTTGTGTCTCAGATCAAAGAGAACACTTCTTCTTGTGTCTCCCTGAGTCCTCAATGCTTTTCAAGCAATCTTGGAGAAATTGGGAGTGTGATTCCCAGTCTGAGTCTGGAGTCCACACCTCACTCTCCTAATACCAGACATAGCTCGATATCTGAGGTTTGTGAATGGACCTAGCACCCATGGACTCCTACCAAATGTCCGTGGCTCATATTTTTTGTGCTCTGGGGAAATAAGGGGCTGGCGCACCTGAGAGCCCTCAGTATTGTTGCCTCTCTCCAGACCCAGGCTGGCAAGTCAGACCTGAGCCAGCCTTGGGGTCCTGATTGAGAGGCTTTTAGATTCCCTGTCACTCGAAGCTATCAGGAGTATTTTCTTTGTCCAGTTGTCTGGAGAATGGAAACCAGAATGGATGATCTTTTCTTCCTTTGCTTTGTATTGATCATGACAGTGACAACTTAATCTCCCCCATTCCCCGCCCTTTCATGCTGCTGCTGATGGCTGGATGCACACGCTTCTGTGCAGGGTGGGGGTCCATATGCCTGGGGGAAATGCTTGCTCACTAGCTCGCTCCCACCTGTAGTGTCGGTTCCCTCTGGGGTCCACATGTGCTATTTGCAGTAGATGTGTGTACATACATACTGGGAACACCTAAAAGTAGCTGCAGGGACACTCTGAGCACATGAGGGTAGGGAGTACTGGGAGTTGAATTTGTGCTTTGGGTTTACAGGACTGCCGTTTTCGACTCATCCATTCTTGGGCTCCTCCCTTACTCTCTGTTATTTTAATTTTAACTTTATTTTCAGGCCATACCTAGTGGTGCTCAGTGCTTACTCCTAGCTCTGCTAGGGGGTCACTCCTGGAGGGGGCTCAGGGGACCATATGGGATTCTGAGGATCAAATCCTGGCTGGCTACAAGCAAGCACTTTAACCACTGCACTATCACTCTGGCCCCCTTGGCACTTAGGCTTCCCATGTCAGGTGTGCCTTGATGCTGACATTTTGGCTGTGGAACTTACGCGTGCTCATAGCAACCACAGGGATGTCTGTTTCCACCTGGCTGACACCTTTTCTTCCTTTGGCCACAGATCTCCAAGCAGGCAGGATGAGCATCAAGGCCTTCACACTGGTCCCTGCGGTGGAACAGGAACTGCTCATGGGCGACAAGGAGCGGGTCAGCATAGAGTGCGTGGAGTGCTGCGGCAAGAACCTCTACGTGGGCACCAGTGATGGCTCCATCATCCACTTCCTGCTGGAGGAGCAGCCTCTGCCCGCTGGCACGGTCACTTTCTCGGCCTCCAGGCAACTGCGCAGGCACCTGGGCTCGAGGAAGCCCGTGGAGGAGCTGCGGGCGGCATCAGCCCTCAGCCGGCTGCTGGTGCTATGTGACAGCTGCATCACGCTGCTGCACATGACCAGCCTGGAGCCTGTGCCCTCAGGAGCCCGTATCAAGGGGGCCGTGGCCTTCTCCCTCAATGAGAACCCCGTCAGCGGGGACCCCTTCTGCGTGGAGGTCTGCATCATATCCGCCAAGCGCAGGACCCTCCAGCTCTTCCTGGTGTATGAGGACCGCGTGCAGATCGTCAGGGAGGTGTCCACGCCCGAGCAGCCCCTGGCCGTGGCCCTGGATGGCCATTTCCTGTGCCTGGCCCTGACCACTCAGTACATCATCCTCAACTACAGCACCGGCACCTCCCAGGACCTGTTCCCTTACTGCAGCGAGGAAAAGCGTCCCATTGTCAAGAGGATAGGGCGACAGGAGTTCCTGCTGGCAGGCCCCGGAGGGTTAGGTGAGCAGGAGGCCTCAGGTCACTGTCAGGTTGTGGAGATGGCAATAGCTTGCTTTGTTTGTACATGAAAGAGATCATGACACAAAAATAGAAGTTTGATTTGGGGCCAAAGATAGGTCATGGAAAAAAACAGGTAAATACCTACATGTGAGCAGAATTTTCTTTGGGTGGGTGAGGTGGATTGGGATCATACCCAAAAGTACTCAGGGCTTACACATGGCTCTGTGCTCAGGGATCATACCTGGTGGTGGTCAGGTGTCCATATGTGCCACCCACATGCAAGGCAAAGTTCCCTGCCATGCTGTCTCCCTCGTCTGCTCTGATTCACTACAACTTCCTCCACCAAAATGCTCACTTACAACCTCCCTGCATACTCTGACTGGTTCTGAATGCCTTGACAGGCTTTCATCTTTACTATGATGCTCTTTAACCTTGGGCAGTTTAAGTGTGAGCATCTCTTTTTCAGGGGTACTTCTGAGTCATTGTAGGTGGGTGGCCCAGAAACCTCATGGTGATTCTTTTTGTTGTTATTGTTTTGTTTTTTTTTTTTTTTTTTTTTTTTTTTTGTCAGACCCAGCAGCACCCAGGAGTTACTCCTAGCTCTATGCTCAGAAACTGCTCCTGGCAGGCTCAGGGGACCATATGGGATGCCGGGATTTGAACCACCATCCTTCTGCATGCAAGGCAAACGCCTTGCCTCCATGCTATCTCTCTGGCCCCATCTCATGGTGATTCTTTCCTAAGGGCACCTTGATGGAAGGTGAGGCCTGAGGATTTGCTGCCAGGGCTTATCAGGGCCACCCTGGTAGCATAGTCCTCAATGTTCAGGGGACTGTGTGGTGCTGGGAATGGAACTGGAATTGTGTAAACGCAGGGCAAACAGTTTAATCTTTGTACGACCCTCCCCATCTTCTACATGTTCCTCCTCCACATTTTCCTCCCAGTACAGGGATCAAATCCAGAATCTTCTACATATAAAGCAAGCACTGTCCCTATTGAGTTACAGTCCTGACATCTCATTTTAAAATCATGAGTGCAAACAAATTGTCTTGTGATAAAAATTTATAGTGCACTTTTTTTGATATTCATTTACTCTTTTGTTTTTAATGGGGTAAGGGTCACGTGAACCCAGCAATGTTCAGAGGCCACTCTGGCTTTGAGCTCAAAAGTCACTCTAAGCCATGCTTGGGATCATACGGGGTAGCAGGGATTGAACCTAAGTCAACCATGTGCAAGGCAAATACCCTATCCACCGTACTATTGTTCCATGCTCTTACACCCAGTTTTCTTAATACTCCTATTTGTGATTTTGGATGCTTGTAAGTCAATTGAAGGATTAGGTGTCAATGCTCTCATATGTTGTCTATATGCAATAATCACCATCATCATTTCCATTGCCACGGAAATAAAGGAAGGCCACAAAAAAAAATAAGCTGAAAGCCAGTGTACCTGAACCACTAAATCTGTGTAGTTAGACTGTGTTCAGTTCATTTGTCCCCACCCCTTGTGTCGTGAGAAGTCGTGCTTATCTTTTGCTATTCACGGTTTCCTTTTATAAGCAGTACTTTATATTACTGTCGACCCCGATGACTTTAATCTCTGAGACCAAGCAGTCCTTACTCAGGCAACTTGTGTCATTTGGCAGGGCCATACTGTGGGCATGTAGCAGATATCTGAACCGCTGAATAAGAGCTGTCAAATAGGGTTGTAAGGACTGACCAAGAAAGAGCTTATACAGCTTAGTCCCTTGAATGCATACAATAAACCCTTCAGTGGGCATATGCCAATATTCTTTAAACCTCATTTTGGGGGCTCAGGAAACTTAGAGCCCAGAGGGTCAGAGGCTTGTCCAATGGCTCTTGCCAGCCAAGTTGAGCAGCTTACTGCTTTGAGATGGTGTTGGTCTGACCCCATAAGGCAAGTGCTGAACTGAACCCCAAACACCTGCACTCCTTTTACCTGATTCTTGCTGGGTTCTTACAGCAAAGCCCACTCTGGGAAGATGCTAGTACTCTTCACAAAACCTGACTCACTCCCTGAGGCCTCTTCACCAGCCTAGTGCCATCGAGGGGGGGGGGGGGACAGAGTTACAGAAGGCAGCCCGCTCACCATAGTGTGTTTGTAGGCATGTTTGCCACCGTGGCCGGGATCTCTCAGCGCGCACCTGTGCACTGGTCAGAGAGCGTGATCGGGGCCGCTCTCTGTTTCCCGTACGTGCTTGCCCTCGACGACCAGTTCATCACGGTGCACAGCATGCTCGACCAGCAGCAGAAACAGACCCTGCCCTTTAAGGAAGGCCACAGTCTACAGGATTTTGAAGGTACTGATTTATGCACCGTTTAGTTTGTGGAGTTTTTGGGTTTTGTTTGTTTGTTTTTAAATAATATTTTATTTAAACACCTTGATTACAAACATGATTGTGGTTGAGTTTCAGTCATGTAAAGAACACCCCCTCATTTAACAAAGATATTTTTTGTGTATTGAGGGCCCTCTTTTCAAAGCTGGGCTTTATGCTTAACATGGAAAGAAGACTCAAAGGTTGGCTGGGGATGTGGCTCAGCAATGGATGGCAGACTTTGCATGTGTGAGACCTGGGTTTGCTCTTCTGCTCGGGAGGGGTAGGATAGAAAAGAAGATTATAATGATAATACATTCTGTGGCTTTGGGCGCTCAAGGTTAATGGGGAGATAGACCTTTAAAGAAATATCTACAGCAATTTAAGGGTTGGAGTGATGTACAATAAAGTCACTTGAAAAAGTAGAAGGAAATATATTTTCTAGAACTATTCTGCAGGACTTATTGAGGTGGTGGTATTTGAGCCAGTTTTTTAAGGTGTAGGAGTTGGCGCAACAGGTGAAATGTGAAAACCATCAGGGAGGAGGAAAGGTTCTTTCTGTTATGCTCAGAGGAGACCCTGGACTTCAGCCACAGAGTGATTTCAATGCAACTATAGGGTGTAGTTTCTATGTCCATATGCATCTGTACATGCACATGTGCATGTCACGTGTACCCTGTGTTTATATGGAGCTTATGTGCATGTATGTCTGCTTGTGTGAGGTGACATGAATGAGACTACTGCAGACCAGGGCAGGGCAGCAGACTCCCTCTTGTGTTCTGCAGCAAACCAGTCAAGGAATTCATTTTATCTTTTCTGGATTTTACTGTGATCATTTTCCAATATATTAAGAAGTTAAAAGAAAACCAAAGTAAGCCACAGTGCTCCCTCCAGCCCATTCAGCACTTGTTGGCTGAGCCTTTGTTTTGCTGAGTTATTTGTAACTAGAAGACAGGACACTCAATCTGAAATTTTAAGAATAAGAGTGATTTTTGTTTTTTTTTTTTTTTGGGGGGGGGGGTTGGTGGTGGCTTTTGCGCCATACTTAGTAGTGCTCAGCTCTTACTCTTGTTTTTGTGCTCAGAAATCACACCTGGCAAGTTTGAGGAATCATATGGAATACCAGGAATGAAACCTGGGTTGGCCACTTGCAAGGCAAATGCCCTACCGCTGTGTTATTCTTCTGGTCTCAGGGTAGATATTTTTAATTTAAAAAAGTTGGGGAGGGCAACACCCAACGTAGGATCAATTTTGGCAGGGTTTGGAGGCTATATAGGGTATTTTAGGAATTGATTCCCAGTTGGCTGCATGCAACGCACTCTACCTGCTGTGCTATCTCTCTGACCCTAATAAGGGTATTTTCCTCAAATCACTCACATCTTTTTCATATCTTAGACAAGGAATTCAAATATCTTGCCCCTGTTTGGATTTGCTTAGTGGTCCCAAGAATACTGCGTGGAATAGGATCAATACTCGATCTGTGCTCTGTATTGGCCCTTTATATACTTCAGGTCACTGGACATTGCCTTCCTGCTTCAATGGGCTCAGGCTTACCCAAACCTTGTGCTATCACTTCAGCCCGAGACTTTTATTAAAAAATAAATTACTTGGGCCCGGAGAGATAGCACAGCAGCGTTTGCCTTGCAAGCAGCCGATCCAGGACCAAAGGTGGTTGGTTCGAATCCCGGTGTCCCATATGGTCCCCCATGCCTGCCAGGAGCTACTTCTGAGCAGACAGCCAGGAGTAACCCCTGAGCACTGCCGGGTGTGGCCCAAAAACCAAAATAAATAAATAAGTAAATAAATAAATAAATGAATGAATTACTTAAATAAATTACTTAACTTAATCAACATGAGATACACAGTTATAAAGTTGTTCATGATTGAGATTCAGTCATACAATGTACAACATTCTTCACAGGTACACAGTCATTACTGTGTGCTCTGATGAGCCCTGACTCAGATGTTGGGGAGAATAATTAGTTACTGCAGGGTCAGGGTTCTGTGAACATTAGGTGCTAGCAAAACACAGTGTGGGCTGGTGGCATGTGCCCTGCTTACTGGGGTGGGGCAGAGACTTCCTCAAAAGGGGACTCCAGTGCTGCTCAGGGACATGGTTTCATCTGGAAAGGGGAGAGAAACCACTTTGCTTTGATCTATAGGATCATGTACTCAAAAGAGAGGAAGGGGAAAGATGCAACTGTGCCTCTAACAAGGAAGATGTTTGGGGTGTGTTTTTTTTTTAAGGTTTTTAATTTTTGGACCACATCTGGCAACACTCTGGGTTTATTCCTGGCTTTGCACTCAGAACTTGCTCCTGGCAGACTCAGGGAACTATATGGGTTGCTGGGGATCAAACTCGGGTTTGTCCATGTGTCCATGAGGGGGAGGGGGGGAGAGAGACTTGCTTTGCGTGGAGAGAGAGAGAGAGAGAGAGAGAGAGAGAGAGAGAGAGAGAGAGAGAGAGAGAGAGAGAGAGAGAGAGAGAGAGAGAGAGAGAGATGTGTGGCTGTTTAAGGCATTCACATCCACTTTTTAGTGGTAAGTTCATCTGTTTCAGTAAGTATAACATATATAATATTCTCTAGAAATACTAGAAATGCTTTCTAGAAAGTATTCTGTACTTTGGAAATAGAAGTACTTAAGTGAACTGCCATTTCCAATTGGAGGGAGTCTGGTCACATGTAATCTCTGGGGAATGGCTGTTGAGCCCACCCACAGATCAGGTGACCATCTTCCTTGGGGTCAGCATGTGTCTTTCCCCCTTGCTAATGGTGATGGATCTCTCCTTAGGAAGAGTGATTGTCGCCACAGGCAAAGGAGTTTACATCTTGGTTCCGTTACCTCTGGAAAAGCAAATCCAGGATCTCCTTGCCAACCGGAGAGTGGAGGAGGCGCTGGTTTTAGCCAAAGGAGCCCGGAGGAACATTCCAAAAGAGAAGTTTCAGGTATGCAGCCTGTTCGCCCAGGAATGGCCTGTAGTCACCAGATAGAAACCCATAGGTCCACCGCCATATTGGCACTTCCAAATCTCTCTGTTTGTCACTGACACATGTTCTCTGCACATCCCCACAGCACAGAGAGGTGAGCATTGTAGAGCAGCAGAGCAACAGGGTTGCTGTAAAGACTTGCCAAGACGGGCAGATAAGAAACCATTAATCTTCCACTCTAAAGTTGTGGTTTTTGCTTTTTGTTTCTGGGCCAGAGAGCAATGCTCAGGGGTTACTCGGTTAACTATATACATGTTCTGGAGACCACATGGGGTGTCTGGGATCAAACCAAGGCAAACACCCTACCCCCTGTACTATTGCTCCTCCTCCCAAAAATGTGTTTTGAATGTATTTCAGAGACATATCTGGGTATAATGCTTATAAGCAAAAAGAAGGGCATTAAGTTCATCTTTTTCTTAGATTTTGTTTTTGCTGAGGAGTTGAATAGTAAAATATCATAATATGTATCTGATTTATAGTCATGAAAATCTTTGCTTATAGGCTTCCTGATATTATAGGATTCTCATCTGTTTTTCCATTAGAAACAAATTTTTGGTTTTGTTTTGGGATCACACCCAGAGATAGTCAGGAGTTGCTTCTGGCTCTGCACTCAGGGATTACTCCTGGTAGTACTCAGGGTATCAATTAAAACTAGGAATTAAAACCATGTCGGCATGTGCAAGGCAAATACCTTACCCACTGGACTATTACTTCAGCCCAGGAGACTTGTTTTGTTTTTGGTTTTAGGCCACACCTGGCAGTGCTCAAGGGTTACTTCTAGCTCTGCACTCAGAAATTGCTCCTGGCAGGCTCGAAGGACCATATGGGATGCTGGGGATTGAACCTGAATTGGCTGTATTCAAGGCAAACACCTTACCACTGTGCTATCACTTCAGCCTGAGACTTTTATTAAAAAATAAATTACTTAACTGAATCAACATGAGATACACAGTTATAAAGTTGTTCACGATTGAGATTCAGTCATACAATGTACAACATCCTTCACAGGTACACATTTCTTGCCACCAGTGTCCCCAGTCTCCTTCCTACCTTCTGTCTGTGGCAGACATTTTTCTTCTCTCTCTCTTGCTCACTCACTCTCAGTATCTCTCTTCTCCTCTTTCTTTTTTTTTTTTTCTTTTAGACACCGGTTTGCAATATAGTTCTTGAAGGAGTATCATGCATATCACTTTATCTTCTTTCAGCACCCAGTTCTTGTCCAGAATGATCATTTCCAACTGTCACTGTCATAGTGGTTTTTTCTTTGTCCAAACTATCCTGTCCTGCTATTTGTAACTAGCTTCCTTCTATAGACTGGTCTTCTGGCCCTCTGCCCCTCGAGGAGATAAATTTTAATGCACTTCAGAAACAGTAATTGACATGGTTGGTGTAATAGGTATAGTTGATGTAATGAGTTGTATGTCTAGTGAAGTCAGGTCCCTTAAAAATTTCTACATGATGTTATTAGATTAGTTTCTATTGCTCTGTGTATTGGAGAGATATGATATTAGGTCTATTGTGCTTCTTATAAGTACCTAAAAGTTGTCATTGAGCAGTCAGAGAGATTTTATGGCAGATCAGATGTTTTCCTTGCATATTGCTGTTCAGGTTTGATATGCAGAATCCTATGTGGCTCCCTAAACTCCACCAGGAGTGATCCCTGAACATAGAGCCTGGACGGAGTAAGCCCTAAGTACCACTGGGTGTGAACAAACAAATAAATAAACAAACAAATAAAAGTTGTCAGAATTAAGGATTCTGCTGATTCTTTTTTGGAAACTCATATTCACAGGCTTACATGATTGTCATGGAAGAAAAATTATGCTTTTTTTAAAACCCTCACAGCAGATTTTGAAGGTGGGAGAGACAGGAGGGGTTACCTGTATTTATGTATATTATGGTGTTTCTGCACCAATCTAAGGGCTGGCCTTTCTGTGGGTAGTCAGCAGGGGGCAGCAAAGACAAAAAGAAGAAAGCGCCTTCTTGGTGGTTCAGGGACTCTTATGAGCCAAGCTCCAATTTCTTTGAGGCTTTGCCTGCACTCTGATGCCTGGCCATGCGGGCAAGGTCACAGGCTAGCAGTTTCAATTCCCACACTCTGCTCTTTCTCCACTCATGGAAAGCAGCCTCCTCTGCACCCCTGTAGACATGGTAGCTACATTCAGAGCCTCATATTGCTTGGGAGATCATTGCTATCAGATGTTTTTTTCTTGTCCACTTTCAGCTTTCACTCCCAGATCTTAATCTTGCCTTTTCTTCTCTTTCCGTCAAGAGCAGCAATACACAGTTGTATTAGTCACCATCTTTTGCTTTTACCACGGCTCTCATTTCTTGCTGTATGCTTTTCTTTCCTGACATGCTTTCTCCTTCTCCTTGTTGTTCTGACCTCAGTAGGAACCTGGAAATCTGTCCTCTGAAGGACTTTCAGTCTGGCCCCTCCAGCCTGGCTCTTAGCTCCTGCAATTGCTGCTCATGTGTGCAGAGCCCTCTCCTGTTGGCCCCTGAGGTTCCAACAGCCCCTCAACACCTGATCCTTTGACAGGGAACTGGAGTCCACACTCCATACTGATGTAGGGTTTTGCATTTAAGTTCCATAAAACACCCATAAATGCCATAAAATCTTCCCATCTCCAATTCTGTCCTCGCCTCTGCCTTTTGTGGGACACAGGCCCCAACCTGCAGCCCTCAGAAGGCGGGCAGAAATAGCTGGGCACATGGGTACACAGACTCTCTGTGGAGCCCTGTAAAGTGCATTTCATTCTCCAAACAGTCCATAAAGAATCAAAGCGGGGGCCGGAGAGGTGGCGCTAGATATAAGGTGTCTTGGGCCCGGAGAGATAGCACAGCGGTGTTTGTCTTGCAAGCAGCCGATCCAGGACCAAAGGTGGTTGGTTCGAATCCCGGTGTCCCATATGGTCCCCCGTGCCTGCCAGGAGCTATTTCTGAGCAGACAGCCAGGAGTAACCCCTGAGCATCGCCAGGTGTGGCCCAAAACCCCAAAAAACAAACAAACAAACAAACAGAAAAAAAGATGTAAGGTGTCTGCCTTGCAAGCACTAGCCAAGGAAGGACCGCGGTTCAATCCCCCGGCATCCCATATGGTTCCCCAAGCCAGGGGCAATTTCTGAGCACTTAGCAGGAATAACCCCTGAGCATCAAACAGGTGTGGCACAAAAAAAAAAAAAAAAAAAAAAAGAATCAAAGCAGGGGAGACTCCAAGGCTCAGATCCTTTGTTTTTGGACACATGGCCCACTGAGGGCCAGTTCTCTCTGCTTGTGGGACCTGCCTGCAAGCCATGACCTGCTCCCTCTCTTACTTCCTTTTTTTGGATAGGAGTGCTTCCATGCTCAAAAAGATTGCTGCTTTGACTCATTGCTTAAATGCGTCTCTTACTGTCAGTCCTTCCCTGTTTTCTTTGACACTCCGAGACATTAATATTTTACACAGAAAGTTTGGTAACCTGGTCCCCAAATGTGTGAATGGTTTTTTGATGCTTTTCTTTGAAAAAAAGCTGTTCGGTGCATGTTTCCATACCACAACTGCCAACAGTGCCATTATTACTAACACTGGTCCTTGAACCTCTCCACACACCTTTGACTCTCCCTTGACCCTTTGAAAGCCTCCATTCTCTGGTCAGAGATCAGCAGTCTGTCTTCTTTGGGCACCATCTCTTTTACTGTGTTTATATCACACAGGTGTGAGGTCATCTGATATTTTTCTCTCTCCTTCCAACTTATTTCTCAGCATGACATGCCTAGTTCCATCTATATTGTTGCCACTGGCAACACCTTTCTCCTAGCTAAGTGGTATTCCCTTGTTCATGCTAGCTGGTGTACTTATATTTTTAAGGACTTAATGTGAGGCTTAGATGGATAATAGATAGGAAAACAAGAGCAGGTCAACAGATGTTTCTTTTTCTTCTCACTTCATTACAAAAGTGCGAGCTTGGCACTAGTTTTGCTCTCACACTTATATAATAGTTGCTCCAGGGAGAATTTTCTTAAGAAGCTTCATCGGGCATCTAGGATGAAGGGAATGTGTCTTCAGTGTCAGAGGGTTGAGGTTAGAGAAATGGGGCAGTAGATAAACTGTGTGTCTTGCAAGTTGCTGACCTGTTTTCAATCCTTGGCACCACATGACCCCCTGAGCACTGCCAAAGTTGATCCCTATGCACAGAGGTTGGAGTTAAGCTCTGAGCATGATCTGGTTGTAGCCTCCCAAAAGAAGACAGAAAAATGTGTGAAATGATTGTTTAGAACTTTAAGTACAAAAAATACGTTAAGGTATAAGGATACACGGAGACAAAGTGATCATGCAGTAAGTAGGGCACTTGCCTTGTATGTGGCCAACCTGGGCTTTATCTCTAACGATATTGTCTCCTGAGTGCAGAGCCAAGAATAATCCCTGTGCACTGCTGGGTATGGCCCCTAAAGAAATAAGTTAATTGAAGTCCCAAGATTCATAAAGGAAAACAATTTAATTAATTTTATAAAAATTTATATATAAATCCTGCTTTGTTTAACCTACTATGAATTAAAAGACAAATAAAAAATTAGGAAAAATATATATAGTGCAGAGATTTCCTGAGCCACACCAAGGTGAGCCCTAAGCACTGCCAGGTATGTTCCCCAAGGAAAGAAAAACAAAGAAACGATATCATATGAAATTTACCTTCCTCTTTTTAAATTTTTTGGCTTTTGGGTGCAAGGGCATTTCAAAGTCTGTGGTCCAGGCATCACATGCAGTGTTAGGAATAGAACCAGAGTGGGGAGCAAGGTCAGCAGCCTTAACCCTTATACTGCCTCTTCAGCCTCCAAGGTCTCCTTCTTAGCCATTTTTGAGTTTGAGTTAATAGTGTGAAGTAAAAGCTCAGTGTAGTATAAGCTGCGCCACCATCATTTCTAGAACTTTCTCATCCCCCAATTGGAAACTTGTGCCACTGACTTCCATTCACTGCTCCCTATCTTCTTAAGGTGGTGTGGATTATGGATGCATTATAAAACCAGCAAGCTTTGAACTTAGTGTTAAAATTAGATGGATTCTTATCTCCAGAAACTCTTGTGCCATTGAACTGAGTATAGCCTATAGCCTGGGAGGCAGTTAGAGGAATCTTTAGACTCTTTCATGAAAGTTCCAGTTCAGTAGATCAGAAATGCTGGCTGTCCTGATCAGAAGCCCTTAGCTCAGACATGGATTTGCTCTGCTTGTTTTATCTTGCTCGCAGGGCACTCTTATGCCAAACTTGTGTTGACATAAATCCCGGGCTTTGTACAGAGCCAGTCTGGAACAGCCCATGTAAAGGTCTTTGTGCTAACTGACTCTTTGCCTGCATGTCTGAGAGCTGCCTCATACTGAAGAGAGCAGTAAGGTGAGAAGAAAACTGGAAGTCCAGTGCCAACTCCCAAGTGGGAAGGTTGGTTTTCTTTTCCCCTGTCCCCTGCCTGTTCATATGGTCATGTTTTCCCTTTGCTGCTGCCCTCTTGCTTCCAGGACTCCAGGCTTGTTGTTGAGCATTCTGCAAGGAGGTCAAGGCAGAGGAAATCGTTAGAAGACATGAGACAGTCGGGGGCTGTGGGTTAGATTTGGGGACTGTGGGACAAGGACCACTGTAGTAGTAGGCCGGATAGAAGAAGGTACCTAAGAGCCACAAGGCTGCATTGGAATATCTCTATGGGATTGGGTTTATTAGATCCCCTTTGGGGCTGTTTTCTGTCATCCAGGATGCCCACATGCACTAGATTTAGGTGAGGGAGTCTGCCTGCATCACCAGGTCTCCAAAGTGTCTTCAGACTAGAAACCAAAGAGCCCGTGTACCCTTGGAGATGGGGAGCATGGCCTGCAACTGTCCTTAAATGGAGTCACTGTAGATGATAGTTAAAACTCAGGGTCATGGGGATGAGACCTTGTTAACAAGCCCGAGGGTGCCTAGGATTCTTCTTGGATCCTCTTGACTCAGTGGGGTTCTTTGCTACTTGTGCTCTCAGAAGTAGTTTCAGTAACATGGCCTGCAGGACTTGACCACTGCTCCTTGCTTACTGTCAGACAGTGGAAATAGGCCCAGTGTGAGGGCAGACATGGTAGGTGTTAGGGGGAAGATGAAGGCAGCTTGTGAGAACCAAATGAACCTCACCTCTCTTGAACTCTCTGAGGAGTGGGTTTGATGCTTTTAGACGTCTTCATGTCCCAAGCCCCTCTGAAAGCTGGTCTGAAAACAGATATGGGGGCCTTCTTGCCTCGTTTCCTCATCAAAGTCATAACTCCCCTAGTAGTTGCAGAGAGTTGGGGTCTAGATTCAGGAAGATCTGGTTTTAAATCCAGATCCTAGTGCCTGTTACTTTTGTAGCTTCAGGCAAGAACATGGTGCAGGATGTTCTCACATATAAAGCAGAGCTGGTGAATGGCCCTGAAAGTTATTCCGTGAAAATTGATGAGGTGGTCCTTCTGATCAGTGAGCACGCAGTGACAGATGTTAGACGGGGGGTGGGGGTGGGTGGGGGGGGGGAGGTAAGAAGGTGGGGGTGGATATGGAGAAAGACTGTGTGTGTTCTACCACCCAGAAATTTCTGGCATATAGAGTATGGGCTGAAAGGAAGAGGAATTGAGAAGTAAAAGATTCTTGAAGATATTTAATCTTAATTGTGAATTAATGAAGGCTGGAGCTGAAATGAACAGACAGGATTAAAAGTGATTTCAAGCCCAGGAGAGATAAAACCCTTGAAAACCAACCAGGTTGAGACAATGGTTGGGGATTGGTGAGAACTGTATCAGTGCTTTGTTGGGGCCAGAAGAGTGGAGAATGCACAGGGCTCCTCCAGATTGGTCTGGAAATTTCTGCTTAGGGTCAGTACTGTGGTGCTCACTCGGGAATGTTTATGTGACGTGCCATTACCACTAGAGTAGCAGAAAAAAGGGGCAGCTTGTAGGACAGAGCTTCTGTAGAGCAATCAGGCCTAGAAGCAATTGCAAGTTAATGAAGAAAAGGAAAGATTTGGGAAGGACTGAGAGTTTGGGGATAGGGAAGAGGAAAGGGGTACTGACAATGAGAAGATGAAGTAGGAGTAAATAGAAAACTTAATTTCAAGCACAAGGAGGACATTGTCTGTTCTTGGGAAAAACATTTTTTAAATTTTATTTATTGATTGATTAATTGATTGGTTGTTGGACCATACCCAGTGGTGCTCAGGGGTTACTCCTGGCTTTGCATTCAGAAATTGTTCTTTGGCAGGATTGGGGACCATATGGGTACTGGGAATTGAACCAGGTCCCTCCCAACTTTTTTTTTTTTTTTAACCTTGCTCTCTTGTGTCTTTCTTGTGGTGTTGAATTGAAACCCAGGCATGGCAGGTGTGATCCCTGGCACCTGTGCCCCTCGCCCTCATGCCTAGTTCTCCCTTTTTTCTTTAAAGACCCCAGATGGTGACCTCATAGTGTGGTTTAGAAATCCCAGTCCAGTTTCTCCTTGCCTTGCTGGCTCTGAGGTGTCTCTGGTGAACTCAAGCCTGTCTTTTCTTGCAGGTGATGTACAAGCGGATCCTGCAGCAGGCAGGATTCATACAGTTTGCACAACTTCAGTTCCTAGAAGCAAAAGAGCTCTTCAGGTAATTGGAGGTGTGGCCAGCAGAACATGGCTGGTGCTGCCCTGGGATGGGCTCCATTGGGGTGAGAACAGGAGGCATGTTCCCAGCAATGGATGCCACCCATGCTCACCATGGCCTAATTCCCCACTCTGAAGAAAGTGGGGCAGAGACCTGAGCCTTATAAAAAGAAAGGTGGGCTTCAGGGACTGTCTGTCCTGGAGGGAACCGGGAAAGGCAGGTTTCCTAGCAGTGACACTTTCTGGGGAGAATATGGCTGTAGTTCTTCCCAGCGTCTCTGAGCTCAGGTTTGAAAACACAGGTGTTTCTGGGAGGGCCTTGTCAACGGATCCTTCTGAGACATCTGCAGTGGCACATGCTTAGCTAGCACATTCTCAGAGAAAGCCTGTTTTACTTTCTGTTTTCTTTTTTTTTTTCTTTTTTCTTTTTTTTTTTTGGTGGGGAAGGATGTTGTGGCCACACCTGGCAGTGTCCAGGAATTACTCCTGGCTCTGTGCTCAGGAATCACTCCTGGTGGTGCCCCAGGGACCATCTGGTATGTCAGGACTGATTTCAGATCGGCCGGCTGTGTGCAAATAGGTGCCTTTCCTGATATATTCTCCCTAGCTCCAAAAGCCCTTTTTTTTTTTTTTTTTTTTAATGCAGGTCCTCCTGGCACAATGATTATTCTTGTATCTGTGGCGTGGCTCCCCTCTTTTTTAAATTTTATATACAATAAAATATCAAATAGTAAAGAGCACTATATGGCATATGCATACATATCCTTATATAATTTTTGCTTAAGTAAAAGTCATTTGTTTTATTCTCCCCTTTTCTTCGAAGAATCAGTAGCTTTTGTGCTTAACTGAATTAGGTCATTTTTTATTCTCCTTTGTTTCACTCCTGCCGTGCCAGAGTGCCTCCCTTCTTTAGTACACCTGAGCTACTCAACATTGGGCCACTCAACATCTTTTTCTCTCTTTTTTCTTTCCCTTTTTTTTTAGCAAGAAAATTTCTATTTGGAACTTACTTAGAAACTATGGGGTGAGAAAGAGGAGTTCATGGGAGAATTAGGCTTCTCCAGAATGGAAATAAGCAAAAGAACATAGAGACAGGCAAGTGAGATACTTGTTCAAATGAGCTTTCGAGGTTGAAAAGGAGGAGCAAGCCACCATCACATCGTTTTCTAATGGGGTGCCTTGGAAACATTTGGTGGATGACAGTAGATGCCATCCTGGAAAGCTCTCAGATTTTATCAGCGACTAAACAGAAGGGAGCCCTGTACTGACCTGAGGAAGCTCAGCTTGTTTCTGGGTGTCACAGTCCATGCTGCCCCTTGTCATCTCCCTTCCTCCCATTTCTGGGGGCTGGTGAATGGTGCAGCCTGAAGTGACTCACTCCTGCCTTAGAGCATGTGCTGCCCGGCGGCCTGTGTGGTGACATCTAAGCTGCATTGGGTGCCTATGTTCTATGTTCCTGTCTCTTTCTTTCTCTTTCTTTCTCTCTGCTTCATCTAGTTTAACCCTGTAATTGCAGAAGCGGCCAGCTCGACGTCCGGGAGCTAATCTCACTCTACCCCTTCCTGCTGCCCACCTCATCTTCATTTACGCGGTCTCACCCCCCTCTCCACGAATATGCGGACCTCAACCAGCTGACCCAAGGAGACCAGGAGAAGATGGCCAAATGTAAGAGATTCCTCATGAGCTACCTGAATGAAATACGCAGCACAGAGAGCTCCAATGGCTACAAGGAGGACGTGGACACAGCGCTGCTGAAGCTGTATGCAGAGGCTGACCACGACAGCCTGCTGGATCTGCTGGTCACCGAGAACTCCTGCCTGCTGAGTGACAGCGCCGCCTGGCTAGAGAAGCACAACAAGTGAGTGTTGTCCCACATCTGTGCTGTTCCCAGAGAACCAGAGATTGCCGAACCAGAGATTGTGCTCAGCTGTAGACCTTGGGGGACATCCAGGCCTACTCACCAGCCTGCACTCTTGCAGTTAGGTTTTGCCATGAGCACAGAGCTGCTTCCGTTCCTTAGGGATTCTTCCAGGAACAGATGTGCACACTCAGCGTTCTCCCTTGTTCGCTGCCCCCTTCAGTAATGGGTGCTGAGGACCCAAAGGAATGGTTGTGTAGACATAGGAGTAAATTGGCAGAAGGGAAGCTTCTCAGTGGTGCTCAGAAGTTAGGGCTTAACCTCTGCTTCTTCATGTGCCTGAGTGAGCGAAATTCTCCTCTGCACAGGGCCAGACCCATGGAGCCATGGCCTTATAAAGGTCATCTGGTGACCAGATCTTTGGAGCTGGAAGATCCCTAGAGTCCCCTGGGCACTGAGGTCCTTTGTCTATAATTTGTCTATGGTCAGGGCATTGAGTGCTGCTGAGTCCCACAGAGCCTCTGGCAGTTTGGCTACTAGATCCCCTTCACCTGCCTCAGTGACACTGGCTGGGAAGGCACTGTGGGGAGTGCTGATTGTTCAGCAGTTTCTTCTGGCCTTTCCAGTACACCAGGGAGGAGGCATTATATTGTTTTGGAACCAGAAAATACAGAGGCTCATGGTCCTACAGGGAATGATTTGTGTGTGGCAGTCAGTGAATCCTTGTCACTTTGTCAAAGAGGGGGGCTTCCAGAGAACACGTAGGCTGCTTGGAGTCTGCTTTTGTTTGCTTAGTTGATTTGTTTTTAGACCACACCTGGCAGTGCTCAGGGGTTACTCCTGGTGGTTCTCAGGAGACCATATGGGATGCCCAGGATCAAACCATGTCAACTGCATGCAAGCCAAGCACCCTACCCACTGTACTATCTCTTTGGCCCTGAGACCAGCTGTTTTGGGGGGAAGGAATCTGACCTTTCCTCTGGAGTTGATACATCTATATCTGCAAGCCAGCTGGGTGGAACCAAGAATTTCCCGGCTAGTACCCAGTGTGTGTGGGTGTGTGTGTGTATAGAGGAGTGTTAAGAACCTCCCTGCTAGTACCCAGTGTGTGTGTGTGTGTGTGTGTGTGTGTGTGTGTGTGTGTGTGTGTGTGTGTGTGTGTTAGGTACCCAGTGTGTGTGTATGTGTTAGGTACCCAGTGTGTGTGTATGTGTTAGGTCCCAGTGTGTGTGTGTGTGTGTGTGTGTGTGTTAGGTACCCAGTGTGTGTGTGTTAGGTACCCAGTGTGTGTGTGTGTGTGTGTGTATGTTAGGTCCTGAATTGCTTGTGGTCATTTGTGGGGAGAAGATGGGAGTATTCAGGAAGCAGAGGCCCAAGGTCCTATTGTCTGTACCAATGAAACCTGGACTTTTAACTTCAGGCTTTGAACCCTGGAGGCTGTCCTCAACTCCCCAGCCCTTTTTCCCCCAGTTCCCAGACGCTGCTGACTTTTACAGTTTCTCCGTTCAGATTCTTTCTCTTCTATCAGCAGTCACTGAGCTGCACTCCTGTCCAGCATCCTTGAAATACCTCACCTCAGTGGCAGGAGAGGACATTGAATTAATATTTATAGCAAGTTATGAAGGGATTCCAAATGTGATTCTTCATATTAAGATTAGAGTTATAATTCTTGTCTTATTTGGAAGTAGGTTTTTCACACCATGTTATAAGTATGGAGAAAGAAGAGACTTTCTTGTTGCTTGAAAACTGGCATGGAAAAGACTAGCAGGGGCGCCTTGGACACACAGGGGTATAGGAGGCGAGAGTGTGCTTACTACGCTGTTCTCTTGCAGGTATTTCGCCCTGGGGCTGCTCTATCACTATAATAAACAAGACTCCAAGGCTGTCCAGGTGAGTTCTTGAGCTCTCCATCATCAGGCTGTGCCACTTCTGTAGTCTGGGGAAATCAAATCACTAGTTTGCTCAAGGCCACTTTCTGTCTTATCTATAACTTTTACTACAAAAGGAAATGAAGACCCAGTTCAGAAAGCATGTTCCTTGAAAATGTGGGATAAGAGCTTTCTTTGTCCTTGTGTTCTTTTGAAGGAACATTACCCAAGATCAAGTTTTTGAAAATCTGAGGCATAGTTAGGGACAGAGTACATAGGTTGTTTGCCTTGGACTCATCTGGCCCAGGTTCAATCCCTGGCTCCCCATGTTGTTGCCTGAGCCTGCCATGAGTAATCCCTGAGTGCAGAGCAATACCTGAGCACCTCTGAGTGTAGCCCCAAAACAAAACAAAAGTTTAAAACATAGAACCTTGTCTCAAATATGTTTCTATGATGCTCATTGGAAAATATGATTTCTAATGGAGCCACATGAGTTGTTTAGTGTTACTGCCTCCCAAAATTTGAGGTGTGAGTTGCAGTTTGTGATTGCCTCTGTCTGCTCTCACCACTCTTTTACACCCTTAGTATTCATAATAGAATAAGCTGACCAAGGTCACCCATTTGCCCATCTGTACTCAGTGGTGAAAGCAGGACTTGAGCCTAGGGTGATGAGCCCAGAATGGTGGCAACCAAGGCACTAATTCCTGGTATTGGATCTCCTGCTTGGGACTGAGCACATTTCAGCTCCAAAAGATGCCTCCCTTCCTGACAGGGGACTCTCTCTCTCTCCGAAGGGCATTTCTTTACCCTGCTTTTGTAGGCCCAGAGTGCCACTTTTCAAGCTAAGGTCAACATCTTGCTTTTGGCAAAGCTGCCCTTTTCTTCGGTTGCTTAGAGAAACAGCAACTGCTAACCCTAACATGACTGTGATGGAAAGTTAGAAAAAGGGGTATGGGAGTTCTGAATACACACACCTAATGACTAAGAACCAATATGAATATCAAAGAGTTAAAAAGTCATTTTCTAGGAGTTGCAGTTTGGTCTGAGTGTGGTAGTAATATTAGCAGAGCTCTGCAGAGAGGGGCTAGGAAAGCTGACCTCAGTCCCCCAGGAACACACAAGTCTGTTCATTAGATGGCATGTTTCAGGGCAGGTCCCTTTAGCTTGTTTGGTTGATAGGAGCTAGAGTTATCAATGCTGGATTCCTAACACCGCTGCTCTCACATTGATGGGATGAGACTGTGGGACCCGCTTCTTAGCCTTGTTTGCTGCAGCCCCAAGTTCAGCAAGGTTACTGTCAACACAGGGTGTGTAGAGTTGACTCTGGGGAGCCTCCAGGGCTCGGGGCAGCCCACACTCATTCTGGAAGTCAGGTTCAATATACCCAGCAGGTAAACTGAGGGCTGTGAAATAGTAGACTTTTATTACTAAAGAAATAAAATGCATTCTTAGAATACCTGTATTCTAATTATGAATATATTCCTATTACTAGAGTAATCTTGACTTTAGGGCAAAAGGCAAGGCTGGATACCAGAGGACAGACTAGGCCAAGTCTGGGGTGGATGCTGGATGTGAGGCTGGGCACTTCTGCCGTGGAGGACAGAGCTGTGTTTCTCCTGTGGGAAAAACACACCACGGTCTTTTTGTTCCTTTTGCTTTTTCCCAGGCCTTGTATTTAACATTTATTTTGCTGGGAGTGATTACACAAAAGGAAAGAAAAATAACTTGGTATTTCATTCTTCTTGATGCCCTAGACCACACCTTGTACATTATCTTTCTGAAAGAATTAAAGAATTAAATTAAGCATTTAAATTTTTTCCTATTTATATATTTGCTTTTGATTTATTTTTGGTTTGGGGCCACACTTGGCAGTACTCAGGATATATTTCTAGCGCTGCTCTCAGGGATCACCTCTAGCAAGTCTCTGGGGGATCTGGGGCTCCAGGGATTAATTCCGGGTCTTCCCTAGCTGCTGTACTATCTCCAGCCCTTACTTCTATATAACATTTTTTTTGTGGGGGGGGGGGTGTTTTGGGCCATACCCAATGATGCTCAGGACTCACTCCTTGTGGTGCCCAGGGAACCATATGGGATGTTGCAAATTGAACCGCATGCAAGACAAATGTCCTACATACTATACTATTGGCCTGTCTCCCATTTCTATTTACTTTATATCTAGTTTATTCCTGGGCAGAGGTGTTTGCTTCTTCAGATTCTTCTGTGAAGTTTTTTTTTTTCTGTGTACCTTCCTTTTTGGGTTGAAGATCAAACTGCTCTTTTTCAGTAAGGATCTTCTCCATGTGGCAAGAGAACCATGAGGATTGGGTCTTGCCACAAGCCCTGTAAGCTATGCTCAGTGACCAGAGGCTCTTCCTTTAAACCCTGCTTTCCTTCTTTCTTTCTTTCTTTCTTTCTTTCTTTCTTTCTTTCTTTCTTTCTTTCTTTCTTTCTTTCTTTCTTTCTTTCTTTCTTTCTTTCTTTCTTTCTTTCTTTCTTTCTTTCTTTCTTTCTTTCTTTCTTTCTTCCTTCCTTCCTTCCTTCCTTCCTTCCTTCCTTCCTTCCTTCCTTCCTTCCTTTCTTTCTTTCTGTCCTTCCTTCCTTCCTTCCTTCTTCCTTCCTTCCTTCCTTCCTTCCTTCCTTCCTTCCTTCCTTCCTTCCTTCCTTCCTTCCTTCCTTCCTTCCTTCCTTCCTTCCTTCCTTCCTTCCTTCCTTCCTTCCTTCCCTCTCTCTCTCTCTCTCTCTCTCTCTTTGTTTATTTGTTTCTTTCTTTATTTCTTTGTTTGTTTGTTTCTTTCTTTATTTCTTTCTGTCTTTGTTTCTTTCTTTATTTTTTTTTGTTTTTTTTTTTGCTTTTTGGGTCACGCCTGGCAGCACTCAGGAGTTACTCCTGGCTCTAAGCTCAGAAATCGCTCCAGGCAGGCTCAGGGGACCATATGGGATGCCGGGATTCGAACCATCGACCTTCTGCATGCAAGGCAAATGCCTTACCTCCATGCTATCTCTCCGGCCCCAAACCCTGCATTTTTTAATTATTAAATTATGACATCTTTATTAACTTTCACATATCTAAATACAAATGTTTAATTCTAGAATCTAGATGAATGGATTTCCTTACTAATATTTTACTTACCACATTTCTACTTTTGTTCTTTTGCTTTAAACCTCTCCAACTGGCTGGTAGTTGTTCCTGTTTATTAATCAAAACCAGCCTGGCTTACACTGAGTCTGTGTTTTTCAGCATGTGCAGCACTCCTTTTGGGCCTCTGATCCCCGCCAGTGCCACCATTGTCATACAAGATGAGCACACATGGCTTCTGCAGAATGACAGCCCTCAGAAACTTGGTGGCTTTTCATATATGCACAGTCTTGTCCCAAGCACTTTCCCAAGTGTCCTTAAAGAGAACATAAAAGTTTGAGTCTCGGGGCCGGAGAGATAGCATGGAAGTAGGGTGTTTGCCTTGCATGCAGAGGTATGGTGGTTCGAATCCTGGCATCCCATATGGTTCCCCATCCTGCCAGGAGCAATTTCTCTGCGTAGAACCAGAGCGTTTTTGGGTGTGACCCAAAAATCAATTGGCCTGATTTCACAGGATTTTTCAAGTTAAGCAAATAATGCAGCATCTTGGGACCACTTAGGATTGCTATAACTTTTAAGTGTGGTCAGACCCTCTCACCACAATTCCCCATCAGTATACCCAGGTGCATGCTGTCAGCACCACCACACATACAAAGCCTGAGGTTCCTCAATGCCATCTATGAAATGCTGTGGTCATTGCATTTGTCTTATACACATTCCGTCCTCTGCTTTAGTTTGACTGTAGGTTATGTGAAATGCTAAACACAGTATACATGCAATGTGGAGAGGAGTAATGCCCTATTATATTAGTGTAGAACCATAAGAAAACCAATACATGTTTAGTGTAGATACGACCACTGCAGGCCCAAGTCTGGAATATGGATTTTCCGCCTGGGTTGATTAGATCTGCAGGAGCAGAAATCTGGGACACAGAGACAGAGCTTCACCTCTTATGAAAAGGCCAGTTAGGAAGCGGTTCTTTCTCTCAGCTGAATTTCCAAAGTGTGTGATGTTCATCTCTTTTTTGTTTCTGCCCCTCGTCAGCTGTGGGTGAACATCGTGAACGGGGATGTGCAAGATGCCACCCGCTCGGACTTGTACGAGTATGTCATTGATTTTCTCACCTATACCTCGGACCAGGAGCTTGTGTGGAAGTATGCCGACTGGGTCTTACAGAAGAGCCAGGAGGTGAGTGCGCTATGAGCATGTCCTTACCGGGGGCATGAGCAGGCAGCTGGCGAGGACAGACAGGGACTGGAACTTCAGTGGAAAGTCTGGCCGTGCTATAGCTCCCTGCCTCCTCTGACTCCTCTGAGCACTCCTTCCCCTCCCCCCATGCTCCCCACCCCCATGCTCTTCCATTCTGGCTCTCAGCATTTCTCTGTTTCAGTGCTTATTATTGGGCATTCATTGTCAGGGGCACAGAACTTTGGCCCTTTGGTTTTCTTCAAACTGGAACCAGGTTGTTCAATTGTTGAAGACTCTTCCTACTCTTCCATAATGTCTGCAAATGGAAGTTGTGGGGCCCAGAGGAAGAAAGGAGCTAAGGGCTGATTCAGGCCCCTGTGGGAGACTGGGCAGTGTTAGGTATAGGGGCAGCATGCCTAGGCAGAGGGACAGGATATTTGTTAAAACCTTGATGAGAACAGAAGGAAAAAGTTCTCACTGCTGAGAATAGCTGCTTTCCCTAGCAGTCCTCAGGAAAGCCAGGCTCAGCTTTCTGATGCAGGCCCATCGTAATGTCAGAGTTCTGAGGCTCTGAATGTCTTTCTAAAGATGGTTCTCAGTGGAGGAGCATCTCTGTCCTTCTAAAGATGGCTCTAGTGCAAGTGTACCTCTGCCCTTCTGAAGATGGCTCTCATTGCAGTTACCTCTGCCCTTCTTGAGAGGGCTCTTAGTGTGGTGCCATTTCTTCTTGAAGGTCAAGGCTGAGTGCCTTCTGTGCCTTTTATGGACTCATGGCGTTGACTCTGGGCACATATACATAAGCATGTGCTGCCAGGCCTCCACATGCTGGTAACATATAGGCAGGCTGGGCTCTTCCCAGTACCAGTCACTCAGATGTGCTCCCTCTGAAATGTTACAGTAGCCCACAAGTTGGGTGCTGTTTGGAGAGGAGGTAATAGGCCCAGAAAATTTAAGAGAGTTGTCCAAGCTTGTATGGTTGGAAGAGCTAAGTCACTACCTCTCCGGGCACTTGGAACAAAAATCTATTGTATGAGCTGGGCTTTTTTTCTCATCACGGGGCTGGTTAATGAGCACATGAGTGTGTTGTGTGTTCATAGAATGTGGCACATATGTGCCTAGAGGAAAGACAGTGGGGACTTGGGAGAGGACCTTCAACTCTCTTTGGCATGGGAGCAATGCCTGGAAGGTTATTCAGGGACTGGTTTGGGGGGTCTTGTTCAGATCATCCACAAAATCAATGTTAGTGCCCAGAGAATTGAGTTTATCCAGTTTTTTCATTGTTCACTTCATATAACTTGTGTTTCATTGACCATCCACTTTCTTAGGTGAGTAGTTGCTTTGGTGGTCTGATAAAAAACTTCCTGCTAGCAAACCTTCCATCTGCTAATTTCTGGTCCTTTTAAGAGAAAAGCCTCATGGATGTGTGAAGAGGGTGCTTGCAGTTTAATCTGCTTTTGCTGCGCTTTGGTCTTTGTCTGTGCTTCTCACAGTGCTGCATTTCTCTGTCATTACAAGATTTTGACAGCTTTCTTTTCCTAGCTCATGAATGTGCAGTCAGCAGTGACTTAAATGCTTAATGATGAGCTTGCTGCTTTTCTTTCAGGTTGGAGTTAAAGTGTTTACCGGGCGACCCTTGGATGAAGGGCAGAAGAACAGTTTCAATCCCAACGATATCATTACTTGCCTTAACAAATACCCCAAAGCTCTTGTTAAATATCTGGAACATCTAGTCATGGACCAGAGATTGCAGGTGAATATATAGCACAGATGTGGTACCTCGATGCCAAAGGGAAGGGGAGAAACTTCAGAGATGGAGCCAGCTGGCAGTGGATGATAAGGGGGGGGGGGATGTTTAATGGGAAATCAGGATTTGTGGAAGGGACAACAGAGCTTTTCACTCTGTCCTGGTCCATACTGCTTGGGTTTTGTTGTTTTTTTTTTTTTTCTCCTTTCCATCACCTTAAGAGATGAGAGAAGCTGCACCTTCTTTTTGGAGGATGATGCCTAAGTTCTTGGTTGTCCCCTCTTAAAAACAAGATGGGCCCCTTTCCAGTTTTTTGGCTTGTGGAGTTTCCGATTGATTCCCTGAGAAGTGCCGACTGGCCTCGCACAGTTAGATGGCAGGAGCTCCTGCTGCCGGGGCAAACGCTGTGTGTGTGCTTGGGTCTCCTGCAGAGGGAAGAGTTCCACACGCGCCTCGCGCTCCTCTACCTAGATCAGGTTCTGCAGCTCCGGCTCCCGGAGGGCAGCCCCGATGGTAGCCCTGGGGCAGAGGTCCCCGAAGTGCAGAAGAAGCTCCGCCTCCTGCTCCAGAGATCCGACCTCTACAGAGTCCACTATCTGCTTGGTGAGGGGGCACTCTGTGGGGGAGGAGCTGGGAAGAAGGGAGGTCTGAGAACCAGGTTGTGTCCATGGGAGTGGACCACAGTGGCCTGGAGTAGGGCATGCAGCTTCTTGGAAACGCTCTCTGCAAAGGCCTTTCACCAATGGCCCAGCACGATGCTTGTCTGAAGCTAAGAAGCTTGTGTGAGTTTGTGTGTGTATGCATGGACTCTTGAGTGTGTTACTAAGTGCGTGTATGTGTGGTTATAAGTGTGTGTGCAACTATGCCTAACAGTGTGTGAGGGCAACTGCATTTGTAGATTGTTACTCAGTGTATGTGAAGCTGTGAGTGTGTGACTGTATGAATAGTGTAAGGGTAAGTGTAAGTGTACATATAAATGGCTGTGACCGACTATGAGTAAGTGTGTGACTATTTGAGTGTGTGACTAAGTGTGTGTTTGGCTGCAGAGTGGGGCTCGAATTCAGACTGGGAAGGCGAATGTTGTGCCAGCTTGAGTGGGTTGGGTGACGGCCCCTGGGGGCCAGCATGGGGTGAAACTGGTGGGCCCCCAAACCAGGCACGCCTCTAACAGGCCTGTGTACGCAGATCGGGTGCGCGGGGCCGGGCTGCCGCTGGAGCGTGCCATCCTGCACGGAAAACTGGAGGAGCACGACGAGGCTCTGCGCATCCTGGTGCTGGAGCTGCAGGACTTCGCAGCGGCCGAGGACTACTGCATGTGGCGCTCCGAGGGCCGCGACCCAGCCTACCGCCGCCGCCTCTTCCACTCCCTGCTCAGCCTCTACCTGAGCTCCGAGCTGCCTGTGGCTGCCACCGACCTCCTGAACCGCCACGCGGCCGAGTTCGACGCGGCGCAGGTGCTGCCGCTGCTGCCGGGAGCCTGGTCGGTGCAGTTGCTCTGCCCGTTCCTCACGGGCGCTGTCAGGGACAGCGTGCATGGCGGCAGGAGTGCGCAGGTCGCTGTGGGCCTCGCCCGCTCCGAAAACCGACTCTACAAGTACGAGAAGGTGAGGGGCACCTTGCTGGGAACATGTTCTTTCTCAATTGCTTTCAGCGAGGCCTCAGGAGTGCCGAATGAATATCCCAGCTCCCCATGGAGACCAAGGGCACAGACTAATATGTGCCATCTTTTGACCTTTCTCTTTGCACTTCAAACGACATACACGTGGCCAGAGTAGCCCCAACCACTCACCCAGGTGTTCCCTCCCCTCCACCATTGTCCGAGGGTCTCTCCGCACCCTCCTCGCCCTATTGTAGGCTCCTCCTGAAGATCAGCTCTCAGTTTCTGTTGCCTTTGGGCCTTCATTCCTGCCCTGTTCTGTTTCTTTATGGCCCCATATCAGAGAGATCATCTGTTTCTTTTTTTTTTTTTTTTGCAGATGAAGCTGAAAGGAAGCTCAGTGTGGCTCTCAGACAAAAAGCTTTGCCAGCTGTGCCAGAATCCTTTTTGTGAGCCCGTGTTTGTTAGATACCCAAATGGTGGCCTCGTACATATGCACTGTGCAGCCAGCAGACACAGGAGCCCCAGTCCCCCCACCCCTGGCCCTCGGACTTGAAGAGGCCCACCAAGGTGCCAAGGGGTCCCACATTCTTCACCGAGCCAACAGGGTGCCGGGAGCAAAGAGTCAGGGTAGGCTGGGCCTGCCAGGATGGAGACATGACACATCCGGGTGCTGGGGACACCCCCAGGACTTGTGTGCTGCTCCACATTGAATGTAAACGTACAGCCCCCAGGGAGACAGCAAGAGCCAAGCCACGGAGCGGAGCCCACTGCTGCCCAGCAGGACATGAACGCTGCTGACCACCCAGGCTCTGCCTCCAGGAGCCCGTTTGTTTGCACTGGAAACATTGGTGGCTAGAGACAAGGCCTCTTCTGGGTGCCTGCCCCCTCCAAGGCTGCCTCTCCCACCAGCCCTGCCTTGCCCATTACATTACACTTTCCTCTGGGAAGTGTTTCACCCCTGTCCTGTACCCAGCTCTCCCCAGTGGGCTGTGGTGCATCTGGCCACCTTGCAGGTGTCCCTGGGGTGGGGACTTGGGAGAACAGCTCCTCTACCGAAGGGAAAGGAAGGGACAAGAACCCTGCTGTCTTGGGCATGGCTGTCCTTCCTCCACCGCCTCATCTACTGACCCCAAACTCCACAGCGAACATGTCTACTCGACATCCTCTCTGTCATCTGTCCTAGTTAGGGAATTAACGTGTTATGTTCTGGAGGGAGGGACTTTTCCTCTTCGTTCAAATCATACCTCCTGTTCCACACTCGGGGAATGAAAAGGGAAATGTTTCGAGCACAAGCACGTGGATCTCAGGAGCATCATGAGCAGGGCACAGGGTAGGGGACAGCTCCCTGGGTCTGTTCCCAAGGCCATCCTGCCCAGCAACCACCATCTGCCCTTTTAGGGAGCCCAGCCTGCAGCCTTACCTCCCAGCACTTTACATGCCTGTTCCCATGGCTCCTGAGGACACAGGAAAATGCCTTTTTGTGCATGCCTGTCCAGGGATTGATTTGTGTTTGTTCAGAAGCCGAAGCTGTCGTTACTTCACTGCCCTCTGAATTTCTTCATTGCGACTTTTGTTTCTATTGGGAACTATTGAGAAAGACGCTGTGTCGTCTGAGTTCATGTTCTCCACCCCACCCCACCCCAACACCCCAGCCTTGGCAAATGAGTGTGGGTTATACAGCGGTGGATGGAATATCCTCTTCATCAGCCTAAGCCTTACTGAGGGGGAAGCACATTATCTATTCTTTGAAAAATGTGTTCCTGTACCAACAATGGTCAACATTCTTCCTTTGGAGACTAAACGGGCCAAGAAGGCAGAGCCATCCATGCGTCCTTTGGTGACCATGTCTCAGTTGTCTGGAGAAGGAATGAAGAAGATTCCCTAGTCTTGACCCACCTGCCCTGTCAGTTGGGCTGACCTTATAAGCTTACTCCAGAATTATCTGTACCCTGTGAATGACTGGGAATGATCGTGTGTTGGTATCCATAATCATTCCAACTTGTGAGTTTGACTTTACACCTCAAAGAACAAAGTAATGCAATATTGCACTTTTTAAGGCACTGTTTCTCTGTCTACGAAATGGGTAAAAATCTTTTAAAAGCCTTGTGATTGCTCATTCCTAACTTGCAGACACAAGTCTTTTTTTTTCCTTCTGAACATTTATCAAATTTTGAAATATTTGTTATCCTTTAAAATAATGGGAATTAAAACTGAACAATTTTCCATCTGTACTGAATCTTACTAACATAAAGAGCAGAATGACACTGGAGAACTGGCGCTTCTGTTCCAAAACCATACCTTTCTCCGACTCCTACTAAATATAAACCTTTTCTCAAATATTTTTGAAGAAATACATGTTTCTTTCTAAAGCCTGCTGTTTTGTGACTGTGCCGTTGAATAAAGCAATTAGAACCATTACTCAGCCCTTTTCCCCCCTCTTTGGCTTCAGTATAACCATTCTCATTAAAACAGCATGAACTGAACTCATCGACATTGATATTCTTGGGCAATAACTGTTTAATTTTCCAAACTGTTCTCCTGCTACTGCCTGTGTGGTATTAGTGGAGGCAGGGACTGCTGGCCTGAGCTCGCAGAGGCCAGCTCGTGCCCATGAACTTGGTGCATTCCCTGCTGACCTCAGGGTCATGGGCTGGACTGCAGTGCTGAAACAATCTGCCTCCCTAACTTTTTTGCTCACTCTCCTACAGAAACTTTTGTCCTTGTAACTTGACTCTTTGCCCCTGGTTGGGTCCCAGATATACAAAATGTACAGATGTAAACATGATGGTTTTATTAAAATTCTTTTAATTATTTGTTTTCTGTCATTTTTCACATATAATCTTGGTAAGACCCCTGGTTTTAACCAAGTTCAAGTTAAACTTAGTTTAAAAGTTTAACTTTTTAAGGTTTAAAGTTAAAAGTTTATAAAATTAAACCTTGACTTCAAGAACCTAATCTAACAGGTTCTAGAACTTGGTCCCTGAACCAACACTTACAAAGGTGACCCCTGGAAGTGCTTTGTTGGCTCTTTTATTGACTGTCTACTTCTGATTTATGGCCCACTGTTTTTCTAAGATTCTAAGACCTGCCATTGGTCACTTCCACCAGTCATGCCCTGAGAATTGGACAAAAAGGATTTCAGATTACTCCAGGCTTTGCCTTTTAGCTAAATAAATACTCCTCCTTGAGACTCTAAGGAATCATTTTGTCCTATTAGTCTCACCTTTTACATTGTACTTCATTTTTTAGAGCCATGTTCAGAACAGATTGTTAAGAAATTTCATCCTGTGGAATGGAGTTCATGGGTCTTATGTTGTTTTGGTCCAGCCTATGTCCCAGCCATGAAAAGCTGTGCATTCCCATAACCAACCCCACTTCTGATCTGTGCTGCTTCTGGCCTGGCTGGTTCTGCTGATTGTGTGTGGGGATCAGGAATAATAGCAGGAGGTTCCATGAGCCTATTTAGGAAGACACGGAAGCGCTGTCTCTTGAGTGATGAGTCCCAGCAAGCCACAGACATCCCTGGCTGGTGCCTCACCAGCCACAAGTGAGAGGAAGCCAGACACCAACTCAACAGGCTGTTCTCAGACTGTGATGTTGCTACTTTCAAAGGATCCTAAAACAGCAGCGCAAATATCTTTATTTCCGTATCATTGTTATCTTTGGTCCATTCGAGGTTAGAAGCAGGCGTGGTTAGACTTGCAAACCTGATTGGAATGGAAGACCCTGGCTTCCATGTGGTGGAGAGGGGAAGGGAGTTCATGGCTGCATTTCCTGTGTGGGTCGGGAGAGATGGGCGCCTGACTTGGTGAAATGAACTGTGATTTGTGGAGGAATAATTAGATATTAACTAACACCCCATTTGCTTGTTGCAGACCTGTCAGCCTTAGCGTTTGAAATGAAAATGTACAAGACTAGACCATATGGACTTGAGGCCCTTTCACCTTCTCCAAAGAACTAAATGCCCGCAGCATCTCTCAGCTTGTTAATACCTTGTTCGGAGATGAGCACTGGAATTAATGAGGCCTGCTTTTCTTTGGCTTGTCGCTGGGGAAAGGCAACAAATAGCTGTAATAAAGTCTGCAGTACAGAGTTGTAAATTAGTTCAATGAGACACATGGCAGGGAGGGCTGAGAAAGCAACATGGAACTCGGCGATTACTTGAGAGGTAAAAGTGTCCACTGAGTCTATGCACAGAAACCAGGTAAGTCCTGTTTTTAGGTCAGTGTGTTGTCCAAGCTGCAGAGGGGTGGTGGTGACACTGAGGGACCTTCTGGCCTTCTAAGAAAGTAGTCTTATGCCAATGATCTACCTGCTCATTAATTTTTTTTTATGAATTTGAAACCTCACCCAGCAGTGTTCAGAGATGAGTCCTGGCTCTATGCTCAGGAGTGACCCTGGCAAGAATCAAGAGACCATGCTGTGCCAAAGATTTGAATCAGAATGGTACTCAGGAATCAGAGAGATAGCATGGAGGTAGGGCATTTGCCTTGCATGCAGAAGGATGGTGGTTCGAATCCCGGCATCCCATATGGTCCCCAGAGCCTCCCAGGAGAGATCTGAATGTAGAGTCAGGAGTAACCCCTGAGCGCTGCCAGGTGTAACCCAAAAACCAAGAAGAAAAAAAAAGGATGCTACCCAGCCTCTTGTACTGTCTCCCACCTCTTGTACTGTCTCCCACCTCCTGTTTATCCCTGGAGCTTGAGGGCAGCATACTTTAAGGCAACTTTGCTCCAGTGATGTGCCTCAGTACCCCTTGAATCACAATCCTGCATCCTGTGCCTTGTTAAATGAGTAGAGCCATCCTGAGCACTGCCCAGTGCATGGGGAGACACCTGGTGCTCTGAGTCCTCAGCAGTGGCCACTTGACCACCAGCCCTGCCTATCGTGTTTCTGACCATGGTGTAGTTTTATTCTCCTGTACCATGGCTGTCCACCTTTCACATCCTCTCTTTCTTGACAGCATGTTATGATTGGTCTCACTGAATTCGGCGCCTGGCAGCAAGAGAGGTAGATCAGCAGCCAATAGGCAGGAAGAAGGGTGTCACCTGGACCAACTGTCTGCCTGCCCCTCATCTCAGCCCCTTTTTAACTCACATGCTCAGGATTTGCCTGTGCCAAGTGGGAGCTCAGCACCCCTCATCTCTGTGGTCACAAATCTCTCATCTGTTTCTCAATATGTTGCTGATTCAAAATTGTTGGCTTATGCTCATGAATAATCTAAAGTGCTAAGCATCTCAGATTAGGATACAAGAGTTGCCACCACCCCCAATTTGTTTGAATTTCTATAGATTATGTCTTTGGTTTCAGTTAATTTACAAGAATATATTCATCGTGGGGCCAGAGAGATAGCATGGAGGTAGTCATTTGCCTTACATGCAGAAGGACGGTGGTTCAAATCCGGGCATTCCATATGGTACCCTGAGCCTGCCAGGAGCGATTTCTGAGCATAGAGCCAGGAGTAACCCCTGAGCGCTGCCAGGTGTGCCCCCCCAAAAAAAGAATATATTAATCGTGTGTGAATAATCATGATTTTCATGGTTTTCTCCCTTCTCTCCACAATTGTGGCTCTATGTAAATATATATTCCTTGTATGTTAGTCTTTTTAGAAGTTCCAGGGAAGTCCTTTTCAACACCTACAAAGCACCAAGTCTTTGGTGTCAGTTTCTGGGATGGTGAGGATTGCCATTCCGAACTTAATGACTGAAACACCAGGAGCAAGAACTAGCCCCTTGGGCCGGGCGGTGGCGCTAAAGGTAAGGTGCCTGCCTTGCCTGCGCAAGCCTTGGACAGACCAAGGTTCGATCCCCCGGTGTCCCATATGGTCCCCCAAGCCAGGAGCAACTTCTGAGCACATAGCCAGGAGTAACCCCTCAGCGTTACCGGGTCTGGCCCAAAAACCAAAAAAAAAAAAAAAAAAAAAGAACTAGCCCCTTTCCACTGGTTCTGAAGCTTCCTCACAGCTCAGAGGGATCTTGATGCTGTTAATTTCTAACATGGCCCTCTCAGTGAGAAGTCCTAGTAATCCTCAGCCAGGGAGATCTCGATATTTGCTGTATTTTGGGGCCACACTTAATGATGGTCAGAGGTGCTCGGGACCTGTGAGATCAAACTGGGTTCAGCTGTATGCAAGGTAAGTGCCTTAAAACCTGTTCTGTGTCTGGTAATAGCCATAGCTACCATGTCAGAGGGAAGAGGGATGTTCTGATACTTGGAATGTCTGTGCACCTTGTGGCCATCACCATCTCTGTTCCTCAATTGCAGTTTCATGTTGCTAATCATTGGAAAATCCTCCCACCCATTTTGTTGTTCATTAGGCGACATCTGGCAGTGCTCAGAACTTATTCCATCTCTGAGGAATCACTTCCCATATGAGGTACTAGGAATAGAATTGGGGTTGGTGTAAACTTTTTATTTTATTTATTTATTTATTTGTTTATTTTGGGGTTTGGGGTCACACCCGGCAGCAGCAGCTCTCAGGAGTTAGTTGTTTCTGGCTCTGCGCTCAGAAGTCACTCCAGGGGGCCAGTGTGGTGGTGCTAGAGGTAAAGTGTCTGCCTTGCCAGCGCTAGCCTAGACAGACCGCCGTTCGATTCCCTGGCGTCCCATATGGTCCCCCAAGGCAGGAGCGACTTCTGAGCGCATAGCCAGGAGTAATCCCTGAGTGTCACCGGGTGTGGCCCAAAAACCAAAAAAAAAAAAAAAAAAAGTCACTCCTGGCAGACTTGGAAGACCAAATAGGATGCCGGGATTCAAACTGGGGTCCATCCCATGTTGGCCACATGCAAGGCAAACACCTTATTGCTGTGCTATTGCTCTGGCCCCAATTTTTTATTTTAAAGTCAATTCATTCTGGCATCAAGCCTTATCAATTTCATTGATATTCATGAAGGGCTGCTTACTTTAGCATTAAAAGTAGTGATTTTTAAAATAAAATTCTTTAATTGAATCATCATGAGATTCATTTACAAAGTTGTTCATTAGTGAGTTTCAGTCATACAATGTCCAACACTCATACTTTCACCAGTGCACATTTCCCACCACTAGTGTCCCATTTTTCTCCCACCCTCCTGCCTTGACTGTGGCAGACATTAATTATTATTCTCTTTTTCTTTTAGACACTAAATTGTTAAGTGACTTTTTTAAAACCTTGATTACTATGTAGAAAAGCTGCTTACGATAGCATTAATAATAGTGATAAATAATATAGCACAGTAGCTAGGATATTTTCCTAGCATGTGGCCCACCTTGGTTCAATCCCCAGCATCCCAAATTATCCCCCCAAGCCTGCCAGGAGTGACTTCTGAGCATAGAGCCAGGAATAACACCTGAGTGCTGCCAGATGTTGCCCAGAAAAGCAAGCAAAAAAGTGACAAATAGAAAACAATAAAAACAGTATTTAAGTAACTTAACTTGTTGTTGAGCCACAAAAATGGAATGCTTTTAAGCCATCAGAAATTAAAACTTTAAATAAAAATAACTAAATTAGGGGCCAGAGAGATAGCAAGGTGGTAAGGCGTTTGCCTTGCATGCAGAAAGATTGTGGTTCGAATCCTGGCATCCCATATGGTCCCCCAAGCCTGCCAAAAGCAATTTCTGAGCATAGAACCAGGAGTAACCCCCTGAGCACTGCTGGGTGTGACCCAAAAACCAAAATAATAATAATAACAATAATAATAATAATAATTAAGCTTAAAGTTCTAGTATAGCCAAATGTGGTCCCCAATAATCAACAAAACTGATAAAAATGATGAACACACACATGGCCAAAGAAATATACTGATGGTAAGGCAGTTTTCTTGTACATAGTGCAGGTTCAGTCCCTGCCATTGCATTTGGTCCACCTAAGTCCCAGCAGGAGTGATTCAGGAGCATAGAGTAGGAGTCAACCCTGAGAACCATAAGATGTGGCCCAGCCAGTAAAACATGTACAATGATATGATTGTCTTAAAAGGATGTCTATAGATTTGTACATAATCAAAAATCTAGAAATTCTTTCATTTTCTTTCTGCCTCTGGATCTCAAAAATATCCAGTTTATTTTGGAAGGTTATAGTGTCCAACGATTTGTCCAATACAAGGTGCATTAAGTATTGAATGCACAATTTTTACCCTCATTTTTATAAGAAGCAGATTACATCTAGTATTGGAGGAAAATAAACTCAAAAGATCTCTCTGGCCCTCTAAAACATTTTTTGTTGTTGTTTTTTGTTTTGGGGGGCCACATCCAGTGATGCTCAGGGGTTACTCCTGGCTATGCACTCAGAAATCGCTCTTGGCTTGAGGGACCATATGGGATGCCAGGGGATTGAACCTTGGTTCATCCTAGGTTAGCGCCGGCAAGGCAGAAAGCTTACCACTCCATGCCACCGCTTCGGCCGCTCTAAAACTTTTTTAAAGATTTTATTCACAAGGATAGAATATTACCATCCTGGGGCTGAAGTCAGCATAGTAAATAAGGCATTTGCTTTGCATGCAGCTGACCTAGGTTCGATTTTGAGCATCTTATATGGTCCCCCAAACCTGCCTGGAGTGATTTCTGAGCACAGAGCCAAAGTGAACCCCTGAGCACCACCAGATGTGGCAAAAAACAATTATATATATATATATATATATATATATATGTATACATATATATATACCATTCTTTTACAGCATCTAAATCTAAACTTTAATTTTTAAATCCTAACTTTAATCTTTTTGCTATT
The DNA here is from genome assembly GCF_024139225.1 of Suncus etruscus. NCBI lineage: Eukaryota > Metazoa > Chordata > Mammalia > Eulipotyphla > Soricidae > Suncus > Suncus etruscus. Next base: position 58,545,466 of record NC_064859.1, on the reverse strand, counting down.
TAGTAATAGTACCTGCTTGTCATGTTGGTTTAGGAATCAGAGAGGAGATGAAGGCAGGAGACCCATAGGCATACCAGAAGGTAAGGTGAAGGTCACATTCAAGGTGATCAAAATGTCTCGTGGTCTTCACCATGAGGGAGGAGCCAAGGGTGCTCGGCAGCCCTGGCCAAGAAGCTCAGCAATGCTCACAGCCCTGAAGGGCAGCTTCTTGATCTCTCTAGTAGACTGGAAAGTCCTAGAGTGGAAGCCCTGGGGAGAAAAACTTTGCTGTTTCTCATCACATTTATCTCTTAATTCTCTTCATGCTCTGAAAGAAAATTAAGCTTTCCACTTTGTCACATGCATTTAGAATTGATCCAGTCTTATTTGTCTCATGTGGTGACTTTAGCAACCCTCTCTTTAGGGTTAAATATAAAACGCAAAGTCTTCGTGACATTACTGTACAATTCTGTCTCGGGGAAAGATGATGGCAGCATTTCAATGAAGGAAGACAGGAGAGCAGTCACTGAAGGGGGTAGAGAATAAAGAGCAGCAAATCGAGGTTTTACATAATGCTTCCAAGGACTGGAAGGCAAACCCGGAAGACTGACACACATGCATGGAGTGTATGTGATTCCAAATTGGAACCCCATGCACTGCCTCTCTCCTCCAGCACTAATGGCTCCAATTCTGCAGGATAACAGCACAACAGCCTCTGGCATTTAAAAGTACACTCTACACTGCTAGGAATGGCTGCAGATCTGCACACAAACTAAGAAATCCTGTTATCTCGCACACACAAATACACAAACCCACACACAAAATCATCCTAAAAGAAATGCTTCTGAAGTCTTGCCTATTTTTCCTCTCCCAAGTTCTTGAAAAAGTCATCGAATGCCAGTGGCAGCGGAGAAAGGCCAGAGGAGCTATAAAATGCAGATCTAGGGAGGAATTTCTTTTACACATGGGCCTTAGGGGCATCTTCTGGCCTTCATATCAGGCTGAAGGTGCATGTCAGCACCCTCCGGTTTGTAATTGCAGACATAGTTCTGGTGTCATCAATGAGTTTATCATGGAGATTACTCAAGGGCAGTGCATGTGATTTCCAGGCAGGAGCCCCAGATTGAGCACCAAGACCTATGAAGCCTGGAGTAGAAGGGACTCCATTTGTCGACCTAAAGTAGTTTCGATTTAAGGCTAACAAGGTTAAGTTTCATGGGAGGGCTAAGTTTCTATCCCAACAATAATAACACAGATCCCAAGGCCCTATAAACCATAATATACTACATTAGATTTCTAGCCATATAAAAGACATGATGAAACACCCTAGAAATACTCCATAGCCATCAACTTAAAGGTCAAGACTTCCTGTCTCTAAGCCCCCGCCCCCTTGGTGGTTGGTGGGGTCACCTCTGGGAGGTGGCCCTCATTGGTTAGTTTGTAGCTTGCTGGTAGATAGAATAAAGCTTTTGCTTTGCTTTATTTTAATTGTATGGTCTAGTCTTTTGACTCAGAACCCTAACAGACCATACACTTCCTGAATTCGAAGATCAAAGGGAAACCCTTGAGAACCAAGCCAGTAGGATCTTCCAAACACCACTGATTGTAATTATCTCAAAAAAGAATCTCGAAGAAAACCCAAAATAAAATTAAACGAAAAACAAAAAATAAAATTAAAAACAAAACCATTTATACATGTGTTAGGATTTATTTATTGACACTGACGTGTCTGGCAGGCACTGCTGGGACCCCACCAACTCCCTTTCTTCCATGCTCACAAAGACACAGTGGGCACCTAGCAGTGATCTCAAGACTCAGTTTCCCCCTGACTCAGGTCTTCATCTGAGAAGACGAAATGGACTTTATCTCACTTGTGCAGACTCACAGGAGTGAGAATACAGTCCTGCTGCAGGGGACACTGATGTCAAGGACGCGGACAATGACTGAGGAGAGACTGAGAAACTAAGTGGAAGTATTCTGAATCCTAAGTAGCCACAGAAAAGGATAGTGGCCTTCCAATTTGGGCTTTTCCTGAGAAGCAAATAAGCTGATTTTTGTTTCTAAAGTTGCTGTGCACGTTACATATCTTCTATGGCAGCCTTAACCCTTTGCCACAGCCACACTGTTTTCCCTTCCTGACTCCTGCATTTTTCATGCTCTCAACCCATTACAGAACCTGGAACAAAGCACAGAGTGGGGTGGCACACCTGGGGCTGAACCCCTCCAAACCAAACTATTCCTCTAGCATCCCTGCAAGGGAATTACAGAGCACAGTGTCTTTCAATTGGAATGCAATGTCTCTTTCACATCATTAATAATTTTGCTTGCTATTTTTACTTATTTCCTAGGTGAGGGTGACCACACTAGCAATGCTAAGGTTATTCCCAGTTCTGAGTTCAGGGATCACTCCTGGCAGGGCTTAGGGAACCCTGTGCAGTGGACAAGATATAATGCAGATGAATTGTGTGCCAGCAAGTGCCTACCTTATCTGCTGTACTTTCTTTCTGGCACCAACTTTACTCTTTATTAGTTTGTTGTTATTGTTGTTGCTGTTTAAGCCAGACCTGAATGTGTTCAGGCTTACTTCTACTGGGGCTCCAGGACCATATGCAATGCTGAGGGCAGGAATCTAATCTGGGTTAATGCTTGCAAGGCAAGCATCTTAACCCCTTTGCTATTTCTCTAGTCTCAGTTTTGCTGTGAAGTCAAAGCTCTTAGCTGTAGTGGCACATCTTGTTACTCTGTCACCCTCAGCCCACAGGAGTTGATAAAAGGGATGAAGGAGCCAGATCCTATGTGATTTCTGCTTTGCCCCAAAGGGACACATCTTGGCAGTATAACTCCTTGATGCTGAACTGCCCTGATTAGTGCCATCTACAAAATCCATCAGGGCCCAAATCCATCATTCATTTGGTCCCTCATAAGGACCTGTAGTAGTGACTGGGCCACTCTGCAAATGAGAAATCTGGGCATGAAATCTCCCACCTAGAGTCTTTAGAAATACAGGGTTAGACTCAAAGCCCTTCTGTGCTTTCTACACTCACCCTCAGTCCCTGTCCCTGTCCCTGTCTCTGTGCCTTCTGGTTTCTGTGCACTCCTGCCCCTGTGCCCTTTTATATCTGAGCACTCCCAGGAAATCAAGGGCTCTGTGTGCCAGGTTGATGACTGCCTGGACAAAGGAAGCCAAGCACTGAATAGTCATAATACATGGGCCTTTATTGCCTAAATTTCATGTGTCATAGCCATAATGGTAGCTGAAATATGAAATCACCCTCAAGATCTGGTAAAATGCTGTACTTTCTTTCAACTCCTTGTTGAGCCCTTACACTAATCTGCAGTTTATAGAATAATATGGAAAAGGAATGGAAAATACCAAATGTGAATAAAACATTGGCTCTAAATGATAGAACATCTAAGAGAGGAGAGAACTGAGGTGGGGAATGAGAAAAGGAGTTGTAGAAGTATCTTCGAGGTGAGGGTATCTGGGGTATATATCTGTATAGACCTATGTATGTATCTAAGTCACCAGATCAGGCACCTCTGTTGGGACCACTGTGAATCCAAATGGCAATCATTGCTTTTTAAAATGTGTCTATCATCGGTTGGAGTGGTAGCACAATGGTAAGGCCTTTGCCTTGCACACGGCTGACACAGGACGGACACAGGTACAGTCCCCTGGCATCTCGTATGGTCCCCTGAGCCTGTCAGGAGTGATTTCTGAGCACAGAATCAGGAGTAACCCTTGAGCACTGCTGGGTGTGGCCCAAAGAAAACAAAAGTGTCAGATGGGAACAATAGCACAGGTAGGTCACTTGCCTTGGAAGTGGTCAACTTAGTTTTAATCCTATCATTCCATCTGGTTTTCTGAGCACCACCAGGAGTAATCCCTGAGTGCAGAGCCAGGCTCTCCAGTTCCCTCATTCATTCACATGATTATGGTAGTTCTCTGTGTAGTTATTTATATAACTGCACTCACCACTCTTTGTGGTGGGCTTCATGAAGTGAGCTGGAAGTTCCAGACCTCCTCTAATTGTCTCTGAGGATTGTTACAAAAATGACTTATTTTTCTTAAAACGCATAGATGAATGAGACTATTCTGTGTTTCTCTCTCCCTCTGACTTATTTCACTTAGCATAATAGATTCCATGTACATCCATGTATAGGAAAATTTCATTACTTCATCTCTCCTGACGGCTGCATAATATTCCATTGTGTATATGTACCACAGTTTCTTTAGCCATTCATCTGTTGAAGGGCATCTTGTTGTTTCCAGAGCCTGGCTATTGTGAATAGTGCTGCAATAAATATAAGGTGTGAGAAAGGGGTTTTTGTATTGTATTCTTGTGTTCTTAGGGTATATCCCTGAGAGTGAAATAGCTGGGTCGAATGGGAGTTCAATTTCCAGATTTTGGAGGAATCTCCATATCGCTTTCCATAGAGGTTGGACTAGACGGCATTCCCACCAGCAGTGGATAAGAGTTCCTTTCTCTCCACATCCCCGCCAGCACTGATTATTCTCATTCTTTGTGATGTATGCCAATCTCTGTGGTGTGAGATGGTATCTCATCATTGTTTTGATTTGCATCTCCCTGATGGTTAGTGATGAGGAGCATTTTTTCATGTGCTTTTTGGCCATTTGTATTTCTTTTTTATCAAGTGTCTGTTCATGTCTTCTTCCCATTTTTTTGATGGGATTAGATGTTTTTTTCTTGTAAAGTTCTGTCAGTGCCCTGTATATTTTGGATATTAGCCCCTTATCTGAAGGATGTTGGGTGAATAGTTTCTCCCATTCGGTGGGTGGCTCTTGTATCCTGGGCACTATTTCTTTTGAGGTGCAGAAGCTTCTCAGCTTAATGTATTCCCATCTGTTGATCTCTGCTTCCACTTGTTTGGAAAGTGCAGTTTCCTCCTTGAAGATGCCTTTAGTCTCAATGTATGGAGTGTTTTACCGACGTGTTGTTCTATATACCTTATGGTATCAAGTCTGAATCAAGGTCTTTTATCCATTTGGATTTTACCTTCGTACATGACGTTAACTGGGGGGGGGGTCTATGTTCGCTTTTTTGCAAGTGGCTAACCAGTTCTGCCAGCACCACTCGTTGAAGAGGTTTACCCTGCTCCACTTAGGATTTCTTGCTCCTTTGACAAAATTAGGTGATTGTCTGGGGAACATTCTCTGAGAACTCAAGCCTATTCCACTGATCTGAGGGTCTGTCTTTATTCCAATACCATGCTGTTTTGATAACTATTGCTTTGTAGTACAGTTTAAAGTTGGGGAAAGTAATGCCTCCCATTTTCCTTTTCCCTAGGAGTGCTTTAGCTATTCGAGGGTGTTTATTGTTTCAGATGAACTTCATAAGTGTTTGATTCACTTCTTTGAATAATGTCATGGGTATTTTAAGGGGATCGCATTAAATCTGTATAATGCTTTGGGGAGTATTGCCATTTTAATTATGTTAATCCTGCCAATCCATGAGCAGGGTATGTGTTTCCATTTCCATGTGTCCTCTCTTATTTCTTGGGGCAGGACTTTATAGTTTTCTTTGTATAGGTCCTTCACATCATTGGTCAAGTTGACTTCAAGGTATTTGAGTTTGTGTAGCACTACTGTGAATGGGATTGCCTTCTTGACGTCCTTCTCTTCCCTATCATTATTGGTGCATAAAAAGGCCATTGATTTCTGTGTGTTAATTTTGTGGCCTGCCACCTTGCTATATGAGTCTATTGTTTCTAGAAGCTTTTAGGTAGACTCTTTGGGGTTTTCTAAGTAGAGTATCATGTCATCTGCAAACAATGAGAGCTTGAATTCTTCCTTTTCTATCTGGATTCCCTTGATATCTTTTTCTTGCCTGATTGCTATAGCAGGCACTTCCAGTACTATGTTGAAGAGGAGTGGTGAGAGCAGACAGCCTTGTCTTGTACAAAATTTAGAGGAAAGGCTTTTAGTTTTTCTCCATTGAGGATAATATTTGCCATTGGCTTGTGGTAGATGGCTTCAACTAGATTGAGAAAGGTTCCTTTCATTCCCATCTTGCTGAGAGTTTTGATTAAGAATGGGTGTTGGACCTTATCAAATGCTTTTTCTGCATCTATTGATATGATCGTGTGATTTTTATTTTTCTTGTTGTTGATGTTGTGTATGATGTTGATAGATTTACGGATGTTAAACCATCCTTGCATTCCTGGGATGAAGCTCACTTGGTCCTAGTGATCTTCTTGATGATGCATTGGATCCTGTTTGTCAGGATTTTGTTGAAGATCTTTGCATCTGCATTTATCAGGAATATTGGTCTGTAATTTTCTTTTTTGGCAGCATCTCTGTCTGACTTTGGTTCAAGGTGATGTTGAATTCAGAAAAGCTGTTTGGGAGTGTTCCCGTTTTTTCACTTTCATGGAAGAGCCTGGCTAGGATTGGTAGTAGCTCCTCTTGAGAGATTTGAAAAAGTTCATTAGGAAATCCATCTGGGCCTGGGCTTTTCTTTTTGGGTAGGTGTTTGATTACTGTTTCAATTTCCTCAGTAGTAATGGGGGTGTTTAGATATGCTACATCCTACTTACTTAACTGTGGAAGGTTATAAGTGTCCAAGAATTTTTCCATTTCTTCTAGGTTCTCATGTTTAGTAGCATAAAGTTTCTCAAAGTAGTCTCTGATTACCCTTTGGATCTCTGCAATATCTGTTGTAATCTCCCCCTTTTCATTTCTAATATGGGTTATCAGATTCCTCTCTCTCTCTCTCTCTCTCTTTCTTTGTGAGTTTTGCCAATGGTCTATCAATATTGTTTATTTTTTCAAAGAACCAACTTCTGCTTTCGTTGATCTTTCGGATTGTTTTTTGGATTTCCACTTCCTTGATTTCTGCTTTCAGCTTTGCTATTTCCTCTGTCTCCCTATTTTTGGTTCTTTTTGTTGGTCATTTTCTAATTTTTTGAGCTGCATCATTAAGTTATTCAGGTATGCCCCTTCTTCCTGATGTGTGCTTGTAGAGCTATAAATTTTCCTCTCAGGACCGCTTTTGCTGTGTCCAATAGATTCTGGCATTTGTTTTCAGGAAAGTTTTGATTTCTTTTTTGATTTCATCTCGGACCCACTGGTTGTTCAGTAGCAGGCTGTTTAATTTTCAATTGTTAAAGTTTTTCTTTTGTGTGCCTTTGTAGTTCACATCTCATTTCAGAGCCTTGTGGTCAGCAAAGATATCCTGCAAGATTTCTATCCTCTTGATTTTATGGAGGTATGTTTTATGTGTCAGCATGTAGTCTATCCTGGAGAATGACCCATGTATATTGGAGAAGAATGTGTATCCAGGTTTTTTGGGATGGAGTGTCCTATATATATTTACTAGTCCTCTTTCTTCCATTACTCTTTTCAGGGCTAGTATGTTTTTGTTGGGTTTCAGTCTGGTTGACCTATCAAGTGTTGATAGGGCAGTGTTGAGGTCTACCAAAATTATTTTGTTATTATTGATGTCTTCTTTCAGATTTGCCAGTAACTGTATTAGATAATTTGCTGGTCTCTCATTGGGTGCATATATGTTTAATAGTTTGATTTCTTCCTGTTGCACATATCCCTTGATTAGTACATAGTGTCCATCTTTGTCCCTTACCACTTTTCTGAGTATAAGGTTGGTGTCATCAGATATTAATATGGCCACCCCAGCTTTTTTGAGTGTGTTATTTGCTTGGATGATTTTCCTACAGCCTTTGACTTTGAATCTGTGTTTGTTCTGACTATTCAGATGTGTTTCTTGTAGGCAGCAGAAGGTTGGATTCATCTTTTTTGACCCATTTTGCCACTCTGTGTCTTTTATTTGTTTGTTTGTTTGTTTTGGGGTCACACCCAGCGGTGCTCAGGGGTTACTCCTGGCTGTCTGCTCAGAAATAGCTCCTGGCAGGCATAGGGGACCATATGGGACACCGGGGATTCGAACCAACAACCTTTGGTACTGGATCGGCTGCTTGCAAGGCAAATGCTGCTGTGCTATCTCTCCGGGCCCCACTCTGTGTCTTTTAATTGGTAAATTTAGTCCATTGACATTGAGGGAGATGATTGTCATAGGATTTAATGTCATCTTTGTAGATAAGTTTGCTGTGTTTGTTGGTCTCTCTTGTCTTAAAGTAGACCTGTCAGTTTTTCCTTTAAGGCTGGTTTTTCATTTGTGAAGTTTCTGAGCTGTTGTTTATCCATGAAACTATGTATTCTTCCTTCAAACCTGAACGTAAGTCGGGCTGGGTGCAGTATTCTCGGTGAGGCATTCATTTCATTCAGTCTTGTCACAATATATTACCACTGTCTTCTGGCCTTGAGAGTTTCTTGTGACATGTCTGCTGTAAGTCTTAGGGATGTTCCTTTGAATGTAATTTCCCTTTTTTATCTTGCTGCTTTTAGAATTCTATCTCTATCTGTGGGATTTGTCATTGTAACGAGGATGTGTCTTGGGGTGTTTTTCTTTGGGTCTCTTTTAGCTGGTACTCTTCGGGCATGCAAGATTTGATTGCATGTAGTCTTTAACTCTGGGAGTATCTCTTTGATGATGTCTTTGACAGTTGATTCATCCTGGAGATCTCCTACCTGGGTCTCTGGGACTCCAATGATTCTTATGCTGTTTCTGTTGAGTTTATCAAAGACTTCTATTTTCTTTTTTTTTTTTTCGCCTGGCAGTGTTCAGGAGTTACTCCTGACTCTGTGCTCAGAAATATCTCTTGGGCCCGGAGAGATAGCACAGCGGCGTTTGCCTTGCAAGCAGCCGATCTAGGACAAAGACTTCTATTTTCATCTGTTCGCATTTCTTGAGTACTTTTTCCATTGCCTGATCGTTTGTCTTAAGGTTCTTTTCCAATTTCTTTTTTTTTTTTTTTTTTTGACTTTTGGGCCACACCCGGTAACGCTCAGGGGTTACTCCTGGCTATGTGCTCAGAAGTTGCTCCTGGCTTGGGGGACCATATGGGACACCGGGGGATCGAACCGTTGTCCATCCAAGGCTAGCGCAAGCAAGGCAGGCACCTTACCTTTAGCGCCACCGCCCGGCCCCCTTTTCCCATTTCTTCTGCTGTGTTAATTTTTTCTCCATCTCATCTTCCAGTACTCTGATTCTATCCTCAGCTGCTGTTACCCTGCTGGCGAGGTCATCCATTGAGGTTTTAAGTTGAGCTACCGTGTTTTTTAGATCTATTATTTCAGTTTGGAGTTTTCTGATTTCTGTCTTTGTGCTCTATTCATATTGATCTGTGCTTTCTTTGAATTCTACAAACATCTTCCATATTGCTATTTTAAGTTCCTAATCTGAGAGGCTAATCAGATGGTTGGAATTTTTTAGGTCATCCGAGCTATCATCTTCATTTTCTGTGTATGGTGTTTGCCTGCGAGGTTTCCCCATTGTCACGCTTGTAGTGTGGTTTTTCCTGCATGTTGTGTTGGGGTTCATTGGTTAGAAAGAGTGTACGGCCACGAAGCAAAGCAGAGCACTCTTCTGCTGCCTCTAGTTGATAGTTTTTTTGGAGATGCACTCCCTAGGCCTCTGAGGAGACCTTCAGGTATTCAAGAAACACAGAAAAGGCACAGGAGAGATTTCCCTTGAAGTCCTCAGAGTGATCAAAGGCACACTAGGGTGGAGCCTCCACAGGCTAGAGAGCTCAGCTTATTGGTTGGCAACCCCCACAGCCAGACTTTACTCACTGGGCAGCTTCAAAGTACAGATTTTTGGGGTGCACTCCCTAGGCCTCTGAGGAGACCTTCAGGTATTCAAGAAACATAGACAGGTACAGGAGATATTCCCTTGAAGTCCTCAGAGTGATCAAAGGCACAGCAGGGCGGAGCCTCCGCAGGCCACAGAGCTCAGCTTATTGGTTGGTGACCCCCACAACCAGACTTAACTCACTGGGCAGCTTCAAAGTGCACTTTTTGGGGGGTGCGCTCCCTAGGCCTCTGAGGAGACCTTCAGGTATTCAAGAAACACAGACAAGCACAGGACAGATTTCCCTTGAAGTCATCAGAGTGATCAAAGGCCTCTTTTTTTTTTTTTTTTAATTCCCATGACAGTATGCTTTAAGGGAAGAGAAACCCTGTATCCTTTAGGCCAAGGGACTTCTCTTCCTATTTTTCCCAATATTTACTATGCCTATACAAAAAAATAAAAAATAAAAACAATAAACAAAAATCCTTGCCATACCAGCCCTCCCCCCCTTTTTCTTTTCTTTATTTTTTTTCCCTCTTTCTTTTGGTCTCATGGTTATTGTTGGTTGTTGTATTTGTTGATGTGGTGTTTTTTTTGTAGTTGCTGGTTTTGGTCTTTTGTTTGATTTTTGCTTCTTTTTGGTGTTTTATCTATTTGGTTGTTGTGGTTTTTGTGTTTATTTTGCTCTATTTTGTTATGCTTTTCTTCTTTTTTTCCCTTATTTTAAAATTGATATTTATAACCTCTAGACTGACTCCTCCCAGTTTTTTGTTTGTTGGTTTTGTTTCAGATATTTTTGTTTTTGTTTTTTCTTTTTTCATCTTTTTTTCTTTTCCAAACAGAACCACATAACTTGAATCTTGTTCCACCTTATAAATTAAAGGGAAAAAATGGGTGATACCAGAATCAAACAGTCATATGAACATTGAGTAGAAATAAAAAAAAAATCAGACTTAAACACCAAACCCAAAGTCAGTGACAACAGAATCAATACCCAATCTTCAACAAGCTATACACAGAGGGAACCAGTTATCTTAACAGTCTGGGGACAAAGGAGGGGGATGCTGGGAATAGGGCTGGAGGGAGGGCAACACTGGTGGTAGGAATACCCCTGATGCAATGCCACTATGTACTTTAAATATTACTGTGAAAGACTTGTAATTCACATTGATCACTAAAAATTATTGTTGTGACCAACATGAATTACAAGTCTTTCACAGAAATATTTAATATTTAATTTTATTTAAATATTAATTTAATTTAATATTTAATATTTACATAGTGACATTGAATCAGGGGTATTCCCACCACCAGTGTTGTCTTCCCTCCAACCCTGTTCCCAGACTCTCCATCCTTTGCCCCCCAGACTGCTAGCATAACTGCTCCCCTTTGTGTATAGCTTGTTGAAGATTGGGTATAAATTCTGTTGTCATTGACTTTGGGTTCGGTGTTTAAGTCTGATCATTTTTTAGTTCTACCCAATGTTCATACGACTGATTCTGGTACCATCCATTTTTCCTCCTTAATTTATGAGGTCCAAGATGATTCAATTTATATTGTTCTGTTTGAAAAAAAAGAAAAGAAAAGAAAAGAAAGAAAAAAAGAAAACAAACAAAAAAAAAACATGGAGGAGTCTGTCTAGAGCAGGGGTCTTCAAACTACGGCCTGCAGGCCACATATTGTATTTATTTCCATTTTGTTTCTTCACTTCTAAATAAGATATATGCAGTGTGCATAGAAATTTGTTCATAATTTTTGTTTTTACTATAATCTGACCCTCCAACAGTCTGAAGGACAGTGAACTGGACCCCTGTTTAAAAAGTTTGAGGACCCCCTGGGAGGTTATAAATATCAATTTAAAAAGAAGGGGAAAGAAGTAGAAAATCGTAACAAAAAAGGCAAAAAAAGAAACCCACAAAAAACAAGAAACTTTTCTTTCTAATTTACTGTGCCTATGGAAAACAAAACAAAACAAACAAAAAACCTGGCCACACCAACCCTCCTTCCTTTTTACTTTTCTTTCTTTTTTCTTTCTTTCGGTCTTGTGGCTGTTGTTTGGTTGTTGTATTTGTTGCTGTGAATTTTTTCTATTCTTACACAACATCGTGTTAGGAGTCCAAGCAACAGCAATCAGCAAAGAGAAGGAAATCAAAGGGATACAAACTGGAAAAGAGGAAGTCAAACTATCTCTATTTATACATATACATGAGGATATACATTGAAGACCCCAGATCCTAGAAACAATAAATCAGTACATCAAAATGGCTTGCTTCAAAGTCAATACAGAAAAATTAGTTGCATTCCAGAAAAAAATTAGAGTCTGTACTACTTAAAATAGAGCAAACAACAACAACAACAAACAAACAAACCAAAACCCATCAAGTACCTTTGAATCAACTTAATAAAAGAGGTGAGACACCTATATTAAGAAAACTACAAAATGCTCAAGAAAGAAATTGAAGAAGACCTAAGGAAATGGAAAAACATTTCATGCATAGGAAGAATCAGCATTATCAAAATGACCATATTCCCTAAACTACTAATTGTATTTAATGCAATTCTTATCTAAATTCAGATAGTATTATTTAAAGACTTAGAACAGCCAACTGTACAGTTTGTGTGGAACTAAAAAAGACTCCAGGTAGCCAAAACCATTTTGAAAGCAAGAAATTGGGCGAAATTTTATTACCTAACTTAAAGCTGTACTAAAAGCCACAGTAATCAAAACAGCATGGTATTGAAACAAAGACAAAAGTTCATATCAATGGAATACAATATCCAGTGATTAACCCCCAAGTATATGATTAGCTAATCTTTGACAATTGATTCAAGAAAATGAAATAAAATAAAGACAACCTCTTTGCAAATGGTGCAACAATTGGATAAATATGTGTAGGATTAAACATATTAAATTAATATTAAAATTAAATATAAATATAAAATAAATTAAATATAATTTAAATTTAATATTTAATTGAATTAAATCCAGGATTAAACCTGGATTCATACCCTACACTTTACACCAATGCCAACTCAAAGCAGAATAAAACCCCTTGATATCAAACTTAAATCCATAAACCACACAGAGAAAACGAGCAAAATACACCAAGATCGAGACCACAAAGAATCTTCAGCAATACAATGCCAATGGAAAGGGCTATAGAGTCAGGTCTGAATATATGACTACATCAAACTAAAAAGTTTCTGTATGGCAAAAGAAACAAAGGCTAAAACTATAAGACAGCTGAGTGGGAGAAAAAAGTCCACTGAACAATCAGATAAAGGGTTGATATCTAGGATATACAACATACCCACAAAATCTCAAACCCCATTAAAAAGGGGAGGGAAATGAACAGACACCTCTCTGAGGAAAACCAACAGATGTCCAACAGGCATATGAAAAAATTCTCCTCACTTATAATTAGTAAAATACAAATCAAGATGAAATAACTATCATCTTACACCATAGTCTTATCTGTTGTGATAAGTGAATCATGAAGATTTGCTACATATATACAAGGGAACACTACATAGCTATAAGGAATGATGCCATTATGTAATTCACAGGACATGGATTGAACTGAAACATGCTAAATGAAGTAAGCTGAAGAGGAAAGATAAATACAGGCTAAATATCACTTACCTTACATATTTAGAATAGCTATATGAAGAAATACAATGCTTATAATGGGGTTTGTCAAGAATGCTCTAGGACCCAGAGTATAGTGAAGAGAAGAGATTGAGTAGACAAGAAAAAAGACAAACATGAAATGATGCGGAACAGTTGATAAGAATTTTCAAGTGCATTGGTGGTGTTAAGGACAGGAACTAGGGGGCTTTGTGATATCACAGTAGATAGAGCATGGGCCTTGAACATTGCCAAACCAGGATCCCCTCGTATCCTATGTGGTCCTTTGAACCTTCCAGGAGTAATTTCGGAGCCAGAAGTATCTCCCAAGTGACACCTGTTGTGGCCTAAAAAGAAAAAATTAAAGGAAGACAGAACTACCAACTATCTAAGCTACAGTCAACAACAATGAAACTCATGAAACTCAAACATTCACAACCAAATTTGAAAAGATGCCTCTTATGGTCAGCTGGAGGCAGGGGGTTGGTGGCATTAAATTAAATTAAATTAATTTAATTTGTTTACAAATTTGTTTACAAATTTGGTGGCATTAAATTAAATTAAATTAATTTGTTTACAAATTTGTTTACAAATTTGTAATTTGTTTACAAATTTGTTCACAGAGTCTACTCTGTGAACATTGGTGGAGGGAGGTGGTGGGATTGGTCTTGAAATATTGGATCTTTAAAACCAAGATATGATTATATATTTTAAATAATGATGGTTTAAATTAAAAAATTAAAGAAGAAACCAAAGAGATTACATAACGGTAGGGCATTTGCCTTGCATGTGGCTGATCCAGGATGGACAGTGGTTTGAATCCCGGCCTCCTATATGATCCCCTATGCCTGCCAGGGGCGATTTCCAAGTGCAGAGCCAAGAGTAACCCCTGAGAGCTGCTGGGTGTGACCCAAAAACCAAAAAAAAAAAAAATTAAAGAGATTATATTTCAATTAAATTTAAAATATTTCTAACTATGTAAATACATAATTTCAAATATAATATATATCACATAATGATTTTATTTTATTATGTAAATATGTTAATGAAAACATTAATTTGGGTAATTGTATAAGTAATTAATAAGTTTAATTAATAAACATATGTAAGCTCATTAATTTAATTAATAGGATTTCCCTAACAGAAAAGCTCAAGGAAAGTAGGACTGTTATATGGGATTTGTATGATTACATCTCCCTACATCTCAGCCTGCTTCATTTTGTCTCTCTACCCTACCTGGTCATCTCATTGAGAATTGAACCTCCATATTGGCTAGCCCCTACCTCTAAACTGCCTACTATGACATCATTCTCCCACCAAACCAACCACCATCTGGTAGAATCTTGGGGTTCCCATGGATTTGTCTGTAAACAAATTTGAATCATTCCCAATGACCAGTGACCAATGAGAAATGACCAGTGACCGGTAGTCTGTACTGGACATACTCAGTCTTCTGACTCAGTGCTCAGACATCCTCGAGATTGTCTCCTCATCCCTTGAACCTGTAGCTGATATTTTTTCTCTTTTCTGATCATGTCAGGTAAGGAAAGAATCATTTCAGGTTGTTTGTTAGGTTTCTTTTTTTTTTTTTTTTTTTTTTGGTTTTTTTTTTTGGGCCACACCCTGTGACGCTCAGGGGTTACTCCTGGCTATGCGCTCAGAAGTTGCTCCTGGCTTCTTGGGGGACCATATGGGACGCCGGGGGATCGAACCACGGTCCGTCCTAGGCTAGCGCAGGCAAGGCAGGCACCTTACCTCCAGCGCCACCGCCCGGCCCCCTTTTTTTTTTTTTTTTTTTTTTTTTTATAATTCTTTATTATGAATTATGACAACAAAAGATGCAAAGAAAGAGGATAAGGTAAAGTTACAGTGGAAGGACAATCACCCATAACATAATTATCAGAAGAAGTCCCGTTGCTGATATCTTAACTTTGAATTTTCACCAAAGAAAGTTAAGATAAATAAAACAGAATCCATGTGCAATTACTTTTTCCCTCAAGTCCCCAGATTGTAGCACATTATAATATTTCTTAACAGCACACAAGGCAATCTAAAGCCATCAAACTTACGTAACTCCTTAAACATTAGAGGCATAGTATTTTTTACATTTCCATGTACATGCATATTACCTTAAGTTAACCTCAAATTTTAAGTGGGTGTGTTTTAAGGATTAGAGTCAAAGGAGCACAGTAAAAACGGTGTTAGAGTGGCAATTGTTGTTTGCATAGGCCCACCAAAATATGAGAGGCATGGAAAGGAATAGCCTTGGCCTAAATACAAAGAGATCCTACCCCTGAAGTTTCCTGGCATAAGACCAGCTCTAGGCCTCAGGAAAGTTATCGTTCGCTCCAAGACATTGTCCGTAGCGCCAACACACTTATCACACAGTCTCTGTTGTTGGTCTCATGTTTCTGTATTAAAGATTCTGGAATCTCCATGTCCTACATTGAAGTCATGATGTGGAGTGCCTTTTCGTTTCACCTCACCATGAAAGGGGAATGCAGGAAGCCCTGTCCTGTAAGCAAGTTGTTGTTGTTAAGTCTTCTCAGTGTTAAGGGAAGTCTCTTTTGAGCAGGACGATGTCTGAGCAGTGGTAGGGTCTTCCGTGGTAGAGGATTGCTTCCAGGTGATGTTATAGACAAACCTCACCATAAAGGGGCAATACAGCAAGCCCTGTCCAGTAAACAGGTCATTGTTCTTGTTGTCTTCTCAGTGTTAAGGGATGTCTCTTTTGAGTAGATCGATGTCTGAGCAGCTGTAGGGTCGTCCCTGGTACAGGGTGATGTTATATACAACCTTGGATGTTTTGTAAATGTCTTCTGTAGATCAAGGGGTAAATGGAGAATGCCCATTCTTCTGAGGCCTGTGCCAGGTCTTTATGTCAATGTTCAGGGTGTAAGGTCTCATTGTACTACAAGATTTGTGTGTTCCCATTTCTATTAGATAAGAACTTATTGGTGTGTATAGTATTTTCCCATGTTAGTGTGCCTACGCAAACAAGATATAAAGCCACGTGGTGCTATCAGATATATGGGGGCATAAGAACATTTCCAACAAGACCCATGACTTGGTTCAAACAAAAGTATTAAACTGAGGGATTCTTTCACACCAAATTCCATATTGAGCAGTTCATAAAGAGAAGATAAAAAACATGGGGGGGGATCATCACTGTATAAGAAAGTATTTAGCAAAAGTTATAGCCGTCAAAGAAAACACCCATAAAATGTTGAAAAGATATGTGTCCTTTTTATGCCTTTTAAAATAGTTGGGTGGGTGTTAACTCTAGGGCACCACTTTGGTCTGTGAATTAGGACTCAACAGTACTTAAGTTAGAAAGGGTAAAAAAGGAGTAATGATGATAGGAGTTAAAGAAGTTAAAGAGAAATATGAACTTATGAAGGGGTATGCAAAAGGGCAGAGTACAAAATGGACATTCTGCATACATAAAAAACATAATTCAATGATAGTGAGTACTATTAATGTTTCTTGTGAGAGTACTATTAATGTTTCTTGAAAATGTAGACTGAACAGAGATTACCAGTGCCAGCCAAACCTCCTCCTGCTAGACTCCCAGCTCCCAGGAAGGAGAGATCCTTCAAGAAGCTGGGAGAACAGAAGTTCAGAGCCCCACCCAGACCCTCCCTAAGGAGCCGCATGGATAGTGGGGGAAGGCCTAGGGTACCTTCAAACTCCACCAAGGGACCCAACTCACCGGCTTGCCCAGGGGTGTGGCCCGGGGAAGCCCTGGAGATCTGGAGCAAGGCGGCAGAGGGGTGCTGGGGTTACCCAAATCCCGCACCCCCCCCCCCCTAGGCCTGGCCAAGCAGGCCTCCGGCATGGCGTGGGCCTGCCAAACCTCTTCCTGCTAGACTCCCGGCTCCCAGGAGGGAGAGATCCTTCAAGAAGCTGGGAGAACAGAAGTTCAGAGCCCCACCCAGACCCTCCCTAAGGAGCCGCATGGATAGTGGGGGAAGGCCTAGGGTACCTTCAAACTCCACCAAAGGACCCAACTCACCGGCTTGCCCAGGGGTGTGGCCTGGGGAAGCCCTGGAGATCTGGAGCAAGGCGGCAGAGGGGTGCTGGGGTTACCCAAATCCCGCACCCCCCCCTAGGCCTGGCCAAGCAGGCCTCCGGCATGGCGTGGGCCTGCCAAACCTCTTCCTGCTAGACTCCCGGCTCCCAGGAAGGAGTGTTTGTTAGGTTTCTTATCTTAAATTCAGTAGTCAAGTCAAAATAGCTTGGAATAATGGAGAAAAATATTAACCTATAACTTGATAGGCCTTATTTTAGTTTTTAATTTGACATTTGCAGCTGTATGATAATATAATTACTTTTATAATTATTTCTCTTTCACACAGCATTTTTCTTGTTTTAATATTATATATTAACACAATTTTATACATTGTACATAGGTTTATGTGTTTTCATATATGTTTATATATTAGAGAGTGTTCATTCTCTGTAGTTCCTTTCTTTTCTAATAGTGATTTTCCCATGGTATTCATGTAAAAACTTAAATCAGAGACAGGAGTATTTCAACAGAAACAGACAATGTAGATATAGTAGAAAAGAAGTAATATATACCAGGATATTGTGTCTGTAATGGTCTTTCCACTTGCATTTACAATCTATTTTAAATTCAATACTGCTCCCAAAAGTATCCACATGTCTTAGAGTTTTTTATTTAAAGTAAGTGAAAAGAGAAAAATTGGGAGGTGGGAATGAGTGTGGAGTGCTCAGCTGTAAAGAGGCAAGGGTAAGGAAGTTTAGGATAACTGTCATTAAGCATTGACCAATCTGAACCAAGAAGGAGAGACTATATTTGGGACAATAAACTAAAAATGTCATTCCAATAGCCTTTTTTGTAACAAACAATATGAAGCAAATTTATTTGTATCTGTAAAGGGGCAGATTAGGGAGGGGGGTAAGAAACTGGGGACAATAGTGGAGGGAAGGTCACACTGGGGTGGGATTGGTGTTTGAACATTTAATGGCTGAAACAACTGTATCATGAAGAACTTGGTAAAGCATGGCAACATTAAAACTTTTAAATTGTGAAAAAATTACCGGATTGTGAACCCTAGGCTTACAGTAACTCCACAAGCAAAATAAGCAACTGAAGATTGCAATGGTAAGAGTTTATTGCTCTCATATGGACCACAAATACTTATATTAATATGTTCTCTTTCTCCTGATTTCTGGCATTGTAATGCTTAAAGCAGAGACCTGGCAAGAAAGTCCACATGTCTAGGTTCTGTAACCTGGTAATAAAAATTAACATGGAGGCCAGAGAAATAGTTGAGGGAAAAAGGCACTTAACTGCCTTGCATTCAGGAAGATCAGGAAGAGCTAGCACAAACTACCTGTATACAAGAAAACCAGGTACAAAGCCAACCCGGTCTTTGCTAGCTGTGCTTCCTAGAAGCACAGTGCCACATACACAAAGTGCCTAAATGTTCCAGCCCTTGAACCACCCAAAATCATTTGACTTTTGGTATCTCAGTGAGTGTTAGTATAAGAAGCTTTCTTTTGCCTACAAGCTTATGGTAATATTAATCCTGTCATAGTGAGAGATCATCAGGCTCATGTATGTTTTCATCACTCTCTTATTCTCCACAGAAAATTTCCAACATCCACCTGCATTGGGAACTGCAAATTCTTGGCAGGTTTTTCTTCCTGTAGAAAGCAATGCAGCTTCCCTTGCAGGAAGTGCCTGCAACTTCTCCACAACAACTGTTCCAGCTGTTAGCTCTGCCTGGTTTCTACCACCAGCCTCTGGCATCCCTTATCAACCACTTATGGTTAGTGCCTACCCTTACCAACAAATTAACACAGGAATGCTGTCTGGAGTGTCTGGCCAGAACCGGACAATCATTTTAGCTGCTTCCTACCACACTATTATTCAGTGGGATATTACTAAAAATGCTCAAAAGAAGTCCTCTACCCCTGGAGGCTTCACTATGACTGTCACTGACCAAGACACAGCTGTCTCTTCCATGGCAGTGGCAGCTCAGTACCCTAACACCCCACATACCAACAGCACAGTGCCTCTGTACATGTACCCGTCCCTTTCAGGCAGACTTGTCAAGAAGACACCACCTCAGGGTCCACATCACAGTCAGAGCCTGTTGCTTCCCTACCAGGTGCATTATTATAATCAGGACACCCTGAGGTCTCTACTGTCTGAAGAACTTGGTCCCTTTTTGCAGTCCTATGACTCCATGTCATATATAGGAGATAGGGGCTTTGCCCTCCAAACTTACAACTCATTCCCCGAAATGGCTACAGAACTAAAGGAGGTCCAGCCCACAGATAACTCACCGCTGGCCTCCACCTCTGGATTCTACAACTCTGCGTCTGCTCAGCCCATCACAGAATCGAGATTTCAAGGTGAGTAAAAACAAAGGTGAAAGCCAGCAATCTAAACTGTCAAATCTGCCCATAGGAAGTAATCCAGACAAGTGGTATTTAAGCCCTTAAATTTAATAACTTCTCTGATCACTTCTGATGACATTCTATTTTCAACCTACATAGAAGGATATCTTCTACCAGATAGGGAGGTACAATAGGAGAATGACCATTTATGTTCTATACTTGTAAACTTCCAGCACACCAAGGATGCCCTAGTTGTCCTAGTTATCTCCAACTACGACCACACTGATATTAAGCTCTCTGCCCTATTATTTTTATTTTTTTCTGAAGACATTCAGGACTGTTAGTGGGATGGAACTAATTTAATTTTCCCTAGCTGGAATTTATACCAGGATGTCGAATATACTTTGTATTCAGAGGTTCTGCCCAATGTCATCAAACTTACAATTGTATTGAGCATACTTTTCATGTGAAGCACTTCATCCTATCTCTGTCTTGATGACAAGAGTCTTTTCCATATGAAATGGAGAAATTGAGAGTACTCTATATCTCTGAATTGCACTAAATATTTTATAAATATAGTATTTGCAGGAGGCAGGGTGATTTTTTTCTCTCTGAAAATTAGAGAAATTGAGAGTACTCTATAGCTCTACATAGATAGGGGAGACAGGGTATGTGCCATGCACTCCTGTCTCTGTGTTTTTGAATCAGGAGATTGGGCATAAGCACAGCATTATATCCTAAGCCCGCCCAAATCTTGTCACTTTTATGTAATTTATGGAAAGTTTTATAAAATATGAGAAAGAAGCAAGAAACAGTGGTACCACATGAACCCCAGTAAGATCTACAACAGTTACTTCCAATCTTTAGCACAAGGCCTTAGCCAGGATTTTTAGAATAGCTGGTAGCAATGACTTCCCACTGCTGGAAGGTGTACAATTTATGCACTGGTATCTGGGGGGAGTTTCTCACTTCCTGGGGACTGATTTCTTCCTTGATTCCTTCTTAGTGATGGATTCCCTGAGAACCCAGGCTTCCCTAGGGTTGCAACCAACAAGTCAGACATTTTGTCAGACACAGAATCCAGAATTCTCCAAGTCAAGCAGAAATGAGATAGAACTTTATGAGAGCATCCCACCACCTGAGGTTGAGGATAGTTCTATGATAGCTCCAGTGCAAAGTAACCTGGCACTGTCTCCTGAACCACCTGAGAACCACAATTTAGATAAAATCAATATTGAAGATTCAGAATCTCTGGACTTGTACCCAAACCCAATAGCAAACAAAGATCCTTTGCTTTGCCCTGTCGAAAGCCCTGATCTACACCAATTCCTGACCTGCAGGCACGCACAGTTTGGGTGAGAGCAGATGAAAACAAGCTGGCAGAAGAAGGAGACTGTTGCTCCACAAGTCTTGGGGAAGAAACAGTTCTCAGTAGTTAGTAATAAAACGTGTTTTTATTTGTTAAGGGCTCAGCAGACCAGAGAGAAGTATGGAATTGGCATGACATCAGAGCTCAAGGCTCACTGGTTTTACTTAGAATAAATTTTTAGCCACATCACCAAATGTGAGGACCCTGCCCTGTTTCCTTTTCTTCTCCTCCCCTCCCTTCCCTTCCCTCCTCTCATTCCCTCCTCCTCCTTTCCTTCTTACCTTCCTCCCTTTCCCCTTCCTTCTTCCTACCTACCTTTATTTCTTCCCTCCTTCCTTTCTTCCTTTCTTTCTTCTTTCTTCTTCCTCCTTTCTTCCTTCCTTCCTTTCCTTTCTTTTGTTTTTCTCTCTTTTTTGCCACATCTAAAGATATTTAGGGCTGATTCCTGGTTCTGTTTCAGGGATAATTTCTGATGGTGCTCAGGGTTTATAGAAATTATCAGAAATCTGGGCCCGGAGAGATAGCACAGCGGTGTTTGCCTTGCAAGCAGCCGATCCAGGACCAAAGGTGGTTGGTTCGAATCCGGTGTCCATATGGTCCCCCGTGCCTGCCAGGAGCTATTTCTGAGCAGACAGCCAGGAGTAACCCCTGAGCACCGCTGGGTGTGGCCCAAAAACCAAAAAAAAAAAAAAAAAGAAATTATCAGAAATCTAACCAGAGTTGGACGTGTGCAAGGCATGCAATGCGATCCCTGATTCTATATGTTCTGAAGTTGTGTTTTTGAAGAGGTGAACATAGACTTGTTGGTTTACTATCATAGCTTTTGTGCATTAATGTTGGCAAGAACAGTCTCATACACAGTAAGAACAATAATACTTTATTTAAAATATATACAAAAGTATTACTTTGTAACATGGATATCACTGTTCAACATACATCATGTAACACTGACTGGTATGCGCATTTTGGTGTCTTCACTCATTGACGTCTGTACTTTTTGTTTTATTCAAGCCCCTAAACTATGTTCTCGGAAGTGCCTGCAGCAGGGGTTCCTGCTGATTTAGTTCCCTGCAAGGTTGGGCTGTGTAGCTTGCCCTCAATCTTTTTCTTTCTCATCTAGGTAGGTGAACAGATGAGATATGGGTGTTTTTAAGTTCTTTTCTTTTCCTTTTTTGAGGGGGAGAGGATGAGTTTGAACCATACCTGCCTGTGCTCAGGGCTTACTCTTGGCTCTGAATTCAGCAATCACTCCTAGCAGGAATTGGGGAGCATCCTAGGGATTGAATTAAGGATGGCTGCATGCAAGACAAGTACCCTACTATGTCTTCTCTCATCAGCCCACTGGATGTGTTGTGTCAAATTCTCCTCTAGGCTTAAACTCTTATCAATATCCCCTTGGCCCTGCTTCCTTCCCTGCATGCATCTCCCGGACCCCAGAATGAGAGAATGAGTAGGAAAATGACTACATTAGGGACATTCTCGGAAAGGAAACAAAAGAGAATAGGGGAGCACCTGAGCTTTATGCCACATTTGTATCACTGTTATCCTGAGAGAAGGTTCAGACCAACTTTGGGGCACAGCTGCACCCACATTCACTACCTATCCCATGGCACTGTGCATACAGTAGAACTTTAATAAATCTCCCTGCATGAATGGATGAATAGACCTGGGCACTGGGTCTGGGGCACCAGCAGAAAACACCCTTTTAGAATCAGTGTTTGGGAGAGGGATGGGGAACTGAGCATCTCCCTTTCTCGGGTAAACAAGGAATGAGGGACTGGGAGACATAGACACAGTCAGACAATGGTTCCTGATGGTTAGAGTTGGAACCAGACTTTAAAAGTGTCTCCTAGATTCCCACTCGTTTTGGATCAGGAACTCTGAGGAGAGCTTCAGACATCGAGGACACAGCCACAGGAGGGGCACCCCAGCTGAGGCCTCCTGGTTGCCTATACGTTACTTCAGCACTGTGGCCTCCATAGCACAAGTGGAAGCTCCTAAGTGGTTCCAGTTCGGCCTGGGCCCAGGGCTGCCAGGCAAAGAGGTTGCAAGTCCATCACAATCCGTCATATTCTTGTGGATTTGTATGAGGTAGGAGAGATGCAGAGATCCATGGCCACTGTCACCCCTGCCACAGCCTTAGAGCTGAAGGCCTCTGGTGGCACATGCGCCCTGGACCTCAGGGTGACCTGGGGGCAATGTAAACAAGGCCCAGAGCCTCTTGCAGTGAGTTTAGCTCTGCAGTGCCAGAATAAACAAGGTGAGCATGAGAAAGGGAGCATATGCCTATGTGCTGGGGCCTGGAGGGGGCATGCGAGGGAGAGGCGGCAGGAGCTCCAAAGGATGGGCCGGACAGGGAGCACAGACAACAGCGTGTACACTGGGGGATTTGATGCTACCAAGCCCTCTGCATAGTGCCCACCAGGCGCTAAGAACTCAGGGCCTCACTCTGCTCCCAGCCGACTTTGGTTTCAAGAATGGTTGATTTGGCACAATCCAAAAGGCATTCCTGAGCTATAGGAAGGAACGCCCACACCTGCCCTGTGCCACCCGCATGCAGCCCTTGGGAGCAGACTGGCATCAGGGAGCAGGATAGCGCCAGAAGAGGAGCCCGACCTGGGTGTGACCTCCACGCGTGACACACTGAGTTTTTTTTATAAGCATATTCACCCCAAGCTGTTTCTCCTCCCTTGATTTTTCTGTTCTTCCCCTTCCCCACCCCACTTCTGCTCCTCTTCCAGCCCCACTCGGTCCTCACCATCCCTGACCCATCACAGCTGTTCCTAAGTCGCTGCACATTCGGGACTTGTGTGGCCACAGCCCATGCTGACAGGGAGGGACGTGGCAGCCAGAGGGGCAGGGGTGCAAAAACAGTCCCCTACACGGCAGACTGGTTCTCGCTGCACACGTAGATGGTGCCGGGCTGGATTCTCCTCCGGATGCGCTCAGGCACTTTGGGGAGGAATTGGAAGGTGGGAGGCAGCAGGTCGAGACAGGCCTCGCGGAACTTCTTGATCCTCCAGCAGTAGACGATGGGGTTGAAGACGGACTTGAGGTAGCTGAGCCACAACACGCAGGAGCTGGCAGTGTAGAAGGAGGAGCTGCAGTAGAAGCTCCGGTTGAACACAGACAGGAGGCTGTAGATGGTGTGCGGCAGCCAGCAGAGCGAGAAGCCCACGAAGAGGATGAGGATGGTGGTGAAGGCCTTAGTCTTGAAGCTCAGATCCAGGCTGGCCTGCTGCTGCCGCTGCAGACGCCGCAGGCCGGCCCGGGGCAAGTGCCGCAAATCCAGGCTGTCAGATTGGTTGTGCACGCGCAGGGCGTTTCTGCGCACCGTGTGCAGGATGCACAGGTAGGCGCAGAGCATGACGCCGAAGGGCACGAAGAACACGGCCACGGCCAAGGTCACCACGTAGGCACGGCCTGCCCGGGACTCGGAGTAGCCCAGCACGCACTGGGGCGCCCGTGCCGGCACCTCCACCAGGGTCCAGCCAGCCAGCGACGGGGCCGACAGGCAGAAGGACAGAGCCCAGGACACGGCGATGATGACCTTGGCTCTGCGCGGGTTCAGCTTGTCTTGGCGCTGCACGATAATGAGGAAGCGGTCCACGCTGATGATGAGCAGCACGGCCACTCCCTCGAGCACGAAGAACCAGTACAAGGTGGCAGACAGGCGGCAGAAGCGGTCCCCGAAGCGCCACTGGACGGTAAGCAAAGTGACGGCCGTGAAGGGCAGGCAGCACAGGGACAGCATGATGTCCGAGAAGGCCAGTGTGGCCAGCAGCAGGTTAATGGCCGAACGCATAGCCGGCCTCTGGTACACTATGACGCACACCACGGTGTTGCCCAGGAACCCTACCACCATCATCAGCAACATGAGCACAGCCAGTGAGATCCTCAGTGGGGCCGAGGGGGTGGTCACCTCGGAGTCTGACCCGTTGGGGCCATTCAGCAGCAGGGCTTCATAGGTTTCCAGGGCTGTACCGTTACAGGCCATTGCAGACAGACGCTGGGAGCTCGTCCAGATGTTCCAGAAAGGCTCCGACAGCGCCCCGGGGGTTAGGGACTGCTCCCTGCATCCCCCCGCCCACAGGCTCCTGTGGTTCCTGCACACTAGGCAGCCCAGAGAAGTGTCTGTCTTGAGGGCTCTAGCCCAGATGGGAAGTTTCATCCATCACAGGCTCACAGGCTCTGGGAAACCCCGCTGCATCCACAGCTTCGTCCAATCATGCTTGGTAGCCTAGAGCCAAGAAAAGCATCAAAGAGAAGGAAATGAGACAATCTGAGCAGGTGTCAGCTTTATGGGTAGTCTCAGCACCAAAGCAGACAGAAAGAATGAAACTTCCTCATTGACCATTTGGGGACAATGTTGGTACCCGCAAAAGTCAGCCTGGGTAGGTAACCTGGGGAAACTTAATCACACCTCATAAGGAAGCAAATACCTCATAATCAATATTTATGCAATAGGCATGTGTTTGTTTTTAAAAATGGACACAATAGAGCTTTGGATAAGTCAAATTCCATTATTAGAATGATGGCTTCCTAGAGGCAGAGATTTTTGTTTGTCCCAATATTTGGGACAGTGACTGGTACAGAGAAGATGCCCAATCTACATGTCAATATGTCTATAGATGTGTATGTATGTTGGTTTGGGATCCACACCTGGCAGTGCTGGGGATACTTACAGAGCTTTGTGCTCAGGAGACCAGATGGTACTGGGGTTCAAAGCTAAGTCTCATGTTTTTGCACCAAATAATGTTAGAGTCCTCTCTCTTCTCCAGATTATCCAGTTATTTTCAGTGCTATAAATTAAACCCAGGTCCTCAAACGTGCAAGGCAATTAATTTTCCACTGAACTACATTCTTAGCACTCTGTTGCAAGAAATAATTCTTTAAGATTCTATATATCCTTTCCCAGTTTCCTCAAATAGTAAGATCTTGTATAACTATAGTGATGCTATATTAGTTTTGGAAATGCTGGTGCAAATGAGGAAATTCCTCCTCAAATGTTTGTATTGATTATTATTTTGTTTCTCACAGATATGGCAAGAACAGGGACCAGAACCTGTTGATCTGATGTCAAGAATGAGTGAAATCTGGTCTCTATATTTATCTATTTCGAACAGAGGCTGCTTTACCTCTTGTCTGTAATGACTAATAACCAGGCTAAAGTACAAAAACTCCAGAAAGAGTAGTCATAATACCCAGACAATAGGTTTACCTTGTCTGGCTCCTATAGTTCAGGGCTTAAGACACTTGCATCTTGTCAGTCCCATTTGAATCCCTAGTATTGCATATGTTTCCAAAGCACCATCAGGTGTCACTCTTGATCACAGAGCTAGCAATAACTGCCAACCAGCATTGGGTGAAACCCAATCAAAATCAATGAACTGAAATGGATAAAAAAATATAATTTGAGATGTGACCCATGTCTATTACAATGTTACAATGGCAAATACTTTCATGGAAGTGCTCTATATCAGCACAATTGCCTCTATATTGAGTTGCCCACAGAAAAGGCAGCTGCTGTATAGGCTGCTTAATTTAATGGCCATTTGGCAAATGTTTACCAATTTTATGATGGTGCAGATTTGTAATGTGTCCAGTAGAAGTCATATTTCAAATTTCAGTCTCATGTTGGTGGAATATGGCAGAATGGGATGAATCTTAGCTGCATAATCAGCCACAACAGAAAAAACCATGCACAGAATATCTTATTTTGTATTTTTGCATCCCAATGTGTTCTCAAAAACCCATCTCCTGAGATCATCAACTTTTTTTTTTTGGTTTTTGGGTCACACCAAGCAGTGCTCAGGGGTTACTCCTGGCTAAATGCTCAGAAATCGCACCTGGCAGGCTTGGGGGACCATATGGGATGCTGGAATTTGAACCAATGACCTTCTGCATGAAAGGCAAATGCCTTACCGCCATGCTATCTCTCTGGCCCCAACATTTTTTTTTAATTATAAAGTGGGTTTTGTGTTGGGACAATTTTGCCAGTTACTAGATGGGATAAGCATTATGAGCACCTATAATGCGCATTATTAGGCAAAACTCTGATGTTCAGCAGGTCAGGTTATTAAATGCACTTATTTTCTTTTGGGGCCACATCCAGTGGTGCTCAGGAGTTATTCCTGGCTCTGTGCTCAGACACCACACTGACAGGCTCAGAATATCATATGGGATACCAGGAATTGAATCTAGGTGGGCCGCATACAAGGCAAATGCCCTACCTGCTCACTATTGCTCTGACCTCTTAAATGTATTTTTGACCTACACTGTTTTCAACTTACAATAAGCTTATTGGAGTGTAACTACATACTAGGTCAAGGAAAAGGTGCACCTTCCCTGTCTATATTTTTATCCTCAACTATTTCTGACATAAGTGTTAGAAATAGGAACTAGTTCCATAGCATCTTAATCTAGAGCCTGCCCAAATGATGGTGGTACTTAAAGACTTTCACTCACTTGCCAGAAAGTCTGAACTAAGAAATGCTAGTGACAAAAGTGACTATATAAGACAGAATAATAGGTGTAACGAAGACCATAAGAATGCATTGGACACTGTTTTCCTCTCATACTATCATGCTACTGTGCAAAAATCTGGGCCCCAGAGGGAGGAGAGAAGTAAAGTCTGCCTTGCTAGACCTTTCCTATGTGCACCCCAACTAATACAAGGGGTACTGACAAACTGAAGCTCTGGGCAAGCAGAAACTTATAGTAAGCAGGCATAAGGAGATCCAGAAGTGTTAGGACTAGAAATATAGGGAAATCTCCTTCAATTTCTGTCAGAGTTGACTTTCCATTGTGTTTTCACAATGCTTACTCTTGTCTTTGTTTCTGATCAAATTTTTCGTGTATCTATTATTATTTTTTTTGGGAGGGTGAGGGTGAGTGGTGAGGTTACTCAGGCTGGGACCTTTTCCAGATCTTTTGGTATCAACACTCTGACTTAGCAGTGCTGCCTCCCTCCAAGGGTTAACTCTGAAGGTTTATGGAGTAGCCATATGTTGCTTGAGCTGAGACTTAGGTACATGCCAGGAACAAGCATGTGGTGCCAATCTTTACTTATCAGTATCTAGCTCAGCTTTTGTTCACATGTCTCAAAGGTCATCTCCTTTTTTTGTTTTGTTTTGTTTTGTTTTTTGGGTCACACCTGCTGGTGCTCAAATGTTACTCCTGGCTCTGTGCTCAGAAATCACCCCTAGGCCGGGCGGTGGCGCTGGAGGTAAGGTGCCTGTCTTGCCTGCGCTAGCCTAGGACGGACCGCGGTTCGATCCCCCGGCGTCCCATATGGTCCCCCAAGAAGCCAGGAGCAACTTCTGAGCGCGCATAGCCAGGAGTAACCCCTGAGCGGCACAGGGTGTGGCCCAAAAACCAAAAAAAAAAAAAAAAAAAAAAAAAGAAATCACCCCTGGCAGGTTTGGGGACCATATGGGATTCCAGGATTTGAACTGCCATCCATCCTGTGTTGGTTGTGTGCAAGGCAAATGCCTCAGTGCTGTGCTATCGTTCCAGCCCCTCATCTCCTTTTTTTTTTTTTTTTTTTAAAGAAACATTTTATGGGGCTGGAATGATAGCATAGCCAGTAGGGTGTTGCATTGCATGCAACCAACCCAGGGACAATCCTTGAAACCAAATATGGTACCCTGAGCCTTCCAGGAGTGATTCCTGAGCACAGAGCCAGGAAGTAATCCCTGAGCACTGCCAGGTGTGTCCCAAAACCAAAAGAAAAATAAAAGATTTTCTCATGTTGAATTGCTTTCCACACAGGTCCTGCGATGCTGCCCTCAAAATGTGTAATGTGTGTCAGGGTAGTTGAGGGGGAAACTGAACATGGTAAAAGGGACCTCAGAAATAGCCACTGCAAGCTGAAGTTCATAAAATTAGGAGAAGGAAAGCTAAGACCAGAAAGCAGCATATCCAAAATTATGGAAGGTTTTGGTTAGGGTTATAAAAAGAGGGAGGTGAGAAGGGCTTCACCTCTCTGACAATTATGAGCCTGGAGAGATGATTAAACAACCCTCCCACCTCAAACACCCAAGCTGAAATAAATAACACTCAAGATGAAATCACACCCTGTTCTCCTTTCTTGCAGGGGAATAACAGACACTGCAAGTATAAGCTTCGGTGATTGACAATCTGGGAAGAAAACAATCTTTTTCTAAATCTTCTAAAATGACATTTCTACATACGACCACTTGGGTGGTTACCTGATGGGGACAGCAGTGGGTTGAGAAATAATCTTGTGACCTTCCTCCCTCACTCCTTCCCTGCCCTCCCTCTCTCCTTTACCTTTGCTTTCCTCCCTCCCTCATTCCTTCTTTCCTTCCTCCTTCCCTCCCTCCCTCTTTCTCTTCCTACCTTCCTTTTATCCTTCCTTTTTCCCTCTTTTTTATTTTCTCTCCCTCTCCATCCTTCCTTCCTTCTCTCTTTTACTGACGCTGGAAGCTCTCTGCTTCTTCTCCCAAATATTTTCCAGGACTGATAATTTTCCAGGCCATGAGTTTAGTGCCCTGAGAGATAGGAAGTATTGCACTACTATGGTAGGGTGCTCCCCAGAAGGTACCCTGCTCAGGGAGTTATCCTAGGGTGAAAGCCAAAGAACAAAAGTCTCATGGTTCATGCCAATGGCTAAGTAGTTCTTTTGGATTTTTTAAAAACATTCTTTTTTTTAAAGTCAAATACTCACTATCACAATATATCCATTTGAATTAATAAGTGTATGCACACTTATTAATACACACACACTCACTAATCCAGGGATCTGGTAAACTATGATGTGTTTTGCTGGTTCTAATGTGGCTGACTGGTGGGAAAGAAGGTGGATCCTGTCACCTTAATAGAAGTCATTAATATTGCTTCAGGCAACCAATTGGTGTTTATCATATCAGGCTTTTAATTCTTACTCTAAAGAACATATTGGTTTCCAAATGCCAAGTCTAAGAAGGGAGGACAATTCTGGCAGATGGAGAAGTTTGCTGTGGAAGCAGCTTGAGTCTGTCATTACCTGCAACTGTGTCACCTGTCTTTTTGATATAAACTCTCAAACAGATGGTATATTTCAATGTAATAACTTTATTGGAGATGAAAAAAATATGCAAGCACTGCCAAAAGTAATACATCAAGTCACTGTGTTTAGAAACAGGTGTTACGCCACGTGTTTCAACTTCTAAGAAAAGTGAAGCGAGAAAGATGAGGTTTTTAAAAATTCTCCACTCAGGCAAAACTCTTGGAAGGAAATTTCTGAAAGAGAACAGATCGGAAATATTTTACATGACGAAAATCTTTTGTTTAGCTGGCTGTTTGTTTTGTGACCATACCTGGTGGTACTCAGGGTTTACTTCTGGCTCTCTACTCAAGGATCACTCCTGGTAGGGTTCAGGGGACCACATGTAGAATATGGTGCTGGGATCAGTTGCATATAAGCCAGCATGATTACCCCCTGGACTACGTCTCTAGTTCAACAGAGGAAATAGTTATCCACGGCCCTTCTAGAGCCTAAGATACCTTTTGTTCTTATTATGTACTAGGCTAAGTCTTTTCTATAGTTCAGCAGCTGTCTGTGCATTCAGTAGAGAAAATTCACCATAATATTTGTTAGAAATGCAGATTATCAGCACCAACCTCAAACTAGGATGGGATGCAAGAGATCTGTGTTTTAAGTAATAATCTATAGGGTCTCAATTGATGGTCTCAATTCTAGGACTACTGACACAGTGATCATTGACTGCCATTTAAAGAGGAAGAGACTAAAGAATATCTTTGACTTAGAAGATTAAGATCCAACACAGCATGGTCCCAGAGCACTGCTGGGCATGACTCCTGAGCACAGAGCCAAACCTCTGATGGAGCAAGCCCAGCAAATCCAAACCCAAGAGAAAGAAGAGTCAACAGCATTAGAAATTCTAGACTATGACTTCACCCTCTGCTTCTTTTATCCCTCACAGAGAGAGGGATGTTCACATCAGATCTCCACATATGCAGTGAGTTCACAACACAGCAATAAGCCCTATGAGTTGGAAGAAAGAAGCAAGAGTACAGGGACTGTGTAGGCCCAGTAGAGAATGTGGTGGGTATGAGAGCTAATTGGGCTCTGATGCCCTCAAAGCTCAGGCTTAACCAACCCTGTCTGTAACCAACGAGTGATTTCTCCAGGATGCTTTTGTGGGTTTTTTTGTTTTGCTTTTAGGCCACACCCATCAGTGCTTGAGGGTTACTTCTGGATTTGTGCCCAGAAATCACCAGAAATCACTCCAGGGATGCCAGGAATTGAACCAGGGTCTGTTCTGGGTCAACTGCATGCAAGGTAAAAATGCCATACCGCTATGCTATTTCTCCAGCCCTGATTTCTCCAGGATGCTTCTGTAGCAAATGGGGATGTGTCCTCTTAATGCCCTCAAATGTCAATCTGCTTACTAGAGAAAATGTAGGGCCAGGACTCCAGGAGACACAGGCTATCATGGGGGATTGGCAACTGTCCACAATCTTCTTCAATCCTGAACAATATCATTTCTCCCAGACGTACCAAAAGTGTTGGCATTATGGACTCATGTTCCAGGTCTCAGGAAACTCAGTTCATGTTTTGGACACACCAGTTGTCCAGTGCTATTTTAGGGTCATGCACTTTAGGCAGGAAACTTGGAACAGCCCATGTACAGCCAGTGGTACAGTCTCTGATGTAGGCTAAATTTTGTTTTCTGGGGTCACACTTGGGATTGTCTATTCCTGGCTCTGTTATCAGGGATCACTAATGGGGAGGGTTTGTAGGGGGGCTTTATGTGGTTCCAGAGATTGAACCCAGGTATGCAAGGCAGGCAGGTGCTTTCACAGTTGTATACTCTTTCTGGCCCCTCAGGCTGAACTTTTGCTTGAACAACAACAGACAACAGGAATAATATCTAGTATTTGGAAAAGATCTTAAAAATGCAGAATGAGGGGCCGGAGAGATAGCATGGAAGTAGGGCATTTGCCTTTCATGAAGAAGGATGGTGTTCAAATCCCGGCATCCCATATGGTCCCCCGAGCCTGCCAGGAGAGATTTCTGAGTGTAGAGCCAGGAGTAAGCCCTGAATGATGCCGGGTGTGACCCAAAAACAAACAAACAAACAAACAAAATGCAGAATGCTCAAAAAACGTTTTCCTACTTCTCTCTCATCATGCTATAGAAACATCCCCAGTTACAGATGTGGAAGTGGTAAAATTAGTGATGAGCTAAGGGTGGTCCAAGATTCAAAAGAGGAAGCGAATGCAGCCTCTCCCCCATATCTTGGATTTCTGTTTCCTTTCTTTGCCTGGTGAGTCTTGGGCTACTTTTTAGAGAGGATGGTTAGTAAAACCTGCAGGAGTGAAAGATTGATGGTGAGTAGAGGACATCCCTGGGGACAGGATTTTCTGTTGAAAGAATTCTCTTGACAGGCAGCACTGCACTTGCTGGAAGATTTGCTTATGCAACCTTTGGAGATACTCTAGGACACAGCCTGGGAGAGGGTCCAACAGGCTCTCCCTTCAGCTTTCAAGTCTTTAGAGAGTACTATCTCTTTGCAGTGATATTTCTTTCTAGCTGCTTCTGATTATCTGGGATGAATTCTTTCCCTGGAGAGGCAAGGGCTGAGGCTCATCATACAGAGCCCACCTTCTGAGAACATCAGAATCCAAACTCATAAGAATCCAAAACCACTTGTATAAGTGGGTTTCACTATGTGGACTGTTCCTTTCAAAAACTTCATGATTCAGAATGACTAACTGCTTACATTTGTTCTACTTACAGGAAAGAACAATTGGTATTTCAAGTATTTCTGAAAGTGCCAAAGGATTTACCCAATATTCCTCAAATACCCTTTTACATATCTTACTATCACCACCCTATTTCAGTGGAGAATGAAGTACTGGATGTATTGAGGAACAATGGTTTCTGAGCAAAGCCTTACCATCTTCCTTTGTGCATTTAACAGTTGAGAGGCATTTTAACTGTAAGTCTGTGACATTTTAATATATCTGCTGCTGGGTGAAGGGTGAGCAATAAACGAGAGACAGTAGGTGGTGGAGAAAGAGCTGGACTCTTTCTGAAAGTACAGTCCTTGCTCAGTACTTCTGTCCTCAAAGCAGCCACCTTGTCTGCATGCATGTGTGGCCACAAGAAACAATCTATATAGGGAAAGAAAACCAGGAAGCATACTTATTTAATACAATTTTATTTTGTTTTTGGGCCACAATTATTAGTGCTCAGGGATAACTCCTAGCAGTTTAGGGGATTCATGTAGTTCCAGGGTTAATAGGACCTGGGCACACTCCCTGTTAGGCAAGAGCCTTATCTTCTGTACTATTTCTCCAGCCCTAGGGAAGCACATTATTAAGAAGGAAGGTAGGTTATAGGCTAGTGAGTGCCAGAGGGAATAATCAATTCTCCAGGGCTCACTCCCCTGAGGTTCCCCATCGGACTGCCTATCTTTATTTCTATTGAGGAGTTTCCCCTCTTGTGATAAAAGAAGATGAGGAGGGCATTCTCAGTGCTTACTACCATCCCTGACAGACAGGTTTTGAGGTTTCTAATATAAATTCAGCTCCTGACTTTTTGGGGGGCAGCTTCATCCTCCCCTTCTTCCCTCACCTTTCTCAAGAAGTGAAGTGCTGCTGCATCTCAGTTAAGGTTGATAAGTCCCTGAACTGTGTGTGAAGACTTTGCTAGAAACAAACAAAAAAAAACATATGGTGCGTGTTGAAAATGAATAGAGCTTGATATTTTAATAAAATCTGAGACATTTAGCACTTCTTCAAGATGCTAAAAAAATGAGTTCTGCCACGGCCACGTTTCTCCAGGTGGAGCGAGTGGTGTCACAACTAACCTGCACAGGGGCCCATGGACAGATGCAGTTTCTCCCAGTCCAGAAACCCCACTGCTGGCACCTCCAGTCTCTGAGCTGCAGCAGTTGCTTCAACGTTCTCCCTCTTCCAAAATCACATCTGCCTGCCCCATCACCCACTTTCCTTGGCTTTCACAGCAATATAAAATTTTTGAGTACACATCTGATTTTCAAACACTGCATGCTCCTACTTTGAAAGAAAATCCTAGGTCTGAGATATGTATCCTTTACCTGGGACTGATTGGTGAACTCAGCACTGAGGACTCTAGTTTGCTCCCAATTTCTCTACCTCCACCAGGGTTAGCCGTGCAGGCATCAAGCACACAGGGTGACCTGGTGGGTCCCAGCTTCACAGGACCTTGAGTAGCTCCATATTGGTAGATATGAGCATTAAATCATCTGGAACCCTCTGATTGGGTTGTCTGAGTACTGCTGGGAGTGGCTCCCTATATTGTTGAGATGTCTTCCCATTCTCAGCATGTTTTTCCTATGTAATAGGTACAGAAAATAGTCTGTGAACTCAATCAATATTATTTAATGCTATTTCAATTTTTACAGCTTTATTGACAATTATATTATATATTATAACATGTTATAAGTAATACTTATATAATTGATAACAATTAATTGTATATTCTATGTTAATTATATGTAATATCAACTATATGTTATTTATAGTTATATATAAAACAGATTACACATAATCTGTCTTCTGTAGAAGTTGCCTATTATAAGTTCTCTGACTTATTTCATTTGTAATGTTGAATAGTGGTCACCCATGATCTATCTTTTGGAACAATTCATTATGTCTCCTCACATTTCCACCTTCCCCCAAATCACTCATATTTGTTTACAATCAACTGACTAAATTATCATCAGCAGCATCATCATTATTTTGTTTTTGGAACATACCTGACTGTGCTCAGGGCTTTACTATTTCTTCTGTGTTCAGGGATTAAGTCTGGGTCAGCTGGATGCAAGGCAAGTGCCCAGTGCACCATACTATCTCATCCTTGACTGATTTTTTTTTTTTTTTTTTTTTAGTTTTGGGGTCACACCCGGCAGTGCTCAGGGGTTACTGCTGGCTGTCTGCTCAGAAATAGCTCCTGGCAGGCACAGGGGACCATATGGGACACCGGGATTCGAACCAACCACCTTTGGTCCTGTATCAGCTGCTTGCAAGGCAAACGCCGCTGTGCTATCTCTCCGGGCCCCCTGACTGAATTTTTAATAGTGATTTTAATGTATCTTCAAAAAAACATTCTATATATAAAGAACTTGACAGTTATAAGCAAGTCCTACTCTTTCCATTTTTACTTGGAGTCCAAGACATATGGAAAAATGTTGAGTAGGGTGCCTTCCTAAAAAAAAGATGGAAATGCTTGAAAATATTTTAGCTTTCAGTGTTTTCTAATAAGTGATAAATGATATATACATGTTGCCTCAATAAAATATATGTTTTAAAAAGGATACAGCTGCTTGTTGAAAGAGCATATACTGGGTGTTGGGGAAATAGTACAACAGGTATGGCATTGGCCTTGCATAGGGCCAACTCTGGTTTCATCACAAGTACCTAACATGCTTCCTTGAGCCCCACCAGGAAGGATTCTTGGGTGCAGAACCAGGAGTAAGTACTGAATACTGCCAGGGGTGCCCCCCCAATGTAATAAAAGGAACAGAAAGGGCAAATTCTGAGGTTCAGCTTCAAATACATGGAATTAAAATCTCACATTGGAGGGGTCAGAATTGGCTCATTCACTGGTCTACCTCACGAGCAGAGAAAAAAATTTAATTAAATCACTATGAGGTAAGTGTTAAAAAGTTGGTGACAGTTGATTTCAGTTATACAATGTTCCACACTCACCCCTTCACCAGTGTTCACTTCTGAGCACCTATTTCTCCATTTACCTTTCTGTCCCCTCCCAAACCAACCACTCCAGCCTGAAGACAGACAATGGCAGACTCTTTTCCTCTCCTCTCTCTCTTTTTCTCTCTCTTTCACTCCTCTCTCTCTCTCTCTCTCTCTCTCTCTCTTTCTCACACACACTTTTTTTGTCTCTTTTTCCTTTTAGGCACAAGAGTTGAGCAGAGAAAATTTTTAGTCTATGAAACAATAATATTCTAGTGTCAAGATCCTGAGGAAATAGAGACAGGATTCTGTGTCTCACAAGGTCTCACAGGGAATCACACACTCTTTTGTATGGAGAGCATCATGCAGATTCTGCTATGAACCCCATTACTTTTTAGAGAGACTATTTTACCAGAAAGTGCTCATGTTAGCTGGGAAGAGGGGTGGTATCTGGGTGGGAGGGCATTGAGGTATGTAGCAGCATCGGGCAATTCTTCTATCTGAGTGCTGAACATACTCTAGTTGTGATCCAGCACATTCATCCGTCACCTGAATGATGACCTTTGTTATCTGGCTTCCTTCTCAAAGACACAGCCTACAGTGAGAGTGAGATTAGTGGTCTGGAGCTCAGTCTAAAGTAGCAGGTTAAAGAGATTTGTAAAATTATGTATGCTCTACCTGTGTTTATGCAAAATACAGCCACATTTGTTAGAGGTAAACTTAATTTGTGATCATCATTAACAGATTAGCAATGAAGTGAACTTCAGATTTGTGATTATCATCAGCAGATTAGCAATGGTGAATTTCAGGTTCTGGTTTGCAATTATTTCCTTGCAGTGTCTGCTAATTAATTGGAATGAACTAACTTTTTCTTATATATAGCATTCTAAACTTTGTGTTTCCAGTCGTTTCTAGTTGGCTTATATTAATGAACAATTCATACAGTTCTCTTCTAAACACCTGGAAGATATCGAATTCTCTATATTCATTTCTCCAGCTCCTGTAATCTGGAAATGGACAATTTGAAATAGACTGGAGATATTACCACAGCGATTATGCTATTTTTCTGAATACCTGAGGACATCAAAGGCTGGCAAGCCAGGAAGACCTGCCATCTGAAAATGCTTTGAGGATGCTTTGATGGGGTACGGAACCTCAAGTTCTTGCCTGCATTTCCCATTTATTTCCAGTTTAAATAGTTCTCTCTTTTTTCCAAGGATTTAGGCACGACTCCATACACTTATTGAGGGACTGGCTGTCTGAAATAATTGGACAAAATAATGTCTGTGTTATGTAACTTCTTCAGAAGTTTCATCATTGGAATTGAAAAGGAGCAAGACTCAGACACCCCCAAATAGGTCTTAAATAAGAGATTACTTAATTGGGAGGTTGAAGGTAGAACATAGTTATAGGAACATCCTTATAGGAATATTTCCCCTACCAGTTCAGTTAGTTTTGTTAGTTTAGATAGGTTAGTTTGTTCTAGTCCACCATTCCCTTCCCCACTCCATAAAATGCCCCTACTGAGCAGGAAAGGATCAGATCTGAATCAGAGCTCCATTTCTTTTTCTTTTTTGAAAAGTGGGGGGTGGGAGGTAGGCATATCCAATTCTGCTCAGCACTTACACAATATTCCTGGCTCTGTACTCTAAGATATTCTAAGATTGATTGAACATACACAATACCAGGGATCAAACCAGAAACCATAGTTTGCAAGGCGAGCATCTTAACCCACATACTCTCTCGCTAGCATCCATTTATTTTGATTTTTTTTTTTTTGGTTTATGGGCCACACCCGGTGACGCTCAGGGGTTACTCCTGGCTATGCGCTCAGAAGTCGCTCCTGGCTTGGGGGACCATATGGAATGCCAGGGGATCGAACCTCGGTCCATCCAAGGCTAGCGCAGGCAAGGCAGACACCTTACCTCTAGCACCACTGCCCAGCCCCTTTATTGTTTGTTTGTTTGTTTTGTTTAGTTTTTTTTTTGTTTGTTTTTTGCATCCATTTATTTTGAACAGCTGGCAGTGTAGACTAAAAGAACTAGCAAAAACGGGACATGTTTTACAGAAAACAGGGCCTAACAAGAAAGCACAGCAGACACTTGCCCTGCATGTGGTTGGCATGAGCTCAATTTCTGATACTCTATATGGTTCCCCAAATATTGCCAGCAGTGATCACTGAGCACAAAATCAGGAGTAAATCTTAAGCACTGCGAGATATAGCCCCAAAACCAAAAAGTAAAAGAAAAAGAAAAAAAAGAAACAACTTCTCTTTATGCAGAATCCCCAGAGAATGGGACAGTAAAGATTAATTTAATAATTTATACTTTTAATTATGATGTCTCATAGCTTCTATAGGGATTGAAAGTGGGCCCTGGATAGATAGGCAAGGACATCTACCCAGTACCAAAGTCCAAAGATAAAGACAGTGTATCCTCAATTTACCTTTCTCTCTCAAACTTAACTTTTTACTTTGTTTAGGTTTGTTGATAAAATGCATGAGCTTCAGGAGACCAGGCCAAGAGGATATTTTATTGTTCATTTTGGAGCCACTATCTGCCTCCTATCCGTTCTTCCCTTGTGCTTTTCTTTTAAAACTCCCCTAGTGATATGCAGACCATGTGGTTTCATATCTTCCAACTATCTTCCAACCTGCCAATGTTACTATTAAATGGACTGGAGAGAGTTCAACAGACTGAGAATATGCTTGAATGTAGGAAGTGCAAATTTGATCTCCAGCACTACATGGTCCCTTGAGCATCACTGGGAGTAATCCCAGAAAGAGTTGGCAGTGGCACCTAAAAAAAATAAAATAAGCAGACAATACATAAAATACTGACAATAAATAAAATACAACAATATTCAATCACCAAGAGTTCATTAAATCATATTCTATAAATTACTTCCTTGGCAGTGTGACTACTATGTTATAGATAGTTTATTCAGCATCTTTACTCTTCCTCCTCCCCAGTGTTATCTCCTGCTTGCTCTCTCCTGTCCCTTGCAGTGTTTGTTTTTTATTTTAAGGGGTTTGGGGCCCATGCTGCTTAGAGATTACTACTGGTTGTGTGCTCAGATATTTTTCCTGGTGGGGTTCAGGGAACTATATGGGATGCTGGTGATTGAACCCAAGTCTTCCGAAAGGCATGCATCCTACATGCAGCTCACCAGCCCCGTTGATTTTTCTTGGCTATGGCTGTGATGCTTCAGTCCCTTCTTGTATCTGATGTAGCTTTTTGTATCTGAGTCTCTTCTCTTTTTACAAGCATATCAGTCATTGGGTTTACAATCCACCTACTCTCAGCTAATTCAACTTAGTCTTCACTTAACCATAGCAGACATGACCCTGTTTCTAAATTAGTTCACATTCCGGATAGACACACATTTGGGGGGATACTATTCAACGCATCACAGAATCAATTAATTTCAGCACAGCATGTTCTCGGCATCAGGAAGAACCAGTTGTTCTTGCCTGGACACATCCTCCTTTCCAGGCAGCTGGTTTTGCAAGCCAGAAAGACAAACCATTTTGAAAATCTCCAAATTGTGGCTACAAACTCATCTAAACCAAAATCTTTGGCAGTTATTATATACATTTTTCTCTCTTTTCCAAGAACAGTTTCTGGGGATGTCCTTGAAATAAATAACATAAAATAATGCCCTCAACTTTGATGAAATAAAAAGTCCACTGGGTGAGAGAGAATCTCTGAATTGTGGCAGCAGAAAATTCAAGCTAATACAGAAGACTGAATGGAAAGCCCCTGTGATCTAAAATTACTAGTTGGGGAAATTCACTATTATTTAAGGGCAATATACCTGTTTTATTTCCTAATACAGTTCTTTTCTTTCATCTTTCTCACTTTACTACCCCCTCTCCTTTTCATGATGCTCCTCTTTCTTTAGCTCCATTTTATCACTTGCCTGAAGAATTAATAGAGTAGGAAGAAGAGAATGAAATTGAAAAGGGAAGTAAGGTGAGGCATATGGAAAATAATAGAGGGCAGGAAGTCAAGGGAGTCTGACTCATCAGTGAGGTATATACGTATATATCTATACTACAGAACCAACAACACTGAAAGTATGAGGTTCAAACTACAACCAAATTTTAAAATGTCAAGGAGCCAGGATTTGAGGTGGGAGAGAACTAAGGACACAAGTAGAGGACAGTTAGTATAATGTTGGAAATAGTGTGGAACTATGTATGACTATAACTCAACTATGTATAACTTTATGAATCATGGTGCCTTAATGAAAAACGTTTAAATAAAAATCCACTATTTCGAGACATCTACCAGGATACCCATCATCTGATATACTTTAAAGTACATAGTCTAGTGATTTTGGCCAGATCTATATTTTTGAAATCTTGAGAATATTTTCCCCCTCCAAATTGAAAATTCTGCACCTACTAAACCACACTCTATTTCCCCCAGTCTGAAAACCACTATTTGTGCTCCCCCTAAAAAAAAAAACAACAACAAAAGAATCAAATTAGAAATTCCACCTCCATGGGAATGTTGCATTGGTGAAGGGGAGTGTTCTTTGTTTTTGTTTTTGAAACTGAAACCCAACTATAAACATGTTTGTAATCATGGTGCTTAAATAAAGATATTTATCTTAAAAATAATAATAATAATAAAAAGAAATTCCACCTCAACAAACAATCTTTGACACACAAAGATGAGTTTGGCAACATTACGTATGAAAGGCAGAAACAAAACAGTTCAGGGACAGTGAGGTAAGTAGGAGGGAGGGTAGATCAGGGCCTAGAATGGCAGCATTTGGGTTATGTTCTGACTCTATTGACTATTGCTCAGCACTACAACACTTGTCTTGCTTCCCACATGATAAGGCCTTGAGTTCCATTCCAGACACACACCACCACCTCATGAATATAAAACATAAATACTAATTTTGTTGTTGTGAATCTTTGCGAGCCTCAGAAAGTTAATTCTTCTCTCCTCCTCATCTAAAAAAAGCATAATGAAATTATTCTTTCACAGTGCTTTGGAAAAAGTCTAGAAAATTTTCCTCTAGAAAATCCAGTATTCTAGGCACACTCAGGAAGGCAGGTCTGCTTTACCATATAAAATGTCCTAGTGCTTCAATTGGTTTCAGAAAAAGGATATACACAGATTTTCACCTGGAGTATAAATAAATATAGTAAGGAAATTACATATTCCCAAAGGCAAATGAATGTGACAACTGGTCTATAGAACTGAGCTTACCAAGCAGATAGATGGGGATGTGGTACACTGAGACACTGATGAAGGGAAGAGACATTCTGCTAAAGAGTGTGGTGCTAGTACATTTTGTGCATGAAACCCTACCTTTAACACTGTTATAAATTATGATGTCTAGGGGCCAGAGAGATAGCATGGAGGTGTTTGCCTTCCATGCAGAAGGATGGTGGTTTAAAACCCGGCATCCCATATGGTTCCCTGAGCCTGCCAGGAGTGATTTCTGAGTTTAGAGCCAGGAGTAACCC
Source organism: Suncus etruscus (assembly GCF_024139225.1). NCBI lineage: Eukaryota > Metazoa > Chordata > Mammalia > Eulipotyphla > Soricidae > Suncus > Suncus etruscus. The sequence continues at coordinate 58,504,247 of NC_064859.1, read as the reverse complement.
CTGAGCGCTGCTGGGTGTGACCCAAAAACAAAACAAAAAAAATTATGGTGTCTAAGATAAAAATTATTTAGATAATGAGAATTGTGTTAATTATAAAAAAAAATCACTCTGAAAACCAATATTTATGGACAGACAGCTTTTACTGTAATGAGATATCAACTAAAAGGTAGATATTATTGTTCAGATTTATAACAACACCATGTATTTTTTTATTTTAGGATATTTTATGAACAGTTTTTTGTATTATTTGTCTCTAGGGTTAGGGTGGAAATAAGCTCAAAGGACTGGAGCAAAGTCATTACATGCATGAGGTCCCAGACCTCATGTCCTGTAACACAGGCCTTATCCCCACCATCCACAGATATTATAGTCCTGGTGATCCCCTCATACCCTTGAGCCAGCTAGCCTGCCCATTCCCCAGGCAATAAAATAAATATTAGAGAATAGTTTGTAGATTTGATCCTTCACTTACTAAGGCAAGCATTAAAAGCAAAGATGGAGACACAAACAGTCACCATGTCTGGCTGCATCAGCCAGCTCCATAGACTCATCCTGTTCTCAAAATAGATATAAATTAAATTGTGAAAAGTTATGGGTACACCGTCCATGCAGCAGAAATCTAGCAATCTTGGGAAGAGAGGGCAGGCCAAGTCCCCGCCTGGCTGAAGCTATGCCTGCTGCACCCATTATCCACAAAGAATGCTTTGCCATTGGCACTGTTTCACCACTCCTCTACAGCTCTCTGCAGAGACACCAACCAATCTGACCAAAATTCCAGGTATGTTGGCATTTGGGCTGACATCACCAGGACGTTTTTGCAGTGAATATGAACACCCTACCCACACCTTCTCCTACTTTTGGAAATCCTGGCAACTGATAACAAGCCCTACAAAAGTTGAAGTACTTGGAATTCTTGGACCTTGTAGCCACATTTGCAGCCATGTGACAACTGTTTTTACTTTTGCCCACATAGGAATACATTGATTCAGAGGCCAGTGTATACCTGAACCCACCTACTGTTTAAAATAGTCACTGTCACTAAATACCTGAAATACAACTGTGAAAGACTTGCAATTCACAATGTCCTCAATTAAGAAAAAAAAAGTAACAAAATGGTCTACTAACAAAACAAGAGCTTACTATAAAACTTCTGACAATGACTTAATGGTCTAGTTAGAAACTAAATAATTTTCACAAATTTTCTAGTCATTGTACTTTTCTTTTTTTCTCTTCTTTTACTTTCTTTCATTCTTTCAGTTTTTCATTCTTTCATCCTCCTTTCTCTCTTTTCTTTCATTCATTCTTTCCTTTTTAAAAATAATTCCTCTTCCACTTACCTGGAAACAAATTTATTATTATCAACAAAATCAACTCTGTGGTACATGCTGTTTAAATAAAGTAAATAAAATTTTTTAAAAAGATGGAAAGTAAGTGCATTTTCAATGTTGGTTTTTGACAGAGTCTGCTTATCTTCTCTCACCTCCTGGTAAAATAAATGTAATTTGGCTCTTTGTACTTTGCTATCTCAGCTGGCTCCAAACTCATTCACAAAAAAAAAAAAAAAAAAAAAGGAGAACCAAGTTTATGGATTAACTTTGAAAGTTTGGCATGGGTAGTCTCTGTGCTTCACCTTTCCACTATGACACCAAGTCCCATTACTACCCTCTCCCTCTCTATACTTCTGCACACAGATTTCTTCACTGTGAATCCAACTAAAGGGACCTCTAAATGTCCTTACATTTGCATTTCTGGTCTAAAATATTGGTGTTCTCCCCGACTATTTGAAACCTCCTTTGCTCTTTTCTTGAAAGGCTTCCCTCAAAAGTCCCACTGGGTATCCATCACATCTCCCCTACTAACCACTTGCCAGGAGGGATGGAGCCATCTCAGCTTCCTAACTCTAAGCACCGGAAAACAAAAAAGCTGCTTTTCTGTAGCTTTGCTCAGGTCATTGCTGTTTCTCCCAAGTAAACAGAACAGTAAGCATTGATTAAATGGATGGATTTGCTTGTTTATTCTGGCAGACCCTGGGAACCATATAGGGCGCCAGAAATTGGACCTGAGTTAGCAGCTTTCAAGGTAAACACCTTAACTATTGTATTATAACTCCGGCCCCATGGATGGATTGTTTTGCTTTTTTTTAAATTGTTAGTTCATATATTTAAGCTTTCTGAAGTTTCCCCCCCACCCCCACTTTCTGAAGTTTTAATGTACTTTTTCTAGTATGAAAAAGGCCAATTAAAAATGAGTAGCATTTGATATGTAGATATCAACTTTATACCATCTCTGTTTTGAATTAAAGACATACAAGTGTGATGTGTCCCAGCCTAGAAGGAAGAGAGTGAGATGGAGAGTGGAAGACAGGCAGAATTTCAAGCCATTTCCTAGGTACAAGCCAAATCATTTGCTAAATTGAGGGGCTAAAATTTAACACTACTTTATCAAGAAAGCCAACTTTCTCATTGAAAACCAGGGCCAAAATCTTTCAGCACCAGCTGCTCCAACTTCTAATAATTTCTGACATATTTTCATTGTTCAGATTTCTATTAACACCAAACACATGTCTCCTTTGGCATGAGAAATAGATTTAGTTCAAAAATAGACAAGATGGGAAACTTTTGCAGCACATAGCCAAGCTACATGAGTGAACCAGGCCTCAGTTCAGCAAGTATCATGCAGACCTCTCCCAAATTTAGGCATGAGAAGTTTCTTTGCTGAAATGGAGGCTCGATTCAGGTTTCTTGGGACAATGTTTAGCAATCAACCTTCACCACATGCTTGTACTGTGTTAACACCTACTTAGTATCATCATCCAGAGATCCAAAGTGTTTAGGAAATTGCTTAACATTTGACCTGGAGACAAAGATTATTCTGGAGGAGATGTTATGGATGTCTTAGGCTCTAGTTTGTTTTTCTTACATTTTCTCTCTGGCCTCTTCCAGTTTCTAACTACCCTAACTTACTGCTTAATTTCAATTTAGTGAAACCAAGTCATCACCCTTTCATGTGATCCAAAGTCTATGAAATAAGTTTTCTTGTTCATTTTTCACATTCAAATTCCCAAATACTCAATACATCAGTGCCCCCTCTGGCTCTTCATCAGCAATACTGTCTTCCAAGTTCTCCGGAACACTGCACAGTCAGCCATCCTTGTCTTTCTCCTTACTCCATGCTTCCAGCCAATCATTCTCTAACCAATTCTCCAATTCTCCCAATCAATTCTTGATCTCAGACATCAGGTAGAGATGTAGTTCAATGGGCCAAGTGTGTATTTTGCATGTAGGAATTCTGGGCTTGAATTCAGGAGTGACTTCAGACCATGGAGTAAGGTGCAATCACTACATCTCTGGGTATGGTCCCAAAATCAAGAGGAGAAGAAAGAATATCAAACATCAGTCCATTCCTTTCTTTTTTCATTATGGCTTGCATGATCTGATGCCCTTCTCAACTGGGTCACAACAAACAACCTGCTGAGGGTGCTTCCCTTCATGCCCACCACAGCACATTCTGCCAAACTTGCAGTTATTCCATGAAGGGGACTACCCCATCCAAACTCCCCAATGTGATCTTAAAGGGTATGTGGGGGCTCAGAAGGTTCTGAAACTATTATTACCATAGTAGTTTGGCATTGCTCAGGATCCATTCCCAGCTATGTTTGGGGAATCAATCGTGCAATTCCAGCAATCAAACTCAGGGCTCCCCCATGCAAAGCATGCACTTGGCCCTTTGAGACATCTCTCTAAGTTCCAGAAATTAATATTTTGGGGGGATTCAATAAAACCCACAGTAAAAATAAAAAGAATAGAAATAGAGCAAGTTATTTATGATAAGGGCCAGTTTGATTTGTGATGCATCCTGTGTGTATCCTGATATCAAAATCCTTTTTTACCATACAGTGAAGACAAGTAAAGCCAGTAAATAGACAGTCCTTTTATGATCAGGCCCTGGCTCAGTTCTCTAGTCCTCCCTTTACCCTCTTTTTGGGCAATAGCCTCTAAGTACATGCAATTATTTTGGAAGCTCAGCTGTCTGCTACTTCCCAACCTTCCACACGTGGTTGCTTTCCCCAAAATATGTTGCTTGCCACACCCTTAAGACTCTTCCCAACTCTGCCCCCACTACCATTTCCCACACCCCACACCTCCCTGCAGCCTCATGGGGCTAGTTGTTATTCTTCAGACCTCAGGTTTAAAGCTCCTCCCTCAAGGAGACTCCTTGGCCCTGAGCAGATATTGTCTGCCTGACGCAAGACTCACACTGGTGGATTCTGCCACATCATAGCACAGTGCACAGTAACATGGAATCCAATTCTGTCTGCTGTCAGATATCTGCTGTTGACATTTTGGACAGACATTACATTTTCACTTTCGAGTCCCAGATTCTGGCAGAGGGTCTAACACAGAACAAGAGCTCTTTCTTTTTTGGGGGGTTCAGGGGGTGGGGCATACACTTGCCTGTATTTAAGGCTTACTCTTGGCTCTGCTCTCAGGAACACTCTTGATGGATTCAGGGGACCATATGTGGTACTGGGGATTGAACCTGGGTTGGCTGGGTTGGCAACATGCAAGACAAATGCCCTCCCCGCTGTACTATCACTCCAGCTCCAAACTTAGTTTTTTTGAATGAATAAAGGAGCCAATTTATTCATCCAAGAATTAATAAAGAATTAATAAATTGATTAATTAATTTCTTGAAGGCTCTGATGTATAAGATCTTATAGATAAACAGAGACAAGCAAGGCTGCACCTTGGACTCAGACCCTTCACTCTGCAGTGGGTTTGTTTGGTCTACAGGCCAGCTCATGAGAAAAGCATCTAACAGGAAGATGACAGAAGATAATAAAGTTCCTTCTCTGCCTATACTAAATACCAGTAAAACATTCCTTCAGTTCCAATGCTGGATCCAATGTATCATTTCCATTATGCACATTTCCTCCATGTAAAATGTTTGTTGTTTTGTTTGGGGGGGCCACATCTCACAGTACTTAAGGTTTACTACCAGAGGTGTTTAAGGGAGCACAGAGTGCTGGAAAATCAAATTCTGCATGATAAACGAGCTTTATGGCCCTCATGTGAATTTTTTTTTGTTTTGGGGCCACACCCAGTGATGCTCAGGGGTTACTCCTGGCTATGCGCTCAGAAATCTCTCCTGGCTTGGGGGACATATGGGATGCTGAGGATCAAACCAAGGTCTGTCCTGGCAGATGCCCTATCACTGTGCCCCAGCTCCAGCCCCTTTTTTCACTTTTATTTTTTTCTCATGTGATTTTTTTTTGTTTTTGTTTTTTGGGCCACACCCCATGACGCTCAGGGATTACTCCTGGCTATGCACTCAGAAATCGCTCCTGGCTTGGGGGACCATATGGTATGCAGGAGAATTGAACTGCAGTCCGTCCTCCTAGTTTAGCGTGTGCAAGCCAGATGCCCTATTGCTTGTGCCACTGCTCTGGCCCTTAATGTGAATTTTTATATGAAAATCATATTTCTATTTCCAATGAAATCCATGGTTTACATAGAACTTTAATATCTGCAGCAATAATAAGATGTCACTTCTAAGGCCTAAGCCAAGCTCAAGGGCTCTGCCAAATTCTTGACGTACCTCCCTGAGGAAAAGAAGACTTGAAGAAATCAGTTACTGACACTGTGTGGTCTCATTCACTCATTTTCATCTTCCAGTACCCTTTTCTGAAGTGACAAAGCTGAATAACATGGGACTGAAGGGAGGGAACTAAAGAAGTCCTGCCTGAGTCGAGTCAGGGGGGAGGAAGAAGAGGAATTGGAGCTCGAGAGAGGAACTTGTACTTGTGTCTCTGTGGATGGAAAGGAAGGCTCTGGGCTCACAGGCCTCCTCAGCCATGCTGTATCACCATCCCAGGTCTCACCTGCTTATGGAAAGAGGGTCAAGGAGTGTTCTGGAATGAGAAAGACAAACAGCTCTGGTGCTACTACCAGTTCCTGCCTGGGACTCTTGACTAGCCCCTGACAGGTCAGTTCAAAATCACCTATGTCAACTGCTTAAAATAGTACTCTCTTAATTACAATGTAATTATCATTATATGTAATAATAATGGTTATTATCTTATTAGTTATTTTCTAGATATTATTGCTTCTCTGGGGAAATCCTAATCAAACAGGGGTGATTATCATTCTCAATCTCAGCTGTGATAAAGATAATCAAGCTGAGAAAGGGCCAGTGAGTATATTTCGGGGGGGGGGGGGCACATTCTGATCATTGAAGACCTCAGATTATTTGCTTCATGGGGTGGACCAACATCTGAGTAGTAAGACTCAAAAGATTTTTGTGTCAACCTAGGGGGTGAAAAGCTGATAAAACAACTTTCCTTCCCTTTGAAGACCAAATCCTGACTCTAAACACTTTATGTGCACAGAGGATCCGAGAGAGATACCAATGTAGAAGCAGTTTGTCTAGAGAGCTTAGTCCAGGGAGTGAGAGAGGCAATAAAAAGATAAAGTAAGATCTGAAACAACTGAGATGAGAAATGAAGGACGAGACAGCCAGTTTATCTTGACTTGTGTTGTGGTGCCTTTCCTTGATGCTAAGACACCTTTTCCTCTTATTTGAAATTATATTTCAGAAAAAAAAAAAAGAAATTATATTTCAGGACCAGAGAGATAGCATGGGGGTAGGGCATTTGCCTTGCATCCTTGCATGCAGAAGGTCAGTGGTTCAAATCCTGGCATCCCATGTGGTCCCCTGAGCCTGCCAGGAGTGATTTCTGAGCATAGAGACAGGAGTAACCCCTGAGCCTGAGCGCTGCCGGGTGTGACCCAAAAACAAAAAACAAACAAAAAAAGAAATTATATTTCATTTTTATTTTTTTATTATTTTTGTTGATGGATGTACAATACTGGAATTATATTTTTCATGCATAGATCATCCTCATACTTTACTCATCACCAGAGAACCCCTTTCTCTCCACCAGTGTCCCAAGGGCTTCTCCCAGCCACATAACACGCCCCTAACACTCCAACCCCCAACACCCGAACCCCATGTAAACTCAATTTTATAGATAATCTCTAAAAATCTCCAGTTCTGATGATTTGGGCCATTTGTTGTTCCCTTTCAATGTTTCTTTTTTTATCCCACATATGAGAGAAAGCTTTTCAAACACTTGATTTTTTTTATAAGCTTGTCATCTATTCTTTTTTGGTGCCATATCTGTGAAATTTTTTGGCATTTTTTTGAGGGAGAGTTTCAGCTTTTTTATAATTAACTTGAAGATGTTGTTTTTACTTTGTTTGTAATGTGGGAACTTGAGCCCAGGCACAGACTTCGACTAAATCCCACCCCCAGTCTGCTTATCTCGATAGTCTTCTAAGAAGCAGCTGCTGAGCTGACACAAGAAACAGAAACTGGCATCAAGGAAGTGAAGAGCCCTGCAAGCTGCAGCTAGTTAGCAAATGGGGAACCCCTGCCTGCTTCTGTGTCCTCTCTGCATCCTTTAAAACCTTGAAAGTCTTAGGGATTTGGGGTCACAGAGATAGTACAGGGATAAGGCACATTCCTTGCACACAGCCACTTAGATTTGATCCCTAGCACCATGCATAGTCCTCTGAGCACCACCGGGAGAAATCCCTGAGTACAAAGCAAGAAGTAAGCCCTTAGCACTGGTGGGTGTGCCCCCAGTTAAAAAAAAAATCTTTGGGATTTGGAAATTTACTCCTGAAAATTGGGATCTCTAACCATCTGGTAATTGCAGGCTCTGACCCTCGCTGGAGGTTTGTTTGCCTCTTCCCTAAGAATGCCCTTGTGTAGCTCCCAGGAATGTTCCCTGGCTCCAGCCTAGATTAGATGCCTCTCTGGGCACTTTCTAAAGTCTTTGCCCCCTTCCTGGAATTTGATTCGTGTCTCTAATTTATAGAGTAAGGAACAATTGCAGGGAAGTCTAGAGAGGTTCGGGGAAAGCCTAAAAATGGGGTTCCTGGGGAGGGGGGCTGGAGGAGAGATTAGCTGGATTTCTACCTGAAGAAACTAGCTGGTCAAACTGTGATAATCTCTGACTGTGAATTCTCCAGAAGTCACCAGAAAGAAGCCTGGAGAGGAATCTGCTCAAGGAAAGTTCTTTTGAGTAAAAACTGCCCACTGAGGTTAGGCAGGGACCCTTCTCTGCTAAAACAAACACCTCCAAAGGGGGTCTAAGGCAGCATTAGTGACTGTGACCAGTCATCTTCTGCACAGGGCTCCAGAGCCCAGTGCAAATTGTCCTTATAGTTTCTAGGGCTGTAGGGCAAAAAGGCACCACTGTGCTTTACACCCAGGGAAAGGCCAGATGGAAGTAAGTTAAGTTCTAGTAACAGCTATAGTTAGAGTTAATTACATTAACTCACAAGATCAGAGACTAATGAACAAAGATGGCATGGCAGCAAATCCGAAGCTGTTTTCTTTTGTGGGCTAGACCTTATTTGAGCAAAAGCTTAATATCTTTTATTCCTACTACTGAGATCCATATAGCAATTTATATGTATGTGCACATCCAGTATTTAGTAGATTAAAATGCAGATCAGGGCTGGATAGCTAGATTAGCAGGTAGTGCACTTGGCCAGCACCTGCCCAAACTGAGGTTGATGCCCAGTGCTATACATGGTCTTAGGAGCACAAACAGGAGTGATCCCTGAGTACAGAACCAGAAGCAAGTTCTGAGGAAATTCTGGGGCTGGGTAGATAAATCAAGTGGTAAATCACATGATCCTGAAGTCTGATCCCTGGCATCAGATGGTCCCTAGACCATAGTCATGTTTGGCTCTGGTGACCTTAAGCAAAGGGTCAGGTTATTTTCTGCTGGGAGTGGTGCTAGGGCACTGAGCCCTGTAGAATATGACTTCTCTAGGTTTTAAAAGGAAGCCCAAGGGTTAAGTTACCTGCCTTTCATGTGGCCACCCCAGATCCATCCCCTGTATCTCATGGTCACTTGAGCACAGCCTGAACACCGGAACCCCTATCTCACCCTCTAACAATGATTCTGAGAGTGGTCCAAACCCTGCTCCCTGGGAAGAAAGCATTTCTGTCATCTGCCACCAGAGTATGTCTATCTCAGGACATTATGGTAGCTCAAATGCTAACTCAGTTATGAAAGATAAAGATGGTCTGAGTCCACTAAAAGAGAGTGTCTAAATCAGAAAGTAAGCAGAGTAGAGACAGAAAGGGGCCTGTTAACAGCTGGGGGAGGAGTGGGCACCTGCTCAGTGGCTTTTTTGGTTGGTGTTTGTTTTGGGATCACTCCTATCAGTGTGTACTAAATATAGCCTCCACTCATGGTACTCACAGTTGCTCTCTACCAGATGAAAGAAGACCTAGTTTGCTAGGAGTTTGCACTTTTCCACCAATAAATTAATGTTTCATCATATTGAATGCTCCACCACTAGGTGATTTTTTACAATCTCTTTTTAATGCATATATTTAAGTATCATCTATAATATTTTATATATAATATGGTATTTTTTAACATAGAGCCAATATTCTCTTCTTCCAAAAAAAAAACCTTTTGGGGGGGAGGGAACACCTGGCAGCGCTCAGGGTTACTCCTAGCTCTATGCTCAGAAATCACTCCTGGCAGGCTCAGGGGACCAAATGGGATGCTGGGAATTGAACCCAGGTTCGTTCCGGGTCATCTGTGTGCAAGGCAAATGCCCTACCGCTGCACTATCACTCTGGCCCCATGGAAAAAAACACGTTTATACTTTTATGGGCCTATTCAGATTTTCTCTTAAATTTTTCTTAATTCTCCTCTCTTTATTCTTTCTACTTCATATAATTACTAAAATTTATTAGCATAAAAGTACTATAAAATACTATTCATTTAAATTTTTATATACCTGTAAAAATAGCTAACAGGCATATTTTTTTGAAAAACATTTCTTGTTTGTTTTTGGTCCACACTCAACAATAAGTAGGGGTTACTCCTGGCTGTGCACTCAGGAATTACTCTTGGTGGTGCTCAGGGGACCATATGGGATACTGGGAATTGAACATGCAAAAAAGCTCTATTTGCTGTACTCATGGGCCATTTGCACACTGAGAGGACCTGTGAAGCTTTAACCACTGCATGCAAGGCAAATGTGTCTGAGGTGCATGTTTATGAGGTTTCTGGGATCTGTAGTTTTGGACCTCCAAGCCCCTGGGTGCCCCTCCAGCTGCTCTTTCTTTGCTCCACATTTGATGCATTTGCAGGGCCAGAGAGATAGCACAGTGGTAGGGTGTTTGGCTTGCACGCAGCCAATCCAGGACTGAGGATAGTTCCAACCCCGGCATCCCATATGGTCCCCGAGCCTGCCAGCAGCAATTTCTGAGTCCCTTTCTCCACCTCTAAACCCAAAGCAACAAGGCTCAGCTTCACCTTTAGATACCTGCATGATTTCTTGAAAGGCCAGACTTGAAAGGTAGTTGAGTAGCATTAAGCACACCTTAAGACTTCCTCCTTGAACTCTATATCTCTCAAGGGTTGCTTCACTGACTGAGGGTCATGGCAATCCTGCCTATGGTCTCACTGATTTCTCCAACTCACTCCTCACAGCATCTAAATCCAGTTCCTTTGACCTCTTACTCTCAGTCATTTTCCAGCCATTGAACCCAAACGTTGCCTCCATCTTTTCTCCACCACATACATGAACAAATCTGTTTCCCTGTAGCTTCCTGATACATCCAAAATAGCTCATCATCACATCATCAACCACCCCACACTACTCCAGGACCTGGAGTGGATACTTACAGGCTCTTCCTATCCCTCTCCTGCTTTTGAAAGCCATGGTGTTCCCTACTATAGTAGCCAGAGAACTGCTGTAGAGTTTGGGCATTTCTTCTTCCTTCCTTCCTTCCTTCCCTCCCTCTTTCTTTTTCTTTATTTTATTTTTGGGCCACACATGGTGACACTCAGGGGTTACTCCTGGCCATGTGCTCAGAAATAGCTCCTGGCCCCGGGGGACCAGGGGATCGAACCACGCTCCATCCTAGGCTCGCGTGCAAGGCAGATGCCTTACCGCTTGCACCACTGCTCCAGTCCAGCCCCCTCTTTTTTCTCTTCCTTCCTTCCTTCCTTCCTTCCTTCCTTCCTTCCTTCCTTCCTTCCTTCCTTCCTTCCTTCCTTCCTTCCTTCCTTCCTTCCTTCCTTCCTTCCTTCCTTCCTTCCTTCCTTCCTTCTTTCCTCCCTGCTTTCATTCCTTTTCTTTCTTTTTCCCTCTTTCTTCTTTGTTGGTCACACAGTAGCACACAGCGGTGCTCAGGGACTACTCTTGGTTCTACACTCAGGAATTACTCCTGGCAGTGCTTGAGGAACCATATGGGATGCTGAAAATTGAACCCAGGTCAGGTGGAAGCAAGGGCAATGTGCCTTTATCCACTGTATTACTATCCTCAGGCCCCTGTGCATTTGAGTGGTCTTTACAATCTACTTGGAACATAGTCCCAAACTTTTACTAAGGCCTCAGGGTACCATGTATCTCCAATCCTTACCTCTCCCTGTTCCCTGCAGGTACATAGCTTCCCTTGATGGGTCTCCAAATGCTCCTCTGTCATTGAGTCCTCTGCACAGGTTCTTCCTTGTGCTGGAAAACTCCTTTTGCCAAGGTCTACAGAGTTCACGGCATCAGTTCACCCCTCAGTGCAGCCTTCCCCTTGTCAAAGTAGCCCTTCCCAGCCCACACTTCCCCTCATTGCTACACCTCTCCCCTTCCCAGATTTATTTTCCTCCTTAGGCCCTTTCAACTATTTGGGGCTGTAACATCTGCTATTTATTTTATTGTTTGGTTTGCTTTTAGAGCTACACAACAGTGATGCATAGTCCTAGGCTCTGCACTCAGAGATCACTCCTGGCAGGGTTTGGAGGACACATGTAGTGCCAGGTACGGAACCTAGGCAGGAAGGTGAAAAGCAAATACATTTACCTGTTGCACCCAAGTTTTTCTATTTATTTGAACATGTATCCTCACCCATGAAAATCTGAGTTTTGTTCACTTTTTACTGCTCTTCACCCCCAAAGCCTCCTAGACCTGCATTGCTAGTCTATGAAATCAGGGAACTGGCAAGCCTGTCTAGAGTACAGTGGTGGGGGTGGGGTGGGGTAGAGGGAGATTTGGGACAATTGGTGGTGGGAATGTTGCACTGGTGAAGGGGGTTGTTCTTTACATGACTGAAACCTAATCACAATCATGTTGTAATCAAGATGTTTAAATAAGGATATTATTTAAAAAATCCTGTGGCAGGGGGATTATTCATTAAATACTACTCAAATCTCCCAAACAGATAGCTGATTTAGCTGTTTTTCTCAAAGAGTTGGCACAGGAATGTGCCTGAATGCTTAGATGAGGCCTATACTCAAAGTGAAGAGTTGTGGAATCTTTCCTCCACTTCTCCCTTTAGAAATGTTAACAAATGCTGCTACTCATGAAGGAACTTGGGCTCAGCATGATCAGCTATTCCCAGAGAGCAACTTTCCATGAGTGGAACTGGCATTGGTCTGTCACTCCCAGTTTAGAAAACTCAGGGGAAGGAGCCGAAGTGACAGTACAGCAGGTAGGGCATTAGCCTTGCATTAGGACAACCTGGGTTCAATTCCCGGTATCCCATCTAGTTCCCTGAAGTGTGCCAGGAGTAATTCCTGTGTGTAGAGACAGAAGTAACACCTGAGTATCTCTGGGTGTGCCCCACTTCAAAAAAAGTTCAGCGGGATGCATTTCTTCCATGCTGAATTCTGAAGCTCTAGTTGGTGATTTACCTAAATGGTCAAAAACCTAAGATGGGCTGAGGTGAGGAGAGAGCTTCCTACTCCAGAAACTCCTTGAGTGTGAGGTAGTTTGCCAATACTGGGATTCTCCAGAAGACCCCAAGACCACTTTGACACTTTTAAGATAACCCTCAATTCTCAGTGATTTATGTCAGCTATGCTACTGAGTTTCCAATCCCCCCTGCTCTCTGTTTTCCCCCATCTCTTTCCTTCACTCAACATTGCCAAGAAATCTGGATTCCGTTAGGCTCTCCAGCTGATTCCAGGTTCCTTGGCTCCCCCACACCAGCCCCCTAACCCCCAAACTGGACTATCTGTTGTATGGAACCAGAGGGCCTTTACAGTCAGGTTGGACCTCAGACTTCCCTTAATTCTTACCAATGCCCTTGATTGCCCCCTGCCTATCTCTCATCCACTGGTCACTTTTTCCTAGATATGGCCTAAGGGTGAGTCACAATGAATTAGCATATTAGACCTCAGAAATCCTGCCTGGAAGAAGCTCTTGAGAGCTAACTAATTCAGGCTTCTGAATTCCACTTGTGCCAGGCATACTGAAGATCCATCTCCCAGACTGTGCCCTGGGTGTTCTTTGGGAGAAGAGGTCAGGGCTTTTCACCCTCTCCTGGCTGGGAACAGCTCAGGACTTTGAGTAATGGGGTGGCTTCTTTTTTCCTGCAGTGCCACACCTAGGACTCAGGTGCCTAGAGTCCCTGCTTATGCTACAGTCTCTTTCTCATTTCTCTCCTCAAAGAAGTCTAGTGCCACTTGTCAAGACAAATATGAGCAAACATCTAGTTTTGGGAGGCTTTTGGTTATTTGTAATTGTATCAGTGACACTAGGACATTTGTAGATAATAGAGAGTAGGTCGAGTGATTTGAGGAAGCAAAACATAAGGTCTTCACAGTATCCTAAATCTGGCAATAGATATATTGTCTTCCCAGCTTTCTTATGACACATATTGCACTGTTCTTTTCTGTTTTATTTTATTGTTTTCACTCCCTTTCTCTGCGCACCTTTTGTTTTCCTCTTGGCCAGCACTGATTCTCCTTATGGGCAAATGTCAATAAGAAACCCTCCAAGCCCCAAACAGGAATATGTGCCTGTCATCACCAGAATTTCCTCTACACAGTGTGAAGTTGGGCTCCTAATCTTAGTGAAACTCACTCATGCAGGAATTTATCCATTAAGGAGCTCACATGGCAGTGCTCCCAGGTCACATGCCAGGGATTAAATTCAAGGCCTGGCACATCCTAGGCATGTGATTTTTCCACGTAAGCCACATTCCTGATTCTCACCAGTACTTCTGAACAGGTTTATTTAGGTTTCAGGTGCTTGACATACAAATTTACTTGCCCAGTATTTGTGGTGCTAGAAAGTGATGTGGCCTGCTCAGAATTCCATGGAAACACACACATTAAAATTTCTGCATTTGCAATGTGAGTAGGAAGAGGGTAACAAATACGCCTAACTTATAGATCTGAATCAGGTGAATAGTTTACAGTGCTTTGAAAGAAACAAAAAGCAAGGACCTGCCTGGAGGAGAAAGTGCTCAAGCTTTCGTTGGGACCACCAGGGGTCTGTGTACAAGTAGAATCAAACTCAGTCTGGTGGCATCTGGGACATACTCGGCTGCCAAGCTCCCAGCTGAATTGCAGCCAGCCTAGCTTGGGCTCCAAGGACTGTGTGTATGTGTGTGTGTGTGTGTGTGTGTGTGTGTGTGTGTGTGTGTGTGTGTGTGTGTGTGTGTGTGTACTGCATGTGCTTTGCAGACAGATGCCCCAGGCTCACATTCTGCCCTTGCCCTCACTAAACAGCCTCAATCTGAGCTTCTTCCTCAATCTAACAGGGCAAGTTAATGCATGGTGGATATTATCTCAGCCGTTTTGTTTTGTTCTATGAGAAGATCCCTCCGGCTCAGCTACAAAAGGAGATGGAGAAATGCAGGATCACCATGTTTATTATACATACAGATACCGGAGATGGAACACAGGAAGCAGGACTTGATGGAGGCAAACACCAAGGTGGTTAGAAGGCAGGAGACAGAGCAAGAGGGAAAAGTTGGGATGGTGGACTCAGATCCTCTACTCAGCGTTCCCAGGGTAGGATTCACTTTCATAAACTGGCCAAAGCTTTCCCAAACCTAGATGATTAACATGTAAAAGAACTACTTCAGGAGCAACACCGGTATTATTTTTCCAGAGTAAAATGCTGATGAACTGCGCATGCCGTCTTTGAGGACACAGCAGATGTGAGCCACAATCTGTTTCCTTCTGAGGAGCACAGCAGAGCCTCAGTGTCTTCACTCTTTACTGTTTCCTCACCCGGATGATCCATCAGGATGTCTTCCAGAGGAACACATAACACTCTTTGTACAAAGGGGTTTGAACTGGCTTCCCTGTGATTTATAAACCAACTCCCAACCCAAACTGCTAAGAAATTTCTACATGTCAGATATTTTCTCCTCATTGATAAGGTGTCCCAAAATAGAACTGTCATCTGACAAATCATGGGCTAATTGCCTTACAGATCTCAGGCTGCGACATGTGACCGATGTGCTCCTTCCACTAACTGGTTCCCAAGGAAACAGAGAGAATACAGTCATGGCTAGTGATCCCTGGCGAATCCCAGCTCTATGCAGTAGGCACAGAGTAGGGGGGCAAAGAGATGAGATGTGGTTTCATGCGCATCCCCCCTTCTGCCTCTCATGGAAATGTCTCAAACACAGATAAAATAAATGTTCAGCCAACCATCACAATTCAGCATTCACAATGGCCCCGCTTCGAACTACCAGCCTGGGTGTTCCACTGGTATCAAAACACAGAGGCAATTAAAGTCATAAACCACAAGATTTTAATAGCAGTTAACCCTATATATAAGTGGTTATTTTTTTTCTTTTGGTGTGTTTTGGTAATTTAATTTTCTTCCACTGGCAATGCCAATTAAAAAGTATTGTAAAGTATTTCAGCCTTGAGGAAATTACAGATGATCAAAATGAGTATTTGTGTCTATTATCCAGCTCTTGTTTCAAATTCATAATCAGAAATAACAAGTTATAACAACATCCTAAATTTATTCTTTTTCTCCACATCTGTCTTTCCCGACTTTCAAATACCAACAGTGAAAACACTGAAGTGAAGACTATCAATACAAAAAACCTTCAATCTTTTGGAAAGACCTTAGAGCTTTTGGAAAGCTCTAACCTAGTTAGAAAGCTTGAACCTAAGTGTATGGATCCACCAACACATTTCTTGAAATAACTGCTTTGTTTCATTACTATGGCCATTTCATCTTAATACTCAACTGTTTCTCATTCTTACTCATTCTATGTGTTTCTAGATCCATAATACAGCACTTTAAAGGTAGCATTCCTCATTGTCTTCTTGTTTCATTATCACTTGAGAAATCAACTGTTAGTCTAATTTTTTTATTGTCAGTCTGAAATTTTTGTGTGTGATGATTTCTTTTTCCTATATGTGTATATGTCCCCACTCACCCTGCATGATTTTTTTTTTTTTTATTTTTGGGTCACACCCAGAGCCACTCAGGGATTACTCCTGGCTCTATGCTTAGAAATCGCTCCTGGCAGGCTCCAGGGACCATATGGGATGCCAGGATTTGAACCACCGTCCTTCTGCATGCAAGGCAAATCCCTTGCCTCCATGCTATCTCTTCGGCCCCACCCTGCATGATTTTAAGTTCTTAGTTGTTGTTGTTGCTTTGTTTGGGTTTCCTTGATTGTTATTGGTTTGTTTCTGGGCCACACCTGGCAATGCTCAGAGGTTACTCCTGGCTCTGCACTCAGGAGTTACTCCTGGTGGTCAGCAGTGTGCCACTGTGCTATTATCTCTCTGGCTCCAATTTTAAGAAGTTTCATCTTTTATCTTTGGTATTTAATAAGTTTTCAATGTTATGCTCATATGCAGGTATTTTTTAAAATATATTATGTGATGCTTTTTTTTATTTGATGCTTTTTGAAGCTAAAAGTTTTCTCATAATGTCTTAAGTTTCCAACCACAAACTCATATTCTTTTTCTTCCTTCTGTACCTGAGTAAGATATTTGAGAATAATTCATACTTTGAACTCTTGAACTCTCTTATTTTCTATTTCATTATTGTTCAGTGGTCCACTTTGGGAAACTTAACAGATTTTTTTCCTGCTTAAAGTTTTTCTTTCTTATTATTTGATGTTTAATGTTTCAATTATTCTTGTTGGGGGCACAGCTGGTGCTGTTCAGGGCTTACTCCTGGCTCAGCACTTAGCACTTGGCTGGCTTGAGAGACCATATACTATGATGGGTCAGCCCCATGCAAGGCAAACATCAAACCCCTTATACTATCCCACAGGTTCCCAATTATACACTATTTTAGTCACAAGTTCTTGGCACATGTAAAGTACATTAAAATGCCCTTGGAGTGGCTGAGAGGAGGATCTTTGTTATGCTAATGATGCAGCTGCAGGTAGACTGTCAGCTTCAAGATAAAAGTGTCCAAGGGATCAGACTGACAGTCAGGAATTTGAGTCACTAATTTCCAGTGAGAGGCCTAGAGATTAAGTTTGAGTCACATGGCCAGTGATGACTCTATCAGGCCTACCTAATGAGACACAATAAAAACTCAGGATATCAAGGTTTCCTAGAGACAGAGAAAGCTTTGATGTGCCTGAGGGGCACAGTCAGACACCACAGGGAGAAGGACCAGCCACTCAGCATCAGTGACATAAATCAGTGGATCCTTTTATTTGCCTCTGCTCACTGACATCCTTTCTAATACATTGTAATTATAACTGTAAACCTTTTCTGAGTTCATTGAGAAGTTTTGACAGATTCTTAAACCCGAGGGACCATAGAAATCTATAGACAGTATAAAGTGCTGTGGCTACAGGGGCCCCAGAGTATAGCTGAAATAAAAGGCAGGACAAATCATCTCGGGACTTATGTCCTTTATCCCATAAACTCTGGGGTGATTTCTGGTGTGAAGCCAGGATTGCATTACAATAGGTTCAATTGAAATATAATTCATGGGGCCAGGGAGATAGCATGGAGGTGGAGCATTTGTCTTGCATGCAGAAGGATGGTGATTTGAGTCCCGGCATCTCATATGGTCCCCAGAGCCTGTCAGGAGCTATTTCAGAGCACAGAGCCAGGAGTAACCCCTGAGTGATCTGCCCCCACTTACTGCCGCATCCCATCCAACTCAGTCCTCTGCTTGTCCTGATTCATCTTTCAGGGCACACAGAGGAGCTGTGTTACGGAGCACTGCATCTCATCCAGCCACAGGGTATGCAGCTTTCCAGTGCTCAGTCCTCTGTTCAGCTTTTATGGGGCACAGAGGAGGCACTCTGTCTCCCTCTAGCAATCCTATTAATCATTACACCCCAGCCAGCTGCTCTAGGAGGAGCCCCCTTTCCTGATCTCAATGTAGATCACAATTAAATAATCACGGTCAATCACTACAAATGACAAATGTAAAATGATTATTGGCACTCCAAAGTCTAGCTTTATTAAACACATTCTGTTAACCTTAACCTTTGAGGATTCTACTCTTTTTCTCTTACATTTTTTAATTTCCATTTGGTGTGTGTTAAAAGAGAGGTAGTCTTATACGGTGAATATAGCCCAAACCCTATCTTTTAAAAGGAAAAGTAGGGGGTCGTCTTATATACTGGAAAATATGGTAATTCCTTAGAGTAGAGCAAGGAACCCCTGAGCACAGCTGGGTATGCTCCCATACCCCAAAGAAAAATATAATTCACTCTTCCCACTTTCTATATATATGACTTGGGAAAATCACACACACACACACACACACACACACACACACACACACACAAATTTCTCTCTGCCTCAGTTTCCTTATTTTAAAAATTGACAATATTAGCAGTACCTACCAAATAAACTGTATGGGACAACTCTGGTTCAGATTAACGATTGAACAAATATAGCATGACACTAAAATGCCACCATAAGTAGAGAACTGATGTTCCCTTTTCCTAAAGAAAATATTTCTCTTTCTTTATACTGGATGCTTTTGTTATCTAGAAAGGCTGAGTCATCTTTAAAGTGTGACAAAACATTTTATTTTAAAACACAATGTGTTTTTTGGTAAAGCTCCTCATTTAGGAAATGCTTGAATAAGCCCAGAGCCCCCAAGAATGATCCAGCTTATTCCAAGCCATTCTAGCCAGACCTGTAGTTTCATGATTGTATAGCAAAGATGACAAGTTATCCTATATCAACCCAATGGTTTTTCCCCTGTCTAAATTCTTCCTCTGAGAGGGTGAAGAGCATAATTTTCTTAATATAAAATGATGGAATGTGAATAGCCATTGTATGTGGGTCCAAAGTTCCTCTTCCCTCCCAACTTCTGTTTTACTATAGATTATTAAAAACTCAGGAAGGAAATGCTTTTGAGAGTTATCCCCTTACCTCATTGTTGTGTGTAATAAACCTTTGCTTTTAATAACTCCTGGCATATTATTTGATGCATCTAAAGCAGTGAATCCCTGGAATTTTTTTTTTTTTTTTGGCTTTTGGGTCACACCTGGCAGCACTCAGGGGTTACTACTGGCTCTATGCTCAGAAATCACTCCTGGCAGGCCCAGGGGACCATATGGGATGCCGGGATTTGAACCACCGACCTTCTGCATGCAAGGCAAACGCCTTACCTCTATGCTATCTCTCCAGCCCCGAATCCCTGGAATTTATTGGTACTATTTGGTCCTTACTTACCATTTCTATTGGTCAGTTCTTTCAGGCTTTATAATCATTCACCCTTCAAACTCATTTGCTGCCAGAGATCTGCAGGTCTGTAAGATTAGCAGATACTTGTATCAACTGTAGAGATCTATTTCCATCTTCTGGTCCAGAGGGACTATGTCCAGGCTGCTGTTAGGTTCGAGTTAGTTCTACAAGTGCCTACAAGTTCTGAGCCTAAATCTATTGAGATGATTTCACAGCAATGAAAGAAGCTTGTATCATGTCCACCAACTATCTTATGGACCAAAATGAGTGACATGACTGAGATCAAGGAATTAAACTTTTCCTTTTGTTGGAAGCACACTGTCACATGGCAAAATATGGTGCATAAGGGCTGGAGTGATAATACAGCAAATAGGACACTTGCCTTACACACCACAGACCTGGGTTCTATCCCTGAAATTTCATATGGTTCCCTGAGCCCATCAGGAGTGTTGCCTAAGCATTGCTGGGTATGTCCCCTCCCCCCAAAAAAATAAATACAAAGATTATGGTGCATAATTCTCTTATGAACAGAAAGTGAGAAATTTATTGTTTCACTTAGCATGTCACATTTTTAGTCTTTTTTTTCCCTGACAATTTAACATAAAACTCCTTGAGAGCTGGGGCATTGGTGGCTCTGGGTATTGTTTCTTCTCCAGCAGTTTCCTGTCTGCCTCCTGAATGTTTCATGATTGAACATAGGAGTTTGGTAGGATAAGTAGTAATGCTGGTCACACCACTTACCATTTTATGGTACAATTCACAAGACGCTATAAAATATCCAAAAAGAGAAAGGGCAAAAGGGACAGGGGTCTTACTTGACTGAAGGAAAGGACCAAGCAATTCACCAATTGTCTCCTTTCACCAGAAAACCATTGAGGGGTAGTAGGTTTATGGATTCTAAATAGATCACAGGCTAGCCACATTGGTTGTTTTCTATTAATTTTTAAAGGAACCACACAAAAGATACAGAAGCCACCAAGAAACTATTGCAACATGTCTATTAACCTGGTATTTCTGCCACTCTTTGTATGGGGGAAACTTTAGTACTGAGTTGCCTTTACTAAGGCAAGGCTCATTGACTGTCAACAGATTCAGCCAGCTTGGATTCAGTAAGCAGAATTCTATACCTGGAGATAGAAATGTTGAATTACATTGCTTTCCTCAAGTAATGACAACATGAATGGAAAGAGCCTTAAAATATTTTTTCTGCAATTAGCAACTAGCAGGGACAATAAAAAGTCTAATAATAAATTTGAGACAGACTAAATACTAGATAATTAACATACATCAGCCAAAAGCAGAAGAAAAACATGCAATAAAATCTGGATAGTTTAAGAATCCAATAATAGTGAAATCAGGCTGAATGACAAAACTTTTAAGAAGTAGTCTTGGGTTGATTTCCTCAATAATAAGAAGAATTGGCATCAAATAGTAAAGACTGGAAGAGAAGGGGTAAAATAAATATTGGATATAGAACAAAGAAGATGCTGTGCTTTCAAAAGACAAAGAGTTACCTTTCAGAAGCACTCTTGAAGGCTGAGTTTATAAGAAAAAATAAATAAATAAGGAATAAAGTTCTATTTACATGAATAAATTACTAGCCATGCAGAAAATTAACTTTTAGAAAATGCTTGAGGAAAGGCAAGTGACAAAATTCTAAGGGGTTTGATCCCTAAACTAGGATACTAGGTCCCTTGGGAAAGACACTCATCAAAAGCAAAGTCTCTCCTTTATCACTTTGTTCATAGCAAATTCAGCACAAACCTGGGCTGAGGCAAGGATTCCCCACAAAGCTTGAGAGGAGATCACAGTGTCCATTGGGGAGCCTTGCCAAGATCCCTTTTCTGCTTGCAGTTTTCCCGGAAGCCCTTCTTTCAAAGGAAATCCCTGGCATCCTCTGAATATCACCAAGAATAGTAATTGCTGAGAGCAGATCCAGGAGTAACCCCTGAGCATCACCAGGTGTGTCACCCCCAAAAACAAACAAACAAACAAACAAACTCAGAATATTAAATTTTTATAAGCTAAACCTCACCCTGATTACAAAGGCAGTCAAAGAGGCACAAATACAAACTGTGGGTGTAAATCACATATTCTGTGGCCTTTATAATCAGATAAACCAATGAAAATTCACATATAATAGGCTCTCCCTCAACTTGTGATGGGGTTATTTTTCCAAACAATCCAGCATCTTAAAAGGACTGTGAAGTCAAACTACACTGAAAATGTTTGACCTATAGAGCATCACAGCCTTGCTTCATCTCTATTAAACAGAACCAGAACACTTAAATATCAGCCCACATTTGGGCAAAGCATTCCCCCTTCTGCCTCCCAAGCTTTTTTTAGTCCAGAAAGTACTGCTGAAAAGCGGTGTCATTTGCAGGATGCTTTAATCCAGGGGTCTTAAAACTATGGCCCGTGGGCCACATGTGGCCCGCAGAGGAGTCTGATCCAGCCCGCCAGCAGTGAGCACTGTTTGGTTGCCAAGATACCTGCCAGCATATACACTCAGTGTCACGGTTTCTCAGGGATGACGTCAACCGCCTCCACCCATGGCATGTTGTGTGCTGGGAGAGTGGGCGTGAGGGCGGTGTTGAGAGGGACACTGATGCACCCTTGCACCTGGTGCTTGGCAAGCACGTTGCTGATGACGTCACTGAAGGGTGCCGGACACCACATGGTGAGGAGTACCACATGTGGGTGACTATATGATGTAAAAAGGCGCCTGCTCCACCCCCAGGCAACATGGTGTCTGTGTGCTGTGCCTGCCTGTCAGTGAGGTTTTCCTCCATGCCCTCCACTGCCAAAGGTCAGTCAAAAGTACCATAGAAATAAATTTTTGCCAGATCAGGGGTTCTGTCCGATTGGGCTGTGGGTGACTCATATGAAAATTCCCCTTTGGGGGTGGTGAGGCATTCAGTGCTGAAATCAAAGTTAGGGGATGGGCAGTGGTTGGGAGGTTAGGGGTTTGGTGCTGAATTGCCCATGTGGAAAATTTTTTTTTTTTTTTTTTTTTTTTTTTTTTTTTAGGGGTTCGATGCTGAAGCATTTTAAAGGGGCTACATTGAAAATTTTATATGCATTTTGCAATTCCTTTTCAGTGTTCACATGCTCATTCTGAACATATCAATTTGGGTATTATATAGGGAGATATAACTGAACTATCAGGGACTGAGCTGGTCTGCTTAGAAAAGCCTGCAAGGGGTAAGTGTTCACATCAGGGACTAATGGGGGTTCATACATTGTGTGTATATATACACACATATTTGTATTTCACTAATATCAGTTTGAAATCCCTAGGAAACAATGATGTCAAGAAAAAGAAAAATTGACGGCGAGTGTAGGATATTCAAAGAACAGTGGACTTACGATTACTTTTTTTATGTGGTACAAAGAAAAAGCTGTGTGTCTGATATGCCAGAATATAGTTGCTGAGTTTAAAGAATACAATTTGCGACGCCACTATCAAACTCAACATAAAGATAAATATGATTGGTTGGAGAAGTGAGAAAAGATAAAATGTTACAACTGAAACATACACTGACTACTCAGCAAAATACTTTTGTGAAGCAGAAGCAGTTAAATACTTCCTCACTGCGGGCAAGTTTTCAAGTTGCCAAGCTAATAGCACGCAATGGCAAACCATTTGTAGAGGGAGAATTTGTTAAAGAATGCCTTATTTCTGTTGCCAAAGAGAAGGCCGATTTATTTAGTACAGTGAGCCTTTCAGGAGTTACAATGACACGAAGGATTGAAGAAACGGGAGAAAATTTGCTGCACCATTTGCAAAACTCTGCAAAGAAACTTTGCTATTTTTCCTTGGCACTGATGTTCGTGATTCTGCCCAACTTCTCATTATATGCGTGGGACAAATGAGTATTTTGAAGTCACAGAAGAGCTTGCTGCACTGCAAAGTATCAAAGGTACAACCACAGGAGTGGATATATTTGAAAAGGTTTGCCAAACTGTGAATGGTTTGGAGCTGGACTGGGTTAAACTAGTCAGTGTAACAACTGATGGTGCTCCTAACATGGTGGGGTCTAAGAGAGGAGTAATTGCTCACATTACACAAGAGATGGACAAACATAACCATCCTCATCCAATTGTCATACACTGCCTCATCCACCAACAAGCGCTGTGTTGTAAATCACTGAAGTGGGACTCTGTTATGAAAATTGTGGTATCTTGTGTTAATTACATTAGAACTCATGCACTAAACCACAGACAATTTCAGGAATTTCTATTTGAGATAAATGTTGCCCATGAAGATGTTCTGTACCACACAGAAGTCCATTGGCTGAGTAGAGGGAGAGTTTTGAAACGTTTCTATGACTTCCGCAAATTACAGCTTTTCTACTTTCAAAAAACCAAGAAGTACCAGAGTTCAATGATGCAGAATGGAAATGGCACCTTGCCTTTCTGACAGATATAACAGAGCTACCCAACAGTTTCAATATGCAACTTCAAGGCAAGGGGAAGCTCATCTGTGATATGGCATCGCATGTGAAAGCATTTGAAGTAAAATTAGGCCTTCTCATCAAACAAGTACAGGAGGAAAACTTCGGTCATCTCACAACAACTCAAAACCTGTCAGCGGACAAACCATCGGTTGCATTCCCAAAGGAAACATGTCTGGCTTCACTAGAATTGTTGCAAAAGGAGTTTCAATTTAGTTTCAAAGAGCTTCATCTCCATGAACAGGACACACAGCTTTTTCGTAACCCATTTTCTGTTGAGATTGAAAATGTCCTTACAATTTACCAAATGGAACTGGCTGAACTGCAGAATTGTGACTCTCTGAAAGACGCATTTAAGTCAAGTAACCTTTTGAATTTCTATGCATCTCTCCCCTCTGAGACATATCCAAATATCAGGAACCATGCACTCAAAATGGTAACCATCTTTGGTAGCACTTATGCCTGTGAACAGACTTTTTCAAGAATGAAATATCTGAAATCTCCAACCTGATCAAGATTAACTGATGCCCACTTGCATCACTTGTTACGGCTGGCAGTGACAAATATGGAACTGGACATTGACCATCTCATTAGCCAAAAGCAGGCCCACAGTTCCCATTGAAATACTGGTGCATGATCTGTTTATTTATAAATGTTTTCATTTTATTTATATAAGATATGTGCAGTGTGCGTAGGAGTTAGTAGGTCATATAGTCCTGCCCTCCAGCTCTCTAAGGGACCATAATCCGGCCCCCACTTTAAAAAGTTTGAAGGCCTCTGCTTTAATCCATGGCTTTCTGAGTGCACATTATTGACCCACTCCTTGCTTGGGAAACACATCTAGTGGTAGTCAGGTGTTATTCCTGGCTTTGGGCTTAGGAATCATTCATGGCAGGGTTCTGGAAACCATATTGGATGGTATGAATTGAACCCAGGTCAACCAGTGCAAGACAAATGTCCTCACCTCTGTACTATCCTCCCAGCCCTCTTTCACACATTTTAAAGTCAGGAAGTCATTAGTTTCACTTCAGTAAATCAGGAAATCACTGTATAAATCAAATGGCATCTTAAAAAAAACAAACGAGGAGTTGCCTGTCTGCACGCATCAGTGGCCAGCACTCAGGATCTGTCAGCTTGTCAATTGAAGACACTGAAGAGGGGCAATTGTCACCAATTGCAGGGAGGTGAATTTTCTGATCCTACAAGAGTGATTGTAGAAGCTTTACTCAGAGCCAAATCACATTTGCTTGACTTGGATTTGGGGGTCACACCTGGTAGTGTATAATCAGAGCTATTCCTGGCAATATGCTCAGGATTACTCTTTGCAGGACTCAGGGAACCATAGGCACTGTAAAGAATTAAGCTGGGGTTGGCTTGTGCAAGGCAAATGCCTTAATCCCTGAGATATTCCTCCAGCCCCAAATTAAATTTTTTTGGAGTGGGGAACACTGGAGTGGTTCAGGGACCACTATTGGTGGGGCTTGACTGAGACCTTATTGAGTGCTGGGGATTGAACTATGGCCAATGCAAACAAGGCAGTACCCTACCTAATGTATGATTTCTCCATTTCCAGAATCTTCACTTGGGAAGGAAAGGGAAGGGGCTCAGCTGGGAAGTATTCCAAAGATAGGGACTTCTGCTGACTTTGGTCTTGTGGACCTGGGCACCAATTGAATAGGGTATCATTTGCACCCCATGATGCATATCGATCTGCACATTTCATGTTCTCAAGCTACTCCAGGAAAACTTCACAGACAACAACTTGAGATAAGAACAATATCTATTTCTCGGGATGGAGGCTGGAAGTCACAGATGAGGGGTGCTGGCAGCGAGGGCCCTTTTCTCAGGAACAGACTTCTTTCTGGATTCTCAAGTGATGGAAAAATAAGGATGACCTTTGTTTGCACCTCTTAGTCTGACCACATTTAAGGGTAAAGGTTTCATGCATAGAACTGGAGAAGCAGGTACCTTTGCTCCCTAACACCTTCAGGTATGGGCACTCTACTCTGCTCAGCATCTCAGGATCCCCCACTCCTGCCCATAGAAGGTCCATGTCCCAAGCCCTGGTCTCACATTAGGCAAGCCTCATTTCTTTCCTGTAGGCTTCTTTCAGGCACAGCAAACGACAGTGCCAAGGGAGTCAGTGGGGTTGAGAGAGTACAGCAGCTAAGGCACTGGCCTTGCATCTAGCTGACCTATAGACCTGCATGTAGCTGACCCCAGTTCAATCCCTGATACCATGATAGTCCTCTGATCACTGTCATGAGTGAGTTCTGAGCACAGAACCAGGAGTAGCTCCAAAACCCATCACAAAGGTAGGATGGGTGGTCAGTATTTTGGGTCATGAAATCCAGTATCCACTAAGCAGAGGCCTCAATCCCAAAGGTGTTCTAATTCTAAACCACCCAATAGAAGAGC
Source organism: Suncus etruscus (assembly GCF_024139225.1). NCBI lineage: Eukaryota > Metazoa > Chordata > Mammalia > Eulipotyphla > Soricidae > Suncus > Suncus etruscus. Next base: position 58,477,895 of record NC_064859.1, on the reverse strand, counting down.
ATTTCTTATAGGAGGTCTTTGTGCCCCTAGAAACAAAGGCTTTGCATGTTGACCCAGATAATGGAAGGTTCAGAAATTCTGCTTCCAACACCTCATGCCTGCTTGTAATTCCTTCTTTCTTCCACCTTTAAAAGAACTTAGAATCATAGCTATTGAGTTTGTAGATTTTTATTTAGACACCAGGATTTATAAAGCTGTTTAGTGCTTTTGGCACGAGGGTTTCAGACGTATGCTGGTCCCATCTCCAATGCCACCATGACTCCATCCCATCCATTCACTGACTGGCCTAAATCCCCTCCATCCCCAACCCGACTTCCTCCTGTTTGTTTGGGGGCCACACCAAGAGGTGTTCAAGGCAAATTCCTGGTTCTGCACTCAGAGGTCACTCTTGATGGGCTTGGAGGCCGTATGTGGTGCTGGGATCAAAGCCAGGTCAGCTGCATGCAAGGCAAGAACATTACGCACTGTAATATCCCTCCTGCCCGACAGGCACACTTTTAAATTTCCTTGTTGTTGAGTCCCAAGCTTCACCCTAACATGTCCATTTCCCAGCTGCTTGCCTCCCTGTTACTTCCTGACTGAAAAGAGGGGTTAGAAGAAAGAAGGAGTGAAGGCCTCTAATGGAGGACACATGGAAAAGCAAAGTAATTCAGGGCAAGGCTCTGAAAAGCAGTGGCAGGAAAAGCACCAGATAGATGATAGCTGCAGCCAAACCAAGGTGGCCGTGGGCCAGCTCAAGACACCTGGAGCTGCTTTGTTGGCCTTTCTGATGAACTAGGGCAGCTGTCCCTCCCTTGCTGCTGCTCCTGCATCTGGCTGAGTTGTGCTAGGAATTATGCCAGATGGCTGCAGGGATCTCAACAGGCCAGGGCATCAGGGCCTCTTTGTTGTTGCATTGCCTGCATGTGGGCGTGGGAAGGGGGCGCCTCCTCACTGACCGCAGGGCTGCGGCTCCAATATGGTCACTTGGGCTCAGGTGCGCACCCCAGTGGTTGTGCCCGTGGGACCCTCCTTCTTAAGTGTTGCCCGCAGGCACTTGGCAAGGAGAGATCTGAAGTGAGCAGAGGTGCCAGGATCACAGATCACACTGCCACGGCCACCCAGGGCAATGTGGGCCCCGGGTTGCCAGTGGGCCTGTACAGGGAGCTCCCCTCAACTCTGAACCCCATCCCAATGCCAGGCCCTGCAGGGTTCATGTAGCTGTTTCTCTGATAGTTACTGAACCATGGAAGAGAGAGGAGAATATTTTTGTGTCTGGGGCCCGAATCCTTTGGCACCTTCAGCAGCTCACCCCTCCCCTGATGTGCTAAGTTTTACTGTGTCTTTTCAGGTTTGAGTTTTGGGTCCCACCCAGTTGTGCTCAGAGATTATTCCTGGCGAGGTTTGGGGACCATATGCAGTGCTGAGAAGAAGCGTGGGCCGCTGCATGTAAGGTGAGTGACTTCAACCCATACTATTTCTCTGGCCCTACTATACCTTCTTGTCTTTCATGATTATATGCCACCCCCAAACCTTCCAGGCTTCTCCAGAATATTCTGGGGGAAGATATAAAAGCATGGCGCCCACCCTGTGCCTCTCACCATTCTCTCCACTGCCCCTCCTACTCAGCACTCAGGTTCCTGCAATGATCAGGGCTGTCCCCACCGCTAGGTCCCTGCACTGTGAATTACCCCAAGACTCTGCTAAAATGGCTCCCCACCCCTCCAGCTAAGGGAAACTTCCAGCACTCTCTAGCCTTCTTGCATGTTTCTTCAAAACATGCACTCCAATTCACATGACATTATGTATGTGTTTGCTCACAGAATGAGGAGGGGTCTTCCTCTTTAATACCCATCACTGCATCCTACTGCCTATGCCTGGAGAAGCCCTGGCTGGAAGCAGGCGAATAAGAAATAGTGACAACATGGCCTACCGAGGTATGTAACATATAGAGCATGTTAGCTTGATTACACAATGCACATATTCACCCTCCAGCTCACTCATGTGTTCACTAAGAATCGTGCTTGTATTGAATTTGCTTCTCACTAACATCTATTTTTTTTTAATGCTTTTTGTTTTTCCCGGTTTGGGGGCCACACTCAGCTGTGTTCAGTCTCACTCTACATTCAGGGATCACTGGTGTGCTAAATGATCATTCCTGGTGGGCTTGCAAGACCATATGGGTTGTCAGGGACCAAACCCAAGTTGGCTGCATGAAGCCTCCCTTTTCCTCTCATCAACATGTTACTGAGGTAGTGTAATGAATGACACAGAATGTCCAATGGTATCTGTCAGAAGAAACAAGAAGTGAGACTGTCCAGGTTGGTGGGGTTGGGGGGGAACCTGAAGACCTCATAGAGACGACCTGCAGGAATCACATAACCTCAGATCAGCAGACAATGCTTTGCATTTTGGCTTTTCTCTAGTATCTGCATAGAAATGACAAATGTGTAATTACTGGTTTACTCTTCTTCCCCTTTCCTCTCTTCATGCATTCCTTCCCTGCACCCTGCTATTTCCTGAAAATCAACCAGACTCTGTAGACTGGTGACCCCCAGGATAATCTGGAGAACAGCATCCAGGGAATAGAATTTCCTGGGGAATTTTACAAAGGCGTCTCAGTAGACATCCCTGACACTCTTGCATTGATTGGCCTTAGGGGGAGCCCCAAACAACATTTTTACGGCTGTTTTCAATATATGTGGGCACTAAGAACCCATGGGAACTCCCTAAGAGGGCAGAGGGGTTTTGCACTGACAGGTAAAGGATGAAGAGGTCCACCTTCTAAATAAAAATGCCTCAGAATGAGTCATTTTTTCTCTCAGGTTCCCAAGGATGAAACCATCTTTATTGAAACATTTTTTCATTTTTTAAATATAAATCTTTATTTAAGCACCATGCTTACAAGTATTTCATAGCTGGGTTTCAGTCATAAACAGAATACTCCCCATTCTCCAGTGCAACATTCCCACCGCCAATCCCCCCTCCCCCCCACTCTACTTCTCTCATTCTTTAACATTGTAAGGCTAGTTGTTAATGTAGTTATCTCCCTAACAGTGTTCACCACTTTTTGTGGTAAACTTCAAACTGTGAGCCGGTCTGGCCCTCCCAGTCCCTAACTCTATTGTCTCTGGGCCTTATTACAGTAATGTCTTTAATATTTCTTAAAGCCAATAGATGAGTGAGACTATTCTGTGTCTATCTCTCTCCCTCTGACTTATTTCACTCAGCATAATAGATTCCATGTACATCCATGTATAGGAAAATTTCATGACTTCATCTCCTGATGGCTGCATAATATTCCATTGTGTATTTGTACCACAGTTTCTTTAGCCATTCATCTCTTGAGGGGCAACTAGACTGTTTCCAGAGTCTGGCTATTGTAAATAGTGCTACAATGAATATAGGTGTGAGGAAGGGATTTTTGTATTGTAATTTTGTGTTCCTAGGATATATCCCTAGGAGTGGAATAGTTAGATCAATTTGACACTTTACATTTTGGATTTTGTTTACATTAATTTTGATTTTTTTAAATGCATTAAAATGTCCAGTGACATTGGTGATGGGAATATTGCACTGGTGATGGGTGGTGAAAAAAAATAAAATAAAATGTCAGTGTGTGTATGAGATTTTTAGTAACCCTTAAATTCTGTGCCTAAGTAGACACCTCAAAGCATTCTGCTGATCCAGTCTGGTGAGTACTTTGAGGGGGTGTTGTGGGGGGGGGCGTGAAACCAAAACCTGACAGATAGGAAAGACATTTCCATAGATGGTGGAGCAATGAAGTTATGTTAAGTTGCTAAAATGACACAAAAGTCTAATTTCTCTTCTCGCCCTCTTCCCAGGTCCCTCATACTTTTCCTTAGATAAATACCCATTCTTATCTCTAAACACCATCTGGGTGCAATGACACCTCCAATTGTGACCATTTCCTGAAACTCCACACAGATCTGCTCAACTTTCTACCACCTGAAAAGCCCAGTTGGGTATGGAAGAGATGCTAAGACTACTTCACAGCTGCTCTCCAAATCCTTCCCTTTATAGTTAACTGCTATGATTGAACCAGTTTCAAGGACTCATCAACCAAATGCACATATCCAACACACTGCTTTCTAGAGACTTTCCTGAACTAGCTGGGCAAGTCTAATAGGACATCACGTGTTACTTGGAGACTTTTTTGAGTTTTAATCATGATATCATATTTTTAAAGTCCTTTTCTCTTGAAGATCCATGTTGAAATTATACAATATCTGAGGTTGCTTTAAAATGTTAAATTAGCAATGAGGGACCAGTAGAACAACAGAAATAAAGCAAGATTGACAATCTTTGTTTTTATTTACTTTTCTTTGGGGGGTGGCATACCCACTCATGCTCATGGAATCCTTCCAGTTCCCTGGACTCACTTCCATGGGGCCTGGGAGGCCATTGAAGACAGGCCTTCCCACATGCAACCAGCCATGTGTTCCCTCTCTTGGGTCCAAGATTGACTATATTTCTGCTATGACCTAACCTGGATAAAAATTTATAAGGAAGATTGTTATACTAGTTCATTTTGGTGTGTTTTAACCTTTCTATGTAAAAATAATTCTTAAAAAATAACAAAAATAATGGGCCAGAGAGATAGCATGGAGGTAAGGCCATGGCCTGGCATGCAAAAAGATGGTGGTTCGAATCCCGGCATCCCATATGGGTATCCCAAGCCTGCCAGGAGCGATTTCTGAGCATAAAGCCAGAAGTAACCCCTGAGCACTGCCAGGTGTGACCCCCCCCAAAAAATAAGTGCGCAATGAATGCTGTTGGAAAACTGGTAGGGCAGAGAGTGGATATTTTTCCATCTCCCTAAATACCTATTGGACTTGTCAAGCAAGACCAACAATAGATTTATTTGTAGAAGAGAAAAATCATTTACAAGCCTGAAAATCTTGGAGTAAATAGCATAATTTTTATTCATGAGCTAGTATGACTACAGGTCTGGAGTGACAAGGAGAGAGGAAGGCACCTCACACCATGAGGTGTGTATAAGTGGGTGAGAAAGGCAGGAACCATTGACGAATACCCTGCCTTAAGAAAGGCTTCTCTTAGCCAGAGACATAATATAGCGAGCAGGGCACTTGCTTGCATGTGGTTGACCTGGTTGATCTCTAATACCCCTATAGTGTTCCAAGAGTGATCCCTGAGAACAGAGCCATAAGTAAGCCCTGAACACCAGCAATTGGGGCAAAAACACCTGCCTCCACCCCCAGACAAACAGGGCTCTCCAATTTAAATGTTATTTCTGCAGATGGCCCAAATCTGGGTCATCTTCATTCTTTGGGGTCTCTATGGTAATGGCGAGTTTCTCCTGAAGCCTGCTGAATGTCAAATGAACTCAATTTATCAGCCAAGGTGGCACATAAGAAGTCTGTGCTGGTCATGGGGAGATCAGTGGAGCGTCTTTGCCTACAAATTAAATTGCCTTCATGCACCACCTGTCTGGATTTCAGACACACCTCATCTTAATTCCTTCCATTTGAGTTCATAATCCCTGCTCCAGCTTTGAGACCAATGGGCTCTGAAGCATGCCTTGATCCAATCCTGAGCAGAGCAGAGGAGCCCAGACTCCCAGAAAAAGTCTTCCTCTGCCTGTTCTCCCTCTCCCACACTCCAAGACTCCTTTGTGCTCAGATCTCCACCCTCTCTATTGACACAACCCATTGAAGTCTTTGCCAAATGGTTCTAAGTCCATTCTCTCTCTCTCTCTCTCTCTCTTTCTCTCTCTCCCCCTCTCTTCCTCCCCTTCTCTCTCTTCCTCCCCTTCTCTCCCTCCCCTTCTCTCTCCCCCTCCCCTTCTCTCTCTCCCTCCCCTTCTCTCTCTCTCTCTCTCTCTCTCTCTCTCTCTCTCTTTCTCTCCTTCCCCTTCTCAATCTCCCTCTCTCTCCCTCTCTCCAGAGACTAAACTCCTTGGAGACAGTCATTGGGATCTGAGTCCTGCCCCAGACAGCTACACTCACTTGGTCTTCTCTGAGTGTCTATACACAGAAGAAACTCAGAAAATGCCTACCTGAGAGAACAATAACGCTTCCATGCCTGAGCTACCACTGCCTGGTATTGGTCACCAGGACAATAAGGTCCAGGAGGGCATCAGAAAGTCACCTCAATGACTCAAAAGCAGGAAAGGACTTCTAATCTGGCAACAATGTGCTTCCATACTAATCTTGGCTGTTGCATTTTCTGACCAAAAAATGAATGTCTCTGCTGAGAAATTTGTGTTTCCAGAATGATCAGTGGTGCTAGGAGTTGCAGCACTGAAGAGAGTGTGTGTGGGATGATGAGGGATGGGAGCAAGGGGCTATTTACCAGCTCTCTTCTCAGCTCTCTGGACAGGCTAGAGGCTCCATTTTGTTCCATCCACAGAGAACATTTCCCAGAGGCAAAGACAGGAGATGTTCATTCTCTGAGAGTCTGAACTATAAATATCTGATGGAGAAAGATTTCCCCATAGGGAATTAAAAAATGGAGAAATTTGTGATAAAAGACAAGGAAGTGCCTCACAGCTTCCCTGAACAGGATTCCAATTATCCTCACTTGCCTTTGAGCTCCACAGTGCAGCCTGTTTACTGTTTCATATAAATCTCTTCTCTCAGGCAAAGCTCTTCCTAAATGCAATGCCCTCAAATACCCTTTATTCTCTCCTGGAGGCAGAACAGCACCTAGAGGATAATACTCCATTTGCCCTGGAGCAGTCAGAGAGAAAAACCACACCAGGCCCATTCCTTCTCTTTAGGATCTGGGAAGGGAGTTGAAAAATGTAATTATACTGAACCAGATATGGCAAAATGTTCCCTATTGAATGCAGGTCAGTGGTCAGTTGTGATGACTGCACAGTGTCTTGGAAGGTGGGGTACTTGGGTGCATCATGTAATGGGTGCATCCAACAATCTTTTCCTGGAGCTTTCAAAACTGGGTGGGGGGATTTAGACATTGATAAGTGCAGCCAAAGAGCTCACCTAATTCCAACCAAGTCTGAGGGGCATTTTAGAAATGAATTGGGGAAGGAAAAATGAAGATTTAGGTCAAATTTCCAGGTACCAGTTTAGCTTAGAATCTCTGCTACTATCAGTTCCTTTTTCAAGGTCTATCTTGAATGTAGGATTTGTTAAGATGCACCACTTTGGACTATATCATTTTGACTGTAGCTGAAGCCCTGCAGGCTTACAAGAAACTTTTTGCCTTCTGAACTATCTAGAAGAATCCAAAATGAGAGTTTCATCCCGAATTAGTTTAAGAGGCTTCACGAGTAGTGTTCAGGGGGCCCTAGAACCCTTAATGTGTTCTTGGGCCTTCTGCCATCTGGGGCAGAAAGTTCTAAGGCAGTGTTGTACTACTTAAGCTCGGGGGCCTCCAATGCAAATTCTGGTCATGTGATACCAAAGACTGAGCTCATAGCAAAAGCTATGACCCCTAGAAGTTCTCTGGCTCCAGAATTGGGATTTTTAATAAAGGCACAATATCTCCATCAGCAAAACCTACCTCTAGCCAGGACAATCATCTAATTACAGATCAACTGGTCTTTGCCATAGGAGGCATTTTCTCCACTTTATGTAACTGCCTCTCCCTTCTCCAAGTCCTATCTCATTCCTTAATTCCAAATATATATTCTTTTTTTTTTTATCCCCTTTACTTTAGTGTCACATTCAGATTCTCCACATCTCTTCCCCTATTAATCTTCAAGATGTTGTGGGGTTACTGATGGAGCATATGCTTTTCAAATACTGAGGGTTTTGTTTGTTTGTTTGTTTTTGTTTTGTATCATACCTACTGATTGATGCTCAGGGCTTATTCCTGGTTCTGTACTCAGAGATCACTCCTGGAGAGCTTGGAAGACCATCTTGGTAGGCTGCATGCAAGGTAAGTGCTTCACCCATGACACTATTGCTCTTTCCCCCTGTTTTGTTTAGTCATATAGCAGCTCTGTAGGGCATTTTTTTTTATCATCCCTACTGTACAGATGCATAAATAGAAGTTAAAACAAGTTACCTAACTTGAACACATTCATACAGACACAAGAAAGAGACATGGGAGGATCAAATCCAAGTTTGTCTCAGTTCAAAGACTGGTTCTCTAGAAGTTCATGAGTTTTTGAACTTGTTCCAACAGTTGGGAGATTTATAAGCTTGACTGGGCAATTCCACTAAAATAAAGAATACTGAAAAATGATGGTCTTTTCCAATAAAATAAGTTATCTGACCAAAAAATGATTTGTATGTGTACCAGGTCTCTTAATTGAAATTAAGGTTGCTTACTTTCATGATATTTTTCCTTACTGTTTTCCCTAAACTGCAGTGCCTACGATATCTTATCTGGTTGTAACATCAACAATCTTTTTTTTTTTAACATCAACAATCTTAACACTAATAAAAAAAATTAGGAAATATAAGGATAACTATCCAGGCCCCCATTCAAAAGATTTTCTTTCATTGTGGAATGAATGCACCACATTTTCATTTTAGATTGAATTGTGTTCCAAGAACCTTGGGGTTCACTCACAGAGAGGTATATACAAGAAGTACATTAAAAAGCTGTTTGGACTGAATGCCCCAAAGGAGCTTTCTCTGAAAGATAAAACATCAGGATGGACGCAGACCTAAGTCAGGAAGGACACACTTGAGACAGTGAAATTAATTTCCAATTCAAAAGTAGCCGGCCATGTTCTTTCCTCAACCTTAGCAAATGGTTTACTACTTGCTGGATTCTATCAGGAACAGAAACAGTGCTTGTAGCTCAATAAATTTTAGATTTCCCACAGATCACATGTCCCTTTCATAAGGAAGGAGAGAACTTGGGTCACTTTCTTAGAGCTATAGGGCAGTATTGCTATATTGCAAACAATTATATAAAAGCAAGTTTACAAGGAGAAGCAACCTCCCTGGACAATAAGAAAAGAAAAAAATAAAGAGCTTTTGAAAACAACCAGGCCAGAGCCTCTGTAGCCCTGCTGAGAAGTCAATTTCTTCTTTCCCAGAGCTATTTATCCAGTTACCCCTTTATATACTAACCCAACTTTCCCCCTCAGCCAACAGTTTGTGCCATATAGCTCTTCACAAGGCTCCAGGACAAATTAGATAATTGTAGTCTGGTGGGAGACAAGAGTGATCAAAAGAGGTGCACTGTTTTGTATCCCAGACTTTGCTATAAGGGTAGAGTTCCTGGTGGCATCCAAAGAGGAGTGTGGGTCTCTGAGAGAAAAAGATAGTGTTTCCATATTGCACATATGCTCCACCAGATCTCCACATTTGATGCAGGCAACTAAAAAAAAAAGACTTATCAATGTAATCCAGACAAAAAAATTTGTACTAAGTTTTGCACAAAAGGTTACTGTTGGAAAATATTTTTAAAGCATATGTATAAGGAATGACTGTCCATAATCTATGGAAATGCCCTGCATCTCAACAATAAAACCAACAAGTATGAATAATATGATTCCAAAATGGGCACAGGACTTAAATAGACACTTCTTTAGATGTATGGAGGGGCAGGAAGCATGTAAAAAGAGGTCCAAGGTCACTAATCACTATGGAAAAATAAATCAACACCACAAGCAGACATCACCACATGCCTGTTAGGATAGCAAAATGAAGACATCCATAAAGCAAGTATGAAGGATTTGGAGAAATCAAACCCTTGTACATTGCCAATCAATCTCCAATTGACACAGCTGCTGTAGAAAAATGTATGGTGATTCCCAAAAGATATCAACAAAAATTACCAATAGAGTTTTTGTTGATGATTTTAATTTATGGTGCCAGAAACTGAGCCTAGGGCTTTCCACATGTAAAGCAAGTGTGAGCTATGTCCTAGACTCACAGAGAATTACCATTTGAACCAGCAATTCTACTCTTGGGTGTATAGCCTCTAGACAAAAAGCAGAAAATAAAATATATTTATAAACTATGTTCATAGCAGTTTCTTCATAAAAGTAGAAGCAAACCCAACTGGTTACAAATCTATGAATGGATTAACAAGTGGATAAAGGACACAGATATACAATAGAACGTTACTATATTTTAAAGGGAAGAAAAGTCTAACATGCTACAACATAGGTAAACCTTGAGGTTATTTTGGTAAGTGAAGTAAGTCATTCACATGAAAACAAATATGTTTGCTTCATTTATAAGGATCTAATGTCCTCAAAGTCAGTCAAACAAAACATAGAAATTTAGGGAATGAGAAGGCTACTGAGCATATAATGGACATAGTTTCCATCTGCGAAGATAAAACTCTTCTATACTCAAAACAGTTCATGTGATGTTCTAAGAAAAATTTGAATGTACACATCACTACTGACCTGTAAGCCTAATATGTTTCTGTTACAGAAGAAACAAGGATGGAGCAATCATCAGTGCTGTTTGGTAATTCTAAACTGTGTTTACATAGAATATTGCCAGCGAAATAGTAGAAACAGCTAAAAGTGGGGAGAGGTAATTTAAGCTTCTGTCACTGAGTATGAGATGAGGCAGGCAGAAGGTGTGGGCCAACCGTGAGAATATGATGATACAGACAATACAATGAAAACTGGCCAAGATGCATGGAGACCAACTAAAAGATGAAAAGAGAGTGGCAAGAGCAGCAAACAGCTAAGTGGAATCACAAGCAGAGCAATTGGGTTTGCTGTTCTGGATGCAGAAATTCCTGTCTCTGCAGGTAGTGCAGTCTGTAGTGATGTCCTGACATTAGCTGTAAAATAAAGAGCTGCATCACTGAAGATCTTTGGTTTTGATGTATCCTGGTAATCTGGCAATCTTCCATACTGGCCACAAGAACTCAGAAGCTAGCAAGGATCCACTGTGGCATATTTGTCCCCACAATATAGGGCAACCAACAGCTCTACAGGGAGCCATAGAGCCATGTTTTGTAGACTACAACAGACATCAGAACAGCAGTTTAAAGGCAAACAGTACAAAGGGTCTTCTCCCAAGGCTATACTGATGATCCTTCAGGGGATGGCTCTGCTCATAGCCATCAAGTGTTTGTAGCCCAGATTCAGTCCCATGCTGCACGTGAACACGAGGCTAAGGAAGTCCCTCCTCAAGTCCAGTGTAAAAATATGACCAGACCTTGGGGATCAAGGACTTCCTCGTCCTCGTGCACATTCCTTCTCCCCCATCTGCTGGTCCCCTCCAAGGCTGCTTCTTCTCGATGCCTGGCAGAAACCCCCCTGAGAAGACTCTCACTTGTCATGAATGGAGCCTGGCTCTGTGACATCTGCCCTCGTTGGTCCTGTTACAGTATGTTCATGATATAGTTGAGCTGATACAGGAGGTTTATGGAACCCAGACACCTTCTAACCATGTCCCCTGTCTGATACGAATTGGCACAGGGCTTATGCTATTACTTAGCCCAGCGATTACTTAACCTAGAGATGCTCACTCACCGATCCAAAAATATGCTTTGGCCCTATCCCCAGGGACCCACTAAATAGTAGGTTTTGCCATGCTGATGCCTCAGAGAGCTGCTCCCAGTCCTGCTGCAGGAAAACAAGTCTGTCCTAGGGAATTCAAGGGATAACTGCTGGCTCCATCTCAGGGAACCAAGGGCATCTCCTAGACTCTCCTATACTCCAGGAGATACACCTCTCAGACCTACCGTAGGAGGGGTATACATGAGGCAATAGTTTTATCCTTATTATGGAGTCTGTAGCCCAAATTTTGTAGATTTAATTAGGTGGAGCTCTAGCTAACAGGACACCTCTTCTCTCTACAAATTTAGCAGAGGGCTTGGCGGGCCTCTATCTACCAGACCTCCCTCGGGCAAGATGTGGGACACTCTGTCTGTGGGTTTTTACCCATTCAACTTCAACAGATCTCCATAAATTATACTTTCTGGGGGATAATGAGGTAGATAGGGAGGTTTGGGCTCAATCCAGTAGTACTCATGGCATACCCTGATGGGGGTATTGGAGTATTAGGGCATTGGGAACTGAAAGTAGGTCAGCCCAAGGTCAGCCCACATGTAAAGTAAATGCTTTATCCCTGTACACACTGGCCTTGTTTTTCTGATTTTAAAGCAGCCTTTAACATGAGAGGGATGGATAGCTCTAGAAGGTACCACTCTGCATGCATCCAACTTCACCCAACCTCTCCAGTAGAAGTGGCCATCAAGTCATTTAAGGAGAGCTAATCCCAGCATCTTCAGCTTTCACTGGGAAAAGACTACCTAAAGCTTGTACCAAGTCTGGCAGACTTGTGAAACTTGTGCCCATAATAACTCAGTCTCCCAATTTAATCAGAAATCCAAAAAGAGCATGAAACATGTCCCAGAGAGGACTATAAAATATACATGTATATATTGGTGATCAAGCAGGCAGATGGTGTGACTGATGGCTAGAAGACAGTGCAGACAATGCAGACAGCACAGATGAACAGACAACACTGGTTGGTGGAACACAGTGGAGATTGGCACAGAGAACTTGGTGGAGCACAGTGGAGATTAGCACAGAGAACTATGGAGAACAAAAGAGAAAAGTGAGGTCAGTGAGAAGTTGACCATTAAAACTGCATGCAGCTACAATTGGGGTTCCTTCCTATATGTAGAGGATCCTGTTTCTGAGACTGTTACAACCTATAAGCATATACTACAGGAGCTGTAAAATAAACAACAACTTCAATGCTCAGACATCACACTGGGGAATTTCTGATTATTGTCATGCCATTCTTACATGGTGTCCAAAGAATTTGGTAGCTAGGACAAATCTACTGCTAACAGTTATTTATTATGTGTATTAGACAACAATTATAAAGGGGAAAATCTACAAGTTAGAGGTTTGTCCCTTATGGGCACAATTTTGCTCCTTCCCACAATGAAAAACAGTATTCATGTTCAAATAGAAACAAGCAAATGCAATGTATATGAGAAGTAGAGTACACTTATCTTCAATCATTCCAATCATTTAAATTTTTGCTGAGCATTTACTATGTGCTGTGTATTTTATCGGTACTGGGTTGTGGCCCCAGGGTGAACACACAACAACAGAAATTCCTGCACTGTCAGCCAGTCTGAAATCTATGATGGTATCACTAGCATCCAAGCCAGAAATTGATGGCATACTCAAAATACCTGGATAATTTGAGGAGTTGACAAAGGGACAATTTGCAAAGAAAGGCTAAATAGAGATAGGGCAAGGTGGCAGCATAGAAACCCAGGTAAGTAACATCAAAGCTATTTCAACCTACACACTCGAAGGCTGAAGGGAATGGATACAGAAGTTTAGGAGGGAAAATGGTAGAAAAATTGTACTAAGAGAGGCGTGAATTTGTTGGAGGGACACAGTTCTCTCACACCCCACAAATTATCCCCCTTGTGAATCACAGATATCCCATAGTGAAGCCAAGGCTAGCCCATACTTAGTTCAAAGATACCCTAAAAAATTTTTAATATTATGCTCTAGGAACAAAAAAACTGAACTTACTCTCATTCTGAGATACCAAAACACAAAAACAACCCTTTGTTATGGAGCCCAAACAATTCAGTAAGTTAGAAAATGAGAAGAGCAACCCAATGGGCCAGGCAAAAGATGTCTCACACCACGAAAAAAATCTCACATTGGTGACCACCCAGAGTCTTTGCTCAGGAAACTGATGATACCAGTGCTGAGGGAATCTGGGAATCTTGCCAGCTCAAGCTATCCTAGACTCGGTTTTACAAGTTGGGATTTGTTGAAGAAGCCAGGCAGTTGGCTTCACTGTCAATCTGTGCAGGTCAGGTTACACAGTTCAAAAGTTCTGAACCAAATTTCTCCTAAGTCAATGAGAAAATACCAGTAAGGCTAGACATCCAGCAAAACTCATTCCTGTTCCTCCCCACTATTAGTGGGGTAACTCTTCCATGGAATTCTGCCTTGAGAGCTATTCCTGAGCAGCTGTAGCTCCTGGGCGCACAAAGTAAATTTGAGTGAGGAAAGATCCCAACTTCAGAAGCAAAACTGCTGCTTCATAGCTTAAAGAAGAATCCACAACTGAGTTGGCCTTAAATAACAATGGACCGGCAGACTTCTGAACATGAGAATAAGTATTTAAGACTGTTGGTTATGTGGTGTGATTGTAGACATAGCTGACTAATATTGGTAATGTGGAAACATTGACAATTTTCTTGACTGAGAAAGTTGGCAGCCAATTCAGACCTTCCAGGTTGAAGCAGAATTCAATATCATTTTCTGCTAGCTAGATGATAACATTATTGAGTAACATCTAAACTGCATTTTACAACTGTAATGGGCTTTCATGAATAGGAACTCATTTAGCCTTACATCTTTTTCCCATTTCACAAATGAAGAAACAGAGTCCTAAATGGACATAGCTGAAAAGCCATCACAACTCAACCCAGGAGTTTTAGCTCCAAGCCAGGACTCTGAACACCCCTTGTCAGTTGCCTCAGTGCTGTGGATATGAATCAACTGCCTAAGGATGTGGGAAAGAAGATCATATCAGTGCATAGGGACAAAGAGTGGAGTGTTAACATATAAATAAAGAGGATCTGGGGAAATAGCTAAAAGAGTTGGAGCATGGCACACGTGAAGTCCAAAGTGTTAAGCACACACAACTTAGCTGTATTGCAATTCCTAAGCTAGGAGATCCATGCCTCTAGCCAAGTATTGCTAGTAATGATACTTTAAGTAGAGCATGTTGGGAGGTCCCCTACCAAATTGGATATCCTGTTAAATTTGGATTCAGGCTGGGAGATAGTTCAAATAGCTTTGTGTGCTAAAAGTCAAGGTTTGATCCCTGGCACCACAGGGTCCCCTGAGCATTAAGAGGGAATTAATTAAAAGTAACAATTGAGTGCCACTGGATGTATCTCCCAAATTTGAAGATAAACAACAAATGATTCATAGAATGTCTAATATGAAAATGGGGATATGCCTAAGGTAGAAATATTCCATGTTAAACTGAAATTCAGATTTAATTGACACCTTGTTTTTTTAACTAATGATACTTAAAAGAAATACTAACTGATACTCTTGAACAAGCTAGTTCCTGAACAGAATGCCAAAGATTTAGAGTGAGTCCAGGTGTTGTGGAAATGAGAGAAAGCAATGATACCTGCCATTCTCAAGGCTCATGGCTTGACTAAGTGACTACTCACAGCTGACTCAGTGTTCTGAGTGTTTGACATGACTTCTCACGAATTCTTATCTTTGTTTTTTCTTTCATTGATTTTTCTTCCTTTCATACGCTTTTAAATTCAGCATCTTCATCATTTTTGTTGCTTCTTTCTGTAGGTTTATTTTGCACATCTTTGCTTAAATTCTTAAAGTGGTGGCTTAGACTATAGGGTTTTCTTTTTTCCTTTTTTTTTTTTTTTTTTGAACCAGAGATGGAAATGTCTCATTTTAATCTTCTTGTTTTACTTTGGTCCATAATAGGCAGCACTCGGGAATTACTCCTAACTCTGAACTCAGGGATCACCTTAGGTGACCTCTGAGGTGTTAGGCATTGAAAAAGCATATTGATAGTTGTGCTATTTCTCTGGCCATTAAAACTTCTTGTTCTAAGTGTAATTATCTGGCACTATAAATTCTCCTATCAGTATCTATTTGGCTTTGTCTCACAGATTTAAATTTGCCATTTTGTTTTAATTAAGTTCAATGTATATTTACTTCCCTTGAGAATTACTCATATGCTAATGAATTAATTAGAAGTGTATTGTTATTTTTTTTAATCTACTGACCTTTTATTTAGTATATTCTAATTATTTAGATTTAATTATGATTACTAGGTAAAAACTTAAGTTGCCATTTTGCTTTTCTTGTTTGTTTGTTTTTTTCTTTTGGGTCACACCTGGCAGTGCTCAGGGGTTGCTCCTGGCTCTATGCTCAGAAATCACTTCTGGCAGGCTTGGAGAACCATATGGGATGCTGGTAGAATCACCGTTTTTCTGCATGCAAGGCAAATGCTCTATCTCAATGTTATCTCTCTGGCCCACCATTTTGCTTTTTGTTCTCTCTACTGTTTGTTTCTATTCTAAGGGTTCCCCTCACTTTCACATGGATTATTTAAACATATTTAGAATTCAATTTTAATTAATCTGTCATTTAAAATTTGAGGAGGTGCACACACAATGATGTCTAGGGGATACTCCTATTAGTGTTTGGAATCAACCCTAGATCTTCATACATGCCAGGTAAATGCTCATACATCCTATATGTAATTTTTAAACATGTTTTTGTACATCTTTAAAGTTGTTGGAACAAATATTAAATTTATATTATCATAGCTTACCAGTGCTATCATGTACCAGCTTTGTTGTTAGGGGTGCTAGAGACTCCTGGCTTCACACATGCAATGAAAATACTCCTCTGTTGAGGCATATTCCAGACCTTGAACAAAGTGTTTAAATTTACCTCCCTTTATGTGCTCTTATCTCTTTATTTGTACTTGTCTTAAATATTTCTTACAAATATTTTGAGAAACATTTAGATTATGTCATACCTTTGTTTCTACCATAAGATGTAATTTAGAAAACCCAAGAATAAGAGCAACTTTATAATATATATGTATATATATTTTTGGGTTTTTTTTGGGGGGGCCACCCCCGGTGGTGCTTAGGGGTTACTCCTGGCCCTTTGCTCAGAAATCACTCCTGGAAGGCTTAGGGGACCTTAAGGAATGCCGGGGATTGAACCCTAGTCTGCCCCGGGCCATCAGCATGCAAGGCAAATGCCCTACCACTATGCTATCACTTCAGGCTCCTTTAATATATTTTCATATATTTTTAATTGATTTCTGGGAGGAGGGGTTGGAGCCACACTGGCAGTGCTATCCTGAACATTATGATCTAGGATCACACCTGTAATTTCTCAGAGGAACTGAGGTACTAGGGATAAAAACTGGGTTAAGTGATGTGCAAAGCAAGAGTCTTACCAACTATACTATCTTCCCAGCTTTATTCCAACTTTATTTTAGTTTATACTATTCTACTTCTTTTTTTTTTTTTTTTTTTTTTTGTTTTTGTTTTTGGGTCACATCCAGCAGCACTCAGGGGCTACTCCTGGCTCTCCACTCAGAAATAGCCCCTGGCAGGTTTCTGTATGCAAGGCAAATGCCTTACCTCCATGCTAACTCTCCGGCCCCTATTCTACTTCTTTTTAACTGTTCTCTGATTTCTTTTTTTCATTGTTTTCAGATCATTTTTAGCCATTATTTAGGGTAGTTCTAAATTTTCTGAGTTTTTGTTTATCTGAGAATGCCTCGATTTTCCTCTTCGTTACTGAGATATTTTCACTAGATATAAAATTCTGGGTTGACAGTTATTATTTTTCCAAGAGTTAAAAATGTGCCTTTTCCTTATGATTCAGTGTGGTTTATAAGTGGTGCTGGTTGGTCTGTGAGCTACTTTCTATGATACTAAGCCAACAGGATGGTGGTATTGTGCTAGAACACAAGTATGTGATGCTCTTAAGACCCTGGAGTGCCACTGTTCTAATATAGTGTAAGGGAGAAGCACTGGGTGAATTAGTTCATTTAACTGGATACTTTAAATCTTGCCCACTAAAAAGGTGTCAGGCAAAATAGGTAATGGAGGGAGGAGGGAAGAGCAATAGCACAGTGGGTAGGGTGTTTGCTTATCAGGCAGATTCGATCCAGGGCATCCTATATGGTCCCCTGAGCCTACCAGGAGTGATTTCTGAGTGCAGAGCCAGGAGTAACCCCTGAACACAATTGCGTGTGCTCCCCCAACATACACAATAGGTAATGGGATGGCTGGGGGTGGAGGAAGTAGTAGCAAATAAAAATCAGCCCCCAGTCAGGCAATGGTCTCTTTGCCTCCTCACCTACCCAGATAGTATGAAAGCAGAAAGTTCAGCCACATACATATGGCTGGTGTCTAAGAGAAGCTGAGGAGATAGTGAGCTGTTTATGTACAGTCCTATAGAGACCCAGTAATGGGCTACAGAGCAGCGAGCCCCACCAAGGGTAAAGAGTTGACAGGGTGCCAGCTGAAAATTCCAGATCAGGAATATCTAGACTAGACACAAATAGTGTAGGGACAGGCAGGGCCTTTATCTACAGGAGAAAAACAGCTGGGAAAACTTAAAATTACCTAGACTGGGCAGAAAAAGTTATATTAAACATAGGCTGGACACTGTGGAGGGACCTGGACCCATTTATTTGAACTGTACAATAAATTCTAACTTCTTAAGATTCTGAATTTTGTTTGCAAACCTCTCACCTAAGCTCAAGAATAAATTTATGTTTGTCCTTATTTTTGATGAGAAATTTGTCTCCACTCAAATCACTTCTTATAACTAAGGTATCCTTTTGTATAATTACTTAAAAAATTCCCTCTTTATATTTAGTTTTTAGAACTTTAACTATAGTATGTCTTGTTTCTTTGAAGATTGCTCAGCTTCTTACATCTATAGGTTTATATATTTTCTCAGATTTAGAAACTTTTCAGCATTTACTTACATAACTTTTCAGCCAACTCCTTTCTTCCTCTCCTGTACTCCAATAAGATGAATGCATATTTATAGTCCCTATGCCTCAGGTACTTTGTTCCCTACCTTTCTTCAGACTATGTTCTCTGTTATTTCAGAATGGGTATTTTTATGTCTCTACCTTCAAGTTCACAGAATATTTCTTCTTTACTTCCATTCTGCTGTTTGGCTCATCCACAATTAGTTATTTTGTCTGTGCATTTTCCATTTCATAAATTTCCATTTCATTAATTTTATATATTCAATTTTGCAGAAACTTCTTTTCATGTGTATACATAACTACTCTGAATATTTTTATGGTTGGCTTAAAATAGTTTTCCGATAATTTGACCAATGTATCACCTTAGTATTGATATCTATCACATGAATATTTTTTGATTCAAGGTGAAATTTTGCACAATTTTTTTACTATGAATATATTTTGGTAAAGTCTAAACATTTTTGACATTGTGATCAGAACCCTACATTTATTTTAATAAAACCACTATTTTTCATTTAAAAAATCACATTTGGCTTTTTATATTTGTAAAATATTTTTTTAAATACTCTCTGAGTTCTCTCCATTTTACATGCATTTGTCATTCAAAAATTCATTACATCTTGCTTGAATTAAATGACTACCTAATTAGTCAGTAAAGTGAGAGCTTTTTTTTTTTTTTTTTTTTTTTTTTGGTTTTTGGGCCACACCTGTTTGACCCTCAGGGGTTACTCCTGGCTATGCGCTCAGAAATCGCCCCGGCTTGGGGGGACCATATGGGATGCCGGGGGATCGAACCAAGGTCCATCCTATGCTAGCGCTTGCAAGGCAGACACCTTACCTCTAGCGCCACCTTCCCGGCCCCGAGAGCTTTTTCTTATTTTCCAATCTATTATTTTATAGATCATGGATAGGTTTGCTTTTTTAGGGATAAATCTTATTCTTTCTTTTCCTCCATTACTTTAGATAGTTTATCATTGTTTAATTATCAGAAGAAAATTGTGGAGTTCGAAACCATCAGTCCAATGGTTCAGCATTCCCTTCCCCTACTTCACATACTCTGATACTGCATTTAAAACATACATAATGTGCTGTTTGATCCTAGAAATTATTCTTTCTTTTACTGGAATATCTTTTTCAACCACATGGGCCAGGCCTACTGTCTTTTTTCAGCCACCCAAGTTAATAATCAAAACATTGTGCTCCCATCTCTTGAACCATATTTTAAGTCCATTTTACAGAATTTGAAGAGTCTTGCCTCTTGGTCAAATTAGTTTTTCTTGGCTCAGTGCTATATCAATGTTGGTAAAGATGGCAGTAGCTTCACCGTGAAGAGGGTAGCATGGAAGCTGATCATTTACTTATTACTTGAGAATGTCTGGTGTTGGGGACTGTTTGGAATAATTAAAAAGCCCTCTCACTAATCAAAATGGAGTCTCTGAAAGTCTTAGCCAAAGTGCTTACAAGCTGCATGTGGCCTTTTTGCCCTTGGACCCAAAGAAATAGAAATAGCCTAGAGCTATGGAGTCACTAGGCTCCAAGATGTCCTTGTAAAGACAGGGGTCAAAAGGCCCAAGCTGAGATTAGATTTTGTATTTTGTTGCTCAAAGATAATGTGAATCTCTTGACTGATGATAATCTTATTAACCTTGGAAAATCAAGATGTTCCCGTGGAAAGTTACAGCAATTCCTACTGTGCATCGCTCCTACTCTCTTTGTTTTGCATTGTCTATAAAAGGTCTATTTCTCCCTTTATTAAATGGACTCCTGATCGGAACCCTTCGTCTCGAGTCTCTTTTTTCCCAGTCCCTCTTCTATTTCAGGATGGATTTCTCTTCAAGAATTGCGAATTACTGACGTGGTCCCCAGTTTTACCCACTGGTCGGGGTCCCTGGTGGACCACAGTCTGGCTTTCTGGAGATTATGGTTTGCTCTGAGGTTCTCTGAAGATCCACAGAAGGAGACACTAAGGATACATTCACTTTGCTTGTTTAGAAGTTAAATTTAGACAAGTCAAGATCATAGTTCCCAGTCATCCCATTGGTTCTTCATTGGATTTGCCTGACATGTCTATCATTAGGGCAGATCATCCTTTGTGGTCATGAGTTTTTTTGTCTCTGTATGTGGGCTGGAGTCCAATTGGAGCAATAAAAGTATAAGGAACAGAGAAGAATTTATTGGAATTTATGGTTGCTTTTTATTTTTGTTTTTTAGCCTCATAGGGACTGTATAATTCACAACTTATTTGTGCCTTGGATTCTTCAACTACAAAAGGGAGATGCTTATAATATCTTATACAGAAAATCACATGCCTACAACATTTCATAGAACTCCATAAGCATTAGAAGTCATCATATTCAAATATTATATGCATAAAATACAACTATAAATGATTTTATAAATCATAGTTCTTTAAATATTTTTTTTCAAAAAGCAAGGGAAATTAGGGGGCTGGAGCAGTGGCACAAGCTGTAGGGCATTTTCCTTGCATGTGCTAACCTAGGATGAACTGTGGTTCAATCCCTGGCATCCCACCCATATGGTTCTCCAAGCCAGGAACAATTTTGAGGGCAAAGCCAGGAGTAACTCCTGAGCATCACTAGGTGTAGCCCAAAAACAAAACAAAACAAAACAAACCCAAAAAACAACAAAAATAAACAACACCAAGGTAATTAAAAAAAAGTAGTCATCCTATTCAATGTTTTCCACCAGAGTGCTTTGAACAGTAGGATATTAATGAGAATCTGGGGAGATTACCCCCTGTAGCTTCCATTTGCTTACAATTTCTCTACTTGATGTTAAATATTTATAAACATTTTCTTCCTAATCTATAATAAATTTGTTTGTTAAAAAATTACTACTAATATTCTGTCAAAATATTTACTCTAGAAGATACTTCTATGCTATATTCTTGGCATTGGGTAGTCTCCTACGGCACATGTCTAGAGTTGCAGAGTATGGTCACAGCAGGCTTTGTGACAAAGTCACAGAGGAGCAAGATTTAGGCCATTTAAAAAAGTCTGTCACAGTGAAGAGTATATGATGGTAAAGGCATAGCCCCTACTCTCAAGCACTGGTTCTCCTTTACTAAACTGAGGTTCACAGTCTGTTTTCTCTTTCGAGGAAACTGATATCTTGCTGAATGGTTGGATATGTGTAATGTTAGTATGGAAATAAAAATATTGGCTTGGATTTCCTGGATTATGATCATCAATAAAATAGAGCAAAAGAGAGCTATAATCCAATGTGCTACATTACTGTAATTATAGCTACATGCATGGAGAACCCTCTCATCCTCCCTCCAAAATAATCAAAGTTTAACATAAATAGTAGTGACTTTATTATCAATCATGTGGTGTGATTGACTAATTATGGATGTTGATTTCAAATGTAAAAGAAGAGATGGGGAAAGGCACATGAAGAGAAGGAAGAGAAATTACAGAATTATAGCACTGCAGAATTGAGAGACACAACTAATGGGTGGCTTATACATTCATTTAAAAAGCAATAATAGACACAGAAAGATGGTATAACCTACAGATAGATATCAGACAGTTAGAAATGGAGTTAGACCAAAACCCAAGTTATTTTCTCCTACTAAATATTCTTGTCAACCCACATGTTGTCACTAGAAAACTGTACAAAGTTGAATATTCTAGAAATCTTTTTGCATGGCAAATAGCTTTTATTAACAAATCCTGCTGAGGAAACAAACATTTTATGATATAAGCTGTTGTCTACCCTTTCTTTGTCTATGGACTCTAAAAATCTTGATCACTGAATGTTCACGTGATCAGCAGTAAATACTTTAAGCTTTAAAAATTGTGTCACTGCTTTATCCATTTTTCCTTTGATATAATGGAGTGGAAACTTAAGTATATAAATTAAAATTTAACTTATTATTGACTTGATAAAGTTGATTTTAATTAGATATAACTTGTTTGTTTGGGGGTCATACCCAGCTGTACTCAGGGTTTACTCCTGGCTCAGGGGTCATTCCTGGCTGTGCTCATGGGGACCTATAAGGTGCTGGGGATTGAATCCAAGTTAGTTGTGTCAAAAGTAAAATACCTTACACACTGTGTTGTCTCTGGTCCCTAGATGTTATTATTTTTATAACATTGAAAGCCTTAGATAGAAATATAAAACTTTATCATAAGAACACTTACTATTCTTAGTCCTATGCGTAAGAAACTCAGTCAGTCAATGCTTTTTTTGTAATGAAGAAACAAGGGTGATTTAAGGCACTAAGCTAAGAGTCCTCACAGGAACCCAGAAGGCAGACTCCATCTTAGGATGTATAATCCTGGTTCAGATCAACACAGACATGCATCATTATCACTCTTTACTCCTCCATGTGTTGAGCATAAACACAAGCACAGCCAGTCATCCATATGTCCTTCTGCTACTTGTTTCCTCTTTCCTGTAGAGAGAGGTGCTGCCTCTGGAGGCAAGAGAATGAGCTCATCTTTCTTCTAATCCCAAGTAACTCCATATGCTGTTCCTCAATTTCAAAAGCTCATTCTGAGGAATTGGGGGGAAAGTGTCTTCTTCCTTTCAATAGCGTCTAGTGACACAAGATGCAGCCTGCCACAGTTAAAAGGTAGGCACCTGAGTGAAAAGAAAAATCCAATTCACACTGTTCCTGAGCAAGCCAGTCACAGGCTCATCACAAGCAACATTTGGCAGGGAGCAGCGATGCAATCAAACACATTCTCTAAAGAAGTCAGATTCTTGCTATCATATCCTGAGAGAGGTACAGAAGCCACTGAGAAGAAATTCTTCATCATTTCAACATGCATTTCTGTTGGTTGTTGCTACAATTTTAACTCTTCTCAACCTTAAAATGCAGCTAGGGCTCAAATATCTGACTTAACAAAATCACTCAAAGTCATATTTCATAAATCCTGAGATATGATCAACAGAACTAGAAATGAGAAATCTAAGGAGTCAATGGGGGAAGAGAGAAGAGGTGGGAAGGGGTTCTAATAGAAGACTCTTAACACTATGGAGGGATTGGCAGGGATTGCAATGTAGCAGCACTACAAGCATAAAACAAAAACTTAATGCTATTGTAAACTATGATAACTCAAATAAAGATTTGAAAAAAGAAATAAGATTTCTAAAAAGAATTCAAATTCCAAATGGATTTGAGGGATGTAAAGATGGAAGATGAGAAGACTAGACTGGTATATGTTAGAGGGGATGATCCCTTTTTCAGTTCATGAACTTTTGCTTAGGGCTTTTAGCATATAATACTCACTGAGGAAAAAAATACCTTTGGTTCTCTGAGGTACTTTCCATGTCAAGTGCATGGAACATGCCCATCATTCAACTGTACATTGGGGGATGGGGCAGGCACTTTTGTCTTCACTGACTCTAGAGAAATCGAAGTCAAGCAAAGTGAGCTTCAGGACAAAAATAAAACTATGAAAAAAAAAACTATGACAAAAAATATACAGATGATCAACTGTTCCAATACTTGACTTCTTTACTTATTTAGTTTCTTGTCTGTAAAATGAGGCTAATAAGGTGCATTCCTCAAAGGGTGTTATAAGGTCTAATAAAATAATTCAGAGAAGGTTTAAATTCTGGCCTATGGGAAGTCTTCTGTGGAAATATTAGATCTCCCTATAATTGCCCTACAGGAGATAATTATTACCTATTTTATAATAAAGAAGTTGAAGAACAGAAAATAAAATGGCTCCTATGGTCAACCAGCTTGTGGCTCTCAAAAACAAATCAAAATGATTTTAAAACTGGACTGTACCCTTTCCACTCAAGAGCACAATCTTCCAAAACTCAAGATATCTATTTCTAGATTCTGAGCATGGTTTTTGACCTATCATCTTAATACAAGATAGTCACAAGATAGCATACCTGGTCTAACCAGCAAACCTGATGCCTTCTATCTGAGAAAATACACATTTTTGTCACCATCCAAAATAAAACTCAAACACCACATTCCATGTCACCAACTATGTTCTCATCCCAGACATCAGAGATGAAAAAATATTTCCAAGGCAGAGTCAAGTGTCTCAGGCTAATCACTATTAACACAAAAGTCAAAAGGATGTTCTACTAGCAACCTGACTATTGTAAAGATTGTCTTGTTTATTGAAGTACATCATGAAATATCTTTTTCATCAGATAATTCCCCAATGTGATAATCACACAATGTCTTTTTTTTCCAATTATTTTGGTGAAAGGTTAAGTGAGCACACTCATAGAATAACTGAAAGCAAAAAAAAAAAAGAATAACTGAAAGCATCTTCCCAATTTTTATGGTTTTTACATGTGGTGGGTATCCCACATATACTTGTGAAGCCCACTGAGAAGTTATTTATGAATGATCGCTCTTTTGGCCCAGTTTTCACAGACTGGCTAAAAATGCATATCTAAAAAAGTTGCCAGATTTTCAGAATGCTTGCTAAAGGCCTTTATTTTTTTTCAGAGGCTCTGGGTGTGCTACACAACCACAGCTGACCCAGGCTAGCTAAGGCCTTAAGGACTCAGGATCACCAGGTCCAGAGTCGAGGGGGGGACCCTATGAAAGTCATGTCCATTATCTGCCTTTTGTTGCTCAATTCTGCTCCTATTTCCACTTTTTTGATTTCCCTTCAAAAGAATCAAATGTACAAAAGATAAACAAGGACACTTCTAATTATTTGACACTTGCTCTACTCCTAAGAAAAACTCAGGTAAAGAGAGTGATTCAGAGAATGCCTGAATTGGAGACTGAATTTTTTATCTCAACATGGAATGGTTATCTTTGCTCTAAGCAGTTCCTATTAAATGGGATTTATGTAAACTCAAGATGTTAGTTTAGAGGTGGAGATAGTAAGTGTGGAAAGTGTTTGCCTTGTGACCTAGGTTTGATCCCTGACACTGCATATTGTCCTCCAAACACTGCCAGGAACGTTTGAGCATGTGAGTAGGAGAGTGAGAAGGAGTAAAATCATGAATGGTTAAGATGATTGCATGAGAGAGTTCTGTAGCCCAAGGAGGGATAAACAGTCTTTAAATAAAATATTTTGGGAGTGAGAGTATAGTAGGTAGGGCATTTGAAATTGCACTTTGTTGATCAAGTTTTAATTCCTTGCACCCCATAAGGTCCCTGAACCCAGCCAGGAGTGATCCCTGAGCACAGAGCTAGGAATAAGCCTTGGTGTGGACCAATTGCCCCCCACTCCCACCCAAGTATGTTAGTGACTCATTTATTTTTAAGGGCATTCCAACCTGTACTCAGGGGGTCTGGGAGTCACTTTCAGTGATACTTGGCCAGCCAGGCCAATTACTTGATGTTAATGTCCAGTGATTCAGCATAACTGGGACCACCAGGCCACATTGAGCAGCAGGGGGCTATGCAGTGCTGGGAATTAAACTTGGGTTCTTAAGAATGCAAGACTTGTGCCCCTGATCCCTGAGCTGTCTCCAGGCCAAAGATGTTTGTGCAAGCACTTTGTAAACAACAAAGAGATTCGCCAATAGAGGGCAGGTAAAATAACTCAGATCTGTGCCTCTAGGTTATCCCTGGCTTGGAAAAAAACAGCTCATAATACTGTTGCAATGTCAGTGTCAGTAATTCCATTTTATTTTCATGCATTCACAGCTCTCTCACAAATATTAAACTAGAGATGCCCAAAGGTTAGCCAAAGCTCTGGCTGAACCTGACCTGTCATAATTTTATATAACATTTCCACTTTCTTAAATTTACATTAGATTCGTGTATGTTTTCATCTTATGTTATGCAATAAACTAAAGGTTTGATAGTATGGTGATATGTGCCTCTAATCCGCATGCTCTATAATGAATGTTGTATGAAAATCTGTGTGGGATAATCTCTGTACCAGAGAACGGGGAGTCACCCCAAGTCTTGTGTGAGCTGGCCAATGAAGGACTTGGATGTCCCCAAAGCAAAAGCAGAAGTGCATTCCTAATATATTTCAATGCAGTCTGAACTGGCAGTCCATTATCAAGCTATATCTAACAAGAATACTTTATATTCCAATAGTACTTGGTGGCTTTAACCACACAGTTGTGCTCACTGACATTCAGTGTCATCCTAACCACAAACTTGGCAGCAGATGGAGTGTTTAATACCATCTTTTTTCACACAAGGGGCTTAAAGAAGTAGAGGTCTTTTACAGATCACTAGAAGTAGGAGAAGCAACATAAATTTCAGCACATATGGTTTTGGAGCCATACCACTAGTGCTCAGGGTTTACTCCTAACTCTGTATTTAAGGATCACTCCTGGCTGGGCTCAGGGACCATATAGAGTACTAGGGATCAAACCTGAGTCAATCATATGTAAGGCAAATACCCTATCCACTGTATTTATTTTTAGTGCCACAATATTTTTTAAAGATTATTTTTCCTTCCTTAGGCTATGGAACACTCTTGTGCTATTGTCCTATCCATCCATTATTCTACCTGATTAGTTGTCATGTATACATCTGTAAATTCACTGTCCATGTCTCTACTAAGCCAGTGTTTCCCAAAGTGAGTGATATAGTCTTTCTGGGGGTGATGTTAGAATCATGCAGGGGATGACAGGGAGATGGTAGCCTTGAATTCAATTAGGAGTGCTTTCTGTGTGTCTGTTTTTTGGGGGTTACATCCGGCAATGCCCAGGGTTTACTCCTGGCTCTGCACTCAGAAATTACCCCTAGGAAGCTTGGGGGCCCAAATGGGTTGCCGTGATTCGAACTGGGCTCCGGCCTGTTTTGGCCACGTGCAAGGCAAATGCCTTACCATTGTGCTATTGCTCTGGCCCCTGTGTGTCTGTTTTTTAAAAAGGAAGTAGGCCAAGTGAATTTAGGGACCTTTGCAAACTAATCTGTTATTCATCCATCTATCCATTCTTTTAACTGCCCTTCCTTCCATGTTCTTTCCAGGTACTTTCATCCAGCTATTCATCACTGTATTTATTCAACACCTAAGGATTTTTTTTTGTGTTTATCATTATCCAAAGCACTAGAACTATGTTCCAAATTTATTCCTTAAAAAGAAAAGTTGTGCTAGATGAGTAGAAACACTAAGAACAGCATCTGTATTGTTTCTTCTTATTTGTCACCCATCTCCCCCAGAGAGCAAAATATACAGAAATATACAAAATTACAAAATACAAAAATATTCAAAATATACAGAAATACTCTAATTCTTCTAGTGTGGACTAGAAATGAGAAAAAATGAGAGAAAAGAGAGGAAAGGAGAGAGGAGAGAAGAGAGAAGATTGTGGAGAGAGGTGGGGAGAGAGAAGGAGAGAAGAGAAGAAGGAAGAGGATGGGAAAGAAGAGGGAAAAGAAGACAAGAAATGAAGGGAGGAAACTGTAAGGGAGAGGGGAGGAGGGGACAAAAGTGGAGAGTAGAGGGGAAGGGAGAGGAGAGGTGGGGAAAGGAAAGAGGGGAGGGTAGAGAAGCAGAGAGGAGGGAAGAGGACTGTGGAGGAGAAGGAAAGGCAAGGGAGAAGAGAGAAGACAAGACATGAGATGAGATATCGAAAGTCCTAGAGAATTTGGAGAAGCCCACCTAACAATCTAGGTGGTTTTTTTATACAGCAATTCAGATTTAATTCTACCATTTCAGAATTGAGGGTAATGAATGAATTATCTACCTGCCAGTGGCCTAACATATAGACTCCATTAACAGATGTGTTTCAGAGTAGATTAAAGGGAAACATCAGAAATCACATAAAACAAGGTGAAACATTATAAATCTCTTAACTAATATGAAAAAGGGAACCTTTCAAACATGCAAAAAAGATCTCTGAATACTTAAATTTCAAAAGTGAAATAGAAAAATTTCATAAAAGTGTTAAATTTGCCCAAATATACTACAAGGCCAGTTAAGTAAACTTTCAACAAGAGCTTTTAGCCACCTGACTTCTTTATCAACAAATGCATTAGAGCAAAGGCATTCATTCAGACCTCAGCATGCATGAAAAGCACTTGGAAAACTGCTTCACACATAGACTGCTGGGTCCAGCACACCAAGCTTCAGACTGAGGCCTAGAACATTTCCTATTCTAAACTTAGTCTTAGGTGATACCCTCAGTGCTAGTCTGAGAACCTACTTCATAATATTCGGCAATAGACCATCACCTGTTCTTGGCCTGTCCTCAGCTTGTTTAACTTCTCAGATGAGAGAACTGGGGACCACACCTTAAACTTGGATACTCCACACCTCTTCTGATTCCTGTTCCTCTTCTAATTTCTAGTCCCTTAGTGTCCCTTGATCCGTAGGCTTCCACTCTTTAATGGCAATGACACCAATAAATCATAACAGCCTAGAAGCAAGAATGTCTGAAGTCCCCAATTATATCTCATGGACCCCTGAATGTAGCCCAGAATGTATAAAAGGTGAGATTATGGAGTACCTGGTCATTGTTCCTGGTGACATCCCAAGTGAGCAAAGCATGTCTGGCATCTAGAATGTTCTCAGATGCTGGTTGTGATAGCATCTAAGTAGATCTTTCTTCTTAAATGTTCCACAAGTTACCTGGTAATTTAAGTAAATGTACTGAATCCAGAAAGGAATATATCAAAGAATATTGCAGAAGCAAAGTCCTTACCCCATATTTCGAATAGCACCTTGACCCATCCATGTGGTTTATTTAAGGTCATTTCTAAACCCTTGCTGCTGTCAAACCAAGTTGACCTTCTAAAGCATGTTCAGGTCAATCTGTTCTCTCATTCCCATCACCGCTGCCCAGAGTAAGTAGTTCTGTTTCTCTCTTGAATGCCCAAGGAACCCTCCCTGTAATCTTTACTTTCTATGTCACTGATCAGTCAACTCAGAAGTGAGATAGCCCAGGACAAAAGCTGTTAGGGGTTCCCCAACCTTTCAAGGAGAAGTGCACCACAGCCCAGTCTCAGACTTTCTAGCCTATACAGCTACAGCTCACATTCTTCTCTAGCTCTCAGCTTTCATCACTTATTCTATGCTACTTATTTTTGTTTTCTTGAACCCTCTAGACTCTCTTACTTCTTTCCTTTTGAAATATGGAACATGTTTGAGCTGATCACCTTCTACTCATCTTTGCAGTGTCCACTTAAAGACTCATATCCTCCAAGAGGCCTTTCCTTTCATTCTCAACAAACTCTCTTCCCGCTATCACTTAAACTCCAACACTGCCTGTCCCTATTCCTTTCTGTACCTGATCACAAGCAGGGCTTCTGCTGAGTTGACTCTGCTTTATTTGCCTCTCTAGTAAAGGGTCCTGGATTCCACCATATTTGCTGAAGGAAAAAGCCTACAAGGTTAAACGAGGGAATTTGTTTGTTTGGGGAAACATCCAGCTATGCTCTGAGCTGATTCCTGACTCCGCACTCTAGGATCATTCCTAATTGTGCTTGGGGACCAAATTTGAACCCGGATTGACTACATACAAGTCAGACACCTTGCCCATTGTTCAGTCTTTCCAAACTCAGGAAAGGGTGACATTTAAAAAAGCAACAAGTACTCTGTGTGAGAGCCATCTGAGTTACTTCTAGAAGCAGTTATGTCCTACAGGTTAGAAATGTTCTGTAGTTTTCTGGGTGAAGAGTTATAAAGTTTATGTATAAAAATTACTCCTCAATCAGGGGTCAGAGAGATAGTATGGGTAGGGCACTTGCTTTGCATGCACAGCTGATCCAGGTTCAATTCCCTGTACTCTCTATGGTATACTCTAAGCCCTACTAGAAGCGATTCCTGAGTACAGAGCCAGAAGTAAGTCTGAACACTGCTGAACTGCTGGATGTAGCCCAAATCCATCCTCAGTCATTCTTCAATACAAATACATTAATTATATTTCTAGTATAAATTGTCAGTCATACAGGAGATACACAAATTCTTGGGTACTAAGACAATCTATGGGGACTATAACCAAAGAACTCAACAGAAACCAAAGGCACCAAAGTTCTCTAAGATGCTTCCCAAAAAACCTAGTTAAAAAGATGCAGCAGAAGCAATCCTTTAAGTCTCTGTCTCAGAACAGGATCAACAACCATTTTAGATGACTCTGGCTTCAATCTAAAGCCTTGGAAGTGTGAAGTAAACATGATTTCAAAGGTATTTCCCACTTCCCACATAATCAAGTATATTATTTAACTTCCCTTTTCAAAAATGAAGGAGGTTTAAGTTAATATTGTATCATTATATCTCAATCTTGGGATAACTTAAATTGAGATCTTGGCAGTGCTGTGGGGCAGGATTCACACTACTTCATATCATGGCCTTTTTGCCCCTTCATTTCTGTATTGTTTTGGGCTCATATCTGCATATAAGGCACACACCCTCCAACTATACACAAAACGTGTGTTCTACCACCTTAGTCGCAATTGACTCTTCTTCTCCAAGTGTAGTGACTTGGGGAGAAATGTGGAGGAAGAGAGGGCCCTGGTTAAGTTCTCCGAACTCTGAGCCAGAAGACAGCCCAGAGGGTGCAACACCTATAGCCAGGTCAACAGCCAGCACTGCTGGCCCCCAGTACCCTGTGGATAAGTCTTAACCCCACCCCAACACAAGCAGGGAGTAGCTGGTGAGTATCCCTGAGTGTGGCCTACCCCTCACCCAACTCCAACGAAAATGAAAGGAAATGAAAAGGAGACCCTCTATATTGGTTTCTGGGGAAGAAAAACTTGAGTATCAAAAGTATCAAGAAAATGTAGGTTATCTATGTGTCTTCTTTTTCTTTCTCCTCCCCCCCCCCCCTTTTTGTTGGTCTGTTTTAAGTGGTTTGTCTGTTTGGGCCACACCTGGCAGTTTTCAGGCTTATTCCTGCCTCTGCACTCAGAAATCATTCCTTGCAAGGAACTCTGGGTATCAGGGATCAAGCCCCAGTCGGCCATGTGCAAGGCAAGCACCCTACCACTGTAGTAAGCCACCCCTTACCCCCTACCCCTGTCTAGTCTGTCTTACATGCCCATGTCTAGAGGTTCAGATGGCAGCTGCAGACTGCTATTGGGTTCCCAGCACTTTAGCAGAGTCCTGGGTGTGTGCTTGGCTGTTGGAGGACCAAACTGATGCCTATTTCAAACACACCAATTGACACATCTTCAGGCAGGGTGACAGAGACCTATTGACCTTAGTGCACCCCAAATAAAGAATTGCAAATAAAGAGTGCATTTATCCCTTAAACCCTCTTGGGCCCATTTTTCCACGGATCCTCCTGTTTTGCTATTTTGGCATTATTATTGCTGTTTATGTCACTGCTTGTTATTATTATTTTTTTTTGAGCCACACCTGATGGTGCTGCGGAGATGGGGGTTGGGGGGCATTTTCAGGCTCATGTTGGTGCTAAGGGACCAACCATGATATGAGGTGCGGGGGAGGGGTGGTGGTGCAGGGGAGATTATTGGGTCCCTGCCGCACAGGGCATGAGCTCCAGCCTAGCTAGGTCGTGTTTTGGTGGAAAGTTTCCCCCGCTTTCTGTCTGTCTGTCCTGGCTGCTGATTACTGACGCCTGAAATCCACAGCGGACAAGCAGACATTGGCGACCATCTCGTCACCACCAAAGGAACCTTCGGGACAGAAGTGTCCCCCCTCCCATTCCCTCCCCTGCCCGCATCAGCAAACACATCAGACCCTGACAAGTCCCGCATCGGCCTTCCCGAGACATCCCCGCGGCCTCCCTGCACCCCAGTGCCCGAGCCAGCCACGCAGGACAGTCTCCTGCGGGGGTCCCTTTCGGGGTGCCTCCCTGGGGGGATAGGACAGGGCCGCGCGGGCATGCCCGTGCAGGGACGCGGGAGACGGCGATGCGGTAGATCGGGGACCGTGGAGGTGCCACTCACGGCTCTTCTCCGGCTCCTCACCGGGCCGGGGCTCCGCCGCCCCCCAAAGCCGCACAGGCCCCGCCAGCCCCGTGCCCCCGCCGCGCCCGCCCGGCCTGGCCCCGCTCACTTACGCAGCGCTGGGCCTGGCGAGACAAAGGCTGCGCGGCCGCCGCTCCCACCGCGCTGCGGGGCCGAGGCGGGGGCGGGCCGGCGGGAGGGGAGGGGAGTGGAGGGGAGGGATGGGGCGGGGCGGGAGTGCGCAGACCCCGTCCCCGCGTCCCCGCGTCCCCGCACCGCCCCCTCGTTCCCCCCTGCTTCCCCCGCCCCGCGTCCCGGTCCCCGCAACCCGACAGCAGCCGCCTGGAGTCGCGGAGGAAAGAGGGAAGGGAGAGAGTCCGGATGCATGTATGCGCACGTGAGCTCACGCATGTGTGTTCCATTCGCATGTGTACTTGCGTGTGCGTCCAAGTGTGTCTCCTTCAACTATAGGCATATGTGTGCCTCTGTTCGTTCACTCACGGTGCGCATGTGTGTGCGCGCGCACTTGCAGATGCAGATGTGTGTCCACGTGCGGGTGTGCATCTGTGCTTAGTTTGCAGGTGAATGTGCGTATGCGTGTATGATCACATGTGTGTCTATGTGTGCAAGCGTCGGTGTATGAGTATTGTGCATGTACTTGCTCCTCCTCAGTCAACATTCTCTCCCCCTCGCAATGCATTCCCCAGGGCAATTCTCAGCAAAATTTGGAGTTCCCCGGCCTCTCCTGTGCAAGTGTGGACACTCCAGTACCTGCCTCCTTCACCTTTTTCTTGACTGTCGGGCAGGTCCAGGCAGAGCAAAGCTCAGACCTAGGAGGTTAAGCGCTCAGGGATGCCTCGCACACAAGACCAGCTGGAAGGACTACACCTGGCTTTAGGAGGCACCCACCAGCCGAGGGAAAAATTCCATTACAGCTCCCCAACATTTTGATCATAATGTTCAAGAAAACGTGTATGTAGGATTTTGATGGAAGTTTCAAGGTGTTTAAACCGAAAGTTCATAGGTTGTCTGAACACAACTGTAACTGGCTTGGGATGTTTTTGCTGCCTTGTGGGACCCAAAGGGGTGGGACACAGAGATTCTCTGGGCTAAGCCCTCAGCAGTAGAGTTGAGTTCTCCGTTTACTTGATCTGAACTGAAAGTATGGTCTTCTTCCCCTAGAGTTGCGTCTCAGAACAGGGCCTCTTCGGGTGTTAGAGAACTGTCTACACAGCCAGCTTATCTATACACCTGGTTGGAGTGCCAGAGATGGCTATGGAGACCTTCCTGTAAGGAGCAGTGGGAAGAGAGAGCTGTGGGGATGTAGTCATGGAAGTGGGGTCACCTTTCTGCATCTCCTGTGCTCTTGTGGACTCCCAGTTATGCTGCTGGGAGCACCTCATGCAGTTTCCTTGGCTTTAGAAACTGCCTGTGTAGTGCCAGAGCATTTACGCAGGTTGAGCACCAACTATCAACAACATGGATTGCTGTTGGGAGCACTCACAGAGCTTGAGATGGTTGAAAGTGAGGGGTGTATGGAGTTGAGCCACTCTGATTCAAACTGAAAAAGCATCTGCTGTTTCAAAGGATGAGCAGCCTAACAGAAAGCAGAAATAACCCAGCTGCTGCCAGTTGCAGCTGTGGAGGTTCTATACTGCCGGGACAGGGGCTTTTTTTCTCCAGGGCGGTTGTCAAGCATGTCTGTGGGCTTCCTCATTGATACGGACCCGGGAAGGATCTTTGAAGTGCACAAGGAGAATGTCCATTCTCTTTCAACTACATCAGCCATACTGGCCTTGGTGAATAGAATACAGACCCTCCACTCCCCATCACCCAACTTCTCCGTTAAGTCCTTCTGGACAATTTAGGACAGAGGGAGGCCTCAGCAGCTGGAACTTTGGGCTTGCCCGGCTGAGAGTTGCTGTGTCTATTGTATTGGCTCACCTAAAGGTAATGGACTGAGAGCTGGGGCGATGAAACTGATGCCAGGTTCCTCAGAACATGCTGTCAGGCCCAGCAGCATGTAGAGAGAAGCCATCCCAGTAATACATGGCACTGGCCCACTGGTCTTTCAAGAGGAGTGCACATCCAAGGGCTTCCTTGTCTAGCTCAGCAGTGAGCACAGGAGATTTTAACCTGCTCACCTGCCTGGCCTCTCCTGGGTGGGTCAGACTGGAGTCTGGGATACTTCTCTTTCTGGTTGGCGGCTGTTCTTCTTCTTGGAATGGGAGGCATAGTCTCCCCCCTTTGATGGGGCTCTGGAACCCCTCAGCCTTCTCTCAAGAGAATCTACCTCTCTCATGTCTCTCTGTACTTCCTGCTCTCCCACTCCCACTCTCATCTCCCTTTTCCCACTTCCAACCCTTTTCTTTGATTACCATGTTACTTGTTTATTTATGGTCATTCAAATGTGGTTTTATTTTCTTTTCTGTTTTCATTTCAGGCACCATGGTTCTCAAAACTGTTAAAGTAGGGTTGCGTGCATGAAACATGCTAGCACCAGTGTCCACTTTCTTCCACTAATGTCCCTTCCCCCACCATTTGCCTCCTACCAGTCTATGTCTACAAGAGACCCCTTTTTTAAATATATGAATTTTTGCACTGTGGCTTACAGGGCTCTTGCTGAAAGGGTTTTATGTATAAGACTTTATTACCTTCCAGCACCACCTCTGAGCCATCAGAGGTTTCCCAATAAAGACTTCAAAGCAGTCATCTTAATGATGCTCATGGAAATGAGAAAATCAGTGGAAGAGAACTAACAAAGCAAAGTAAGTAGGGGTGATAAAGCCAAAGAATATAACAGATAAACTTAGAAAATACAATAAAGGAACTCAATAATATAATGACAAAAGCCAAAACTAGAATTCATGGGCTCAGGATAAGAGAGAATAAAGTAGTGAGCAAGAATAGACTGGACAGAATGTAGCTCAATGGCAGAGAATTTGTCTTGCATATATGATACCTTAGACTTGATTCCTAGCCCTGGAAAAGAAAAAAAAGAGAAAAATAATGAAGCAAACACAAAAGATTTGGGAAACAATATTAATAAAAACATTCATATAATGGGGTTCTAGAAGGAGAGAAAAAGGATATTTATAACAGAAATCTAAAGGCCATAATGGAAAGTTTAAAAAAAAGAAAAGATATGAGATATTCAACATATTAAATAAAAATATGGCCAATCAAGCATAATCTATAAGGTAGGTTTTCACAGATTAGATGAGTAATTAAAAGTTTTGAAGACAAAAAAACAATTAAAAAGAATTAATGACCTTGACTTCTGTGATTTGCCAAATGGTCTTCCTTTAAAGAAAAGAAAAGAAGAAGCCTCACTTAGAAGTAGTAATATCATTTAAAAAGCATAAAATATGAAGAATAAAGAGTTATTATGGGTTCTAGAATGAGGTGGAAACTTACTTTAAGTGCCCATTATTAGAATATAAAGTGTTCTGCTACCTTAAAAAAAAAAGCCTCTGTCAACATAACTAGTAACTGATCCACACAATTGATTTGGGGGAAGGAACTGAAAGGGAAGGACATTGGGGTCCTTGGTGAGGGATTCAGATGTACTGGTGACAGGTTTGGTGTTAGAAGTATGCAACTGGTGATAGGTATGATGTTGGAATTATGTGTATGAGAAGTCATTAATTATTGTAAATCACAGAATCTCAATCAATAAAATATTTTTAGAAAACTAAAAGATTTTACTCTGTACAATCATCCTGTACACCTATCCAACCCTTGGTAGTCATTGGTCTTTTTATTGTCTTTATGTGTTTTTTTTATAGAATGTCAAATAGTGGACTCGTGCAGAAAGTTGCTTTCTTTTTTTTTTTTTTTGGGGGGGCCACACCCGGTAACGCTCAGGGGTTACTCCTGGCTATGCGCTCAGAAGTTGCTCCTGGCTTGGGGGACCATATGGGACGCCGGGGGATCGAACCGCGGTCCGTCCAAGGCTAGCGCAGGCAGGCAGGCACCTTACCTCTAGCGCCACTGCCCGGCCCCTGAGAAAGTTGCTTTCTTATTTCAACTGATTTTTTTATTAAGTAATATATCTATATGTTTTCTCCATGTCTTTTCATGGCCTTTTGATACTACATTCTTTTTTTAAAATTTCACAACACTTTTTAATTTTTTATTAAATAATTTTTATTTTGACCAAAGTAAATTACAAATATTTCACAGTAATATTTTAGGTACATAGTGATATTGAATCTTTTTGACATTTATACATTCCACTGCCTGGATATTTTCACCTACAGAAGGACACCTTGATTGCTTCTGACTTTTGGCAATTCTGAATAAAGCGACTATCATCTATGTGCAAGTTTTTGTGAAGGCATAAATTTTCGGTTTCTCGGGGTAAATGCCTCTAGGTATGGCAGTTGGATTTAATATGAAGAGTATGTTTCATTTAGTAAGAAAATAACTTTACCTTTATGTGTTCCTGCCAGTGATGAAGGAATCTTCTGTTTTCTCACAGCTACACGGGAATGTGTGTGTGTGTGTGCAGTGTTCTAAATTTTACATTATAATAGTCATATAGTCTTACCTTATTATTACTTTAATTTGTATTTTCTTCTTCTTCTTTTTTTTTTTTTTTGGTTTTTGGGCCACACCCGGTAAACGCTCAGGGGTTACTCCTGGCTATGAGCTCAGAAGTCGCTCCTGGCTTGGGGGACCATATGGGACACCGGGGGATCGAACTGCGGTCCGTCCAAGGCTAGCGCAGGCAAGGCAGGCACCTTACCTCTAGCGCCACTGCCCGGCCCCTGTATTTTCTTCTTGATAAATAGAATAGCTTTTTTTGGATTCTTTTTTAACTGTATTTGGATTTTTTTAAACTGTATTGATTAGTTGGTTGGTTGGTTCTTGGGCCACACCCAGTGGCACTCAGGGGCTACTACAGGCTCTGCACTCAATCACCCCTGGCATGCTGGGGGACCATATGGATCGTCTCCCGGGTTGGCTGAATGCAAGGCAAATGCCCTAACACTGTGCTATCTCCGGCCCAGCTTTTTTGATTATGATCTGCCATTTATATAATGGCTGGCTTATATTATATTGGGATATATAAACTTCCCCCCAGCTTTGAGTAGGGCCTAGAATAAGAAAGTCCTTGATTTTCATGCAAGTATCCATGCCATTGGCACCGTATATATCTGGAAGTATTCGTGGTACTAAATGCTTTTAGTGGCAAGTCATCATGGAGAAATCAAAGAGAAAGTCTCTGAGGTTCTGTAACAAGGCCATACTATCAGCAGTGAAGCTTCTGACAAACCAAATTGGAGCCTCAGAGGGATGTCTCAGTGATGGAGTGCCCTCCTTCCATATCTAAATGTGATCTAAGTGGTGTGGCATTGCCATTTGAGAATCCAAACAGTGCACATTCTACAGTTTGCAGTATACCACATTCAACTACATTCATCACTACAATAGGGGCATGTGAGCCCTGGTAAGTACATCTAAAGGGTACAATCACAACAACCAAGTATGTCCCAGGATATGACAACAACAAGAGAAGGAAAATAGATGAGTGGCTTTTAAGTTAATAATAACAACCACTGTCAAGCTACTATGTGCAGGAAGTCTTTCGTCTTGATCATGAGACACCAAAGACATTGAAAGGAACTATCTATAGTGAGTCAGGTGCTGGCAGACTCTTCAAGTCATAAGATTGGGGAGACTTAACAGTAACTCCCAATGCATCCAGCACTGAGCACAACCAGGGCTAGAGGGCCAGGTGAGTTGTTCAAGGGCTGTGTCAACTTCTGTTGAGCTGTTACCTAAATTTCCACCCCCAACTATGGCATGTCAGGAGTAGGACTCTAACTAGCAAAAGGAGGAGAGAAAATATGGTGGTCTTGATATGTGGATGAAATCTGAAAATTAATAACCAAAACTATAAAAGACATATACTTTCAAAGTATATGACAAGAAAACATTATTTCAAAGATTGACATTTTGGACAGTACAACTGTTATTTTATATGGAGAGATATGATTTATTTTTGTATTGATTTAAACAAGCTTGGAATAAATCTGGACTAATGAGCAACTGATATAATGGCCTGGTTGATTGGTTAGAAGTCTAGAATGAATAAGATTGAAAAACCAGGTTTGGAATAAAGTCATATGAATAGGTCTGTGAAGGTGATCATGAAAGTAAAAAATAGGTAAAACATTAAAAGACACTACATTTTTCACACTGTGATACTTTAAACCAGATTACTCATTATTGCTAGAAACTGTTATATACTTTAAGAGATACCCTGTAATATGCTTTCTAATATGCAAACCATATAACACCAGCTTATCTCTCTAGCTCTTTGGCCTTACTGTACCTAAGTAAAAATAAAGCCTACATTTTAAAACATCCCACATAGCTTCAAACTACTTTACAAGATAGGACACACAGAGTGTGTGCATGTTTCTGGGACCCAGCTTTTAGATCACCACCCAGAGACTGCCAGACTATTGCAAAAATAATTAAACCACTAATCAAAAATGTCTGGAAGTGTTATGAGAATAAAGTGTCATGCTCTAAGATGCAGCATAAGCATTGAACATATAGAATGTAAGACAACTAGTTGGGGGGAACCTGAGTCCAAGAATAAAGGACAAATAAAAAGACCATCCTTCCTATAATTTACTACTGAACGTTGTTTTTCCTTTCTTTATAACTCTGGGTTCAACAGGATGGGGCCCAGAAACCCAAGTCTGGGGAAACAGTAAAGAATCCATTGAATTATGTCAACTGCTTTGTGCTCTGCAAGTCTAGGGAAAAAAAGAATATATAAGACAAGTTACCATCTTAGAAGGCTGTGGGGTGAGATTGTTGGATACTAGAAGTAAGAAAGGAGCTACATGGAACCTGGTTAACCAACTTGATCTCATAACCTTATCCAAACATGACTGTTAATCGACAAGGATAACCAAATGGCCTGAGGAAGAATGGTCATCAGGGGCCACTGTGGTCAGAGAGATGATGGCTGAGTGTGAAAGAACCATCACTACTATGGACTGAATGTTTATTATCTTCAAATCTACTCATCAAACCTCTCAACCCCAATATGATACTATTTGGTGATTGAGTTTTGTCATGGTATTGTTGCCCTTATAGGAAGACATATTAACACCAGAGAGACCGGACAGCGATTAAAAAGCCAATTGCTTCATTACTGTTGGATCTCCAACATAAGGTCCTCCAAGCATCACAAGGAGTGACCCCTGAACAGAACTAGGAATATCTCCCCACAGCACCAGGTATAGTCCAATCCTGCCCATCCCCACACAAAAAATAAGAAGAGACATAAAAACACGTGCTTTCTCTCATGTTAACAGAGAGAGAAGGCAGCTGTCAACATGCTGGAAGGTGGGTCTTTGCTGGACATGCTGGATCTCCGCACCTTGATCTCCAATATCCTCAAAAACTTAAGAAATCACTCCAGTCTCAGGACCTATTGTTAGAACATGAAAGACTAGGATACTAAAATACACAATGAAAAATGTGATGATAATTATCCAGCATCCATCCTGGTCTCTAAGATTAGTGAAATGGTTCATATTTGTAATCAAGATGTTTAAATAAAAAAATGCAAAAAAAGGAAAAGATTAGTGAAATGGTATGGTGTGCTTCATATGAACTTTCCAGTTCTAAATTTCCTTTAAGGAAATGATGTCCAGGGGCTCTTGGGAGAGCTGCTCCTTAGATATACATGAAGAACTTATACTCCAGCAGGATAAGGAGTGAATTCTGACCTAAATGCTGATGGGTCACAGGCGGATGGGCCTCTTCCCTCTTAGAAGTATCAGCACAAGAATAGGAATCTGGGACACAGAGCGCTCCTTGGGGATCCACCTCAGCTATAGAGAACCACCTTGGCTGAGGTCACAAAAAGCAAAGGCAGAGAGTCTCATAAGATGTCTGAGGTGAAAACAACCTTTTTGTGATTGTAGTGAGCTATTCTGCTCTGGAGTACTCTAAGGTTGCATGGGCCTTACATAGCAATTGGAATTTTTCTGTCTGATCCTTTCTCTTTTCCTTCATAGATTCCAAATGCTGTCTGCCCAGACTGCCATAACCAATTACCACCTTTTAGTGGTCTAAACAATACAGCCAACCTCACAGTGTTGAAGTCTCAAGTTCCTCTCTTTGGCCCCATGTCTACCTGTTTCTTTTTATGTCTGATCACCTTTGTTTATAAGGACACCAAGTCAGAGGGATAAGGTTTCATCCCACAAACCTCATTTGAACAGAATCATTTCTTTTTTTGAAGACCTATTTTCAAATAGTCACACTCTGAGATACTGGGGATTAGTGCTTGAAGTTCTGAATCTGGGGATTAGAAAACACAATTTGACCCCTATGATTCTCTCATGAACATTTTTCACAGTAAACTCCATATCAGTGTCTGCTTTTGCCAATCTAGTCTGGGACAGAGAGCCCTGATTTCTAGTGTGAATGGGCTGAGTCTGACCGAATCTTTTATTTATTCCCTTTTTTCCTCTACACCTTTAATGTACCAGCCAAACTTCTGAATCTGCCCCATATATTTTCCCCCATATAAATGTATTTCTAATTAGTTTAAGATTACATAGCCCTGAGGTCCAGCTCAGGGCTAAAGTGTTTAGGTAAGCCCTGTTCCAATTAATAATGATGAAAAAGAATGGAATAATTCGCAGATGTGAGATATCTGCTCAGAGCTTCAAGGAAAAAAATTCACATTGAAAGTACAACTATTGCAAGGCTGGACAAATAGTATAGTGAGTTACCACTGCAAAGATACTACTTGCCTTACAAGTAGCTCACCAAAGTTGTATCCTAGGCATCCCATATGGTACTCTGAGCAATATCAGGAGTAATTACTGAGTGCAAATCCAGGAGTTACCCTAAGAAACTCTGGGTTGATTCAAAATTAGTCTAACAAAATACAACTATTGGGACCAGAAGACTATACAGTTGCCTTGTACATGGCTATAGTGGCCTCAATACTGACTCAAATCCCAGGTACTACACATGTTCCCCTGAGTGCTGCCAGGAATTATTTCTGAGCACAGCCAAGAATACTCCCTGAACACCACCAAGTATTACCCTCCCCAAATAATAATTTAAAAGTAAAACTGTTTATATTCAAGAATGAAATTATATTTGCAATTAAATTCAAATTAGTCTAGACAGTAAATTGCATTGTACAATGTCCATCACAGAAAGGCAAACCTCTTTCTAGTAAGCAGAGAATGGGGTCTCATCCTTTCTAGCCGTGGCTTGGCAGCACAGATGTAACCTCTCTGAACAGGAGCACAAGCACTGGCATGCCTTTGAAGCTGTTTCACGATGAGAACTTTCCTCCACACTGGTCAGGCCATTCCTGAGTCTCTATTGCTCACCTACAACCATTTGATTTTGAATTCTTTTGCGTGAAGAAGGTATGTCTGGACCATTTTAACTGGAAAAGAAAAGACAACAAAAGGGTCGGATCGATAGCATAGCGATAGGGCATTTGCCTTGCATGCAGCCAACCCAGGACCCATCGCATATGGTACCTCAAGCCTGCCAGGAGCGATTTCTGAGCGAAGAGCCAGGAGTAACTCCTGAGCGCCGCAGGGTGTGGCCCCCAAAACAACTAACCAACCAAACAACAACAAAAAGAAAGAAAGAAAGAAAGAAAGAAAGAAAGAAAGGAAGGAAGGAAGAAAGAAAGAAAGAAAGAAAGGAAAGAAAGAGAAAGAAAGAAGAAAGAAAGAAAGAAAGAAAAAGAAAGAGAGAAAGAAAGAAAAAGAAAGAATAGAAAGAAAGAAAGAGTAAGAAAGAAAGAAAGAAGGAAGGAAGAAGAAAGGAAGAAAGAAAGAAGAAAGAGAAAGAGAAAGAAAAAGAAAGAACGAAAGAAAAAGAAAGAAAGAAAGAGTAAGAAAGAAAGAAAGAGTAAGAAAGAAAGAAAGAGTAAGAAAGAAAGAAAGAAAGAAAGAAAGAAAGAAAGAAAGAAAGAAAGAAAGAAAGAAAGAAAGAAAGAAAGAAAGAAAGAAAGAAAGAAAGAAAGAAAGAAAGAAAGAAAGAAAGAAAGAAAGAAAGAAAGAAAGAAAGAAAGAAAGAAATGACAATAGAGATGCCACAGGAGCACTGGCAGGGACACCCTACTGACAAGAATCCTAGGGCCACTACACCACCCCCAGCCCTGACCTCCTCTGTCAGCCACACCTAGGTCCCTGTGGCGTCACACACACAGTGCCCAGTTTCTTTGGTGCAGTCACAGTGAAGTGGGGGTGTTGTAAGGACCAGAGGGCAGCTGCTCTAAAAGGCCACGAAGGGCTGGGAAACATTTGCTGGGAATGGAGGCAAAGGAAGAGTTCTGTCCCCCAGTGGAAACACCAAGAGTGTCGGAGTGATAGCACAGTGCGTAGGACGTTTGCCTTGCACACGGCCGATCCATGTTTGATCCTCGACATCCCATATTGTCCCCCAAGCCTGCCAGGAGTGATTTCTGAGCTCAAAGCCAGGAGTAACACCTGAGCTCCGCTGGGTGTGGCATAAAAATCACCAAGAAACATGGGCACTGACAGGAACTGGCATTTCAGGAGAAAATTCCTTCATTGGCTATTATGGTGTCAACACTTAAGACAATGAACACTTTCCTATGCCTACTGAACATCCTTCTGTATAATCAGATAAGTGTCTGCTTAATTCTCTTCCTTTATTGGGGGGGAGGGGGGTGTCACACCCGGCAGCATTCAGGGGTTATTTCTGGCTCCACGCTCAGAAATCGCTCCTGGGAGGCTCGGGGGACCATATGGGATGCTGGGATTTGAACCACCCTCCTTCAGCATGTAAGGCAAACGCCTTACTTCCATGCTATCTCTCTGGCCCCTCCTCTTTCCTTTTTATGGGGCTATTGGATTTACTATTGTTGAGTTTTGTGAGTGATTTTATACTTTGGATATTAACCCTTTATCTGACATAGTGTGAAAATATTTTCTCCCATTAAGTGTACGTCTTTTAGTTTTAGCCTTCATTTGTTTTTCTAGGCAGAAACTTTAATTTATTTTGGTTTCCGTTGTCTTTACCAATAGAATCATCTCATCGAAAACAACTTTGAGGTCTAAATACTGAAATGTGCTATCTATATTTTCCTCAAATATGTAATCTGATATGTTTTAGATTCTGGCCTAATCTCAAGACACTTGATATAATTTGAGAGTTTATTATTGGGTCTCAGTTCTAACCCATTGGTCTGACAATCTATATTTACTCCAGTGCTGTTCTCTTTTGATTACTGTAGATTTATAGAAGTCAGAGATACAATACCTCTCACGTTCTTATTTCTCAGTATAAATTTAGCTATTTGGATTTTCAATGTTTTACAATTCTATTTACATTTTATTACTGACCTTCTAAATCCTTGAATTTTGATGGAACTTACCAGCTCCCACCATCAATCTTACCATATTTTTAAGCCACTGACTAAAAACAGTGAAAACTAGAAAATCTGATGTATATTCAAATCAATTAGTTGGGTAATACAAGAATCAAAGCTATTATGTGTTCTTAATTTTTAATTTTGTTTAAATTAAAAAAAATCTTCACTTTGTACAAGGACTAGAGAGATAAGCTCAACAGACTGGAACACATACTTTTAATACAGGGCTGCTGGGAGAAAGTTCTAAACTCTGATACCAAAGTATTCTCTGAGCAATGATATGTATATCCCCCCCAAACAAAAAGAAAAAAGTAAATTCTTACTAATTTAATCTAAAACACCT
This sequence comes from Suncus etruscus, assembly GCF_024139225.1. Classification (NCBI taxonomy): domain Eukaryota; kingdom Metazoa; phylum Chordata; class Mammalia; order Eulipotyphla; family Soricidae; genus Suncus; species Suncus etruscus. The sequence goes on along the minus strand of NC_064859.1, from coordinate 58,433,931 downwards.
CACAACCATTCTGGCTTTACCTCCAGGGTTGATAGCTCTAATGATGGCCTGAATTGATCTCTGCCTGACTCAACCAGAACAATTTAACCACCTACCTACCAGAGTCCAGAGTTAAGCAAGCCTAGAGAAATATCTGGGAAGACAAGAACCAGGCCAGCAAAGACATTTATCAAGAAGATAGACTCCAAAGATCTGATGCTTTCACAACAGTAAATAGAAAAATGTCAGTTGGGCCAAAGTGGGAGATGAAAGATCAAAGACTTATAAGACAAAAAAACATTATTTCATAGATGGCACATATCAGTCAAATGAAAGAAGTGTTACTTTTGGGCCATAACTTAAGACAGAAAACAACCACAATGGTTTAAACCTAATATCAACAGTATTTCTCTTATCATAAGCTTATACATTTTATTCAATTCATTGAATTATATAATGTATGTTATAACTTATAAAATTCAATGAAATTTTACTCAATAGTATGCATGACTTAATCTTGTCAAACTTCAGTCCTTTTGAGAGTGGGGGATAAAATGCAAATCTATTCCTCTTTAAAAATAACCTCTAATGGGCTGGAGCGATAGCGCAGCGGTAGGGCCTTACATTCAGCTGACCCAGGACAGACCCGGGTTCTATCTCAGGTATCCCATATAGTCCTCTGAGCCAGGAGAGATTTCTGGGCACATAGCCAGGAGTAACCCCTGAACATCACTGGGTATGGCCCAAACCCCCCTAAAACCCCACAAAAATAACTCCTAATGTAATGTCATATTAATAATAGATGACTCATTTTAAGGGTAACAGAAATCTATGACTTAACATGATGCATTTTTATGCATAACTTTGTAAGTGAATAAAATAAATCATAAATTTGTAAAATAAAATACTACTATATGAGGAGTAATGTAAAGTCAGAGCCAGGTTAACACAAATCAGGGGTTCTAGCTCACAAGCTATAGTAGAAGTGGGGGCTAGATGTACATCTTGTGGGCATCCATTTCCTCATCTATAATGAGAGCAACAGTACTAACTTCATGGGGTCCTTCAGAGGACAGAAGGAGTTAATATCTATAAAGAGTGTAAATACAGAACCCGGCAGAGAGCTTTGATGGGGAGGAAGCTCATCTTCACTCTTGTAGGTCTCTAAGGCTGGAAAATAATTAAATGGACACACAGGAGATTAGCAATTATGAGCAGCACCTGTGGCCTGAGCAGAGCTGAGTTTTCATGCATTGGAGAAGTCTGGGCTTTTGTCATTTGGCAGAAATGCTATTCTCTGTCTCTGGCTAAATTTGACTAAAGAAAAGAAGCTAAGAGTCCAATAACTAGACACTTACTTACAATTTGTTTATTTTGTCTGAGTTGAATCTCCAGAATATTCAACACGCTTTCCTAATTTTCATCTTTTCACATTGTCCCGACTTCTGCTTTCATTGGGAGAATGAATAAATAAATGTAGTCTGAGACCAAAATATGTGCTAGACAAAGCAAAATAAAGGTGTTAAAAGGAAGGAATGGGGTAAAGTCCTTGGAATATGACGAGTTTTCATCCCAGGCTGAGCTGGGAGAGATGGAATCTGCCTGCTATTTTCCTTTTGTTTCAACCAGCCTTTTAATATCAAGGTACTGATAGACACACAGGCCCAGCAGAGGGAGACAGGGGACACACTAGAAGTCAGTTTTGTCAATTAGCCCCAAGCAAGCACTGTTGGAGCTGACTCTGACCTCAGAGCATCAGATTCTAATCAGTTCTCCAAGACCTAATCAAATTCCTTTTTTATGAAAATCAAAAATCTTTTGAAAACTTAATTAACATTTTCAGAGGAAGCTTGAAAAAAGCAACCCACTTAAGACCCCATGTTAGCTGGATGTTAATTCAAATAAAAAGAGTCTTCATTTCTTCTTTCTTTCCATTTTTAGAAGGAGTAGACATTCTATGACGTTGAGCAATCTTTGAAGTCTTCAAATCAGGAGAGAGAATTTATTTGAAAGCTCGTTTTCTTTCTGACAAGGTGATATTTCTCATCTTTTTTTTTTATTTTAATTATGACACAACAAAGATGTAAAGAAGAGGACAGGGTAAAGTTACAGTGGAAGCCCAATCACCCCATAAACAGAATTCCTCGGTAGTCCCATCAATGATATCCCAGCCTTGAACTTTCAGCCAAAGAGCATTAAGAAAAACAAAACTGAACCCATGTACAATACAATTACTTGTCTCTCAAATCCCCATTTGTAGTACATACGATTTCTTAGCAGCACACAATATAATCTAAAGACATTATACTTATGTAGCTCCTTAAACATTGAGGGCAAAGTACATTTCTCTAGTTCCATGTACATACTAACTAGTTTAAGTTAACCTCAAAAGTTTTAGTGGCTTCTTTTTCTTAAGAATTGGAGTCAAGGGAACATAGTAAAAAATGGTATTAAAGTGGCATTTGTTTGCATAGGCCCACCAAAACATAAGGGACATGAAAAGACAAATTATGGTCTAAATACAAGGAGACCCTAACCCTGAAGTTTCCTGGCACAGGACTGACTCTAGGCTCCAGGCAAATTAGTTTGTCCAATTCAAGTCATCGTCTGTAGTGGCAATACACCTCCATTCCTCACATAGTCTCTGTTGTTGGTATCATGCTTCTGTATTAAAGATCCTGGAGTCTGCATATCCCATATTGCAGTCAGGATGGTGCATAGCATCCTCTTGTTTCACCTCACACTTAAGGGGCACTAGAGAGAACCATGTCCTGTAGAGCAGGTCATTGATGTTGTCAAGTCTTCTCAGTGTAAACGGAAGTCTCCTTTTTAGGGGGTCGATGTCAGACCCTTGGTAGTGTCTTTCCTGGTAGAGGACTGCTTCCAGCTGTTGCTGTAAAAGACCTTGGATGTTTCGTAGATAGCTTGCCTGGTTCTGGCGTGAATGGAGGATGCCCATTCTTCTGAGGCCTGTGCCAGGTCATTATATCAATGTTCAGGGTGTAAGGTACATTGTACTGATATTTATTAGATAAGAACTTATCTGTATGTATGGTGTTTTCCCATTTTTAATGTGTCTATGCAAACAAGGATCAATGCCATGGGGCGGTATTGGTGCATCTGGGAGGCAATAGGGAACAAGACCTGCAATTTCCATGACATAGTTCAATCATAGGCCTCATACTGAGGGACAGTTCCACCAACAATCCTTACTGAACAGCTTACAAAGAATAGACAAGATGAAAAGTGAATAGAAACATCATGGTAGAAGATTATATAGAGAGTTACATCAGTTAAAGAAAATACCCATGAAATATTCAAAAGATATATGTGTTCAATTTGTGTCCTTCTAAATAGTTCTGGGATTTGTTAGATATACTGTATGTCTTAGGTCAGAGATTAGAACTATGTGTTACTGAGGTTAAGAAGGGTAAATCTGATATTTCTCATCGTTGAATTATTTAAGAATTTTCAATTCTTTAAATCTTTTACATTTTAAAGCTGTATTTTAAAGGGTTTAAAATAACATTAATATTTCTTAGTAATGTAATTTATACATAAGACTAATTTATAATAACAAAAATATAACAAATTATACATAATAATAACAACAGAAATTACAAATATTTTGTTTGTTTTCTGCACCACCCTCCCCGTTTATGCTCAGTGTTTATTCCTGTCTCATACTCAGTAATCACTCCTGGCAGGGCTCAGGGGACCCTCTGTGGTGCCAGGATAAAACCTAGGTCAGCTGCATACAAGACAAGAGCCCTACCTGTTTTTTTTTGGATGCTAATGTCTACTTTTAATGTCCTATATGATCTACTTGTCTAATTTCATAGGTGCTTGAGTAGAGAAATGGAATTAGTAGGTTGAAATAGTATTTAAGTGTCCAATGTAGTTTTAACTGCTCCTCTAAATATATATATTTATCATGGTGAGGTATAACATCCACATAGGCATGCACAATATAATAGATACTGCGAAAGGGAACAGTAGTATAACAACTACTTAGTCAATGAAAGAGAATATTACCAACACCCTAAAAGCCCACCCCACCCCATGCTTGCTCCCTCACCTATAATTTCTTTCTTCTTTCTTTCTTTCTTTCTTTCTTTCTTTCTTTCTTTCTTTCTTTCTTTCTTTCTTTCTTTCTTTCTTTCTTTCTTTCTTTCTTTCTTTCTTTCTTTCTTTCTTTCTTTCTTTCTTTCTTTCTTTCTTTCTTTCTTTCTTCTTTCTTTTTTCTTTCTCTCTCTTTCTTTCTCTCTCTTTCTTTCTCTCTCTTTCTTTCTCTCTCTTTCTCTCTTTCTTTCTTTCTTTCTTTCTTTCTTTCTTTCTTTCTTTCTTTCTTTCTTTCTTTCTTTCTTTCTTTCTTTCTTTCTTTCTTTCTTTCTTTCTTTCTTTCTTTCTTTCCTTCCTTCCTTCCTTCCTTCCTTCCTTCCTTCCTTCCTTCCTTCTTCCTTCCTTCCTTTCTTTCACCACACCTGTTTGATGCTCAGGGATAAATCCTGGCTAAGTGCTCAGAAATTGCCCCTGGCATGGGGGGACCATATGGGACGCAGGGGAATCGAACTGCGGTCTTTCCTTGGCTAGCGCTTGCAAGGCAGACATCTTACCTCTAGCGCCAGCTCGCCGGCCCCATTCTATAATTTCTAATAATAAGCCCATGGTTATTTAATGTACCACTTATATATGGAGTCTGAAATCTATGTAAGCATTTTACCTCTTCACCCATCTCTTCTTTCTTCTTTCCTGTTTGTCTTTCAACTTCACTGCTTGCCTTAGGCCTTTCCTTTTTCAGTCATTGTAACTTCCTTTTCTAGATATTAACTCATACCACTTATGTACCCTAAGTTCATCTGTCTGGCTTTTTTTTTTTCCCTCCTGGGCTTGGGAACTTCTCTTGAAGTTGCCTTCAAGTCCCCATGTAGGGAGGATCTTTCAAAGTTCTGGAGCTCAATCTCCTATCAACTTCCAGTCTGCTCACTTCTTTCCTTAGCTGCAACCTCAGTGTCTGTAATTTCCTATAAAATCTGTGTGATATTGGGATTTATAGGAAATTAGAGTGACTTTTAATTTTTCACTGTAGACCTTTCACCGCTTTTGTTAGGCTTTATCTTTTATCTTAGGTCATGTTATATTTCAAAAATGTTCATCACCGCTTCCCATCTAGATTATGTTTAAGAGTCGCATGTAGTTAAGTTTAGAGACTGTTTTGAATGAATTCCTGCCTTGGGAAATAGCTAACTCTCTCACAACTTGCCACCATATAGTTTGTTATGTTGAGCAATGCATCCTATTTCTGAGCAGAGCAGAAGCACAAAAGTCATTACGTAATTCTGCTATCTTCCACTTTCTCTCTCTATAAGACCAGCAGTATTCCAGATAGAAATGATGTATTAGCTGTTGTGTAGGGTAAGGAAGACTTACAGTGAAGCCCATTAGCCCCTACAGCCCACATAATGAGAAGAAATGGCAGTAAACCACCCTGGCTCTATACTTGGTCTCATAGAATAATTTAGTGCAAATTCACTTCTCCATTTATATGATTACTAGTGAGCAAAAATAAGGTCACACATGGTTGTACAAAGAATTATTTTTGGTTCTGTGCTCAGAGTTCACAATTACATGTACAGGAATATATCTAATGCTAAAGATCAAACCTGGGTTGGTCATGGTTAAGAGTTAAGGCAAGTGTTAAGGTTTAAGTCAAGTGTCTTAACTCTTGTACTCTCTCTCTCCAGTCATATGGACCTATTTTTCTCAACCAAAGATATACCAAAACATCTTCCTTGGTTAATGGTGAGTTTTTGAAACTAACTTTGACTCCTATAATCAATTTGGTTGTGTACATATAGTTCTAACATATTTATTCTTATGTGATAGAGCTTAATAAATTAGTTTCATTAAATTGGCTATTGTGTTTTGCATATAACTATTATGCATATAAGAATTAGGTATGACTATGAGTCAATGAGATTAAAGTTTGTTCTGAAAAATATATTTTTTAAATGTAATTGTGGTTTGGTAAAATAATTACATGCTAATGTTTATCAGGAGTCTCAAACGCAAACAGCCCTCCGTACAACATTTTGTGCCCTGCCCTAGAGGAATCTTTTTTTGTTTTGTTTTGTTTTAGTTGTTTGGGTCACACCCCCCAATGTTCAAGGCTTAACACTGACTTTGCACTCAAGGATCACCCCGACTTTGCCGCCTGCGGCCCCCAGGTAAATTGAGTTTGAGACCCCTGGACATAATTTATGTACCTTGACCACCACCAAATCCTCCAGCACTGTCCTTATGTCATTTCTAGACCTTTTCCTTATTTTCTCCTCAAACACTACTTAATAAGGTCAGTTCATAATCAAAAATCAAGGGTTTGTCATAATTGCATATTATCTATTTCCTTTTTTGCTTCTCTGTATTCACAGATGAAGGAAAACCTCCCTTATTTTCCTTCTGATTTTTCTTTAGCTTTATGATATTTTCATAGAGCCATTCCATTCAGGATCTACACTACAACTTCTTTATCTAGTCATCTTTGATTGAACATTTGGGTTGTTTCCATATCCTAGCTCCTGAAATTAGTGCAGAAATGGAATTAAGTATGTATATGTATTTTCAAGTTAGTTGTTTTGAGTTAGGAGGCTAGAAGCCAAGAACTCCCCTTCTTTATAGTCTCTATTATTAGGTTAATTTTTCAAAAGCCTCTATATTATTTTACATAGACTGACCCAGGTTACATTCCCATGGGATTCCACAACACTGGCTGTATCCAATATTTTTGATACATGCCATTCTGTGAAATTGTTTTGATAAATTATATTTTTAGTATTTGGTTTTGTTATAATTAATTTTAATACAGAAACAAATTATTAACAAACAAATAAAACAAATAATTGCCAATTCATCACTTGACTTCACCATCCCATTCTTAATACTGTCAAGCTAGGCATGTGCTCCTGGCCCTTACCATGGTCCCCCAGAGGAAATAACTCCAGTTTTCCAATTTTAGATTTTAACAAATATGCCAAACATTGCATCACAAAACAAATGCTCACTTACCAAATGAACTGAATTAAAATATGCAGAGCTCTCTGTGGAATGACATCAGGTACCTCAGCCATAGTGTTGCAATATCGTCACGAAGACCTATTTTTAAAAAACTGTCTGAATCAATAACACTATTGGCCATGATTTATTCCATAATTACTGTGTGTCAGACATTGTTCTATGTACCTGAATTGATAACTTATTTGGTTCTCACTGTCTTCATTTTGCAGCTAGGAGCTCAGACTTATCCAAATAACTCAACCCAAATCACTTGGCCAGCAAATAGTAAGTCACTCCCTGTGAAATGGGGTCCTCATTATTAATTACCCTTCTGACACACAAAAGCCTGCTTGTGAATAAAGATGGAGGAGCCAATCAGGATAGAAAACAGTTTAAAAACCAAAGCAAGGCAACACTAAATTGTGAGACATTATCCTGGCTTTGAAGGCAAGTCTGAAGGGGAGTCAGGCTTGAGATAAGATCCTAGAGCTTCTGCCTAGAAGGTCTTAGCATACATGTGGAAATGTTTGCATAAGACCCATTAAGACTATAATGCAGAAACTTGTGTCCTTGCATTCTTTACACACCAGTATGGAAAACACCTCAGTCATACTGCTACCTTCAGCAAACTGTCTACATAGATATTGACTAGTGCAATGTATTAAGCTTATATAAACTATTAGCTCATTTTACATGCTAATAGTATCTTATTAGCTCATTTTACATACATCTCCAGAAATAAATGCAGCTGCAGACATCTAGGAGCAAAAGATAAAATTGATTTTTGATAAAAGGATAATTAATTACAAGCAAATCAAAGGAGGAAGAACAGACAAAGCAACAGGATAGCTACAGTCCAAAAAGGAATCACAGTGTAACATCACAGATTAAATACAAAAATTAACTCAAGGGACTGGAGGAATACCACTATAGGAACAATATTTGCCTTGCATGTGGCCAATCCAGGTTCAATTCCCAGAATCCCATATGTTCCCGGCACCTGCCAGGAGTAATAACCAAGCAGAGCCAAGAGTAACCTTAAACATGGCCAATGTGACCCCCAAACCAAAAAATTAATTCAATCCAATCTCATGATGAATTAAAACAGGCAGAGAGAAAGAACTCTGAATGCTCTATAAGAAAAAAGCAAAGAATAAAATCATGAATGAAGACAGGGTAAGTGCTCACAGAAAAGGGGCAGATGGTACTTATAAACATAAAAATGTTTAACACCATTATTGTTTGAGAAAGGCAAATTCAAATTGTACATAGCATGCCCACTTTCAAATGACTAATGTAAATGAATTTTGTGACAACATCAAGCACGTAAAGAAACTGGACCACTCACACATCGCTAAAGGAAGCAAGCGTGCAATGACTTCTTGACCGGGACAGATAGAATGACAATTTCTTTATACAACCGACATGTTAATCACATGGCCCACTATCTACACACTTAGGAAATCTGTTTCAGAGGAACAAACACTTCAATTCATTCAAACATTTGGGAGACTGATACTCACGGTAGTTTTTTTTTTGACCTCAAATTAGAGTGAAGGATATTTTAAGTAGAAAAAAATTAATTAGCCTTCTTGCAGATACCTCCCCACTTTTAACAAAACAAAATCATTAGCTTTCAAAACACCTTTTTTTTGGAAAGTCTTCCTGCTTCGCAGATCATGTAAATTAGTGGATAATCAGGAAAAATTCTTGCATGATGAGAAGGGAAGTTTTATATTTAACTTATTATTATTCTAAGAAGATTTGATAACACCTGAAATGACGTTGGTGAGCGAAGTGAGAGAAACCCCTCTGGTTTCAATGCAGAGGCTGCCAGACTCAGGCAGAAGAAGCACATTTCCTTCCTGACAACACCCTGATGCCTCTTATCATTTAGATGAATTGTCAGAAATGAGCACTTAGCTTTATTTCTTGTCTTTCTCATTAGAAAAATCCATAAACTTTAAAATTTACTTATGCTAATGCTTTTAAACAAACTTTGCTCTCTTATTTGCATAATATCAAAATATTGTTCAAAGTTTTCCATTCATTTATCTTAGTTCATTTCAATCTCAGAGATACATAAACACTAAGATGAGCCCAAGATTCCTATTATCCCAAACTTTTTTTTTCTGTGAAACTCAGGGCTCTTTGACTGGCATGTGGATCCTTTTCATAATTACTGCCCATGCTATCCACAATGGTCTCCTGTGAGGGTCTCAAACAAACTAGCCTCTGACATTACTACTTTCACAACTGGTGAAATGTACTCTAATGTCATGCAGAATCAAATCCATATACAATTTAATATGTGCTGTGCACTGTTCTAAACATTTTACATAGTAGTTTCTTTAGCATAATCACTCTATGAAACCAATGACATTATTACCCCAGTTTACAAATCAGAAATGAGAAGCAAAAAAAAATAATAAAGAGAGAAACAAAGGAAGGCATACAACTGTTGAAGATCACACAAATTAATAGCAGAAATAGTCCAATCTGGGTTGGTATTTCTGTGGCCTTCTCAGACAGGAGAGGGCCATATTTCTATTTATGCTACAGCAGCCCAATGACATCCTCAACACCCTCTGACAGAAAGGGAACAGCTCTATGATTTAACCTTATAAAATTTCCAAGTCACCTAAATTGTTTTAGATGTATGAATTCTTAACTACACTATCTTGTAGTGTCAGCCCAGTAATATCATAGAAAATCTGATGGGAAGGTTATATGGTAATCTACCCACCTCAGTGAACCTCAATAGTAACACAGAAGGCTCAACTAGCACCAACTACAGCCCAGTAAATCCTTAGACACTGACTTTAGTGATATTCATAGAGAGATAAAAACATGTCAAATTGACCTATGTTGATCTAAGATTTGATAATTCTACTTGCCTCTGTCATAACAAGGAATATGAAATAAATTTTGTGTGCCTCCCAGGAGGCAGGCTTTGGTGATGGGAGGGAGATTGAAGACGCTGGTAATATGATAGTGATTAAACATTTAATGCCTAAAATTACAACTTACAACAAGTTGTAAACAACTTGGTAAATCACAATATTATAAAAAATTAGAAAATAATATTCATGTCTGTAAAAATTATCCAAACTAATTTTGTATAAATATGATACACATAATTTTAATTTATTTAAAGGAAATATATCACATAGTTGACACAACTGATCATAATACATTTGTTTCAGGAAGAACAAAGGCAAAGTTATTTAATAAAATAAAAAAACTAATGAGATGGAAGAGAAAGAAAAGGTTCAGTAGCAAGTATATTTTTGAAAATCATTGAATCACCAATTAACTCATTAAAGGCCTAGCAGAAGTTTTAATAAGCTTTTCTTCTTTTTTATTTAAGAATAAGAGTTAAAGAAGTATGGCAAAAACAGTGTTAGAGTGGCAATTGTTTGCATAGACGCAGCAAAATATGGGGGGCATGGAAAGAAAAGGCCTGGCCTAAATACAAGGAGACCTTACCCATGAAGTTTTCTGGCATGAGACCTATACTAGGTTGTCCAACCCAAGTCATCGTCTGTAGTGCCAATGAACCTTCCCTTACACACACACACACACACACACAGTCGATGTTGTTGGTGTCAGGTTTCTGTAGTTAAAGATCCTGGAATCTGTGCATATCCTACACCGAAGTTAGAATGATGTGGAGCATCCTCTAGTTTCACCTTGCAATTAGAGAGCAATGTGGATAGCCCTGCCCTGAAAGCACGTTGTTGTTGTTGTTATGTCTTCTCATGGTAAATGTTGTTGTTATGTCTACTCTCTTTGGAGTAGGTCGATGCCAAGGCAGTGCAGGATCCTCTGGGGTAAAGAATTGCTCCCAGGTGATGTTACAGACAACTGTGGTTGTTTTGTAGATGGCATCCTGGTTCAGGGGTGAAGGGACAATGTCCATTCTTCTGAGGCCTAAGCCAGGTCATTATGATAATGTTCAGGGTGTAAGGTCCCACTGCATTACAAGATTTGTATGCACAAATCTTCCTGTCTCTATTAGATAAGAACTTGCCTGTTTGTATAGTATTTTCCCATTTTAATGTGCCTATGCAAAAGTGGAACAATGCCTCAGGGTGTTATTGGTGCAAATGGGGACCACTGGAACAAGTCCAACAATCCCTGTAACTTGGTTCTAACATAAGCTCTAAATCTAGGGACTCTTCTACCAAAACTCCTTATTGAACAGATCACAAAGAGAAGAACAGACAAAACAGTGGGGAAAATCATCACTGTATAAGAGAATATTCAGTAAGGATTATAGCTGTTAAGGGAATACATACAAATATTCAAAAGATATATATATATACATATACATATATATTTACGTGTATCTTTTATGTCTCTAAAATAGTTGGGGGTGTGTTAAATCGGTGCATCACTTTGGTCTGTGATTTGGCTTGTGCAGTCTGATAACTAGCTGGCGATGGACCTATCTCAGGGAAAATTCTTAAGCTATGACTTCTCAGAAACCGAGTCACTTAGCAAGCTAAGGCCCACAATGAAGGAAGGAGGAGGGAAGCAGGCCACTGAAAGTAGATCAATAGCAACAGAGTATTGGGATCTTCTTAGGCTGAGAGTCTATCATATTACTTAGGGTGAGGTTTGACAGCTGGCTTTGTGTGGGGATAATGATCTGCTTCTTGATGAGCCAAGAATTGAAGATAAAAAGGGTTAAATGTGGGGTAATGATGGAGGGGGTGAAAAGTAAAGGACTAGACATGAGCTTGTAGGGCAGTAGGTAGGCAAAGGCAGAATATAATATGGATATTCTGCATCTGCAAGGCATACATTAGAAAATCCTTTTGAAAATAGTTTTAAAAATGGAGACCAGTGAGAAAGAAAGTTGTTGGTGATTGCCCCAGCCCAACCCTCTTTAGAGTCCTCCCCGGCATCCATCTTTCTGGCTGCCTGGGCCAGCACCCAGGCCTCCCAGCAACCCCCAAGCTAGGGAGAGGGCCTTCAACCTGGGGTCTCCCCACACCCTATGCCGGCCAGAACTACTCTCCAGAACACTGATACACATATTTTTCAAAGTAGTTCTTTTCAAGTATTTTAAATTCCCAGAGTGGAATACTAGATCACATGACAAATCCATTTTTAGTATTTTGAGAAACATCCATATTGTTTTCCATTGTGGCTGCACAGGATTCCTGTTCTCACATTCGTGTGTGTGTGTGTGTGTGTGTGATGAGTGTGTTATCAGAGTCTTACAAAGATAGGCATGTTCTTTACCATTGAGCTATATCTTCAGGCTGGTCTTGTTTCTTTGAAACAACTCTTCTTAAAGATATGAGGTAATATTTCATTGTGCCCTTTTCCTTATGTCAGTGATACTGAAGATCTTTTAAACTTACCTGCCAGCTATCTGTAAATCTCTGTAAAAATGACTATTCAGATACTGCTTAGTTTTTTGGGAGGTCAGGTTTGGAGCTGAGCTACATCTGTAACACTTATGGGCTATTGATGCTGTCTTTGTGCTTCAGGAGTCATGCCTAGGTGGTACTCAGGGAACCTTATGTGATACCAGGTATTTGAACTAGGGTTGAGGCCATGAGATGGAAGGCAAGTGCCTTCCCTCATGTTAGCATCCCTCTATACCCCATCTTTAAGTCAACTGTTGGGGGTTAAGGTTTTTATTTCTGTGAGGATTTGCTTTAGTAGAAATGTGAATCTCAAATAATTTTTTCCTTTAGCTGTTTTCTTTTCATTTTTTCTATTTTTCTTTTTCATAATTTTGTTTGTTTTGGGGCCACACCCAGTTATTCTTAGGACTTTCTTCTGGCTCTGAACTTTGGGATCAGTTACTTCTAGTGGTGCTTATAGGGCCTGGGGATCAAATCTGTGATGACCACATGTATCATCCTACCCACTATACTATTGCTTTGACCCCTTCTGATGATTTCTTTTTCTTGAACAGACACTTTTTTAATTATCTTTATTTAAACACCGTGATTACAAATATAATTGTAGTTTTATGATTACAGTCATGTAAAGAACACCCCCCTTCACCAGTGCAGGATTCCCACCACCAATTTCCCAGATCTACCTACTCCCCACCCCACCCACACCTGTACTCGAGACAGGCTTTTTTTTTCTCTCATTCATTCACATTGTTATGATAGTTTTCAGTGTAGTTATTTCTCTAACTGCACTTATCACTCTATGTGGTGAGCTTCATGTCATTAGCTGCACCTACAATGGAGGATGGGGGAAATAAGGGTTGGTATTGAGGCAATAAAATATTAGAAATGAGCTTTGTAGGACAGTATCAAGGTCACAATACAAGATGGATATTATGGATATATGGAATATATGCACACAATACTATCAATATGAAAACAAAGAGAAAAAAATTTCCACTGACTGTCCCAACATAAACCAGTGCTAGAATAGTCTACCCTCCTCCCAGAGCGCATTCCCATTAGTGTAGGGAGAGATAGGGGGAAAGCTTGTTGACCCCTATAGAGTCCACCTAGACTGGTGCCCAGGAAAGAGTGAAGTCTAGGGGAGAAAAACCCTATACCCGGCATGAGCTGGTCTCCAGAATCAAAGAGGAAACCGGAAGCCAAATGTTTGCCCACCCTCCTCCCTATGCACCTCCCCACTGGAGTACAGAGGGAGGGGGGAAGCCTGAGGACCACTAAGAGTCCACCTGAACCCACTTCTGGCCATCTGAGCTGGCACCCAGGGAAGGCCTGGAGTCAGGGGAAAAAGACAAGCACAGCTGGGGGCCTGCCAAGCCTCCCAGCACTCCCCAGGCTAGGGAGAAAGTCTCTGGTATGGGGCCTCCCCAAACCCCATACGTGGCAAGAGCTGGTCTCCAGAAATAAAGAGGAAACCAGAAGCCAGATGTCTGCCTGCCCTCCTCCCCATGTACCTCCCCCTTGGAGTACAGAGGGCGGGGGGAACCTCAGGACCACTAAGAGTCCACCGGAACCCACTTCTGGCCATCTGAGCTGGCACCCAGGGAAGGCCTGGAGTCAGGGGAAAAAGACAAGCACAGCTGGGGGCCTGCCAAGCCTCCCAGCACTCCCCAGGCTAGGGAGAAAGGCTCTGGTATGGGGCCTCCCCAAACCCCATACCTGGCAAGAGCTGGTCTCTAGAATCAAAGAGGAAACTGGAAGCCAGATGTCTGCCCGCCCTCCTCCCCATGCAACTCCCCCCCTGGAGTACGGAGGGAGGGGGGAACCTGAGGACCACTAAGAGTCCACCTGAACCCACTTTGGCCATCTGAGCTGGCATCCAGGGAAGGCCTGGAGTTAGGGGAAAAAGACAAGGATTGCTGGGGGCCTGCCAAGCCTCCCAGCACTCCCCAGGTTAGGGAGAAAGGCTCTGGTATGGGGCCTCCCCAAACCCCATACCTGACAAGAGCTTGAACAGACACTTTTTTACTTGCTTATAAATACACTGTTTGAAATAGACAGATTGGATCCATTAGATAGCATTTCCCACTGTGTAAAGGACAGGGATGACAAGCACAGTAACTACTGTCTCATAGATGCTTAGTGTGCTTCAGATGCTCTCCCAGGAACTGACTAGTGTTGGTCACAGGTAATCTCACACCTGTCCCTGAGATAGATGCTATTATCATGTCCCTCTTACATTTGAGTAAATGAAGTGAACTTAAAGAACCCATCCACAGCACAGATCATGGAGGTCGACCTATAAATCCAGAAAGTTGGTATGAGGCCTGCTTGTTCACCTGGCAGATACAGGACAATGTCATCATTTGTGAGGGCACTGGACTGATTCAGAAGGAGCTACACAATGCCATGAAGTAAATAAACATTGTAAGCTTCAGAAGTTGGCTCCAAAGGAGGGATTTGAGGGTATTGGGAATAAATGAGAAGGATTTTGGACGAGAAGAATGGTAAGAAATCTGAAGGAAAGGGCAGATTGAATTGACCACAGAGTAGCATCTGTGTTCATTTGGAGAGAAAGAACACAGGCAGGGAAGGGGAGGAGAGAGGAGGACCAATCCTGGTGGTACTCGCTGAATATGAGTCACAAGCAACGTCTGTTCAGACAGAGACAATTCAAGAATGTTAGACAAACATCAGATTCAAGAGAAGGACCTTGCAGGAGACACAGACTGAGAAACCAACCACAAGGATTTGTTAAAATCTTGATGGAACCAGAGAATAGTGTTCAATGAAGGAAAGAGGAAGACTGATTTCAGCATTGGGATTCCTGGGAGATTATAAATCTGAGAGCTGATGTCAGAGAAAAGTAGGGAGATGGGATGAGGCTCTGAGCACGTTTAGATGTGCTGTGCTCCTTCTCCTTCTGACAGGGTACAACTGTGGCAAGAGGCTGTATTAACAGAGGATGCAGCAAGCACTTGAAGGACAGCACTCAGGAGGGAGAAAGCTTTCAGAAGGATGGTGTCAAATATGTTAGAAAACAAATGAAAAGGGATGAGGGATGATAGCTGTGGTGGGCCTCATGGGACTTTCGAAAGAGCCATTTCAACAAAGAGGTGGAGGCAGGAACCAGATTGCTTGGATCAAGGCACTGAATCAGCCCTGCGAATCTGTGGTTCCATATCTGAGGAATCAGTCAGCTGCAGTTAAGCAATATATATTGAAATGTAGAGTAAGGCCAATGCAAGCTGCAGCTCTCTGTACATAGATGATTCTTCTTGTCATTATTTTCTAGACAATTTGGTCTAACCACTCTATATAGTATTCAGATTGTATTAGGATATGTCTAAGTAATATACAGATATTTGAAGTGTTCAGTACGATGTGGGTAGCTTACATACAAATATCATGTCTTTCCTATGAAGGATTTGCACAGCCATGGATTCTGGTGTGAGTAGGGGTCCAGGAACCCCCCCTCCAGATATTGAGGTGAATACAAGGTGAATAAATATTCTTACAGAAGGAATAGATAGGTCTAGGCAGTCCCTGGGTGCTAGAGGAAGTGTTTATATTGAGATTCTCGAGAGGGATCTAAGAGAGGGAGGTCTAAGCCTGTGGCTAGGGCATGGGGCAGTGGGATACTTTCATGCTGGGCACTGACCATAGAGGGGACCTCTGAGAGCAGAGGTGTAGGACAGAGAGTTTCTGTGTTCCATGATAGGAAATGTAGGAAGTTGGAGTCTTCTGGAAGTGAAAACACTCAGAATTCGTCTTAGCATAGTAAAACCGTTGTTCTTACCTGCTTACAAAGGCAAATGACATTGGGGAAGTCCTTGGTAAAGGGATGGCAAAGCTGATGCCTGCCGACTCTATAAAGTTCCTTCTGGGAATTCACCCTAAGGATAAATGAAAGAAAAAGCATGCGTCCATACAAATATGCTTATTTTACAATGTTGCATTAAAAAAAGCACATGTGGCTAAGAGTATAGAAATGACTGAAGTCAATCACGGAACATATGCACAATGAGTGGAATGTTCTGAGCTCATTAAGATTGTAATTAGGGAGCTCACAGTTCCACGATTAGAAAAATGGTTATGATATTAGAGAGAAAATCCATTTGAAGAAGGTACCCACACTCTAATTATGATGATGCAAAATACGCTTGCACATCAGAGTGTGCACCAGCAAAATTCTGAGGAGTGACACGACTGATTGGGGAGAATGAAAAGATCACAGTGACATGGTAATCTTGCTTCTCTGTTTATTTGGGGGGGGGGTTTACAAAGTCTGCACCTCTCTTGGGTGCTTTTGATGAACATTCAAGTGTGATTTTTTGAAATTTTATTTTCTTAAAACCAATGGTTTCAATGTTGGATTTTATAGTTTCATTGGTTTATAGTTGAATTTCAGAATCAATGTATCAGGGCTAGTCCCACCATCAGTGTCGACCTCCATCAATGTTGTCAGAGTGTACCCTATACCACCATAGAGTTAATTATTAATAACATTCTCAGCTGATGGTCCTTAGAGAGGGTGGGAGGCTGCTCCCAGGTGTTCTGGTTCAGATCCCCAGCAGCTATCATCAGTAGTTCCCCACTTGATTCCTAGATACTCCTCACTAAATATCCACAGAGACTGCAACCAGATGTACTGATTTGTGAGTCTAGGTCTCTTGATAATTGAGTCTCTTAATCAACTTTGAGTCACTTTCTTGTTACTTTTTTAGTTGTTGGTGTTGTAAAAACATTATGAGGCTTTTGAACAAGTCAACGGTTACCATGTCTTATTCCATTCATTATTATTATTATTATTATTATTATTATTATTATTATTATTATTATTATGGTGGTGGTTTTTGGGTTACAGCCGGCAGTGCTCAGGGGTTGGTTACTCCTGGCTCTACGCTCAGAAATTGCTCCTGCAGGCTCAGGGGACCATGTGGGACGCTGGGATTCGAACCACCGACTTCTGCATGAAAGGCATGTTATCTCTCCGGCCCCTATTAATATTATTTTTACCGTGGAGTTAACATGGTTTACAATAGGGTTAGTATTTATGTTTCTGATATACAATGTGACTGCACTACATCTCCTACTACTGTCTCCAGGTTCCGGGCCTGTCCCTTCCTCCCTGCTACTCCTTGCTTTGATCATCTTAGTTTTGTCATCAGAGTCTGAGGGTGTGTTTTAAATGGACACTGTGCCCTAATTGTCTTTCCCCATTGATTTACTTTAAATATGACCCTCCAACATCATCCACATTGTAGCAAAATGTAAAAAAACAGCCGAGTAGTAAACTGGATAGCCATATGCAAGAAACTAAAATTGTGCCACCTGCTACACTCAATTCAAAATGGATTAACTACCTCAATGTCAGACTCAAATTCACAAAATACATCAAACTTAGAAATAACTCTAAGATGCTGATTGACAGAAGTGTTTCCAATGAGTCGATATGATGGCTAAGAAAGCAAAAGCAAAAACAAGAACAAATGCAGTGGCATCAAACTAGAAAACTTCTGAAAGAAACTCCAACTCAAATTATTTAAAAAAAATTACAGACTTCCAAATGAGATAAAATGTTTATACATCATACATCTAACAAAGAGCTAATAAGAAAATCTATAAAGCATGCACCAAACTCAACCACACACACATACACAAACACAAACAACCCATCAACAAATAGGAGAGCGGAACAATTACTTCCTAAAAGATGACAGAGATGGCCAAAAGGCATATGCAAATGTGCTCATCATCACTGATTATTAAGGAAATGTAAATGAAAACAATGAGTTATTGTATCACATCAGTGAGAAAGGTCCACATCAAAAAGTCCAGAAACAGCCAGTGCTGGAGGGGATGAGTAGTGAAAGGAACCCTCATCCCTGGCCCTGGGAAGGTAAATGGATCCAGCCTCAATGGAAAATAATTACTGTTATTTCCAAAACTTAAATAAACAACCATAAGACCCATTCTAAGGTATTTATCCAAGGAATGCAAAACACTAATCTGACAAGCTATGGTCACACCTCTGTTTGTTGTACTGCCACATGTGCTCACCAAAGCTGGGAATGGCAACTGCACCTCAATTGGGCACAGGGAAGCTTGAGATGAAAGCAGCCGACAGTAACTTTTTTCAAGGATTTTCTTTTATTATTAAAAGCTGCTGCTAATGCACTCCAACTCCATTCTCTGGTCTTTTCAAATAACTTTCATTAAAAGGAAGCAATTTAACAGATGGCATAATTATATAGTTCAAACATAAACACAAAAGAAGAAATGAAAATTTAGAGGTTCGTCTGAAATGGAGGAAGGACTTAAACACACAATCGTTGGCCAGAGAGGGAGGGTGCTTGCCTTGTGTGCAGTAGACCGGCATTTGATCCCTGAAATGTCCTGATGTCCTGCGAGCACCTTCAAAAGTGATTCTTTAAGTGTAGAGCAGAAGAAACTCTTGAACACCACTGGATGTGATCCAGAAAACAAACAAAAATTCCCCAGAAACAAACAAACACCCCCAACCATAATGTTTGATATTTTCAGGAAACTTAACATGTTCAGGAGTCAGCTAGATTAGATTCTGAAAGGGGCTAGAATTCATTCCTTTCTGCCACCTTTCTCTGCATTTAGTTGTAAACTACTCCACCTTGTGGCTAAACCAGGGTACAAATACGTATCTAGACCTTTCAGTGAAAACTGTTTATTCTGTGAAAACTGTTTATTCTCTCCTCTTCAAAACAAATAAACAAAAGGACAGTTACAAATATAGTTTAAAAATTAAAACTATATTTAGTAATGTAAGCATTATCAATAAAATGATATCCCAAAATATAGTACCGTGAGTTAGGTGCTTGCCTTGTACACAGCCAACCCTGGCTCAATCCCTGACATCACATATGGTCCTATGAGTCCCACTAGGAGTGAACCATGAGCATAGAGCCAGGAGTAACCTCTGAGCATCAACAGGTGTGACCAAAACCAGATAAGTAAATTCAGGAAATTTCAGAGGAGTAATTTCAGTATCTTGAGCTATCTAGAAGCACACAGATTCTGGAACTGACTGACAATGTACAGGTACAATAGCAATGCCTGAAACATCACTCATGCCATGGAGGCCAGTTCCTCAACCCAATCTACAGACCTGTATCCTGAAATGTTCCAAATTGGTCAAATTGGGCTGTATGAAGTATTTCAGTAAGTACAAGCATGGGAAGTTCCAACACTCCACTGTTTTTCTTGGCTTCAAGAAATTAACTTCTGTGTTTTGTACACTTTCCCCAGAAAATACCATAGCAACTGCCAAATGATAACAGTTTAGTTTCTCTGAGTATGTATGTATTCTTCCCACTCAAGGATTTTGCATTAGTCCAGCTCTTTTCTCAGCCTTCCAGCTCCCAGAGTCCATGCCTGTCCCTTGCTCACGTTCTTGTCTACTGGAAAGGCTCCTCACCTGCCCTGTGAGGTCATCATTCCTCCAGTCCAGCCTCTTCTCCCAGCTCCTAGCCCTGCATCCTTCTCCAGGCCATGTCTCACTGTATGCAGCACTGAGCATTTGGCTCAGTTGATTTTGTTTCCAAGCTCAATGTAAGTGCTACAAGAACTGGAATTTTGTATTCCTCCCTGGAATATTTTTAGCATTGGTCTTCTTGCCTCAGGGATCATCACTAGGTATCTATTAGTTGAATGAAAGTCTAGGGGCTACTATACCAGAGAGAAACTCTACTCATCCCTTTTCTATTACTATGAAGGGAAAACAGACTAAGGACTGGAAATGCTCAGATAAAGTGGAGATTCCATACATAGGGGAATTCCAAGCTTTGCAGTTGAACCTGGAGTATGAACAACTATAGCCTCAAATCACCTTTGACTACCTGTTAGCTCACATCCAAAAGGCATGAAATGTGGTAAAAGAAAGTTTTTACTTTAAAAATATGGGTTTCTTTTGGGTTTCTGGGCCATATCCAGGGGAGCTCAGGGCATATTCCAAGTTTTGTATTCAGTGATCACTCCTGGAGTAGCTTGAGAACCATTTGGTGATCAAATCTGGGTCTGAAGCGTGCAAGACAAGGGTCCTACTGCTGTACTATCTCTTCAGCCACGGGGGTCTCTAAATTTAAATTCTGGTTGACAGCAAAAACACTCATGATCAAGTCAAGACTGCTAAGTTACATCTCCACTGCTCAGTTTGGTCAGACTGGTGTCCTGGAAGGAAAATGTAGAGGGTCAGTGATAAGGCAGGACCATCAGGAAAATGTCGATTGTGGGTGATGGAAGCACCAGGCCTGGTTTCGGCAGGGCAGGGGCTTGGCCCACCCTCTCCTCATGAGATGGGCGGTTTTCTGCTGTGTGGGCCAAACACTGGCTGTTCTTCAGGAGCCAGGAGCAGAAAAATTTTATTTTAATATATTTTTGTTTCCTAGGCCACACCCTAGGTATATAGGGTTTACTCCTGGCTCTATGCTTAAGGATAATACTCTCAGCAGAGTATGGGACCCCTCTGTGATGCTGCGGATAAAACTTGGGTCTGGAGCATGCAAGGCAAGTGCTGTACTATCACTCTGGTTCTGGTTCTAGAAAATAAATGTAAATATACATTTACAATTCTAACAAAATACTTAATTCTTCTTAAGATGTCCTTTTTAAATTTTTTTGGGGGGCCATACCCGATTCTCAGGGGTTACTCCTGGCTAAGCACTCAGAAAACGCTCCTGGCTTGGGGGACCATATGGGATGCCAGGGGATCAAACTTCAGCCTATCCTAGGTTAGCACGTGCAAGGTAAACACCCTATTTACTATTTGTGCCACCGCTCCTGCCCTTATGATGCCTTTTTTTGGGAGCGCTGCTTGAGGGTTATGGATTTCTTTTTGGGTTATACTGTCTGAAAAGTCAATGGCCTGGTTGAAGGAAAAGTAGTATATTCACATTTGTCACTTCAGTAGCAATATACCATTATTTTCCATGAAATGTCAGAAACAATTTTTGATGAGCTTTTGACCACAACATAGACATTCAATAGTGTTCAAAAACTAATTCTGATTTTCATAATCAGTTTATTGTGTTTTGGCCAAGCCTTAGTACAGGAAAGAACTATGCAGCAAAATTGAGGATAAAGTTGAGATGACGAACATTTTTCTGTAGTTCCTTCCCTGCAAGAACTAGAGAACTATTGATTCTTATCAATTCCTAAAAGACTCTTATTGGTTGGTACATACTATTATGGTTATGACAGCTGTGCAAAGGCCATGTACCCAGTGTTACAAAAGAAGTAAAAAGTCTACCAAAGATGTATCTGAAAAAATACCAAGGAACTTTCTCCTTCATTATCAAAGAAATAGCCGGTTTATTATTTTTTTTATCAACACTTTTATTCCTTGTCTCTTACAAACTTCTAAATGCACCAACGACAAAGGTTAAAGGAGAAATTCTTTAGTAAGAATCTGAATCAATGTTAATAATAGGTCACTTCTACAGACTATGAATTCACTCAAGGGATTTAAAAGTTTTTCCTTAATTTTGTGGTGGGATTTGGATAATGCTCGAGGACTAGTCTGAGAGGTATTCAAGAGACCCTATATTGTGCCAGGGATTAACTCAGCTATGTGCAATGCCTTATCCCCTGAACCCTTTCTCTGGCACCAACTTATTGGATAAAATTCTATGATTTATCCTTGGAGAAATGCTGCTGTTTTCGTCACTTCACAAATGAGCAGTCCTGGAGCCAGGCCAGCCAGAGGGAGATTCAGGCTCAGAGCAGACTCCAGAAAGATTCGACTCAGTTGCTGACTTTCCCAGTGTTCTTGAAGCTGGTGTTGCTGGACCTCCCAGGAAGGAGGAAAAATCAATAATATAGACGTTTAAAAAATTTTTTTAGGGCTGGAGAGATAGCACAGCGGTGGGGCGTTTGCCTTGCATGTGGCTGACCCGGGAGGGACCCGGTTCCATTACCGGCATCCCATATGATTCTCCAGCCTGCCAGGGGCAATTTCTGAGTGCAGAGCCAGGAGTAACCTCTGAGTGCCCCTGGGTGTGACCCAGAAGCCAATCAATCTCAATCAATAAATAAAGTTAAAAACTTTATTTTATTGTGAATCATGAGACAGTTGCAAAATTGTTCAGGATTGAGTTTCAGTTATATAACCTCCAACACCAAACCCTTCAGTGCACATTTTCTTTCTTTTTTGTGTGTGTTTTTGGGCCACACCCGGCGTTGCTCAGGGGTTACTCCTGGCTGTCTGCTCAGAAATAGCTCCTGGCAGGCACAGGGGACCATATGGGACACCGGGATTCAAAACAATCACCTTTGGTCCTGGATCGGCTGCTTGCAAGGCAAACGCCGCTGTGCTATCTCTCCAGGCCTCAGTGCACATTTTCTGCCACCAATTTTCCCTCCGCCCCCTTCCCAATCCATATGTCTCTGTGGCAGAGATTTTTTATTCTTTCTTTATTCTTTCTCTTCCCTAGTTTTCTCTTTTAAAAAATGGTTTCCAAATCTTTTTACTGAAAGGGTATCGTTCTTATCACTTTACCTCCTTTCAGTTCCTTTTCTTTTTTTTTGAGTCACACCCGGCGGTGCACAAGGGTTTCTCCTGGCTTTACACTCAGAAATCACTCCTGGCAGTTCTTGTCCAGAGTGATCATTCCTATCATTGTCTCTGCTCTATCTGCATCCCCCTCATTTTTTGTAGCAAGTTTCTTACTATGCAACAGTCCTCCTGGTTCTCATTCTATTGTCTTTGGGTATTATTACTGGTAGTACAGAACTCTTGACATAAAGAAAAAAATGAGCATTAAGAATCAACTATAATCACCTTAGAGTTACAATATTAGATCCTTGAGCTTACTTATTGATTACTGGAAGATTTATATCACTTGGCAGGTGGTATGCTAAGTAAAGTCAATCCAGACAACTGAGACTAATGAATAGCCTCGTTTCTATGTAAAATTGTGAAGAAAAAGTCAAGGTGCCAGAGACAGCACAGGAATAAATGTGCTTGTCCTATATGCAGGGACCTGGTTTGATTCCCGGGTGGGGGCCTGCTACCTTTCAGTCAGCGAAGCCAACATGGGTGGCACTGTCCTCTCAAGTTTGCTTTTCTCTTTCATTTTTTACTGAAAGATTAGTGGTTTACAGTCTCTTATTTATATACTTAATTTATTTTTAACATTACCTTTCCTCAGAAAAGAATTTCAGGAGACAATATAATGCAGCAAAGTAGTTTTATTTAAGGAAACCCACAGAGAAGCATGAAGGAATGAGACACATGTTCAAAAGAGAACCTGCGCTTCTCCAGCGTGGAAGCTGGGCTCCAGGCTTGGACAGTAGGCTGTACAACGGCCATGGGGACTTGTGGGAACAGAGCTGTGTTTTGTTTTCTGCATTCAGGATGGACACTAAGCCTATGAGGCTGGCCCTAGACTTCAGCTTAATAGGACATGAGCCTATAAATTGGTGAATAAAAAACTACCTTCTGAAAGTGAAAAAGAAAATAGAGCACCGGAAGAAAAGGAAACACCGCTTTCCTTTTAAAGGTAATCTTTATACAGTAGCATTTAAAAGGATCTCAAAGCTCAGTAGCTTGGCGGTACTGTCCCCACACTGTCCCTACGCAGTAATTATCGCCGTGTGCCAGACAGACACATTATGTGCTGTGAAGAGCTTCAACGCTTCTTCCAGGTAAACTTCCTGCGGGCTCCCTCTTGACCTGGCTTCTTCCGTTCTCGAACACGGGGATCAGGAGTCAGCAGTCCAGCTGTGGCAGAAGAGATGAATTTAGGAAGCATGGAAAGGATGGGCTGCCTGACAGGAAAAATGTGGGCTGCATGGATTAATGAGCCTTGCAATCAGAAGAGTACGCTGACCTGAGTAACTGACTGGCTCAGTCCGACATCCACAGCCTCATGTGCTTCTTTGCTTGTGGGATAGTTTTCCCACTTCCCAGACAAGCACCATTCACATTTCTTGAGTCTGCCTCCTTTTATCTAATGAAAGCCATAATGCTTTTTTTTTTTAACTCACCCAACTAAAACTAAAGCCACTTTTGGATGGGAGGCAGGATAAACTGGTAAACTGGTAAACAGGTAAACTGGACATTTACTGAATGTAAAATGAATGGGACTAAGGGTAGAAAAGAAAACCTTATTGAATAGTGGAGGACAAGACAGTACCTCAGCACCATATATTTGTATGACACAAAATCATGTACATCTAAAATATAACAAACATTTGTGAAAAGAAGCTTATTTTTAACTGGTATGATGACTATATCTCTTGATTGTTTATTGCACAGACTAAAAATTGTAGGCAGATTCTATTTAGAAATGTCCATTCTCCTCATCACAAGGAACAACGTCTAGATCAGTTATTCATGAGCAGCCCTTAGCATCGCTCCGACAGAAGCATCTCAGGGTTGGTAAGAAGAGAGTCAGTAAAGACACAGGTCATGAATCCCAGGGAGAAGGACACTCCTATACTGTACTTATAGAAAGTCAAAAGAACCAGAGTTTTCCATGATCTTTACTCTTTTCACTGTATACAGGCTCAGGTATTTAACAAGAGGTCTTTCAACAGTTGTAAGCAAAGCTGAACTATAAACATTTATCATATACTCATAATTTTATTTACTTATATTAGAGGGCATGAAATAAAAATGTAATATTTTGGGCAAAACACAGGTTGAAACCAGTCTACACCTTTGTACGATTGCAACATTACTTTGCTTTATTTTTTACCAACATAATAGTATTTAACAGAATTGTTCAGTAAGGGCCTACCAAGTCCTTTAATAAGTACACAGGACTAACATACAATGGTGTTGCTTCTAAGTGTACATGGACACCTCAAAGGCTTACAAAATTACCTAGTGTATGGCCAGAGCACTGTAGCCCAACCTGTGCACAAGGCTGAAGTCCAGAGGCTAATGTAGAAGGGGTAGGGGGTACCAGGCTGTGCTCAGGGCCATTTCTGGAAGTACTTAGGGTACCCTGTTTTGTTGGGGATGAGTCTGGGGCTCTGGCATAGAAAGAACGAGCTCTGTTCCCTTTATAAACACTCTGGCCCCACAGAGACCATCTCACTGACTCATAGGGCAGCTGTGGTCCAGGGAGCCTGAGTGACTTGTGCAGATCACAGTGAGTGGTATACCTTCCCTCTTCAGACTAGGCAAAGGGTCAGGAGAACCCCTCTGATTATGATGGATGCTAACACATTCATCTGACACATCTAAGAAGAAAACTCTTTCTTCCACTCTTTATTCCACACCACGTAGACTCCTCCTAGTATCTGGTGAAGGATTATGTAAAATGGGTAAATGAAAATAAAACTCTGAGGCCAGGAAGAAAGCTTAAGTGGCTGAACCCAGGTCTCACATGTGAAGTCCTGAGTCTGATGACCAGCACTTCATTACACCCTTCCCTAAGGGTTGCTCTGATGACCTCCAAACACTGGCCAGTCCGAGTGCCTGTCTCTATATCCATAACAGAGTTGCCATTGGCAGGAGCACCTCTGACCCCCACCTGGAGAGGAGGGGGAGCTCCCAAACTTAACTAAGAGGAGAAAGAAATCAAGCTAACATGCTCACAAGTACAAGAAATCCCTAATAATTTTGGAAATACCTAATTATTATCAAATTGAACACTTCTTAGATTTCTGCGATAAAACAGCCAAATCTACTGCTGAACACAGTTTAAGCAGTATTTGTTCTGGCAGACAAAATGTGAGGCCTTCAAGGGCTTTCTCTTTCTATTTTCCCCAACTCTTACTGCACCTATGCAAAAACTGCCACCCATTTTTTTATCTTTTAGATAGGGGCTCCAACCTTTTCCAAACAACCTTGGGACACGGATTACTTTGTTTTACCTCATATTTCTGTATTTTCTATAAAATTAAGAAGGGAGAAGAAAAAAAAAAGTGGGGGATAGGGACCAAGTGGTCTCAGGTACATTGGTGGAGATAAAAAAGGACAGAACTATGGGGCCGGGCGGTGGTGCTAAAGGTAAGGTGCCTGCCTTGCCTGCGCTAACCTTGGACGGACCGCGGTTCGATCCCCCGGTGTCCCATATGGTCCCCCAAGCCAGGAGCAACTTCTGAGCACATAGCCAGGAGTAACCCCTGAGCGTTACTGGGTGTGGCCCAAAAACCAAAAAAAAAAAAAAAAAGGACAGAACTAAATATCCAAGCCAAAGTCAACAACAATAAAATCAAGAGAACCAAACTATAACATTCTAAACATAAAATGAGCCCATTATATCAGCAGGCTGGGGAGCAAAAGGTGGTGGTATAGGATGCAAAGCCAAAAAAAAGATAAATAGTCCCTATTGGCTCCCATTGACCATTTATATTTTGTTCATGCTTTCTTGTAATTTATATGTACACACAAATATCTTTATGCTGAGCTTATTCCATGGGAGTCATTCCTTTTTCCTTGTTAAAACTCAGTCCAGGGACCAGAGCCCATATACAGCAGGTAGATGCACTCTGGGAACACTGTTGGAGGGAGGTGGACACTAGTGGTGGGATTGGCCCTATCTAAAATCCAACGATGAAGGACTTTATAACAATGGTTTCAATAAAATAAAATAAAAAAATAAAGGCAAGGCTTTTAGTCGAAAATGCTGGGAGAGCTTCTCTTCCTTTTGTAACAATTCACGTTCACTCATTAGAGAGCAAAAATGAAGATTTCTCTCATAGTTCTAGACATGAAAAGAAAAAGTCGCAAGCCCTTTCTTGCACCTCTATGTGATACACTTGGGGATTTACGTTCAAGTATACTGCAATAGTACCCTTGTACTACATTTTGGGCACTTCCAGACAACCAGGATGAGAGTAACAGATGAACACTAATAAGCAGCACCTGGGGCCACCATCCCTAGGCTCACCTTGTCTCATCCACTCCACCTCCTCCTCCGAGATGAAGCTGCACAGAGCTCTGGCCATGGCCAAGCGCACTGCGCCTGCCTGTGCAGACCGACCACCACCGGATACCTGGCATCGTACATCATGCAAGCCAAGCCGGTCCAGGAAGTGAAAGGGAAACATCAGCTGTTCCCTAAAACACAGGACAAGTGTCTGTTAGGTTTCCTGCAGAGATGCTTGCCTTTGTCTTATTAACACACACAAAGACTAGTGATGGGGTCAGGGGATGGGCAAATTGGGTAAAAGGGGTTGGCTGCACTGTGATAGACAGAAACTAGATTTTTGATGGTGCTTGTGATGTATCGAGAGACACGGAATTCTTTGGTTGTTCACCTAAACCTACACAATGCTAGGAATCATTATCACTTTAATTAAAAAACAAAAAGCAAATAGTAATACTTTTGTGTATCTATTCCTAGGACAGAAAAAGTGTCATCCAAAAGGATGTGTCATCCAAAAGAACACATGCACACTATTACTCATCAGAGTACTCAGTACAATAGATAAGAGTTGGAATCAATCTAGATGTCCAACAACAGGGGAGTTGATCATGAAGATGTGGATTATGCATATAAAGAAATACTACATGGCTGTAAGGAATGATGCAATCATGCATTTCTCTGCAACATGGATGGAACTGGAAGATATGTTAAATTAAGTAAGCCAGAAGTAAATACAGGATGAAGAAATGCAATGGTTTAAACTGGGGTTGTTGAGAACACTAATGGCCCTTGAATATAGTGAGAAGGAAACAAACTGAATGGAAGAGGAGAAAGATAGATGTGAAATAATGGGAGGCAGGGATCAAGGGGACTCAGGTGCATTGGTATTAAGAAAGACAGAATAAAATATCCAAACCACTGAGTCAAACAACAATGAAATCATGAGACCAAACTTTAACAACTTAACTTAAAAAGTGGGGCTGAGGGGCCGGCGAGGTGGCGCTAGAGGTAAGGTGTCTGCCTTGCAAGCGCTAGCCAAGGAAGGACCCCGGTTCAATCCCCCAGCGTCCCATATGGTTCCCCCCAAGCCAGGGGCAATTTCTGAGCGCTTAGCCAGGAGTAACCACTGAGCATCAAATGGGTGTGGCCCAAAAAACTTAAGGGAAAAAATAAGTGGGGCTGAGGGCCAGGGAGATAGCATGGAGGTAGGGAGTTTGCCTTGCATGCAGAAGGACTGTGGTTCAAATCCCAGCATCCATATGGTCACCCAAGCCTGCCAGGAGCGATTTCTGAGTGTAGAACCAGGAATAACCCCTGAGCACTGCCGGATGTGAACAAAAAAAAAAAAAAAAAAAAAGTGGGGCTGAAGTGATAGCACAGTGGGTAGAGCATTTGCTTTGCACATGCCGACCTGGGTTTGATCCCCAGCATCACATATGACCTAAGCCCCAGGAGTGATTTCTGAGTGCAGAGTCAGGAACACCTGGCCAGGTGTGGCCCCAAAACAATACAAAAACAACAACAGGGGCTGGAGAGAAAGCATGGAGGTAAGGCGTTTGCCTTTCATGCAGAAGGACAGTGGTTTGAATCTCGGCATCCCATATGGTCCCCTGTGCCTGCCAGGGGCGATTTCTGAGCAGAGCCAGGAGTAACCCGAGTAATACCAAGTGTGACCCAAAAACCAAACAAAAACAAAAACCCCACAAATACAAACTTTTAAAGGTATCTGTTTTGATGACAGGCTGTGGTGGGGGTAGGGACAAGGGTGGGGGAGGTATGGTGTGAACTTTGGAAACATTGGTAGAGAGTCTGACATTGGTGGTGGGACTGGTGTTGGAACTTTGTATGTCTAAACATTGTGTATCAACTATGAGTAATTGTAAATTACAATGTCTTAAATAAAAAAATTAAGAAACAGTGATAAGCTACATAATTTTATCAATTCCCCTCCCCATTTTGCACATGAAAATCACAGCAAGCTCATCCATGCTGCTCTTTGCTGATGGACATGAAAAAAACACTGACATTTCTGACATTTGGAATGCTTTACTGAGAAAAAGGATTATTCTTCCTTTCCAGAGATACACCAAATACATCCAATCTCACTGTTCAATGATCTCTTTGAGCTTATGAGAACTTTGCCAGGCTTGGAAAACAACCTTGTTAAAGAAACTGGGAGCCTCTCATATGGCAGTGGGGTTCAGCCTCTATAGACTCAAGGGGCAGCTTGTTTGCTGTCTATCTGCGGTGCAGGACCAAACCCACAACTCCTCACAGGAAGGCAAGTGCTCTAGTCCTGAGCTCTGTCTCTGATCCTGGGATATTAGGTCTGAGAAGGTCTTTCTGTGCAATTACTAAATGCCATGCAGAGTCACTAAATAAAGAATGTGACACCGTATCTGTACAATGTACAGATAAGATTCTGGCTTATTTTCTGAAGTGATAAAAATGCATCTCACTTGTCTACCCCCACCCGCCCAATCTGTATTCCTATCAGTGTTCTCTCTCTCTCTCTTTCTCTCTCTCTCTCTGCTCTATGATTTGAACCACCACCGACCTTCTACATGCAAGGCGAATGCCTTACCTCCATGCTATCTCTCAGGCCCCTTATCAGTTTTCTTAATGGTAAGGTTCTGCTTCCTGTCTGGGGCTGAGTGGCATATAGAGCAGCCCCATGCAGGGAATGTGCCTCTGTCAGTGGTGAGTGCCCACCTCACCCCAGAAACAAGGGCTGAACACCAGCAGAAAGCACCTGAGTATCCTCCTGTGCAAGAAACAAGTACTGCTGAGAAGCACTTACATGTCAGTTCAAGGTGCATCCCTGCCATTGTTATTTTGCCTTAATGTCACATCTAAATTTTTATTTATTTTTTATTTAAGAAAGTTGCTATGTACTGTACTTGTTTGCTTTGCCTGCCACCTATTAGGCATTCTGGACCCAAACAAAGCCTCTGGAAAATAGTTAAACTGAAAGGCAAATCGTGCACAGGACATTCAAGTCCTTAGACTACTTATATTACCATCACACATCAAGATGTGCGGGGTAAGACCTCCAGAGTTTCCAAGACACCATTTCAAGAGGAGCACTGGGTCAACAGGAAACAAACACCTAAAACAACAAAGCCTAAGATACAGGACAGGGGAGAGGACTCAGCCTGGAGCACAGGGTGTATGCAGGAGCCTTGGCACTGCATGAACCCCAAGCATCACCAGGAATGTTCTCCCGCAACCTCCCCCACAAGAAATCTGAAGTCCTATATACAACACATAGTGATATAAGATAAAATAAACATATACCGCTTTATTATTATTTTATTTAAAATTGGGTGTGGGTATGGGTGGGAAACACCAGGCCCTGGTCCCGGATCACATGCCAGGCAAGTTTGTACTATCTCTCCCCATATTGTATTTTAAAAATCATTTTTATACTGCTTTTATAAAACCATTTTTAAAGCTACTAAATAAAAAATAAGAATGTATTTTAGAAAACAGTACTATTAAAAATAATAGTTGTTATTAGGATAGTCACAGAGAACTCAAAGACTAATTGTATAATTCTACCAGTCCATTTCCCAGCTGAGATTGAGGCCAACAGAGACTTGTCACTATCCGATAGCAGTGGGGGCGACTGGCTAGAGTGATGGTAACACTTGTTTGGGGGCCTAGATGCAACAATCTCAATTCCAGAACGTTTAAAAGATCACTCGAAAAATACTTTTAGAAATAAATGCAGATGAAAACCACAAAATGGAGATTGAATTGAATTCCCAGAGACTTAGCAGAGGAAGAACCTTTCAGAAGAAATGGGGTGGGGCAGGATGGGATTCAAGGGTAGGAGCATGCTGAGTTATATCCCCAGAGGCTGACAAGCTGGAAAGTTGGTGTATGTCTGCAGTGTAATTCTTCAGTTATAGAGAGAAAAAAAAAAAAAGGTTTCCATCTATCAGTTTCAACTAATCTGGGCTGCAAATTATATGAAGATTTTTGCATGTACGTAGTTGCTTTGTTTTGTGCTAGACCAGGCAGTGCTTAGGGTTTCCTTTACTCTTGGCTCTGTGCTCAGGGATCACTCCTGGCAGTGCTCAGGGGACAGTATGGAGTTCTGATGATGAAACCTGGGCCAGTCACATGCAAGGTCAAGCACTATACCTGCTGTACTATCATCCTGACTCCTGTACTTTCTTCTTTTTGTAAGTACAATATATAAATAGTAAGAGAACATGAGAAATATATCACAAAAGTTCTTGTCTCCTTTCATGACTATTAGCCTGGAAGTGGAAGTGGAAGGGAGAGCATGAGCACAGTAAACATAACTAGTTAATGTCATTTGACATTTTGTTCACTGAGAGATGTTCAGTCAAAATAGGTAATGGGGTGGATAGGGAGGGAGAGAGAGCAGATAAAAAGAAGCCCACAGCCAGGGAATGGACCCTAGCCTATGTGCAGAAGGCAAGATAGTAGGGATCTCACTCACATGCATGTGGTTGAAGACTAAGAAAAGTTGAGGGGACAGGGGATCTCTGATGTACAGCTCTTGGGAGGTCCAGTGATAGGTGACAGAACAGCAAGGCCCATTATGGGGACTGAGATGACAGGAATCTAGATGCAGATTCCAGGTAAGAAAAATGTACACTAAATAGAGAATAGCATAGGGACAATAGGGAGCCTTTGTACATAAGAGATGAGCAGATGGCAAAGAATATGACTTAGGTCACTGTATGCTGGACTGAACATCAAGCAGCAGGATGAGCTACATCACACATAGGTGAAAAGAGAGTTCTGGACATTGCAGGGTGACTCTGACCCATATAATTAAGCTGTACAACAAATTAACTTTTAAAAAGTTAGTTTTAAAACTCAAAACCTGAGTTTTGTCTGCAAACCTTTCGTGCATTCTCTAGAACCCATGAGCTTGCAAACAGTTCACCTTATGTCTCTTATTATATTGTTAGTGCTATATGAGGAAAGCATTTCCTTAGTATACGTAACCAACTAAGAACTGCTTAATTGATTAATCAACAAAGCAAATCAGAAAGGTGACAATATCTTTGTATTCTAAAATTTCAGCCACACAGAAAGAAATATCTGTTGTTTAAGTAACTGAATTTCTACTGATACCAAGAGGGCAATTTACATACCCAAAGACTCATGTCTGTGTCAAAAACAGTCTAGAGGAAAGGACTGGAAAGATGAGTAAGTAGTGGAACTGACCTTAAGAATATTACGGAGCTCAGATCAAGTTCAACTGGAACAGGAAAGTGAGGTCCCACAACCAGGAAACATAACTGGAATTAAGATTCTCTGATTCTTGGTCCCAGGGTTCCAGTAGGTTATTACTGGCCAATGGGGACTTCACTGAGGAATTTGTGAGCTCTGGGAGCTACAGAGAAGGCAGTACAAGGCCAGTAAGGCTGCTCAAATAACAACTATTGAAAGCTGATGAAACCATATGGGTTTCCTAAAGCAAAAATATCATATAAATAGCAGTTATCTTCACAATGCCCAGAAAAAAACTGGGTACACAGGCAATACTTGATAAATGCCCAAAGAATTAAAATTAATGAGAAACTTCTAAGGATATAATTTAATTATGAGATTAAGTCACAGTTGAGACTTGCTACCATATTTTCAGAAGTACTTGAAAGCAAACTGACAGACAGGCATTGGTCAAATGTCACCTCTCATAGCAGTTTCCAATACTGAAGTTCTGGGTCTCTGACATTTTGTAAAAGAAATCAGAGCTTCCTCCATTCATTTCCCAGAAAGGATATTGGGCAGAATGAATCTGATTCACACTGAAAGAGTGAACCCGACTGACAAGACAGACAGACAGATGCATGCACACACGCACGCGCACACACACACGCACACACACACACACACACACACACACACACACACACACACGCACACACGCACGCACGCACGCACTCAGGCAGGCAGGCTGGACATACATTTCCTGTCTGTCCAGAAATGTCCTAGAAGAATCTCTTTTCTATGATTCATATACACTGGGGTCTAATGACCTTTGCCCTTTGCATTCTGATACTATCACTCATTCAAGTGGAGAACTATGAAAGGGGGAAGGAATCAGGAAGAAGTTCTTTTACTTACAGATGATAGTAACTAAGAGGAAAAATAGCCACCATCTCAAGAGAGACCTTTCTACCATAAGTCAGAAAGACTTGGATGAGTATATTTAGAGGACTTGATTCTAAATACTTATTTATGATTAATATCTATTTCTTCATGAGCTTAAAACCTAACAACTGGACAGAAGAAAGGGAGAGAGAAAAGGAAAATAAATTAAATTGCCATATTTAGCACAAGGAACTAAGCCTCAAAGCCTGTTGAGATTTTATTTTAATGAGATAAAAACGTCAACTTTCTTTGCTTGCTCTTTCTACATATAAACACTTTCTCTTGAATAGGAAAAATACATGAAATTCTAATAGACATTTTCAAATATTTATGGTGATCAATACCAAAGCTGAGTTTTTTTAAAGAAAGAAAAATGTACTTTTCTAACACTGTAGAGTATTTATGAATATAAGCATGATCAAAGACTTGTCTAATTCCAATAGCACCTAATAAAGAGAAGGGAAAGATTCAAATGATTGAGTGACTCTAAGATATACTTTTTATAAAATCTGGAAAACTATGTAAAAATGGGGGGGGGGGGATCAGCTATCCTCTAGTCAGTATGATAAGTATATTGGTGGGAAATAATTATTGAGGTAAATAGAATCAGAAAGTCACAGAAAGTATTCAATGAATAATGATGTCTCTAAAACAAAATATATTAAGAAAGGAAGAGAGGGAGAGAGAAAGGAAGGGAGAAAGGAAAGAAGGGAGGAAGGGAAGGAGTGGGGGGGAGGGACGGAAGAAGTTAGGGGGAGGAAGGGAAGGAATGAGGAGGGGAAGAAGGGAGGGAAGGAGGGAGGGAGGAAGGGAAGGAGGGAGACAAAGGCAAAGTCCCAAAGCTAACCTGTCCTGTGTTACTGGGAAGTAAAGCAGATAATCGATTCCATTTACTGAAATTCGTCCACTTCCATGTTTATAAACAATCACTTCTGCTTTCGCACTCTTTCTTTTACCTTTAAAGTAAAAAATTTCTATTAATAAAAATCTTAAAGATCAAAGATTTGAGACAGAAAAAGCAAGTACATTAAAATTTCACCCAGTCTCCAGAATAAAGATTTATAGCATGTTATACATGCACATTTTCTAACTGTTACAAGTAAAGAAAAAAATTCCCGCATAACCTACACCGTAATCCATGTAACAAAGCCTATTAACGAGTAAAATGTCTTTGAATTCCATTTTGAGAACATTACAAAGATTTTATATTAGTTTTAACAAGCAACAAAGTAATTCATTTTCATTTATATCATTTTTTAAAAGTCAACCAATTTGTAATGTTTTTAATCAATAAAAATACATAATCATCATTTTCAGAAAGGTATGAAGAATAAGATAAATTACAATTTATAAAAATAAAAATTATGCTCAGAAAAGGTCACATTTCTTTCAAAACAGTAGTTGAAAATGACAAAGGAGGGATGCTAAATCTCAAAGAGTTTCAGATATTCTAGGTCACTCTCTAAAAATGACACCACGTCAAATCTCTTTTTATCTTTATGAAAATATGTAAGCTGGGAGCTTGAGCTTTTCGCATTTTATAGTTTTAGCAGTGATATGCAGATGGACTGAACATTTTCATCTCACATTTCTACTGGCTAAAAAGGCAAAAAATAAAAGTGTCAGTGTAATCATCATGTCAGGATGGATTCACATTTTTTTTTTTTTCATTTTTCATTTTTTTTTTTTCTTGGAACAGGGCAAGGGTTAGTTTGTAAAAACTTCTACAGAAACTTGAAATTAGGAAATTCAACGTGGCCGTAGTAAATATATCAAATGAATATCAGAAAGCAATAGCAAATAAAAATAATTGGAGTTTCTCAATCTCCACTAAATTTATTTTCTCTCGACGGAATGTCATTACCTTCGCTTGTGCTGAAGGCCATTCCTTGCTCGTCATACTGCACAGGCTCAATCAGCTGCTTGTTTGATTGAATAGTCACACTCCTACGGAACCGCCGCACAAATTCTTCCTCCGAAGCAGCACACTGCAATGTCAATAACCTTTCCAGCAGCTGAATGAACTGCGCATACTGCAGACAATAAAAATTCATTAGAAGATGCAAGTGTAATTGCATTTGCTAAATTTTTTTCTATTTTTATATACTTGATCTTTCCAATGTTGCTGTTCTTGATGAATTTTGACAGGATGACACTCCTGCACCTTCGTGCTGCTTTTAAAACAGCACACAGATGCTCTACACACAGATGGACCCCTTTCCCCGGGCCTTCATGCTCAGTCTTTCAGGAAACAAAAGAGATTTGTCACCCAAAGAAAAATCCGTTTCTCTGTGTTATGATTACTTGAAATTGAGATTTGAAATTCACTACCACCCCCCCCCCCCGAAAAGTCTCAATGATCTTCAGGAATAATTCCTACTCTTTTATTAGAAGTGTATCTAGGAGAGCTTCAGAGTAATTTCAAGGAAGTTATGTACGGGAAAATGAGAAGAGTTTGATTCTGAGTAAATGTGCCTCTTAAATTATATTTCATAATACATTTGACAAATATCTTTAGCTGTTCAAGCTGTGTTACTTTAATGTTTATGATTTCCTTTAAAACTGAACAATCAAGCTATTTAAAAATTCAAGAGATACTTGACTTAAAGGGCAACCTCTTGAAATAAATTATCCTTGCTACTCTGTGCATTTTTTTAATAGTTCTTGAACATGTGATTAGAAAGTAAACAACTTGGTATTAACCCCTTAAAATTAGAAGCCAGAATAATCATTCTAAAGTGTTTATGCAGAAGGAAACAACTACTACTTGAGATCTTTGGTTATTATGGAATGTCACTCCGATTTTTGATAACCTTCTTTTGATAGTCTTAGTTAACCTTAAAAATCATACTGACAGGGCTTGAGATAATATAGCAGGTAGGGCATTTGTCTTGCACAAAGGTAACCTGGGTTTGGCCCGCAGCACCCCTTATGGTCCCTGACGCACCAGGAGTGATCCCAGAGTGCAAAGCCAGGAGTAAACTCTGACCACTGTCAGGTGTGGCCCCAAACAAAAACAAAACAAACAAAACCTAAACTCATCCTGCCTTCATTATTTTTACAGTAAAAATCTGCCATTAGTAAGTTGACATATATAAAGCTGCTACCAATAGAATATAAAAGACTGTTTCAATCACTGCTTGCTCTAAGATGGTGTAATGAAAAAGAAAGCAGTTTTCTAAGTCAGAATGAGATCCTTAGCACTTAGATAAAAGCTCCACTCTCTACACTCACAGGTCTCTGTCCTTTGTTTTCAACTGTTCCTAGCTGGTTTCTCACCTGGTAATGACCACAAAGAGCAACTCCAGGAATGTTACTGCCTTACTAAGGAACTAGGTTTAAGGTTGAAGACACACTACATCCTCATCTTGATAAGTCAGGAGTCTTGGGCAGGCTTCTGAGATCTGGTTCCCCAAATGCACAGACTATTATATACAGAATTACACAGCTTTGTTTTCTTAGCCACACACTCAGCTATATGACGTTTGAAAAAAAAAAGAAAGAAAGAAACCAGACATTATACAAAAACAGTCAGGAAAGAGATAAATGATG
The DNA here is from genome assembly GCF_024139225.1 of Suncus etruscus. Taxonomy (NCBI): domain Eukaryota; kingdom Metazoa; phylum Chordata; class Mammalia; order Eulipotyphla; family Soricidae; genus Suncus; species Suncus etruscus. The sequence continues at coordinate 58,396,964 of NC_064859.1, read as the reverse complement.
TGGTTGGTAGTAAAGAAAAATTTTTCACTTAGACCCAAACACAGTAATACTGTTTTAGCAGGAAGGCAGCATCACAAACTCCTGACCCACCACCACCACTCAACCAAGGTACCAAATGCAGGTACCTTGATTGAGCAAATTACAACTTTTCCAAATCATTAACTTCTCCAATATGTTAAATGAGAGAGAGCAATTTAAGTACATAACGTAAAATCTACATGCTGGCAAGGTCGTGAGAAAGTTAGCCATTTCCAAGGATGAGAGCTCTTCCAGCACAATTTGTAAACTTCCCTAGATTCAACTCAAAAACAATCTTCAGAACATATAGATTCTTAAAACATCATACATCCTCTGACGATACTGATACCTTATATAGATCTATTAGATATACTTGACAAAGTAAGAATCCATTTAAGAATTAAAGCAGGAATCAAAAACCTTACATGTATACTATTCCCGTAGGGGGCTTGCTGATATATGAGATCCTGACACTTCTAGAAATTCTGAGCTTGGTTTAAGATTTTATAAAACTTCCTCCTGTGTGACCAGTATTCCTAATGAATTGGGCACAAATGGCTTATCCTGATGAAAATACAAGTAGTTCTAGATGAAAAGTACTGGCTTTGGACACACTACACATAGGAATCCAGGGAACAGCAAATCATATGATGCTAAACCACGTGTTTCATTCCTTCTTACTTAACCTATAATAGCTCCTTATATTTATCATTAGCCCGTAAAATTGGCTCTTTGCTTTAATGAAGGGGATGAAAAATGGCATCTGCCATGCTTCCCTAGAGCAACTGCAGAGGACATGGGAACACTTACATGAGAGGTAGGGGGACTAGATCTGTCTCCTTCCTGACCACAGATTAGGGGTCCCTTATCCCTAAGACAAATAACAACCATTGACATGTCTAAGAAGAAGAATTTGAGGAGTATCTTCTTTTTAGGAACATGTCTGTAGGATCCTAAACATATTGCGTGTGTTCTCATAATGCAGGACCCCTTAAATTAAAAAGATTAATTACTTACATCTTGATCTGACAGTTTTTCCACTAACATTTCTTCTAGTTCCTCTTTAATCAGCCATCTGCTGCCAATGAGATCTCTGTAAAAATATCACATAGAAATTAGCCATGCAACCTAAGTTCTATCAAGAAGACCCCACATAGCAATCATTCAAGGAGGGATTATTGTGTCATCAAGCAGTAAAATTTCATCCATGCAAACCTTTTTTGAGACAAGTTTCATTTTCTCATTTACTTTAGTAAAATGACTGTCTTGAAAATACTGTGTTTGGAGAGCTAAACATACCATTGTGAGAATCATTTTATAGTAAAAGCCACCAGATTTCACGCTGGAATGATAGTACAGCAGGTAGGGGATGTCCTTTGCATGTGTCTGGCTTGGGTTTGATCCCTGGCAAGACGTATGATCCCCCAAGTCTCCCAGGAGCCCTTTATTCACTGCTAGGTGGGTGTGCCCCCCCCCACCTCCTTAAAAAAGCCACCAAATTTTTTAAAATTTAAAAAATGGGGTGGAAATATAGTATAGACGTTAGGGCTCCTGCTTTGAATATGGCAATCCTGATTCAATCACCACCACTCCATATGGTTCCCTGAAGAGTGATCCCTGAATACAGATAGATCCAGGAGTAAATCCCAAGTACCATAGGGTATGGTCACCCAATTAAAACAAAACAAAAGACTGAAAAATGTACTTATTTTTTCCTAATATACTTCAGAGAGATGTATGGACAGAAAATTGCCTGTGAATGGAAAATATTACAAGTGAAGGACTAGGAATGCTACTTGCAACTTCACGGTCTGCTTAAGAACTAGTGTTTTTGGCCTGAGACTAGATGAACGACCAAAATTTAAAAATGGTTATTTAGGGGCTGGAGAAATAGCACAGGGGATAAGGCACTTGTCTTGCATGTAGCTGACCTGGGTTCAATTCCTGACATTACAAATAGTGTCCTGAGAAAAGAGCCAGGAGTAAGTTTTGAGCGATGCTGGGTATAGCCTCCAAACAAGCAAAAACGAACAAACAAAAGCTGGCCACTCAGACTGACTTAATGAATTGTTTTGTCAAATGAAAGAGCAAGCCTTGAAACATCTACTGTCCCAACACATGTAATACAGATGCTATTCTTAATATTTATTTTCTTATTCCCAAACCAAAAAAAATCACCTTCTATTTTGACCCCCAACTTCAATATTGAAGCAACATCATGATCTTAGACTTTAGGTATGCATGAAAACTACCAATGATTTGTGCCATGCATTTGAGTCCAATTAGTCATTTATTTTTATACAAGAAAGAAACTTACATGCTTTTAGTTTTTTCTGGAGACAGACCTTTGGCTTGCATCTGATTTTGATGATTTTCTATATCTAGTAGCTTTCCATAGGCTTCCTATAACAAATAAATTATGTATGTTTAAGATAAGAAAGATGGTATGGTACACAGTGTTTCTATTTAACATGGCCCTTCAAGTTTCCCTTATTTGGAAAGTTACCATTGCAAACAGAGCTGCATAGTAAATAATAATGAAAATGTTTCTGAAGAATACTATAGTTCATTCAAATTCAAGAGTGAGAATTTCAAGTCAGACACAGCAGCACTCTTGATATTAATTTTTAAATAACTACAAAAATATGCAATCCCCACTGATGTTAAAAACAAAACAAAGTCATAAACTATTTATTTCCATAAAGTTCCTCAAACAAGATCAAGACTTTCCTATGAAAGGAAATGGCGGAGATGGCTGTGTACTCTTTAAGCTTAGAGAATAACAAGTAAAGCTGTGGGGATTGTAACTTCTTATCTACTACTTCACATACCCACAACCTCACCATGTTGTTTGTATCTTTAAAAGTGTTAGATTCTATTTTTTTCTCATTATTTGACTTCTTTCATAAATTCACATTCTATGGAAGTCTGTAAATGTTATTCACTTGTTTACCTTAGGAAAAATTTGTCATTGTGTTGAAACTTGTGAAAAGCAATAACTTGGCCATAAATGTTATCAATGAAATACCTTTTCCAGGAAATGAGTTTATAGCAAGCAGAATAATGCTTTGTTAATTTCTTTTTATTTAGCAGAGTTAATTGAGAATTCACAACCAATGTACATTCATTTATAATTTGCACATAACCTACCATACTAATTCCTAATGACTAAACATTTTCAAAGAAGCTGGAGTAATATAAATAACATTTTTCCCCTTCCTAATGTCTCTGCCGTATCAGTTGTTCATACAAAAAGACACAACCTGTCATTGCTGGAGATGACCATTAGTCTCAAGTAGTCCTATAATTTCATGTTTTAGGGGACAACTTCTTGTGAACTCTGAATAGAGCTGCCATATCATATCTGACGTTGCTGATATAGAACTTGTTCTTGGAATAGGAGAAGTGTCCCTTTATTTGTTATTATCTTCGTCCTGCAACAAGTAATCTCATTCAGGAGTCCATTTTGGAGTGGGGAGAAAGAAAAAGAAGATGGAAGATGGAAAAGCTCAGCCTTTGGGTGTCACCATAGATGAGAAGGCCTGAGATCCTAAGCAAGAGCAAAGATTTCCCCATGAGAAGCAGTCATGCCCTGTAGTTGGTTGGTCAGGGAGACTCAGAATTCTGAGTTTCTGTTCTGTTTTGCCTTTCAAAAGGGTGCTAGAAAGATAGCTAATGAAAGCAGCGGAAAGAATGAGAAGAAAAGAAGTAATTAGGAACTACATACACTTGGGGCCCAGCATAGGTTAACATCCCCAACAATTGAGACACACATGACTTAAGTAAATCTAAAGGCAGATTCTCAGGTCCATGGCAGCATCTACACTTAGATCCATGTACTCTCTCAGGCCCCAGGCCAGACTTTTTCAAGGTGTGGGTGTGGAGTCAGTGACTGGGTACATTGATGAATCTACTTGTTACAATGCAGATTGGAATGGAAACATGAGACAACACTTGCTGTCCAGACTTCACTACACAACCCTGTCTGCAGCTGCCTGCCACAAACTTAACCAGAGGGAGTGAGAACCATGGCGGGTCAGAAACTGAAGTGCCTGCTTTTCTGTGGGGCAGCCACACAAAGGCAGGCCCCAGGGTCTGCTGTCCTGGATCCCTGCACCATTGCTTCATTGACCTTGGGTGCAAAATCAGCTGTGTGTGAGCAACAAGGCATTCCCCAGTGAGCACTGTAGTCAGAATGTGTGAGAGGATGGGGGGTTTAGTGCAAAACCCCCAGCAAGCATACAGTGAGCAACACAGCCTAAGAGAAGTATCCAAGCCTAGGGAACACTGCATCCTGGAATGTAGGCTGTAGGTAGCACAGGAGAGGTGGACACACAGAACACAGAACAGAAACATACTCAAATGAAAAAAAAATGCAAATTGTTTGAGCATTCATTTTGAAACTGCCTCTATCCCAACTTGTGAGCTGTAATTCTTATTGTTTTATGGGGGTTCCATCTTTTTCTCTCTTTCCTCCCCAATCCATTTTATTTTTAAGACTTTTTTTTTCTCTCCAGGAGTAAACTTCCTCTGACACTTCGTGGTTTAAAGTCATACTTTTTTTGGGTTTGTTTTTGGTTTTTTGGAGGCCACACCTGCAGTGCTCAAGGGTTACTCCTGCTCTGTGCTCAGAAATCACTCCTGGCAGGCTCAGGGGACCAAATAGATGCCAGGAATCAAACCTGGGTCCATCCCAGGTTGGCCACATGCAAGGCAAATGCCGTACATTGTGCTATCTCCCCGGTCCCTAAAAGTTATATTTTTTTTAACTGACCTTTAAAGGTAAGATAGTGGGTTGGGAGTTTTTTGAATAGATCATTAGAAGATATCTCTTTCTAGAGGGAAATTTTCCAGTGCTGGAAATACATAAAATAAAGAAAAATAAGAAATCCCTGTAAAGGAGGGTCTCAGGCTTGATCAGACAGTCCAGAGGGCAAGGACAGGATTGGAGCTATCTCCTCCTAGAAAGCTGGAGTTAGGTCGCCTAAATCAGGGTGCTGTAAAATCCAAAAGCAGCTGAGAAAAAGTGAGAACCAGCAACAAGGACCAGACATCCTCCCTACTGTCCATTTCTGCTAGAGCCAAGGCAACTAGAATATAATTTACTTGTATCATGGGTAATTTTCATATCAAGTCTGGGCTGCTTATATATCATTATTTTCTAGTAATATTTGAGAAAAAATGGGGGGAGGGAATACCCAGCAGAGCCATACCACTCTTGGCTCTGCATTCAGGAATTACTTCTGGTGGTGTCTGAGAGACCAGATGAGAAGCCAAGGGTTGAACCTGGATCAGCCATGTGGAAGGCAAATGCCCTACCTGCTGTGCTATTGTTCTGGCCCCTGAGCTATTTTTTTGTTTATTTGTTTTTTGGTGGAAAGAGGATTTGCAACCCAGATTCTCTGCAGTGAGGCCTCTATTCTCTCTCTGAGTCACCTTCTGCAGTCTAGAAATAATAAGCCCATATCTTTCTTAAACTTTTCTTTTAAATGTTATTGCCATCCAGTGTAATATTTAGCCCCACAATAATTTATAACTGGAAATAAAATAAAAGCTAAATAAAATAAACTGAAATGCCTATAGAATATGGGTAAAGCACCTGTGAAAAGTTCAAATTTCAAACAGTCAATTCTATTCATTTACTGAAAATGCTCTCACTTCTGATGGTTGTAATGCATCAAACTGTAGAATGCTCATTAAGACACCTTATATACTTAATAGGAATATATATCAGAAGAACTTAGCACAATGCTTAACTTCTACTAATGGCCAAGAAATGTTAACAGGGATAAGGTATAGCACACAAAAGCCAAACAGTCAAAACCACTTTATTATTTCACTATTTCTATTTATTCTTTTTCTTCTACACAATAAAAAAAAATCCCTCAAAATTATCTCTTGGTTAGTTAGACAACAGTGCTCTGGAAAGTAGATTCTATAGCTCAAATCCCTGAAGAGATGTGGACTAATTACATCAAAAAATCCTTGAGGGTATAAAATATGCCAGGAACTGTCAACATCACAGATTATCACTGGTAGCTTCTGGTACATTGTTAAGTTTCCACTTAATTTTTAAGGGACACTAGAGAATTAGTCTGACCCCATCCACACTAAGTTTATATACTGTATTTAATAGTATAATTTTCAAATATGACAGGAATAACCCAGATGTGAAATGCTGAATCATTAATCACAGCTATGATTAATATTTCATAAAATCAAAGCAAGCCTATCCACCCCTTGTGTCATCAGATTTCCATAATGTATGAGTCAAATTTAGAAGGTGCCTAATTTGAAAATACCAGATGCTCAGTTTGAAGGAAAAAGAGCTTAAACGAAATCCTTTCAAAAGCAGAGCATATGATTTTTTTAGTATCCTTCTAAGAACCCATTTTGGTGATATTAATCATGTAGAAATTCCAATCTGAGGAAGGGCAAACAAATAATATTTCTTGGGAAAATGGCATTAGAAAAGTTAACTATATTTTGATACACAAAATTTACATGAACAAACTAATAGTAATTATCTTACAACCAAATTATAGAAAAACAAAAGACTTAATATATATGTGTATATATATATATATATATATATGTTTAATCACAGAATAGCTATTTCCTAAATAACAATCATTTCAAGTTTTTGGCTGCTGGTCAAAATCAAATGTGTGTATGTGATTTATTTGTCATGTTATTGTTACTTAAATTCCAAGTGATATTTTGCTACTAGCTAGGGATGTACTTCAGTGGATATGGTATAAACTTTATATACCATGAGCTTTTTATCCACGCTACATAGAAAATCATATCACACATTGCTGTCTAGAATATATCCTGGGAAAATACATAATCAGGAGAAATTTAAAAGTAGCAGTAACACTAATACCACATCCTTCTACTGCTTAAATTTAAGATCTACCATATATATAACAATAATCATTCCAAATATGGGGCTGGAATGTGGCCAAGGCACTTATCTCACACATATGGGAACCTGGAGTTGACCCGACACCCCCAACAAAAAAAACTCACCAGTTATGCTGCTATAAAAGCAGCACTGATTAAAATGAAAGGAAGCAATAAGCTGAGTCAGTGCTATTTCCTTATATTTATGTATTTGGGGCTTTCAAGTGGTGCACAGGAGATACAGCTGACCCACCCACATTCACACCTGGCAGATGAGGAAGACAAAATAACCACTTGGAGGACTTAATTTTTTGCTTTTCCGTGAGTCACTTCACTTAAGAGTCAGTTTCTAAGGCCCTATCAAAGTGATACGATTAAAATTCACTATAATATTAAGTGAGAGCTAGCTGAAATTTGCCTAATCTATAGAAATACTTAGAAAATACTCAATTATTCACTATAAAACTAGCCTGGTAAGATGCTAAGTTCTGGGGCTGAAAAGACATTACAGGATGGAAAGCACATTGGCCACTCTGCTTTGATTTCTGGTACCCCACATTCCCCCACGTGTCACTGCGTGCAGACCTGGAGGCCCCAAGCAGTTCCCTCACCTTGAACCATGGGACAGTTTGACTAAGTTAGTCACCAGTCTACTAGTAGCCTGCCCTCCCACCCCCAACAGATGCTACATTTCTAGAATAGTCTGTAGAAGTAGGAGGAATTTGGGCTAAGTTTCAATAAATGTTTAGGGTTTCTGATATTCTTTATAGAATTTCCTAAGTATCAGTTTCAATGGCCAATAAAAGGTGGTCTGGGTAGAAAGGATTTCATGCAGCAGTGTTTGAAAAAGTGGCTTAAGGCAACAGGGTTTGAATGACTTCATAGAGCTTTAATCATGCAAGCTATCTCCTAAAAGCACTTTCTCATGCCTGATATCAGCATTTCAAAACTTATTTAATTCAGAGTTCCTATTTGGCAAAATATTTTTATAAATGGAACTTTTCAGAAAGTGCTTTGGGAAAGACCAAGCTTTGACTTAAGAAGACATTTTACACAAGGTTAAATAGTCACCTTTCACCGTGAACTTTAAATCATTTTTACCCTAACTTTTAGTGAGGTTGTTTAAGAACATATTGTGGCTGTGTACAAGAACTTCTGTGCTGGGCTGGCAGACTGGCCTTCACTGTACACGTAAGTTCTCTCCCTCGTCCAGACAGACCTGGGCTCCGACTCAATTGCAACTTTCAGTGGAACAGCATTTCCATTCTGCACAGACACATAGATCCTCTTCAGAAATCCATCCTTTTCCTTTTCATTTCTAGTCGATTATCTCGGGAAGTTCTTTAATTCTTTGTTTCTCCAGTCTGTTCCTGAATTTTTAAATAGGAACTCTAAATCTTGTCTGCAAACGGAAATTCTAAATCATGTCTGAACAGTATACAAGTTCTCCCATTGAAGTGGCTATTAAGGAAATGGAAAGCCATCCATTCGGGGTGAAAAAGAGACAGATGAGCGAGTGCCCTCAAGCAGGAAGCTCCCTTCTTAGTACTCAACGAGCCTTTGAAAAACTCCTTAAGTCTCTTATTCCTTCTTAAATTACTTTTTATTGTCAAAATTAGCACTGTTTAATAATTTTTTTCAGTGCTTACATAGATCATATTCACTATATTGTAAAATAAGCTGGTTGTTACTGACTCTCCAGGAACTTGAAGACAGATGAATCATTCCTTACATGTCAACTTACCAGACATATATCAAGAGAAAAATGGCAGCTCCAACTACCTTTGAATCTAGTCCTTAGAATGTAATATGTTTGACAAAGTTGGAGACCCCCTGGATGAGCACATTTTCCTTCCCTTTATATGTTTCTATCATGCCTCATCAAGGCTTAATGGATTGTTTCTTTCTTCTCATCTTCCTTTCTACTTCTCTATGGTGTTCACTGAAGCATCAGCTATTCTCCTTAACACTAAGCTGCATAAGGACTGTCTTTTATTAGTGCTATACTACAACATATAAGCTTAATATGCAAACACTGATTGCAAAAAAAAAAAAAAGAGAGAGATCTGTCATTACTAGAGATTTAAAAGATTAATAGGACCAAGAAAGGTTTTCTGGCAGAAGTTCATGCACGAGCTCTAGCTTAGTTGTTGCCTCCTTTCTCTCTTGTCAAAAGTCTTGCCTGGGCCTGCCATCTCCGTAGAACTGGCCTTGGTCAGTAACATGGTAGAAAAGCAGAGTTTGGCATTAGCGTGTTTTATTTCAACTTGCCAGATGGGCAGAAGTGTTGAAAAGAAATTTCACATTTCATTCCCTGTATTTAGCAGCTACAAGTCTTGGGACCAACTGCCTTACTGCATTAGAATGGGTGCTGGTATGGGCACAGAGAATAAATACCACCTACTCCCCTACTGAGACAAAGTAGAACAAAGGAGAAAACAGTTTCAAGCAGCTTTGACTTTCATCCGTTCACTTTAAATGTGGTTTCTGATTTCACTACAGATCCAGTTTTGCAAGCTGAATAGTAACACTATTTAGTCACACACTATTTCAAAAGATCTTGATCTGTATCCTCTAGGAAGTGAGATGGATGTGACTAGCTATAATTATTAATGTTTGCCATAGGCAATGCCAATGTGATTGACATTTATAGAGGAAAACATTTATCCTGTTTCCCCATATATGTGGTTACTTTAAAAGTTCATAAAAAAAAACAAACAACCCTTTGAAAATACAAGGTTTTGTTAATTATCTGAATCATAATGCTCAAGTTTAAACAAAATATCTGTAATTCATGTAAACAAATAGTTCTGACAAAACGGTGAAACAGATGCCAAATCCCACACTTTTGCAGACCCAAATCCCACAACAAAACAAACTCACCTAAATGACAGAATTTAACTAAAACAGAACAGCGCAAACAAGTCTGCTCCCTGTAAGAGAAACTGTATTAATCGGAGGATTTATTCATCAGATATAATTTGACACTGAAGTCAGAGAGCATGGTGGCAGAATCCTATCCGCTGAAAAATGAGCTATGCCCGTGTGCCATACCTTTCAAAGCACATAAACTAAAAATAGTTAGGCCTCTTATCCAATGTGTAATTTCTTCATTATGATGGAATGCAACAAAATATCTTGCCCTTGGGTTGCTCAGTTTCAGCCAAAATAAATGCAAATGGCTTGTCAGATGACAGCTGCTTGATAAGACTCCTCTACCAGACCTGCATGCTTTACTTTCTCCGTGAAACTTGGGATGAAAGGCAGAAGGCAGGGAGAGAATTAATGTAGCATACAGTCTAAAGGCAATGCTACAACCGTGATTAAGTAGAAAAGTTAAAAGGCACAGATTTTCCACAGCTTCGCTGCGTGCAACCCATCCGTGTAACAAGTTGACAGGCCTAGCGCGTCAGCTCCATCATCCCCTCCGACAGCTAAAACGCAGCACTGCATCCCTTTTCAGAGGAAATTTGCGTCTGCACCATGAAGCGTTGTACATTATTTCTGAGCACTGCAGGGGGCTCAAGTCCATATGGAACCTTCACAAATATTACCACAGATCAAACCAGCGGCGTTGGGAGGCAGATTTGACATACCTATTTAAATGAACAGCAGGGGGCCTCCGGCGGCCTCGGCGGAGAGGCTGCGCCGCAGTGCCATTACTCAGCAAAGACACTCGCCACATTTATCATTCATTTCATTTCTGCCAGGGCAAGAAGCTCATTTGCCCAAGGTCAACAAAAAGAGAAAAGAAGGTTTCTTCTTTTTTTTTTTTTCCCCCCTCCCCCTAAGAAATAAATGTACCTGACAAGTGGGGATTTTTGTCCTCTGGGACCCTGCAACACAAATAAGCACCAGAGAGTTCTACAAAGCAGAGAAAGGATATGTGTGCATGGGATTCTTGCCACCTCAGATCTGCCCCAGGACAGAGAAAGTTCAGGAAATAGTTGTGCAACTTTTAGAAATTATATGAAGAGTAAGAAAGAATCGAATTTGATGCTTGAATAGGAAAGCGTTGTCTACGACTCCGCATTAGCAAATTTCCCATAGCAACTCAAAATCTGGACGCGACTCAATATTACTAGTTCTGCAGCAAAATAAAAATGCTCTCAAACACTGCATTAATGTATGGAAAGCAGAGACCATATATCAGTAACAAATAAAGTATTGTTAACTATGGTCTCCTTCCAACAAGCATCTTAGACACGGACAAGCATCCTGGAATTTCCTGGTCTGTCGGAGCATTTGTATCCTACCACTGAGTTGAATACATTATGTCAATTTACAAGTAAAAACATTTAAAGGATGATCCATGTTTTAAAATGTTTACCTTTAACAAAAAATGGGTTAATAATTTTGAAGACTTCCATCATACCAACTTAACTCTAAAATTAGTGTTGTTTTTTTTTTTTTAATCCATTACAGGCAAAGTCTGAAGCTGAGAAACAGGATATTACTACTTAGTTTGCTGCTTAAACTACTTATTGTAAATGTAGACATACTTACATGCATTAATGCATAATACGACTGTTTGCCAGTATAAAAAAGGAAATGAAATGGGCGGCCATCTTCTCCCCACTGGATTGCTATTAAAACACACGGAGAATAGCAAAAATTAAAACTTACAGTGACCAAATAGCTACATTTAATTGCAGTTAAAAATAATAATTATAATTTTTAAAGTGATCAATGAGCACTACTAATATTTAAAATTTTCAGATTTATTTTAGCATCCTCAACATGGAAGTATTTAGAATATTTTCTATTTCAAATCTGTTAACATAAGACAGTATTCTTATCTAACAAAATATTCCAAACTATTTCAGCACCCAAATTTCTATCAACTGTTTTGACCCAAATGGCCAAATATAAACCAAAATTACAAGTTTGGCTATAAATATAATGCAACCATCTAATATTAAAAAGAGAAACTGATAAATCAATTATATAAAATATACAGGAATCTTGAAACAGGGTAATAAAAAAATATCTTAAGTAGATTTTCCATGCACACTGTTTTAGACCCTGTGCTGACATATCTTTGAGTGTAGCATGTCTACATTAGAGGCTCCTGAAATGGTGTTTTGTGTAATTTTGAAATGCATATGGTTATTCACATTTCATAAACTGAGATAGTCACTCTAATAAATATGTGGAAAATTATACTCTCCTATCAAATGAATTATATAATCCTTTTCTCCCAGTCTGTCACTTGTCTTTTAATGTTATGGTGTTCTTCATAATCAAGAAGTTTAAAATTTGTATATAGTAGAATCTGTCACTTTTCCCACTATAATATGTTTCTCAACAATCCCCCACCTCCCTTATTATCTAAGCTTTTTTAGATAGCTTTTCACTAATTGCTTCCCTCCCCATGGAATTTTAATATCACAGATACTGGAACTATGGTGATGTATACTGAGACCCATTGGAGGGCCACAAACCTCTTAGGTGCTAACTTTTTTTTTTCATCTCTTCTGAACCAATTTACGCCCCGATGGGTGACCATCACCCCCATGGAGAATCCCTGCTTTAAGACTCTGGGCTTCCAAAAACAATCTTCCCATCTTTTCTTCTGAGATTTCTATTATGTTCATGTTCTGAAGTTTAATTTACCTGATATTTGTTTCTGAGGGAGAAATTCAAGTATTATTTTGTTTAAAAAAGATACCAGACTTCATTTAGGTTTCTGAAGATCAAGTGTATTCTTTTCTATTAAAATACTATCTTCTCAATATGGAGGCTACTTAATCTCTTCTAAGGATAACTAGCATTTCACACAGGACACTTTTAAGTGAAGACTCAAAACAAAGACAAGCATTTTATTTCAAAATGGTAAAAGTCAGGCTGGAGCAGCAGTATAGCAAGGAGGGTGCTTGCTCTGCACATGGCTGACCTGGGTTAGTTCCCCATTATCCTATATATCCCCCCAAAACTTCTAGTAATAATTTCTTAGTGTAGAGCCAATTGTAAACATTGAACATCACCAGGATCGGCAGACATGGAAAACAAAACCAGACTCCAAGCCCACAAAATAGTAATATAAATGAATAAAAGTAAAATGATGAAAAGTGTTGACTGGAAAGAAGGAAACCAGATCCTTATTTGCTAATGGGGTATGGATAAATCAAACACAACATCTGTGTGTATTTTTTAATTTCAACTTTTACTATGTAATCAATTTTTCACTGCTTTATTGAAACAATAAGATAGTGATCAAGAAAGAGAAACTTTTAAATTAGGTCCCTTTTATGTGTCTAATTAATTTCATAATGTAGTATGGACAGGTCCATAAGTGTAACATATATATGTATATTTATATATTTTCACTCCAATGTATCCAATTTATACACATTCAACCCAAATCTCACATCTCTATCACACAAGCAAAGAAAAGAGTGATATTGATATTAAAATGAGTCCTGCTGTCAAATGTTAAAATTTGAAAAACTCTTAAGAAAATATGGTATTAAAAATAGCTGAGGCTGAAAATTATTTGGGTCCATTAGTTATTTTATTTATGCACACTGCCACCCTTTAATTAAAACTAATCTGCTTTCTAATGCATTTTTCACACTTTATAGGGTAAACTCTCCTTTCTAATTTTTTTTGGGGGGAAGGGGAAGTACAACATCTGAAAGTTTGCAGGGCTCATTCCTGGCTCTGTTCTCAAAGATAACTACTGGTGGGTTTTGGAGAATCATATGGGATGCCAGCAATTAAATCTTGGTCTGCCACATGCAAGGCAATTGCTCTACCCTCTGTGCTACCGATCCAGCCCAATTATTCTTAATTATTTTAACTATTTCTCATTGTTTTATACACATTCCCTCTTAAATCTTATGTTTCCCTCCGAAATGCCACTAGAACTCTGGCTGAAGTTATATTAGATCTGGTCTTGATTTTCAAAGGAGCAACCTGAGATGGTTTCATGCAAGTCAAGTGTTCCACCTGCTGTACTACTACTCCAGCTGCTTTTATTATTATTATAATTTTAGGGGTAAGGGGCTATACTCAGCAGTGCTCAGGGTTTTCTCCCAGCTCAGGTGACCATGTAGTACTGGGGATTAAACCTGAGTCTCCTACATGCAAAGTCTAAACTCCAGCACTTGAAGCTATCTCCTGCCTCATCTTTTATTACTTTAAGCAGACTGAGTAGTTTTAGGTTCACAATAAAATCTAGAAAAACCTTCCTGCTATACATGCATAGCCCATTTCCATTATAGATTTCCCTACACTAGTGCCTTACTCTACTGACGAATTTACAAAGATAGAGAATGAACATGCCAAGACCAGTATTTATATTAGAATTTATTCTTGATGTGCATTCTATGAATTTGGATAAATGTGTAATGACACATGCCTGCCATTACAATATCACCCAGAGCAGTGTCTTAGAAATTCTATGTTCCCTACTTCCAGGCCTTTGGAGACCATGGATGTGTTAGCAATTCTCTTAGTTTCTTTTCCAGACTGTCATGTTGTTAGAATGGTATTTCTCTGTTGCTTCATTGGCATTTTGCTGATGTGAAGGAATTCTTCCTAAGCATATTTGCTATTTATGTATATTCTTGGATGAGGTCAAAGTCTTTGGCTCACTTTAAGCCAAGTTGTTTTCTTGTTGAGTTTGAAAAGTTCTTTGCAAATGCTGGTAACACTTCTTAATGTATATGACTTTTCCAAATATGTTCTCCCTGTTCATGGCTTATCTTTTCATCTTGACAATCTATTGCAGTGCAGAAATTTATTTTATTATTTATCTATAAAATTCATCCTACCAACTCTTATTTCATGAAACATGATTTCATTTTATCTAAAAAGCCATAAATAACTCAGAGCTCCTTAGGTTATAAATCACCAATTAAACTGAATAGAGGGCTTTTAAAATTAGTCTACTTCTTGCATAGTTCCAGCAAATTCTGACTTCAAGTACTACCTCGTACTTTCTAGGTTATGAAATCTGTGAGCAGAGCCCTTTACAGAACTCCATGCTTAACATTTGAATATCCATGTGATCTAGGACAGTGACACCTTCTTCATTTCTGCTATGATTCATTTTTATCGACCTTTCTCTTTAATTCACTGGGCTAGCAGCCTATTTAATTTACTGTGGTTTCAGAAAATCAAGTTTTGCTGCCTTTCTCCCCTTCTTCCCTCTCTCAAGCCCCCTACTTTGCTATTTCTTACTTTGGATTAATTTGATCTTTTTCTATAGTTTCCTAAGGAGACTCAGATGCCCCATTTTAGTTTTTTTTTTCTCGCATATGCACTCCATGTTATACACTTCCTTCGAAGCTCTGCTTCCTATTCACCTCTTATAAATATTAAATATCAGCATGCACTCACTGGAGGCATAGTTAGAGTGAACTGTGTGGACTCTCTCTCTCTCTCTCTCTCTCTCTATATATATATATACATATATTGGCTGAAATATAGAAAATTATTTGCATTAATGCATCATTGTTAAATTCATAATGTAAACAGTATAACGCTATACCAAAGCTGCCTATCAGATACAGAGAGAAGGTTTGTGTTTCTTCCTGACTAATTCTGATACTAAAAATGATGCTCTTGGGAGTGTTCTGAGGGGAGAGCCTTAGGGAGGTGATTAGCTTGAGAAGGGCAGAGCACTCATGTGTGGGGTTATTGACCTCACAGAAAAAATATGGGAGAGCTCCCTAGTCCCTTCTCCAGGTGAGGACCCAGCAGGATGGTGGTTGTCTCTGAACCAAGTAGGCGCTCCTGGGACATCAAACCCCTGCTACCTTGACCTCCAACTTCCAACCTTGAAAACCCTGAGAAATGTTTCTGTTGTATGTGACTCAGCCAGCAGTAACCAACCCAAAGGCTTTGCGATCCAGTAGTACACTTCCTCCACGCTGACATTTTGCACCTCGCTCACCTGCTTGCTTATGCAAAACCTGCATCACAGTCTACAACACTGAGACTCTGACAGCTCATTTAGCCAAAATGTAAATGTTGGTGAAGATGTAAATTATTTCTAACTTTTTGTTTGTGTGTTTTGGGCCACAACAAATACTGTTCAAGAGTTCCTCTTGAC
The DNA here is from genome assembly GCF_024139225.1 of Suncus etruscus. Classification (NCBI taxonomy): domain Eukaryota; kingdom Metazoa; phylum Chordata; class Mammalia; order Eulipotyphla; family Soricidae; genus Suncus; species Suncus etruscus. Next base: position 58,380,979 of record NC_064859.1, on the reverse strand, counting down.
TCTGTGTCTGGAGGTCACTCCCAGAAGTGTGTAGGGGACCAAATGGTACCAGAAATTGAGCAGGGGCCTCCTACAGGCCAACCATGCTCTCAGCTTGTTGAATTCTCTCTCCCACCCTAGGCAGCTACTACTTTTTCGATGACAAAAGACTGAACTTTCTAATCTCACCAATGTTAATGATCTCATCACTATTTTCCAGCATACCATCTCAGATCTGCACTGATTATTTTCCTCTGTTTATTACTTAGTTATATTTTCTTCCTTTTAAGCTCTATTTCTCCTTTGCCATTTTTTTGGTTAGGCTTTGTATTGTTCTTTTAATTTATTTTTTGGTTTTATTTAGAAAAATGCAAGGAGGGTGAAAGGGAGGAAGAGTGAGGAGAGAAAGAAAGCCTTTAGAAAGTTCATTCTAAAAAGTAATTTACTGAGGACATTAAACTTGCCTTTTATTCCAAGTAGAAAATTCATTTCCATGTCATAGAAGATCTTTTAGTGATCTGAAAAGTATCCTAAATAATAATAACAACTAGCATTTCTTGCCACTTGAGTGGGTCAGGCACAGTTATTTGCATGCCTTTTTTATTTGTTTGTTTTAAGTTGAGGGCTATACTTAGCAGTGCTCAGGGCTCACTCCTGGTGGTGCTCAGGGCATGATATGTGATGCCAGAATCAAACAGAAGTTTAGCTACTTGCAAGGCAAAGACTTGGCCCTATACTATCTCTCTGGTACCTCTTGCTGCCCTCTTAAATCAGGAAGGGCCTTAAGGACTGGCTCTCAATCTGAAGCTCACCACAAAGAGTGGTGAATGCTGTTAGGGAAATAACTACAATAACAACTAGCATAACAATGTTAAAGACTGAGAGAAGTAGAATGCCTGTCACGGTACAGGCAGGGGTGGGGGAGGTGGGGGGCATTGGTGGTGGGAATTCACCAGTTGCACTGGTGGAGGGTTCTGAATGCCATATCTAATATTTCTGAAAATAAATATGTTTGTGTATGTATAATACACTGTTCATATCCTGCAGATCTGATATAAACAATTCTCTAATTCTAAATATTCTGTAATTTCAATTTCTACTGTAAACCCCAAAGCATTAATTTCTATGTAGTCAGAGAAATTTTAACCTATTTAATTTCTTCTTTTTGGAGCTTATTGGGTTTTCCCTATGACCTTTACAACCTAACTCTATTAATATTCCAGTCATCTGCATATAAAATATACTCTTAATACCTGTGGCTATGAAATCATGCTGTTACACAAGTTCTATAGCAGCTTAGTTAACAGCTTTAAATATCTCAGTGCTAAATACTTGGTACAAAAAGGTTTCTGGTCATCACATTCATTTAATAGATATTAGGTTTCACTAACATAAATTGATATTCCTAGCTTATTGAACAGTCTCCAACTTTCCTAAAATCCATTTTATCTAGCATTAGCTATTCATATTTTCTGCATATATCCAGTATTTATCTTTATTGCTATCTTGGTTGCTATTTTTTTTTCTTTGAGCTATCTCCTGGTCCCAGACAATTCCATTTTATTAAGGAATGTGGTAGTGTCTTACAAATGTCACTGATCACTTCCAATCTAAAACTCACTAGCATTTTTTTTTACATAAAAGTCAGTTTGTCCTATACTTGCTGAGTATAGTTAAATAGGTAGGTGTCAAAAAATATTTTACAGGGATAAAGGAGATATAGCATATGAAGTGAGGCACTTTCATGGAGCCCAGAATTAATTAACCCCATTTAGATTCTAATTCTTGACACTGGCAGGAGTCACTCCTGAGCACAGAGCCAAAAGGAGACCCTGAGCACTGTGGTGTGGCTATCCCTCCACATGACCCCCTCTCAATGATTTTGCCATAAATAAATTTAATTATTTATAATGCTGAAATAGTATTAGAATAGATAAATATGCTTAAGTATAATTGAAGGATATTCTATCAATCTGGACATATTTCCAAAATAACAAATAGGCATTTGTTATTAAGTCCATCTGATTACATATAAAGGTCACTAAGTATAAAATATTGTGCTGTATGTAGTTTACTTTTTTTTCTTTTTTTGTTTTGGGGCTACACCTGGTGACGCTGAGGAGTTACTCCTGGTATGCTCCTGGCTTGGGGGACCATATGGGACGCTGGGGATCGAACTGAGGTCCGTCCTGGGTCAGCCACATGCAAGGCAAATGCACTATCGCTCTGGCCCCATAAGAGATATTCTTAATAAGATTCAAAGTCAAAGTTATTACAAAGAGTATAGTGAAAGAATAGATAGAATGTATTGTTCTGGATGCAGGTAAGATTGGGCAGAAATATCAATGCAAAACTATATTTATAAATATGTGAACGTTTATCCAGTCTCTAGTCAATATATGAAACATACCAACACTGCCTGCATACTGAGCACTTCTGGCTACATATCTCTACTACATTCACAATTTGCACTGAGCTACAAACTTACTACTTATTCCCAAACCTATTCATCACAATTCTACTTATTTCCATAATTATATGAATTAAGTATTACATACGGCAATGAGATATGAGTGAAAACAGTAAAGACAGTTGCTGCTTCCATGAATGTTAAGTTAAAATTAAAATACTTGAGGAAAACTCAATGGAAGTGAGGAAAAGTTTGGTCAATGTGAGTGTGGCTGAGAGCATCATCTTAAAAAATCACAGGAATGACTGGGGCCAGACTGAATGCACAATGGTAGGGAGTTTGCCTTGCACGTGGCTGACCCAGGATGGACCCCGGTTCTATCACCTGGCATCCCATATGGTCCCCCAAGCCAGGAGTGATTTCTGAGCACGTAGCCAAGAGTAACCCCTGAGCGTCACTGGGTGTGCCCCTCCCCCCCAAAAAAAATCACAAGAATGACTGAACAGAACAGGAAGGAGGTGAAGAAAATAGAGGAGAGAGTAAAAGCGTATACATATTTAATAGTATTTTTGGAGAGTCATATATATTCAAGAAGGAGGATAGTGATGATGCACAATCAAGGAACTTAAAAAGTTCATCCCATGTATAGAAAACGTCATTGGGTGCTTTTTAGCATAACAAAAGTGGAGGAGGTGACAGGTGGAAAAGGACTCACTCCACAGTTTGCACTGGCTAGTGCTATGCACCAGGGACCTGGGTCTATAGTGCTCAAGTATTTTTTGAGTCCGCTGGGGTCTCATCAGCCAATAGAAAGATACAGGCCACTTTTCCCAGGGAGGCTGGCTGTTACACATGTCCAAATACAACGTCTCCTAACCTCAGAGGGTGCTTCTAAATTTGGGGAGACATTTGGAAGTCCTGGGTTTTGCAAAAGCTTTGAAAGGGAATAACTATAGAAATACTAAAATAGCCTGCAGTCAGATTTCTCAGACCACATCTTTGCTTCACTATTAGGAAATTAAATGGCAGAGATGAACACCAGTGGAAGGATAGAAGAGCAGAGGCAAAGGGAAGATGTAGGGTCACCATGCAAGACTGAATAATGGCACATCTCTACTGAGTGGTTTCACGTAACCATTTCTAGTTTTAATATTTTTCAGATTTACTGAGAACTACCACCAGTCCACTTGCGTATAAGCTAAATTAAGAAATTGTAAATGCACTATTTGCTGGTAACTTTACATTGACTGTCTGCTTTAAGATACTATTTAACATATTTTAAAAAATATCCTAAAAAAATAAAAAAAGAAAATGGGATCGATAAAAATGAAGTTGAACTATTTATTATAAATTAACTTAAAAAAAAGAAATTAACTTGATCAAATTTAATTTTTATATTTATAATCAAAAATAGTTCATAATTTATCATTATTCATTATTTTGTGGGATAGGGGAGAAAGTTTAAAGGACTAGTGTCCTTGCTTGGCTTGCTGGACCTGATTTTGATCCCTGAAACAATACGATCCCCTGAACATTACCCCAACCACCAAGTCAGGCATCTCCCAAGCACCACTGGGTGTGGCCCCCTAATGAAATTATATGTATATGTATGTGTGCATATTTTGGGGAGCTAACTTTATGACATAGGACTGTATCACCATAGTGATGTGAGTGAGTGCTAATACATCATAGAATGTTGTGTCCCTAAACTCAGGTTGAGCTGCTTCCACTTCAGGGCCAATACTCAAGAGAGAAATGTTGGTGTGAGAAAAACAGGTCAATTCAGGTGGTAGCAACTTGAGAAGACAGCAGACTTGTTGTCCCCCAAAACCTACTTTGCCCATATACTTAAAAGAAGGGGCATTTACAGGAATAGAGAACAGGAAATACAATTTTAGGAAGGGTGAGTTGCAGACTGTAGCACGGAGTGTTCTCTAAATCTTATCATCCATCCTATCTGCAAACCTAGATCATAGCTTCTGAGTCAGGGTCAGGCTTTCGGGGTAAGAACAAGAACAGAACACTATTCCTGCTCAGAAGATGATGTCAGTTTTTAATTTTCAATTAACTGTTACATTTCTTTTGGGCTAGTTCAGTTATAATAAAGAATCTTAAGAGTGTGGGAACTAGTGGCAGTGAGCTGGAGGCCTGAGGGGTCTAATCCCCATCACCACATACAGTTGGCCTGAGCCCCTCCAATAGTAACCCCCATACCACTCAGCAAGTGCCAAGACTAGTCCCTGGGTACCTGTATGTATATGTATATGTATATGTATGGCCCACTCAAAGAAAAGTAAAGGAAAAACTTAAAAAAAAGAAACTTGACTCTTGAGCAATCTTACCTCTTTGTTTTGGAAAAATCTGTTCAGGGTGCTGTAAAAAAAATGAACAGTATATTATATACCATTCAAAGATATGAATAGTCTTTTATTATAGCATAAATTTAATTAAATTAAAAAATATCAAAATAACTACCTTCATTATTGGCCTGGCTCGCTTCTCAAACAAACCACTTGGAAAAAGGTAAGCAATGGCTCTCTGGAAAGAGATACAAAGGTTACTTCACAATTTTTGTAAAAACAAGTTAAAGTATCACTAATAGCTAGTGACTATTTACTATGTGCTGAATATTCCATAATCTTTTAAATGGGATAATAAAAAACACTAAGTCTACTTTTCCCCAAAGAAAACAAGACCTAGTTATGAATATTTTTCAAGAAAGGATCAGGGATAAAGCTAGTTGTAGAACATGAGGGTTCTTGGTTTTCTCCCAGACACACACACACACACACACACACACACACACACACACACACACACACACACACAAGAAACGAAAAATAAACATGTTGAAGTGTTGGCTTTAAATATACACAATACCACAAATAAACTCACTCCCTGCCTTCCCAAATCAGAGCAGAGGTGCCCCTGCACAGCTTCTGTGGTGGAAGGCTCCAAAGCAGTTGTTTGACATCCCAGAGGCAATGCCAATAGCAAAGGCAAACTACAAAAAAGAGCAGGTTTGAGGTCTCATCTCACACATCACCACTGAGGTTCTCAGATACTCTCAGAACTTTTCCTAGACGTTATGAGAGATTTTATAACTCTGGTTAATAGGTTAATAATAGTTCTCTTTTTTTGTCTATTTTTCTAGGGAGATGAGATTCTGAGTATGGTCATCCCATTGGGGCATCTCCTCCCAAAATACTCAACTTCATACATTTCCAAATGTGTTGACTTTTGGAAGTTTTGTTTGAACTGAGAACAACTGGCTAAGTTATCATAGTTTATCTTCCACTAATCTTTCTCACAATTAAAAGCAAAAGCATGAAAGATATTAGATGGCCTTGATCTTAACATCTTTTCTGGATTCTAAGCAAACAAACTGCTCAGATAAACACTTGCTCACTTGGAAAGCTTGTTCCTGAACAGACTTTTTTTGCCCAACTACAGAGGATCATGTTTTGCCTCTGAAAGTAAAAGGTCTATAATTTGGGTATAGAAATTCAATTATTAGGAAACCCAGCTGTATCTTTAGGTCATGCTTTAGTCATGTAGATCAAACAAAGGGATACTTATTTTGTGAACTTTTTTCTTCTTAAAACCAGATACTTGACACCTCACCTTTTCTGAAGGAGAAAAGGTAAAGTTTTGAATAAATGAAACAATAGTTCCCATTTGGAAAAAGATGCTTTTCGATCCAAACCTCACTAAACATGAAACTCCAAGAAAGTTAGATGGCTGGACATGGAAAGTGAAATCAAACCTTAGGAGGCAACATGGGTGAATTTCTGTATCACCTGGATAAATCAAAATCTTGAACTTGATTCAAAATTCATAAGCAAAAAAAAATAAAATTGGCCAACTACACTTATGAAAAACAAAAACAAAATAAAGATATGGATGAATGCATCCATAATAAGTAGAATTGAGACTATTTAATATACCACTTTTCAACAAACAGGAGCAAAAATCTAAGTTCAACAGCAGTGCTGGCAAGGATATAGCCTCAGATACCTTGCTGTGTGTCATACAAGTCTACAGATTGACACTGACAGCCCAAATCCAAAACAACTGGTAATTGATGAAAATACAATATTAGAAACAACCAAATTCCCTTATGTAAGAAACTGATTGAATAAATTATGATAACTCTATGAAATCAAGTAGTCTTTAGTAATAAAAAAAAAAGAGAGACAAAGTTAAAGCACTTGCTTTGCATATGGTCGACACTGGTTTGATCTCTGGCATCACATCCAATCCCAGAGTACTGGTATGGATTATTTCCAAACACAGAGCTGAATACCATCACATGAGGCCCACTCCACACAACCCCACAAAAGACTGAGAAAATCAGAATATAGGGGCCGGCGCGGTGGCACTAGAGGTAAGGTGTCTGCCTTGCTAGCGCTAGCCTAGGACAGACCGCGGTTCGATCCCCCCGCGTCCCATATGGTCCCCCAAGCAAGAAGCGACTTCTGAGCGCCTAGCCAGGAGTAACCTGAGTGTTACCGGGTGTGACCCAAAAACCAAAAAAAAGAAAGAAAAGAAAAAAAGAAAAAAAAGAAAAAAGAAAATCAGAATATCAAAAAAAAGGTCTGTAGTATGCAGCTTTAGTACCTATAAGAAATAGAAATAAAAAACACACAGGAAAAATGTTCATGGTTTAATGGCATATTGAGAGGGCAACATAAACAAGTCAAGAAAAAGTGCAAACTAACATAAATAAATCTCTTACAAATTAGTGGGAGAAGACTGAGGATCACAGGAATAAGTATGAATCTTTGGATAAAGCTTCTTTTGTGTGCAGTTGAAGTCTGAGTCATATATGTATGTATGTTGCAGACCAAAATTTTAAAAGAAATCTTGAAATATAATGAGACCAAACAAATAAAATTGATTTAGCCACAAAATAATTACTGCAAATATTTTCCTAGTTTACTAGATAGGGTTAATTGTTAGTAGTCAGTCATGTTAAAATTGTAACTTGGAAATATTATGTTTATTGAATAAAAAATATTGTGGAGACCAAAGTTTTTTTATGGGCCACACTCGGCAGTGCTCAGGGATTATTCTAGGAGAACTCATGGGACATTATAGGGGATGGCATGGATTAAAGCAAGGTCAGCCGCATACAAGGCAAATGCCATTCCTGCTGTGCTATTGCTCCAGCCCTGTGGAGACCTACTTTTTGTAAGAGAAGAAGAGATGCAGGGCCGGAGCAGTGGCGCAAGCTGTAAGGCATCTGCCTTGCAAGCGCTAGCCTAGGATGGACCGCGGTTTGATCCCTGGGAGTCCCATATGGTCCCCCAAGCCAGGAACAATTTCTGAGCACATAGCCAGGAGTAACCTTTAAGCATCAATGAGTGTGGCCCCCAAACAAACAAAAAACAAAAAAAAAAGAGAAGAGATGCAAAATACAAAATAAAATGTCAAACATATTAGAGTTAGATAAATCAACATAAACTCATAATCTTTAAAAATTTGTTTTTGCATTTATTCCTCTAAATAAATTGAGTTGTATTTCAGAGAAAGTATTCTCTGTAAATGTGCATGCAGTAACATAACACTTTTTGAATCTTATGATCATGAAGAAAATGTACTAGTGCTTTTGAATGCATGGATAGACACTACCCAGCCATTTTAAGGTTGAAAGAATTTTTAAAAGCCCAGCTAGCATGCAGAAGAAATGTTCAATAGACATTAGCCATACCAAAATGTTTCACCTCTAGGAAACACTTTCCTCCATTATTTGAGGACTAGTAAAACAAACCATTCATTCACCAACTATTCTTCAGGAAAACAGACAAATAGCTAGCTCAGGAGCCATCAAAACCAGACTACAAAACTGAGTTCAAGGACAGTTAGCCATTTGGTGGCAAAATTAGACAAAACACTGAAGGTGCTTAATGAAAAATAAATTGATCTTGGGTATAATAAACTGTATTCAACACATATCCATCCTACCTGGTTTCTAGGTAGTCTTTTAGCTTGGTAAAAAGATATCCCTTCTATCCCTGCCACATGCTATTTCAGCAGTGGAGACAAAAGAGGGACTTAAGATGTGCTGTTACAACATTATACAGGAAAGAATGGGCTAAAACGATACACCTCTGCCTTGCTTGACCGGAAATCTCCGGTTCTAGTTCAAGCCATGGCTGGAATAAATGTGCACAGGAACCCGTGGTAAAGCCAAACGGGTCTATTGGGAGTCTTGGGGCCTGGAGGTTGATTTTAGCAGAAAGGCAGGTGCACAAACTCCTTCAAATAGTATTCACCAAAATGCTCCATGCCTTTTCCTTCCTAACCCTTGTTTGTGCCCTGGATCTGCTAATCAGTTTTTCTCAAAAATCACAAGCTCAAGAGCCTCCTTTTAGCATCAGCCCTGGAACCTCACAGGTGGCTGAGACCTAGACACTCAATTGGTACTTACACTCCATAGCTTTTGCCCCACAAGATGAAAACTCTTCATGGAAAGCAAAGTCTCCCAAGGGTTACTCTTTGCAGCCATGTGGCTTCTTCAAAATACCCTTTAACTTAAAAAAAAATGTAGTTTTCCACTTGGACATAAAGCTACAGTGGGTATTTCGAACAAAATAGCTAGTGTTCACTTAGGCAGCATATATATATACACAACCATGATTACTATACTAAAGCCTGAGAAGCAAGAAAGCTATTTCTACATACAAACTTGAGATTAAAGACTGGGCTGGGTAAAAGGTTCAGAGAATATGACAAATGAAGACAAAGAAAGTATTCAAGTATTCCAGTCTTTTTGCAGGCCGTTTTCCTGATCAGAAATATCTATGTAAGTATGATTTTTAAGTGTAGAATTTCAATGTGCTAAGTGATATGAAAGTCAGAAAACCAATGGAGGACAGTGAGAAGGGGAATCTGGCTTTTTGGTTAATGTAAATCCTTCTATCAACTGCTAATTCTCCACTATTCCCTGAAGCATATGGCACATGAGAAATATTGAAGGAAAAAATGCCAAGAGGAAAAGGTGAAGCCTTCAAGTATTTTAAAATCTGAAGTAAATTGGCATTTCACATCTGACCTGTGCTTTGGCCTGCTTGGACCAACTTACCAGAAATTCATAGTCATTTAATGATATAAGAACCTTTTCTGGAGGGATGGGAAAGGGATATATCTGGCAGTGCTCAGCACTCTGTAAACCACAAATATGTAGTGCTGGGGGCTTAAACTGGGGTTAGCCACAGGCAAGGAAAACATCTTATTTCCTAGACTATCCCTGCAGTTCCCAAATAATTACTTTTTCACTTACAAACCATCACCACCACCACCACCGCCACCAACAACAACAACTCCCTATTATTTAAATTCAAGAAGTATTCAACCCTGGGTCAGTACAGTGGATAGGGTGCTTGCCTTGCCCAGGGCCAACATGGGTTCAATCCCTTGCATCTCCTTTGGTCCTTGAAACTGACAAGCATGATCCCTGAGTACATAGTAGGAAGTAAGCAAAACAAAACAAAACAATACAAAAAGAAATACCAAATCTTTCTGTAAAATAAATAAATCTATCTTCAATCTATCCACTTGGACTTGATTCTTCAAGAAGCTGAAAAGAATATTAGTTGCCCAATGTTTTTTATTTATTTTAGACTTCATATTTTTATGTCAAGAGATCTTTTCTCGGGGCCGGAGAGATAGCATGGAGGTAAGGCATTTGCCTGGCATGCAGAAGGATGGTGGTTCAAATCCCGGCATCCCATATGGACCCCTGAGCAGCCTGAGCAACTTCTGGGTGTAGAGCCGGGAGTAACCTCTGAGAGCTGCTGGGTGTGACCCTCCCCCCACCAAAAAAAAAAAAAAAAAAGAGAAAAAAAGAGATCTTTTTCTCAGATGACAAAGCAGACTTTAGATGTAGTTTATAGCTTTAATACTAATAATCATTAATATCTACAACTCCATACCTAAGTCACAAAATCAATGCCTGATTCTGATTTAAGACTGATGATGCCTTACATTTTCAATTTCACATTCACTCAGAAAAATCTGAGCCATAGAAATACAAAACAAAGCATTTTCCTACATTTCCAGCTTTCAATTTCCTATATTTACTTGTGGAATTTGTACAGAATTTAACTTGGCAATGTTTATGGTGTTTTAAACTGATGTCACATTTGAAAGAAAGCTGTTAATATATGGCTTGGGTTCAATGATTGGTTGTCACAAAAAAAAAAACAACAAACCAACCCTGCTCCTTCCAGGAAAAAGAAAATGTTGAGACCTATATGCTTAATATTAAGTATAGAACCCTTCAGAAATATACGTAGACCACAACATCGCTTACCTGAAGCCCAAACCAAAAAATGCTAATGAGAATAAGTCAATTTTTTAAAAAAAAGTACACCATGGAGTAAGGTGATTTTCATTTGTAAACAAGTTTATTCTCTTTCTTTTTTTAGACTTTAATTAGAATACTAATACTGCAAAGGTCTCCTAAAATGAAGGCAAAGTATTAAAACTATATTCTTAGACTTAAGTCAAAGTACAAAAGGCCTGCAGACTGAACCCAGGAGAAGCACTGGGTCAGGAATGCAATCTCTATTAATTAGGTATCCCAGCTGGGCAGTGGGCTTGCAGCTGTTAACTTGATCAATGACTTACCTAAATGTCATCTCTACTGATTCGCTTATAAATTACCAGCAAGTGAGACTAATGTACAGGTGCTAATTTATTTAAACTGTTCTCTACAGTTCTACATAGCTTTATAAACTGCATCTGGCACCTAATGTTAGCTGTCAGTTGTACTTAGACATGCCTGTCCTAACGACTCTGTTCATTAGAACTGAGCACAAATTATGAAATATTGTGAAAAATGATACATCAAATGGAATGGGCACAGCAAATCAATTAGAGAAACTTCATACAGCACATTCACACTTAGGAGAATAAAACATTCTGGTTTCAGAATGAGGCCTATAATACCAATTAAAAAGTAATTGGTAGACTTCAGGAGTGTGATATATCAATTTGCTGGCTTTTTTCCTGAAATTCTACAGTGATGTGGAACTTAACTTTTAATTCCCGAATAAAGACATTAGTAGATGCAAGTGAAACTCTGTTTTCCAAATATTTACTATCGCTGAAATGTCTCCAAATTAAAATATAGAAGTGATACTATTTTAATTCAAAAATTAAAATGTAAATATCAGTGGTCATCAGTAATTTTTGTTTATACAATTACAGGGCTTTTTGGGGGGAGTTGTGGGGGTCAACAACCTAAGGTGTTCAGTGCGTACTCCTTGCTCTGCACTTGGTAGTGCTCAAAGGACCATATGGGATGCTGAGAACAGAACATGGGTTGGTCACTTGCAAGGCAAGCACTCTACCCACTGTACTACCAATCCAGGCCCCTGTTTACATGATTTTAAGAAAAGGAAATTCTGCTGGTACACGTGAAAAGGGCTGAAAAATTTCGTAATAGTAAGCAGCAGATTATGTCTATTCTAGCATAATGGCGAGCTGCAATGCATTTAATAATCAACTCAACAGTCTTTCACTTTGGTTCACTACTTGAGGAAAAAGATGAGCTAGATTCTTTGTTACATTCTATGGGCCTCACTTCTTTCCCATCTCTAGATACATAAAATTTGACCAAACTGTAACAGCTTTACATTGAATTACCAGACCCACTTAGTTCAACAAGCCCTCCTCTTCACAAATGTTGTTACAGCCAAAAACACTTTACAGACAGGTCAACAATTGGCAGTCACCTGGATAAAGGATTGTGGAACAGGAATTGAGAACCATAGCGTTAAGATCTAGTCTCAAAATATCTAGCATGTTTTTAAGAACTTTTAGTAAGACATGCTGTGTGGGTCCAATGATCTTCGACAGTGTGTGCACACTGGTCTTGGGTGCTGTGTATACAATCATTTTATATTCTGTGTGTGCATTGATTTTAGGCACTGTGTGTAAGTACATCGTGAGCACACACAATGAATTTAAAGGAACACTCTTTCTCTCTGTACATAGCCAAAGGGAATGAGTAGAGCTGTAGTTCAATGAGCAAGAACAGTAGTTGGGTTCTTTATCTTTAGGCAACAATTAAACTATTTTTGAAATGGAAACCTTTGTATCAACCCATAACTATTTTTTGCTTGATAAAATTTTTTTCCTTTGATTTCTATTTTTCCAGCTAAATGTGTTTTTATATGAATAGAACGAATTTTTTTTTTTGGGGGGGGGTCACACCTGGCAGCACTCAGGGGTTACTCCTGGCTCTGTGCTCAGAAATCACTCCTGGCAAGCTCGGGGACTATCTGGGATGCCAGGATTCTAATTGGGGTTTGTCCTGTGTTGGCAGCATGCAAGGCAAATGCCTTACCTCTGTGCTATTGCTCCAGCCCCTAAATATAACAATTTTTGCCAATCTTCTTGGGTCCAAAGAGAAGTACAGTGGGGAGGGTGTTTGACTTGCATGCGGCTGATCCAGGTTCAATCCCCAGCATTCCACATGGTCCTCTATGTATCACCAGGAGAAATTCCCAAGTGTAGAGCGAGAAGTAAGTTCAGAGCATGGCCACACTATCTTGTCAATATTTTTCCTCTTTTTATTTAGATCCTGATGGCAAACCTATGGCATGGATGCCAGCTGTGGCCTTGCAGCTGGCATGTGGGAACGTCCGAAATTAAGATATGTGGCACAGCGGGAGGCGAGTGTGCTGGTGTCTGCTTTGCAGCTCACTTGGCAACAGGGCCAGACTGGCCATTGGGAGGACCGGGCATTGTGTAGTCGGTCTCTGAAAAACGTTAGCCATCATTGATTTAGATGGTCTTGGCATGGTTGGTAACACTACAAAAATAGACATAGCAAAATAAAAAAGGTTTATGACATAGCTTCACAAAATTTATCAAAAAAGACAGTCTCAAAGAGAAGGCCAAAAAGATGCTGCAGAACTAAGGCACTTGCCATGCACTCAACTGATTTGGTTTGATCCCCAAGCACTCAGATGCGATCTCTAGACCCTGCAATGCTGGGTATGGCCCTAAATCCCAAGTCCTCCTGCCAACAACCAAAAAAACCCAAACATCTGATTTCTTCTATAAATATGGTAAATGCATATTCTTTTTTTGGGGGGACACAGTTTTTGGGCTATATATAGAAGTACTTGGGTATAACTTTAATTCTGTAATCAAGGATCAGTCTTGGTGATACTGAGAGAACATGTGTGGTATTAGGGATCAAATTTAGGTTGGCCACTTGCAAGATAAGTGCCCTCCCTGTTGTACTATTTGTTTAGTAAGGCATCACTTAATAGCAAAAATCTTTAACATAACCTTGAGCTAACATAGGTAGTAGATATCAACTTAAAACTTAAAAGCAGAAGAGACTTTATCTTTTTTCAAACTTGATTGATACTTTAAGGAGAAGTAATTTACTTATTTGGAATAATTTTTACGTCAATGCCAAACAACTTCTGCAATCCAAAATATATACAACCTTGTCCATGTAGATATTATTTTGTCTGCACTTGTTTTGCTAACAATTTTGTTGGAGTTTTGAAATCTAATTGGTACTGACCTATATTTTTTGTCTTAGAGTATTTTAATCTTATTTAGATTTAAGGTTGTACAATATTCTCTTCTATTTTCACAAGATTTAATCCTGTAAATATTTGGTTCAGTTCATCAGTACCAATGGACTTGGGATCTGGGGAATAGGGACGTACTGCTTGCTGTGTTGGTGATACTTGTTATATTCATACCTCTTTTGTTTTGAATGTGGATCTACTTTCTCTCTTGTGACCAGGTATTTTCTCTTAACTGTTATCATCAGAGTCTTTCACAACCAATTTAACTTGCCACTAGGGCTTTTGTTTGGTTTTTGGTTTTTGGGTCACACCCAGCTGTGCTCAGGGCTTACTCCTGTCTCTGCAAAAAGGTACTTTAGGGTGTGGTGAACCAGGTTGCTTGTGTACAAGGTGAGCACCTTTGCTTGTTTCACAAGTCTTTTAAATCACCTGAGACTGAATGGTGGAAGGAACTGAAACTTAAGTCACTTAAGAAAGAGAAGGGGACCTTAGGATATAAAAAATTATTTCATGCTCATAGACTGGCATTCAAAACATTCATCCAAAAATGTATGTAGACATTATTCATTGTAGCATAGGTAAGATATGAAACCAATGTAGGTGTCGCACGACAGATAAGTGGACAATAAAAATGTGATATACGTACATAACAGGATACTATGCAGCTACAAGAAACAATGCAGCTAGCTTTGGGTAAAACTGAAGGATATGTTAGATGAAGTGAGTCAGAAAAAAGGACAAACAGAATGGTCTCACTTATTTGTGATATATAGATGAGGGATGAGGGAATGCAAGTCATTAAAGAAATACTTAGATCACTTTTGACCCTGGAGTATATAGAAAGGAAAAGGACAGGAAAGAAATTAAGGGTGAAGAAGAGGAAGGAAAGTAACAAGGGAAATGGTCAAGGGTCTCAGGTATATGGGTGGGGCAAAGGTGTAGCTATATATACACAAATCATAGAATCATCAACACTGAAAACTTGATTGAGATCCAGACAGTAACAACCAAACTGAAAATGTTTGGAGGCAGGTCAGAGGATGGGAGGGAACCTGAGGATACTCATGGAGAAATTGACACTAGTAATGAGACTGTTGGAAGAACATTAAATGCCGGAGAGATAGCATGGGTAGGGCATTTGCCTTTCATGCAGAAGGTCAACTGGTTTGAACCCCGGCATCCCATATGGTTCCAGAGCGTGTCAGGAGCGATTTCTGAGCATGGAGCCAGGAGTGACCCCTGAGTGCTGCCGGGTGTGACCCAAAAACCAAAAACAAAAAAATTATAAATAACTTTGTAAATCAAGGTATATATATATATATGTATATATATATTAATAAAAACAAAATAATTTTTAAAAATAAAAAACACTTGGTAAAACAACTAACCCCATCAAAAAATGGGGAGAAGAAATGAACAGACACTTTGAAAAAGAAGAAAGGCAAATGGCCAAAAGGCACATGAAAAGATGTTCAACATCACTAATCATCAGGGAGATGCAAATCAAAACTACTATGAGGTACCACCTCACGCCACTGAGATTGGCACACATCACAAAAAAGGAAAACAAGCAGTGCTGGCGGGGATGTGGAGAGAAAGGAACTCTTTTTCACTGCTGGTGGGAATGCCGTCTAGTACAACCTTTATGGAAAGTGATATGGAGATTCCTTCACAAACTGGAAATTGAGCTTCCATACGATCCAGCTATACCACTCCTAGGAATATACCCAAGAAACACAAAAATACAATACAAAAATCCCTTCCTTACTCCTATATTCATTGCAGCGCTATTTACAATAGCCAGACTCTGGAAACAACCAAGATGCCCTTCAACAGATGAGTGGCTGAAGAAACTGTGGTACATATACACAATGGAATACTATGCAGCCATCAGGAGAGATGAAGTCATGAAATTTTCCTATACATGGATGTACATGCAATCTATTATGCTGAGTGAAGTAAGTCAGAGGGAGAGAAAGACGCAGAATGGTTTCACTCATCTATGGGCTTTAAGAAAAATGAAGGACATTTTTAACAGTATCTCAGAGACAAGAGAGATGAGGGCTGGTAGGTGCAGCTCAGGACATGCAGCTCATCACATAGAGTGATGAGTGCAGTTGGAGACATGACTACACTGAAAACTATCATAACAATGTGAATGAATGAGGGAAGTGGAAAGCCTGTCTCGAGTACAGGTGTAGGGGGATGGGGAGGAGGGAGATCTGGAAAATTGGTGGTGGGAATGTTGCACCGGTGAAGGGGGGTGCTCTTTACATGACTGTAATCATACAACTATAATCATGTTTGTAATCACGGTGTTTAAATAAAGAAAAAAAAAACACTTGGTAATGCTGGGGGATCAAACTCAGGCATATGCTTTACCAGTTATCTCCTTGGCTCTATGTCACTTTATAAAAATCAGAAAAATCTTTAAAGCTGATAATTCTTGCCAACAAAAA
Source organism: Suncus etruscus (assembly GCF_024139225.1). Lineage (NCBI taxonomy): Eukaryota > Metazoa > Chordata > Mammalia > Eulipotyphla > Soricidae > Suncus > Suncus etruscus. Next base: position 58,364,567 of record NC_064859.1, on the reverse strand, counting down.
TAGTATCATTACTGTTTTTTCTTGGTATTATAATAATACTGATAGAGTCCTATCCCTAATTCTCAAATTGCTTAGAACATGTTCTCATTTTGAACATGTAAATTCTGGGGCCAAAGTGATATTAGATAGTACAGAAAGTAGGACGATTGCCTTGCATGCGGCCAACCCAGCTTAGATCCCCAGTATCCCATAAGGTCCCCCAAGACTGCCAGGAGTAATTTCTCAGTGCAGAGCCAGAAGTAACATCTAAGTAACACTAGGTGAAGCCCCCACCCCCACCCCCAAACAAAGGGGGCAAACAACAAAAAATAAGTTCAACTAATGAAAACACTGGGCTTAGATTTACATGTGGGATTTCTGGTAATCATGAATATATTTTCATTTCCACTTATTTTATCATTTTGTAAGAAAGCTGAATTTAAGGCATCACAGCTATTTCCAAATCTACTACATATCAAAAGACTTTTGATATCTAAAACTCTACAGCAATTAATTTCCAGCTGAGGAACAGTACTTACATCAATGTCCTCCTGGGTGAAAGTTTCTGGATCTTCTCCCATCATATTGGCTAAATGTCTCTTTCCTAGGTTGAACTCTTCAATCTGCTTTTTAATAAAATCTGCCGTGTAAGATTCCCGTCTTAAAGCTGCAGCATTTTTCTTTGTCGTTACAACCGTGGCATGTCTTAGCCTTATTATCTATGAGAAAATAAAATGTGGAAAAGAAAATAAAGATTTTTTTCAATTAAACACTTATCACTACCTTGAAACAAAACACCATTCCAATAATTGTCTCTTTTACTATAGTACTCAGTTGGCAGGAATTTAGAAGGAAAAAGATTAAAAAAAAAAAAAAGAGTCTAAAATGATGGGCTGGTGCAATAGCACAGTGGTAGGGCATTTGTTTTGCATGCAGCTGACCCAGGATGGACCAGGATTCTATTCCTGGCGTCCCATATGGTCCCAAAGCCAGGAGCGATTTCTGAGCTCATAGTCAAAAATAACCCCTGAGCATCACCAGGGGTGACCCCCCCCAAACAAAAACAAAAACAAAAAAAAATCTAAAAGGAAGTTGTTAAGACATTGGTCGCCAGTTCAAAAGCTTGACTTTTAAATGCCTATGCTTACAAATACTATCATTTCATTATATTAAAAACAAAAACATCAATGATATGCAACCTCCTTAGCTAAAGCAAATATCTGAATGTGATACCAGAGTTGGTGTCAACTAATTATCACAACTGATAAGAACAGGAAAGCGGAGATGGAAAGAAATGTACACGTATTTGGAAATACATCCTTAGGCCGAGGTACTACGAAAACCATCTTTAATTCTCCCAGTGACAACTTTGGCTAAGCATGAGACTTCATTCCCTAGTTCTTAGTTAAGTTGGCATAATGAAGAAACTTTCAGTAAATGTCAAGACTATTTATTGAGTTGGGCTCAACCCTTTTAAGTTACCAGTCATCACATTTCATCTCTAGCTGCTGATTCTTTCTATGCTGTAGCACTAAGAATTGCCCCCCTCCCCCCCCAAAGACAATGTAAAGAACTAGAGAAAATACTTCCAAAGGTCAAACTAGACTTTTGCTGCATTCAGTAACTGAACAGATCTTTCAGGTTCTGGCTTTTCTCAGAATCTTAAGTCTGTGGTTCTCACCCTTTATCAGTGATTTTCAACACTCTAGAAGCAACAGTCAGGTTGTAGAAACTGCACCTTATGAACTCTAATTCATTTCTCTTTTCCTAATATGAAAAAGTCTTTCCTTCATATCACCAGCAATACCACCTCTTTATACTCATTCCTAGCACTTTGAGAATAGATTCTAAAGTCTCTAAAGCTATTTGTCATTAAAGTTACATTAGAAACACTTTATTAAATTAAAAAAATTAATGTAATTCAATAAATTACAAAAATTCAATAAATTACATGAAACCATATTTTTCCTCTGAAAAAACAAAGAATATATTTTTTTAAGTTTTCGGCCGCATCTGGCTGTGCTCAGTGATCATTGCTAGAAGCTCTTACTGGACCATATGTGCTGCTAGGGATCAAAACCTCATTGTCCATGTGCAAGTCAAGTGCCTTAGCCCTTGTACATCTCTCTGGGCCAGGATATTTTTGTTTGGTTGGTTTGGTTTGGTTGATAGGCCTAGTGGTGGCCAGGGCTTACTTCTGGTTCTGTGCTCAGGGATTAGTCCTGGCAGTGCTCAAGAGGCCATATGTGGTGCCAGGGATTAAATCTGGCTGAATGCAAATCAATAGTCTTACCCATTGTCCTATCTGGCTTGCTTACTCAAAATAATATTTTTTATTAAACAACAATTCTATGTTCTTATTATGCCTTCTAAATCCACAATTTTACTATCAACAGGAAAACAGAGCCCAGGACTACTGCTCCCTAGTTCGTTTGGCATTCTATAAATCAGACTATTTTTCTACTCCCGCTCCCACACTCAAGTGCCAAGTCTACTGTCACCAATTTCCCAGTGTGCTAGTTTTATTATCCTTTTTCTTTCTTTTTCCAGATTGTTCTGATTTAAAAAATAATTCTATGGCTTTTTTGAATAATGCAAAATATTTCTTCCCATTCAAAGCAAAGAGAAAATCTCCCTAAAAATTATGACATAGTTATGAATTTGGAGATGAAAAAGCAGTTGTGTAAGACATTCTCCCAAACATTCTCTTGCCAAAATAATGAGGACACCGTAGGCTTTGAAAATTGTAGAACAAAATTTTTTCTATGATGACAAAATCTATATTGTAAGAGGTAGACCCTACCAATAGCTAACCACAGCTCTCACAAGAGAAACAAGTCACCCTGTGAATATGACCCCATTCATTGAACCAATGAATTTTAGTGGGAGAGTTAAATTAGGAAAGAAAAGCACTGACTTCAATTCTGACACCATGAATTTGAAAAACATGATGAACATCTTATTGGAGATCTAACTGAGAGATACAGAGAGATACATGGGTTAGTAATCAGCCTGGGACACAAGACAGGCAACATCAGAGCAGGGGAAATGGCAGGCATTAGTGTTAGATTGAGAAATGGCTTCTGTACTCTGCAAACAAATTGCTGTGAGAGAGAAAAAAAAGCAAAAGATAAAAGGTTACTTATGGACACTACTTTATTTATTTTGTGAAATAAATATTGGCCATAACAAAACGTAGCAGATGGCAAGTTTGATCGACTGAATATTTCATATTCAATGGCCAATACAGAAAGAAAAATAAAAGAAAATAATTATCTATTTATTCTTGGATATGAGCCAGAAAACCAAAAATCTGCATCCATACTATGACTGTAATATGCCTTATCAAACACCTTTAGATTCCCCATGCACTTTCTTTGGTATACAACATACTACTTCACAAGAGTTCTCACTTATTAGATTGCTCCCTTTGGTATACCAAAGTATTTCACTCTTGTGCAAATTTATCTTAGATTCAATTCCACTGGATCAACCTTTTATTTCCTTTCTTTTGTAATAATATTGTCCATATTTTTAATTTAAATTTTGGGTTCATTTATATTTTTCTTAAGTATATAATACACCATGGTTTGGATAGTCCAGCAGTACCATCTGTAGTCCAGAAGCTACTTGGATTCCATCCCCAGTCCACATAGTCATGGAGTATCATCAAGAATAGCCCTAGAAACCCCAGAGCACCAAGTACCACTTGGGAAAACCAGGTAATCCCCAGTACCTCAGGGAACAAGTAGCACTGAGCAGCACTGGGTCCTCAGACCCTTGCACTGAAACACAGGTCTAGTTAACTAAGAATTGCTTTTCAGGTGGGGTCCCTGCCTCCTGAGCAAACTCTACAAGCCTCCTTTCTCCAATCTACCCTAATCCTAGAGAAAAGAACATCCCATTTAAATGGATTTTAACAGATTTTTTTTCCCTGTGTTTTCATCTTATTTAACTTTTAATTTATTATTACTGTTTCCATCCTGTTTTTCCCTTTTGCCACAAGGTTTTTTTTTTCTTGTTGTTGTTTTGCTTTTCATTTGGTAGTTTGGGTAGTATAGGTTCTGCTTTTACATTACATTCAGTGGTAATTATGTACATATCTGAATAAAAATAAAACTGCATCCACCAAATTCTGCCTACTGTTCTCTTCTCCAATCGTAGTAATTACACAGATACCAGCTTCTATTTGTCTAACTTCTTTTTCTTTTTTCCTGTGTTCTGTGATTTTGTTGTTGTTGTTGTTGTTGTGTGTGCGCGTGCCACACTTGGTGGCGCTCAGGGGTTATTCCCGGCTCTGTACTCAGATATCACTCCTGGCTCAGGGGACCATATGGGATGCTAGAGATCAAAACGATGTCCACCTTGGGTCAGTCACGTGCAGGGCAAATGTCCTACCAATGTGCTATCATTCCGGCCCCTGTTCTGTGATTTTTAAACATTACATTTTCCTGTTCATTATGTACTATTAAAAAAATCTTAGAACTCTCCTCCACTAAATCTTTTTCTTAAAGAAGCAGCTATAGTAAAATAGTCTTTCATTTGTACTGAGTAGATATTCTTTTATATTTGCATCCTCCTCTACTACATTATTTTTGTTTCTACATTTTAACCTCATTTCAAGTGACTGATTACTAACTCAAAGACTCACTTCATTAAAAGTTATTGTCACTAGTTTGCATATTTTGTGACATGAGACAAGATATCCTTAGTTTTATCATTAATGAGGCTTAAAATTATTTGCACAGGTTTGTTTGTTTTGTGTTTTTGGTGAAGCTAGTTTACTGATTTAGAAAGATGTAAGGGGAAAGAAAGGAGAAGAGAACAGAGGCTTCTCCAGAATGGAAATAAAAAGCAAAGAAACATAAAGACAAACAGGTGAGATATATATTTAAGGGAGAACAAGGGCTTGAAGAGCGAGCCATTTGTCCATTTAGAAAGGTACATTTTAAAAGTCACCTTCTTGTTTTTATTTTTTAAATTCCTTTTAGGATCTTCTCGAAGTCATTTGCATACAGTGCTTAGGAATACGAAAATCTGGGGACAAAATGAGTGTAGGATAGCTAAAGTGCTTGCCCCCAAAAGGGAGAAAATAAAATGAAAATCTGTCAATTCTCTATACTGTATTTATGGAAGCCATCACAACCTCAACAGCAGAAAGTTATATTTATTAAATTCCAGCAAATAGTTAATAAGGAATTGACATTCAAGAGAGAGTTCTCTATTAGTCCATGATGGAACAGATGAGGCTGTCCGGGAAATGCCTCGATCTTTGGCTAGCCCAGACAGAATCTTAAGACTCTTGGAGAAAATCTGCTTTGCCACCCCTAAGCACAGTTCCCAGCAATTCTTTCCACAAATTCCATTTCCAAATAAAAAACTCCAAACAAATTTTCCTCAGACTTGGTTTTCAAGGGAATGGTCTGGACACGAGCTGACAGATTTGTTTCTTTTTCAAGATAATCAGGAGGTCAGACAACTATAATTTCAATCAAGCAGGTTGCCAGAGAAGCAGACACTTCCTAACAGTGCAGGGAGGCCCCAGCTTGGCCACGCGCCAATGTTACCAGGCAGTGGAACTGTAGGACTGTCGCGGAGCAATTTCCTCAGTGCAAATGGATAAAAATGGAACCAAGAATCTGCAGCTAATCTGGGTAGAAAAGAACAAAGGTTGAAGTCAGATTAAGGAAATGAAGAGAAATAGCCCCAGAATTGAGTGAGACCTTCCTGAACTGTTCTGTAGTTTGAAATCCAGTGGGGTCTGGATACCAAAGCGTCTGTTCTACTCAAGCACAGGTCGGCTCTGAGAAGGTTAAGGGATCCATAGGACTATACTTGAAACGCAGGCAGGTGTTTCCATGTTGCATGTTTTCAGTGATTTACTGTACTTTTAATGTATTCAGGATGTAGCAATTAAGATAAATCAATCTCCCAATCTGCCTCTGCTCAGAACCTCAAGGAAGGGACTGGCTCTCAGGAGGTATTTTTGGTCAGGTGCCCTAGATAACAGGTTTTCCAAGCGGTGGCCAATGGGGAAAGACTGCATTTCTATTGAGAAAAACAGGAGTGCAATTATGAAAGGGGAATAGACGTAAGATGAAATAAGAAAACTAAGATACTAAAGGAAAAACTCGCCATTTGCATTCATTTTACCATCTGTTACAAGCAAGCAATTTAGCATACTTTTCAAAATCAAATACAAAAACTTCATTTAAATTTTGATTAAAGCAAATGATTGAAAGTTATTAGACAATCAGGGTTATTAGGACACTGGGATACTGTTTACCTGCTAGGTATGGTACACATACAAAAACTATGTTTTAAAAACTATCTGTGGGCAAAAGAGACTGTGGGAGGGCGTGGGTACTAACCTCTGCCACCACAAATGGTCCCTGTGCACAATCAGGAAATACAGAATCTTAAGTAAACCCTGAGCATGGTCTGGTGTGGCTCAAAAAACAAAATGAAAATTAATTTAAAAAAGTGCAGACTCAATTATAAACTGAAACACAGAATATTATTTACATTGAAATTTACACTGAATTCAATTATATTAAAATTTAATTGAAATTGATTAAGTTACATTGAAAATTTTATTTCCAATAAAACTAAAATAGAAAAACATAAAACAAGATGGGCAAAATATTAAAAACCAGGGCACTAGGAAGTAGTACAACAAGTAGGGCATTTGCCTCCCAGGTGGCCAATCCAAGTTCAATTTCCAGCACGCTATTTGGTTCAGAACCTCGCCAGGAATGGTCCCCTGTCCAAGAGAAAAACCATTAAGAACTGGTTTGTATGACCAAGGGGTTATTATATAGTATTCTATTTTTGTGCACATTTGCATATGCTTTCTTTTTCATAACAAATGTCTACACAGTAAATTTTCTTATAGGTTCATTTAACAAACCTGAGCAACTACTTTGTGCCAGGCTAAGCATTATATCTCACCAGAAACAACTATAAAACTGAATGGAGCCGTCATAAAATGAGAATATTGCTATTCTTTCTGAGGGAAGGTATTCTCAAAGATAAAGAGACAGGGTTTTTGCTACTAGTTAGAAAAGTTTTCAATTTTTTTCTTTATTTTGAAAAAAGTAGCAGCTGCAAACTCAACTTCCTTACTATCTCACACACACAAAAATAAGAATAGAAAATGTTCACAGATACAAAATGGGTCTACAACCACATATCCCTACAGGTTAAAATTCTTTAAATATGTGATCTAAAATCAATCAGTAAGTATCTAGGAAATATCTAGTGGCATTACAAAGCACACACAGGTTATTTTATTTTACAAGAAGTCAACAAAGCTATAGAAGAAAAGCCTGAGCACACAAGCTGTTAATAATAACAAAAAAAAAATGCAAGTGGAACATTGACAGTTAAAAGGCAACTTTCATGATGGCTCCCAGGGACTCTGCCACAGGGCATGCATATGATATACTCCTAGAGCCTTGGGCTCAGCTCAAACCAAGGACTTGATTTTGATGACCAAATACTAAAGTAAGAGTTCTTTTGGAGATCAGGCTGCAAATTAAAATGAGACAGTCCTCATTTTAATACTTTACTGGCCAACCTTATCCAAGTCAGGCATGGTACTGGGCCCTAGAGAGGCCAACATGTCCCAAACTGAGTAGTCTAAAACCAATTGTAGTCCATCAGTCAGCAAGGATAGGAATCCTGCTAATGGGCATGCCCAGAGGGCTGCAAATTGGATTCCCTCTTCCATACTTTCCCAGACCTTGTGATGAATATAGCCACAGCCAACATTAACTGCTGCCTTATGGAGACCCTGAACAGAAAATCCAATGCTTGGAATCCTGATCCATAAAAACTGGGATAAATATGTCTGTTAAGTTGCCAGATTTGGGGGGGGGGGATTTGTTATGTAAAAATAAATTTATTTGCCATCCTAATTACAATGGATCACAGTAGGGCCCGGAGAGATAGCACAGTGGCGTTTGCCTTGCAAGCAGCCGATCCAGGACCAAAGGTGGTTGGTTCGAATCCCGGTGTCCCATATGGTCCCTGGTGCCTGTCAGGAGCTATTTCTGAGCAGGAGTAATCCCTGAGCACCGCAGGGTGTGGCCCAAAAAAACAAAACAACAACAACAAAAAAACAATGGATCACAGTACCCAAGTTTATATTTACTTTGTTTCATAAGTTAGAGAGGTGTGCATATGGTGACATTAATTATCAAGCTCTTTCTTTTGAGAGGGTAGGGGAATTTGAGCCATCCTTGTCAGAGCTCTGGGATTATTTCTGGCTCTGCTCTCAGGGGTTATTCTTGAAAGAGTAGGGAGACAATATGGAGTGCTAGGAATCAAAGCTAGGCAATAATTTCTTAATTCCCATACCATCTACCTGGTCTTTATCACCAGTTCTCTTCAAGAAAATTATATATTTAAAGCACATCTTAATGTTTTCTATAGTTAAAACAATGAGGGACATATTGAAACTAAGCATAAAAGACAGGGTGAGATAGCAAAAGAAATAAGCCCCTCTTACCACAAGGTTATTTTTCAGTGGGTTACCTACCAGGACTGCTCTAGAGCCAGGAGCCCACTTTCACTGTCAGGCCTGGCAAAGCTGGGCCTAAGGCTCAATGATAAGGTGCTGCCTGGAGCCTATATTGCTGGGGTGACCTCCTCACATTCAACCCTGATGGTGCCAGGAAGACCATGCAGTGCTGGGTTCAAGACAGAGATTGCATACATTCCAAGCCTTTCAGCCTTAATCCTCAACAAGGTCCCCTCCCCACATTGCAAATAAACGGAAATACTTTTAAATTAAAAAACTCAGAGAAAAAAATGTACAGAGTTGTATAAAACATCTAACACAAATGCAAATACAAAGTTATGTCTTTTTTTCTATGACTGTTTATTAGCGATTTATCATAAAGTTTATTGAGACCCTAAGATAAACCATCAGGCTGCTATGACAAATACAGGGCATTCTAATTTCAAGGAGTCCATAAATGATATAAAAACAACAGGTACTTGGGACAGAGACCTATGTTTCACAGTGAAATAAAAATATACAAGGGCCAAGCCTCCAAATACCTTCAGTTATTCTTCCATGATAGACAGTCCAATCCAACAAGTGTGTATTGACTAATGTAAAAGGTAAAGTTTAAGAACTAAAGTGCTTATTAGAAAATAGGTAAATATTATTATCAATGTGATACAGCTCTATTTTTCAGACCAGAAAGTACAGAGAGTAGAGCGTTTGCCTTGCACGTGGCAGACCCAGGTTCAATCCCTGGCATCCCATATTAGAATCATTTCAGAACACACAGCTGGAAGTAATCCATGAGGGCCACCGGGCGTGGTACAAAAAAAATGGAAAAGGGACAGCATATTTTCTAAAAATTACTTGTTTGATAAGCTTATTAAAAGATACACATTGTTTTCAATATAGTTCCCACATCCTAACTAGCATTTGACTTCTTGCCAATATCCAGTAGTGTTCGTTCCATCACTTTCCCTCTTACTTTCTACAGAGCCACACCACTTTTTCTCTCCTAGTTCCGCAGCAGCTCATTTTTGGCTTCTTGGGAGACTTGTGCCAGCTTCTTCCTGGTCCAGAACTCGTGTCCGACAACTAAACACAAGTACCCGCCTCTGCACCTCTCTGCTTGGACACCCCAGAGATGCATAAAACCTGCAACTCTCCTAGAGGACTTCATCCAGCATTCCCCCAGCCAGCTTCGAGGACCCTTGGGGTTTGTGTGCCAGTTGGGTTTAGACCTCCCGAGACGGAGAGGCACTGCCTTGCACTGGGCAACTTCTATTTGGCCTTGCTTGTAAGGGCCACACCAGGAGGTGCTCAGGACTTACGTACCCTGGCTCTAGGCTAAGGATCACTCCTGATGGGGGTTTGAAGGACCGATCCTTATAGGGGTCCTGGAGCTCAAACCTGTGTGCGAAGCAAACGTCCTATCTGCTGTTCGATTCCCGCATCCCAGTTACATTTATTTATTTATTTATTTATTATTTATTTATTTTGTTTTTTGGGTCACACCCGACAGCGCGCAGGGGATCATCCTGGCTCTCTGCTCAGAAATCGCTCCCGGCAGGCTCGAGGGGCTATATGGGATGGATGCTGGGATTCGAACCACCGTCCTTCTGCATGCAGTGCAAACGCCCTACATCCATGCTATCTCTCCGGCCCCCACTTTTATTTTTATTTTGAAGTTGCTCTTAAGTTTCCCAGGCCTGTTCCCAGTTCCCTCTCAGGGGCCGGGTCACCAACCTCCCACCCTCCCTCAGCAATGCACCACCAGCCCGGCGGTGCTTCCAGGCAGGGATCGCTGCAATTCCCTCTGCAGATGACTTCCCGCCCGAACCCGGGGTCGCTGCTGTCGCTGCAACTCTCGCCATCTCGCTCCTCCACAGTGGGGCTCAGGGGGGCCTGCGACAGGTGGCGGCGGCACAGGCTCTTCTCCGTTCTCCAGGCCTTACCTGGAATCTGACACTTGTTTGCAATTCAGCAGTCGCTGCTCTCCAGAGGGCGAAGGTAACACCCGACCCGAGGAAGAAGCGGGGTGAAAACGCAGCTCGCCGCAGTGCACTGGGGGCCGCCATGTTTGACCCTGCAAGACCCGGGCAGGAAAGCCAGGGGGCGGGGCTGAGGGCGGGCCCTAGGTACTGCGCAGGCGCTTTGGGTGTTTTCTCGCGGAGGCTGTCGGGAAGTGTGGCGGAAAAGCTTTTTATTTTTTTTTTTTTTCCCCACCTGCTCAATTGGGGATGGAGGGAGGGCACAGTGTTCCTCTGCCTCTTCCTAAGAACTCTACTCTTTCCCCCGCGCCTGCCAGGAGCTATTTCTGAGCAGACAGCCAGGAATAACCCCTGAGCACCGCCAGGTGTGGCTCAAAAACCAAAAAAAAAAGAACTCTACTCTCCTTTGGGGGGTATATTTCCATGCTTTAAATGGAATGCATTTGGTTGTGTTTTTGTGTTTTTTGTTTGTTATTTATTTTGTTTTGGGGCCACACCAGGAGGAGCTCAGAGGCACGCTTGGGGGACCCATAAGGGATGCCAGGATTGAACTCCGGGCAGGCCCCTTGCAAGGCAGACTTCCTCCCTCTTCTCTCTTCTCTCTCCTCCAAATCCTAACTCAGGTAGATTCTTTCGCTTTCCTTGTTCGAGAATGGACGCCCAGCCCTGATACCCGCTTCTGCCTCCCAAGAGGTGATTTTCCTTGCTCCTCTTCCACATTGGTCCCTACCCAAGGTGATCCACCACCCTACAGACGCTGTGGAAAGCACAGCTTGGGACTTGGAACTCAAAACCCTGCCGCCTAGGTGCACTGTATCTTGCTCGGGCTGAATAGCTTTGCGGGTCCCCCGGTTGTGCCAAGCCCTGTTGTAACCCAGTGAGCTGGGTTAGCTGCTGGTGCATATGTCCCGCTCTCCTCCCGCCAATTGTGCATGCCGAGGGTACCCCTCACCCCCCGACAGCTTACTACAAGGTACTCTTATTACTGAATAAAGCAAGCCTCTCTGGAAGTTTCCAGACAGGTAGATTTGAAGTCAGTAAGGTGAAAAAGCCCAAGCACGAGCAGAAAAGCTGGGATCAAAGTTGTCAAGCAAGTAAACGCTAACTACTGTCGCCATCATTTCCAAAATATTTTAACATGAAAAAAGATCAAAATGATAACCTCGGAATAAAAATGCTTTAAGTGGAATGCATTTGGTTGTGTTTTTAAGTGTTTTTTGTTTGTTTGTTTGTTTTATTTTGTTTTGGGGCCACACCAGGCGGCGCTCAAAGGCTACTCCTGGCACGCTTGGGTTATAAGGTTATAAGGGATACTAGGATTGAATCCCGGTCAGACCCCATGCAAGGCAAACTTCCTACCCGCTGGACTATCTTTTTGACCCCTCGTTGTGTTTTTAACTGGTAAAACTTCCGTCAGAAATTGGTAACGAGACTTCACAGTTTACTGAGAGATGCCTTCAAATAGTTTCTAAATGTTGTGTTGGACCATAAAAAGACAAAGTACTAAAATTAAGTAATACATTATGGACATTTTATTCTTTTCTTTTTCTTTTCTTTTCTTTCTTTCTTTCTTTTTTTATAGTGAAGAGTTCTTGTAGCTTCCTTTCAGTAGGTACTTTGCTCTAGATTCCTGGTGGACTTAAATCTTCTCTAAGACTTGTCAGAGTTACTATTATTTTTTTTTCTCTTTTTCTTTCTTTCTTTTAATTATCTTTATTTAAACACCGTGATTACAAACATGATTACAGTTGTATGATTACAATCATGTAAAGAACACCCCCCTTCACCAGTGCAACATTCCCACCTCCAATTTCCCAGATCTCCCTCCTCCCCCCCCACACACCTGTACTTGAGACAGGCTTTCTACTTCCCTCATTCATTCACATTGTTATGATAGTTTTCAGTGTAGTCATCTCTCCAACTGCACTCATCACTCTATGTGATGAGCTTCATGTCATGAGCTGCACCTACCAGCCCTCATCTCTCTTGTCTCTGAAATACTGTTAAAAAGGTCTTTCATTTTTCTTAAAGCCCATAGATGAGTGAAACCATTCTGCGTCTTTCTCTCTCCCTTTGACTTACTTCACTCAGCATAATAGATTCCATGTACATCCATGTATAGGAAAATTTCATGACTTCATCTCTCCTGACGGCGGCATAGTATTCCATTGTGTATATGTACCACAGTTTCTTTAGCCACTCATCTGTTGAAGGGCATCTTGGTTGTTTCCAGAGTCTGGTTATTGTAAATAATGCTGCAATGAATATAGGAGTAAGGAAGGGTTTTTTGTATTGTATTTTTGTGTTCCTCGGGTATATTCCTAGAAGTGGTATAGCTGGATTGTATGGTAGCTCAATTTCCAGTTTGTGAAGGAATCTCCATATTGCTTTCCATAAAGGTTGTACTAGATGGCATTCCCACCAGCAGTGAAAAAGGTGAAACACTCCAGGACATTGAGAATAAGGAGGAGACAGCACTTTCCAAACAAGTGGAAGCAGAGATAAACAGATGGGGCTATATTAAGCTGAGAAGCTTCTGCATCTCAAAGGAAATAGTGCCCAGAATACAAAGGCCACCCACTGAGTGGGAGAAATTATTCACCCAATACTCATCAGATAAAGGGCTAATACCCAAAATTTACAAGGTACTGACAGAACTATACAAGAAAAAAACAACTAACCCCATCAAAAAATGGGGAGAAGAAATGAACAGACATTTTGAAAAAGAAGAAAGGCAAATGGCCAAAAGGCACATGAAAAGATGCTCAACATCACTAATCGTCAGGGAGATGCAAATCAAAACTACTATGAGGTACCACCTCACGCCACTGAGATTGGCACACATCACAAAAAAGGAAAACAAGCAGTGCTGGTGGGGATGTGGAGAGAAAGGAACTCTTATTCTTTTCTTTTAAATTTAACGTTGTGATATTTTACCAAATTAAGTAAATGCATTGTATTTCCTTCCCACCGTTAGAAGCAATACTTGCATTCATTCATTAAATTGTATCCAGTCTGAATTTGGAAATATAGCTCATAGGTTGACTTTTGGTAATTAATTTGGAGAAGGAAAGATTGGGATCAGGACTGTGCTTATAGACATTCAAAATATTAAAAGAAGAATGTGTAACCAAACATTTGAAAGGTTAGATTTAATGATTTTTTTCTTTTTTCTTTCCTTCCCTCCAGCTCTCCCTCCTTTAATCTTTTTCCCTCACTCTCTCCTTTCCATCCTTCCTCAAAACTTTAGTTCTTCCTCCCTCTCTCCTAAGGTGGTTCTCTCTTTTCTCCCTCTTCTCTTCCTTCATTCCTTTCCTTCTTTCTGCAGCAGCTGGTGGTGCTCAAGGCTAAATCTTGCTCTGTGATTAATCCTTGAAGTGGAAGGGGGAACTAGAAGAGGTGCCTCAGATCCAAAGTGAAGCAGCCATGGTGCAAGATCAGTGCCTTACCAGGTGTGAACCCTAAATACTTTCTTACTGCTTTCTCAGAAACATACCTCTCTTTTTTTTAATGACTCCCCTAATCATTGATTTAATAAATTGAATATGCTGACGAATAAAGTGTTAGTCAAGATACATTGAATTTGGACATTAGTCACAATAGGCATGGTGGTTTTCTGCTTCCCTTTCTTCTCTCTTCCTTCTCACTCTTTACTCTCTCCATCTCTCTCCCCTCTTCTCTCTTTCTTTCCTTCTTATTCATTCTCCCTTTTTTCTCTCTCCTCTCTAAGCCTACTCTGGGGAAACTCAGGTGACAAGTCATGGAAGACCCTCAAAAATGCCTATGAAATGAGAACCCTCTGCTAATATCCAGGGAATGAGATCTTCTGAAAGAGGATTTTTATAAGCCAGTTTTCACTCATTCAAAGACTATATAAGCATCTTGATTGATGGCTTCTGCCTTTTGAGAGATTTTGGTCTAGAACTGTTTATCTCAGTTGGGCTGAAATAAGTCTACGATGATATAGTAAATAACTGGGGTTTTAGGCCACTAAATGTGGGGTAATTGCTTCTGTATCAATACACCTAGTTTAACAGGTTATAATATGTTATTAACCAGGATCTTGGGTGCCTATCTTGATCTGTTATGTTGGGGTGTGGCCTACCACCAACTCCTCCAAATTAGTTATCAGCAGCTTGCTGATATTGTTTTATATTTGCATCTACAATCTATTGTTTAGCAGTAGGTCAAATTTTGTTACATCTAATCTAGTGACAGTGCCTTTTTTCATCTTGATCATAAGGCAGATAGCTACATGCCTTGTATGTGGTAAAAATACATAAAAATGTACCATTCTGACCCTTTTTAAATGTACAGTTCTTTGGCATTAAGAACATTCACACTATTGTACAACCACCATCATCATTCACCTTCAGGGTTTATCCATCTTTCCCAGCAGAAACTGGGAGACCACTAAGTAATTGCTCTCCAGTTCCTGGGAACCCACTCTACTTCCAATTTCTATGCATCAGATCATTAAAGTAGAGTAAAACAATCTTGTCCTCTTGTGCCTGGCTTCTTCTATTTAACATCGTTTCAACATTGTACATATTATAGTACATGTCAGAATCTGATTCTTTTTTAAAGCCAAATAATATTCAACTGAATGTAAGATCATGTTTTTCTTCATCTATCATTAGATACTTGAGTAACATCTACCTTTTAGATAGTATGAATTATGTTATTGTGTAGGTGAATATGAAAACATCTATTTAAGTTCCCACTTTCAAGTCTTTTGTGGTGTGCACCCAGAAGTAATATTAAAGGATTATTTACTCTTACAGCCTAGAATTTTACCTTAATTTATCACAGGTATGTAACTAAAAAAAAATAAGCTTAGTGTAATTTAAATCTATAACTTGAAAGGTCTCTGCTTAATAAACAACTTGCAGGGGGGTTATACATGGGTAAAGAAAATAGTAATATAAATTTCATTGATGTTATAAAAGATTTAAGCAACTGTGGATGTAGTCCTGTGGTAGAGTACATGCCTTGCATGTGTAAATTATTGGGTTCCCAGCACTGTGAAAAATAAGCAAATAAATAAAATACTTATACAGGAGGCAATTTCAGCATCTCATTGCCATATATCAAGATTCTATAACAATTTAAAAAATGAATCTGCCCCAACCTCAAATAAATCTATTCTCTGAAATGCATCTTTTTTATCATATTAATTGAATTTTATGAAATAACAAATAGAACAGATCATGTCTTTGTTTCATTTCTGTGTTCAATGTGGACTCAATCCATCGACATTTGCTCTTTACCTCCAAGCTGTCAATTATGTTTGCTATAAAAGATCCAGCACTCAGGGGGCCATCAATCAGTGCTGTTATGATGGTTCAAGAATCACTTCTCCATGCTCCATTATCAAAAATAAGACAAATTTACATGAAACCAAAAGGTTAATCGATCACACTATTTGCTCTGCACACAGAAGATGCTTCAAACTTTCACAAGTTTTCAGAGGCAGAGTATTGAGGTACAGTGCTTCATTGTCTGTGTTTGTGATTACTTTGCATAGGTATCATACTTCTATATTTAACTGCATGTAGATATGTAAACTAAGATTACATTTTTCTATCTTAATTAAAATCAAATGGTGGGATTATAACTCATCCCCTCTTTGAAATAATAGTATATATGTTTTGTGACTATGTTGGCAAGTTTTTCAACTGTACCCCAATCACAGATTTGGACTCAGTCCCAGTGTTCCTGTAAGGAATGCTTGAATGCAGAGGTAAAAGAAGAGACAGGGGAAAAAAAGAACAAAGTGGCATAGGTGAGGGACAAGAGAGAGTTGAGGTGCTAGGACTTTCAAGAAGAAAAACATGAATATTAAGAGGTGTATTAAATGAAATCAATACAGTCGTTTATTTAGTAGAAACAGTAAAATGTATGCAAACTTAATCATCAAATCCAACAAACTAGAATGTAAGTGAACTTCTTGAGGCATAAAAGAGACTATTTTAGGACAAATAGAGGGAGTACCACTTTACACAGCAGGAGACAGATGAAAAAGTGCATTGCTCCTGAGAAGCTGATGCAGCTTGAAAATGTAAATAAGTAGAATATAGTTGTTATTCGAACCTAACAGAGAAGAATGCTCTGAAGTGTCATTTTTTCATTCTTAATCTTGGAGAAAAAGTAAGTAAAAGCAGTATGATCACTAGTAGTATTATCAGTGGAAGAGTGTTTTTCCAAGAAATAGGAATTGCAATCATAGAAACAATGTATGTATATAGGCACACGTGTGTAAAATTTAAAAAAAAAAAAAAAAAAAAACCTGGGGCCGGAGCAGTGGTGCATTTCCCTTGCACATGTCTGACCTAGGACAGACCGCGATTTGATCCCCCTGTGTCCCCGCTGGTCCCCCAAGCCAGGAGCGATTTCTGAGCGCCTAGCCAGGAGTTACACACAGGAGTAACCCTGTGTGTGTGTGTGTGTGTGTGTGAGTATCACTGGGTGTGGCCAAAAAATTTTTTTTTAATTAAGCATCAGGGGTTGGACCAATATCACAGTGGGTTAGGCAATTTTTTGCTTACAGTTGACCCATGTTCAATCACTGGCATCCCATATACTGCACCACAGCCTACCAGGAGTGATTTCTGAGTGCTGAGCCAGGAATAATCCCAGAGCACCCCAGGTGTTGCCCAAAAACAACAACAAAATATTAAGTATTAATATCATAAATATTAATATAGTAGTATTAATTCAGTGATGTTCTATGTTTTATATCTGTTTGTTTGTGGGGCTACACTCTGCTATGTTCAGTTCTTTCTCCTAACCCTGTACTCAGGGTTCATTCCTGGAATTGCTGGAGAGGGGGCTTGGGGAGGGGGCAGGTAGGACTAGACAAACCATATGTGGTGCTGAGATCAAGCCTGGGTTGGTGGTAAGCAAGGTAAGTGCACTACACTTGTGCATTCAGGGCCCTAGTTTTATATCACTTAATCATAACTAATTGTAACTACAAATCAATAAGAGATACATCATAGTTATCTTCATGTTAGAGATGTTAAGTGGAGAGTTTTCAATAATGTATGGATGGGCCCACAAGGAAGAAGGGTTGGAGCCAGTATATGGCGCTACACCTCTACTACTCAGTCTGTAGTGCCCAGCTCTGGGCAGAATATCATCGAGGTAAGTGTGTCTGAGGAGTGAATATTTTCATTCATTTCATTGAATCAATCATCTATTCTCCTGTGTAAGACAGATAAATATATATTTTTCTCTATTGCTTTGGACAAAAGCAGTGTGCCCCCCTTATTTTTCATCTGCACAAGTGTGTGTGTGTGTGTGTGTGTGTGTGTGTGTGTAATTCAAATGTGATGTGATGCTTTATGGAAATCATATTCCCACACCCTCACTGTCTTGCTCAAGGCTGGTCCTGCATTTATTTTTCATCTCTACTTTCTATGGTGTCATGTAAATACACTCGAAAAAATACTTCCTGATACAAACATCAATTACAGAAAACTTCTAATTTTGCTTACTCAGAGATGACTAAAAATTCTGGGATTCTAGAGCTCAGAGGCTTCTTCCTTAAAGGTTAAGCATGGAACAGGATCATGTATGACTGGGACACATCTACTCAACAGACTTCTCTGTCTTATTGTGAAGTAACATTTTAATATATTAAAAATTAAAATAGGAGGTTAATTCTATTCAAGACGATTTGATTTGTATTCCCTAGATTTATTGATGTGTACTTTGCTAAACTCTATAACAGGATCTATTCTGATCATTGGTACTTGACCATCCGGAGCTTCTAGACTTTAGGGGAAAAACCATTTGCAAAAATACAATCATTTTAGATATAGTGATGAAAGAATTGAGAAGTAATTTGGAGGTTTAAGAAGAAAACCATTGCTTTTGTCTTTTATTAAATTCTTTAATTAAATCACTGTGAGATAAATAGATTGTTCATGACTGAGTTTTAGTCATACAGTCTCTAACACCCATCATTTCACCAGAGCACATTTCCTATCAACAATGTCCCCAGTTTCCCTCCTGCCCTCCCCTCTGCCTTTCCTCATGCCTGTCTTTAGAGGATATATTTTTCTTCTCTTTCTCTTTTATTCTCTCTCCCATTTTTCTCTTTTATCTTTCTCATTCTCTTTTCTATTTTCTCTTTTTATTTCTCATTCTCTCTTCCATTTTTTCCTTTTAGAAATTGGTTTTCAAGATTGGGTCTTTTATTTACAATATTGTTAATGAATGGGTATCATTCATATCACTTTATCTCTTTTTAGCATCTAGTTCTTGTCCAGAGTTATCATTCCCAACTATTATTTTCATAGTAGTTCCTTCTCTGCTCTAACTACACTATTTGTGGCAAGCTTCTTACCATAGACTTGTCCTCCTGACCCTCATCACTTTGTCTTTGGATATTATTTCCATACTATTTTTTAATAACCCACAAATGAGCACCACAATTCTATGTCTAACTCCCTCCTTCTCATTTCACTCAGCATACCTGTCAAAGCAAATTTTATTGCTTTATTTTTTCTAACAGCTGCATAATATTCTATTGTATAAATGTACCACAGTTACCTAATCCACTCATCCATTCTTGGCACTTGGGATGTTGCCAACTTATGGCTATTTTGAATAGGGATCCAATCAACATAGGAGTGCAAATGGCTCTTTAGTATTGTGTTTTTAGACCTTTAGGGTATATTTTAGGAGTGGTATGGTTGGGTCATATGGGACCACAATTTTTAATTTTTGAGAAATGTACTATTTTTTCCCACCAGTAATGAATAAAAATATCTTGCTCCCCATATCTATGCCAGCACTAGTTGTTTTTTCTGATGTGTGCCAATATCTGTGGTGTGAGATGATGTCTCATTGTTGTTTTGATTTTCTTCTCCCTGATGATTAGTGATGTGAAGCATTTTTCATGTCCCTTTGACCATCTGATTTCTTATATGATGAAGTTTCTGTTCATCTCTTCTATTCATTTTAGATGGAATGAGATGTCTTTTTCTTGTTAACTCTAGAAATCATTACTTCTTCTCAAGTGGGTCAAGAGAGCTTTCTTTTTCCAAATATTTTATAGAACAGGGAAAACATCTATTTCATTTCTTTTTTTTTTTTTTTTTTAGTTTTTGGGCCACACCTGGTAATGCTCAAGGGTTACTCCTGGCTATGCACTCAGAAGTCGCTCCTGGCTTGTGGGGCCATATGGGGAATCGAACCGCGGGCCTTCCTAGGCTAGCGCTGGAAAGGCAGGCACCTTACCTCTAGTGCCACCATGCCAGCCCCCTATTTCATTTCTTTACCATTATAAGGAAACACAACTAAACTCACTCTGACAGCAATTAACCTGCCTCATTTTACAATATCTACTAAGTAGAATTTTCTATTTCAAATAAATCAAATTATGTCTTAAATTATTTTCTAGTATCTTTGCTTGATTGTTTCACATTTGCATGCCATCTTCCCTATTTCTACTGAAAAAAACATTTCTGTTCCTTTTTGTTTCCCCAAGTCAAATATTATCTGAAATCTAAAAATGGGTCCAATTTCAATGAATATAGAACAGCCTACTGTGTAATTCAAGCTCCCTGTTTCTTTTGGAATAAAGTTTTTTGTGATTAGATTGTAGACACCTGCAGAATTTTATTTTCACTTTAAACTCAAAGGAGCTCAAAGTTTATCTTGGGAAACACAGATTCCTGAAATAAGCATATCATTTTCAAATCAAACTTCTAATATTACATTCATAATGTTTTCTTTTCATTGCTCAGGGTTGAAACCAGGGTTTCACACAAGCAAGGCAATATATATATGTATATGTATATATAATCACTCTTAGAGGTCTTGGGGCATAACATTATTTGTGCATTTATGGTAGATTCATGACTTCCTATAATCTTTATTATATATTTAGCATTCTTTCGATAAAAGCTGCTGAAACCTAAAGACATGCATTTGTTAAATATCCCTATTCTTTAGACGTTCCTAATTAGAATAGTATATTTCTTTGCATAGTCAAAAACAAGAGGTGAATTTAAGTATTTGACAACTAATTTGTAACTGGAAAGAACATTTAAAAAAATGAATCAGTCTGAAGTACAGATTATTTTGAATGCATTTAAAAGAGAATATGAGGATGTAGACCAAAAGAAACAAATAAAACGTTATTTTTTATTTTTCCCCTTTGTATGTACATATCTGTATATAGATGAATTCCTGACTAGAAATAATGAGGGTTTCTTGCTCAACATTGGAGCAACTTTTGGACTAACATTGTATCACTTTGTGCTCAGTAGCAGGCAGGATTTAGTCTGTATTAATTAATCTGTAAAGGAATAGAAAGGGAAGCTGGTTTATAGAATTTAGAGATGGTCTCCTTTACAAATCTGCCACTGCTTGCTATGACCCACATAGAGGCTGCTTCATGCTCTATTCATCCAGTGGTCGGTAACCTGCGGCTCGCGAGCCATATTTGGCTCTTTCCACTTTTAATTTGGCTCTTCTGTGTGCCTAGCGGCCGTTCCAGGAGTCAGAACTCTGCTCCAAGCCTCTGTCAGTGCGCGCCCTGTGTGGCTCTCAAAATAAATTTCAATCGTGCTTTTGGCGAGATTTGGCTCAGTTGAAAAAAAAGGTTGCCGACCACTGAATGCCAACTCAATCCAACTACTGAGTCATCTCTAACATAATCTAACTCCAAGAGAGTCTTAAACTTTTCAGCCTGATTTGTATTTTTTTTTTTTTTGTTCGTTTGTTTGGGCTATACCCAGCATTAATCAGGGCTTACTTCTAGTTCTGTGCTCAAAGATAACTCCTGGCAGGGCTCAGGAGACTGTGTGTGCGAATCGAACCCAGATCAGTATCTTGCAAGTCAAGCTCTCTGCTCTCTGTACTATTTCTCTGGTTCCATTTTTTTTTATTTTTTATTTTAGCTTTAGTAGTACAGGAAAGAAGTGATTTTTAGGGGCCGGAGAGATAGCATGGAGGTAAGGCATTTGCTTTGCATGCAGAAGGACGGTGGTTCAAATCCCGGCATCCCAAATGGTCCCCCGAACCTGCCAGGAGCGATTTCTGAGCGTAGAGCCAGAAGGAACCACTGAGCTCTGCCAGGTGTGACCAAAAAACAAACAAACAAACAAACAAACAAACAAACAAACAAACAAATAAATAAATAAAGTGATTTTAATTTTCTGTATATAATTACTTTATTTAAGCAGCATAGTTACAAAATTGTTCACGGTTGAGTTTGAGTCATAGAACGTATGGCCACTCTTGACCAGTGCACATTTCCCTCCATTAATGTAGACAGTTTCCCTCCCACTCACTCTACCCCCTGCCTCCTGTACAAGCATTTTAAAGAAGTGATTGTTTTGTTTTGGTTTGGTTTTTGGGTCACACCCAGCAGCGTTCAAGGGTCACTCTTGGCTCTATGCTCAGAAATCTCTCCTGGCAAGCTCGGGGGACCACACGGAATGCCGGGATTCGAACCACCATCCTTCTGCATGCAAGGCAAACGCCTTACCTCCATGCTATCTTTCCAGCCCCCAGAAGTGATATTTTTAATGTTTGCTTGCTACTCTATTTCTAACAATTTACCAAACAGAACCAAGCACTGGAAACATAACTGTTCTTTTAAAAACGGAAGAGAAGTTGAGGAAAGGGATCCACCATCTTCTTTTACAAAAATGTAATGAAGAGTTTGCCAAAGGGTGCTTATGAATCTAGTAGATGCTTAGGTGAGATGAATTTGAAGTCCTATCAAATACCTTTTGTTTAGCTGGGGACCACACTCAGAGGTTCTCAAGGGCCACCTGTGGTGATGCTCCAGGAACTATACAGGGTGCTGAGAACTGAACCAGTGCCATGGCCACAGCTAGGAAAGTGCTTTAATCTTTGTGCTATAGTTCTGGTTCATATATCAGAAAAGCAGGGTCTACGTATACTTTATATTATTATAGCTCCAGCTTAACTGTTCCTGCTGTAACACTTTATAGACAACAAATTCTTGTTGAATAAATGATTACATAAACCCTAAGTTGTTTTTTCTCCTCCCTCACCATTCTTCAGGGTCCAAAATCATAAGCTGCTGATTCTGTAATTATTGTTTGATGACATAAATAATATTTTTGAGAATTTTGTCACTTGATTTTCTTTCCCTAAATTGGGAATCTGTGCAAATTGATGATTTGTAAGTATGTTGGTATATTGCTTCTGTTTATACTGACAACTAAATTCATTTTTGATGCTTAGTTAATTCAGTGTAAGACTGGCTATCACAATCATGGTTTTGTTGCCTAATGAGTGCACAGAAATATATCACTAAAGATTTCTAGCCTGGCAGAAGACACTTCCTTCTAAATTTAGAAATGACATCCTAGCTCTTGAAGCAAGGCTAATGCAACATGATTAATCAGAAAATAATGATTATCCCATCAGTTTTCCTAACAGCTTGTCCTTACTGTGGCCTTGTTGCTTATAATTTGGAATGAAGAATTACAAGGGAAACAGCATCATTGTGTAAGTAACTTTCCTTTTTCACCCTGAAGTTCAAAAGAGGAGTCCTATTTGTTTTATTATTTGTAATTGAATTCCTCATCTTTTCTTGTCCTTTGCTGTTGTTTCACTGGCCAAAAGTCAGACATTCGATTGCTATGCTCACACACTTTGATTGTGGTGTTTTCCAGAGGCTGAGCACTTTGTCTTGTTATCTAGGTGATCATACACTGAGCTGTGGCAATAGACACCTCAAAGGACAATATCTAGCTCTTATAATGAAACTAGGATATCAAGTGTGAGAAACCAGAGTTGTAGCACTGATTAACATGACTAGGCTCCTATTTTTTCCTTAATCTAATTTAATTTTGAGTTGTTGTTTTTCTGTCACACCCTGGTGCCCATGGCTCATTCCTTGCTCTGCTCAGGAATCACTCCTGTTCTGCTGAGGCAACCCTATATACACCATGGACCAAATCAGAGCTCACTACATGAAAGGCAAGCGACTTAATTTCTGCTCTATGTATCCTGTCACTCCTATTGCTTATATTTAAAAATCTGAGTTTCTCTCTCCTAAATTTTTTTCTATTTTACATCTCTGAAAACTTTAATTTTTGTCCAGCATATAAATATTAAAATTAATTATTGTGTTAATTGTTTAGTCAAAGTACCTAAAGTTCAGCATATTTGAGAACTAAATAAGGTGAATTTATTCTCAAGTCCTTTATTTTACAACTTTCTACTTTATAAAACACTTTATCTGAAATTAGATTATAGTCATATCTAAGAACAAAATATATTCTGTGTATTCATTCATTAAATTGTTTTTACAACATTTTTGAATAGTTTACTCCATTTGAGTCTTACAATAACCTAATTAGATTTTGAGCATACCAGAAACCTTGTCATATTAGGATACACTGGATTACATATTTTAAATGCTAAAAGCATCTATTAGCAATAGAAAGTGTTATATTTAGAAAGAAAATACCACCTATTAATATAATAAAATAAGATACCTTAAAGAAAAGAAAACAAACATTACCTAAGTAGATTGGTTGTGAAAACGGAATTAGCTCTTAAATTTCTCAGATGTCCTTAATTTTTTCACACATGCACATATGCACAAACATGCAGAGTAAATGAACATTACTAAATAATATAAATCCCCTAATAATTTCACATTAATTTTATCACCATATCCACTAATTTGCCCTAAATGTTCAGATGTAAATTTTATAAAGTGAAACTCTATTGACCAGAAGTTCAACAATTCTCTAGATTCAGAGTGAGTAAATAAAGATTTAGAAAAATAACCAGTTGTTATCCTCTTACCACTTTTATTCCAATTTGCTTTATTCCTCATTATCCTTTTCTCTATTAACACTTTCTCTGCTAGCTTGATAGTGATGTATCTCTTTATCTTACTGCATAAGGATTTACCATCTTAACTATATTAAACAAATGGTTCAGTGGCATTAAGTATGTTCCGACTATTATATGACCTTTACCACCTTCCGTTTCCAGGTGGTAGAATTTCCATCTTTTCATCTTGGACAACTGAAGTTTTGAACCTACAATTTCCTGTTCTCTTACATCTCAACCCATGACAATAAACATTCCACTTTTTGGTTTCTTTTATTTGACCTCTCAAGAAATCTCATAAAAAATAGGACTTTTGTGGTTAATTCATTTTGTGAACCATAATGTTACCATGATTTATTTTTTTCCTTTTGAAGATACTGCTTCTTTGTATGAATAGACTACAGGTTGCCTTTTCAATCATTTGACAATAGATTCTCTGAATTGCTTCCACATTTTAGCTATTGTGAATGATGCAGTTACATTTGCATAGGATAACTTTTTCCATTCTTCTATTTTCATTCTAGCTGTGTCTATGATCTGAAATGTCTTTCACAAACAACATTCAGTTGGATAATGTTTTAATCTATTCTGCCGATCTCTGTCCTTTGATTGAAGAGTTTGATTCATTTATACTTAGTTACTTGTAAGAACTAACTCCTGTCATTTTACAATTTGTTTTTTTTATATGCCTTCTATGTTGCAGTACCTCACAGAAGTCTTTTTATTTTCCTTCTTTCTTTTTGTATTTTTTTTTTTACTATTTTCGCAGTAAATGTTTTTTACTGTAATTTTTCCTTGTGGAAGTCAAATAAATGCTTTCTTTTTCTTAATCCATGAGGTATTACATTTAATATCTTAAAGTTGTGACACTTATTGATTCCAGTTAGCACTAAAAACATATAAACTTTGTAACTGACACAATAGTAAAAAGGGCAGGCATCTGTCTTGCACACAGCCAATCTAGGTTTAATTTCTAGCATCTATATGGTCACTTAAAAACCAATAGGAGTGATCCCTGAGCACAGAGGCAGGAGTAAGCCCTTAATACTGTCAGGTGTAGCACCAAACCAAAAGAATAAAATGAGAAGGCAAACAAAACCAAAGGAAAAATTGAAATTACCTTGGCACATTGTTAAGTTGTAATCATATCAGTCAGAAGAGGAGGGGTTTGGGGCCATGGAAATGAAGAGGACTGTGGGGGCTGAAGAGATAGCATGGAGGTAAGGCGTTTACCTTGCATGCAGGTCAGTGGTTCGAATTCCAGCATCCCATATGGTCCCCCGATTCTGCCAGGAGCGATTTCTGAGCGTAGAGCCAGGAGGAACCCCTGAACGCTGCTAGGTGTGACCCAAAAATAAAAAAAAAAATTAAAAAAAATAGAGGACTGTGACTCTGCATTCTGCCTCTGTGACTTTGTTGTCAGGGCAGTAATTAGCCACCTTAGAATATAACTCCAACATTTGGAGACACGGGTTTCTATTGTTCCCCCAGACCTCCTCAAACTTCATTGCTGCCTCTGAAATGCTCAGCTACTTGATGTGAAGCATGGAAAGGGATAGTCTTCCCTCC
This sequence comes from Suncus etruscus, assembly GCF_024139225.1. Lineage (NCBI taxonomy): Eukaryota > Metazoa > Chordata > Mammalia > Eulipotyphla > Soricidae > Suncus > Suncus etruscus. Next base: position 58,338,674 of record NC_064859.1, on the reverse strand, counting down.
AATCATAAACTTGATTTAAATTAAGGATAACTTGCTTTTGCCCCATGGAAGTTGCAAAGCTTGAATAGATCTCAGCATTCCAATATAGTTATATCTTTTCCTACAGTGTAATCACTGTCTAGATGGAAGATGGGTTCCTAGTAATTCCTACTTTACCATCCTCCCATAAACCTCTCTTTATTTTTATAAACTATCAGAGTTTTTCAATTATTTCTTGAAATAGTACTGTTTGTTTTGTAGCTTAAAAACAAATATTTTTTTATTTCTGCAGAGACAGCAATCTGACCAAACTCCAAGTATGTTGGTATTTGGGCTGATATCACCAGGGCTTTTTTGAAACAAGTGAGGGCACTTTCTTCCCCTGACACACCCATATTCTTCTACTTCCTGGAGACCTGACAGCTGAAAGCACGTACCAAAAGAGCTGCAGTATAAGTAATAGTGCTTTGAATTCCTGGACAACTTCCTATTTTTGATCCTGTCATCATTATAGGAACACACCAATTTAGATGCCAATGTTTAGCTGAGGTCACTTAATTTTTGGAAACAAATGAAATAACTAAGTGGACAGTTAGCAACAAGATCTTACTAAACCTTCTGCCAATGCCTTATTGGAGATACAATAATTTTCACAATTTTTCTTATCACTGTACTTTTTAAAAAAAAGTCTTCCCTTCATTTTTCCTTTTCGATTCTTAATAACTTTGCTCTTACTTTTTTGGAAACAAATATATTATGTAACTATGTCAACTATGTGATGCATGTTCTTTAAATAAAGTAAATTTAAAAAATAAAAATATATTTTCCTGAAGATTTCTGAAAAACTCTGTAGATTGTCCCTATATCAATTAAATGAGTTATAAATAAATATCAAATAATAAGTTAATAGGAAAAGAAACTGAAAGTTCTCATCCAACTTATTTTTCATTAACATTCCAGTATACTAACGAATAGAAAGTTTTATTTCATATATCACAAAAAACAAACAAACAGGGGCCGGGTGGTGGCGCTAAAGGTAAGGTGCCTGCCTTGCCTGCGCTAGCCTCGGACGGACCGCGGTTCGATTCTCCCGGCGTCCCATATGGTCCCCCAAGCCAGGAGCGACTTCTGAGCGCATAGCCAGGAGTAACCCCTGAGCATTACCGGGTGTGGCCCAAAAACCAAAAAACAAACAAACAAAAAAAAAAAACAAAAAATACCCAAACAAACAAAAAGCAACAACATCCACCCCAAAACTAAAAATTCTAAAATAAAACCACTTAAAGAAAGGAAGCTCTCTCATTTTTAAGTTCTTCCATATCGAGACCATGCTGCATGCAAAATTTTCCTTACATGGCTATAAGTTGAAAAAGAGTGATGCTAAATTCTAGGCCCAGGAATTTTTTTAATATATAAAATCTTTGGACCAGAGAGATAGCATGGAGGTAGGGTGCTTGCCTTGCCTGCAGGAGGATAGTGGTTTGAATCCCGGCATACCATATGGTCCCCCGAGTCTGCCAGGAACAATTCTGAGCGTAGAGCCAGGAGTAACCCCTGAGCGCTGCCGGTGTTTTTCAACCCCCTCCAAACAAATAAATAAAATAAAATAAAATCTTTATTTAAGCACTATGATTATAAGCATTATTGAAGTTGGGTTTCAGATATAACCGAAATACTCTCCTTCACCAGTGCAATATTGCCACCACCGATGACCCCCTCCCCACCTCTGCCTGTATTCGAGACAGGCATTTTGCTCCTCTCATTCTTTAACATTGTCATGCTAGTTGTTATTTGTTGTTGTTGTTGTTGTTATTATTATTATTATTATTATTTAGTAGTTATTTCTCTAACAGCATTCACCATTCTTTGCAGTGAGCTTCAAATTGTGAGTTGGCTCTTCCAGCCCTTAACTCTATTTTCTCTGGGCCTTATTACAATAATGTCTTTAATTTTTCTTAAAACCTATAGATGAGTGAGACTATCCTGTGTCTATCTCTCTCCCTCTGACTTATTTCACTCAGCATAGTAGATTCCAGGTACATCCTTGTATAGGAAAATTTTATGACTTCATCTCTTCTGATGGCTGCATAATATTCCATTGTGTATATATACCACAGTTTCTTTAACCTTTCATCTGTTGAAGGGAATCTTGGTTGTTTACAGAGTCTGGCTATTGTAAATAGCACTGTAATGAATATAGGTGTGAGGAAAGGATTTTTGTATTGTCTTTTTGTGTTCCTAGGGTATATCCCTCAGAGTGGTATAGCTGGATCATATGGGAGCTCAATTTCCAGTTTTTCGAGGAATTTCCATATTGTTTCCATAAAGACTGGACTAGACAGCATTCCCACCAGCAGTGAATAAGAGTTCCTTTCTCTCCACATCCCTGCCAATACTGATTGTTCTTGTTCTTTGTGATGTGTGCCAATCTCTGTAGTGTGAGATGTACCTCATTTGTTTTGATTAGCATCTCCCTGATGGTTAGTGATGTGGAGCATTTTTTCATGTGTCTTTGGCCCAGGAATTTTTTTAATAATATATGGTGTAACCTGGGCTTATGGAATTCCAAATGAGCCCTAAGTGATATACTAATGAGTATTTTGGAATATCTACATTATGACTTTTGTCTCTGTTATCAATGAGACTGCTACTCAAAATATGACCACTCTAAACATTTCTAATATTTTTCTAAGTACAACTAATTCTATTTTCTAAAAGTTTATTATTTATGGATAATCATTTATTATTGTTTTACAATTTAAGGAATGTTATCTAAAATGTCTTACATCTACTGGATACTGAGGGGGCCTTGCCACATTCAAATGCATCTCTTTTATTCTTATGTGATGACTTCTCTATGCTTATGCTTCTATGTGACTAGACATGTATTTTTCTTTTTAAAATTAAATCAACATAAATTACAAAGTTACAAAGTCATTTATGATTAAATTTTAGGTGTGTAATGTTCAAACACAATCCCTTACCAGAATCCACTTCCCATCACCAGTATCCCCAATTTCCCTCCCATCCCCAGTCTGCCCTTTATAGCAGGCAATTTTCTTCTTCTGACTGATATAGTATTATACATCTCTCTTTATTCCTTTTCAGTACCCAGTACTTATCCAGAGTTACCACTTCCCTCTATCATTTGGGATTTTGGAAACAAATTTGGGCATAAGTTAAAATAAAAGGCAGGACAGGCTCAGGAGCTCACATCTTACCCAGTGGCTGACTGTTGTTATCAGTGAAAACACAGATCTGCTGTCTTAAATTGGGATAAACTGAGGCAAATTTTATAATCCAATTCACCCGCCATATCAATCTTGGTTCCTCTATCCTGTTCGTATGACTGAGAATATATGTTTGCTTGCTTTTCCCACTTCCCTATCTTGATTCTCACTCTTCCTAATTGGCTTCTACTGAGAGCATTTATGCAATGATTTCTTTTATACACAATCCTTGTCTCAAGGTCCTCTTCTGGGGAATCCATACTGCGCCACAGTAGCTCAAGGGCTACTAACCACAGATGTATGTTAAATAATGGAGAAAAGAGATACTATATCTGAACAAAGTAGATTTCTATTTTAAATCTTCACTTGAAAGTTAGATGATTAATCCATGTTTTTCAAAAATAGTCCAGTGACTGCTGTTATTTTCACCCTGTCAGGAGTAGTACTAGTTTAAAAATGTTTTTATGTATTTGCTCATTGGTATCCATTTTGTAGGGATGATTATATGTATTCTTGCAGCAAGATAACCAGTCTGACTTTTGCAAACTACACAACATAATTGTGTCCTTTGGTTATTGACATTAGATGAGTCCTGACATGCCTGTGCAGGGCCACAGTTAATGTGAAAAATCAGAGCAGACAGGGTTTTCTGTTCGGATTGAGTTACTTTCACTTAAGGTCATGACAGTTCAAGATTTATTTTGGGGCCATTTGCAGATAGAAAGGTAGGTTTCATCTTATTTCTGACATAAGACAATCCAGAAAATGCTACTATGAAAGATGCTCATTTTGACCCTTCAGGTTGAAATGTTAGTAAAGAAAAACATATGTTAGTCAAGGGTAAAGGTGAGCTAAGCCCTGCCTTATAAAGTCATCTCTCTCATGTGGAATCAAAGCTACTGACAGCATAAAGGCAATTTCTTTAAAATTTAAATTCTGAGACCAAATAAAAGGCTTCATTTACTGCTGCTTCATTTTCAGTTTGCTGCCTTTCTTGACAATTATATTTACTAAAGAATTTTATAGAGGAAAAAAAAAGAAGTTAAGCAAAATGTCCAGATGTCATCTGTTAAAAATGTTTTATTGAGACAATAAACAAATAACATCAACAAGTACTAAAATTTTAATTAAAATATGATTTACAATGATGCTATGCACCACTCCAAGCTTTCTTATTGATGGGAAATAAGATTGTACTGCTTGTATCCTTAGGACACTCAAATAGCCCATTTGACTTTGTGGGTCTCCCTGCTTGTAGCTTGCTCTTATAATGTCTTTTCCATGCCCACGAGCAGGAACATTTTCTTTGGCACTTTAAAACAAAATGGCAGTATCAATCGTTGCCTTTCATTGCTGGCTACATCACAAAATAGATATGTATTATGTTCTCTTGCCTTCTGCTCAGAAAAATCTAAGTATTGCATTTCTGTCAATTCATTGATTGAAGAGCTTCTTCTTAGAATGTTGACAGCTGTTTCAAACATTTATAAAATAACTTGGATAACAGCTGCAAATGGATTGGCTAAAGAAGTTTGGAACCAGTAATTAGCATTCATCAAATGCACACATTTCCACTGAAAAACCTCTTCTACCCAAACATTGACTATCAGGAAGCTGATAATTCTTGTTGAATCTCAGAACAGGCCTTACTAATGTTTAATTCTTCATTAACTGCTTTTTAAATGTAGCTTATTTGTATAGTTAATACTGAATGCTATCTGTAACTAATACTGCTTTAATTCTTGTCCCCTTACTGAAGATAGTAACTTGAGAATAGTAAACCTTTTGTTAATGATATAGTCCACTGGTTTTTTTTTTTTATACTTGAGGAGATGTAATTCTCACATATGAATAAAAATAAACATAGACACCCAATTAATTACCTTGATATACATAAAAGCATAACCAAAAGCAAAAAAACGAATATATCATTGTCACTGCTATGATAAGAAGTGTACTGTATTAAAATCTTTAAATATAGAAATGTTAATGTTAAAAGTCTATTGTTGCATGGCTCTGTGGATAATGCCAATCAAAGCAGCTTTACTATCTTCCAGTGTGAGTCAAAGAGAATGAGACAAACAAATACTTAGGAAGATCAACAAGCAAAGACTATCCAAGAGTCACCTGGGTAGTCACTAAGTAATTGAATAAGCTGGCCAATTATTCAATGCAATAAGGCTTCTCCACTTGGGTTCTCAGCAAGTGAGTTATTGTTGTAGTGGACAGATAATAAGAGCAGTTAGTAAGCACACAGAAATTCAGTGGGAACATTAGGAGCAGAGATTGGAATATTTCACATAGGCAATAAGTAGGCTTCAAGTATAAAGACCTGACAATTTCCCACTCTGATTTTGCATATATCATCTTTCACATCTAGAAAATCCTGAACTGTTTTATTCTATTCTTTCCTGGGTACATTTTTGTTTGCTTTGTAATCTATTCTATTTTTTTTCCTGAACACATTTTTGCATTCCCTGTAATCTAAAAGACCTAAACTGCTTTTCCCAGGGGACTAGTTCAACTTTGAGGTTATTGTGAAAGGTATTGATTTCCCATTGCAGTGGAAAATTTTTCCTTTTTTGCATAATATACATATTTTCGTTGAATTTTTAATTTTATGTAATTAAAAATTACTGTCAAAATGTTCTGAGTACTAACATTCCTTCCTCTGTAACAGATATTTCTCCTTTCTTTTTTTCTTTTAGACCCTGTGCTTTGCAATATTGTTATTAAAGGGATATTATGTTTATCACTTTATCTCCTTTCAGTACCTGGTTCTTGTCCAGACTGCTCATTTCCAGCTATTATCATAGTAGCCTCTTCTCTGTCTTACCTGCAGTCCTCTGCTCTATGTGGCAAGCTCTCTACCATACAATGGCCCTCCTAGCCCTCATTGCTATTGTCTTTGAATATTATTATCATACTATCTTTTTTTAATATACCCCGTAAACGAATTAGTTAATTTTATGTCTAATCCCTTTCCACCAATACTCTCCATATCAACATAAGCAAATGTTGACTCCATTTTTCCTAACAATTGCACAGTATTCCATTGTGTTGATTTTCTTTTTTTGTGGGTGACATATCTAGGCATGGAAAGTGATTACCATCTCTTGGTTTAATAATTATAACCTCTCCCACAGCTTAAAATTGTTTGGTTTTTGGTTTCTATTTAATTTTATTTATTATTTATTTATATATTTTGTATGTGTGTATTGGCCAAAGTTAATCAACTTCCTTGATTTTTTTCAGTAAACTGGATTTGGTTCCCTGCATTATATATATATAATTAAAAGGTAACTGATAGTGCTGATTCTGAATTTGAGACATTAGAACAAATTAGGAAGCTCTCTTTGCCCTCGTGTGTACATAACAAAAAGAGTTTGAGCCTCCAAACAAGATTGCCTCACTTCTGATTCTAACCGTAAATTCAGTGTCCTAAATTCCTTAGATTTGATAGTTCATTAAAAAAGACTCAGAGAGAGCTACCAAGACCAAACAGGTGTAAGACCACTAAATAGCAAGTTAGGCACAGAGGAGACCACGTATTCTTGCAGCCCCGAGGGCCAGGGAGGAAGATATGGGAGGTAGGATGGGAACCGATATGTAGGGAGAAAAATTCGGTAATGGGAATCCCCCTGATATTAAGTTAACATGTACCTAAAATATTATTGTCAACAATATGTAAGCCACTATGATCAAAATAAAAATTATATTAAAAAAAGACTCAGAGAACACACTGAGAACTGTCCTGTGCACAATTATAAAATCACCCCATGCTCTATATCTCCAACTCCAGGTGAACGAGTCTAAAGTAGAGTTGCTGCACAAAATAATCCAGACCAGGCTGAGTGGGAAACATGTGTAGTATGGCACATACTACCTCCTATGGTGAGTGGGCTGCCTGCCAGAACTGTTGTTTATATTGAGTACACAGACCACCCCTAGGTGGGGGAATAAGGACAGATAGCTCAAGCTACCTAAGCCAGTCTTAACCAGGTTTACATGTATGACAATCTTTGTTTTGGGTGAAATCATATTGTAAGCAAACAGACACAAAGAAACCAGGGATGATCTTTGTTTTGGGTAAAACAAGGTATACTCTAACACACAGTTATGGTTCAGCACATGAATAGTATGCATCAGTGCAGAAGCATGTGAGCAGAGTTTCTGAAAAATTACAAAAAGACACAGAACTTTTGTTGTCTGCTTCCAATGGCATTAGGTGCATTATTTTCTCAATATCCATGTGCAACAATATGTATGTTGTTAATCAGGAACATTCACCCATGCTTCAATGCCCTTTATTGGTCTTCAACACACAGCTTGCTCATGGATTGTCGACATAGTTGGCTCCAGTCTTCAGGTAACTGATAGTGTGTGATCATAGTTCAAAGGGAACAGGATAAATATTGAGAAAGGAATGGAGTGGAATAAAGTCACACTTTATATATATAAATTATATATACTAGATTATATACTAGAATTATATACTAGAAAACAATAGGAACTGCTTGGGAATAGTCTTATTTTTTAAATTATTTTTAATTGAATCACCGTGAAATATAGTTACAAATTTACTCATGACTGAGTTTCAGTCACACACCTGTTTCTTCACTAGTACACATTTCCTGCCACCAATGTCCCCAGTTTCTTTCCTGCCCTCTCCCCTTATCTCCCCCTACCTGCCTCTATTGCATTTTCTTCTCTCTATCTTTCACTCACTTACTCACTCACTCACTCACTCACTCACTCACTCACTCACTCACTCACTCACTCACTCACTTACTCACTCACTTTACTTTTTTTTCCTTTTAGACATTGTGGTTTGCAATATTGTTACTGAAAGGATGACATGCATATCACTTTACTTCTTTTCAGAGCCTGGATGTTGTCAGAATGATCATTTTCAGTATCATTAGAGTGATTATATCATCAGAGTGATCCCTTCTCTGCCCTAACTACATTTACTCATCTTTGGGGCAAGCTTCCTACCATGGATCAGTCTTCTGGCCCTCATTTGGAAATTGTGGCCCTCATTTAAAAATGATTAAAACACTCAATATTATTAAAAACCTCATTATTAAATTTCATATAAGTATATAAATTACATATTAAATTATTTTAAATTATGAAAAAACCTCATTATTAAAACCCACTGCCAATGTGGCCCTAAAATAGCTTTTATCTATGGACTCAAGAAACAATGAAAGATGCTGCATATAATACATAGGAATTTCTTCTCTTACATTTTAAGGCTAAAATTTTACATTAATGTAATTATATGCTGCACACATTCCTTGGGGATTAAAATTATTCCAATCGAAATATAATATAGTTTATGCTGAATAATATGTATGTAGTGGCCTTAGTATAAACTATACAAGTACACACAATCAGAATGGGAGATTTGTTAAACCACAAGACATGAAAGCACAAAGATTAAAAACATAATTAAAAAATTATGTTCCTCTTTTAAAGGAAAATAGAGACTGATTATTCCGATCTGAAAACACGTTGTTGGAATAGTTTAAAATGGGTAAGGTACATTGTTTTCTTTTTGTTTAATTAAAGAACCATGTTTTACAAAGTCATTTAAAAATGTCATTGTAGTCAAATTTTAGATATGTAATATTTAAACACCAATTCCACCACCAGTGTCAACTTTTTTCATGAAGTTGCGTGTCATCCTTGCACAGGGGCCATGCTAATCTTCTCTGTATTGTTCCAATTTTAGTGTATGTGCTGCCGAAGCGAGCACCAGTGTCAACTTTTTACCAGTATTCCCATGCTCCATGTCTGTCATTTGCCTGCCATCTTCATAAGGCACATTACAAAGTTCCAGTGATTGCAACTCTAATCTCACATTTGCAGTGTTGTTGAATTTACTGTATTTTCTGGTGTACAAGATGACTTTTTAACCCATGAAAAACTTCTTAAAAGTCGGGCGTTGTTTTATAGGTCAGTATATGGCATGCTGAAATTTACTCCAGCTTCAGGGACAACTGATCCGTCCCCTTATTGATGCACCCCTCTGTTCAGCTTTTATGGAACACAGAGGAAGGCTCTCAGTCTCTCTCTAGCTGTTCTATTAATCACTGCACCCCAGCCAGCTGCTCTTGGAGGAGCCCCATTTCTCTGCTTTCAATGTAGATCACTGTTTTATGTTTGTATGTTTGATGACAAATAGCCTTATGTTTATAAGTGACAGTTTTTCAGCTAAGTACATGCATGACATAAGCATTTGAATTAAAATTTCCATATTGAAGTCAAATCTTACATTTTTTAATTTCCATTTGGTGTGTGTAGCAGGTCATATTAATGTTGTCTCCAGTTATTCCTCCTTTTCCATTTTGGGATCCATCAATGTAAAAAACCTTGGCATTGGGGATAGGGGAATCCCGAACAATTGAAGAAATAACAAACTGAGTTTTCTTTAAAAAGTCCCAAATTTTTCCTGCTGGATAATGGGAGGATATTTCTCCTGTGAAATCTGAGAGGGCCCTTTGTAGAGATTCATTAATTGGCAATATTGACTCAATTTCCTTTTTTGGTACTGGCAAAACTATTATATCTGGATCAAAACCTAGTAAAGATATAGATCTGAGTCTTGCCTTGATAATAATCTCTGAAATCAGTTGTAAGTAGGGGACAACTGAGCGAGGTTGTTTGTTATGTAAATACACCCATTCCAAAGGTCCTGACTGTTGCATCAAGGCCCCTGTGGGGGTTTCTATAGTAGGGAAGATTAACAGTAATACCTTTTCTCCTGGGATGAATCTTGAGAGAAACGATTTTTGTAATCTGCTCAAGAAGATGTCCAATTCATTTTTTGCAGCTGTTATTAAATTTTTCGGGCTATCTAAAGCAGGATCACCCTCCAACGTTTTAAACAGATTAGATAACTCTGCATTTGGGATTCCTAGTGCAGGGCGGAGCCAATTTACATCACCTAAAAGTCTCTGAAAATCATTAAGCGTTCTGAGGTTTTCTTTTTTGATAGAAAATTTTTGTGGACGTATAGATGTCCGGTCCAAAATAAAACCCAAATATTGATACGGTGGCATTATCTGTATTTTTTCTAAAGCTATTTTCAGTCCTGATGTTTGTAAACAGTCAGTAACATAAGAGTATAATTCCTGTAAATCTGTTTCGTTGTTCATTGTGAGCAAGATATCATCTGTATAATGAAATATCATGGCTTGAGGAAATTTTTCACGAGCAGGGCTCAAAACCTTATCTACAAAAAACTGACACATGGTTGGGGAATTCAGCATGCCTTGGGGGAGAACAGTCCATTGGAAATGTCTGCAGGGATGGGTATTATTGAGAGAAGGAACTGAGAATGCAAAACGTTTTTTATCATCTGGGTGGATAGGAATATGGTAGAAGCAGTCTTTCAGATCAATTATAATTAGTGGCCATTCCTTTGGAATAACTACAGGTGATGGTAAACCAGTCTGCAATTTGCCCATAGGTATCATGGATAAATTTATAGCTCTAAGATCCATCAAAAGTCTCCATTTACCGGATTTCTTTTTTATAGTGAATATAGGTGAATTCCATTGAGAAAAAGATGGTTCAATATGTCCTAAACTTAGCTGTTCCTCCACTAATTCTGTCAGCACCTTTAATTTATCCGTTTTAAGGGGCCACTGACCTGTCCAAATTGGTTCATCAGATTTCCATTTTATTTTTATTGGTGCTGGTGTTTTTACGGCAGTGGCCCCCACTAAAAATTTTTGGTTTTTAAATCAAAAGAAGGTTCGGGCTCTTCTGGAGCTAATGGGATGTGGAATTCTGCTTTCCACTGTTTGTGTAGGTCACGGCCCCACAGGGATGGGCCCACGTGAGGTCTGATTATTGCTTTTTGATTTTCTGGGCCGTAAAATAGTATAGTACTCGTACTCAACAGACAGGAACTCAGGCCTCCTATTCCTTCTAGGGAATACGGGATTTCCTGAAGAGGCCAATTTTCTGGCCATTCTTTATCAGAAATTACGGTAACCTGAGCACCCGTATCTATCATTCCACCAAAGGGTTTGCCTTCCAAGTGAAGTTTGATCATTGGGTGTTCATCTTTACATTTAGTAACCAGAGCCACGATTGGGTTTTGAGCAGCATCCGGATCTGTGCTTCCAAAACCTCCAATTCTAGTCTTATCTGAAGTCCCAAATTTGACATAAGGCACTATTACTATCTGGGCAATCGCTTCTCCTTTTTTAAAGGTCCATGTAACTGGTACAGTAATAACTACAATGATTTCTCCCATAGAATCTGAGTCAATGACACCAGTGATTACTGATATACCCTTTATGTTGAGGGAACTTCTGCCAAGAATCAAACCCATGGTATCTGGGGGTGGCGGGCCTACAATAGTTTCACTAGTTGAAAACAATCCACAGAATTAGAAAGGTTAAAAACCACTGCTCTGGTCCCTTGATTATAATTGCAGATCACAAAGTGGTAGATAGTGGGAAAGTGCATGAATTGTACTAGAAGGAGGATGTGAGCTTCTCTTAGTACCCCAAGGAGTTTATGGTGCCCTATATGACATGTGGTGGGATTCTGGCCACTTTGCCTTTATACTTAAGAATAGGATGGTCCGAGAGGGTAGGCCAGAGCTTAAGTTTTCTCTTCACTACTCCAATTTGCATAAGAAATGCAGCCTTTTTGGCAAATGGATATAACTCAAACAGATTTATTTCCAAGGAAACCTTATCTTCATGTTGTGGTGGACACTTATTCTCGGTTTATGTGGGCAATTCCCATGTCTTCTCAAAAATCTAAGGCTGCTTGTAGTTTTCTTTTACAATGTTTCTCTGTGATGGGTATTCCATATTCTATAAAAACTGATAATGGGCCAGCCTATGTTAGCAAAACTTTTGAATTTTTTTGTAAGGAATGGCAGATAAGACATCTCAGAGGAATTCCTTACAATTGTAGGGGACAGGCCATTGTAGAAAGGACTCACAGAACCTTAAAAACTCAATTGCAAAAAAATAGAAAAAGAGGTTTACCACCAACGGATTTGCTATCTTTGACTCTTATCACACTAAATTACTTTAACTTACCCCAAGGGGAAAGCTACACTGCAGCGGAAAGACATTTTAAAGAAGATATTCAGAGACAAGAAACAACCCATAAACCTATTTGGATCAAGGAGGATGAAAAATGGATAGCTGGCTATCTTCTCCTAAGAGGAAGGGGTTATGCCTATGTTTCTATAAATGATGACCCTCCCAAGAAATTTTGGGTTCCATTACGTCTTGTTAGAAATCGGGCTAGCACAAATGATCAGGTTCAGACTACAAACTCCCCTTCAGAGAAAAAACAGAATACTTCAGACACTAACAGCAGTAATATTACTAAGGTCTCTGGGGCAGGGAACGATTTCGCTGTCACACACCATACAATGAGTGAGACTGATGGTAGTGATAAACCCTTACACTCCGAGATGCAAAAGGAAAGACAGGAACCTGTCTTAACTGGGCTCCAAAATATAGGAAACTCTTGCTACATGAACTCAATATTGCAATGCTTGTATAATATTTCAGACTTAACTCAGTATTTTTATAAAGATCATTATAAAAAGGATATTAACAAGAAAAATCCGATGGGGCATGAAGGTAAATTAGCCGAAGAATTTGGTCGGCTCATCAAAACCATGGGAAATGGATTTCATAGATATATTAACCCTGAAAGCTTCAAAGTAACAATTGGTTTACTTAATGACCAGTTTGCTGGACACAATCAGCAGGATCCTCACGAACTACTGATGTTCCTAATAGAGGGATTACATCAGGACTTGCTTACTGTAAATCTAATGACAGACAAAACTACACATCTCATGGGAAATGAAAATTATGAACAATTTAGTCCAGAACACCAAAAGGCTCATAAATCTATTATTCATGATCTCTTTCAAGGACAATTCAAATCTATACTCCAGTGTCTCACTTGCCACCAAAAGTCTGAGGTTTATGAGACATTTGTTCATTTGTCTTTGGCTGTTACATCTACAGATAAATGTACATTACAGGAATGCCTCTCTGAATTTTTTTAAAGAAGAAGAATTAAGAAATGACAACAAAGTTCTGTGCAACAGTTGCAAAAATAGAAGGGATTTTTCAAAGAAAACGTACTTATGGAAACTGCCACCAGTACTTATAATACACTTGAAACGTTTTGCTTTTGATGGCAAACAAATAAAAAAATTGCATACTTATGTAGATTTTCCTTTAGAAGACCTCAATTTAGAGGAATTCACTTCAGAGAATAAAAGCAAGATTAAGAAATACAACTTATCATCGGTGTCAAACCATTATGGTAAAGTTCACTATGGACACTGTACTTCATACTGTAAAATTGCTGCAAAACAACACTGGATCAATTTTGATGACAAGAAGATCAAAAAAGTCCCTAATACATTGGTGAAATCCACAGCAGCATACATCCTGTTTTATACTTCTTAGAGATCTACAATGAACACCAGATAATCATTTTACTTCCTTATCAGTTGCTATTAATGCTCTAGGATTCTTTCCACAGGCATGATCAATGAATATAGATTGAAAATCATGAATCCCCAATGTGTTTCCTTGTAGGATGGATTTATGTCTTAATTTCATTATTGCTCTAGGTCTCAGTTAATCATGAAATTTTACAAATTAATTTAGTCAAGGTTCACCTGAAAGAGAAATTTCTCATCATATTAATGTTGTTTTTCTTTCTAGGTATACTCATTTAACGACTTTCACTCTTTTTATTTTAACATCATTGCTTTATTTCCCTCAATTTAGGTTTTAAGATGCTGACATAATGATAATTTTAGGTGGACTTTCTTCACAGTGCTTCTTGCCTATGATTGATTATCATAAAGTTACTGTTATACAATAACTTTGTATATATACTGATATACACGTATAGTAGAGTTGTCCATGTTTGTATTACGCATGAAATTCTCTTTCAGATCTGCTAGGCAAAAAAAATATATTTTTAGTGAATTTGAAATGATTTATCTAAACAATTGCCGGCTATTACATTTTAAGGAGCTTTTAATTGATTCAGCTGAATTCTCTTTTCTTTTGCTCTATTTTGGATCCTTTCCAACAAATATTTTTTAGTATGAGTGAGTGTTATGGCCATATTTTTTGTGAAGTCTGTGTATGTATGTCTTGTTTAGTGTCTGTCTGTTCTGCATATTTTGTATATAGTTTCCTTTTTCCTAACTTTATCTTCCCCAAATTAGTCTTCCTTATCCTTCCTTCTCTCTTCCTAGTCCTTAACATTTTAATTTTCAGGATTTCACATGTGCAACCCATCTCCTTCACCCACAACTACAAGCTTCCTGATCTCGGCGGGAAGAAGAAATCCATGACTGTTGGAGTTTTACACCATATATGCTGCAAACTTGTTGGAAATGAAGCCACCTGGGATTTGTGTCACAATGTAACACCAGAGAAAAGATCCATGGACAAGACCCACAGTCTCTGGATCCCAGTTAAACTGTGCTATCTGAATTTCTGGTTTTCCATCCACATACAAAATGCTATTGTTGACCGTTTCTACAATGGCTACCCCCAGATTGCACCGATCCCAAAGAAAATACAGAAGCCCAACCAACTTATGATGTAATGATGTAACGCTTGGGGATGCCCCAACACATGGATGACTGTACTGGCCTTCCTTCTTCATTCAGCTTGATGTTATCTCCTGTACAAGGCTTCAACCCGCTTTTCCAGACCCATCAAGTGTCTTCTGCCGGTCTTTTTGGAGTTCCAGACCCCTCATATTTACAGATTGGTATTGAACTCTGTAGAAATTACATCTGTTGTTTTTCCTATAACTGTAATCCTTTGAAGTTATGTTTGGTACTACACTTCTTTTGACTATCGTAATTAATGTTTTTCTATTTTAGTTTTTAATATTAGGAATCGATGTTGTATTACATTACGGTTTTGCTTTCTTGACTTTAGGTTTGTGAGTTATATATTATTGTCTATAATTTCCCAAATGATATTTTTGTCTGTTCTCAGGGTTTTTTGCGTGGGCGCATCATAGGCAAAATACTAGGTTTATAGAAGGTTCCATCCATTTTGGATGGGCCCTCAAGTTGTTTATTTACACAGGGAGGGTCTCTGCCTTAAACATTTTGTTTTGGTTTGTGACTTAAGCTCCCATCTATAAATAGTCGACATCAATTTCAGACATCTTATGGACTTCAGACTGGATTAAGAACTTGGACTAAGTTCAGATACCTATTGATCATCATTGCAGTGGCTCCCCACTGTGCAGAGGGTGTATGTGCCTCTTCTTCCGAAATAAAGGCCTAGTTCAATGCCCTCAAAGATGGGCTTTCTGGTCTACCTGAACTTGAATGAAAATGGAGCTGGAGAGATAGCATGGAGGCCGAACATGGAGGTGAGGCATTGGCCTTTCATGCAGAAGGTCATTGGTTCAAATGCCGGTATCTGCCAGGAGCGATTTCTGAATGTGGAGTCAGGAGTAACTCCTGAGCACTGCCAGGTGTGACCCAAAAACGACCACCACCACCACCAACAACAACAACAAATAAAGAAAAGGTGCTTCTTCTTGCCTGCTACACAACCTTTCTGGTGTCTCTTCGAAAGATCTATGTACGTCTTAGATTTATCTTCTCAGGAGCTTGTAGTTGATTCCTTGATACATGTTTCTGGTTTTAGACACCCTGTGCTTAGGTTAGAAGTTTTTCTTTACATTTTCCTGTGATGCGCTTATGCAAACAGCCGCTCTTTTATTATTGACTAATTTTTCTTTTAATAATTGTAGACAATATTGTTTGTTTACTAAAAACAAAAGGGGGAATTGTTGTGTATGTAAATATTTTGGGGGATTACTATGTTGCTCACCCTAATCTGTGCCCTACCCTAGGGTGTGACCTGGCATTATGCCCCCACCCTAGGGTAGGACCTGATTCTGCTTCCACCATTGGTTGGTATCTGATCCCACCATTGGGTGGGACCTGACTCTGGAGTATAAGAGCAAGGGTCTGTGGAAGGCGAGGAGCTTTTTGCTGGCTGGAACTGAATCTGAGTCTTTGGACTTCAGTTTTGTCCATCCGAATAAAGCAAATATTTCCACGAGCCTGATTGTCTGCGAGCTGTTTACCCGCCGTTTCACCTCAGAACCGTGGGCTAGACAGGGTGGCAGACGCGTGCTCCGAGCTGGAAGAAAAGGGCCTCATTCTCCATCCCTCCATCAGTCAACCTCTTCAGGGGCTGACCTGCTACAGTGTGCATTAAAAGAGAGGCAGACTTATATGGTGAATATAGCCCAAACCCTATATTTTAACAGGAAAAGTAGTGGGTCATCTTATATGCCAGAAAATACTGTATGTTTTTCTATATCTATACTACTCTTTCACATCACCACTATCTCTAAAGCTCTGACCCCACTTCCCCCATTACTTCTATTTCACTTCTTCTTCCCTTTCCCCTTGATTTCTTTACTTCTCTGTCTTTTTTCTCTCTAAACTCTAAGGTCAAGGACGATCTAGGCACACATCCTTTACTATATTACATTATTACATTATATAACTTAGCTCAGTTATTATATATACATATATCACTGATAAATGAGATTATCCTGTGTTAGTTTTCCTTCTTCTGCCTTACTTTTCTTAACATATCTTCCACTTCCAAACAGTTTTCAGCAAATTGCATGATTTCATTGGTCTTTGCAGCTGCATAATATTTCATTCATGTCATTGGACACCTAGGTTAATTCTATATCTTAACTATTGTACTAAGCGCATCAATGAATAATAGTGTGCATATGTCATTTTGAATTAAGGTTTTTATGTCCTGGGGGTAGATGTCCCAAAGTAAAATTGCTGAGTCATATGGCAGTTCAAGTTTAAGTTTATTGAGGATCCTCCACATTGATTTTCACAGGAGTTAAAGCAGACTACATATCTTCCAGTAGTAGGTGAGAGTTCCTTTTATTTTAACCACATCTCTACCAGCACAGATTGTTCCTACTATTTTTGATATGAGCCATTCTCACTGGTATGAGATGATATCTCATTGTTGTATTGATTTGGATTTCTTTAAAGATAAGTAATGCCAATCATTTTCTTTTCATGTGCCTATTGACTATCCTCCTGTCTTCTTCTGAGAAGTGTCTGTTCATTTCCTCTTCCCACCTCTTGATAGGGTTTTTGAATTTATTTTTTGTTATTGTTGATTTTTGTAAGTACTTTATATATCCTGCCAACCTTTAGCTGTGTGTTGAATGCTAATATTTTTTTTTCAGACTCAGCTGTTTCTTAAGTTTAGCTGTCTTTTAACTTCTTTCTTTTGGGGGGTAAGATTTGGACCACACCCAGTGATAGTACTCAGGAGTTACTCCTGGGTCTGAGCTCAGAAATTGTCCCTGGCAGTCTTGGGGACCATGTGGGATGCCCAGATTTGAACCAGTGTCCGTCCTGTGTTGGCTGTGTGCAAGGCAAAGGCCATGCTTCTGTGCTATTGCTCCACCCCCCAGCCTGTGTTTCTTTGATCTTTTAAATGATGAATTAGAAATACCTTCACTGAAAGGGACTGGGGTGGGAGTGGGAAGAGACAGTACAGGAATAAAAGACATTTGCCTTACATGCAGCCAAACTAGGTTCAATTTTCAACATCACATATGTTCCCTTGAGCCCAGCCAAGAATGATCCTTGATCATGGAGCAAGAAGTAAGTTCTGAATATGCTAGGTATGACTACAAAAAAGCTAAAGCTAAAATTAATTTATTTAGGGCCCCAATAGAGGGATATAGTTTAGTATGGCTGGTGTCCTTAATAGAAGTGATTAAGATAAAGCTATTCAATGAGCAGGGAAAACAATGGCAGGGAATAAATGTCTGAAAATCATGGAGCGAGTTCAGTAGAAACTAACTCTAAAGCTCAATTGATCTGGGACTAGAAAGGGACTTTTAGAACTTTAAGAAGATAAATTGGGCCCGGAGAGATAGCACAACGGTGTTTGCCTTGCAAGCAGCTGATCCAGGACCAAAGGTGGTTGGTTCGAATCCCGGTGTCCCATATGGTCCCCCGTGCCTGCCAGGAGCTATTTCTGAGCAGACAGCCAGGAGTAACCCCTGAGCAACGCCGGGTGTGGCCCAAAAACCAAAAAAAAAAAAAAAAAAAAGATAAATTTTTGTCTCTTTATTTTGGTATTTGGTATTTTATTTGGGTCACACACTGGAGTGCTCTTAGTTCACTGCTCGCTTTAAGCTCAGGGATCGATCCTAGTGGGGCTCAGGGGAACCATATGGGAGTGCAATGAATTGAACCTGGGGCTGTTGTGTACAAACCAAATGCCTTATCTGTTGTACTATCTTTGTGGCTCCAAATTTCTGTTGTTTAACTAATTTGTCTCTGGAACTTTATTGTGGCATCCACACCACCAGACTAATACAATCACCGAAACAGAGTAGTTTATTAGGTATCTACCTAATAAACAAAAAAACAAACAAACAAACACAGATCTGGTACAAAGCAACTTCCACCCCTTGAACAACTCTAAAACAACTTCCACTCCTTGAGAAATCCAGTCTCAAAATCTGTTGAAAGCATCTGGACAGATTTTACATTCATTTACAGGAAGATCAGGAAAACACCATCCAAATCTACCCTCCCATAGGTCTTCCTTATACTTACTATCCAATGGAACTTGCATTCATTTAATATCCTAGGGCATTCATAGATAGCAAGTGCTTGTCTACATAAGTAAATTAAGAATCAAAATCATTTTCACAGTCTGTTTCTGTAAATAAAATATTATTGGAACACAACCACAGTTCCTTGTTTACATTATTATGGCTGCATCTACACGAAATTGTAAGTGTAGTGGTTTAGGCCATATGGCTATAAAACTAAAATAGTCACCAAACTTTATAGAAAAAAAGCTGAGAAGTTTGAAATGAAGTAAATATTATAATAAAGGTACCCAATTTTTTCTAAATGCACAATAAATTTGTTAATATTAATGTGCCTCAAGTCCAGGATAATTTCTGCCTACTTTAAACCATATGAACAGTCTTTACTGAAGTGACTCCCTAAATGCATAAACTGAAGAGATTAAAAGAAATATCCTGGGAGAGCCTCTGAAAAATGTTCATTTTCAACAACAAAAACAAATGGATAAAGGTTTGCTAATGAAGATAAACTAGCAAATGTAAGACTGTTAACAGAATAAGATCTGAGGAGACAGAACAAGGGAAAGCAATTGTTAAAAATTTTGTGCAGGGGGGCCGGAGAGATAGCACAGCGGTAAGGCGGTTGCCTTACATGCGGAAGGTCGCTGGTTCAAATCCCGGCATCCCATATGGTCCCCCGAGCCTGCCGGGGGTGATTTCTGAGCGTAGAGCCAGGAATAACCCCTGAGCATTGCTGGGTGTGACCCAAAAAAACCAAAAAAAAAAAAAAAAATTTTGTGCAGGGAGAAACCAAGGCACGTGGTTTATCTTGGACGGAGTAATTTTTTTGCTGGTAGAAGGACTAAGTATTTTATAAGTCAGGTGTGAGTCAGAATGAGGTATCACAAGCTCAGAATAGTCAAATAAATTTGGAGCAGAACTCTGGAAGTCCCATTGTCCTTCCTAAAATTTCAACAAATTCTAAGGAGTCTATATCCTTTATTTCAGCTTTGTCTTCAGGTTCCAGATTTAAGTGGACCTGGAATTTCTAATTCAATGAACATCAACCCAGACATTATGCTTGGTCTCTTTCATGAATTATCCTACTTTCTCTTTCTCTCTCTCCTCTCTCTACTTTCTCCTCTCTTTCCTCTCTCTCCTTTCTCCTCTCTCTCTCTCTCTCTCTCTCTCTCTCTCTGTCTCAAGAAAGCACTGGGGAATAAAATAGTTTAAGTTCTTGAGGTGAGCAGAAGCATGGGCTATCAATTTTCAAAGTAGCAATGTAAATAATCCTAAATTGAATGAATCTTGAAAATTGTTAATCATTATTATTCTTTGGCTACTACACCAACTGAGAGTTGTTTTTCTTTTTGACTACAGATCACCACTTCTTTTCTAGTTTCTGTCTCATTCTTCTCTCCTACATTCTCTTTCTGTACATTTCCTTTCTTGTCTTTCTGAGTCAAAATCAGTTCATAAAACTGTAATATTTGTGAATTCCATTCTAACATTCATGTCACCAACCATTTTTATTTAAGTAATTATAGTTTTCAATCATTATTTTTACTTTCTTTTCCTCCCACATATAACTACTTGTTATTAAAAAATAATTTAATAGCAATTTTCTAAAAAGATAGATATATCAGACTTCAGGCTCACAGAAATAAACCCTATTTAATCACGGACCATTGCCAAAGATAATTCCCAATAACACAACCAGAAGTAGTCTCTAAAAACTTCCAGGTAAAATAAATATTTTATATCTAAGAAGAGTAAAACTGAAGAGTTCAAAGACAGAAAACAAATTCATGCACCATTCTGACTTAAATGATTAAAGTCTATAACTTAATTTGGTAGAGTTATTTGTTATGTTTTCTTTCTACTTCTTCCGAGTAGGTATAAAAATATCAGTAAACAAAGCCATTTTTTGTTGGATCTCAAATGATGGACCCGGGCCATACTCCACACTTCTTGGCAGAGCTGGTGACAGGAGGATGCAAAGGCCCGATGGTTCTGTGCTGAATGGTTCTGCAGTACCAGGGACTACCTGGGTTGCTCCAAAGGTGATCTGGGGTTTTAAGGACTAAAATACTTGGTAGGAGAACATGGTACTGGGGATCAAACTGGAGTCAGGGCACATTACTTTATGTATTCATCTTTATGTATTTGAGTCTATTTAGAAGTATAGTGTTTTTCATGATTTTTTTTTCTAAATATGGAGTGATCTAGTGACAGAGCTTTCAATTTAGAACTTATGACAGAGGGAATTCTGTTGATTTTTTTGGCATCTCTTGGCAAAATTGAGTAGTATCTGAGTGGTATTTAATAAATATGAATTTTTTTTTCTACCTAAGTGAATTACTTTCTTTTGTTTTGACTTGTGCCATAGAGTAAATTTCTTTTTGTTGGCCATCATATATCTCTTTAGAAACCTTTTGATTTTGAGTTTAAGGTCTGCCTCATTGAGGATGATTAAGCAGTTGTAGAAATAACCACCTTTGGCAGATCAGAGTCTCTTAAAAACAGTCTCCCTCAAAAATGAGAGAGAGAATGAGAAAGAGAGAGAGGAGAAAGAGAGAGAGTTATGACTTCCTTCTTAGCAGGAGAGGAATGGGAAGAGTTGTTTGCAGCTGGGTAACTCAGTGCTCCTAATATGACTCACTAGGGTCCAGTTCCTCCAAGTGAGAGGCTCATTCTCTTTGTGAGGCTCATTCACGTATATGGTATCTCAGCATGAGAGGCAGAGGCAGACATGATGCTTAGGCCATATGGTAATGAACAGGCCACCCTAGACTTTTCCACGTGGCAGCAAAAGGATTCTTTATCAGTCTTTTGGGTTTTGAAGTCATACAGCCTTGCTTTCACCACATCCAGCTATGCTGGTCATAAAGCATTCCCATACTGAATGAAGGTGGAGAAACAACCCCACTTTTGGAAAAGTGAACCCTGTGGCAATTCACCACATTAAAGACAGTTAGACTGACACCTTCTGTCTATCCAGGGGAGGCTAGTCACAGAGAATAAGACAAAAAATACATAAGTAGACAAACATGTAAAGATTGCAAGCTTTAGGGTCGGTCAATCAGTAGGCAGCCTTAAAATATAGTCATTATAATTTCTTATTCTTGCTTATGTTGCCCTCTGTATCTGGAAGACTGAAATAGGTTTTTTTTTTTTCTGTTCTTTTCAGAGGGAATATTTGCTACCTGTTTATATTCTGAGATCTGAGCTATTTTACTCAGGGAGCTATCCCAACTTTTTTTTAAGGGGAAGATCTCCTGCAGAATCACGAGAAATCTTGGATTCTGATTGGTATTCTCTCAAGACCTAAAAATGCCTTTCAAAACTCCCCCAAGAGACACAGTTATGGAACAGAAAATAGGAGCCCACAGTAGACAATATTGTCCTTAGGTTAAGACATGAACATGCTCTCTGACCAATCTGAATAAGTAATGAAACTTGGCTTTTCAGAAGCAAAAGAGTGACAACACAGTGATGGAAAACAAAAACATCCCATCTTCCCCTTTGGTCTAGAATATAAAACAGAGCTTCCTTTTGCCTTGTAGGGAATCATATCCTAAGTCTATTTAATTATGACTTAGGTCAAGAAAAGTGAAATAGGCAAAAAGAAAGTTTTTGCCAGGATCATTTTCTAGAAAAGTCAAAGTTCAACCAAAGACACTATGCGCAAATATTCTAAAAACTGCACTTTTAGAGGGAGTTTTGAATGGGTAGAAAAGGTATTTAGAACTTGGTCACCATTTCTCACCCATGCTATAAAATTATTTTGAATTTATACCACAAATTCATTGAACTTGAGTTTAAGAAGATAAATATATAACATTTTCTTGACTGAATATTCAAAACAAGTAACTTTATTGAAAAGACAAGTCCCCAATATATGGTAATGACTTAACCTAATTATCATGTGTATCAGTGAAGGTTTAGTACAAAACAATAATGATGAGAAACATTTCAGCTTATTACCCACTTCAAGGATGTTTATTTTGATACAGATTCAAGATTTCAATAATATAAACAGAGCTGGAAATTATATACTACTAACCAGGTATACCCACCCATAAAAATGAAAAAATCTGGTGTTTTCTTATAATTTTTAAAATCAGTAATTTTTCAAGACAATAATGGGTGGAAACTTCAAGGAATTTTAGTGTTATATAGGGGGTAAAAAAAAATCATGAAGACTTTGGCTTTGCACAATGACAATATTTTGATATCTATTTAGAGTGCAGGCTAAAAATGACATGTAAAACACATAGTTAATATATAATCATTAAATTATTGCTGAAATAGTAATATAATGTGGTGTGATACATATGCTGATTAGAATTTTACTCACTCTGCCTAGATTCTGCTGAGTCTATGCCTATTCTGGGTAGATGATAGAGTGGTGAATTTTTTAAAATATATGCAAGGACATACTTGATTCTTTAATGGGAGGTAACATTTTATAGTAATATTTAGGGAGGTGTGTATGAGTCACATGCAACTGTGCTCAGAGTTTACTCTTGAGATTACTCCTCAGGCTTACTCCTAGATCTGTGTTCAGGGATTACTCCTGGTGGGGATTAAGGGATCATATCCTATGCCAGGACTGAATTTCTGTTGGTCAAATGCAAAGCAAATGCCTTAACTTCTGTATCCCTCCAACCCCTCATAGCAAGTTCTGAAAGAAACTGTTTAAACACTTATAATTTAACCCTTTGACTTCAGAAAGTGTTTGACCATCTCTTATGGACCACACTTCTGGGACTTCTTTTGATCTGTCTTCTATAGTTCATATAAATCATATTCTCCTATATATGACCTATATATCTAATCTGTACTAGGTAGGCCAGCATTGTAAGATGAGCCATAATTGGCAATACTATCACAACATAATTACTGAGCTAATAAAAAAGACTATTATTTTTATGTGTTGATCCTATAAGCCAAATGTATAAATGAATGTTACAGACTATTTAAACCAGGGATGTTTTTTAATCATAGACCCTTTGAACAGGACACAATTTAAGAATCTTTTGGGTGGATCAAATATCTGCTAACTGTTTCAATAACTTCCTAAGTGATCTGCTTGCACTTATGTTGTTTTAAAATGTCATTTAGATCATTTAATTTCTCTACTCAAAACCTTGATGCTGGAGTGGTACTACAATTGGGTAGGGCATTTGCCTCGAATATGTTGGATTTGATCCCTAGCACTCTATGTGGTCCCTGAGCCCACCAAGAGTGGATCCCTGCTCACAGAGACAGAAATAAGCACCTAAGCACCAACGTGTGTCTCCAAAACAAAATCAAACAAACAAAAATACTTTTTCTTCCATATTATGCAGATCCAAAGGGGATCTTTACAAGGATCAACAAAAGCCTGATAGAATTTGTTCACTCTTATTCCTGTTCTTCACCTCTTCAAGCCCCTCTCCTGCCAGGTCCTACTTGCACATTCTGATCTGGAAACACTCTTTCTGGTGGTTTTCCAAATAAGCCATATAAGCTCTTAAGTATAAAAAACTTACCCTTGTCTCTCATCTTCAGGTTCTCTTTCACCCCATATATATCTGCCTCACCATAGGTTTCTCAAGTCTTCTAAGAATCATTTCAAATGTCTCCTTCAATTAACTTTCCTTGACCAGATTACATAACTTAAATTACATCCCTCTCCCCCTTCCCAGTTTTAATCTTCCTACTCTACTTTATTTTTTTTCAAATCACTTATCAACATTAGTTTATTTAAGCCTATCTCTTCAGCCAGAATAAAAGGAAAGGGATGTTATGCACGTGATGCTCTCCCTAGCCCCCTACTATGTTTTGAGTTCCTAGAACTCATGATGGACACTGAAATAATAATAGAACAACTGCAACACTGGATGAAAGCTTACATATTGTTCCTTTTGAAAATGAACAATAGCTATGTGATTGGTTTTCTTTTTTGGGGGGGCACACCTGGTGATGCTCAGGGGTTACTCTGGGCTATGCGCTCAGAAACGCTCCTGACTTGGGGGGCCATATGGGATGCCGGGATCGAACTGCAGCCCGTCCTTGATTAGCTCATGCAAGGCAAATACCCTACTGCTGTGCCACAGCTCTGGCCCCATGGTTGTTGTTTTTTTTTTAAACAAATTTTCAATGCTAAAATTTTAAGCCAAAATTTCTAGAATATTGCTGCTAATATAACCAATATAACATATGATGTTACAGCTTCAAAATCTTAAAATAAACATTTTCACCAAAACTATGGGCTGTTTATCTGCACTAAATTCTTATTCACCTGGGTGAAAAGCAAACGAGCATAGGCAGTATGTCTGAAGAAACTGTAAAGCAAGATAAATTTAAATTTAAATTTTGAGACTAGATATTGATCATATCAAGTTGTTGATCTAATTTTACTACTCACTGAATAAAAAATGAGCTGAGACATTTTTACAATAGCTTGTATTTAAAAAGTTTTTAAGTTTAGTAAAAAATGTGATTTTTCAAGTTGCTTCTAAATTTTATGTTCATTTGAGCTCAAAATGGAATTTCAGTGATGCTATTAGGCTTGGAAGCAATGTGATCTGGTGGAAAGGAATTTTTGTTTGTTTGCTTTGGTTATTTTCCTCTCTGCTTTCTGCCAATAATGTGCTTCATGATTTCAAAGAACTTTCATCACTCATCTGTTTTCAGACTACAAACATAAGATAAAAAAATTGCTGCTCTTTTATCAGAGTTTTACAAACTAATATGAGTAGAGGGGAAAGTATTTTAAATCTATGGAAGAAATTTACAATTTAATGTAAAGTGTCACTCTGAATTCAACATGCAAATTGATAGTATTCATTAGACCTATTATATAGTGTGAAGCTAGTGATTAAAGACTTCTTTCTGCAAGAAAATATTTCCACCTTGCAAAACCTGGTCCACTTGCCAACCCATGTTCATTCTTATATTTATTTACTTTAAAGTGTCTGTGCAAGATATCATATTAAATCAAATTAGTGATATATGTGTCCTTTATTTTTTGGGGCCATGCCTACTGGTGCTAGGGTTTAATCCTGTCTCTATTTTCAGAAATCACTCCTGGCTGGATTTGGGGTTCATATATGACACTGGAGATCAAACCAGGGTTGGCCATATGTAAGGCCAACTGTGATATCTATCCAGCTTCTTTATAACTTTAGCAGAATTCCTTGATACTTTAATGTGCCTGAAATTTTGCAAAATATTTCTTCTATATTAATCTGGGGTTGAGAGGATGAGCTTTATAATGGGTCTGTTAGTTTAAATTGAATGACAGTATTTTTAACTGATATTTATATTGATAAGTTGCTATACCATGTTGTCATGTAGGCAGTAGAATCCCTATTTACCCAGGATTGCATAACTACTAAGTAGAAAAAAATATTCCAAGTTAGACTCTTTTTGAATTTTGTGTTTTGGGACAGCACCCAGTGATGATTAGGGGTTATTCCTGATTCTGCACTCAGGAATTTCTCCTAATAGTGTTTGGAGGACCATATGGAATATATAGAATTGGAATTCAGGTTAACTGTATGAAAGTTAATCATCCTACCCCATGTACTAGTGCACCATTGCACTATTGCACAATTCCTGATAGCATTTCCATTCTGTTCCTATTATGTTTTACATGAGTGATTCAGTGTCCAACAGGTACATATTATAGTGCTGATCATGCTGATAAATATTAGCCCATTGCATTTTATTGATATCAGAAAAGATTTATTTCAAAAAGTAAAACCCAAGAGAGTTAAGATTCACTCATAAGTATTCTCAAAACCCCCCCCCCTCTTCAAACCTTTCATGAGAAATAAACATAGTTTATACACAAATGTGCAAATGCCATGTAAAATGTTTGAAAAGCTCCTTGGGTGGTAATATAAAAATGTAGTTATATTTTGTCTTGTTTCTTGCTCTATCCTACAGTGCAATACTTCTTCAATGTCCCCATCTTCCCTGTGAGAAAAATTACATAAAATAATTTAGTCAAGATTGTAAAGAGCACTCAAGGAGCTAGAGCATATTCTTTGTACTTGGAAGGCCTGGTTTGAGTTACAGTACCTGGGCCTCTTAGCACTATCAGAAAGAACCCCTGTGTTGAGGACAGACCCCTAGCATTACCTGGTGTGATATCCTAACCAAAACAAAAATATTTGATGGAGTTCTTCAACCTTCTTATGCCTGCATACTGGTATCTGTACCACACAATGGGCCAGGGATCTGCAGTTATAATAAAGGGACCAGACCAGTGGTTTTTAACCTTTCTAATCCTGTGGATTGTTTTCAACTAGTGAAACTATTGAAAACTACTGGGAATTTCATGCTCAAACACAGGACTTCCTCCTTCCTGTCTAACCAGTAGTTTTCAATAGTTTCACTAGTTGAAAACAATCCACAGAATTAGAAAGGTTAAAAACCACTGTTCTGGTCCCTTAATTATAATTGCAGATCACAAAGTGGTAGATAGTGGGAAAGTGCATGAATTGTACTGGAAGGAGGATGTGAGCTTCTCTTAGTACCCCAAGGAGTTTATGGTGCCCTATATGACATGTGGTGGGATTCTGGCCACTTTGCCTTTATACTTAAGAATAGGATGGTCCGAGAGGGTAGGCCAGAGCTTAAGTTTTCTCTTCACTACTCCAATTTGCATAAGAAATGCAGCCTAGTTGAGAACTGCCAGGAACATCTAAGATTCATG
Organism: Suncus etruscus; assembly: GCF_024139225.1. NCBI lineage: Eukaryota > Metazoa > Chordata > Mammalia > Eulipotyphla > Soricidae > Suncus > Suncus etruscus. The sequence goes on along the minus strand of NC_064859.1, from coordinate 58,311,086 downwards.
ATATAATTTTTAATTAAATTTTGGCAAATGTATGTTCAAAAACCTCTTCATGCTTCACTATTTTTGGAGACTCCCACATTAAGTTCTCTACCACCTATGGAGTCACAACCCAGGCATTGGAATTCAAGGCTAGACGACTTGGTTCAGTTCAGATTATGGGCTGGTTTGAGCCTCTTTGTTTCCCTTGCTCAGTAAATCATCATGACCAGCACGTTCTGAACATCCCTCCTATTTCAGGTGACACCAGACATTGTGTGACTATGCTCTGTGTCATTTTTTTTCATCAGCAGGGAAATTCTGCCTTTCTTAGTGGTAAACAATCCTACCTGATTGTTTAGCTAAGACAAAAGGGAATTGTTCTGATGCTGCTTTGCTTTAAACAAAACCTTAGTCATAGTGGCACAGTGTGTTTTTCATAGTCTCACGGGTCTCCTCTAGCTTAAGAAATAAATTTGAATAAATAGTGAAGCATCATAATAGCCAAAACTCTGGGCTCAACATTTTAATTGAATTTAGGAATAGGTAGAAAATGGTGTCAGTAAAGGAAGCACATTGACAAAATATTTTTATATATTTTTTTAATTAAACACCTTGGTTACAAAAATGTGGTTGGGTTTCAGTCATATCAGATGACCCTCCCCCTATCACCAGTGTAACATTTCCATCACCAATGACCCAAATATCCCGCTTCCCCTACCTGCCCCTACCTGTACTCTAGACAGGCTTTCAACTTCCCTCATATATTTTCATTGATAGGATAGTTTGCAATGTAGTTATTTCTCTAACTAAACTCATCACTTTGTGGTGAGGTTCATGAGGTTGGCTTTTTTTTTTTTTCCCTCCATTAGAAAAAATATGGAACGCTTCACGAATTTGCGTGTCATCCTTGCGCAGGGGCCATGCTAATCTTCTCTGTATCGTTCCAATTTTAGTATATGTGCTGCCGAAGCGAGCACATGAGGTTGGCTTTAACGTCCAGCCCTCCTCTCTTTTGTCTCTGAAAATTGTTGAGAAATGTCTTTCATTTTTATTAAAACCCATAGATGAGTGAGACAATGCTCCGTCTTTCTCTTTCTCTCTGACTTATTTCACTCAGCATAATAGATTTCACGTACATCCATGTATAGGAAAACTTCATGACTTCATCTCTCATGACGGCTGCATAATATTCCATTGTGTATATGTACCACAGTTTCTTTAGCCATTCATCTGCTGAAGGGCATCTTGGTTGTTTCCAGAGTCTTGCTATGGTAAATAGTACTGCAATAAATATAGGTGTAAGGAAGGGACTTTTGTATTGTATATTTGTGTTCCTAGGAGTGGTATAGCTGGATCATATGGGAGCTCGATTTCCAGTTTTTGGAGGAATCTCCATATCACTCTTCAGAAAGGTTGAACTAGTTGGCATTTTCACCAGCAGTGGATAAGAGTTCCTGTCTCACCGAATCCCCGCCAACACTGCTTGTTCTCATTCTTTGTGATGTGTGCCAGACTCTGTGGTGTGAGGTGGTACCTCATAGTTGTTTTAATTTGCATCTCCCTGATGATTAGTGATGTGGAGCATTTTTTCATGTGCCTTTTGGCCATCTGTATTTCTTCTTTATCAAAGTGTCTGTCCATTTCTTCTCCCCATTTTTTGATGGGATTAGATGATTTTTTCTTGGAGAGTTCTGTCAGTGCCCTGTATATTTTGGATACTAGCCCCTTATCTGATGGGTATTGGGTGAATAGTTTCTCCCACTCAGTGGGTGGCTCTTGTATCCTGGGCAGTATTTCCTTCGAGGTATAGAAGCTTCTCAGCTTAATATATTCCCATCTGTTAATCTCTGCTTTCACTTGCTTCGAGAGTGCAGTTTCCTCCTTGAAGATGCCTTTAGTCTCAATGTCATGGAGTGTTATACCTACGTGTTGTTCTATATATGTTATGGTTTCAGGTCTGATATCAAGGTCTTTAATCCATTTGGATTTTACCTTCGTACATGATGTTAGCTGGGGGTCTAAGTTCCCTTTTTTTCAAGTGGCTAGCCAGTTGTAACAACACCACTTGTTGAAGAGGCTTTCTTTGCTCTGTTTAGAACGTCTTGCTCCTTTATCAAAGATTAGATGATTGTATGTCTGGGGAGCATTCTCTGAGTACTCAAGTCTATTCCACTGGCCTGAGGGTCAGTCTTTATTCCAATACCAAGCTGTTCAGATAACTATTGCTTTGTAATACAGTTTAAAGTTGGGGAAAGTAATGCCTCTCATATTCTTTTTCCCAATGATTGCTTTGGCTATTCGAGGGTGTTTATTGTCCCAAATGAATTTCAAAAGTGCCTGATCCACTTCTTTGAAGAATGTCATGGGTATCTTTAGAGGGATCACATTAAACTTGTACAATGCTTTGGAAAGTATTGCCATTTTAATGATGTTAATCCTGCTAATCCATGAACAGGGTATGTGTTTCCATTTCCACGTGTCCTCTCTTATTTCTTGGAACAGAGTTTTATAGTTTTCTTTGTATAGGTCCTTCACATCTTTAGTCAAGTTGACTCCAAGATATTTGAATTTGTGTGGCACTAATGTGAATGGGGTTGTTTTTTTAATGTCCATTTCTTCCCTATTATTATTGGTGTATAGAAAGGCCATTGATTTTTGTGTGTTAATTTTGTAGCCTGTCACCTTGCTATATGAGTCTATTGTTTTTAGAAACTTTTTGGTAGAGTCTTTAGGGTTTTCTAAGTAGAGTATCATGTCATCTGCAAACAGTGAGAGCTTGACTTCTTTTCCTATCTGGATTTCCTTGATATCTTTTTCTTGCCTGATCGCTATAGCAAGGACTTCCAATGCTATGTTGAATAGGAGTGGTGGGAGAGGACAGCCTGTGTTGTGCCAGAATTTAGAGAGAAGTCTTTTAGTTTTTCTCCATTGAGGACAATATTTTCCACTGACTTGTGGTAGATGGACTTAACTATATTGATAAAGGTTCCTTCCATTCCCATCTTGCTGATAGTTTTGATCAAGAATGGGTGTTGGACTTATCAAATGCTTTCTCTGCATTTATTGATATGATCATGTGATTTTTATTTTTCTTGTTGTTGATGTTGCATATTATGTTGATAGATTTACGGATGTTAAACCATCCTTACATTCCTGGGATGAACCCTACTTGATCGTAGTGGCTGATCTCCCTAATGAGGCATTGAATCCTATTTGCCAGGATTTTGTTGAGGATCTTTGCATCTGTGTTCATCAGTGATATTGGTCTGTAATTTTCTTTTTTCGTAGCATCTCTGTCTGGTTTAGGTATCAAGGTGATTTTGGCTTCATAAAAGCTATTTGGAAGTGTTCCCATATTTTCAATTTCATGAAAGAGTCTTGCCAGGATTGGTAATAGTTCCTCTTGGAAAGTTTGAAAGAATTCATTAGGGAATCCATCTGGGCCTAGGCTTTTATTTTGGGGTAGACACTTGATGACCATTTTAATTTCATCGATAGTCATGGAATTGTTTAGATATGCTACATCCTCTTTATTCAACCATGGGAGGTTGTAAGAGTCCAAGAATTTATCCATTTTTCCAGGTTCTCATTTTTAGTGGCATAGAGTTTCTCAAAGTAGTTTCTGATTACCCTGTGAATCTCCACAATATCAGTAGTGATCTCCCCTTTTTCATTTCTAATACGAGTTATCATGTTTTTCTCTCTTTCTTTCTTTGTTAATTTTACTAATGGTCTATCAATCTTGTTTATTTTTTCAAAGAACAAACTTCTGCTTTCGTTGATCTTTCTAATTGTTTTTTGGGTTTCCACTTTGTTGATTTCTGCTCTCAGCTTTGTTATTTCCTTCTGTCTCCTTATTTTTTGGGGTCCATTTTTTGAGCACTTTCTAATTCTATGAGCTGCAACATTAAGCTATTCGGGTAGGCCCCTTCTTCCTTCCTAATGTGTGCTTGCAAAGCTATAAATTTTCCTCTCAGTACTGCTTTTGCTGAATCCCATAAGTTCTGATAGCTTGTGTCTTTATTATCATTTGTTTCTAGGAAAGGTTTGATGTCCTCTTTGATTTCATCTCGGACCCACTGGTTATTCAATATGAGGTTGTTTAACTTCCACGTGTTAAAATTTTTCTTCTGTGTCCCTTTGAAATTCACATATAATTTCAGAGCCTTGTGGTCAGCAAAGGTAGCCTGCAAAATTTCTATCCTCTTGATATTATGGAGGTATGTTTTATATGCCAGCATTATATGTTTTATGTGCCATATTCCTGGAGAATGTCCCATGTACATTGAAGAAAAATGTGTATCCAGGTTTCTGGGGGTGGAGTGTCCTATATATATCTACTAGGCCTCTTTCTTTCATTTCTCTTCTCAGGTCTAGTATATTCTTGTTGGGTTTCAGTCTGGTTGACTTATCCAGTGTTGACAAAGCCGTGCTGAGGTCCCCACAATTATTGTGTTGTTATTAATATTATTTTTCAGATTTGTCAACAATTGTATTAAATATTTTTCTGGCCCCTCATTCGGTGCATATATGTTTAGAGTGATTTTTTTCCTGCTGTACATACCCCTTGATTAATACAAAATGTCCATCTTTGTCCCTTACAACTTTCCTGAGTATAAAGTTTGCATCATCTGATATTAGTATGGCCACTCCAGCTTTTTTATGGGTGTTGTTTGCTTGGATAATTTTTCTCCAGCCTTTTATTTTGAGTTGATGTTTGTTCTGACTATTCAGGTGTGTTTCTTGTAGGCAGCAGAAGGTTGGATTGAGTTTTTTTTTAATACATTTAGCCACTCTGTCTCTTAACTGGTGCATTTAGTCCATTGACATTGAGAGAAAGAATTGTCCTGGGATTTAATGCCATCTTTATATCAAAATTTGGTGTGTCTTTTGGTCAGTCTTGTCTTAAATTAGGTTTTTCAGTTTTTCTCTATTGCATGGATGGAACTAGAGGGTATAATGCTGAGTGAAATCAGTCAGAAGTAGGAGATATGCAGAAGGGTCTATATTATGTACGCTATAAAGAAACAGTGAGGGAAATTCAAATGGCCAAAACAACTGAACTGAAGAGCTGGTCTACACTGAGTTTACATGCAGCAGAGAGGTCTCGAGAACACTGGTGAGAAAAGTTCAAACTGTGGTTTTGGAATGATACATGCAGAAAACTAATATTAGCAGGATTGTACATCACAGAACTTCAGGACTCTAAATCATAGAACTTCATTAATATTAAAAATAAATAAGCAAAATGGTTAAATTAACCAAAGATTTGATGAGCAATACTTTATTTATGCACAACACCCTTAAATAGTTCTATTTTCTACATATTTATTTAGTTCTCACACTCTTACTTCACTTTGCTTACTCAGGCTCCTGATCTTGTTCTCCTTTAACTTTAATAGAAAGCAACTGGCGTGGAATAGTTAGCTTCTTTATTCTAGATCAATGCATCTCATGGGTTTTAACTGCTAAGACTTACTTTCCCAACAGTTCTCAAATCCTTCATACTCTAGAATTTTGGTGTGCAGAAGGATATTCTTTTATATTACACAAAACAAAAATATAATCTGGAGGTACCTATTTTAAATTTGATAGTATAAGAGGATAACTTCTGAAAGTATTCCTAGAAATCATAAATCCTTATTAAAATTTAAAAATAAATGAACATAGAATAAAATAGCCTCTATAAACCACTCAAGCCTTTCTCAATTAAGTTATAAAAAACATTTCTCCTCCCTGGAAGCTGCGAATTTGGGCGATGCATGTTTGGGGATGATGGCTTAAGTTTGAGAAGCCACCAGTTTTGCCTCAAACTCAACATGCCATTAGATGTCCTGGGAACAATTATTGCTTTTTCTTTTTACCTGCTCTCGATTAGAATCCAGAGGGGAAAACTATATAAAACAAACAACAGAAAAAGGCAACAAACAAAAATCATTCAATAAAGATGATCCTGGATGGTCTTGGAGTTACTGTTCTATTTTTTTCTATATTTTTCTTTGAGCATTTAAGCTTAAAATGCTGCTGCTATAGTTGGTCACATTAAAAACTCCAAGTATTTTCTTTTTTATTATTTATTATTATTTTTGGGGTCACATCTGGCAGTGTGCAGGGATTACTCCTGGTTCTGCACTCAGGAATTACTCCTTGTGATGCTCAGAAAATATTATGGAGCACCGGGGATTGAACCCAGCTCACTATGTGCAAGAGGAATAGCCTTACCAGCTATAATATCACTCCAGCTCCCAAGACTTTCATTTCTTTTAAAATATTGCCATGACAAATACTTCTATTCTCTAAGTATGGTCATGTGTGAGACTGGGAAGAGTGGCTGTAGGTTGTGGCTAGAGTTTGGACTTCAAAAACACCAGTCTGAATCGAGCTGAGGTATATTACCCCAGCTACAACATCCTGTCAGTTGTGGGTGGAGTGCGGGGGTTGGGGGGAAGCCCCAGTTTGAATTGGCTTAGGTGTAGGAGACCAGCAAGAGTTTAGATGGTCTACTTCTCTCTGCCGCTGTGCATTTATTCCAGTCAAAGAGCTACACCACAACAGTACCACACAACAAAGGTCACAATAGGAAAACTACACAGAACCCCACCACATATTCTACCAAAAAGTTAAAAGTAATAGATTTGTATAGTACAGTGGCAGGCTACAAAACTTTATGGTGTTTTCGTATACAAATAATAAAAGAGAGCTTGACTTCTTCCTTTTCTATCTGGATTCCCTTGATATCTTTTTCTTGCCTAATCGCTATAGCAAATACTTCCAGTACTATGTTGAATAGGAATGGTGAAAGAGGACAGCCTTGTCTTGTACCAGAATTTAGAGGGAAGGATTTTAGTTTATCTCCATTGAGGATAATATTTGCCACTGGCTTCTGGTAGATGGCTTTAACTATATTAAGAACGGTTCCTTTTATTCCTATCTTGCTGAGAGTTTTCACCAAGAATGGGTGTTGAACCTTATCAAATGCTTTTTCTGCGTCTATTGATATGATCATGTGATTTTTATTTTTTGTTGTTGTTTATGTTGTGTATTATATTGATAGATTTACGGATGTTAAACCAGCCTTGCATTCCTGGAATGAAACCTACTGATCAAAGTGAATGATCTTCTTGATGATGCACTGGATCCTGTTCGCCAGGATTTTGTTGAGGATCTTTGCATCTGTGTTCATCAGGGATATTGGTCTGTAATTTTTTTTTGGTAGCATCTCTATCAGGTTTTGGTATTAAGGTGATGTTGGCTTCATAAAAGCTATTTGGAAGTGTTCCTGTTTTTTCGATTTCATAAAAGAGCCTGGCCAGGATTGGTAGTAGTTCCTCTTGAAAGGTTTGAAAGAATTCATTCGTGAATCCACCAGGGCCTTGGGCTTTTGTTTTCGGGCAAATAAACGAATGGCTAAAGAAACTGTGGTACATATACACAATGGAATACTATGCAGCCATCAGGAGATATAAAGTCATGAAATTTTCGTATAAATGGATGTACATGGAATCTATTATGCTGAGTGAAGTAAGTCAGAGGGAGAGAGAAAGATGCAGAATGTTTTCACTCATCTATGGGCTTTAAGAAAAATGAAAGACATTTTTAACAGTATCTCAGAGACAAGAGAGATGAGGGCTGGTAGGTGCAGCTCAAGACATGAAGCTCATCACACAGAGTGATGAGTGCAGTTGGAGAGATGACTACACTGAAAACTATCATAACAATGTGAATGAATGAGGGAAGTAGAAAGCCTGTCTCGAGTACAGGTGTAGGGGGTGGGGCGGAGGGAGATCTGGGAAATTGGTGGTGGGAATGTTGCACTGGTGAAGGGGGGTGTTCTTTACATGACTGTAATCATACAACTATGATCATGTTTGTAATCACGGTGTTTAAATAAAGATAATTATAAAAAAATAATAAAAGAGAAAAATAAACCCATTTACAATTGCATTCAGGAAATCAAGTACAGTGGAGTTCAACTTAACTAAAGGGGTGAAAGACCTATACAAAGAAAACTAAAAATACTGCTTCAGAAATAAAAGAGAATACAAGGAAATGGAAACATATACTCTGCTCTTGGATTGGGAGGATTACCATCATTAATATGGCAATACTTCCCAAACCATTGTTCAGATTTAATGCAATCTCTCTAAGAATACCCATTACATATTTCAAAGAAATGGATCATACACTCTTAAAATTCATTGGGAACACTAAGTGTCCACAAAAGCAATTCTTGGGGAAAAGATTAGAGGCATCACATTTCAAAATTGCTATAAAGCAATAGTCAATAAAAACAGTATGGTACTGGGACAAACACAGACCCTCATCTCAATTAGTATATCATTGAATATTCAGACTTGAGTATTCTGAGACTGACTCACAGGGATAAAACCAATAATTTTTTTGATAAAGGGTCAAGAAATATGAAGTGTAGAAAAGAACGCCTCTTCAACAAATAGTGCTAGGACAACTGACCAACCCAACCACATGCAAAAAGTAAACTCAGACCTCTCTTTAACACCATGCAAAGAAGTCAAATCAAAATGGATTAAAGACATTTATAACATTCATAAAACCATAGATACATAGAGAAAACATGGGCAAAACACTCAGTGACATTGAGACTAAAGGCATCTTCAAGGAGTAAACACCACTGTCCAAGCAAGTGGAAGCAGAAATAAATAAATGGGACTACATTAAGCCAAGAAGCTTCTGTACTTCAAATGAAACACTGACTAGGATACAAAGGCTACTCATGGAATGGGAGAAACTATTCACCCAACTCCCATCTGATAAAGGGTTAATATCTAATATATAGGGTTCTGGCAGAACTTAACAAGAAAAAATAAAACATCTAACCCCATCCAAATATGGGGGAAAGAAATGAACAGACATTTTCTCAAAGAAGAAATGCAGATGCCCAAAAGGCATGCAAAATATTCTACATAGCTAATCATCAGGGAGATGCAAATAAAAACAACAATAAGTTATCATCTCACACCACAGAGAATAACACACATAACAAAGAACAACCAGTGCTAGAATGGATGTGGGTGAGAAAGGAACTCTCATTCATTGCTGGTGGAAATGCCATCTAGTCCAACCTTTCTGGAAAACAATATAGATATTCCTCAAAAATCTGGAAATTGAGCTTCCTTATGATCCAGCAATACCACCCCTAGGGATATACCCTAGGAACACAAAAACACAATACAAAAATATTCTCTGCACTCCTATGTTCATCACAGCACTATTTACAATAGCCAGAATCTGGAAGCAACCCAGGTGCCTGACAACAGATTAGTAGCTAAAGAAACTGTGGTACATCTACACAAAGAAATACTATGCAGGCACTAGGAAAATAAAGTCATGAAATTTGATTATACTTGGATGGGCATGAAGATAATATTATATACTGTGTGAAAAGATTCAGAGACAGAAGGATAAATATAGAATAATCTCACTCATCTGTGGGATATAAAGAAAACAAAAGAGAGTGTGGGGATGACATCCAAAGATAAAAGAGATGAGAATTAGGAGTGGAATCTTTCCACTTAGCTTGCCACATAGGGTCTCCTAAGAAAAATAATTTTTGGAAGTGATCACTGGATGCTGAAATGGGATAAAGTGACATGCATTGCATGTACTAACAGAAGTACAAATTACAGTGTCAAAAAATAGAGAGAAAAAAAAGAGAAAGGAAGGAAGGAAGAAAGGAAGGAAGGAAGGAAGGAAGGAAGGAAGGAAGGAAGGAAGGAAGGAAGGAAGAAAGGAAGGATGGAAGGAAAGAAGGAAGGATGGAAGAAAGGAAGGAAAGAAGGAAAAAAGGAAGGAAAAAGGAAGGAAAGAAGAAAGTAAGGAAGGAAAGAAGAAAGTAAGGAAGAAAGAAAGAAATAAGAAAGAAAGAAAGAAAGAAAGAAAAAGAAAGAAAGAAAGAAAGAAAGAAAGAAAGAAAGAAAGAAAGAAAGAAAGAAAGAAAGAAAGAAAGAAAGAAAGAAAAAGAGAGACAAAATGTTCCAGAATCAAACAGGGGAGGAAGGGTAGGAAGGAAAAGGGCATCGGGAATGGTGAGAAGGAAACTAGGGACATTGGTGGTGGGAAATGGACACTGGTGAAGATTGATGTACATTGTATGACTATAACTCAATCATGAGTAACTTTATCAGTGAAAAAATGTATTATGAACAACCCCGTAACTACTGTGTTTAAATAAAAAAAAATAATGGCACAGTCTTTCTCTGTTGTCAGATCTGAGCAATTCTGCTTTTATCCTTGCTGCACTTATGATGGGACCCTAGCCACTATTTGGACAGAATCTCAATTTACAGTTAGTGAAAGATGACATTCCATTTGGATTACAACCAGAAGAAAGCATTCGATTCTTGCTAAAGGGATTCTTACTGCTTTAGTTTCAGCTCATACTTAAGTTTTTATTTTGCCACTGCCATTAAATTAGAAAGCTCTACAATTATGTCCCTGAAACTCTTCTCTTTGGCGGCATAATCATTCTTCCACATAACCTCAGTAGTGGAGAAATTGTTACTGCTAGCTGCTAAGGTAATAAAAATTTTCTGGGTACATTTTACACTTGTCTTATGAATACACCCCAATGTTAATCTAATATAAAAAACCCTCTGCAACATCTACACTCGCTAGAACATTTTAAACTAACAAATAAAATAAAGCATATACTTTTTTTTTTTTTTTTTGGCTTTTGGGCCACACCCGGTGATGCTCAGGGGTAACTCCTGGCTATGCACTCAGAAATTGCTCCTGGCTTGGGGGACCATATGAGATGCTGGGGGATTGAACTGTGGTCTGTCGTAGGTGATAGCAGGCAAGGCAGATGCCTTATCGCTTGTGCCACTGCTCCAGTCTCAGCATTTACTTCTTAATCTGAAATACTTTGATATATTTTATTTTATTTATTTCTTTGGAGACTACAAGCGATCAAACCCAGGACCTTGCACAAGCATCTAGAACTCTGATGTCTGAACTGAGTAGTCATGACTACTTCCCTGGCTTCTCTTTTTCCCCAAGTTAGAGGTTTCTTTGTCTTTTCAAGTCTAACCATAACTCACAATTTCAGCATATTTATATTCTCCTCAGTTCTAGAAGAGAATACCCTGTATGACCAAAAGCTTTACTTTTTTTTCCTAAAAATTAATTTCTGTGTTCTGGTGTCTTGCAGGAAGCATAATATATATCAGATAAATATGCACTGAAGGAATCTGTGGCACAACATTCTATTGACTATTATAGTTGTCTTTAAAATCTACTGTGAGACTCAGATACAGCGAATGGTTTGTTAATTCCTTCCAGTCCATCTTGTTGGTATATTTCCATTCAACCTTCCCTTTTCCACATATCCCTGATGCCTTAACTTCTTCCAGCATCCAAAGTCATGCTATTTTTTTTTAATCTGCCTCAGTTAAACTTTACGCTTAAATCTACCCTAAATTAAGCCTGCAGACCTGTCTTTCCTCAGTCATAAGTTCACTTGGACATAAGTTCACTTATGACAGAGTTGGGCCAGTGTGACTGCCCAGCAGCTCAGCCCTTCCTTTCCCATCAGGGTTCCACTTTAGCAGGGACCCAGAGAAGTTCTAAATAATCCACAGTAAGACTCTGGAGTTGTAGTCAGGGAAAAGCGAGCAAGGCTGTAAAAACACACTGCTAATAGTAGGAGAAATGGAAATGAAAAACACTTACCACGAGTTGCCTTTTATAGCATCTACATTATTATACTAACAGAAGTAAATTGTATTTTGATTGTGGCCGGTTGAAAACTACATCCTACATGTATGAGGCATATAATCAGCTTAATCAGTTGCTGATCCCAGGACAATTTCATCCCAGTGTATTGGGAGACTGCAAATAACATAGAGTTTATTCCATTCTTCTTAGTAATTTAAGTGTCACTTTGTTAAATGAACTTGAAGACAGATTTGCATTACTTGAATGCAGGGTTTCCAATAATAACGTAACACTTTTTTCCTCCTTCCAGTGCCAAGGCAATGGCTTAATATAAAAAGAAAGTAGTTAAATTCAATACATTTCCTCCAGTGCTTTCTTTGCTATGCTCTTCTTGCTTGTTTGTTTTGGTTCTGGTTACTATTTATTTTCAAAATTGCAACACACAGGTCAGTTATTAGGCCACTATCTTTCAAGTCACTTTTCTCAAATACATTTGCACATGAGCTTCTTCTTGCTTGGTGGGAGATGTTCTTCTCACCTCTTAAGTTAGGGGTCCCTGCTTCAGGGGTCCATTATTCTAGGTGGAATGCAGAACTCTGCATCTGCATTCTGGGAGCAGGAGCTGCTCTCTGGAACTGTGGCTCTAGGTTGACCCTGGGCTCTGGCTCTGACTCCTCAGCTAAACATCTAACAAGCACTCTGCTTTATATTGGACAATCTCAGCTGACTTAGATCATGGCGCAGAGCACAGAATATAGACACATTGGACCAGGATAGTGTTTTGGGTCACCTAGCACACATGGGACTGTGAGGGCACAGCTTGACCTTGAGCCTCAAGATGACACTGATGGAGATTTGGTGCCCCCAGAGATGTCAACTCTGACTTTCATGACCATCAGCCTGGGGACCACCATTGCCTTAGCCTTGATAACATACTATAGTATTACAGTGGGGACAATCTACTACAGACATAGTGGAGAATGAATGACAGAAATAAAAGCCATCAATAAAGCATTTGCTATTTTTTTTCCAGTTTCTTCCAGAAGAAACCAGAGAAAATTCTTTCTCTCAAGTTAGCTGAGACTGTAAGAGGATTTTAAGTTCAGGGCTTGCATAGCAGTGGCTCAAAGCCATGGGTTACTTTTCCTGCTCCAAAATTAAACGTTTTTGAATGCAAATCACACAATAATACACAAGGATCCAAGCTTGGACACACTGTCTTTCCTTTCCTCTCCTTTCCTCTGCTTTCCTCTCCTTTCCTCTCTGTTCCTCTCCTCTCCTCTGCTCTCCTCTCCTCTGCACTCCACTTCTCCCCAATCCTCTCCAATCCTTTCCTTTCCTTTTCCCCTTTCCTTCCCTCCTTTCCTCTTTTATTCCCTTCCCTTCTTCCCTCCTTTCTTCCCTTCTTTTCTCCCTCCTTCCTTCCCTCCCTTCCCTCCCTTTCCTTCCTTCCCTCCCTCCTTCCTTCCCTTTCTTCTCTTCCTTCCTTTCTCCCTCCCTCCCCTCCTCCCTCTCCCTTCCTCCCTTCCTTTCCTTCCTTCCCTCCTTGTTTCCTTCCTTCCTCCCTTCCTTTTTTCCTTCCTTCCTTCCTTCTTTCCTTCTTTCTTCCTCCCTTCCCTTCATTTCTTCCTTCCTCCCTTCCTTCCTTTCCTTTCTTCCTTTCCTTCCTTCCTTGTTTCCTTCCTCCCTCCCTTCCATCCTTTCCTTCCTTTTATTCCTTTCTCTCTTCCTCCCTTCCTCCCTCCCTTCCTCCCTCCCTCCTTTCCCTCCCCTCCCTCCCTCCTTTCCCTCCCCTTCCTCCCTTCTCTCCCCTCCCTCCCTCCCTCCTTTCCCTCCCCTTCCTCCCTTCTCTCCCCTCCCTCCCTCCCTCCCTTCTCTCCCCTCCCTCCCTCCGTCCCTCCCTCCCTTCCCTCCCCTCCCTCCCTCCTTTCCCTCCCCTCCCTCCCTCCCTCCCTTCCTTCCTTCCTTCCCTCCCTCCCTCTCCTCCCTCCCGCCCTCCCCTCCCTTTCTCCATTCCTTCTTCTTTCCCTCCCTCCCTCCATCCTCACTCCCTCCATTCCTCACTCCCTCCTTCCCTCCTTTCCTCACTCCCTCTTTTCTTCCCTTCCTTCCTCCCTTTCTTCTTTCCTTCCTTCCTTCCTTCCTTCCTTCCTTCCTTCCTTCCTTCCTTCCTTCCTTCCTTCCTTCCTTCCTTCCTTCCTTCCTTCCTTCCTTCCTTCCTTCCTTCCTTCCTTCCTTCCTTCCCCACTGTACTATTACTTCTTGAGCCCTATGTGAAAATTTTTTTCTTTTATTTAAAAACCATGATTGGGGGGCCGAAGCAGTGGTGCTAGAAGTAGGGCATCTGCCTTGCAAGCACTAACCTAAGATGGACCGTGGTTCAATCCCCTGGCATCCCATATGGTCCCCCCAAGCCAGGAATGATTTCTGAGCTCATAGCTAAGAGTAATCCCTGAACATCAAATGAGTGTGGCCAAAAAATAAAAACCCATGATTGGGTTTCAGTCTTACAAGGTACACCACCCTTCACTGGTGAACATTTCCTGCCAGTAATGTCCCCAGATTTCCTCCTCTGCCCCCCAACCTGCTTCTAGAGCAGGCATTTAACTACACCCCCATTTCCTTTCCCTCTTTAGTCACCATGAATTGCACTATTGTTTTTTATTTATTTTTACTTAGTTATTTTAAATTTATTTATTGGTTTTTGGGCCACACCCAGCGGCGCTCAGGAGTACTGGTTCTGCACTCAGAAATCACTCCTGGTGAGCTTGGGGGACTATATGGGATGCTGGGGATCAAACCAGGTCTCTCCGGATTGGCCACATGCAAGGTAAATGCCCTACCGCTATGCTATCTCTTCAGCCTGGATCGCACTATTGTTAATGAAGGGTTACTATGCATATCACTTTAACTCTGTTCAATACCTAATTATTGTCCAGAGTGATCAGTTCCAACTATCATTGTCATAGTGGCTCCTTCTCTACCCTAACTGCATTGCTCCAGTATTTGTGACAAGATTCCTACCATTTACTGGTCCTCCTTGCCCTACTATCAATTGTCTAAGAATATTATTTTTATACTATTTTTTTTTGCTTTTTGGGTCACACCCGACAGCACTCAGGGGTTACTTTTGGATTTATGCTCAGAAATCGCTCCTGGCAGGCTTGGGAAACCATATGGGATGCCGGAATTCAAACCTCTGTCCTTCTGCATGCAAGGCAAATGCTTTACCTCCATGCTTTCTCTCCAGCCTCCATACTATCTTTTCTAACAACTGCATAGTATTCCATTGTGTAGAAGTATCACATTTTCTTTAACCACTAATCTGTTCCAGGATACCTGGGTTGTTTCCATATCCTGGCTACTGTAAATAGTGCTTATATGAACATAGAAATTCTGAGGGGTTCTTTTTGTATAGTATTTTTGTGTTCCAAGGAGTGGTATTGCTGGGTTATATGGGATCTGAAATTCTCACACTGTCCTTTTCTTCTGCATTTGTCAGTACCTGGGTTGTTTCCAGATTCTGGCTATTATAAATAGTGCTTAATGAACCAAGAAATGCAGAGGGATTTTCTGTATAGAATTTTTGTGTGCCTTAGGAGTGGTATTGCTGGATCATATGGGAGCTCAAATCCTCAAACTGTCTTTTTCTTTTTTTTTTTTTTTTTTTTTTTTGGTTTTTGGGCCACACCCGTTTGACGCTCAGGGGTTACTCCTGGCTATGTGCTCAGAAATCGCCCCTGGCTTGGGGGGACCATATGGGACGCCGGGGGATCGAACCGCGGTCCTTCCTTGGCTAGCGCTTGCAAGGCAGACACCTTACCTCCAGCGCCACCTACCCGGCCCCCTAAACTGTCTTTTTCTTCTGCGTTTGTCAATAGACTGGCCTCAAATATTGGAAGAGGAATTTGTGAAAAATCAGGTGGTTGAGAGTGCAGGTAACATTGGAAAGCTGCAGTTTGTATGGATAACTTTAATACTTGTAAATTAGATGATCTGGGGGAATTTAGCTAAATTCCAGCTTTCTTATCTTGAAAAACAACAACCAAGACTCCTCTCTTAAATGACTGCTGAGTGATTTGATTTCTGCAAAGAAATGGGCCTCCAATAATTGTGTGGAGTATTTGGAATCTCTACCTGTTCTTGTGTGCAGCTCCAAGCTGGTTGATTCTCTCAGAGGTGAACCCACCTGGGATAATGTGAAGATGAGATACAGACTCTCTCTGTGACATGGATCTACCATTGTCTTCTGTCTGCTTCTAGTTTTCAGCTGAGACTCTCACCCTCTCCTACTCAATGTTACCAAATCTACTGTCCTGCAACTGTAAAATTTTAGCATTTTGATTTTTAATTCTTTTTCTCCTTTGGTTTATCGCATGTATCTTCTTTGCTTCTTCTGGAGATTAGTAAGTGATTTTGCAATGTAGCAGAGGTGCTATCAGGGAGCTCTGTTGTCCTATTTATGACAGACTTCTTGCGTTGAAATCACAAGGCTTGCATTTTCTTGTGACAACTTGTAAGATTCCAACTAATCCACATACAGCCTTGCTGTCACTTTGAAAAGAGAAAGTCATTCTCAGTGCCAGTGTGATGTACAGTGGGTAGAGCACTTGCCTTGCATGCAGTAGACCAGGGTTCAATCCGCAGCAGCCCATATGATCCCTTGAGTCAACAGAGTGATTTCCGAATGCAAATTCAAGAGTAACCTCTGAGCATGGTAAGATGTGGCCTTCAAACAAACAAAATGTCATTCCCTTTGAACTTAGTCTAATTAGTTTCAGAATAAGGACTTTAAATATAAATCAAATATAATTTTTGACCCACTAAGAAGCCTGTAGCAGCTTGTTAATATATATAGGCTCATATCCAAGCTACCATAGTCTTCCTAGTCATCCTCCCACAAAATATCTGCTGGTAGTCATGTTCCTTGATTTTTGGGTTCATAGCACACCCTTTTTTGCTCTGATCCAGATATCACAATTGGGATAGAAGGTAGATGCTACACTGTTCTATGAAGTCTTCAACTGAGTTCATCTCTTGCTACCTAATGATCACAACTTTACAAAAAACTTAAGGAAGACAAGTAGAAGTCCCTAGTATTAGTCTGTATTAGTCATGGGTTGAAATAGTTGGGGGATGACCCAGCATCTTCCTCCACCCTGTTCTTTCAAAAGTCTCAGGATATGCTATGTATCTTCTGAGGTGACCAACTTTGATCTTCTCCAAGCATAGCATTAGCCTAGTAAGTGACCTAATAAGTGGCAAGAAATAGAAGCATGCAGCCCAGAGCTCAAATTTGAAGACGAAATCAGATGTTTATTTTTTTTCAAGAGGAGTGTCTCAAAGGATTGGGAGCCACACATACAAGCTACTATGATCTGCTTCCTGGCCACAAATTATTTCTATTTCTCTCAATTTCAAAATAACACCCTCCTCCCAATTCTCTCTTGCACACATTTCTACCATTTCAGGCATGCACATTTGTCTGTATTCTCTGTCTTAGGGGGAATATCTAATTTATTTGCTTCTGTTATGCTTAGTACTCAGCATATGATACGGATCCAAAAGTGGTTGAATAAATGACACCATGCATAGACACAGCAAACAGATCATAGTTAACATTATTAAGAGAGAAGACCAACAAATGGTTAAACACTGAACTAAATTATGGTTTCCCAAGTAGTTTTAAAATTTTATTTTAAAATTCATTATGATCATCTTGAGAATTAAAAATATATTGAGAAAATTTTGAGGTAGAAGTGGAACCAGCAAAAAGATGCTCACACCTTTCTAGGGGAGCCAATACTTAGTAGTTACTTTAAATTAATTCATCTTTTAATCTCTACTAAACTGGGTCAAATAAGAGCAGCAGTTAAAAAAGATTCAGTGCTCTGATGCAATCTTGATCAATAGGCAAATAATTCACCAGCTTCTTCATCCCTCTTTATCTTTCTTTAGGACACTTCACACTAACATATTGAAAGTACAAACTAAGTCAGTAGGTCAGTTCTGGATCTCTACCATTAAATACAATAGATAGAAAAAACTAGAAAGAGTAGAAGGAGGGGGTTAAAGCTATTATTTAGAATTCTTAAAACCCTGAAGACAGCTTCATTGGTACTGACAGCTATATTGGTACAACATAAGGCTGATGGAGATGTTTCAGTATCAAATGGGATTCCATTCTCTACATCTGGGATCTGGAGAAGCTAAAGCTCATGTAGAACTGAATTTCAAGGAAGATACTCTTGGGTGAGAGTATGAAGGCACAAGGGAAGAGCTTTAGATTTTTTTAGGATAGTGTGACTATGGGAAGCATTCTGAATGGTAGAATCTTATACATACTATGGAAAATCAACTGAGATTGGGCTAAAGATATGAGAACAGAGCACAAAAAAAGAATACAAGAGACACCAGCCTGGAGATTTCAGTTCTGGAAATCAGATGTGCTCACTAGAGAATGTGCTTTTGGAGAGTAATGAGGAATCAGGGTAGAGATCAAGGTCTTTCAGTCTTTCAGTCTTTGGAGATTCTATTTTTAAAAAAAGCACTGAGGGTGGGTAGGTGGAAACATTATGTTGACTGTTTCTTTTAATTTATTTTTATATTTATTTTTATATTTTTAATCAATAATTTTTTCTCCAAGCGCTTGAGAACAGATGAGTAGACAAAAAAATGTGGTACATCTACACAATAAAATGCTATGCAGCTATTAGGGAAAAAAATTAAGTCATAAAATTTGTTTATGCTGTGATGGATATGGAGAGTATTGTGATGAGTGACGTCAAAAGATAGACATAACAGGGCCTGTACAGAAATCAGGATCTATAACTACAGAAACCTGACAGCAGCAACTACAAAACTGAAGAGCTGACCACTGAGAATGACTAGGGAATTGGACAACTGAGTATGCCTGGAGTCTTGAGTTAGTGTTATGGCAAGGTGCTTTGGGAGTAAGATCTCCCTGTTTTTAGGCAAAAGGTATTTATTTCCAATTTCCTCCATATTTAGCTGTGCCTATGCAAATGACAATTGCCACAACACACACACACACATTTTTTAAATATATTTCCCAACTCTGTAGAAAAAAATGGGAGCATACTAAACCTTCGATTTTTGCATTAATGATTTTATAGGTAATACAATAAATTTCACAAATATAACTGCTAATGAACTCTCTCCCCTTCTTTTATTTTTTAAAATGATCTGTTCTCTTTCTATTTCTTAGTAACTTTACTTTCTGTCATCCTGAAACAAATGTATTATGATCATTTATGTCAACAATGTAATACATTTTCTTTAAATAAATAATTAAAAAAGACATAGAATGATCTCATTAACTTGTGAGATATATTAAAAATAGTATGGTAATAATACCCAAAGACAATAAAGATAAGGTCCAGGTGTTCTATTTCATGATAGAAAGCTTGTCACAAAGAGGGAGGGTGTTAGAGGGGGAGTTAATGGAGGTACCAAGACCAAACAGTTATAAGAAAGATCACTAAGTAGTAAACTAGACACAGAGGGGACCACTCATTCTAGAGCGCCCTGGGGTGAGGGTGGAAGATATGGGAGGCAGGATGGGAACGGAGGTGGAGGGAGGACAATTCAGTGATGGGAATTCCCCTGATTCAATGTTAAAATGTACCTGGAATATTACTGTGAACAATATGTAAGCTACTTTGAGTAAAATAAAAATTATATTAAAAAAAGGTGCAAGACAAAAAAAAAAAAAGGAGGGTGCAGTTTTGGTTGAGAAAGGACCACTATGACAGTGAGAGTTGGAAATGATTATTCCAGACAAAATCTGAGTGCTGAAAGGAAGAAAAGTTATATGCATCATATCCCTTCAACCCACAGATGCCTAAAAGAAGAGAGAGAGAGAGAGAGAGAGAGAGAGAGAGAGAGAGAGAGAGAGAGAGAGAGAGAGAAATATATAGAAAGAAATGTTTGCCAAGGATGCAGATTGGGAAGGCTGAGGAAAAGCAAACTCGGGACATTGGAGGCTGGAACTGTGAACCCCTTTCGGTTTTCAAGAGCCAATTCAAGTGTCTTATATTCATAGTGTCTTAATGACTCCTCTTCTTCTCATCACAGCAAAATAAGTTGTTCCTTCCTCTGCTCTCCCATTCCTCTGTGTTCACAAGCTCTCTGGGTTCTATAAATATGATTTGCTAGTTATTTGTTGCCTTTCCTGTTTCCTAGATAAAGTTGGAATTCTTCTAGTTAAGTTGTGTGGTTTTATTTATTCTTATTACCTAACATAGTTCTGATAGCAAAATATTTTCTGGATAAATAGGTGAATGGAAGTATGGTTTATGCAAAATAAATCCAAATAATCTGTGAAATCATTGATTGGGGTTGAACTATCTGAAGACATTGGTTAATTTAGGTTAGAAAAATTGTATTGGAATCTTTAAAGCATTCTTTTGAAAACAATTGTTTGCAGAATCAACTATACTATGTTATTTATAACAAAATATCTATGTAACAATAATAATTTTTGAAAATCAATAAAAATTAAATTTAAAACAATAAAATCTGTCAAGAATATAACTAAGAGCTATTAACTTATAATATTAATTTTAAATGCAGTAGAAAATTGGACCAAAATAATAGAGAAATAATTCATATAAAGGAAGGTTCACAAAACTTTTAATTATATAAAATATACTTATATTTTTCATAATAAGAACAAGGCAATTTAAATTGCAATGAAAAATATTTTAAATTCTAATAAATATAAAATACTTGGAGGGATCAAAGGCATGATAATTGGAATGGTAGTTTGGGCTTTTTGTGCATTGTTTCTAAAAATTACAAACGAGGAGCCAGAGCGATAGCACAGCAGTAGGGTATTTGTCTTACACGTGGCCAACCAGACAAACTTCTGTTTAATTTTTGGCATCCCACATGGTCTCTCGAGCCTGCCAGGAGCGATTTCTGAGCACAGATCCAGGAGTAATTTCTGAGCTTCAGTGGGTGTGACCCAAAAACAAAACTAATAAACAAAAATTACAAAAAAAAATGGATTACTATGAGGGTTAGTTGGCAGTATTTATCAAGGGTAGAAATTCACTTTCCATTTGACAGATATTTCACTTCCAAATATTTGTATAAAATATTTAAATTTACTTGTAAACACATTCCTCAAAGTCCTATATGCATACAATAAATAAACAACAGAGCTACATTAATTTTCATTAAATGTCGGTTGCTTAGTTAATTGTGGCATAACAATGCAATAGAATATTAAGGCAAAAAAAAAAAGGACTCAATGGGCTAATCCCATATGAGCATGGGAATACTGCTGCGAGTCACCCCAAGCAGATACAGGAGTGGTCCTGATCATTACTAGGTGTAGTATCCAAATAAACTACAGACAAGCAAATGAACAAATAGCAGAAAAACTTCAAAACTGCTCAAGAAACATTTGTGAATGAATTTTCCCTAGTGACTCAGCAGTTTCATTTAAGAGCTCTCTAGTGCCCTGTGGAAGTCACAAGAAGGCAGAGGAGAGTTTGGATGAATGTCAGGAAGTGAGAATTTGTTGCCTCCTGAGGACATCCAGGTTCTTTAAAGTAAAAATGAGCAAAGTTGTGAGAAGAGGGATTTTTTCCCTGACTGCCAATGCATTTTCACCAAGCATAGCAACAGGGATTCTCTTCCTTCCAGGAGTATTAGAAAAGAGCAGCTCCAGAAAGGCAAAAGCAGCAGCCAGTTGTCTTTGTGCACTCTTATTACTGCTTCCTGCAAGCTGGGACTCCAGTGACCTGGCTGTAGCTGCTGCATTGAGACCAGCATTAAGAGCATTCTTGTAATGTTTTGGTACCTACGTTAGTTACTTGAATCTTTGATACAGCTAGCATCATTTCTGTCATTGAACCTTGGTTTAGTATCTTTTTCCTCCTGGTAATTGACTTCATTTCTTTTCCAATCTTTAAAATTTGACAACACTAAATAGTGTGGTGGGATAATAAGACTTTATGATACAAGAGTCTTGGTTTTCCTTAGTTCTTTATTCATCTTTAAGCCATGCTGGTTTGTGCTCTGAAAAGTCAGATTCTGTCTTTAGATGGTCAGTATCAGTAACACTGATGTCAAAATCATGCCATATTTCACATTCACGACACCTCTTCAACTTAGTCAAGACTGGCTTTCCTTTAAGAAAACTGATGCTTCCATTCTTCTCTGTTTCTCTGGACCAAACAAACACATCACTTTTCTCACTTTCCAGACCTGTTGATTGCTGAGTGTGTTTTGCATTTAATATTTGGCTTGATTTGTTCTAGGGATTCAGAGGTCCATTTTTATGATTCATCTTGGATTCTCAACTCTGAATAGGTTTTCAACTTGTTGCTCTCTGAATTAGTCATGATTCCCATCCACATCTCTCTCTTTGCCCCTTCATACAACTATTGACATCCACATCCTTGATTTGCTCTTGATTTTGTCCTTTTTCTTCTCTGGATGTCTCTCTAGA
The DNA here is from genome assembly GCF_024139225.1 of Suncus etruscus. Lineage (NCBI taxonomy): Eukaryota > Metazoa > Chordata > Mammalia > Eulipotyphla > Soricidae > Suncus > Suncus etruscus. Next base: position 58,288,930 of record NC_064859.1, on the reverse strand, counting down.
GAGATGAAAAATTCTAGCTTCTACTAGCTGGAAATTTTTAGTACCTTCTTCCTCCTCAAACTTTCCTCTTAAGACTACTTAATAGCATTTTGGAGGTTTAAGAACAATCTCAAGAATATTCTGTTTCAGTTATATATATATATATATATTGGATTTGGGTCAAACCTGGCAGTGTTCAGGGGTTACTCCTGGCTCTATGCTCAGAAATTGCTCCTGGCAGGCTTGGGGGACCATATGGAATGCCGGGATTTGAACCACTGTCCTTCTGCATGCAAGGCAAATGCCCTATCTCCATGCTATTTCTCCAGCCCCAGTTTCTTATATTTTAAAAATGAATCCTTAACTTTTTAATCCAGTTCTTTGTTCTCAGGTTTGTGGGTTGCTTTAGATTTTGGCTACTGTGAATAGTGCTGCAATGAACAGAGCAATACAGATGTCTTTTTTGAGTTATGGTCTAGGGTCCTTAAGACATGTTTTTCCAGAAGAGGGGTTGCTGGGTCCTATGGAAGCTCAATTCTTTGTTTATTTTGAGATTTAACTCATTTGGGGGTATAAAGAAAAATTGTAGGATAATAATAATAATAACTAACAATAATGCTAAATAATAATAATTGTCCAGAGACAATGGGAACAAAGGGAAGGAGAACTGATCCTCAATAGGAAGTTTTGAATCTTACAGAAGATTTAGACAGAAAAGGGACCAGTATGATAATGATAGGAAAAAAAGATCAATTTGGATGAAAATCGGTTGCTGCAAGGAGGTAAAGTGATGTGCATGATACTTTTCAGTAGCAGTATTGCAAACCACAGTGCCTTACAGAAAAAAGAAAAAGAGAAAAATGCTTGTCATAGAGGCTCAGTGGAAAGGGATGAGGGAAACTGAAAGGAAACAATGGTGAAGGGAATAGTGTGAACATTTGATACGTAAAACTCAATGATGAATAACTTTGTAATTTGGTAACCCATAATGATTCAATAAAAACATAATCATTTTATTTTATAATCTAAGATAAGGAAACATTTTAAACATAATGCATGTTTTTGTACATATAGAGTATTTCTGGGCTTTAAAAGTATCATTTAAGAATTGTGTGTGTGTGTGTGTGTGTGTGTGTGTTCTGAACAGACACTTTTTCCAAATGAGAAAGACTTGTATGTTTATTTTAATTCCCTTTGTTTTTATTTTGGACAACACCCTGTAGTTATCAGGGCTTTCTCTCAGCTCTGTGCTGAAAGTTTGCTCCTGGTAGCAACGAGGTGAACATATATGGTACCAAAATTCAAACGAGAAACTTCCATGTACAAGGCAAGTGCCTTATCCATTGTACAATTTCTTTAGTCCAAGACTTGTGTATTTTAAAGTGCTGTTTACATAGTTTTACAAGTTATGGATAGGATGTCACACAAGTGGCTAGATTTCTAGTATTTTTCTGAGGTGGGCTAAATTCAGTGCTCCTTCCAAAACTTCCAAAATATGTCAAGATGGTCCCACATTAAAGAGAAAACAAAATTTGAGAAGAGTCATAAAGTCATGGGCTGGTGCTATTTCCCATCACAGAAATTAGAGCTGATTTAAAAGAAAAAAAACAACAATACATGTGCAGTCCATTCCTGGAAATTGCTGTGTAAAAGTTGATTACAATGATTTATATAAAGCACAAACACAATAATCATTGACTGACAGTGAGTGTTAGCCTGTTTACCTCTAATTTTAACTCTGTCTTGGTACTTCTGGGAGGGGGGGATATTTTAATCCACATTCAGGTCTGTATTAAGGGAGTGCACTTGGTAATGTTTGAGGGGAACCATAAGTGGTACCAAGACTTGAACTATGGTTTTAACATCAGCTGCATGTTAGGCAAGTGGTTTAACCTTTGTATTATCTCTCAGTCACTATCTTAAAACTTAAAGAAAAAAATGGTGTGGTGCTATGCAATTTGAGTTATCTAAACTAAGGGCCTCATACTTGCAAGGCTTATGTTCTTCTATGTGGGCTAATTTCCTTACCCTACATATAGTTATTTAGGTTTGAGGGTCACATCCAATAGCCCTCAGGGCTTACTTTTGGCTCTCTATTCAAGAATCTCTCCTGGTGTTACACAAGGAACCATATATAGGGTGCCAGGGATAGAACCTGGGTCAGTTGCATGCAAGACAAATTTTTACCTTCTACACTATCACTTTAGCCTTACCCTTGGTACTTTTTAAAAGTAATGCATTTATCACTATAACCATCATGCTTATTCCTGACCTTCTGTACAAGTTAGGTTGCTTTTTTCTGCAACAATAATCTCAACTAATAATTATAAATATTCCCACTTTGTACATTATTTCATCACATAAATATTGTTGCTGCATAACTCACAATCTACTTTTTTATTTTTTTGGTTTTCGGGTCACACCCCGCAGGGCTCAGGGGTCACTCCTGGCTCTATGCTCAGAAATAGGTCCTGGCAGGCTCGGTGGACCATATGGGATGTTGGGACTTGAACCACAGACTTTCTGCATGCAAGGCAAGTGCCTTACCTCCATGCTATCTCTCCGGCCCCTCTGCTTTTATTTTTGGTACTAACAGTACAATTAAATTTTTATTTTACATAACAGTTACACTGTATGATTTTCAAAACAGAAATAATTGGTATAAAATCTGCAGAGATTATGCCGTGAAGTACAGGATCAAGAGAGAGTCACAGGAAGGAGAAGCACTGGCACTGAAACAAGAGAGAAAGAGGAAGGAGAAGCTCCAATGTTTGTTCATTGGGCAGATTAAAGTGTAATCAAGGACCCAAATGATAGTACTCAATGTACTATCAAGAATGGTAGCAAGCATGAGAACCAATCTGGGTAGTATTACAGGTATGGCAATATCTAGCGCAGGTCTTCTCAACCATTTTCTGACCCCATTTTCTTCCTATGACCCTAGTCATATCAGTTGACCCCTCTAGTCTAATACTATACATTTACATAATTTTTATCTGTGGCCCCTTGGAATATGTTGGCTTTTAAAGAACATTACTAATGTAGTTCCTATGTTTCCTTATTGCATGTAGGACTTAAAATGAATTAACAGGTACATTTATACATCTTTTGTATAAATTTCTAGAAAATGAATTTCTAATTTTAGTAGCTACAGCCAAGTCACTTTCAAAGAGATTCATTCATTTGTTATTCTTACCAACAATGCACAGAATGTTTCATACTGCTATTCCAATGTTCAATATTTGATCCTTCCAAATGTTGAAAAATGCTAGTTTAGAGGAAATATAACTGTCTCAGTCTGAAATCTTCTCAATAAAAAATAAGGTTTTAATACGATCCAGACATTCCACTCTTAAATTTCTATTCAAGAATACAAATATATTAATTAAAGATATTTACTCACCTACATTCTGTTGTGGAGCTATTTACACTAACAAACCCCTGGAAACAGCCTGGTGCCCAAGAGGAGTAGATAAAAAAATTGTGATATAAATACAGAATGGAATATTACTCAGCTATAAGGAAAGATGAAGTCCTACATCTTTCAAGAAACCAAATGGAGCTAAATAAAGTCAATTTGATAAGACAAATGTTGAATTATCTTACTCCTCAGTTGGGCATAAGAAAACATAATATGGAAATAAGTAAAAAACACAATGAGAGCCTTTATATAAAACTGAGTTTCCTAAATTGGGCAGGGCATGGTATCAGTGGGTTGAGAAGGGGCCTTGACAGAATTGGGAAGAGGTTTGCACCCAATTGTGGGTGTGTACAGTGACATTCTATGCAACATTAATATTAGTAGCACTATTGCAAATCACAGCATCTTGATTATAAGAAAGGTCACACCTTCCTGTTACTCCAGAAATTTCTCAAAACACTTTTTTTAACCCTCAACTCATGAATGAGGTTTGAATCATAAGTCCATTTAAAGCTACTTATCAACACAGTAGTTCTTGTGCATCCTTTGAAGTGCAGTAGATCTTGGAAGATCAACCATGACATGTCATATATTGGTGCAGTGATTTCAGGTTACAAATATCATATTCACCTTTCCAGTAATCTGAGACCTGGGAAATGCATATATAATCGCATCCATTTTATTTTTTGATTAATCAGTTAATTAATTTTGGCTTTTGAGCCATACTCTGATATCTCAAGATTTACTTCTGGCTTTGTATTCAGGGATCACTCCTAGTGGTACTCAGGGAACCCTATGGGCACTGAATCCAGGAGGACCATGTACAAGGCAAGCATCCAGCCTGCTGTACTATTTCTCAGGCTTCTTAATTGCCTCCATTGTAAATATGAGGTGATGAAGACTCATAGAGTGGTACCTTATTTTGAGAAACATACTTTTGTAAGAAATGATAGAAATAGAATATTTCCACTTAAAATACCTCATAAAAGAATGATTCTAGTCAGTTATCATAAGTGGTCGCTAAATCATTAGAGCAATAGCTATGGTGGACATAATAATAGATTAGACTGACAATGTCTGAAACAATCAATTAATCTCAAACAAAAAAAGGGAGAAGGCCAAATATTGGCATCCTGAAGTGGCATAGAAATATACAACATAAATTTAACTGTAATTTACATTTATAGGAAATGTCATGGACAGAGGAACACATTCAAAGAGACCAACAAAATGCAGTGAAAATCTGTAATGTGGAAAATTCAACAATGTAGGCAATCTAGTTCTAATACAAATACATTGTAAGAAAAGCAAACGAGAAGAAGAAACCTACACAGTAGAAGAGACTAAAGAGTTAAATGCACATCACTTAAATGAAGTTTGGACCTGGCTTCCACTCTGATTTGTATAAAGATTCAATTAGTGTAGTAAAGGAAATAGTTCAAAGGGCAGGAGTGCATGCTTAGCATGCAGAAGGCACAGGTTTAATTTTCTGCAGTCCTCTAAACACTGCTGGAAGCATCTCCCAAACAATGAGATGAGAATAACTCTTCAGTACCACTGGATAGGTCCAACCCAATCCCTCACCAAGATCTCGGGGAATATGGGAAAATTTTAATGGCAGTTGAGTTGAGAATTTGATAGAAATATAGAATAAGAATTTGGTTTATTTTGATTTTGGTTTGGGCCATACCTGGTGGTACTCAGGGGATCATTTGGAGTGCTTGGGATCAAACCCAGGTCAGCATTGTGCAGGATAAATGACCTACCCATTGTGTTATGATTATGGTCCCATTATAAGGATTTTTATTCATATGATAATGGTAATTATATTTTAGAAATATAGTCTGAAATTCATTTTTGCATAAATTGAATAACAGATTTTCTTTAGTAAAATATTTTATTTACATAGTTTAGTTTTATACATACAGCATTTCAGCACTAATACCACCACCAGTGTCAACCTCCCTCCACCAATGTTCCCATTCCATGCTACCACCACACCTGCCCCAATTTGCCATTATAACAGACATCTTTTAAAATATTTTTATTTAAATCACTATGATTTAAATAGTTATTCACACTGGGGATTTAGACATAGAATGTTTCAGGACTAATTCCACCATCAGTGCCAAGATCCCTCCACCAATGTTTTCAGAGTCCTTCCCATACCAACCTCGTCCCCATTCCAACCTGCCATTATAACAGGCACCTTTTTAAGTTTAGTTGTTAAGTAAGGGTCTCATTATTTCATTATTTTTGTCTCTGGCTTTGACTGCTCCTCTCAATTTCTTTCCTTCTCCTCAGTATATTCGGGCCTAGTGTGTTCTCAACAATCCCAATTTAAGCATTGCATTTTTCATAAAATTATTCTAAATACCACATATGATATTTATTTATGTATTTATCCTCCTTCTTCTGGCTTACTTCATTTAACATAATACCTTCCAAGTCCATCCATGTTGCAGCAAATTCCATTACTGCATCATTCCTTACTTAGTATTAGAAGTATTAATAGCTTAGTAGTATTCCATTGCTTGGAATCTTTTTTTTTTTTAAATATCTAGTGCCATTTGGGAGGTAATTGAGTGAGCAGGATTTAAGACTTTGGTCCTTACAGAGAATCACTGGGTGATTTTTATGAGGCCTTGTCATATTGCTTTCTCCTATTGTACATGTTTGGATGCTTCTACAATAAAATATAAAATCAGAAAAAGAGAAAAAACATTTCCATGTAAACATTCTTCTGCAATATTAGCAAGGCAAGACTCATGTTGCTTTTCTTTTTGGTGGTGGTGGCAGAAGTCCCAATCAGTGCTCAGGGGATACCAGGTCACAATCTCTGCCAACTGGACTGATGGTTCTCTACTAGGGATGTGGTGCTACCTGGTTTCAGTATTGCTGAGTCTTTCATGTATGCACTTGTTGCTGTTTACAATAGTGCTATGATGATAGAGAAGCTTTTACATCTTTTGCAATTGTGTATTATTAGTTAATTGTTTTATTTATTTTGATTTTAGTATAACATGCTATAAGAGTATTGGGGCAGGAACAGTGGTACAAGTGGTAAGGTGTCTGCCTTGTCCACGCTAGCCTAGGACAGATAGCATGCAGTTAGATACCCAGGTGTCCCATATGGTCCCCCAGGCCAGGAGCGATTTCTGAGTGCAGAGCTAGGCGTAACCCCTGAGCATCACTGGGTGTGGCCCCAAAACCAAAAATAAATAAATAAAAGTGTTAGTATTTATTATTTTAGTACACAAACAAGTCATTTAATTTTGAAAGGGTAAAATGCAATATTTCTAAATTTGGATTATGAAATAATTTTTTACATTGGACACAGTAATGTGCCACTAAATTTCAACTTTTATTTTAATATATATTCAATCTCCAAGGATAAGACAATGTATTATTCAAAAAAAAAAACTAATACTTTAGGCTGGAAAGAAAGTACAGCAGTTAAGGCACTTGCCTTGCATATGACCAATCTGAGTTTGATTTCCTGCAACATATGTAGTCCCCCAAGCACTGCTAAGAGAAATCCCTGAGCACAGCTGGATGTGATCCAAGGAAGATAAAAAAAAATCATACCTCAATAAAAATGAATTGTTAAAGTGAATGAAACAACTAGATACAAATGTTCTTGTGTTTTTTTGTGGGGGGGGTTATTTGTTTGTTTTGTTTTTTTTGGCCACACCCGGTGACACTCAGGGGTTACTCCTGGCTATGCGCTCAGAAATTGATCCTCGCTTGGGGGCCATATGGGAATGCCGGGATTGAACTACGGTCTGTCCTAGGTCAGCTGCATGCAAGGCAAATGCCCTATCGCTGAGCCAACATTCCTGCCCCACAAATGTTCTTGTTTGTTTATTGTTTGGGGGCACACTTGGTAGCTCTCAGGGCTTACTTATGGCTCTGTGTTCAGGGTCCATTCCTGGTGGTCCTCAGAGGACCAAATCCAGGTTAACTGTGTGCAAGGCAAATGCATTTCCTAATGTCCTATTGCTCCAGACAAGATGACACTATTTTAAATATCATACATAGACCATCAATGTTAACTTTATTACACGGATTAAAAAGCTTTTACAGACATCACAGAATAAGTGACAGGATGACAGATGACACAAAGGCTGGTATACTGCTATTACAGACATAACAAAAATAAATCAGGAACTGCTGCTTGGGAAGATACCCATCTGATGTCCCTTGTGGTTGGTCCATCCGACTTCCCTTCAATTTCTCCCTCTGGGTTTGAGGGTCTCTGAAGATCACCCCTCAGCTGCCCCATCAATTGATTGTCAGCGGACTAGCAACTGCTCCCTGGGATGGAATCCCTAAGCTTCCCAGTGCAATGGGAAGGTCTGTGTGGACGCCTTCGTTCCCCAGTGACTCTGAGGATGGAGGAGTGCCGAGGGCTGGGATGCTCTGCTCTGCTTGATAGGCTGTGTGCTTTGCATTCTGATGAGCCCAAAGGTCAGGCAGAGCCAGCCCTTTGCAAAATAGAATCCAGAACAACTTTCTCTGCTGGCGGAAAAACAGCTACTCAAATGAGTAGAGGTGACAGGCTTCTTTCAAGAAGAAGAACGTGACATTGCTGAGTGGAAAGCCTGGAAGATCTGATGGAGAATTGGAGTTTAGGTCATATAACGGACTGTGCTCATTTTACTTACTTCATTGTACTAAACGTGTTGCAAGAATGGAAGCTGTTGCCATGAAAGAAACAAAGGTGATGAGGACAGGGAGATTCCCTTGGTTTTCTTTTCATAAATCTAAACTTATTTTAAAATCAAAGTTCAAAGATTTTTTTTAAAGTGCTGAAAATTTCCTTTTATAGAAAGTGCTAGAGAGAGAGGAGTTAGTCTGAGACTCAGAGCTTCCGGTGTTTGCCCAGCACCAGGTAGCACCCAGCCTGAAAAAAATATTTTGTAATGAAGAGCCAGCAACGCATTTCAGTTGCAGAGTTGCCACTCATTCTCCGACCTGCAGATGAGCGTGATGTGCCATTGTAGCCTGTTTGCACCTGGAGTGACGAAGGCAGAGCTGGCTCGTCTCTTTTATGTCCTAATAATGCTGCCTTCCGACCACCCATTGAATCGGGTCCCTACTGCATTTCACACTTGGATTAACTCAATCATGCAAATTACGTCAAGCCTAAAAGAAATCAGGCTGTGGGCAAATAAGAAATGCTAATAAAAATTGAAAATATGGCTCACAGCCGCGAAGCCCCTTGATGGTGCCGCTGTCCTCTCCGTGGACTCATAAGCCCTGGTTGTGCGCAGAAGGGAGGGGTGGACAGGTCTGAGTTATAATGTAAATACCAACCACCGGCTTCATTAGATCGCTTGATCTGGAGTCATATTTCTTGGTAGATTGGACTGGATCAGGAGGCTACCGCTGCTGATGAAACAAGGCTTTCCTCAAAATTATTTTTGTTACACCTCACAAGGCAGATAATTTGTAGATTTCTAATTCTTCCTTCCAGTGTAAGCACCAACACCAGGATGTCTGGGCCCCAGGTCTCTGCTAACCTCTCTTCTTGCACTTTTGACTCATAGGTACTTCGACATATGTGTCCACATCTTTATTTGTTAACTTTATGTGTGTCAGAGTATCTAGTGGTGATTGCCTTCACGCTCAGGGGGAATTCCTGGCAGGACTCAGGGAATCTACATGCAATGTTGAGGTTTGAACCAAGCATGCATTATGCAAGACTAGTACTCTTCCCATTTTCCTCCATCCCACTGTCCACATCTTGCTTCTCAAGGACTAGTAAAACAAAAATCTCCTAATTAGTCAAACATAATTTTCTAACTCAGAAAGGTTTGTGGGGGCCTACATCCAACAGTGCTCAGGGCTTACCTCTGGCTTTGTGCTCAAAAATAACTCCTGGTGGGCTCAGGGGACCATATGGGTTCAGAGAATCAAGCTCAGGTCAGCCGCATGCAAAGCAAGCATCCCACCCACTCTATCATCACTCTGTTCCCAGAAAGTTTGTTTTGCATGGCCCTCAAGAAAAGGGCTCCCTTCTTCACTCTATTCTTTCTTGTTCTTCACAAGAACACTGCCTTTTTTTTTTTTTATAAATGCTTTTTTTGTAAATGCTTGGGAGTACCCAAATACTCCTTTTTCCCTGAAATACAGGACATGCCTTGCCCACCATACAATCAGTCATGCCCAGGAAGCCCCTCCCAGGAAGTGATGCATGACCATGTCTGTAGATGTCTGTGGATATTCTATAGCATCCCCGACTGTTAGTTTAATGATCTCCGCAACCAGAAGGAGCAGGATCATCTCCTAGCTCATCCTTTTTTTCACTCTAATTGCTCCAGATAAGTCATTGAAAATGTAATGCAGAAAGAGTAAAACTTGCAGTTAATGTCACTGTCCCTAACCATAAAGATGTAGTACATGGAATAATTGCAGCACAACTTTTATCATGTTCTTTCCGTGGACCAGAAACTGTGTTGAACTGATTTACACACATTACCTAATTAAACCCTTATGAAATCCTCTGGGATAGCTGCTGAATTATTGTCCTTATGTAACTTTTATCCACAAGGGACTTGATCAAAGCGGTTCCACAATGTGACTGCAAAACTCAGATCTGCAAGAAAATAAAAGATTTCTTCTGGTCTGTTAATTTTTCTTTTTCATTCTGTGTTTCGGGGATGGGGCCAACAAGTTGTACTTAGGGTTACTCAGCACTCAGGAATGACTCCTGGTGAGCTGGGGTGGGGGGTGGGGCAGAACATAAGGGCTGCTAAAATCAAACTCAGGTCAACTGTGTCAAAGCAAATCCCTTACCACTCCAACCCCCCTTTTTCTTGATCTTTTTTTTTTCTTTTTCAGGGGATGCCACACTCGGCTATACTTAGGGGGTACTCTTGACTCTCTACTTAGGGATCACTCTTAATGGGCTTGGAGGATCATGTGTCAGCCACATGCAAGACAAAAATGCCCTACCTGCTAAGTGATCTCTCCAGCCTCGGGTAATATTTTTTAAAAGTGACAATGCATCAGGCAGAGTGCAGGTTCTGAAACTTTGATTTTCTTACATGTGATCATCACTCCCCACAGAGGGGCTAGGACCCCAACTGCCTTTCCTTCTGGATGGATATAAAATCCCTGAGTCATTGTGGAAGGAGGCTAAGGTCTGGCCAAGGTTGCAGAACAGCTTCAAGAGCCAATACAGCTCTAATGAGTCTCCATAATTCTCCCGGGACTTCACTCTAGAGTTGTTCTTTAATGGAAGCTGTAATCTGAGGTCTCTTGCCACTTTCTTTTGTACTTTTCTGCTTTTTCTGAGGAAATCTCCATGTCAAGTTTAGGAGATAAAATTATTCACCTTGATCATTTTAATCATAAACTAACTCACTTATATTTAACATCCACCAGAGTCGGAGGGTTAAAAATAACCTTCCATTCTGACTCCCTGGAGGTGATTGGCACTTCGTTTCCATTCAAAATTAGAGAAAATACCAAAGCTCAGCAGTGCTCTTGCTTCTAGAAGCTTGTTGGAACTCTAAACACATACCCCTGACAGATACAACAGGGATTAATGAGCCATGACCAGGAGTTTGATTTTTCTGTCAAGTGCTCCCATCCGTTTTTAATAAACAGAAGAACAACATCAACTCCATCGCCTGCTCTCCCCAGCCTCAGCTGAGCATGTAGTTCCTGATACGATGAGTGCTGAGCTGAGTTATGTTTCTAAATGAGCAACAAACACTTTTATGAGCCCCTTCGGTCAGCTGCTCTGGCGGCAGGCTGGGTTCCCCTGGTTCCATTTCTTTGCTTCTATTCAATGTAGGCCACTCGGTGCTCTGCCAGGGGAAACCGTCAAGTGTATTATCACATTTACAACTAAATGGCTTCAATTTATTGTCACTGGTGTAAAAATGCCAAAATACCCACTGCTTCCCCTTTAAGCCATGCTGTGAGCTCTTTTGCAGAAAGCCGTCTCCTGCAAGGAAGAGAGGTTAATCCAAGAACAGAGAATTCTACCAGCAGCAGATGGTTAAAAACCAGGTATGACTGCAGAGAAATGCTGGCATCTCCCTACTCATTTTCTGTCCCGATGAAGTTGTAGTTTGTTTCCAGAAAATACTTATTCTACTTAAACATACTCAGTCCCATATTTGCCTAGTTCGCATTTATGGAAAAGAAACACATTGCTCCAAAAAAAAATAGGGTGTCCAGATTATGATATTTACTAGGAAGAAGAACTGTGTTTCTAATTTCTTTGCCCTTTTTCTTTTCAGTGTGATGAAACAAACCCAGATTTGATGAAGGGCCTTTGCTTCCTTTATTCCCTCAGACAGTTGCTGAGAAAGACTGGCTGCCTTATACTGGACTGACCACAGGATGTCACCAGTGTTCCATGAAAATTCCCCCAAAAGGGCATTTAACCTGGTAATGCAAAACTTGTCTCTTAAAGAAGAAAGGTCAAGGCAAACCTATATAGCTACACCTACAATTTCAAACAAAATCTGGACTTGCAGAGGCAGCTTCAGCTTCACTGCATACAATCAAAGCTGATCTAGGCTGGGGCTGTCCTTGAAGAAGAGCTGCCACCTATAAGTAAAGCCACTAAACTTAACAGCCCAGAGCTGCTATTTAATTGCCCCTGAAGAGAAGTCACCCTGCAGTGGAGTTAATAACCAATACCAGATCTTTATTCCTCTCTTTTGCTGTCTCTCTTTCTCCCATTTTCTTTAAAAGCTTCATATGCACAAGCAAGATGGAGGCAGATACTAGCGGCTCAAATCTTTTCTTTGAACAACATTCTTAGAAATTCTTGAATGAATACCTCACACCATGAAAGGGACATGACTAGACATCTAAACTTTTTGAGGGAAAGATTTAAAAATAGCAATTAGCTTAATTATCAACTTAATCCTCTCCTGCATAATGATGAGTGACACAGTCATGTTGTAAAATATGAACTAATCGGTTGCTCAAGAAATCATTCCCAAAGAAGAACAGGTAGGAAGCCAAGGGGTTCGCTAGTCATTAAGAATGATAAAGACAGAATATAGAGCTGGGTTGGGTTTGTAGCTTGATGAAGAGTGCACACTTTGCATGAGTACAGAGGCAGGAATAAGTCCTGAGCACTGTTGGATGTGGTCCCAAACTCCCCTACACAATTATATTATTGGCTGATGCCTAATGCAAATTTAGAAAGTGCTTTGTATTCTACCAGGATGTTTATTTACATTACCTCATGTATTTTTAGATGAGAAAACTGAGCTGAAGCTTCCAGTTCTATCAGACTCCAGGTCTCACAATGCACAAAATGCTCAAAAAGGGTGCTGGGAATCTGGCAGATGCTCAAAGAGCTAAGGGCAGATTCTATCCTTAGCACTTCATGGTATCCTAAACACTTAGCTGGAAGTAGTTGCCCCTGGACACCACTGGGTGTGTCTCTAAACCAACAACAACAAAAAGTGTGATAGGAATTAAGTCCTCTCTGATCTCCAAATTTCAACACAAGATTCCAACTTTGGGTGGGTCAGTTGTGGTAGTATAATCAGCACTAATTCGTGTTGTGTAGCATTGGCTACTCGGAGTCAACCTTGGTGGCCTACTTCATCACAGGATCTTTTCCAGAGAATGTTTCTCTCCACAGATTCTGCTTACACAATGACCTACTACTACAAATTTCCCATGAGTTCATCAAAGGGCCAGGTTAAGCTGGAGTGGACTGGCACTGGGTGTCTGGAGTCAGGAAAGAGCAATATCTCAAACATCAGTGAGTCCATGATTGGCACAGAGCAGAGGCTTTGGGAACTGGGTGAATTGTATAAATTCTTTCGTCTTTTTCATGGCTAGTTCAATTACAGCACGTATTCTATCCACTCCAGAAATAGGGCTGCTCAAGGAAAACCTTTGTGCTCCTGAAAAAAGAAAAGTGTGTATTCTTCCTTCAGCCTGTGGAGGAGGCTCAAGACTAAGCACCGTGTTTGAATGTGTCACTGACTGGGGTTTTTAGTCAATGGCTCTGTCACCAGAAGTTGGTTTTTCTTATAAACCTAGGAGCACTTTTCATGACACAGTCTCAATTAGTAATATTTGGATTTAGTGAAAGACATAGGGGCATGCAGATATGAGAAGATAGAGAGGGAGAGAGAGAGAGAGAAAAAAAATCAGAGACAGACTGGAAGAGACAGATAAAAAGTCAGACAATGAGACAGAGAGGCAGAGACAGACAGATAGACAGAGTGAAAGAGAGTGAGCTTGGTGTGGTTAATATTCTCACAACAAAAGGAATTGCCTGCCCCAAGGAAGGATTGCTATGGGGGGGGGGCTTTAGATAGGAAGGTCCTTTCATGGGTTGTAAATATATTTTATATGTAAAATGTTTTAGAAAACTAATTTATAACTCTTTAAAATTTGCCTATTTTGTACAGTGAAAAAAAAAAAAGCACAGAAAGACTCAGAACATTACAGGAGGACTCAGTTACACCCCAGGCATGTGGCTGAGGATGGGTCAGATACTAAGGAAAGCCACACTCCTCTTCCCTGGAAATTGAAGCCAGCAACCTGCACCCAGGTCACTGGGCTATTATTAAAAATGAGACCACCCCCAACTCACAGGTGAGCAAACTGGGCCAAAACACACTGGTGAACTCTGCCCACCTCTCTGAGCTTTGAGAACAGCACATTTATTCCAAGTCAATTTAACATTAAAATCCAGAGAAACAGCAGTTAGGTAGTCACAGCCTCAGAAAAGGACAGATCTATTCACCTTCTGGTTCTGAAATTGTTTAATAGGCCGAAACTACTTGCAAACCTGAGTTTGCCACAGTTCTGAGGCGTCAGTTAAGAGAAATCCCAGGGTCTACGTCTAACAACAGCTCCCACATTTCAAGGCCGAACCATCAATCTGATGTGGAAGGAAAGACATGACGGAGATGCCATTTGAACATCTTATACCTGGTGTATATACGAAGTAACATACTTAAAAACCTATTGCATTTTGGGCCCGGAGAGAGCACAGCAGCGTTTGCTTTACAAGCAGCCGATCCAGGACCAAAGGTGGTTGGTTCAAATCCCAGTGTCCCATATGGTCCCCCGTGCCTGCCAGGAGCTATTTCTGAGCAGATAGCCAGGAGTAACCCCTGAGCACCGCTGGGTGTGGCTCAAAAACCAAAAACAAAACAAAAAAAAAAACAAAAACAAAAAAACCTATTGCATTTTCATCATTGTAGACACATAAAAACAGGCATGCTTGAGAATCAGAAGACGTTCAGTTCACTTGTTCAATCATTTAGTTACATGAATATCATACTCAATATTGACTCTATTGGAAGATGTGTGTGAGTGTGTGTGTGTTTCGTGCTGTGTCTTTACACTAATAACCAATAAGAAGTGAATACAGTTTAGTGTTTAAATAGCTTTCTTCTTTTCTTGGGCCACCAGGGTCTTCATTTCACTTGCTTAATCTAGTTGTTGCTGGGACACATCATCTCTTGGCAAGGTTTTGGCTTCTTAGATTCCCTGTGTCCATGAGAATGGGCGAGTGTGCAGTTTGATATAGGATTCTGTGATTAGAAATGGGGCTTTGTGCAGTCATCTTAGAATTGTATGTGATAAGAAATCTTATGAGTAGCAGATTCTGACTCATTTAAACATATGAAAATTCATTAGTTTGTTTCTCTTGCCAGCGAAGAGAAGGCAGCAAAATTTTTTAAGAATCAGAAACTGCCTGGATTTTAGGCAGAAACTACTTGTAGTTATTTGTTCTTTTCTTTCTTCTTTCTTTCTTTCTTTCTTTTCTTTTCTTTCTTTCTTTCTTTCTTTCTTTCTTTCTTTCTTTCTTTCTTTCTTTCTTTCTTTCTTTCTGTCTTCTCTTCTTCCTTCCTTCCTTCCTTCCTTCCTTCCTTCCTTCCTTCCTTCCTTCCTTCTTCCTTTCCTTCTTTCTTTCTTTCTTTCTTTCTTTCTTTCTTTCTTTCTTTCTTTCTCTCCTTCCTTCCTTCTTTTCTTTTTGTTTGTTTGTTTGTTTGTTTGTTGCTGTATTGGGAGGAATCCAGAAACTAGGGATTCTGGTCTTGTAACTTGCTTGTTCTCTGTTACTCTTATTGCTCAAAGTCACTGCAGCTAATACATCCTTTCCCTCTCCTTCAGCTGTGTGTATCTGCATCTTTGTGTGTGCTTGTGTTTGACCACATTTCCCTTTATTGGGTATTCCCTGGCCACCTCTGGTAAGAGGCTATGAGACGGAGGTGGGGTGGGGGTGCGTTGAAGCATAAAGAGGACAAAGACAGACCACTGATACCTTGGAAGCTTTTTCCAGCACAATGGTCTGACTAATGAGTAGAGGCCGCTCATGAACAGTGAGGCCGGTTCTCTCCTTTTGCAGAGATTGAGCCCATTACCCTCTTGCTTCGCATTGCCTGCGGGCACCAAGCCTGCTTCCCGAATGGGTGACTTCTGGCTCACTGTGTGCTGCTCCCAGTCCTGATGCCAGTGGCCGTGAATAACCTTGCTTTTGTGTGTATTTATTTTATTTTGAATTTCTCTACCGGGTTCTTTCCACCTCACAGGTCCCCCACCCCCCCAACCCCTACTGTTCACTGGCCACATGTGGTGATGTTTCTTGAAATGTTAGATTCTTTCTTCCTCTATCCCCCTGCTAGTTCTGGAAGCATTTTGTTTCTGTACTGCTTTGTGAAGCTGGTGCTGAGTCCAGATCCTTGGGGCTTTAAAGTTGAATTAATTATTAAACAGGAAGGCAACAGGACTTTCAGCAGGCGCCAAGGAACTAAACTTCAACTGCACGCTGGTACTATCTTTCCCATCCCCGTCACTGTGGTTTGCTGAAGGCAATTGAAGATTTTTATTTTAATTTTAATTAAGTCATTTCTGTGAGTTTTCAGGCAGTGAAGATTTGGCAGCAAAGGGTGCAGAATTTGATGATCTTCATCACCTCTTGATCGCTTCGACCAAAAAAATTTGATTATTATTATTTTGTAAAGCAGAACTTTTGTCCATAAATCAGAACCTAGTTCATAAATGAATCTGTAACTTCTCAATTCTTACTATTTGTTTTTCCTGAGAACAGAGGAAAACTAAATGCCTATATAAAAATATATATGTGTATATATATCTGTGTATATCTATCTATCTATATATACACATGTAATGAATTGATACGAATTACTTGTCAGTTTTAGAAAATGGTGCTTTTCGAATAAAGCCATCAGAACATGTTGACTTTATCGCCTTGAGATTTTTAGAATAACTGCGTTCCTTTAGGAGCTAAATTGATTATGTCAAAGGCCGGATTTAAGAAAGCTAACCCGCACGGAATATCAGAATTTCCGGACTCTGGCAGCCACGCCACAACCCACTGCAATCGCCAGTTCTCCTTGGCCAGGATCCTGGGCACTTGCTCTCCTGCACTCCAGGAGTGAGACCTGAGACCAAGCCAGTGTTTCCTAGCGAAATTCAAGCCCTTATCAAGGTATCTAAGTCATCCCCTCAAAGGGCCGCTGGCCCATATGGGGCTCCCCGTTTGATTTGCACGGGGGCTCCGGCTGTGGCGGCCTTTCCCAGTCTCAGCTGACTGCTTTTCCACAGGAAGCTCCAGCGGAAGCGGCTCAGCCCCATTAAACCTCCCCCGTGGCTGCACAACAGTGCAGGCTGTGGGGTGCAGGGAGAACCAGCTCTGGGTGCAGCTGGGTGCGTGGGCAGGAGCGTGAAGCATCCTCCAGAGCAGAGAGAACGAAGATTTGGTTAAAACATTTAGATGCGCGCATATAAATTGGGATCTGGACAGAAAAACAATGAACTCAAGCGCACTCACGGCCCTCCAGCTTCTCCATGGTAGCTGGGGACCGAGGGGCCAGGTAAGGGACACCCCAGACCTGATGAGCTCAACCTTGAACTGAAATAATCTTAGAAAGTGATATAAAAACCGAGCTGCTCTGTCAAGTTTGTCCTCCGCACTTTGTTTCTAAATGCCAAATTTCCTTTTAGGGCTTTTAAAATTTTGTAAAAGAGGGTCTTCTTGCTGACTATGCTTAAATATATGAAACAATTTTTTGCTTTCATGTATTATCTATAACTTGACTATAATTACTATTAGTCAATACAATGGATTCCAAAAGCCATTTCAGGGGATTATAATAGGCAAAATCTTGTGAGCCAATTGGCTTAGTCAGTTTAAAGAAAGAGAAATGTACCCTTCTAAAACCTTAAGGAAACTCAAAATTTCCATCACTCCCTCTTTTCAAGGAATTGCTGCCTCTTCTCTCTGTACCATCTTCTAGACTTCCTGCTTAGGCTGTGGTGGGGGCAACTTCTCTCACAGCCTCAAGTAGGATCACAAATGAGGAGATTTGATCAGCCACGCTGCCACCTAATGCTTCCAAGTATAGTAAAGAATTTTGAATGCAGATCAGAAATTACATATTTTCCATCAACGCTGATTTGGAAAATATATTTATTCAATGGGCAACTTGTGCACAGTTTCCATCTTTGCATCCCAGTTTCCTTTCAAAAAATACCTTATTTGAGCTGGTTTCAAAATTGAATGATTAGAGTTTTTGGTCTTTAATTAAGAAAAAGTGTGTCTCCTCCCTTTTCCCCCCTTTTGCTGGAAAACTCTCATCTCAGGAAGAACTTGCCTTTAAAAAAAAAAAAGACTTCCTTCAAAATAACCTGTCTGTGTTCACAGTTAATCGAGAAAGCTCAGGTAGTGATTTCACTTAGTGACAAAATACAAATTGCCTGTAATAACAACACTGCATGCAGAAAATGAAAGGGACTAAGAGAACCCCACGTCCACACAAGTTGCTTTCTGCACCCCTATTCTTCAAGTTTCAAAAACTCTGAAAGCATTACATCTAAATAAGCTTTGAGGTGCTAAGGACTTTCTCCCCTGACCACTAAAAAGCAATAGTTAGGAAGCTGTGTGTGTCTAATTTGAGTTGAAAGTGTCCCCAAAGGACAAGGAGGCCTTGCTGTCACAAAGAGGAACTCTTAATAAATCCCGTTGATTAAGGTGAGTGCAGCCATTACCTCATCACCTCCCCCTACACCTAATTCCATTGATGGTTTGGCATCCAACTCCAGTCAGGGCAGGCTCATTGCTGTGTGGATGAGCCCCATTCAGGGTGAATGGGGTGGGTCTGTCCAGCGAGCTATCTATGCAGGTGTATGGGCACAGCCCTAGGCAATGCTGTCCCTGCCTTCTCCAAAGGTCTCTAAGCCCTTCTGCTTCCCAGATGGTTCCAATTTGAGGCCTACACTCCGGCTGGGGCTGTATTGAGTTTCTTCCCTGAAACCAACAAAACCTGCTTCAGCATTTTGCTTGGATTAAAATATTTGTCCCCTTTTTCACAGGGCAGAGGGAGGACTCGTGAAGCCTCCGAAGGAAGGAAATCATTATAGAGCCCTACAGAAGTAGGTCATGTGCGACAGCTGCTCATAGTTTAAGAGGAAGAAATATGGGACCTCAAACCTGGAACACAACTCTTTCAAAATGCTTGTGAGCGGCCCAAGAAAAACATCCTCCTGAGGCTTATCTAATAACCAGGATCTCTAATCGGCTCAATGTGTGCACGGGTTTCCTTCACTTTGCACCTACTTCCCCGAGCTAATAAGATGCTGAGCCAGAACCCAGAAAAATTTAATGAAGGAGATTTAATAGTTTGTGTTAAAGCTAATATGGGCCATTAGGAGCTGTCATTTTTATAAACAATGAAGATATGTTACCATCTTCTTTGGTGTAAAGTCATTCCATGCAGGACCTATAAACATTCTGTAATGATCTGTAGAACATGCATGAAAGACAATTAAGGAGCCGCTGGAAAAGCCTGTTTTCCTCACGTATTTGGTTTCTTGCTAAATAAACTTGTAAAGATCATATATGTGTCAGTATAGGCTTACATTATAAAAAATATGTATGTGTGTGCACTTCATTTAAAAAAATAAAAGAATAGACATCTTCTACATATTTTTTTTACTTCTCTAAGCTTGAGAGGTATCAGAAGTGACTAGTTAAATTAGGAGCACAATTTCTATTCTTCAGCTCATACTATAATAATAGAACAACCACTATTTCATGGTCGCTTAGAGAACATAAATTAATAGTTCATGTCATTAAAGGTGCAATGACAACCTTTAAAAGCTATAAATAAAACAATTTCTCTCAATCTATTTATTGCTACCGTGCAGTTAATTTTTGCAAGTTATGTTTTTGCTGCAACAGGAACTAGGTAGAGACAAGGCTTTCAATGTTGTGTGTTTATGGAGTCTTAACTAAATATATTCAAGAAGTTGAAATTTACTTGCTTTCTTTTCTTTGATAGACAAATAAATGACACCTTTCTATTGGATTCTGGGTTGGCAGAATAGAATATAAAATTCTCTTCCCTTTCCCTTACTCTGCTCTCTCAACACTTCTTTTGGTGTACAAGAAGGGAGGGGCCTGGAATCCAAATTAAAATTATTTTAGCTGTTCGCTTAGACTGGCAAGCTCCAGTGACGAGTTTGGAGCAGTAGCCTCAGGCAGAATTTACTATCAATGAAGGCCAGAAACCAAAAAAAAAAAAAAAAGCCCAACATTTTAAAGCAGATTACAAATCCCTCCTAACAAAGCAAAATCAAATCACTGATCGATAAGTGCATCTGGGTTTAAATTGCTTCCTTAAAAAAGGCTTTAAAAACTTTTTTGAATGATAGGCTGGAGGCTGAACCTTTTATGCTTTGGAGCAAGTTCCTTCTGGAAAAGTCTTTCCCATCTCTTCCAGGGAGGCCTCTCTGGGGACAAGCAAGTTGTTCGCCTTTCTTAACACAGCCCTGTGGCTGGAAAATGCTGGCATTGTGATTTCCAAGAAAGGGAAAGATGTTCTTTGATGTATGTCAAGCGCTCTAAGATATTTTAGCTACTAGTCCCAACAGTATAGAGCTGGATTCCCCACGGTCATCGACGAACTATTTGTAAAATGCCCAGACAGGGGTGGCTATTATTGCTATAAAATAACTTGGAACCTACAGAAAGTCTTCAACAAAGAAAAGGCTACAGCCTCTAGGTCACTGAAGCCACAAAAATGTGCTGGGTGGATTGTGGCTGACAGTCTAGATCAAGGCCATGTGCAGAACGCTGAAACGTACCTCCAAACATCGTTCTTAACTCAGATGCCGGCTCTTTTACTGACTGAATTCAAACAGAGATTCTAAAAACAAGTCAGAGAGAAAAGAAAGAAAACCCGAGAGCAAGTGGTGTTCAATTTATTCACATATGTTCCAAATGGCACAGAGATAAGCAAAAAGGGTTCTGGTACCGTTTTTAATGACTTCATTATCACCAGACAAGAATTGAAGGATTGTCCAGATGCTATTGAAAAGATGGAAATGTAAGATTAAATTTTTGTAATAAATATGCTAGTAATAATAATAAAAATAATAATAATTATTATTATACCACAAGTGGTTCTCTGTTCCTAGACACAGTCCAGACCAATCTAATGAGGTCCTTGAAGTTAAGCATACTTATTAATTAGTTTATAGAAAAGGAAGGCTAAGTAGAAGCTTTTTATCTTGGCCTCATTCTCTGCTTTTCTCTGTGTGGACATCATTTGTTGGGGAGTGGATGGTAATTTTAGCAGAAGTTTAAAGGAACAAGAAGATTAAAGGAAACTTCCCACTGGAACTTTGCCAGGAGTACTGCCTGGCCAATGGCTTTCAGACCCAAGACAGAGTGACATAAGAGCACCAAGGACAAAGATTAGACCCCCCTGAAAGCTGGCACATGCCAGTTTCATTCTCTGGCCCCTAACTTCTATTAAACTTGATTCAGTGTGTCTATACTAGGTCCCAGTATAGGTCCCAGTCACTCTCTCTGAAGTCTCTCTCTTTCTGAAATTCCCCTATTGCTGATGTATAAATTACTTACCTCCTGAAAAAAGGACTTATTACTGATTTATTTGGGGGGATGTATTGATTTAAATATAGTTGGACCCTGATTTATCATGATTTGACTTACAGGTTTTCAAATTAACTAAGATGTAGGCAAAGGTGTTATGTGTTCAGTAGAAACCCTATCTTGAATTTTAGATTCTGATTTTTCCCCTGAACTATTAGGCCCCACTACTCACCCTTCCCATCACATGACTGTGAGAGCCAACTCTGCAGGGTCTGTGCTGGTGACATTTTTGATTATGGTGTTTTGTGTTTTCCCTTGCATTGCTACCACAACAAGCTCATATGTACCTGAGACAGTCAAGTTCAACACTTCATTATAAATGAAAGTTTATTAGAGAAGGTCATCAAATATTTGGCAGTGACACTGTAGTGCAATGATACAGATACCAGGACACATGATACCATGATGCAGTGGCACAGGGATACTGTGACACAGAGATGCTATGATGCTGTGATTAAGTGACATAGTGACACAGTGATTCAGTGGCACAATGATACAGTAACATAATGATATAGTGATACATCAGGTCATTATTTACACTTTCTCTAGGTTTGATGGCTATCATCAGTTGCTTAACCTCTATTTGTTCTGCATCACAAATGCTGAAGGATATATTTGTTTTATGACCACAGTACCATCTGACCTACCTTACAATGCTAGGAAATGTTGTCTAGCAAGAGCATTATTTTCTTCCTCAAAAACCCTAGAAATTGAGCTTCCATATGAACCAGCAAAACTGCTTTTAGGAATATACCCCTTTTAGCCCAAAAACACAATGCAGAGAAGCCCTCAGCACTCCTATGTTCATAGCAACACTACTCATAATAGCTAGAATTTGAAAACAATCTAAGTGCCTGAGAACAGATGAGTAGATAAAGAAATTATCGTACTTATACACAATGAGTTACTATATAGCTGTTAGGAAAAATGAAGTAATGGTATTTGTCTATACATGAATGTCTATGGAAAGTGAAATGATATGTTGAGTTAAATGAATCAGAGGAAGAGGGAAGACATAGAATGATCACAGTTACTTGTGGGATATAAAAATATTATGGTATTAATATACAGATACAATAGAAATGAGGTCCAGAAGAACCAGTCATGTTAGGAAGCTTGCCACAATAGCAGAGGAGTGAAGTTAGGACAGAGAAAGAACCACTATGATAGTTGGAAATGAACACTCTGAAAAAGAAATGGGTGCTGAAAGGAGAAAAAGTGATATGTGTGATACCCCTTCAGCAACAATATTGCAAATCACAGTCTCAAAAATAAAAAAGGAATAGAGAGAAAAATATCTACCATAGAGACAGGCAGAGGAGAGGACTGGGGGAGGACAGGAAGGAAATTGAGGACACTGATGGCAGGATATGTGCACTGGTAAAGAAATGGATTTTGGATATTGTATAAATGAAACTGCATCATGAACAACTTTGTGAATGTGCATCTCATGGTGATTCAATTAAAGTATTTAATTTTTTAAGAGAACATTGTTTTCTAATATTGTATTTAAACCCACTCCACAAAAGTTACACGAACATCCAAAATCCATAGGTATTATTTTATAGTTGAAAACTTTAATAGTTATTTGTCTAATTAGTTGAAAAATTTTACTAAATCTACTTATCATTTTGCCTTTTTCTTTAAAAAGCTTTTAACCAGGGGCCAGAGCAATAGCACAGTGGTAGGGCATTTGCCTTCCATGCAGCTGATCCAGGATGGACCTCTGTTTGATACCCAGTGTCTCATATGATCCCCTAAGCGAGGAGCGATTTCTGAGTGCATAGCCAGGAGTAACCCCTGAGTGTCACTAAGTGTGGCCCAAAAACAAAAGCAAAAACAAAACAAAAATCTTTTAACCAAGGAAATTTGTTCCTTACAACACTCATTTTAGCTACTGCAAAAAAAACTTTAAACCAAAATGGAAGCAAGTACACTATCAAAAGATGGATAAATTTGTCAAGGATTTGTGACTAGGCTGATCATGCTACTCAAAACTTGTGTCCTTGATCTGGGAATGGCCTGATAAGCCATTCTTTCATTAAGAAGCTGTTTATGTTGTTTGATGTGTCGTGACTAGGCTGATCATGCTACTCAAAACTTGTGTCCTTGATCTGGGAATGGCCTGATAAGCCATTCTTTCATTAAGAAGCTGTTTATGTTGTTTGATGTGTCACTAAATATCTTTTTTTTAAAAAAAAATATTCTTATTTAAGCACTATGATTACAAACGTATTTGTAATTGGGTTTTAGTTATAAGAAAGAACCCCCCACTCACCAGTGCAACATTCTCACCACCAATGCCCCCAACTCCCTCCTCCCCCACTTGTTTTCTGTATTCAAGACAGACATTCTACTTCTCTCATTCACTACCATTGTCATGATAGCTTTCAGTGTAGTTACTTCTCTAACTGGACTCACCACTCCTTGTAGTAAACTTCATATCGTGGGCTGGTCCTTCCAGCCCTCATTTCTATTGTCTCTGTGTATTATTACAATAATGTATTTTATTTTTCTTAAAACCCATAGATGAGTGAGTTTATTCTGTGTCTTTCTCCTTCTGACTTATTTCACTCAGTATAATAATTTCCATGTCCACTAAAGATATGTTCATAAGTAGTACTAATCACATTATAAAGAAGTAGATGCAATCCCTTAAGTTGTAAAACCACTCACAGAGAACTAGTATATGCATTATCTGTGATGGAAATTTGGAGATGAAAGTTTGTCATGGTCAACTTTTTTTGTTCACATCAATGATTTAAGTAATTTATCCCATTTGCACAGTTGTGAGGCTGCTCATAATTTGCTACATTATTTTTAATTTTTATTGTGAACAAAGTGGATCATGAATCTTTCACAGTAATATTTAAGGTACATTGTGACAATGAATCAGGGGCATTCCCACCATCAGTGTTGTTCTCCCTCCACCCCTGTTCCTAGCATACATCCCATATCTCCCTCCTTTTCCCTCCAGACTGCTAGTGTAACTGGTCCCCTCTGTGATTAGTTTGTTGTAGATTGTGTATCAATTCTGTTGTCATTGACTTTGGGTTTGGTGTTTAAGTCTGATAATTTTTATTTCTACTCATTGTTCACACGACTGTTTGGTCCTGGTACCATCC
Organism: Suncus etruscus; assembly: GCF_024139225.1. NCBI lineage: Eukaryota > Metazoa > Chordata > Mammalia > Eulipotyphla > Soricidae > Suncus > Suncus etruscus. The sequence continues at coordinate 58,264,476 of NC_064859.1, read as the reverse complement.
ATTTTTCCCCCTTTAATTTATGAAGAAGGACAAAATGATTGAAGTTGTGTGGTTTTGTTTGAAAAAAAATAAAAAAAAGAAAAAGAAAAAAACTGGAAAGAGTACGTCTAGAGCTTATAAATATCAATTCGAAAGAAGAAAGGGAAAAAAAAGAAGAAAAACATACCAAACTAAACCAAAAACGAAAACAAACAAAAAACAAAAAACAAACCATCAACTACAAAAATGCACAACAGCAACAAAAAACAACTACTAAGTAATAACTATAAGAATGAAAATAAAAAGAAAGAAGTAGGGCTGTTGTGGCAAGGTTTTCTTCTTCTTCTTCTTCTTCTTCTTCTTCTTCTTCTTCTTCTTCTTCTTCTTCTTCTTCTTCTTCTTCTTCTTCTTCTTCTTCTTCTTCTTCTTCTTCTTCTTCTTCTTCTTCCTCCTCCTCCTTTTTTGCATAGGCACACTAAGTATTGGGGAAATTAGAAAGAGAATTCCCTTGGCCTAGAGATACAGGGTTTCTCTGCCCTTGAAGCGTACTGTCATGGGAACAACTACAGGCTTCGTACATGCTCATTTTCACTCCCCAAGGTCTTTTTATGATGCCAGGAATCTTTCTACTCAGTTGTGGATGATAAAAATCAGGCCTCTGTAACTAGAGAGCTTGGTATTTATACAGATCATAGGATGAAGCCTAGGATAGAGTCTTTCTCTACAGTTCTATAAGTTCTTTTCCATCACTGTTGTTGTAATGAGTCTTCTGTAATTAGTGGTCTTGGCTTTTGCACTGATCCTATGAAGCCTAAAATAGAGTCGTTCATAATGATTCCAGAAGTTCTGCTCAGTAGCAGTTGTCAAAGTCAGACCTCTGGAATTAGAGATCTTGGTGATTGTACAGATCCTAGGCTAAAGCCAAGGCTAGGGTCTTTCTTGTTAGTTCCAGGATAAGTTCTGCCCAGTCATGGTTGTCAAAGTCAGACTTCTGTAGCTTGAGATCTTTGTTTTTGCACAGATCAAAGGACAACGTGTCTTCTGATTTCATCTTACTGCTAGGTGATGAGATAAGACAACCTACTCTTAGATAAGTTGTTGCCATTTCCTCGTTTTCAGGATGTCATATCAAAACTGGTACAAGTTGATGCCAGAGCAGTATTAGGAATTTACCAGGGTGGAGTTTGGTTCCTTGTGCTGTTGCAGGGAATTGTGCCCGTTCTATGTCTGGAATCTAGGTTTTGGGATTGGATGGTCATTGTCTGATCACATGGAGTCCAAGTTGGGTCCACATGGCACATGTCCAGAGTTGGAGGAGCCCTTGTATTATAAAATGTATGGGTTCTTATCTCTAGTAGATAAGAGCTTGTTTCTATATGTAAAATTTCCCCCATTTTAGTCTGCTTTTGCTAAAAGGAATTGGTGCCATATTATATTGCTGGTGCATTTGGAGGTAAGAATGACAGGCTACCAATCTCTGTGCCCTGATTTTGACCTGAGCTTTTATCCTAGGCAAAAATTTTTCTTCTAGGTTTTTGTACCAAACAATTATAAAGGTAAACTCATTCATCTCCAGATAACTAAAATCTTAAGCAATAAATTTTCAGTAATAAGAGAATAGAAATTTAGTGTTAGTGTGTGTGTTCTGTTTGTCATATAACTTCTTATTTTCCACTAAATAAAAGTCCTCTGAGCTATGAAAGACTGTACACATCACAATTGTTTCAATAAAATAAAAATTTAAAAATATTTATAAAAAATAAAAATATTTATTAAAATAAATAGAAGTACTTTGAGATCCTGTAGGCAGAGGGTGAATACATGTTGTTTATAGAAAGTCTCACTTGTACTAATCTCTAGGTTGGGTGACTGACTTTATTTTTTACAGTTAAGTAAGAAAGAAATCACTATGTGAAAATGTCAGTTGAGTAATTCTACTTAATTTTTTCTCTTTCATCTCCATTGATTCTTACAGAGCTGCCTGCTTTGTTTCCCTGAAACTGTGCAGATATAGATTGTACTTCTAGAGGCCTCAGCTTCCTTCTGCTCTTAAATTACTCATTATAATCCAACTTTTACAATTTTTTCACTCACTTTAGCATATTATCAACTTGTGACCTTTACTTCATCCACAAACAAAATTTGAGTCTTTCATTTAAGCAAAAAAATCTAATAAAATATTTAAGTAACTTTCATGAAACAAATATTTTGTGTTTCATGTGCAATGATTGTCTGAAGACAAGCTATTGGACTATCACACCAAAGTGAAAAAAGAAGTAAGTGAAAGATTTAGAAGAGACGCTGAGGATGTTGTGAGTTGTCCTGTAGTCCCAGAGAGTTCTTCTTTTATCCAGTAAATGAAGACTTTTTGTAGACATGCTGAAAAGATTATGAAAGAAGCGAATGGTCTCTTGCACAAAGACAAGGCAGCACAAATGTGTTCCCAACAGATTTTTGAGGTTGGCTTTAGAATTTGATTTCTGAAACTCACTCAAATATATAAATACAAAATTATATATACAATCAAATATATCAAGGCCCAGCAGAGAATAAAACCTGGGACAATATACAGAAATTTATTGATCCTAGTGGGACAAAGTTCTAGGGTTAACTTGGGAAGAAAAAACATTGTGTAAGTTCTGAATCAAGTAAGGAATGTGTTTCTGTATTAATTGGCTAAGAGTTTCTATAGGAAAATTTCTGCAAGCTTTCGCCTATTATAATGAGGTAACAAATACAGTTCTACAGGGAATCCTAGAAAAATTCTCTATGAATTAGGAACAAACCCAGCTTCTTGTACATCTGATGCTATTGAGTTTATCTAATCGTCAGCAAAAAAAAAAAAAAAAAAAAAAAAAGTACCATTTTCCCAAGTGAAAGAAAATGAATGAAAAATCTAAATGATCCAAATGATGCCTTACAAAGGCATACTCTGATAAAAAGTAGCAGTGGGCAGGGCTTAGTGTGTTGTCTGAGTTAAATACAAATTTATACACTCAAATGACTAAAATAATGAAAACGATAGATTAGTGTATTGATGCATAATCACTGTCTAGAATGCGGAACTTCTGAGCAGCCTGATTTTGAGAACAATTACTTGTAATTAAAACTGTGCTGGTTACCCTCAAAAAAAAGTAGAAAAGTCCTTTGTGTATAACACCAATTAATTACTTTTTTTCCAGAAAGAATAGTTCTTAAATATCTGTGCTGCTATTTATATCTGACCACATTCAGGAGTGATAGGAAATATGTATTGCTTAGCAGTCTCCCTAGAACATGATTTGCTGCGATTCACACTTTTGTCAGTCTTTCTTAAATACATTAAAAAAATAATAACCTCCATAAGGCTAATGTATGGAAGCTATTAACATTTCTCTTCTCTTCATAATTCATAAAAACAAATAACTAGACCCAGCTAGATTGTGTAAATCAAATTTGCTAGCTATAGCCCCACACCCGATTCATGATTAAATTATAAATTCCATGATACACAACATAGAAATATTCCTTTCCTTATTAAGATGGCCCCACCCATAAAACACTATTTTGTTTAGTCTCACCACCACCTATAGCTCTATCAATCTAAACAATAAAGATCTTCAGGCCCAAAGAAGAATGCAGGGATTTAGAATGCCTGCCATACAAATTTATAGTTTTTCAAGTACTCAGTGTTCACTTACACAGAGCTTGATCCTAGCAGCTCTTTTTGCAGTTTCCTGTGCTGCACATGATTTCTAGTCACACTACTACCAGGTATGTGTAATCACTATGAAAAAGGACATGGGGCCTCCTACTGAAAAGATGGCAAACACCAAGTTCAGAAAATGTGATCCTTTGCAGTTGCAAACAAAGCACCCCCTGGTGAATTCATCTGCCAGATCATATGCTCCTTGCTAAAAGTAAGCATGTATGAACCTTGCAGTTGATTCTTTATAAAAACCACAGGCATCTTAGCTTGGCAGGTGACTTCCAAGCAGGCATCATGGCTAAAACTTTGTGAGTCATATCATAAAGAGCGAAACAACAGTGTTGACATAGATGTGTTAGATAAGACCTCATTCAATGCTGGTTGGAGTCTGGGATTATCAGACTTTTGGAAAAACAAAATGGTCACTTCTTCTAAATAAATGAATTTTTTTTGAGTCACTATGAGATACACATATACAAAGATATTTATGATTGAATTTTAGTGATACAATGAATATGGACACTTAAACAAACAGGAATTAAACTTGCATATGATCTAGCAATTCCACTTCTATGCATCTACCCTAAGGCTCAAAAATATTTAGAAAAGACATTTGAAATCCTATATTCATTGCAGCAATAGTTATAATTTTCAGAAAACAGGAAACAATTCAAGTGTCCAAGAAGAGATGACTGGATAAAGAAACTATGGTCCTTATACACTATGGAATACTACTCAACTATAAAGAGATGGTATCATGCAATTTTCTACTATGTAGATGAACCTGGAGAGAACCTATTCTGAGATAGGTTTTACAGAAGGAGAGGGACAGACACAAGGATCTTTCTCTTATGTGGGATATAAAGAAACATAATAGGAAAATAAAAAATGTTCAAAGGCAGCAGAACTTGAGACTTTATCTTCAGCAGGAGGTTGACCACAAGGGAGGTAACAGGGAAGAAGGACTGGAAGTGAGACACTGAGACAATGGTGGAGGAAAGTGGTCATTCTGGAGGAGAATATGGAGTTAGAATGTGCTATGAAAAAACCTTATCACTAACAGTATTGTAAATTGCAGTGTCTAGAAAAAAAATTCAACAACATGGAAGTTCCTGACATAAAGACAGACTCAGGGGTGGGAGGAAAAATGCATACTTTGGTGACAGGAAGGTCACACTGGTGTAGGGATTGATATTGGGACATCGTATGCTTAAAATTCAATCATTAATAACTTTGTAAATCACAGTGCCTTAATAAAATATTGAAAAAAACATAAGGATGACTATGTCTGATAAAAGTTTATGCCCACACAAGTGCCATCACCAGAATCAGGTCATCAGAGATTCAGGGGACTTGGCATCAAAGTCTCCTGCTTTATCTTTCTTACTTGTGGAAGAAGTGCTGGGCCAGCCAGCTGCCAGGGTCTGCTGTTGGCTTGGGTCCTGCCAAGACTGCTTCAGGGGGAGAACTTTGCAATTACATCAGACATTCCTCTCTTCTGTTTTAGTAACATAGCAAGTTCTAGATTTCCAAGGCCAGTTCTCCTGATGCATTTCATTATTTGTGATAAGACTGAGACCAATGGAAAAATATCTTTTCTGTTGTAGAATTTTCTGGTGTGAATACACTAACAGATCAGGCACCTCAGTCAATGGTGGGGTCCAAGTCCCAGGTTTGAACTTACAAAGAAAGGCATCCAAGGAAATAGATCAAAATAAATGAGAATGTAAATTTTATTCAAGTGGCTGAACTCTGGTGGCTTTCTTGCTTTCCCTGCTTTTTTGTAATAGTGTTTCTGATTATATGAATTTGACCAAGTCCTATAATCCTGCTTCACAATGCAGGATGTGAGGTCACACTGTCTAGACTGAGACTTAGAGTTACCCATTAGAACTGAAAGACTTTAAAGGAATCACCTTTTCCAAGGTCCCCACAGTTCTCTTGGTAGTGCTAGAACAACACCTGTTTAATAAAACTGTTATGAACATTAAGTTATAGGTATATAGGCATATGACCTCTTATGAGGTTTATCTAATTAAAGTTGTTCAGTAGCTTCTAGTCTTCCTAAAAATCTTATATGCATAGCATAATCTTGGCACAGGAGGACTCTGTATGGGATCACCAGGTTAGCCCATCTTTATTTCTCTTGTCTTTGTGAAATGTTTCATGAACAGTTCTTATCAGATAGTGAAGCTCCTTGCCATGTGGCCTCTGCCATCTCTCACTTTTTTCTGGCAGTGAAATGAGCTGAAAAAACCTGAGGGTTTCCTTTTGTATGGTCTGTTTTTATCTTAGCAATACAACCACACTCAAAAACATAGTCTTCGCTAAGTTTATGACATCAACTTTGTGTGTGCATACGACTGAGTGCTGGACAAAAGTTGGGCACAAAGTGATATAAGCAAATTCAGGCCAAAGTCCTCTATAGGAGAAGCAAAGTCAGTTTTTTTTCTCTCTCCTGCTGCTTGGAATATGGATGTTAAAGTGGCCATGCTAGGACACTATCGTGAAGAATAACTGTGAATGCAATAGAGATACATATCAATACATCAGTTATGCTTCACTTGTCTGTGGGTGGTTATTTAAGTAAAAACAATGACTTACTTAATGTAAGTCACTTTTTATTTTGATGTCTTTGATTTACAGTGATACATGCATTATATCATAATAAATTAATTTTATGTAAGAATTGTCTAATGAATTTGTCATTGACTTTGTAATAAAAGCCAGTTTTGGGATTTAGAAAGTATAAGCTAGAGGCCAGTAATACTTTTTGTAATATAGAAAATGCTTAATAAAACCATTTTCTGCAATAACCTTGGAGTCAGGTGCCATGACAATCAACTCTTACTCTAAGAAGAAATGGTAGGAGAAATTGAGAATTCTGGTAGTTATTGGCTGCTTCTTTTTGCATTTCACAAAACCCTTGAAAAGCATACATAAAAGAGGGCAGGAGAGATAGCTTAATGGATTATGTACATACATTGCATGCAAAAGGCCTGGGATCAGTGCCTTCTACAACATGGTCCTCCAAACACAGAGTTGTGAGACGCCCTAGAGAAGATATGGTTCCCAAATAAGCAAAAAAAACTTAGACTTGAGCCTCCTGTCAAGAGTTAAGACAGGTAATGGGGTCTTTTTTAAGATTACTAGAAGGGACTTGCCTGGTTCTTTACATATTGTGTTAATAAGTATTTGTATGGCATTAATTTTCCTAAGAAATTTTTTGCCATGCACCCCAAACTTTTGCACTAAAAAGCAAAGCCTTTATGTGCCTTCAGTCATTGGAAATTATGAGGATTGTCAAAAATATGACATTATGTAGCACCATTCCATTTATTAGGCTAGTACAATACACATATGCGCATGTGTGCGCACACACATAGACACACACTGATGTGGCCTGCCTGAACTGCAGATGCAATCTTGCTCAGTTCACTACCTAAAACAAGGCATTCTGTCAAAATTTGTAAGAACTAATACAATTTGAAAAACAAATGAATTATTATTGAATTAACCCCACTTGCCCTAGGTCTCTTCACATCGTGAATTTTGATAAAAATGTATTAGCTTGAAATAACTCAGATGTCTATGGCAGTTGTCTCTGCCCTTGTAGAGACCTCAGTTTTCTGCCAATTGGGCAGTTGACTTCTTCTAGGTTTCTCTGCCATTCAGCTATATTCTCCATGCACCTCACATCAACTAGTCAAGGGTGATGAATACTGGTCTCCATGAACATTTCGTGTGGAAGCTTTCTGTGCCAAAGAACTCAGGGTTCTCTGAAGCTAGCAGACTGCTTTTTCTCCCAACTCTGTGTCACTTTGTCATTTGAGCCCTGAAATAGCACCACTTTTATCACTATTTCGGGGAAGTTTATCATGTTGTAGTGTATGTCAAAAGCAAAACTCCAATCAGAGATCAGAGCTCATCCTTGGAGATCTGGCTTCTCCAGGGAAGCAATACTCTCCCCTCTCCTTCCTCTTCGAGCTTGAGCAAAATCCAGAGAAGGCTTGTTTTGCTCCTCTTGCTTTTTTTTTTTTTCATTCTATATACATAGCCAGACATGCCGGAACTCTGGTAGTGGACATTAGCTTAGGTTAAAGCTGAAGTCCATGCTCTTTAATTAACATGATTTGATAGATAGTACTGAATAAATATCAGGTCCATGGGTGCTCTCTGTTATGTAAAGATTTTTGCCCTAACATTTTTCTCATGAAAAAGAAGTTTCACTCCTCTCTAGTTTCTTTTTTCAGTTTTTTGTCATAAACTTCTCAAGCTTGAAGAAAAATTACCAACTGTATCAACCTAGAAGAGCTGGGAGATGGAATTAAGGATGTTTCCTTGGAAATGTAAATAACAGAAAAAGTTGGGCTGTCATTGATATCAATAATCAGTGCTCTGTTGAGTTGACAAGTGACTAACATCATTTATAAGGATGAACTCAAGACAGGAAAACAGTCTCTCCAAGATGTATTAGGAGAGAGTCTGATAACAGATTAACAAATTCTGGCCAAACAGACCAGATATTCTGTTGTTTGACAAACTTAATAATAACAGAGACACTCATTACTATTGCTTTTCTATTAAATAGAACAACCCAGGAACATATGCAGAAAAAATAAATATGTGGCTCTGACAGAATAATTGAAATAAAAATGTGAGAGATCATAGGAAAATCTTGCTGTAGTTTTGATAACTTTTATAGGCTTCCCAGCTTAAAAACAACTGGATCTATATACTGTAAATGAGTGCCCATTCAAGAACAAAGTTTTTATGTAAAAATATAGAATAAAAAGCATTTTTATTTCCATTTCAATAATGTGCAATCAAAAGGAGTATATTTTCTTTTGGGGGGGGTTTTTCGGACACTCTCGGTGACACTCAGGGGTTACTCCTGGCTATGCACTCAGAAATCGCTCCTGGTTTGGGGGATCATATGGGATGCTGGGGGATTGAACCATGGTTTGTCCTAGCCTAGTGTGCACAAGGCAGATGCCTTACATCCAGCGCCATGGCTCCAGCCCCCAAAGGAGTATATTTTCTGTTTATTTTTTAAACTTACAAAGTCAATGTAAAAAACAAGAATAAAAATAATGTGATATTTATCAGACAACACTCATTATATTTATCAATACTCTTAGTAATATAGATAAATATGCATATATTATATATATGGTATCTTAGACTTTCATAAGAAAACACTTTAAGTAGCCACGAGTGGGGTCATGGTTTATCACACTTGCCTCGTCTGTGATTCTTGATTCATATCCATCACCATATATGGTCCCTCAAGCATCACCAAGGGTGACCTTTCAGCACAGAGCCAAAAGTGCACCCTGAGCACTATTGGGTATATTGCAAATACCCTCCTTTCTCCTTCAAAAGTGCCAATGAAGGAGGCTACAGCTGTCATTTAGGCCTTACTAAAAATATATGTATTTTAGTGAACCGCTCCTTTTAGGTCTCTTTCTTGTACCAGTGTTTCTGATTATTTAGTGTCTGTAGCACATGCCCATTTCATAGCTGGAAATGTGAGTGATCAGGTAGTTTGAGCATCTGAAGTTTTATTGAGCATGGAGAAAAGTAAAAATAATACAGCAGGTGGGCAGGCCCAGTAATACTTTGCTTATCAGAAGCTATTGCTCTGGCCTGTGCGTCAAAGAACAAAGCAGAAGAAAGTATTATATAAATTATATAGCATTTGGGTTATTTGAATTCCTTCAGAACACTTATAACTTCTCTTTGCCTCTTTAATTTAGGTAAATTAAATAAAGCCATGAATCTTTGGAATAATAACTCAAATGTGAACATTTATTGGACAAAACATTCTGAAATGAGTAATGTTTGAATACATTCCAGAATTATCTTTATAAAGTCAATCCAGGCTCGTCTTCAAGGGGAGTGTGGCATTGGCACAGTGAATGTCACCTATTAGGAAATAGAGATGACATCATTTATCTTCATTCCAGGGAGTAGGAGGGTGGTTTCTCTTCTCAGTGTAGATACACTTGGTTGGTGTTATGCTCCTAGGCATTTGGATGATATAAACCTGTTCTCCTCCTCCTTCTATTTCCTATAGAGCACCTTTATGTACCAGTCCTATTTTTTGGTCCATATCAAACCCCAAAGAAAAATGATGACAAAAGTAACCCTTTGGAACTGTGAGTGAAAAGAAGAAAACTATCCTAACTGTCCACTTGCTAAATTTGAAGAAAGAATCTCTCTGTGTGAGGTCATGCATACCAAATATATTTTTATTTTATTGTTCCTTAAAATGACCCTAACTACTTTGGAGGTGGGAATACAAAAGTTAATCAAGATAGAGCATAGACACGATCTCTAGCTACAGAGACCTGATTTTATCATCTACAATTGAGCGGAAAGTCTTCTGGCACCATAAAAAAGACCTTGGGGTGTTTTAATGAGCATGTACGGAGTCAGTAGTTGTTCCTATGACAGTATGCTTCAAGAGCGGAGAAGTCCTGAATCTCTTAGGCTAAGGGAATTCCCTTTCTTATTTCCCCAATACTTACTGTGCCTATGCAAAAACGGGGGGGGGGGTGTACAAAACCTTGCCACACCAGTACTCTATTATTTTATCTTTTTCTCTTTTTTCTTTCTTTTTCACTTTTGTGGTTATTATTTGGTGATATTTTTGTTGCTGGGTGCTTTTTATTTTTTGGTAGTTACTGTCTTTTTTTTTTTAACTCTTGGTTTTTTGTTATGTTTTTCTTCTTTTTTGTCTTCTTCCAGCAGAACCACACAACTTGAATCATCTTGTTCTGCCTCATGAATTGAGGGGGAAAATAAAAATGAACAGTACCAGGACCAAACAGCCATGTATGAACATTGAGTGGCATTAAAAAATGATCAGACTTAAATACCAAACCAAAAGTCAACAACAGAATCACTATCCTATCTACAACAAGCTATACACAGAGGGGAGCAGTTACACTAGCACTGGGGGGGAAGGCAAAGGAGGTAAATATGGGACACATGCTGGAAAAAGGGGTGGAGAGAAGACAACCCTGGTGGTGGGAATGGCTCTGATTCATTGTCACTATGTACCTTAAATATTACTGTGAAAGATTTGTTATTCACTTTTGGTGACAATAATAAAAGATAGAGCACAGATTCAAGTTTCCAGCCCATGTATCTGTTCATTAAAAATCATTTTCTGGCCTGCTATACCTTCCCAACTGTGTGTAGATTATTTTCTGCATTGGAATTGCTGCCAGGCCTGTGTCTCCTGTCCTACACAGACAAGGGGCATGGGAACCCCTCTCTCTCTTTGGGGATTGTGGCATGTGCAACCCATTATTCAACAGTAAACAACTATGTAAGTCTGTTACTCCCCTCCTCCAATTTCCTGTTTTGCTCACATTGAGAGGCAGACCTGCCCACATGTGGGAGGGGTCTTTGGCTTCCTGTTGTGCTCAGGAGGAGGAGGAGGAGGGAGAGGGAGAGAGAGAGAGAGAGAGAGAGAGAGAGAGAGAGAGAGAGAGAGAGGGAGAGAGGGAGAGAGGGAGAGAGGGAGAGAGGGAGAGAGAGAGAGAGGGAGAGAGGGAGAGAGGTAGAGAGGGAGAGAGGGAGAGAGGGAGAGAGGGAGAGAGAGAGAGAGAGAGAATTCCGCAAAAGAGGTGGCTGGTAGAGATAGGTTGAATGCAGGGCTACTTATGGAGCCGGCTTAAAAGGTTAAAAGCTTAGGAGCCACACATTGTGGCTAGGGCCTGAATAAAGTTGATGTCTTCTGAAACCTGACTGCCTGTGAATGATTTCCTCACTGCCACCCTGAGACCACCAGTTGGAGAGGGTTGGAGGTGCATGGCCCTGGCCGGCATAGAAAGGCTTCTCTCTCCATCCCTCCATCTCACCATTCTCCACCACCGTCCAGGACTTTATAATTAATATGTTTTTCAACATAAGTCATGGTGTTTAAATAAAATTTATAAAATAAAGGGGTTAGAGAGATGTGACAGTAAGTAAACTTCTTGCCTTGCATGAAGCAGACTCACTAAATTTTAAGTGTGCTACCTCTTCTACTGGGAAAAGGGAGGGAGGAAAGAAGGGAATTAGAAATAGAAGAAAGAAGTTAGAAAGGGAGAAAGGAAGTTAACCCCTGAACCCCACAGCCTCTAGGGCCTTTTCATGGTACACTCTTTCTTACGGTTGACTGGTATGAGCACTGCACTGTGAAAGAGGGACTGTGTTTGTGTCTAGAGGAGGCAGGGAACCCACATGTTGTAGCTGCTTAGTACATGGGTATTTTTTTTAATTCCTGGTTACACTTATTTGTTAAAAAATTGAAGAAAGACATCAAGTCCTAGAGGTTAGTTGCTTTATCAAGCAGTTTTTGAGGTTTTTGATAAAGCAATTAACCTCAAAACAAATAGTAAAGAATTTAGCAGGACGATAGCACAGTGGTAGGGTGTTTGCCTTGCACTCGACCAACCCAGGAAAGCCCCTGGTTCAATTCCTGGCATCCCTTATAATCCCCAGAGCCTGCTAAAAAGTATAGAATTGGGATTTAAGATTATAAATAGGTGTGTCTATATTCTCTAATTAATATATATGTATATATATCATTTATATATATGGGGCTCAAGGAACAACATGGGGTGCCAGGGATTGAACCTGGGTGAGTTCAGTTATGTAAATGGAAAGGGGAGGACACAAGCCAAGTTTTCCTACTTAATCCCATAGAATTAAAAAGAGACTGTAACCATTTACTCTCCTCAATTTTTGTAGAAGTCAAACAAATTTTTGTAGAACTACACCATTACCTAGATTTGACCTTGTATTCAACTCCCAAGCAAAGCAGCTCAATTAATAAAAGACAGATATTTTCACCCCAGAAAGAGCCCTAAATTTCTCTATTATAGTAGTTTTCAGCCTTTAATTCTATTGTTGGGACAATCCTACTTTCCTTGGATAACTTTATTGCCTGTATTTTGTTTGCTAACAATGTTATTTTTAGCCATATTTATAAAAGCAAAAAATAATCTTGAAAAATTTAGTAATTTTGACATTATGTAAACAAGAAAAAATGGATCCTACCATGTGCTTACATTTTTTTCTTGTTTACATAATGTCAAATAAAATCAAATCTAATTTTCAAAGAACCAACTGGGCCCAAGTTCTTCAATAAAAGTAGATTTTCAGAGAAAATGGGAAATTGACAATTTCCCGAAGAATTCCTTATGAAGAAGTATCTCTTCTATTTGAATAATGGCATGAGATCAAGTACTCCCGTATTCTTTCTTTTCCCCTTTATTAATGAATTAGAATACACAATTGATTTAAAATTAAATAAAATTCTCATAAGCATCATTCACGTCTTCATTACCAGTCACTTGTGCTTTGTAAAACTGGATTTCCATTCAGATGGTTTTATGTCAAGATGGTAGCTGACAGTGACTGCCAGGGCCGAGCTGCAGAGTAAGCAACCTGACCTGGCCCAGCCTGTCATCAAGGCAGGCAGCTCAGGTGGTGGCCATAGGGAAAGGAAGTCCACTACAAAGGAACAACAACAATGAAGGACAGATAAAAAACACAGAAGACATGGCTAGCTGCACAGGAAGAGGGTCATCACCCTCTCGTTACTCCTAGGTCAAATGCTCTGTGACTATTTCACCAAAAAGCTCAGGCTTCTTGAATTGACTCTTGCAGCCCTTGACTATTTCTTTGGTGTCCAGGTTAACAGCTTATGGTCATTCTATAGCATCTCCTGCTCTTCTGTTTCATTCTTGTGAGACCCTCTTCACCAAAAAGATCAACTGGAAGGCAGGGACCTTGGCTGAGACTAAGGGCTCAAGGAGAGCTGTTTTAATGGCTTCTAGCCTTATTATTCATTAGCTGTATTGAAAATGTGAGAACACATTGTTTCACAGTCTTTTCTTTTCTAATTCAGACGCTGTTTTTAAAAAGTGACAGATTTCAGAATAACTAAATAATGTCTAGTGTCAATTTTTTTCTTCCAATATTAGTATCACATGTGAAACCCGATATTTTGAGACTTTCCATCACCCATCTGGTTTCTCTAGGAATCTACAAATCTTTTGTAAAAGTGTGAATATTTAAAAAAAAATTAAAAAGGACAATGCTTTATAGTATACACTTAAGTCTGTTTTATCAATCAAGGTATTTTCTACTTCTATCAATAGACCATAAGGAACTAAAACTTCATTATGTATTTAATGACTTATGAAATAAGTTAAATATTTTAACATAATTGATATCTTCATGATTTGCTTAGATAAAGGACTGATTCTTGTATTCCCTGATATAGACCATTGAAAAATCTTTAGTGAAACCATATTTAAACTGAATTTAAGTAAGCCCATCTGATTGCTCTAGTCTGACTAGTGAAGACAACTTCTCTCCACTCTCAATTGATTAGACGGTCAGTCTTAGTTTTGCCCTGTCTGCCCACCATCCGCAACTCAGAGAGGAGCTTTCGATCATAGTGGACCTAGCTCATCATTGGGAAAGCTACCACAGCAGGAAGTCTTTAGCTGCTATTATCCTCAGACAGAATGGTCACTTGCTCTTCAGAAGTCACTCTAGCCTCTAATTTACAAACCTGTACTTCTCTACTATTCAAGAATATTCAAGTTCTTGCTCCCCTATACAGAACCATGTTCTTAGAGAACATGTTTATTCTGTAGGATTATGAGCTGTGGTTGAGCTAGAAAATTATAAAAAGCATCAAATATCAAAATATTATTAATCAGTGGAACTATAAGAGGTCGGAATATGTTTTTTTTTTCTTCTCAACTTCAACTTTATTTCTTGTGGTGCTTTGTTCCTTGGTGTATTCATCTGTGGCAGCCCTGAAAAGTGAATAAGCCAAATAGAAATACAAGTAATTACCTATATATATTAGTCAGTACTCATTCATTTTATTGCAAGGATCTAAAATACTAGCCAAAAGAAATGGCAATATTAAAAAAAGAAAATCAAATGGACGTTATTGCTTAACTCTAAAACAAACTTATTTTAGATAAAATATATTAATATAATTCTCATTAATAATAATTTCAAATCACTTATTTATTGAAATAACCACCTGATGTGAAAGATAATGTTCAATACAAAAATTAAAAAATTTCTATAACCTAGAGTTATATTTTCTTAACATAAATCTAAGCATACATACATATACACATTATAGTATTAGTATCGTAGTATCACACTTTGATGTAAAACTCTAAAAAACACATTTCTATTAAAGTCAGTAAGGTCAAGGATCTAGTTATCACCCCTATTATTTAACATTGTTCCAAGTGGGTAACGATAGCACAGTGGTAGGACATTTGCCTTGCACAGGCTACCTGGGATGGACCTGGGTTTGATGCCCAATACCTGGCATCCCATATGGTTCCATGAGTCTGCCAGGAGCTATTTCTGAGCATAGAGCCAGGAGTAACCCCTGAGTGTTGCAGGGTGTGACCCCAAAAATCAAAAACAAAAATATAAAAATAAAAAATTTCCAGAGTCTGGAGCAATAGTGCAGCAGGTAGTATACTTACTTCTCTTGCTCGTGGCCAACCTTGGTCCAATTCCTGCCATCTCATATCGTGTGGACCCAAAGCCAAAAATATAAATAAATAAAATAGTTTCAGAAGTAGTAGCAAAAGGTATTCAAACAAAAAATGTAAATAGCAGAGAGATTTTATAATTTATACATATTATTTTGCACCCAAGATATTAATGAGAGTTAAGTATAATATTATTTAAAATCATGTGATAGAGGAGGGTGAAAAATAGTACTTGGAGTAAGGCAATCACTTTACATGTGATCAACCCATGTTTGATCCCTGACATTGCACATGCTCCCCTGAGGCCTGTCAGGAGTGATCTCTGAGCATAGTCAGGTGTGGCTCTCAAACCAGATATTTATATATAGATTCTATTCATTTATTTAAAAATGTTTATGCCAAGAACTAGAGGTTACAACTATAATAAGCGTTGTCATCCTCTAATAACTTGCCCAGCAATTAGAACATATAAGTAAGCAAATCCGGAAATAAACAAAGAAGATTTTCCAGAATTCAGGAGAAAAATGTGTTAGCTGAACTGACCAGAATTTAAAATGCCTGTAGCAGGTGACTGGGGTGGTGAGGCTGGGAAATTCTACATTACTGAGTGATATGGGAGGACCCCTTTGAGGAAGTGGGATATGGGGTGAAGTAAAATGCAAGCTACAAAAAATACAGGGAAAGAAATAAAGAAGGAATAAAAAGTTGATGGGGTTGGGGGCGGGGAACTAGTAGAGAAAATGTGTCCAGAAGAGGAATAGGAAATTAGTCAGTGTGGTAAGGTTCACTCTAAGGGAAGATTCTAAGAGACTCCAAACAAACTGATGGGAGATGCTGCAGGAATTGAAAATAATTTTCAGTTCAATAGAAGGACTCTGAAGGGTTTTGAGAATAGTAGCCTTGATATAATTTAATGTGCAGTTAAATATGTTGACTATGGCAGCTGTAGGAAGAAAGAGTTGTTAGTAGTCTGGTAGAAGAAAAATAGGAATCAACCTGCAGGAGAGGAGATGGCAGAGAGACAACAACAAGGAAACTTGCGTAGGTTTGACATATATTTCAGAAGCAGAAAGAACTGCCAGTACTTGCTAACAGATTGATGTGGAGAATGAGTAGGAGGAGAAATCAGGGTGCAATTCAAAGATTCCATTCACAACACAAAACAAACAAAAACATGAAATAGCTAAAAATAAATTACACCAGAGATGTCCAAAATTTATGTGAAGAAAACTATAAAAATCTGCTAAAGTAAGTGCATCCCTAGTATATCCTGGAGCTGTACTTTCCCTTGCCTCTCAGGAGAGGACTACAGGGACCCACCAAACCCTGGAAAATTTGGCTCCATTCAAATATCAGAAGTCAGTACCACTGTTTTCTGAAGTGATGGCAGCTAATGCAGCCACAAGATAATCACCTCCCCTCAATAAAACTCCCCCAGAGAATTCCTTGGCAGTGAGGGGACACTAAAAATAAAGAGGAAGGTAGCACTTCCGACTCCAAAAGAACCAAGTAAAACAGTACAAAACCCCACCATGGGTAGTGGGCAAAGAATGTAAACTTGAGGACTCTACCAGTAACAGCTCCTTATATAATCTTTTTTAGAAGCCCTTTTATTTGGTAATGTTTAGAAGTTTAGTGAGCACAAAAAATGGATTGAACCAGGAATAAGATACAAGAGGATATGAGAGAAGAAATGAGAATACTTCAAACAGAAATGACATAATTGAAAAAATTAGTAGGAAAAATTAAAAAACTCACTAGAAGGCCTTACCAGGAGACTAATAATTACTTAATACAGAATTAGTGAGCTTGAAGATGAGGTGCAGAAAGCCTCCAAACAACAGAAGATGGAAAATGGACTCTAAATAAACAGCTGTGAAAAGAAGAATGAATTCAAGAGGAACAACATAAGAAAAGTGAGGTCCCAGAAGTATATGAAGGCAACCATGCTGAAGAAGCAACTGTCAAAGAGGTCATTGCTGAGAAGTTCCCAGAGCTGAAAAGTACATGCATCCAGATTCAGAGGACCAAAAGGATACCAGCTTGAAAAGATTCATAGGCTTAAAGCATCTGCCTTGCATGCACTAGCCTAGGATAGACCGTGGTTCAATCCCCCTATGTCCCATATGGTCCCCCAAGCCAGGAGCAATATCTGAGTAACCTCTGAGCATCATTGGGTGTGGACCCCAAACCAAATACAACTAAGAGAAAGAGAACAGAGAGAAAAAACGAGAAGAAAAGAGAAGGAGAGGAGGAAGAGAAGAAGGAGGAGGAGGAGAAGGAGGGAAATGGAACACCATTAGCAAAAATTTGCTCTGGTAAGGGATGTTTTACACTATATGACTGAAACTCTATCATGAACAACTTTATAACTATAAAAAGACTTTATTATGAACTATCTTGTAAAACACAATGTTTAAATAAAGTAATTAAAAAGACACATCCTAATCAGAATGACAGAATGCCCAGAGATAAGAATACTGAATACAGCAAGATCAAAGAAGGAAATTATATACAAAGTAAATCACACACAAATTATATACAAAGGAAATATTATACAAAGAAATGGCCATAAGAAGTAGCTCTAAGCTTACATAAAGATGGCATAAAACCCCAATGCAATATTCTTTCTCAATATCAATGGGCTAAATGTACCAATTAAGAGACACAGAGTGACAGGATGGATGAGAGAGTTGAATCCAACATTCTGCTGCCTGAAAGAAACACATTTCAATAGTCAGAGCAAACAGGGACTCGAAGTCAAAGGTTTGAAACAATTCTTCAAGTAAAAGCCTTTCCATAAAAGCCAATAGGGCAATACTGGTATCATACTATATAGACTTATGGATCAAAAATGTTATGAGGGACAGAGATGATCATATATTAATGATCAAGAGATATAAGCATCAGGAAGAAATAACATTTCTAAATATAAATGCACATCATGATAAATGAGCAAAATACTTTATAAAAGCTTCTAATAGACTTGAAGAAAGACATTGATAGCAACATAATATAGTTGAGACCTTAAAACCACTCTCACCTTTTGATAGATCACTAAAGTTTAGTAAAAAAATACTTACTTTGAAAGAATAGATGGTAGTATATCTACTAATATACCTACATATATTATAGGACTTTTCATCATCAAAAAGTTGAAGACACATTTTTTCCAATGCACATTGGACATTTTCCAAGATAGACTACATCCTGGGACACAAAATATGACTCCATAAAATCAAGAGGATAGAAATTGTATCAATTATCTTCTCAAAACATGTTGAACTAGAAATGGAAATTAATCACAGACAGAAATGTGGAATTAACAAAAACATCTTGAACTTAAATAGCGCACTACTGATCAACCAGTGGGTCAGAAAGAAACATGAGAGGAAATTTTAAAAAATAGCTAAAAAGACATTCTAGGGAAAACGAATATGGGTGGCATCACTTTTCCCACCTTCAATCTGCACTACTGAGCAATAGTAATAAAAACTGCATAGTACTGGAATAAAATAAGATCTTTTGATCAATGGAATAGAATTAAAAATTCAGAGACAGATCCACAAGTATATGACCATTTATCTTCATTAAATGAGCAAAAATATTAAATATGGGAAGAAAATCCTCTGTAATCATTTCCCAATATGGTACTGGGAAAACAGATCAGCCACATGCAGGAAAATAAGCTTAGACCCTTCCTGAAGACAGTCACAAAAGTCACAGAATCAAAATGGGTTGAAGACTTAGACCTGAAATTGTAAGATGCATAGAGGAAAACATAGAGTGATTTCTCCATAATTTTGAAATATCTTTAAAGATGATACACCATTGACCAGGCAAAGGAAAGCAAACATAAATGGAACTGCATTAGATTAAGGGCTTTTTCATCTCAAAGGAAATAATAACTAGGATACAAAAACATCTCTTAGATTGGACTAATATCAATAATATATAAAGCTGTGGTAGAACTTTATAAAATAGAATCTATAAAAAATGGGAAGAAGAGAGGCCGGAGCAATGGCGCAGTGGTAGGGCATTTGCCTTGCATGCGGCTGACCTAGGATGGATCTTGGGTCGATCTTCTGGCATCCCATATGGTCCCCCAATCCAGGAACAATTTCTGAGCACAGAGCCAGGAGTAACCCCTGAGTGTCACAGAGCACAGGGTTTGGCCCAAAAAGCAAAAATAAATAAATTAATAAATAAATAGAGAAGATACAAACAGAAATTTCCTAAAAAATAAAAAGAAAGAAAGAAAGAAAGAAAGAAAGAAAGAAAGAAAGAAAAGAGGGAGGGAGGGAGGGAGGAAGGAAGGAAGAAAAGAAATTCAAATGACCAGCAGGCACATGAAATAATTCTCTGCATCACAATTAATCAGGGAGATAAAATTCAAAACAACCAGCTCACACCAGGAACTGACCCATATCAAAAAAAAAAAAAAATAAGAACAATCAGTGTTGGTGTGAATGCAGGAAGAAAATGATTGACTCTCATTCACTGCTGAGGGAAATTTTGATTTTTCTGTAAAACACTATTGGACAGACCTAAGAAATTTAGGAATTGAGCTTCCATTTTTTTCAGAAACTCTACTTCTTGGAATATCATCAAAGGCCCACACTCAAAATGGAGAAATGATATTTGCACCCTATGTTTCTTGAATCATTATTCATAATTGTCATAACTCACTTTCAAAGATAGGTGACTGGAGAAAGAAATAATGGTAATATACACAACAGAATCATTTTTTTCAGAATAAAAGATAAATAAATGGAATAATTGTCTACCATGATAGAAGATTAATACAGTCATTCGATTTGCTACTACATAGAGAGACTTGGAAAATATGCTGAGTGAATTCAGCTAGAGGAAGAGTAATTGAAACAGAATGTTCTCTTTCATATATAGTATATGAAGAAACATAATGATGAAATAATGAATTTCCAAAGACAGTGGAAACAAAGAACATGAAAAGTTATATTCAGTAGGAAACATGCTACTTAAGAGGACTGGGAGACAAGATAAGGAAGTCACCGACCATTGTAGAGGGAAGCATTCAAACAGGAGGTGGAGGTTATGTTTGAACGTGGTGAAGTTATGTGTACGAAATCGTATTAAAAATAGTACACGAACAATAGTCCAGAAACTAAAAATACAAAGAAATAAAAAACAAAGCTCTAATAAAAGCAGACTGGCAGGAGGGAGGTAAATAGGTGTTGGGATAAAAAGGATTTTGGTGGAGGGAAATTGACACTGGTGAAGGGATCAGTGTTAAGAAATGTATGCCCTGGGCCCGGAGAGATAGCACAGCAGCGTTTGCCTTGCAAGCAGCTGATCCAGGACCAAAGGTGGTTGGTTTGAATTCCGGTGTTCCATATGGTCCCCTGTGCCTGCCAGGAGCTATTTCTGAGCAGACAGCCAGGAGAAACCCCTGAGCACTGCTGGGTGTGGCCCAAAAACCAAAAAAAAAAAAAAGAAAAAAAAAAAAAGAAAAAAGGAATGTGTGCCCCATACTCAAGCATGAATTACTTTGTAATTTTCACGGTGACTAAATAAAAATAATTAATTCAAAAAATCTGCTGAGAAACTATTGAATAAAGGGGAAAGATTTGCATAATAGAGAAGCAATTTTGCTTTTACTGAGAATAAAGTCAAGACAATTTTAAAGAATCAGTCCTTGCCAGTGTAATCCCGATACAGTTAAAAAATTTTTTTCTGGTGCCTTTGTTCAATCTGAGGACTTCAAGGGAAACTTCTGCGCCTGTCTGCCTGTGTTTCTGAATCCCTGAAGGTTTCCTCAGAGGCCTAGGGAGTGCACCCCCAAAAAACTGCATTTTGAAGCTGCCCAGTAAGTACTTCTGGCTGTGGGGGTCACTGTCCAATAAGCTGAGGTATCTGGCCTGTGGAGGCTCCGCTCTGCTGTGCCTTTGTTCACTCTGAGGACTGTCAACTAGAGGCAGCAGAAGAGCGTTCACTTCGCCTTGCGGCCCTGCACTCTTTCTAACCAATGAATCCCACCACAACACGCAGGAAAAACCACACTACAAGCGTGACAATGGGGAAACCTCTCAGGCAAACACCAGCCACAAAGAATGAAGAAGAAAGCTCGGATGACCTAATAAATTCCAACCACCTGATTAACCTCTCAGATAAGGAGTTTAGAATAGAAATATGGAAGATGTTTGTAGAACTAAAAACAAGCATAGATCGATCTGAACAGAACAAAAGACAGAAATAAGAAAACTCCAAACTGAAATAACAGATCTGAAAAACACAGTTGCTCAACTGAAAACCTCAATGGATAGCCTTGCCAACAGGATATCAGCAGCGGAGGAGAGAATTGGAGTACTGGAAGATGTGATGCAGAAAAACTCAACACAACAGAAGAAATGGGAAAAGAACCTTAAGACAAACGAAGAGGCAATGGAAAAAGTACTCAAGGAATGCGAACAGATGAAAATAGAAGTCTTTGATAAACTCAACAGAAACAATATAAGAATCATTGGAGTCCCAGAAACCCAGGAAGGAGATCTCCAGGAAGAATCAATTGTCAAAGAAATCATCAAAGAGATACTCCCAGAGTTAAAGACTACATGCAATCAAATCCTGCATGCCCGAAGAGTACCAGCTAAAAGAGACCCAAAGAAAAACACCCCAAGACACATCCTCGTTACAATGACAAATCCCATAGATAGAGATAGAATACTGAAAGCAGCAAGATCAAAAAGGGAAATTACATTCAAAGGAGGATCCCTAAGACTTACAGCAGACATGTCACAAGGAACTCTCAAGGTCAGAAGACAGTGGTGGGATATTGTGACAAGACTGAATGAAATAAATGCCTCACCGAGAATACTGCACCCAGCCCAACTCACGTTCAGGTTTGAAGGAAGAATACATAGCTTCATGGATAAACAACAGCTCAGAAACTTCACAGATGATAAACCAGCCTTAAAGGAAAAACTGACAGGTCTACTCTAAGACAAGAGAGACCAACAAACACAGCAAACTTATCTACAAAGATGACATTAAATCCTATGACAATCATCTCCCTCAATGTCAGTGGACTAAATTCACCAATTAGAAGACACAGAGTGGCAAAATGGGTCAAAAAGATGAATCCAACCTTCTGCTGCCTACAAGAAACACATCTGAATAGTCAGAACAAACATAAACTCAAAATCAAAGGCTGGAGGAAAATCATCCAAGCAAACAACACCCTCAAAAAAGCTGGGGTGGCCATATTAATATCTGATGACACCAACTTTATACTCAGAAAAGTGGTAAGGGACAAAGATGGACACTATGTACTAATCAAGGGATATGTGCAACAGGAAGAAATCAGACTATTAATCATATATGCACCTAATGAGAGACCAGAAAATTATCTAATACAATTACTGACAAATATGAAAGAAGAAATCAATAATAACACAATAATTGTGGGAGATCTCAACACGGCCCTATCAACACTTGATAGGTCAACCAGATTGAAACCCAATGAAAACATACTAGCCCTAAAAAGAGTTATGGAAGAAGGAGGACTAGTAGATATATACAGGACACTCTGTCCCAAAAAATGGATACACATTCTTTTCCAATGTACATGGGTCATTCTCCAGAATAGACTACATGCTGACACATAAAACATACCTCCATAAAATCAAGAGGATAGAAATCTTGCAGGCTATCTTTGCTGACCACAAGGCTCTGAATTTAGATGTAAACTACAAAGCCACACAGAAGAAAAACTTTAACAGTTGGAAATTAAACACCCTGCTACTGAACAACCAGTGGGTCCGAGATAAAATCAAAAAGGAAATCAAAACTTTCCTGGGAACAAATTATAATGAAGACACAAACTGCCAAAATCTATGGGACACAGCAAAGTGGTCCTGAGAGGAAAATTTATACCTCTACAAGTACACATCAGGAAGGAAGAAGGGGCATACCTGAATAACTTAATGAAGCAATTAACTTAATGAAGCAATAACTTAATTCAAAAAATTAGAAAATGACCAACAAAAGGAACCAAAAATAGGGAGACAGAAGAAAATAATAAAGCTGAAAGCAGAACTCAATGAGGTGGAAAACCAAAAAGCAATCCGAAAGATCAACAAAAGCAGAAGTTGGTTCTTTGAAAAATAAACAAGATTGATAGACCATTGGCAAAACTCACAAAGAGAGAGAGAGAGAGGAATCTGATAACCCATATTAGAAATGAAAAGGGGGAGATTACAACAGATATTGCAGAGATTCAAAGAGTAATCAGAGACTAGTTTGAGAAACTTTATGCTACTAAACATGAGAACCTAGAAGAAATGGAAAAATTCTTGGACACTTATAACCTTCCACATTTAAGTAAGGAGGATGTAGCATATCTAAACACCCCCATCACTACTGAGGAAATTGAAACTGTAATCAAACTTCTGCCCAAAAAGAAAAGCCCAGGCCCAGATGGATTTCCTAATGATTTTTTTTCAAATCTTTCAAGAGGAGCTACTACCAATCCTAGCCAAGCTCTTCCATGAAATTGAAAAAACGGGAACACTCCCAAACAGCTTTTATGAAGCCAACATCGCCTTGATACCAAAACTAGACAGAGACACTGCCAAAAAAGAAAATTACAGACTAATACCCTGATGGATGCTGTTGCAAAGATCTTCAACAAAATCCTGGCAAATAGGATCCAATACATCATCAAGAAGATCATACACTATGACTAAGTAGGTTTCATACCAGGAATGCAAGGATGGCTTAACATCCATAAATCTATCAACATCATACACAACATTAACAACAACAAAAATAAAAATTACACGATCATATCAATAGATGCAGAGAAAGCATTTGATAAGGTTCAACACCCATTCTTGATCAAAACTCTCAGCAAGATGGGAATGGAAGGAACCTTTCTCAATCTAGTTGAAGCCATCCATCTACCACAAGCCAATGGCAAATATTATCCTCAATGGAGAAAAACTAAAAGCCTTTCCTCTAAATTATGGTACAAGACAAAGCTTTCTGCTCTCACCACTCCTCTTCAACATAGTACTAGAAGTTCTTGCTATAGCGATCAGGCAAGAAAAAGATATCAAGGGAATCCAGATAGGAAATGAAGAAATCAAGCTCTCATTGTTTGCAGACGACATGATACTCTACTTAGAGAACCCTAAAGACTCTACCAAAAAGCTTCTAGAAACAATAGATTTATATAGCAAGGCAGCAGGCTATAAAATCAACCTACAGAAATCAATGACCTTTTATACACCAATAATAATAGGGAAGAGATGGAAGTCAGAAAGGCAATCCCATTCACAATAGTGCCACACAAACTCAAATATCTTGGAGTCAACTTGACCAAAGATGTGAAGGACCTATACAAAGAAAATTATAAAGCTCTGCTTCAAGAAATAAGAGAGGACACACGGAAATGGAAATACATACCCTGCTCATGGATTGGCAGGATTAACATCATTAAAATGGCAATACTCCCCAAAGCATTATGCAGATTTAATGCGATCCCCTTAAAAAATACTCATGACATTCTTCAAAGAAGTGGATCAAACACTTATGAAGTTCATCTGGAACAATAAACACTCTCAAATAGCTAAAGCACTCCTAGGGAAAAGGAAAATGGGAGGCATCACTTTCCCCAACTTTACACTGTACTAAAAAGCAATAGTTATCAAGACAGCATGGTATTGGAATAAGGACAGACCCTCAGATCAGTGGAATAGACTTGAGTACTCAGAGAATGCTCCCCAGACATACAATCATCTAATCTTTGATAAAGGAGCAAGAAGTCCTAAACGGAGCAAAGAAAGCCTCTTCAACAAGTGGTGCTGGCAGAACTGGTTAGCCACTTGCAAAAAAGCGAACAATAGACCCCCCCCCAGTTAACATCATGTACGAAGATAAAATCCAAATGGATTAAAGACCTTGATATCAGACCTGATACCATAAAGCATATAGAACAATATGTCGGTAAAATAGTCCATGACATTTAGACTAAAGGCATCTTCAAGAAGGAAACTGCACTTTCCAAATAAGTGGAAACAGAGATCAAGAAATGGGAATACATTAAACCGAGAAGCTTCTGCACCTCAAAATAAATAGTGCCCAGGATACAAGAGTCACCCACCGAGTGGAAGAAACTATTCATCCAACACCCTTCAGATAAGGGGCTAATATCCAAAATATACAGGGCACTGACAGAACTTTACAAGAAAAAAAACATCTAATCCCATCAAAAAATGGGGGGAAGAAATGAACAGACATTTTGATGAAAAAACGAAATACAAATGGCCAAAAGGCACATGAAAAAATGCTCCTCATTACTAATCATCAGGGAGATGCAACTCAAAACAACGATGAGGTACCACCTCACACCATAAGGATTGGCGCACATCACAAAGAATGAGAACAATAAGTGCTGGCAGGGATGTGGAGAGAAAGAAACTATTATCCACTGCTTGTGGGAATGCCGTCTAGTCCAACCTCTATGAAAAGCGATATGGAGATTCCTCCAAAATCTGGAAATTGAGCTCCCATTCGACCCAGCTATTCCACTTCTAGGGATATACCCTAAGAACACAAGAATACAATACAAATCTGGAAACAACCAAGATGCCTTTCAACAGACGAATGGCTAAAGAAACCATGGTACATATACACAATGGAATATTATGCAGCCCTCAGGAGAGATGAAGTCATGAAATTTTCCTGTACACAGATGTACATGGAATCTATCATGCTGAGGGAAATAAATCAGAGGGAGAGAGAGAGAGATGCAGAATAGTCTCACTCATCTATGGGTTTTAAGAAAAATAAGTCATTTTTGTAACAATCCTCAGAGACAATGAGAGGAGGGCTGGAACTTCCAGCTCACTTCATGAAGCTCATCACAAAGAGTGGTCAGTGCAGTTATAGAAATAACTACACAGAGAACTACTATAATCATGTGAATGAATGAGGGAACTGGAAAGCCTGTCTGGAGTACAGGTGGGGGTGGGGTGGGATGGAGGGAGGTTTGGGACATTGGTGGTGGAAATGTTGCACTGGTGAAGGGGGTGTTCTTTACATAACTGAAACCTAATCACAATCATTTATGTAATCAAGATGTTTAAATAAAGAAAAGAATGGGAATTTTTTTTCTGTAACAGGACAAAATAATCCCCAAATTTATCTGCAGCAATTAATTAACATTACTTTGGGGGGCTGGAGACATAGCATTTGCCTTTCATGCAGAAGGTCCGTGGTTCAAATCCCGGTGTCTCATATGGTCCCCCGTGCCTGCCAGGAGCGATTTCTGAGCATAGAGCCAGGAGTAACCCCTGAGCTCTGCCGGGTGTGACCCAAAAACCAAAAAACAAAAACAAAACAAAAAAAAAAAACATTACTTTGGAAATAGCCAGATGACTCTGAGAGAAAAAATAAGAGCACAATACCTACTAGCTTCTACTAGCTTCTGCACTATACAATAAAGCTCAAAGTGGAAGTATAGAGACAAAACTTAGGTGGATAAATGGTAAGAAGAACAAATTGGTAGTAAACAAATAAGACTCACATGGGCAAGAGAAATAAGACAGTATTAAGGCACTTGTCTTACACGAAGCAGACCCCAATTTACTTCCCATGTTCCCATGTTCCTTTAAATACCATAAAGAAAAATCCTTGAGCACCACCAGTTGAGGACCAACCCCCCTCATAATCAATTCAAATATAATTTCATATTTAAATACTATAAATATGGTATCTACATGCAGAAAAGTTGGGGATTATTCTGTACATAGTGTTGGATCCACTGACTAGCTCTTTGAGAAAAAAGCTGACTTTCCAGATTACAAAATCCTTATCAAAATATTCAAATGCATCAAAAACATAAAGGAAAATTATGAATGATTTCACAATCTAAAAGTGTGAATTTTACTTTTCTGCATACTACATATATTTAAAATATATGAAGAGTAATTGTCGGGCCCGGAGAGATAGCACAGCGGCGTTTGCCTTGCAAGCAGCTGATCTAGGACCAAAGGTGATTGATTCGAATTCCGGTGTCCCATATGGTCCCCCGTGCCTGCCAGGAGCTATTCCTGAGCAGACAGCCAGGAGTAACCCCTGAGTACCGCCGGGTGTGGCCCAAAAACCAAAAATCAAAAAAAAAAAAAAGAGTAATTGTCAACTTAAAGTACATGAATATAAAAACTTACTTGTATCACAGAGAAGCAAGCAAGCAAAGTCTAGGGCAATGATGCCATTCTGGAAACTGGGACTTGATACCTGGTACCTCATGATTTCTAGAGCATTCTTTTACATCCTCAACTGAACACTACTAGGTGTGACTTAACTTAAAATTGAGAAAAAAATCAAGCAAGCAATGAATAATTCTAAAGTTAAAATATAATTCAATTTATTCATATCTGTGTATTTAAATCCCATCTACTTATTCAAGATATCCAAAGCTTTTCTTTACTCAGATGTTTCCATTGTTGTGTCCTTCCAAAAAATATGTTCTAGTTCTAACCCTAGGAATGAAAGAATGCGACTATATTTGGGAATAGGATATAATAGAGTTAAACCAAGCTTGTACTGAGTTCAGTGGACAATAATTCTCTGAGGTGTGTCCTCATATAAAGAGGAAAATTTAGATTCAGACATACAAACATAAGAGATTTGTATAAAGATGGGGGTAGAAATTAGAATGACGAAGCTACCAGCTAAGACCAAGAGACTAGTAGGAAGAGATGAAGAGTTTTTCTAGAACCTCAGAAGGCATGTATGTTTTGTTTCTACCATGATTTTGAACTGTACTCATTCAGAACTGTGATATAATAAATTTCTGTTGTTTTAGACAACCTAAGTTGTAATTTGTTAATAGCAGCCCTGGAAATGGAATCTACATGGTCCTATTTAATATTAAGGCACAATAAACTTACTTTTGTTAAAAACCATTCTTTAGATAAGTATTCACTTATGCCAATAAAATATAAAATAACACAAATAAAACAATAGTAGTAGTTAACTCTGAGGGGTGAGAATAGTGGGGACTTTCACTTTATACTTATTTGTATGGTCTATTTTACAAGCTGCACGTATGATTTCCTCTATAAAGGAATGAGTCTTTCAAAGAAAGCAAATGTACAGTAAGAGCCTGTCAGAATGTCATTGTGGAATCCAGAAAATTCAGTTGTGTGAAATGAAAGGTCATGTTCTCAGGGGATTAATAGACCAGGATAGAAATGAGCAGCTGCTGGCAAAGGGCTCCAGGTAACCAGCTGCTCTTTTCCAACCACCTCTGGGGCCCAGTGGGACTTCTTTGTAGCTGGCCTGACTGGTTAAATGTCCCCAGGTTGATTCTAGGTGTTGGGTTAGTTTGATTCCTAGGATAATGGCTTCCTTCTTACAGTCTCCCAGATGTCACCTATTTCATGAGAAATGGTTCAAGGAATCCAGATGATACCAGTTCTTTCTTCTCACCAAATTTCTTTGCATCCCAGACTTCCCAATGTCTCCACCCCTTTTTTCCTTCCATCACATCACAACTTAAGGAACTTCAGTACTGCCACTCTAGGAACCTGGTGTGTGTGTGTGTGTGCGCATGTGTGTGTCAGTGTGTGTGTGTCAGTGTGTGTGTTTGTGTATGTGTGTGGTGGGTGGGGATCCATTCATCCATTCTTGATTCACATATGAATTTGTTCCTGTGTACTAGAGCATATGCAAAGGAAATGTGTGTACTCTGCCACCATACACTGGATCTAATGTCATCTAAGAGAAACTGGAGCAGTATTACAGTGGGCAGGGCCCTTGGCTTAAATGTTGCTGGCTTAGGGTTTAATACATTGCACCTCATAAGGTCCCTCAAACACCACCAGCTGTGATCACTGAATACAGAGTTGGGAATAAGTCCTGACCACCACCAGGCCTGGCCCCAAGAATGAAATAATAATATTCATAAAATATAATACAAAATAATAATAAATAATATAAATAATAACAAGTGTTTGTCTCTTATATGATTATAGCCCCGATTCTGCTCTCCTAGGTTCAATTTTCACAAATTACTGGTAATTAACTGGATGAATTTCATTGTATTCTCATTGCCATCTATCTCATTAAGAATATACTGTTTGCATGCGCCCTTCGGCAGCACGTATACTAAAATTGGAACGAGACAGAGAAAATTAGCATGGCCCCTGTGCAAGGATGACACGCAAACTTGTGAAGTGTTCCATATTTAAAAATAAAAGAATATACTGTTTGCTTTGTAAAATATGTTTGTATACACATTCAAATATTACAGTTTTCTTTTTATCTGTTTCCATCCTACATTATATAGACCTTATATTAGACCTGTTAGTGGCATCTGGCATGCAATATGGGATCACATAATTGTTCAACTCATAACAATTAACCCTAAGTAGCTGTTCTCTCAACACTCCATTGATAGTGGCTGACTAAGATATGTATGTTCCTGTATAGATCACATTGGTCTTCTATAGACACCAAAAGTTTCAATTGGTAGCAACACATTCTTCTCTGATAGAAGCATGATTATGGGGAATTTTTTTTAATTTAATGTTTCTAGATGTTAATTATCTAGAAAAATTTTTTAAATAATTTTTATTGTGACCAAAAGTGAATAACAAATATCTCATAGTAATATCTAAGGTACATAGATGGGGATTTTTAATAAAATGCTTCAATGCCACCACATCCTAATAGATAACAACCCTGCTGGAATATTTCCCATGGAAGAAAGCTAAAACCATTGTGGTGGTTAATCTTATCAATTTCTCTGGGCAAAAATAACTAATTGAAAAAGCCACAAGTATATCTGGGTGTCAGTGGGAGTATTTCTAGATGAGATTAGAGCTACGATCTGTAGATTGAGTTAGATAATTCTCCCCAAATCAAGAGTCATTGTCCAATCTACTCAGAGATACTTAAAGACAGAAAGTAGAAGGGTGAAATGGGTCAAAGGGCAAGAGCCAGCATCTGCATGCAAGCGGCCCACCAGGCATTGACTTTCAGGCACTTAGCCAGGAGTAGCTCCTCAGTATTGCAGATTGTAGCCTAACTCCATAAAAGTAAATAAATGAAAAGGAAGATATAATTTGCTCTTTCTTATGCGTGTTATTTTATTTTATTTTTATTGCACATCTGGCAGTGGTTAGGATTTACTCTTGGCTCTGTGCTCAGAAGTCACTCCTAGCAGGCTTGGGATACTGGGATTCAAACCAGGGTCCATCCTGTATTGGCCAAGTGAGAGGCAAATGCCTTACTGCTGTGCTATCGCTGTGGCCCCTTCTCTTGAGAGGAGAAAGTAGATTTGGTGCTGGAGCAATAGTGCAGCACTCAGCTGACTCAGGACAGACCTTGGTTCGATCCCGGCATCCCATATGGTCCCCCACGCCAGTAACGATTTTTGAGCGCATAGCAGGAGTAACCCCTGAGCGTTACCGGGTGTGCCCCCTCCACAAAAAAAAAGAAAGAAAGAAAGAAAGAAGAAAGAGAGAGAGAGAAAGAAAGAAAGAAAGTAAAGAAAGAAAGAAAGAAAGAAGAAAGAAAGAAGAAAGAAAGAAAGAAAGAAAGAAAGAAAGAAAGAAAGAAAGAAAGAAAGAAAGAAAGAAAGAAAGAAAGAAAGAAAGAAAGAAAGAAAGAAAGAAAGAAATGTTTAAGAAAGCAGGCAGGGCAAAAGCCGGCTCCCTGTGTGTGACACCAGGCGGGGAAAATCCGCGAAAGTACACCGGCCCAGTGGGGCCCAACTGTGAAAAACTGTGAGTGTGACCTGTCTATGTCTGTCTACTCTCCTCTTGCGTGAAACTCTTGCGAGTGGGGCAAAAAGAGGCTCCAGCAGAGCACTTTAGCTCCGCTTCGCTACGCGGCCGTGCACTCCTTCTAAGGAAAGAACTCCATTGCAACAAGAAGGAAAAATCACACTAAGAACGGCGCTATATCACAGAAGAAAACATTTCTCTCCGGACTGTCTTCTCTGTTGCATGCTCGGGCCTAAGATTTGACCCAGTGTGAGGCTTCATCCACGGAGGACTCCCCTCCCTTAGAGGCAAGTCAGCCCATCCAGAAAGGGAGGAGCCAGAGGAGTGTGCTGCCTGCATCATATAGACAATGAATACCACCACAACACGTAGAAAAACCCACAATACAAGTGTGACAATGGGGAAACAACGCAGGCCAGCATCAGACATAGAGAATGAAGATGACAATTCTGAGGACCAGATAATGACCAACCAACTAATCAACCTCTCAGATAAGGACTTTAGACTAACAATATGGAAGATGCTCAACGGACTCCAAGAAACCATGGATCGAGTTGAACAGAACACTAATAAGAACCAAGAAAATATGAAGACAGAAATCACAAAACTCCAAACTGAAATAACATGTCAACTAACAGGACTGAAAAAGTCAGTAAACGAAGTGAATGACAAAATGAATAAGCTCTGGGACAGGGTATCAGAAGCTGAGAATAGACTTGGTGCTGTGGAAGATGAGATACAAAACAATTCCATACAGCAGGAGAGATTGGACAAAAAACTTAAAGCAAATGAGCAGACAATGGAAAAATTAGTCAAAGAATGGGAACAGATGAAAATAGAAGTCTATGATAAGATCAACAGAAACAACTTAAGAATCATTGGAGTCCCAGAGACCCAGGAAGAAAATTTCCAGAAAGAATCAATGGTCAAGAACATCATTAAAGAGAAACTTCCAGAGCTAAAGAATATATGTGATCAAATCCTGCATGCCCGAAGAGTACCAACCAAAAGAGACCCCAGAAAAACCACCCCAAGACACATCCTAGTCACAATGACAAATCCCACAGATAGAGACAGAATTCTGAAAACAGCAAGATCAAAAGGGGAAATCACGTTCAAGCAAGCTTCCCTGAGATTTACAGCAGATCTGTCACCAGAAACACTCAATGCCAGAAAGCAGTGGTGGGATATTGTGACAAGACTGAATGAAATGAATGCTTCACCCAGAATACTATACCCAGCAAAACTCACTTTCCGGTTTGACGGAAGAATACATGGCTTCACAGACAAAAAACAGCTCAGAAACTTCACAGACACAAAACCAGTCTTAAGAGAAAAACTGAAAGACCTAATCTAAGACAAGACTACCCAAAAGACACAACAAATTTTGAAATAAAGATGGCGTTAAATCCCAGGACAATTCTTTCTCTCAACGTCAATGGACTAAATGCACCAGTTAAGAGACACAGAGTGGCTAAATGGATCAAAAAACTCAATCCAACCTTCTGCTGCCTACAAGAAATGCACCTGAATAGTCAGAACAAACATAGACTCAAAATAAAAGGCTGGAGAAAAATTATCCAAGCAAACAACACCCATAAAAAAGCTGGAGTGGCCATACGAGTATCAGATAATGCAAACTTTATACTCAGGAAGGTTGTAAGGGACAAAGATGGACATTTTATATTAATCAAGGGGTACATAGAGCAGGAAGAATTCACTCTCCTAAACATATATGCACCGAATGAGGGGCCAGAAAAATATTTAATACAACTGTTGACAAATCTGAAAAATAATATCAACAACAACACAATAATTGTGGGGGACCTTAACACGGCTTTGTCAACACTGGATAGGTCAACCAGACTGAAACCCAACAAGAATATACTAGACCTGAGGAGAGAAATGGAAGAAAGAGGCCTAGTGGATATATATAGGACACTCCATCCCCAGAAACCTGGATACACATTCTTCTCCAATGTACATGGGACATTCTCCAGGATAGACTACATGCTGGCACATAAAACATACCTCCATAAGATCAAGAGGATAGAAATTTTGCAGACTACCTTCGCTGACCACAAGGCTCTGAAATTATTTGTGAACTCCAAAGGGACTCAGAAGAAACACTTTAACACCTGGCAGTTAAACAGCCTCATGCTCAATAACCAGTGGGTCCGAGATGAAATCAAGGAGGAAATCAAAAGGTTCCTGGAAACAAATGACAATCAAGACACAAACTATCAGAACTTATGGGACACAGCAAAAGCAGTACTGAGAGGAAAATTTATAGCTTTGCAAGCACACATCAGGAAGGAAGAAGGAGCTTACCTGAGTAGCTTAATGACACAGCTAATAGAACTAGAAAATGCTCAACAAAAGGACCCAAGAATAGTAAGACAGAAGGAAATAACAAAGCTGAGAGCAGAAATCAACGAAGTGGAAACTCAAAAAACAATCCGAAAGATCAACGAAAGCAGAAGTTGGTTCTTTGAAAAAATAAACAAGATTGATAGACCACTGGCAAACCTAACAAAGAAAGAGAGAGAGAGAGAGAGAGAAAGAGAGAGAGAGAGAAACTTGATAACTCGTATCAGGAATGAAAAAGGAGAGATCACTACTGATATGACAGAGATTCAAAGGGTAATCAGAAACTACTTTGAAAAACTCTACGCCACTAAAAATGAGAACCTGGAAGAAATGGATAAATTCTTGGACTCTTGTAATCTTCCACGGTTGAAGGAAGAGGATGTAGCATATCTAAACACCCCCATCACCATTGATGAAATTAAAACAGTAATCAAATGTCTGCCTTAAAACAAAAGCCTAGGTCCAGATGGATTCACTAATGAATTCTATCAAACTTTCCAAGAGGAACTACTACCAATCTTGGCAAGACTCTTTCATGAAATTGAACAAACAGAAACACTTCCAAATAGCTTTTATGAAGCCAACATCACCTTGATACCTAAACCAGACAGAGACGCTACCAAAAAAGAAAATTACAGACCAATATCACTGATGAATGCAGATGCAAAGATCCTCAACAAAATCCTGGCAAATAGGATTCAATGCCTCGTTAAAAAGATCATCCACTACGATCAAGTAGGTTTCATCCCAGAAATGCAAGGCTGGTTTAACATCCGTAAATCTATCAACATAATACACAACATCAATAACAAGAAAAATAAAAACCACATAATCATATCAATAGATGCAGAGAAAGCATTTGATAAGGTCCAACACCCATTCTTGATCAAAACTCTCATCAACATGGGAATGGAGGGAACCTTTCTCAATATAGTGAAGGCCATCTACCACAAGCCAGTGGCAAAGATTATCCTCAATGGAGAAAAACTGAAAGCCTTCCCTCTAAATTCTGGCACAAGACAAGGCTGTCCTCTCTCACCACTCCTATTCAACATAGCACTGGAAGTACTTGCTATAGCGATTAGGCAAGAAAAGGATATCAAGGGAATCCAGATAGGAAAGGAAGAAGTCAAGCTCTCACTGTTTGCAGATGACATGATACTTTACTTAGAAAACCCTAAAGACTCTATCAAAAAGCTTCTAGAAACAATAGACTCATATAGCAAGGTGGCAGGCTACAAAATTAACACACAAAAATCAATGGCCTTTCTATACACCAATAGTAATAAGGATGAAATGGACATTAAGAAAACAACCCCATTCACAATAGTGCCACACAAACTCAAATATCTTGGAATCAACTTGACTAAATATGTGAAGGACCTATACAAAGAAAACTATAAAACTCTGCTCCAAGAAATAAGAGAGGACACACAGAAATGGAAACGCATACACTGCTCATGGATTGGCAGGATTAACATCATCAAAATGGCAATACTCCCCAAGGCATTATACAGATTTAATGCCATCCCTCTAAAGATACCCATGACATTCTTCAAAGAAGTGGATCAGACACTTTTGAAATTCATTTGGAATAATAAACACCCTCGAATAACTAAAGCAATCATTGGGAAAAAGAATATGGGAGGAATTACTTTCCCCAACTTTAAACTGTACTACAAAGCAACAGTTATCAAAACAGCATGGTATTGGAATAAGGATAGGTCCTCAGATCAGTGGAATAGGCTTGAATACTCAGAAAATGTTCCCCAGACATACAACCACCTAATTTTTGATAAAGGAGCAGGAAATCCTAAATGGAGCAGGGAAAGCCTCTTCAACAAGTGGTGTTGGCACAATTGGATAGCCACTTGCAAAAAATTGAACTTAGACCCCCAGCTAACATCATGTATGAAGGTAAAATCCAAATGGATTAAAGACCTCGATATCAGCCCCAAAACCATAAGATATCTAGAACAGCACATAGGCAAAACACTCCAGGACATTACAGGCATCTTCAAGGAGGAAACTGCACTCTCCAAGCAAGTGAAAGCAGAGATTAACAGATGGGAATATATTAAGCTGAGAAGCTTCTGCACCTCAAAGGAAATAGTGCCCAGGATACAAGAGCCACCCACTGAGTGGGAGAAACTATTCACCCAATACCCATCAGATAAGGGGCTAATCTCCAAAATATACAAGGCCCTGACAGAACTTTACAAGAAAAAAAACATCTAACCCCATCAAAAAATGGGGAGAAGAAATGAACAGACACTTTGACAAAGAAGAAATACACATGGCCAAAAGACACATGAAAAAATGTTCCACATCACTAATCATCAGGGAGATGCAAATCAAAACAACGATGAGATACCACCTCACACCCCAGAGAATGGCACACATCACAAAGAATGAGAATAAACAGTGTTGGCGGGGATGTGGAGAGAAAGGAACTATTATCCACTGCTGGTGGGAATGCCGTCTAGTTCAACCTTTATGGAAAGCGATATGGAGATTTCTTCAAAAACTGGAAATCGAGCTCCCATACTATCCAGCTATACCACTCCTAGGAATATACCCTAGGAACACAAAAATACAATACAAAACCCCCTTCCTTACACGTATATTCATTGCAGCACTATTTACCATAGCAAGACTCTGGAAACAACCAAGATGCCCTTCAACAGACGAATGGCTAAAGAAATGGTGGTACATATACACAATGGAATATTATGCAGCTGTCAGGAGAGATGAAGTCATGAAATTTTCCTACACATGGATGTACACGGAATCTATTATGCTGAGTGAAATAAGTCAGAGAGAGAGAGAAAAACGCAGAATGGTCTCACTCATCTATGGGTTTTAAGAAAAATGAAAGACACCCTTGTAATAATAATTTTCAGACACAAAAGAGAAAAGAGCTGGAAGTTCCAGCTCACCTCAGGAAGCTCACCACAAAGAGTGATGAGTTTAGTTAGGGAAATAACTACATTTTGAACTGTCCTAATAATGAGAATGTATGAGGAAAATGGAGAGCCTGTCTAGAGTACAGGCGGGGGTCGGGTGGGGCGAAGGGAGACTTGGGACATTGGTGATGGGAATGTTGCACTGGTGATGGGTGGTGTTCTTTACATGACTGAAACCCAAACACAATCATATATGTAATTAAGGTGTTTAAATAAATTAAATAAAAAAAGAAAGCAGGCATGTATTTTTTTCTGCTCTCAGTCTTGAACAGGGGTGGCAAACAAGTTCGACACAAAGAGCCAAAGTTTTAAACTGTGAGAGTCAGAGAGCCACACCACTCAGTGACCTGCCAAAACAGACAAACACTCACACAAAAGCATCTAATTTTAACAATAATATATTAAACACATATTGCATTTTGCCATTTTGAGTGAGGGTCAAAATCCTGCAGTGATGGTGAGGGTGTGTTGCGTCCTCCACACTAAGAACTAACGGCCAGATGTAACCCAACATGTGACACACGGGTCCCCTGCTCCCAGGCCCGTGCAGTTTTTTCCCAGGTATGTGAGACCGGATGACGCAGCCTGGGGCGGGACTACGCGCTCGGAGATCTCTCCTCAGAGGTCCCTCCTCAGAAGCAGCTGACAAAATCCAAACTTGGCAAAGAGCCACAGTATACAAAAGAATGATAAGAGGCAAAGAGCCGCATTCATTTTGGCCTGGAGTGGCATGCAGCTCGAGAGCCGCGTGTTCGCCACACCTGGTCTAGAACTTATACCTGCTTTTGAGACCTTCAGACTTGAACTGGAACAGCTGGCCCAGGGCTGAGTTCATAGATGGCAGAATGCAGTACTTCTAAGGCTGAACTTGCCCCCATTCAATTCCTTATAATCAATAGGTGTGTGTATATGTGTGTGTCTAATTGGTTCAGTTTCTCTGGAGGACCTGAACACTAATGTACCATTCCATGGCTATTAGGGTAAGTTCTCTTCAGACATTTCTTGATTCCAGCCCACCTGAGTCTTTGACTTAGTCTTGAGCAAGAAGCACTCAGAAGTATTGGCTTCACCATTCATCAGACCAACTTGAGTGTCAGAGTGAAATTGGATCCACCAAGTCATCTTGATGTGGCTGGTCTAGAGAGAAACCAAAGAATAGAAGTGCACTCACCTCCTGCCATTCCAGACAATCACATTTCTAATATATAGGTTATAAAAAGGAAAGCTTGAATTTATTAACCATCTCCTTGGCCTGCGGCTGCTTGACTTCCTATGGGCTCACCAGACGTTGTGTAGGTGCCAGACACATACGCAGGCTGCTATTTGCGTGTCTGTGTTAAAGTTGACTTAATTAGGAGAGTTTACCTCCAATAAATGCTTAAATGAATTCTCACCATGGCATAACATTTTTGTCTACTGCCTACTGCTGTGGCTTGTAGCTGAAAAAAGGACAGGACATATGAAGTGCGCAGCCTCTCTGAAGTCATGTTTACATGCATTGATGTGCAGTAGGAAGAGAAAATGGGACTGGGGTCAAGCGAACTCCTGTAGGATAAATAGAGATAAATAATTCAGATTCTCATTATAATAGAGGCATAGAAATCCCATGCAAGGGAGTGCCCTGCCTTTGTGTGATTTGGTATGCAGTGGCTGTTCTGAAGCTGTAGCATGTAATCTAGCATTAATATTAACATAAATCAGAGGCAGGAATTAGCAATATTTCTGAAGTCTTATAGGATAACTGAACGCACACGGCATTGTTTCGTCCTCCTGGGCATTTTAGTATTAGTGTAATAGAAATGTTGAGGTAGTTGAGATATTCTTTATATGACTCTATGAAAGGATCTTTAACACAATGTCTATAGCAGACAGTTTTGATAGAATGCATTGAACAAAAAGAAATATGCCTATTTTGGTAATGTGGGTATGTTTCATTAGCTCAGCCTGCAGCGATATGACATTACATTCTAAAAGGAATACAATTAATAACAATGAGAGATTTTTAGCTCTCAGAGTGTAGCTGTAGGAACTAAGCACAGTGTCAGGGCAATTAAGCGGAGGCATCTAGTTACCTTTGTCTGCACACCCTTAACATTGCCCTGTCTCAATGTGTTGAATAGTTATTTCTTTAGCGTCGAATTGGTAATTTATTTTGATGTTTCTTATAATACAGACCACTGTGATAAAAATGATTTTCTCTCTCTTTTTTTTACTCCGATAAGAAAAATAACATTTAAATAACTAATAAACACTAGATTAGTATTTCTTTGATTTGGCAAAGCATTTCTTATTCTATAAGGGAGTAGTAAATGCATGTGAGGAGGAGGCATTCAGAAACTGTTGAAAACTAGACCCAGCAGAACTATCCTATTGGTGCAGCAGGAAAGTAACTACCCACCAACTTTTGGAAGCACGTATAGCCCACAGTTCATAAAATAGAAGTCCAAGAGCCAGAGAGGTAGTACAGTGGGTAGGGTTCTTGCCTTGCATAAAGCTGACCGGGTTTGACCTTCCACAATTACCCTCCTGAACACCACTAGGCATGATCCCTGAGCATAGTTCTAGGAGTAATTTCCTGAGAATCCTTGGTATGACCTGAGTCCCTGCCTTTTTCCCCCATCAGGAGGGCAGTCCAGGGGCACATTTGTCATTTGAGATGATTAAAATAATCAACCAAGATTATATTTTAGTTAGTTTTAACCTCTCTGTTTTATGTTAAATGACAGCGAAGCTTCTGGAACACAGTGACTCCCCAGAGTCTCAGTAGCCAAAATTTCTTTGATCTCTAAAGCTGCTTCCTTCCATTTTGCAATACTGAAATTGTTCTTGGCTCCTCTCACTGGTCAGTTTTAATAGGAATAGTGGAAGATAAAATTTTTGGAGATATGAAAATCCAGGGTTTATTCCAAAGCAAATGATGAAGAAGCTGATTTAAAACCCCACTGCTGTGGACCCAGCCACTTCAACCTTTCTGAGTCATGGTGTTGTTTGGGCAAGGGAGAACCAGCATGTATAAGTAATAAAGAAAGGGTTGGGAAAGAGAGATGGGGAGAGTGAGAGAGACCCTCACTAGTCATGTCTGCTTCTCTCCCCCCATTTTTGGTGGTGGGTTTTTCTTGGAGAACATCTACTGCCCATGAACATGGGTCTCAAAAAAAGGGGGCTGCTGAATCTTAGCCTTGAGGTGGGGAGAGGGAGTGATTAATCTGCAACTCCATTTCCACTCATGAGTAATGTATTAAAATTTCGTAGCTAATAAATCCTTAATCTGAGAGGCTCCAGGTTATTTCTTACTCACACAGCACCTTGGTTAATGGAACACTGACCTGGCCATTGCACAGGCAACTGTTCTTCCCTGCATGCTTTCCCAGGGCTTGCGGGCCCGCCTGCCAACTCCTGCTTCCTGTAACCACTGCTTAGTTTCTGCATATATGCAGGAGCACACACCTCTCCAGACAATTAAATCACACCAAACTGCTCGGGGACTGGAGACTGTGCGGGTTCTACCACAGGTCCCCTCCCCTGCTAAGTATTATTGACAAATCCATCAAGGGCAGTGATGCATTGGTTTCCACCTTACCTAGAAGGACACTGGGGCAGCGGTGATGTGCTGTCACCGTGGTAACTGCAGCTGAAGGGAACAGCCTGGGAGGGTAGGTGACCTCTGTTGGCAGTGCGCCTAGAGATGTAGCACTCACTTGGCTGCCATGTCATGGTAGACCCCAAGGAGAGGCCCAGTGCCCTCAAATTGATTCATTAGGCCCTAAGCATATCGATCGCTCCAATTTGCAGGAATTTATTATATTGATATTGGACTGATTAACATTTTGTGCCAGACTGGTTCGATATGTGCTTGTAACAGCTTTTAATGATTAATTGACTTTTATGATTCCATCTCAGGGCTGACAGTGAGCTGTGAACTGTGGGCAGGCTGGCTTCTGGGCTGTCTCTCAAGTGGCACGGGGCAGTGATTGAATACCTAGGAAATTAGTGTCCTTGCTGTCTCATTTTATGAAAGATAAATGCTATGACATTTAATGCAGACCTTAATTTAGAACAGAACGAAGCAGATCATTTTGCAATTTAATCATAAACAGGTAAATATCAAAACTTGTTTAGCATTTTACACGTTAAGTGCACAGACAACAGAGGCAAAGTTGGGGGGGGGGATGGCCAAAAGCAAAATGAAATAATACAGGCTGAAATTGCACAGCGCTTTCATAAACATGTCACTTATTAGGGCCGACATTCGAGCCCATTTTCAGTCCAGAATTAGATGCCCTCATTCGCTCCCAGGCCATACTGCTGAGCCCAAGCTGAAAAGTTAGCATTTACTTTGCTGGCTGCAGTCAGGCCTGTGTTATGGCCTGGTGGGAGAGGAAAAGACAGGGACTGATTGGGCATAGATGCAAATAGCAAGAACAAGGACAGGCTCTGTGCTCTTGATGTGTAATAAGGGGAATAGCACATCCAGTGTGGTTTATGTGTTACCTAAAACAACCATAAACATTATGAAAAGACAGTGTGAGAAGATGAGGTTTCATTGTAATCTAACAACAGAGAGAGGAGAAGGCAGGCTGGGGGCTGCCAACTCACACCTTCTCACATTCATATTTAAAGCATATTTCCTTCCTTTCATTTTAATTAAAAGACTTAAGTTAGGGAGAAACTGTCTAAACAGCACGTCAAATTATTCATGTTTGTACATATAAGGAATAAAATGAAGTGGCTCGCCTGCCCACGGTTCTTCTTTCTTCTTTACCCATTTCGTATTTTTCTATCAACTTGTGCAGAGTAAGGACACCTTTATTTGATGTGCAATTGTCACTTGCTAATGCTCCAGCTAAAACCTGAAGTATACATATTTGATGGCCCTCAGCAGAGAGAAGCTCACGCCTCCTATTTTTTAAGTTTCCCCAGCTCTACACCGACAAAACAAAAAAAGGGGTCATGGAGGCAAGTGCAGGAAAAACACCACACACTCCACTGCTCTGCTTGCTCGTTTGTGACAGGAACTAAGGTTGCCCTCTTCATCTGCTGGCATATCCTCTGCCTGTCATAATTTGCATGGGTGTGGGGACCTACAGTTTTGTTTTTGTGATTTTTCTGTCTTGTGAAAAGCAAGGTGTAAGTGGGCTTCCTATCTCAACAACTTTACCCCTACGGCCTATGGGGAACCTTGGACTATCTTTGTTTCACCCAAATGGATGCAGCCTTTACCTCCTGGTTTGTTCTGGATCTGAGGTCTTGTTTGGCTTGGGCTGCTGCTGGCTCTGCATGGCTTTGGGATTTCCCACTTGGCACACAAAGTATAGATAGGGCAAAAGCCTGGGAAAACCTCAAAGTGCCTCCCTCCTGTTTGGAAATTGAGAAAGCAGAAACATAATGGCTTTTGTTGGATCACAATTTCGAATCACAAAAGACATTTTTAAACATCTGCCCTTCCTTTGATTGGCTTTACACTTCTCCCATTTTGGCTACTGTTCATGACTCTGCATTATATTCATTACTGAGAAATCCTTTCCAAGCCAATATATTCATATGCTGCAGAATGACTTGGATTCCGAGTCTTTAATCTGGTCCAGCCCTACACAAACCTACAATAGACTATGACACTCCACAGACAGATTACATTCTAAGGAGAGATGTGTGCTTCATGCCTGAGAATCTGATGCTCTACATTGTCCCAGAAACAGAGATACAAGAATGAGAGAGAGAGAAAGAGAGAGGGGGGGGTGCCTCTTTCCAGGTTCCTGCATTCACTGGACAGGAATCCAGCAACTCTGCTTTGGGTTCTACTGCAAAGCTGCAGCAGCAGGGCTTCCTCCTGTTTGAATGCATGTGCTGATACCTCTGAGCTCTCTGTGGGCTACTTATGCCTCTCTTTCATTGGGTAGGGGCACACCCTTCTGGTGTCTGACTTGTATCATATGCCCTACACTCCTCAAATTATAACTGAGAGTGCATTATTGTTCAGACCTTTGGTTTCCTTTCACTGTTTATTGTTTTCTAAAGAGAATGCACAGGAGCCCCAAAATA
Source organism: Suncus etruscus (assembly GCF_024139225.1). NCBI lineage: Eukaryota > Metazoa > Chordata > Mammalia > Eulipotyphla > Soricidae > Suncus > Suncus etruscus. The sequence continues at coordinate 58,222,115 of NC_064859.1, read as the reverse complement.
CTTTTGGTGTCAATTTTATCAATTTTAACTTTTGCTTCTGTTGTATGTTCTTTATACACTAATAGAAATTCTACGAAAATTTTAACATAAAAGTTGATTTCCTCAAGTAGACTGTTTAAATAAATTCTCTCTATAGCCTGTGAATTATTTATTTATTTTGTTTTGGGGCCCCGCTTTGCTATGCTCTGGGCTTACTCCTCGATCTGTGCTCAGCAATCACTTTTTTTGGGGGGGGAGGGGGGTCACACCTGGCAGTGCTCAGAGGTTACTCCTGGCTCTATGCTCAGAAATCGCCCCTGGCAGGCACAGGGGACCATATGGGATGCTGGGATTCAAACCACCGTCCTTCTGCATGAAAGGCAAATGCCTTACCTCCATGCTATCTCTCCAGCAGGAATTACTCTTGTTGGGGATTGGGGGATCACATGGGATGGTGAAAATTGAATAAAGACTGCTTTAATCTTTCATCTATATCTTGGGTTCTAGTGTGTGATTTTTAACCCTCATACTGTTTTTCTCTTTGTGAATATTTTTACTCGGAAAAAAGATAAAACTTAGTAGAAGATGGTATTATTCTAATTCAATTGCCTTAGGATGAGTTTCAGAATTTTCAAGTAATAAAAACAGTTTTATATTTTAAGAACTTTTCCTCTGAGGGCCAGAGATATGACTCAAGTACTAGGATTCATACCTTACATGGGTTCATCACTGGCACTCCATGCCCTTGTACCCAGGTACTCGTGATATCCAGGTAGTCCCTGAGCAACTCCAGGATGTTCTTAAGATGCAGAGTACTGCTGGGGGAAGAGTCTCCAAACAATAACTCTCTTCACTATACACTTAATTGCTAAAATATACCAAAGAACTACTATAGAATGAATTAATAAATTATGAAAACAATCTATATAGGACTGGAGAGATAACGTGGAGGTAGTGAATTTGCCTTGCATGCAGAAGGATAGTGGTTAGAATCCTGGCATTTCATATGGTCCCCTGAGCCTGTCAGGAGCGATTTCTGAGTGTAGAGCCAGGAGCACTGAGCACTGTCGGGTGTGACCCAAAAACCAAAAGAAGAAAAAAAAAAAGAAAAAGAAAACAATCTATATAGACATACAGAAATTTTAGAATCCAATGTTTTATATTTGGATCCTATCATTTCTACTATGTAATAAAATTTTACTTAAAATTGATGGCTGGGAAAAGCAAAAACAAATAAACCTGATGGCTAGTGTAAGAGAGATAGCAAAGAGGTGAAAACACTTGCCTTGAATGGGGAGTGACTTCTAGTTCTATCCCCAGCACTGCATGCGACATCTAAGTATAGAGACAGGAGTAAGCCTTGACCATCCCCTAGGTGTAGCTCTCTGCTTTCTATTCCCACTATTTCAAATAAATAAGTACAACTGAAGGCAGAATAATCAGAAGAATAGTTCAGATATTCTGGCTCCTTGCAATGTAAATTCACATTTTAGGGCTCTCCCCCTAGGCCAGGCAAGATCCTTGCAACTCTCTTCCTTAAGCATAGGGCTCTTCTCTTTAAGGTCCAATGCACTGAAAGCAATTTCCACCACGATGCATTCAGAGATTGTGAACCCTACAACAGAAAGGTCATAACCCCAACAAACACTACAACTAGAAGACTTGGCAGCATTGCCATCAGGAAACATAAGCCCTGGCAAGCATTGATGTTCATAAAAATCCATGTGTGAGGGCACTGGAAGCTCCACAGCCAGAACAAGCATGAACACCAAAAGAAGAGAGGATTCCAGCAAGCACCAGGCAGATGTGAGCACACAACCAGTCATGTCTGTGACCCTTGGCACCACAGCAATGAAGTAAGGTGAGGAGACAAAGGGCAAGAACAGAATTCTCAGTTTTTATTTTTCACGTTATTGAGGTGCTGAGATGTACAATACTGTTCATGAGAGTTAAAAGAACTTTATAGGTCAGAAATAGGTAGGTCTGCAGATGGGTTTGTATGCCCTGCCTTACATCTGATGCTTCCCATCACGCAGTGATCCCAGTCCTATCCCTGATGCCACATAGAATCCACAGAGCATTCAGAGTCAGGAGAAAGCCCAGAGCACTGCCAAGTATGCTCCAAACACCAAAACAAACAAAGAAATGGACAGCCTAGATTAAATGGTAATGAAATATAACTAGTCATTAGGGTTAGGTGAGAGTAGTATAAGATGTCAAGGTATAGGGCCAGAGTGAAAGCACAGCAGTAAGGCGTTTGCCTTGCATGCAGAAGGACGGTGGTTCGAATCCCGAACCATATGATCCTCCGAATAAGAATGCCAGGAGCAATTTCTGAGTGTAGAGCCAGAAGTAACCCCTGAGTACTGCCAAGTGTGACCGAAAAATCAAAAAAAAAAAAAAAAAAAAAAAGAATGCTAAAAAAGGTACTTGATTGACTCAAATACAATAATGCAAAGAGTTATAATCATATTTGTATGTCTAATAAAAACATTTATTTCTCAGGGGCATCTGCCTTGCACACGCTAACCTAGGACGAACCGAGGTTGGATCCTTTGGTGTCCCATCCAAGCCAAGAGCAATTTCTGAGCTCATAGCCAGAATAACCTCAGAGCATCACCAAGTGTGGCCCCAAACCAAAAAATCAAAAACAAACAAAAAACCCATATAATTCTCAGTGTTTATGTAAATATAACTTCACTTAATAACTTAATCAGAGTGGGCCTACAAAACCAGGGATGGCTGTGGAACCTGTTGGACTTCAGGTGACAGAAATGGGGAAAGGTCATGGGCACTTTCATGGCGGTGGAGGAGTGAGGTGTAGTGCCACAAATTAGTACACCAGTACCAAAAACTTGATTAGGATTGTAACCCTGTTACCCAAATTTTGATAACATTAAATTCAAAGATTAAGAAAATACCATAGATTGGGTACTTATAAAGTATCAAATTTTATATCTCAGAGTTGGGAAGGCTGGTTGGCATCATACTGGGTTCCTGGGAGGGCTCCCCCACAAAGAGCAGACTGTATTCTTTTAGGCCATGCCTTTTCATGGTGGAAGGGACTAGCAGGCTCTCTTCTCCCTTCTTCTGAGGGCATTAATTTCACAAACAAGGGCTCCACCCTTATCATCTCATGCCCTAAAAACACTGTCACAAGGGGTTAGGTGTCAAGGTCTGAATTTCTAGAATGTATGTGCAGAAACAATCATTCAGTCTTATACTAAGGAAACCATATTTTCCTCAGCTAGCACAGTACACAAAACTATTGGAGACTTCAGTTTTGCAAGGCTCTTTCTATTGTTTTGATGTTTATAAATCCATGAAGGGAAGCCTTATTAGCTTCCATGTATTTGGTCTTTGAAAGGATGTTGAAATGTCAGTACACATCTTGCATCACCAAATATCTGTGGAAGTACACACATATCATCTGGTGAGGACGTAATGTTTCACCTTTTATCTAAATGTTTCTGTAGGGTGCAGACAAAAAGTCCAGCTTCTGAGTCATCAAACTCTATTCCTTCAGAGCACAAGTGATTATCTTTCCCAGAGCTACCAAGTTCCTGTACAACTATTTTGTGTAGTTCTATAGCTTTATAGGACTGTTAGGCACTAGGCTAGTTCTGATCTCTCAAAGGAAATTAACTTTGTTCTCCCAAATGTTACTCTAGAGGTTTAGCAGCCCTGGGGCTCCTTACTTCCTCAAACTACTACCCCTTCTCCATCTTCAAGATCATAAAGTAAAGATGGCACATGAGGGAGAATTGAGATGTCCTTTTTCATTTTTCTCTCAGGTGTGGTTCTACAAAAATGGAATAATCTCTCAGCTGCCCTAATATTTCTGGCTAGGAAGTGCAATTCATAATGAAGGCTTCCTTCAGAAGCTCTATGGACCCTACACCTTCCCCTACACCAACCTCCACTTCCACCTCCACTCAGACCACCTTCCACCTCTGATTCAAACACACTGCACTCCTACTAAGGGAGCCCTGAGGAGAATAGAAGAAATGAGGCTCTCCTGAAGTAACCAACACAGATGGAGAGCTAGCCTCCTAGGAGAGGGGCCAATAGCCATCATCCAGCACCTGATACTTTATGTCTCTTTCTCATTCATAGCCACCTACAGAGCCTAATATATCAGCCACACCAGTTATTGGGTTCCTCTGGCAAAGGTAGTATGAAGTCTATACAATTTCACACATGTACAACACACATCTCAGTTGATGTGTGTTCCATCCAGTTACTTCTAGACACAGATCCGTGCTCACTTTTAGTGAGAAGGCAAGATTAAGTGTGTAGACACAATCATTCAATTTAATACTAAGGAAATCATATTTTCCTGAAAGAAATTAGAGGGAGGATCAGAGCGATAATATAGGGGTAAAGCTATTTCTTTGCACAATGTGGCCAGAGATTGATCCTTGGCACCACATATTGCCCCCAAATATTTCCAGAAGCCACCCTGAGCACAGAGCCAAAAGTAAGCCCAGAGGATGCTGTGTGAAGAAAGAAATGAAGGGAGAAAGGAAGATAGGAAGAAAGAAGGAAGAGAAGAATAGGAAGGAGAAGATGAAAATGAAGTGAAGATGGAGGAGGAGGAGTAGATGAAGTAGAAGGGGAGGAGGAGGAGAAAGAGGAAGTGAAGAAGATAGAGGAGAAGGAGAAGTAGAAGATGAAGTAGAAGGGGAGGAGGAGGAGGAGGAAGAGAAGGAGGAATAAGAAGAGTTCAAGAAGGAGAAGAAAAAACATTTTCCAAAGGTAAGCTTCTAATGGCTGTATTACTTTGGGATAAAACAGGGAATAAAGCAGTAGATTTTTTTTTAATGAGGGAAACTTCAACTAACACAATGGTAGAAGGGAATATAGCAGAGACTGACTAAAGGAACTTTGAGAGACACTGTATTATCCAAATCATCATTAACAAATCTGCTAGTGTCTCTGGGATTTCACTCAGTTTGTCCATAAGCCCACATTCTTTGACTTGGGCAATATCCCAGGCTGGGAAATCATAGCAGTTTGTTGTTTGTGTTTGTGACCTGGCCCATCATCCCTTGAACAAAGTACTGACTTAGCAGAACTTGTGCAGCCAAATTGGAACCTAGTCAGTAGGAGGGTGTGTGCCACTGCCATCTATCTGTCTCCCTGTCATCACACCTTATTGCTTCTTTTGTTTTTTTTTCCCCTGGACATTGGACTCTGGTCTCTGCTTTCCAATTTCACTAAGGTCAACTCAACTCCCTCTGATCTGATCCAGTGATTCAGTCACCTTTGCCAGAAGTACTTTGTTGCCTACCTATAGACCGGAGCAGGATATTGGAGATATTCCAGAAGCTGCTTTGAAAGGAATCCTTTCACACCCATCCTCAGCGCCCCAACCCACCCCACCCTCCAATCACTTATCCCCAATACAGATAATCTGGCCTTCAGCCTTTCCTGCATTGGACAGGTTTCACTGCCAGGTAATCTATTTCTGACACAATGATCCCTATGCTTCCAAAAGTGCTCAAACCCCCAAATGGGCAAGATTTCTTTCCAGTGGGTTTCTCCGTGGAACAAGCTGTTTTGTCTGTATTAATGAAAATAGGTAGAGGCATGGAAAGTGTCATAAAAGAAGCAGGAACAAGGAAGCAAAATGCCTCATTGGGATCTGTCTGCCTCCAAGAGATCTGCCTTCCCCCATGTTTGGGTATCTGGGAATATGTTTTTCAAATTGCACGTTAATTATCACATTTGTGACTTCCGTAGTATCAGACATTTTCAGGAAATATTACAGTTATAACTTCCAGATTAATATAACTGCAGACAAAGCTGACCCAGTGGATATAATTTACTTCTAAGAAAGCTTCTGATAAGGCTATTTATACAAGGCTATTAAGGAAAATAAACAACCATAAGGTAGAAAATAAAATCCTATAAATTATAGCATCTGAAGGAGCTGAAACCAAGTGAAGAGAATGGCAGTGATCTAGCTGTATTTTGTTGTTTACCTAAAATACATGGACAAAACTTCTAGTGAGAAAATTTTCAAAATACTAATAACTGTGGAGTTATTGGCTTTGGAACTATGAGTCCTAAGAGGGCTCATATGGGAGGGTTTCCAAGGCCCTCTCAGTACAAAGGTGGGGTGGCCCCTGAAGTAAGGATGATGTTTGAAGGTCACAGGGCCACAAGGAAGCCCAATCATACAACAGTGACTGGTAGGCCTGCACATGTCATTTTTCAAGATTTTTTTTTTTTTTTTGCTAAAGCCGTAAGTCAAGTTCAATAGAAAAAAATGTCACTTTTAAGGTAAAAGCAGAGCACATGAATAGAAAAATAAAAATTTTAGGCACACATGCACTACAGTGGGTTGGGGATTTCGGGGGACCCGAGAGCCCCATGAGGCTTCTTATTCAAACTCTAGGGTCTACTAGTGCCGGGTCTGAGGCTATTTTAGGTAGGAAAGGCTCCTTTTAACCTTCCTCCATGGTTACTCACTGCCAAGTATGCGTCTAGAGATAGTCACTGTGCTTTAGACAGGAAACACCTAGTGTTACTCAGGGGCTACTCCTGGAGGAGGTGCTTGAGGGATTATTTTCAGTGCCGAAGAGTGAACTAGGGTCAACCACATGCCAGGCAAGCACTCTAACCCCTGTACTGTATCTCCAACAACTTCATTTTAAATAATGTTTTTTATTTAAACACCTTGGTTGCAAGCACGATGGTGGTTGAGTTTCAGTCATATAAGCGGACACCCTTCCATCACCAGTGCAACATTCCTACCACCAATGTCCCAAATATCCTTCCTCCCCACCCCGCCCCCACCTGTACTCTAGACAGGCTTTCTATTTTCTCATACATTCTCATTGTTAGGATAGCTCGCAATGTAGTTATTTCTCTAACTAAATTCATCACTCTTTGTGAACCAGCCCCCCTTTTTTTGGGGGGGGGCTTTATGAATCATACATGGCAGGTTCAAGGGTTGTTCTGGGCTCTGGGCTCAGAAATAGTTCCTGGCAGGCCTTAGGGACCATATGGGATGTTGGGAATCAAACCTGGCTCCATCTGGTGTTGGCTGTGTGCAAGGCAAATGCCCTACCGCTGTCCAGCACCTATTTTTATGAGAGCATAGATTTACTCCCTCTTCTGACCTCTTTTTTCTTCCTTTTTTCCTTTCTCCATCTGTTTTCTTTCTTATTCCCTTTCTCAATTCTTCCTCCCCTCCCTTTCTCTTTCTCTGTCTTTCGTTTTGTTTTGTTTTTTTGGTTTTTGGTTTTGGGGCCAAACCCAGTGGCATTCAGGGATTACTCCTGGCTCTGTGCTCAGGCTCAGGAGCCTGCTCCTGGCAGGCTCGTATGGGATGCCAGGATTTGAACCACCATCCGTTCTGGGTCAGCTGTATGCAAGGCAAATGCCCTACAGCTGTACAGCTGTACTACCAATCCTGCCCCTATTTTTCTTTCTTTCTTTCTTTCTTTCTTCTTTCTTTCTTTCTTTTTCTTTCTTTCTTTCTTTCTTTCTTTCTTTCTTTCTTTCTTTCTTTCTTTCTTTCTTTCTTTCTTTCTTTCTTTCTTTCTTTCTTTCTTTCTTTCTTTCTTTCTTTCTTTCTTTCTTTCTTTCTTTCTTTCTTTCTTTCTTTCTTTCTTTCTTTCTTTCTTTCTTATCTTTTTCTTTCTTCTTCCTTCCCTGCCTTCCTTCCTCCCTCTCTCTTCCTCCCTTCCTCCCTCTCTCTTCCTCCCTTCCTCCCTCCCTTCCTCCCTTCCTCCCTTCCTTCCTTCCTCCCTCCTTCCCTCCCTTCCTCCCTCCCTTCCTTCCTTCCTTTCATCCTTCCTTCCTTCCTTCCTTCCTTCCTTCCTTCCTTCCTCCCTCCCTTCCTTCCTTCCTTTCATCCTTCCTTCCTTCCTTCCTTCCTTCCTTCCTTCCTTCCTTCCTTCCTTCCTTCCTTCCTTCCTTCCTTCCTTCCTTCCTTCCTTCCTTCCTTCCTTCCTTCCTTCCTTCCTTCCTTCCTTCCTTCCTCCTTTTCTTTCTGCTCTTTCAGCTCTTCAGAACAAGAATTGGTTGTAAGAAGTCTTTTATCAAAACCACAGTACTGGGAAACCCTTTGCACTCCTACCTTCACTGCAGCACTTTTTCACCATAGCCACAATCTGGAAACAAGCCAAGTTCTCAAGAACAGATGAATTGGATAAAGATGTAATGGTACATCTACACAACAATATACTAAGTGGCCATAGATAAAATTGTGCTGTTTGTTGATACATGGTTGGATCTGGAAAGTATCATGCTGAGTGAAGTGAGTCAGAGGAGAGGGACACAGAGAACAACTTCTTAGTAGGATGCCCCACTGTGGGGTAGGTCATGACACTAGCCAATAATAGAAGAAAGAAGTGCTCTCTTAGAGAGGACTAGATGCTGAAAGGCAGTACGATGAATTTCATGATACCCTATTATTAATAGTATTGTAAACCACAGTTCCTAAAAGAATAAAAAAGGGAAAAAGAAAAGAGTTGCAGACTAGAGGGCAGGAGTGAAACTGAAACATTGGTGGATATAAGTAGACACTAATGAAGGAATTTTGTTGGAACATTGTATGCCTAAACTCAATTATGAATAACTTTGTACATGGTGACACCTGAATTTTAATTTTCCCAAAGACTATTTATACTGTTATCAGATTTTATATTTGACTTCTGGAAATTGGACTTGATTAATTAATTATAGGGACAGGAAGTCATCTCAATGCTTTTCCCATGTGTCCCTGACTTTGACCCTCTGCACATCCCTGTCCCCTAATCATCACAGGGTTCAACGATAGGGGCCCCAAGTCCTACTGAGGACCCAAAGTTCCCAGAACAGCTGAGACTAAAGAACGTCACATCACTAAGCCCTGGCTAAGTATTGGCCTGTGTCATTGGCCAAGTATCACTATGAGTGACCCCCACCTAGTATCTCTTAGTATCTCTTGAGAGAAAACAAAAAATAATAAATCAATCGATCTAATTTCATCTTTGTCCATATAATTGCCTCTTTTATTTGATTTGCCCCACTCACTCCTCTCCTTCAGGCAACCACGAGTTTAGATTTATAATTAAGAGTTTTCTTTTCTTTATTTTGTTTGTCTACCTATCACATGCAAGTCATGTCCTGTTTGTGTATCTCTGTCTGACTCACTTCATTAAATACATGCTGCCTAAATTCAATCATGCATTACAAATGGCAGGATGTCCTCTTTTTAATAGCTTAGTAGTAGTCCTAGTGTATAAATACACCACCTCTTTATCAAATCGTCTTTATATGGGCACTTAGATTATTTCCAGACCTTATAAAAACTCAGTGACACACACACACACACACACACACACACACACACATTCTCCATTTAGTGTTTTCTTAGTCTTTGGGTACATATTCAAAGCTAGAATTTTTAAAGAGTGGGATCAGGGGCAGGAGCGATGGCACAGAGGTAAGGCATTTGCCTTGCATGTGGCCATCATAGGATGGACCCTGGTTTAAATCCCAGTGGCATCCCAAATGGTTGCCTGAGCCTGCCAGGAGTGACTTTTGAGTACAGAGTCAGGAATAACTACTGAGCACTGCCGGGTGTGACCCCAAAACAAACAAACAAACATACAGAAAGTGAGATCAGAAAGAATTTCTAGTTTCACTTTAACAACCAAGCTTAAAAAGATGCCTGTTGTGGGGCCGGAGAGATAGCATGGAGGTAAAGCGTTTGCCTTTCATGCAGAAAGTCATTGGTTTGAATCCCGTCATCCCATATGGTCCCCCAAGCCTGCCAGGAGCGATTTCTGAGCATGGAGCCAGGAGTAACCACTAAGCACTGCCGGGTGTGACCCCCCCCCCCAAAAAAAGATGCCTGTTAAAATGGCAGGCTGGGAGGCAGAGGTATGGGATGGACTTTGTGAACACTGGTGGAGGGAGCTTGACTCTGGTAGTGGGATTGGTGGTAAAACATTGTATGTCTAAAATTCAATCCAATAACTTTGTAATTCATAGTGCTTTAATTTAAAAATATTTTTGTTCCTTTCTCTCTCTCTCTCTCTCTCTCTCTCTCTCTCTCTCTCTCTCTCTCTCTCTCTCTCTCTCTCTCGGCTCTTGGGCCACACCCAGATGCTTTTCGTGGCTACTCCTGGCTCTGTGCTCATAAATCTCTCCTGGCAGGCTGGGAGACCATATGTGATGCCAGGGATAGAACTTGGGTTGGTCCTGGGTTAACCACATGCAAGGCAAATGCCCTACCCACTGTGGTATTACTCCGGTCCCCCCAAGTATTTTTAAAATAGAAAAAAAGTAAGTGAAATTTCATGTTATTAAAATTAGTTTATAGTTTTATTTTTAAAGGATTTTCTCAAGCATATCATTTTAATGCGGTGAAATATCACTAACATTGTTTAATGTGGTCATCACTAACATTGATGACCAATACCTGGGTCTAATTTGGCAAATGTTATTTATGCAGGTAAACTCCTTCAAGAAAACAGCTCATCAGGTTTCACTATACAGTTTCATCACTAGGCCAAAGCCTGTCTCTCTCCCCTCTATGGTCAACTGAGTTTATTAAATAGGAACCCAACTCAAAGCATTCAAAGTCAGAAATTACCTAATTTTTAAAATAATTAATAATAATAATTTCTTTAATCACCGTGGTTAAAATAATGTCGGGTTTCAGTCATCAAATGTACACTACCCTTCACTAGTGTAACTTTTCCACCACCAATGTTCCCCATTTCCCTCCTCCCTCACTTCTGGCCTGTCTTCAGGATGGGCATTCTCTTTCTCTTTTTCACTATCATTGTCATGGTAGCTGTCAGTGCAGTTATTTCTTTAACTGCGCTCACCGCTCTTTGTGGTGTCACATCATAGTCCGGTCCTGCCTGTCCTCATCTCTATTGTCTCTGGGTATTATTACCACACTGTCTTTTATTTTTGCAGTTACTTTTTCTTTCTGTCCCTGACTATATGAATAGGCCCCAGGAAGTGGGTGACATGTCTTGGGTGACATGTGGGTTTTCTGATGGCAGTATGAGACCACAATGCATTTCTTGGTTTGGCTCTCCTGATACAGGCTCCCCACAGAATCCAATGACACAAGCACCAGGTCAGTATGTTAGAAGGAGAGGGTGTGCTCACTCTGTCAAATCCTATCAACAGGATTTTTTGGCCACAGACTTTGCAGCTGCGCCCATCTCTGAGAGCCTTAACAAGAGCCCAATACAAACCCTTTGAGCATCAGTACATTTGCCAGGGGGCTGGAGAAAGCATTTTTCTGGTGCTGTTTCTCTCCTACCTCGAAAAGCTGTATTCTTCAGTGAGCTTTTGTTGGAATGTGCTTTAGGCTCTATCTAAATGATGTATGTCTCCAACCAAAAAAGTGAAACATTTAGATGGTTCATGCCATATTTCTGTATATTTAGAAACAGCTGGTTGATGGACTGAAGTTTTAACTTCTCACAGTAATGTTTGTGTCGGAGGAGATTATGCTTTAACATCCTCTGAGGAAAGAAAAGATTTATATTAAAGCTTCCTTTTCAATAAATATTTTATAGTCCACGGAATGACTGGGAACAAAAATTGCATGATTGACATGTGATCCATTTTCACACATCCAGATCTGAAGATTCATGGCCCAGGGTCAAACCTGCTTACTCCCTCTTATAGGCTTCTAGCCCCTTGTTTAGAAGTCAATGATTACCAAACCCTGCTATTATGTTTGGAATTTGTTTTTAAATTAGCCTGTCAGAAACTGCTACCATAATTTTGAAATCGTGTCAAAATGCTTAAGCCCCCAAGTTACAAAAAAGGCTATTATGGAACTTTATACTCTGCACCAAAGTGACTCTATATATATATATATATATATATATATATATATATATATATATATATATATTCAATCAATATAAACAATTTACTGATTTTAACATATTAACTACTAAGACTGTAGCAGTTACATATTCTTTTTTTCTTTATTTAAGCATCTTGATTACAAATATGACTGTGATTAGGTTTCAGTCATGTAAAGAACACCCCCTTCACCAGTGCAACATTCCCACTACCAATGTCCCAAATCTTCCTCCATCCCACCCCACCCCCACCTGTACTCCAGACAGGCTTTCCAGTTCTTTCATTCATTCACATGATTATGGTACTTCTCTGTGTAGTTATTTCTATAACTGCACTCACCACTCTTTGTGGTGAGCTTCGTGAAGTGAACTGGAAGTTCCAGCCCTCCTCTCATTGTCTCTGAGGATTGTTGCAAAAATGACTTTTATCTTTCTTAAAACCCAAAGATGAGTGAGACTATTCTGCATCTCTCTCTCTCTCTCTCTGACTTATTTCATTCAACATGATAGATTCTATGTACATCCATGTATAGGAAAATTTCATGACCTCATCTCTCCTGATGGCTGCATAATATTCCATTGTGTATATATACCACAGTTTCTTTAGCCATTCGTCTGTTAAAAGGCATCTTGGTTGTTTTCAGAGCCTGGCTATTGTGAAAAGTGCTGCAATAAAAATAGGTGTGAGAAAGGGGTTTTTGTGTTGTATTCTTGTGTTCTTAGGGTATATCCCAAGGAGTGGAATAGCTGGGTCGAATGGGAGCTCAATTTCCAGTTTTCCATAGAGGTTGGATTAGATGGCATTCCCACCAGCAGTGGATAAGAGTTCCTTTCTCTCCACATCCCTGCCAGCACTGATTGTTTGTATTCTTTGTGATGTGTGCCAATCTCTGTGGTGTGAGATGGTATCTCAGAGTTGTTTTGATTTGCATCTCCCTGATGATTAGTGACGAGGAGCATTTTTTCATGTGTCTTTTGGCCATTTGTATTTCTTTTTTATCCAAGTGTCTGTTCATTTCTTCTTCCTATTTTTTGATGGGATTAGATGTTTTTTTCTTGTAAAGTTCTGTCAGTGCCATGTATATTTTGGATATTAGCCCCTTATATGATGGGTATTGGGTGAATAGTTTCTCCCACACGGTGGGTGGCTTTTGTATCCTGGGCACTATTTCTTTTGAGGTGCAGAAGCTAGCAGTTACATATTCAATATCAACTTGAAATCCATGAAATTGGATTAATGATAACCCTCAATGCTAACACATATGGATAAGCAAAATGTTTCAAACTGACTGGAAAAGAGCTGATATTTACTGATTGTGTGGAAGATGGCAAGAACAGTGTCACTGCTTTAGAAGTGGTTTCTTTGATTCCTCCTGGTACCATCGAGATGAGAACCAACTTTTTGCAGCATGTAGACAGAGATCTGTTCCTTCAGAGAGAAGACAGACTCTACTCAGCTGGTGATGAATAGAAGCTGGGAGAGAACCAGTCAGCTTGCCTCTTTCATATGCCCAGATTTGATCTCTCCCCAGACCTTCCAGAGAAGCTCTGCTTACTCTGAGGAAAGTGGACTCCCTTGGCTGTTTTAGGAAGTACAACCTGGACTGGCCTCCAGAGCCCCAGGATGAATGCACAATTTGGTGGAATAGGTGGGATGGGAACCTCTACTTTCCCCCCTGGAGTATGAAGGAGAATGTCATATGATCAACCTGTCCTCAGGCACACTTTCCAGTACGTTTGCATTTATGAAATTGATTCTTCTGTGAGGAACTGAAAAAGTTCAGCATCAGGTTGAATAAGTAGTGTGGTCAGGATAAAAGTTTCAGGTCTTACATCAAGTGCTGTGCACTTAGAAGTAAACAGAGAATGGGGCTGGAGCAAAGCACAGTGGTAGGGTGTTTGCCTTTTACAAGGCCGACCCTGTACCAACCAAGGACTCAAATCCCTGGCATCCCATATTGTCCCCTTCCTGCAGAGCAAGAGTAACCCTTGAGTGGTGTCAGGTGTAGCTCAAAACCCAAACAAATAAATAATAAATGTTTTTTTAATAATCAGATAACATATTCTTTTCTTCAAGGGCTTTTCTGCCTTATCAAACTTGGCAAATTTTGGACAGAAATAAACCCAAACAGCTTCTCCTTCCTTTCTTACCTCCCTTCTTCCTTTCTTCCCGCCCTCTTTCCTTCCTTCCTTCCTTCCTTCCTTCCTTCCTTCCTTCCTTCCTTCCTTCCTTCCTTCCTTCCTTCCTTCCTTCCTTCCTTCCTTCCTTCCTTCCTTCCTTCCTTCCTTCCTTCCTTCCTTCCCTCCTTCCTTCCTTCCTTCCTTCCCTCCTTTCTTCCTTCCTTCCTTCCTTCCCCCCTTTCTTCCCTCTTTCCTTCCTTCCCCCTTTCTTCCCTTTTTCCTTCCTTCCCTCCTTTTCTTTCTTCCCTCCTTCCTTCCTTACTTCTCTCCTTCCTTCCCTTCTTTCTTCCTTCCCTCCTTTCTTCCTTCCTTTCCTCCTTTTCCTCCTTCCTTCCCTCCCTCTTTCCTTCCTTCCCTCTTTTCCTCCTTCCTTTTATCCTCCCTTCCTCCCTCCCTTCCTCCCTCCCTCTCTCCCTCCTCCTTCCTTCCTTCTCTCTTTTTCTTTCTTCTTTCTTCTTTCTTTCTTTCTTTCTTTCTTTCTTTCTTTCTTTCTTTCTTTCTTTCTTTCTTTCTTTCTTTCTTTCTTCTTTCTTTCTTTCTTTCTTTCTTTCTTTCTTTCTTTCTTTCTTTCTTTCTTTCTTTCTTTCTTTCTTTCTTTCTTTCTTTCTTTCTTTCTTCCTTCCTTCCTTCCTTTCTTTCTTTCTTCTTTCTTTCTTTTCTTCTTTCTTCTTACTGCTCTCTCTTTATCTTTCTTCTTTACTTCTTTTTCTTCTTTTCTTTTCGTTCCTTTTTCCTTTCCTTTTTCTTTTCTTTCCTTTTCCTCTTCTCTTTTCGTTTTGTTTCATTTCCTTTTTTCTGTTTCATTTCATTTCCTTTTTCCTGTTTTGTTTTGTTTCTTTTTTCCTTTTCCCCTTTCCTTTCCTTTTCTTTTCCCTTTCCTTTTCCCTTTCCTTTTCTTTTCCTTCCCTTCCCTTCCCTTCCCTTTCCTTTCCCTTTCCTTTCCTTTTAGAGATCAACGTTAGAGCTTTACACATGCAAGGCAAGTACTTTTGGCTTCTTCTATGGTTATTTTTAATCATGAAAAGCAAGCAAATGAAAAGAAACATGAATCCAAGGTATTGAGAGTCATGTATGAGTCCATCACTTAGAAGCCCCTAAAACAATAAGGAAGCTACTAGACACAAAACAGATGAGAAGAAAGGTGCTATATGAATCTTCACCCTTCCACCCTTACACAAATCAACAAGTCCAAGTTGTTCCATTTCTTTGGATTCTTTAAAGTAATGCACTAAAACCTCAAACACACACAAATGCACAATATGTTTGTCATATATTATAAGCATTTATTAGACATGTCAGACTTTATCCTTAGGCTACAGACTGGCTGTGTATGTGTTTTGTGGTGCTAGAGATCAGATCTAGAAACCAGACTTATGAAAGCCAAGGTGTTCTCCCAGTGAGCCATATTTGACTAAGAGTTAATGGGTTTTGTGCAAGTTGTAAAGTAATTAAATTTAACAAGACCTTCCATGGCACTTGTTCTGTGTTCTTTCGCTTGGTGACAATTAGAAAGTTGAGGTGGTCAATCTCGCCCCCAGGCTGCCTCTTCAGTGTAGGACTCTGAATCATCTGGGAGACAGGCTTCTATTGGAGGGGAGAAGCTCTTATAGGGAAAGTGTCCTATTTGGAGACACAAAGGCGCTTCCCCTTACTCCAGCTTCTTAGTGTCTTGTACCTGCCTTATCCTCATTTAGAAAATACATACATGGTATTTTCAGTTTTGCATAGATATGCAGAGTCAATGAGCAGATAGGTGGAAGGCAGTAAGCAGCACTGTCTTTGTATCCTAGGAACTGTTCTTGGGCTAGTTACAGCCAAGAAGCTGAGGATCTCCCTGGGTGAGTACCACACATGTCAGAGCAGAACCTGGAGGTATTGAGTCAAAGCTAGGAATGGCTTATTTTTGTAATAAGTATCATCAGTATTTGATGAAAGGTGATCTGCTAGGGAAGCTAAAAACAAATAGGTGAGGCCTTTGTGGTATTGACACAGAAGTTCTCTCTCCACAGAGGCATAATTTGGGAAACGCTGACTCAAGTGTTGGGATTTGAGAGAGGGGGTGGTGAAGGAGAAAAAAGGAAGATCTTTTAGCCAAGATTTGCAGGTGTTAAATATAAACCTCAAATTGGTTCCTGCAACTCTCCTGGGATCAGGAAAGGAAGTAGGTGGGTGGACGGGTGGGTAAGGAGTGGCAAAATCAGGCTGGGAACCAAGGGCTCCATATGATGAAGCTTAACAGATATTCCCTTCTTATTTCCTTCCTTCTCATGGTGGTGGGATTTACATAAGCATTTAGGAGTCTGGATAATAAAACGATGCCTTGAAAGGCCAGTCCCTTCCAAAATGCAGAAATCCTTGATCAACAACAACAAATGTACTCACCATGTTCTGAAAGCCTTCCAAATCAAAGCACAATGAGGAAGGAGGAGAGGCCGATGGACTGCCAGCCTGGTGTTCCAACTACCCTTCCATCCAGGAGTGTTTTTTTTTTTTCTTACTAGTCAGTACTGCCTGTGTGTCTCATTTAAAAACCAACATCATTGCTTGCAAGTCAGAAAACATTAGACCTTCCTAATAAATGTTCACTTCAAAAAGGATTCAAAATTTGTCACCAAGAGCCTATAAGAACATGCCCATTAGTCACAAGTTTCTAAGGCTTGCCTGCAGTAATGCTGTGCACATTTCCTACCAAAGGTGTTTTTTTGTGTACTATTGTTTCTAAAAGCATATTGTATCTGCCATGGATGCATTTTTGATAGATAATGGATGCTGGCACTACCTTATTGTTGGAACCCACTCTTGACTCTTGTGAAAAGAAAAAGCAGTACAACATTTTCTGCATCCCATAAAAGAAAATTTTGTGCATGATTTAAATACCTAACTGTTCCTAATTGTTATCCAGAATAAAAGGTTGTGCTTGTTAAGTGTTCCCACTTTTAACACTGTTTTCTTTTTTTTTAGTACCTCCATTTAAGGTCTGAAAATAAAACTTCCTTTGTAAATGAATGTGGAGTTATATGGATTTTGGTGTAGCTGAGTTGGTACCAGAATGATGCCTGGCTATCAAAGCATCAAGCATGAACTGTACTCTTTTTAGCAGGTCTAGGACAAACTGGAAAGCAATTCTACATTTTCCCATTTGCTGGGCAGCTGTGTGTGATGGTTCTAAGAAAGATACAAATAATGAGATTCTCAGCCTAAAATCGGAAAAATTAAAGTTTAGGGTCTGGAGATATAGAACAGCAGTAAAGTACTTTATTTGCATACAGCAGTCCTGGGTTTGATCTCCAACAACCCATATGGTTCCCTGAGCCCATCAGGAGTGATTCTTGAGTACCACTGGCTGTAACCCAAAAACCAAAACTAAAAAATAGAAAAAGAAAGAAAGAAGAAAAGAAAGAAGAGAAAAAGAAAGTGAAAATTTTACTTCTTAGATGTGTAACACATTCTTAGCTGTGTTATCTTGACATACTCAACTCTGAAATGGATCTAGATTAGTAATTTCAGTCCAGATTGAAAGTCTTCCTGGGTGAAAGCTTCTAAAACTCTTTTATTAACCCTTACATAATTTCTTCTGATTGCCTTGAATGTGTAATTCCACCCCAACCTATAGTCAAAACCACTAGATGAAGAATCAATTGACAACAGGCAATATTTTATCATTCAGGTCAATGGATAAACCTTTTTCAGTACTATGTCCTTATGTCTAAAACTTACCCCAGTTCACCCCTTTTCTGTCCTAATTATAAAAAGAAAATCAAGTGTTGCTTTATTTATAAATACACACACATGTAAAGGTAGAGAGCAGTTTAGAAAGTATGTTCTACACTTGGTACATGCTCTGATGCTCTCTTCATCCAAGGAACTTTTCATTACTTAATAAGAATTTTTATGTGCCTCGATGTTCCCTAACTTCCTTGTTCCACACTAAATTATCTCCTTTTCAGTTCATTGACCTAATTGACCCTGGTGTTTTCTATTGGGGTTGTGGTACTCAGAAGCTATGTTGATTTTAAATTATTTTTTATCTGAAACATACTATTACAGGGCATTCATAAAGAAAAAGAAGAAGAAATTCCCTCCATAGTGAGGAGATAGCGAAAGTTGGCAAGCATGCAGACCCTTCATCACAAAGTAAGACTAGCCATCTCCTGCTGTGCTCAAGATCAGTGCTTAGAGTGGCAGTCTGAGGGTAGGAAGCGGAAAGAAATAGAGAATTATGTCTTCTTTAGATAAGATTTGTGTGCCCTTCAATTACTCTTATTAGCTAGGACATGGGAAATGCTAAAGAAGGGTGGAATTCTTAGCCGGAGAGATAGCATGGAGATAAGGCATTTGCCTTGTATGCAGAAGGACAGTGGTTTGAATTCTGGCATCCCATATGGTCTCCTGATCCTGCCTGGAGCAATTTCTGAGCATAGAACCAGGAGTGACCCCTGAGCCCTGTCAGGTGTGACCCAAAATCCAAAATCAAAAAAAAAAAAAGAAAGAAAGAAAGAAGGAAGGAAGGAAGGAAGGAAGGAAGGAAGGAAGGAAGAAAGGAAGGAAGGAAGGAAGAAAGGAAGGAAGAAAGAAAGAAAGGAAGGAAGGAAGGAAGGAAGGAAGGAAGAAAGGAAGGAAGAAAGAAAGAAAGAAAGAAAGAAAGGAAGGAAGGAAGAAAGAAAGAAAGAAGAAAGAAAAAAGAAAGAAAGAAAGAAAGAAAGAAAGAAAGAAAGAAAGAAAGAAAGAAAGAAAGAAAGAAGAAAGAAAGGAAGGAAGGAAGGAAGGAAGAAAGAAAGAAAGAAAGAAAGGGAGAAAGAAAGAAAGAGAAAGAAAGAAAGAAGAAAGAAAGAAAAAAGAAAGAAAGAAAGAAAGAAAGAAAGAAAGAAAGAAAGAAAGAAAGAAAGAAAGAAAGAAAGAAAGAAAAAGAAGGGTGGAATTTTTTTAATTCTTACTGAGTTTCTAAAATACTTCTGTGATATTGTTTTAGGCTCAGGGAAAAGCTTTTATTTAGTTGCCACACAGTCAATTGTGGGACGTTGAGAGAATGGTTTTGTCACTGCTTGGCCTGGCAAATTGAATCCCACCAACTCAGAGAATCAAGACAGAGCAGGGTGGGATTCCCTTGCTCACTACTGAAACAAAAGAAGGTCTATAAAATGAGCTCCAAAGTTTACAAGCTTTCTGTTGCCCTAACTCTCCATACTTTGACCAAACTCTGTCTTTGGGTGTTTTTATTATCTGCTATACTCCGAATTTGTTTCCATTAGGTTTCTCTTGATAGCACTTTCAAATAAATGTCTTTTGATTTTCTTTTTTTTTGGAGGGGGAGAGCGCGAATACAGTCCCCCACTACCACAAATTATGCAGTTGAGTTTCCCACATTTGGGGAAATCGCAGGGGTCAGCACATCCGGAATGCAATGGATAAGCTTCACCCTGGGGAAACCATCTTCTTGATCATGGTATCTCCCCTGCCAGGTAAGTATTGTCTTTTGATTTTCATCACTGTTTTAAATGAATTTTGCTTTTCATTGTATAGTACCCTCCCCCCCCTTTTTTTTTTGGTGTTTGGGCCACACCCGGCTGTACTCAGGGGTTACTCCTGGCTATCTGCTCAGAAATAGCTTCTGGCAGGCACTGGGGACCATATGGGATGCCGGGATTTGAACCAACCACCTTGGGTCCTGGGGCGGCTGCTTGCAAGGCAAACACCGTTGTGCTATCTCTCTGGCCCCTGTATAGCACCCTTTGCATTCTTCTTTTACATCCCATCCACAGTCCTCTACTAATCATCAAAGATTGAAATGATCATGAACCTTCAAGAGAACCATCTCTTTACTACTCAGTCCTTATAGGTAAAAGCTATTCTATAATATCTGCTGTAATTTGGAATAGACCCCTGAGCAATTGCTTAAGGAAGGAGAGTTGCAGGAAATGCTCTTTCCACTTCCCTTCTGTTCTTTGTTCCTTTCTTAGCTCTGTCTATATGCTGCTGGCAAGCTTAGCAGTTCTAAGTCTAAGGCTCTGTAAAGGAGGAACTGTGTTCTCTACTATCCCAAATATATCTGACTTCTTAGCAAAAGAGTCTTTCACAATAGTCTCTCTTCTCCTACTTTTCATATCTCCTCCAATAGTCAGAACCTCAATAATGTTTATTGAAAAATGTTTAAAAATTACATTTTTTAAATTCCATGATATTTATTTCTGACATCATCCTTACAGCTACTATTGGATGGCTCTGGAAATTTGTTTTCCTCCTCTGCATTGGACATGGAGAATTACTCTTATAATTTTCTGCATATATGTTTTCCTCCTCTCATTGGACATAGAGAATTACGTTTATAAGAGTCCCAGATGCTTGCAGATGAGAGCAGTACCGAGAATGAAAAGCTGGACAGAATCCAAAGGTGCTATGTAATCTTTTTAATTATTCTTTTCCCAAATTTTCAGCTGTGATATGGCACATAGCTTGAAGCTTCGACTGAGGAAGATGTGCCTCTATCAACCCTGCCACATAACAGACCCCTGAACTTTCAGGCCTGAATTACAGAAAGAAAAAACCCTGCTAGTGTGTAGCTACCATGGCTCCTAGCCAAGACAGGACCTTAAGCCATTTCACAAAGACCCTAGGGACAGGCTGCTAGAGGTGTGACAGGGACACATGAAATATTGCCTTGTGCACCAGGGGATTCTACTCCTATAGGCCCACAGGATTGGCCACTCCAAAAAATTTAGATCAGAGGATCCTGGTCCTGTTTTCCCAGGTCTTTCCCTTAATCTATTTAGGGGTAATTCCCACAAAGCTTTGCAGGGGAAACAAGATTTGCGCAGAGAAGACAACCTCTCTTTTCTGTTGAGTTTGCATGGAAGCTGATGTAGGAATAATTCCTCTTAGGGTATCTCCAGGTACAGAATTGCATCAATGGTTGTGATTCTCTGTTTCATATCTGTCATCTTCTGATGTTCAATACTGCTCCAGATTTGCTTTCATTTCGTCCTGTGATGTTTCTTCTTGGCTCTTTCCAAGTTCATTAAAACTTTTAAAGAGAAGAAAAGAATCATGTGAGAAGGTATATATCTTCTAAGTGGTAACACTTAGAATGCAAATCTGTTTTTACCTAAGATATTGAGTGAGTTAGTCAGTCAGTCATGCCAGACTAAGAGGATAAAAGTCACCAGTTTTCAGACCACCAGGATTTAGCATGTCATGCTGATGAAACAGACTTTAGTTCCATTATCCACTCTATGGAAAATTGATGTGAATACTAGAGGCAAAAAAAAAAAAATCTAAATATCTAGCTCTTCTTTCCAACAGGAAAGATTCAATCAGAACAATGTCTAAAAATGTAAACTCATATAAGATTGGAAAATCCCACAATCTATAGAGGTAATACAACCAGCTTGATTCTCCCCCAAAATAAAGAAAACTATCAAAAAGCCTTCACTTGGTATATTGTGTCTCCTGTAGTGATCTTTTAGTGATGAAAAAATGGTATTTAAGCAAGATATAAATTTGCTTCATTGTTTTCCTTTAAAAACACAGACTTGAAAAAAAACTACAGAGGCTCGGCTGGGCTCAGAGCACTCCGCATGCCAGGATTTCTGGGTGTCTTTGCCTGGTATGTTGGGGGCTCTGGGCAGGACAGCTAGCCACAGGCCCCCTGGGCTGACCACCTAGTCCAGGGGTCCAAGGTCCCCCCAAACCTGGTGGGTCTTCAAGGCCACGCCTGGTTAATTGGGCCCTGGGGGGAGGGGGGGAGAAATTCCTCCCTAGGCATCCAAAAACTACAGAGGCACAGCTGGTCTCAGAACACTCCGCATGCCAGGATTTCTGGGTCTTTGCCTGGTATGTTGGGGGCTCTGGGCAGGACAGCTAGCCACAGGCCCCCTGGGCTGACCACCTAGTCCAGGGGACCAAGGTCCCCCCAAACCTGGTGGGTCTTTAAGGCCACGCCTGGTTAATCGGGCCCTGGGGGGACGGGGGGGAGAAATTCCTCCCTAGGCATCCAAAAACTACAGAGGCACAGCTGGTCTCAGAACACTCCGCATGCCAGGATTTCTGGGTCTTTGCCTGGTATGTTGGGGGCTCTGGGCAGGACAGCTAGCCACAGGCCCCCTGGGCTGACCACCTAGTCCAGGGGACCAAGGTCCCCCCAAACCTGGTGGGTCTTTAAGGCCACGCCTGGTTAATCGGGCCCTGGGGGGAGGGGGGGAGAAATTCCTCCCTAGGCATCCAAAAACTACAGAACCGCACGGGGGCTCTTCATGTACTTCATGTATTCAGAATATTCCTTATTCTTATGTTATGTTTTGCATATACAGAATGTTTATTTTGTATTCTGCCCTTTCCCACACCCATACAAAGCTCTTTTTTACTCC
Source organism: Suncus etruscus (assembly GCF_024139225.1). NCBI lineage: Eukaryota > Metazoa > Chordata > Mammalia > Eulipotyphla > Soricidae > Suncus > Suncus etruscus. The sequence goes on along the minus strand of NC_064859.1, from coordinate 58,199,755 downwards.
TTAACTCTCTAACCCCCTCTCAAACATCACTAACCTACATTACTCTTTTTAACTTCAGTAGTGTACGATCCTAATCACAGTCCAAAGATGTGCATTGTGTGTGACAACCCCAAATTGTTTCAAGATACATAAAATGGACACGTATTTCTTTAGAATATTTTGTGGTTTTTTTTGGACAGCTATAATTCTTACTAAATTTTTTCTTATACAGTGATGATTCTAACCACTTTTTATCTTCTCTTTTTGAGCTGTTTAACAAGGAATTTTGGTGGAAGAGTCCCCCAGTTTAATGCTTATGATTGAACCATGTCATGGGAATCATTGTAATTGTTCTTATGGCCCCCATATGCGCCAATAACACCACGTGGCATTGCTTCTTATTTGCATAGGCACATTAAAATGGGAAAATACTATACATACAAATAAGATCCTATTTAATAGAGATTGGAACACACAAATCTTGTAGTGCAGAGGGACCTTACACCCTGAACATTGACATAACGACCTGGCACAGACCTCAGAAGAAAGGGCATAATCCATTCTCCCCTGAACCAGGGAAGCCATCCACGAAACATCCAGGCTGGTTTATAACATCACCTGGAAGCAATCCTCTACCACGGAAGACCTACACTGCTCAGACTTTGACCTGCTCAAAAGAGACTTCCCTTGACACTGAGAAGACTTAACAACGACAACGACCTGCTTACAGGACAGGGCTCCCTGCATTGCCCTTTGATTGTGAGGTGAAAGGAGAGGATGCTCCACATCCTGACTTCAATGTGAGATATGCAGATTCCAGGATCTTTAATACAGAAACATGATACCAACAACAGAGACTGTGTGAAAAATAAAAGTGTGTTGGCACTACAGACAATGTATTGGATTGGACGATCTAGCTTGCCTGAAGCCTAGACTTGGTCTTATGCCAGGAAACTTTAGGGGTCGGGTCTCTTTGTACTTAGGCCAGGGTTATTTCTTTCCATGTCCCTCATATTTTGGTGGGCCTATGCAAACAACAATTGCCACTCTAGCGCCATTTTTACTGTGCTCCTTTGACTCTAATCTTTAAAAAGAACTCACTTAAAATTTGAGGTTAATGTAAGCTAATATGCATGTATATGGAAATGTAAGAAAATACTATGCCTGTAATGTTTAAGGAGTTACGTAAGTTTTATGGCTTTAGATTGCTTTGTGTACTGTTAAGAAATATTATAATGTGTTACAATCTGGGGACTTGAGGGACAAAGTAATTGTACATGGATTCTGTCTTATTTATCTTAATGTTCTTTGGCTGAAATTTCAAAGTTAAGATATCAGCAAGGGGACTTCTGAGAATTATGTTATGGGTGATTGTCCTTCCACTGTAACTTTACCTTGTCCTCTTTCTTTGTACCTTTGTTCTCATAATTAAAAAAAAAATGTTCTTTAAAAACACAGACTTTTCTCCTTCCCTTTTAGAAAGGAGAAAAGAGCAGCAGAAATATGTGATGGAGGAAACCTAACAATGGTAACCAGATGATTTCTGCCTCAAATATTGAGAAATGGGTCACCAGTTTAGGGTGACACAGATCAATGAACTTTCCAACAGCTACTGCACATGTGAGAGAAGCAGCTGACCCCCAAATCCTCCTGACTAATCACCATAAATTAAAGCTCTTTTTATTGTTTTTTTGTTTTTTGGACTACACCCATTTGATGCTCAGGGGTTACTCCTGGCTTGGTGCTCAGAAATTGCCCCTGGCTTGGGGAGACCATATGGGACCCCGGGGGATCAAACCGCTGTCCTTCCTTGGCTAGCGCTTGCAAGGCAGACACCTTACCTCTAGCGCCACCTTGCCGGCCCAAATTAAAGCTCTTTTCATTCAAGATTATTTTACCGAATGTGGAAAGATGTTACAGTTTATGGTATACCTAAGGCTATGATTAAACAGTGTCAAAACAATTGGTTGGGGCCGGAGAGATAGCATGGAGGTAAGGCGCTTGCCTTTCATGCAGGAGGTCATAGGTTCGAATCCTGGTGTCCCATATGGTCCCCCATGCCTGCTAGGAGCAATTTCTGAGCCTGGAGCCAGGAATAACCCCTGAGCACTGCTGGGTGTGACCCAAAAACCACGAAAAACAAACAAACAAACAAAAAAAAGCAATTGGTTGGAGACACATCTTTTTTTATATTTTTTATTACATTTTTATTGTGACCAATGTGAGTTACAAGTCTTTCACAGTTATATTTAAGGTACATAGTGACAGCGAAATAGGGCCATTTCCACCACCAATGTTATCCTGCCTCTGTCCTTGTTCTCAGCATGCATCCCATACCTCTCCCCTATTAGTGTAATAGGTCCCTTTTATATATAACTTGTTGTGGATTGGATATGTTGGTTTTGTTGTCTTTGACTTTGGATTTGTATTTAAGTCTGATCACTTTTTATTTCCAACTTGAATCATCTTGTTCTGCCTCATAAATTGAGGGTAGGGAATGGATGGTACCAGGAGCAAACAGATGCATGAATATTGAGTGGAGACCACATCTTTTTATCAAAGTATACATATAGTATGTTTAATAGATATAAATGCATTATTTGTTCAGATAAACTTATAATAGGTCCACACATATTTGTGAATATATATGTGTCAGATCTGACCTGCCAGACATGAGCCCATGCTGCAGGAGTCCGCAAAACCTTGCAGGCAAGACTCAACAAATATCACAGTCTTATTTATTAGAGAAACCTAGGGGGTCTATGACAAACTCCTAGGCCAGGAGAGAGATAAAAAGGGAGAGAGAAAGCTGGGTTTGGGACAATCCAATTGTCTCTTCCAACTGCCAACAAACTTTCCTCATGTTCCTCCAACTCTATCTTCCAACTACCAACCAATTCTCTTTCTGCTCCTCCAACTGTTTCTTCTAACTGTCAACCCTGGGATGGTTTTATAGTCTCAGCAGCCAATCACATTAAATTCTTATTTAAAAGGGAGGTGTCTTATTTAAAGGGAAGCCCCTTTTATGGCTGGCTGATGCTAGGCTATAGGTCTAGATATATACCAATCCCTGGTATCCCATATGGTTCCCTAAGCACCAGTAGGATTGATCCATGAGCACAGAGCTGGGAATAAGCCCTAATTATTGGTGTGGCCCCAATGTTCTCCAGAGAAAAAATGGTATGAAAAATATAATAATTTATGTAGAATAAATCAGACTTTTCATCTTCTAAGAGTTTCAAGCTGGGCCCAGAGATTATTCAGAGGTAATACACCTATGTTTCAAGGCCTTCTCTTAGTCTACAAGCCTCAGTGATCAGAGCAACAAAGATAGGTAGCACAAGGGAATGTGGGGCAGAAGAGAAATGGCTAATTCCTAAAAGAAAGAATATGTTCATGTGAAGGCAATAATTGAAGAACCGAGTCTAATTATTCTGTCTCTCTGCAAACTGAAAGCTACCTTGACCTGGTTTATCTAGCACACTCCATCCTCCCCTCCCCATACCCAAATCCTTGAATATGCTTCTGGCTGAGAGAAGCATTGCTCTGACAGTGACAATAAGAGATCTCAGAGAACCAGTAAGGACAAGAACTCTCATCTCTAAGAAAGAAGAGAAGAGGAAAGTAGAATAGAGAATCTTTCTTTTTTAGTTTTGGGGCTACACTTGGAAGTTTTCAGAGCTCACTCCTGGTTCTGTGCTCAAAGATCATTTCTGGCAGGACTGAGAAACCATATGCTGTGCTGAATCTGAACCTGAGTCAAAAGTGTCTTATTACTATAAATCTCTTCAGCTAATGCTTTTCCCCATTTATTTATTGGGTGGTGGGGTGGCAGATTGGTACCAGAAATTGAATGCAGGGCCTCACACATGCAAGGCAAGTGCTCTACCAATAAGCCACTGCCCTAACCCTCTCTTTCATCATTGTGCTCTGGTGTTTATGGTGTGGAAAGACACACAATTCAGGATGATTTGATGGTAGTGCCCCAAATAACCAAAGCAGACTTACAGAAAAACTTCTGAGGACAAAAGCAATAGAACAGATAATATCTACAAATGCAGCAAAGGATCTGCAAGGCATGATAAGGCAGTCAGGCTCTAGGATATGCAGGAAATGGAAAGGTGTTGGAACCCCTGAAGAACAAGCTCAAAAGGGTCTGTGTGGTTTTCCTCACCAACCACTTTTCTGATGCCTTCTTCAGAACACTCTCCATCCAAGTACAGATCCTGAATACATAACTCAAGGTGGGCTTTCTCCTCGGTAGTGCTGGAGAGGACATTGTAGTAGACTGCGTGGGATGCAGGAGAGAGTCTGGCAGGAATCTTTTCCATTCTCCTGGCTGTGGAGTGAACAGGTGGCCTCAAATCTGTCTATGTGTGGGGGGAGTAGAGGGGGGTTGCAGTGAGTGGAGGGAAGTGGGAAGAAGATAAATCTGAAAATATAATGTCCTCAAACAAGTTGAAACCCACATAAAGGAAGGGGAACTAGCTAAAGGTAATAGTCTAAAATATCTTGCACTAGGCCAGAGAGATCGTCCAGTGAGAAAGTCATTTATCTTGCATATGATAGAATTCAGTTCAATCCTTAGCACCATAAAAGGTCCCCTAAACAGCTCCAGAAGTTATTCCAGAGTTCAAGGTTAGGACTGAGCCCTAATCACAACTCTAAGAATAAATCCTGACCACCACTGCATGAAAAAATAATAAAAATCTAAAAAATTTTAAATTTAGGGCAGGAGCAATAGTACAGTGGTTAGGGTATTTATATTGCATAGTATAGTAGGTAGGGTGTTTGTATTGCATGCAACTGGCTCAGATTCAGTTCCGAGCATCCCATATGGTTCTTCAAGCCCTGTTAGGAGTGATCCTTGAGCACAGAGTCAGGAATAAGCCTGAGCATCACATGATGTAGTCCAAAAACAAATAAAAAAAAACAAATTTAAATTCCAACACAAGTCTCACTAATGTCAGAAGAAACCGCCTGAGATTGAATGAGAAGAGGCCAATGCTGGTGCAAAGTAAACATCTGCAATCACAAGATGTTTGGTCTCTGGTTTTGAAATGATAGCTGTGGGCACTACTGCAGAACTGAGCCGAGCTGGCCTTGACTTCACTGCATACTCTATCTGCAGTCAAGTAGCCTAACCCCAAGGAATCACGCCATGATGTAATGAGAAGACATGATGTAATGAGAAGACATAGCATGCTTAACTGGAGAGCTAGCTGCTACTTCTTTTCTTGCCCCTGTTGCAGGCATGCATCTCAGCAACGCACTTCTGCAGAGCAGAGGCTGTAGTGATGGAGGAGGCGATTCCTGGCAGTGAGGGAGCTTGCTGCATTTCTGCCCCATCCCACCCCTACCCCTAGCCTCCCCACACCATTTCTCTGGGCCTCTCTCTGCTGCCCAATTCTGCTAGCCAGTGTCAAACAACCATCTGAAATGCTCAAGGTCAAATGTGAGGAAAAATTGCCTTAGCCTAGCTAAGATGGATAGGTTTATTTTTTTTCAAAAGTACTGAAATAGGGCAAGAGAGATAGCATGGAGGTTGGATGCTTGCCTTGCATGCAGAAGGACAGTGGTTAGAATCCCGGCATCCCATATGGTTTCCCCCCTCCCCCGAGTCTGCCAGGAGCTATTTCTGAGCAGAGAGACAGGAGTAACTCCTGAGCGCTGCCGGATGTGACCCAAAAACAAACAAACAAAAAACAAAAGTACTAAAATAAAATACAAAAATAAATTTAAAATTAATTAAGAGAGTGCTCATTTCGGCAGCACATATACTAAAACTGGAATGATACAGAGAAGATTAACATGGCCCCTGCGTAAGGATGATACGCAAATTCGTGAAGCATTCCATATTTAAAAAAATTAATTAAAAGAAATAATTGAGGGCCCAGAGAGATAGCACAGCGGTGTTTGCCTTGCAATCAGCCGATCCAGGACCTAAGGAGGTTGGTTTGAATCCCAGTGTCCCATATGGTCCCCTGTGCCTGCTAGGAGCTATTTCTGAGCAGACAGCCAGGAGTAACCCCTGAGCACCGCCGGGTGTGGCCCAAATACCAAAAAAAAAAAAAAAAGAGAGAGAGAGAGAGAAATAATTGAGAGATTGTATGGTAGTTATTGTATGATTGCATGTGTTTGACTCAATACATGGTACCAAATGTAGTTTTCAGGCACCATTAGGAGTGCAAATCCCTGAGTATAAAGCCAGAAGTAAGCCCTGAGCACCACCGACAAAAACACAAAGTGCAAGACACATAAAAAGTTTTATTGCTTCTTTCACAAGCTTACAGCTCCTGCCCCCTGGGAGAAGCTAATTTATCACAAAGGAGAAGACAGCTTGGGTCAGTCTTTCTGTCTCTCAGCTCCCTCCCCTCTCTCCTTTCTATCTCTCCATAGCCCCTTCCAGGGCAGGCTCTTCTGGGTGCCCAGAGGAGAAGGAACTGAGGTGAGAGTTGAAAAGTCTCTTGAGGCAGAGTGTAACACATGTGCTGCGTGAGTTGTATGTACTGTGTCCAGGGCCTAGATGCGGTGTGTTTACAGGATATATATCCTGAACATTGTATATTCTGTGTATATAGATGTGGATATGTGGATATATCTTGTGTATATCCTGTGTGGTGTAGATGCTAGATGTTTGTGGTGTGGCTGTTACATGTACTTATGGTATAGCGTTGTGGCTATTATGCATAATGTATGTGTTCATATGTTCTATAAGTTCTGGATATATAATATATATACATTTTCATGTGCTGTGTGGGTGTGGTATAGTTTGTGCATATATTGTGTTGTGAGTGTTGTGCATACATGTGTTATTGCACATGCATATGTTGCATGTTATATATGTGTGTTATACATGTGATGTGGCTATTATGTGTGCATGTGCTATAGGAATGTGACATAGAGTATGCATATATTAATGTGGATATTGTATGTAGGTGGCATAGGTGTGTGTGCATGAGGTGTGAATATAGTGTGTGCAGAAATTGTGCGTACTGTGTGTTGTCTTATATGCTACTAGTAGTGAGTGTGTTAGTGTGCTGGGTGGGCTCTGTGCTATATGTTGCATATTATGAGTGTTGTGCATGTTCTGTATGGTGTGTATGTTATGTATGCATTATGTTTGATCCACTGTGTATGCTTATTCCTTCTGTGTGAGACCACATAAGTCTTGGCAAACTGTTCAGTTAATCTTGAGATCAATAGAACTTGTCTGTGCCACCCACCCAAAGTCCTCCCACTCATAAATGCTCTGAGAATTATATGTGTCATGAGAAGATGGTAAGGATGGGGTGACTGGAAAATTAACCAGTTCCAACTAATTCCTATATGAAAAACTCTGCCTCAGGGACCAGAGAGATAGAACAGCAGGTAAGATACTTACCTTGCATGGGGCCTAACCTAATTCAATTCTTAGCACCGCATAAAGTTACCCAAGCCTTATCAGGAATGATTCTTGAACACTGAATCAGGAGTAAGCCTTGAGAAGTCAGGTGTAGTCCAAAACCAAAAACCAAACAAAGGGGAAAAAAAACCCCATTCAATATTATATCAAGTGTAACATAGTCTTAGACTTACACAATAAATACAACACTCTATAAGAATTTTATCTGAAGAACCGTAAGAGTGAAACCTCATTGCAAAGTGCAATTCAGAATAAAAGCACCAAACTTCCATTGATTCTATGGAAGTTGAAAGTAATTCAATTCAATTATTTCATCATTATCTGTGTCATGGCATATAGGCAGGTCGGCCTTGTTTATACAACAGTATCAACGACACAGGGAAGAAATGGGCTGAGAGAAGAATCTACGGAGAAAGAGCTCATCTTCCTTTCCAGCCCAAATGCTACAAATTGAATTCCAACTCTGAGACTTGGATAAAATGCAAGATTTTGTATGTATTCTGACCTTTGGATTCATGCTAATTAATCTGGGGTCTGCAAGCACAGCCGGTACCATTCTGCTCACCATCTAGAAACAAGCCAGTTAGCCAGGCAACCAGCTACTAATAAGCCAGGACTGGTTAATCTTTACTGGGAGAGAGTTCCCACATTTTCTAATGGCCTACAGCCAGGCTGATGAAGGAGCCTTTTCCTTTCACCCTCATCCAGTCCCCCAAGGAAGGGGTAGTGCTGTGGGGCACATTTTCCATGGGAGAGGATCACTATAAAACTTAGAAAAAGATTTCACTGCTAGTGAATGGATCTTCCAGTCAAGCTATGTGTCGAAAGCACAGCTCTGCATGGCGGGTAGAGCTGCATTCTCTACCCTGTTCTCTCCACTATGATTAGGCTGGAACCACAGAAATCTGGGTGGCATCTGTGTACACTGAACCATCAGTGAAATCTCCACTGCAGGCTCGAAAAAGAGGACACCAGACCTAACCACAGAGTCCTGCCTGTGGTCGCTGGGTTTACAGAAAGGACATTTTGCAGTGTAACTTTGTGTTGAGCATACACTTTGGCCCTCTCCCTGAGGCAGTCATCTGGACAGAGACTAATCACTCAGTAAACAGAAAGAAGAGAGATTCTTCTACTTAATAAGCCATTGCGAATGGAAAAAAGCAAACCCCTCCCAATGCGATTCTCTCTAGGAACAAATGGCTTGGATTCAACCACTACAAAGCCCTTTCAGAACTCTGAGAGGCTGCTGAGTCCCCCTACACCCCCCCCCGTTAAACCCCCCCCCCCAGAACAAAATCCTTCCACATGGAAATGGCTCTAACAAGGGAGAGGAAATGATGGTGCGCGTGCACGCGTGTGTCATCCGAATGATTTTTTCCTTTTGTCTGGAGTTTGGGAGCTCCTGGTGAGCCGTGCCTCCTTCACTCTGGGGAGCAGACGCAGCAATTAAAGGGGAGGGCCCGACAAGGCTGGAGCTGGGGCGCTGGGAGCAGCCTCCACCATACCCTTCCCCTGTTCCCAGTTCCTTTCCTTTCTGCCCCTGAGCCCTGAGGAGCTGGAGTGCCACAGGGCTACAGTGGTTTAGCAAGTGGCAAAGTTGGTCTGGCAGCAGCAACAGCAGCAAGCACAGCGAGGTGAGGTTTCTGCCAAGGCTTGCTGTTCTGGTTTTGCTCATCTTTGCCCTGTGCCAATCCTCCTGTCAGATGAAAGAACCCATGTGGTTCGATGGGCCAAGGAAAGACTCAGGCACAGAGACCCAGTCCTGACCCTGTTATCTCGTGCCCTGCTTGAGGTATTTTCACTTCCAAAGCAGGCAATAGCCACTCTCACCTGTTTCCCCAGGGTGTGACAGAAGAAAAGAGAAAGGATAACAGATAACTTTATAAATATACTGCCTGTAGCACTCCCAGCTGGCATGAGGTTTCTAGCAAATAGAACCCTCGGGAAAGCAGAGGAAAGCTTTGCTTGGGGTACAGTTCTCCAAGCTGGAAATTCCTGGACTAGGACAGTGTCTTCCTGCTGCACACTTGCTACTTCTCAACCCCAGTCTAGGAAAATAATTGCTTTAAAGATTTTCACCAGTTTCGCACATGGCCAAAGCTCTCTCTCTCTCTCTCTCTCTCTCTCTCTCTCTCTCTCTCTCTCTCTCTCTCTCAATTGGAATAAATCAAATGTTTCAGGAAGAAGGACACATTTCCTTCTCTCTCATCTCTATTTAAGAAAAGGCAAGTTTCTGGCTTCCTCCTGGCTATAGATTTCTTTTTTTTTTTTTTGTTTGTTTGTTTTTGGGCCACACCCGGTGTTGCTCAGGGGTGACTGCTGGCTGTCTGCTCAGAAATAGCTCCTGGCAGGCTCGGTGGACCATATGGGACACCAGGATTCGAACCAACCACCTTTGGTCCTGGATCAGCTGCTTGCAAGGCAAACACCGCTGTGCTATCTCTCCGGGCCCTGGCTATAGATTTCTATTCCTTAGCTGACCACCTGACACAAAGCTCAGGCATAACCCTAGAACAGTCCTAGGTCCCCATGCCCTCTGTCTTTCCATTTGTTCATTACAGAACTTTAAAGTTTAGCAATATCAATAAAATATACCTTTGGGAGGGAGATCAAACAGTAATGTTTTGGGGAGGGCACACTTGGTGGTGCTCAGGGGTTACTCCTGGCTCTTCACTAAGAAATCACTTCTGGCAGGCTCATGGGGCTATATGGGGGGGCAGGAATCAACAAATCAAGGCAAATGCTATCAGTTGTGCTATCACTCCAGCCCCCAAACAGTAATTTCTTAATACAACTGTGTTTCTTCCCTTTTTAAGGTATACAAGGCTTACATTTATTATGAAATAAACTACTTATCCACAAACGTTACAAATCCAGAGATTTGAAATCATTATCAGGCAATTTCCTCCACTCTGCTAAAACCTAGGGAGAATTTGCATTTTCATTCTCTTTGTATGTTACACTTATCGCTCACGTTCCCTTTCCCTTCCATTGTCATTGTGGTTGTGATAACCAGGGGTTGTGTGCTTAGCTTTGATGTTCACATACACAAAGTAGTGGAGTTCTAGAGGTTGCACATTTGGTGTGGCTCTGGGGATTCCAAAGGACAGCCATTACCAAAGATAATGCACTTGGCAGGAGAGGTAGAGCCAGGGATAGAATCAGCAACCTCACAAGGCCGAGAGATAGCATGGAGGTAAGGCGTTTGCCTTGCATGCAGAAGGATGGTGGTTTAAATTCCGATATCCCATATGGTCCCCTGAGCCTGCCAGGAGCGATTTCTGAGTGTAGAGCCAAGAGTAACCCCTGAGCGCTGCTGAGTGTGATCCAACCCCCCCTCCCCAAAAAAGAATCAGCAACCTCACATATGCAAGGCAGAAATAGGTAGTCACCTTGAGCCAGGGTCCTGTCTTTACACTTTCAAGAATGTGTCATGGGGTCAGAGAGATTGTACAGTGCACACTTGCCTTGCACATGGCTCCCTGCATTTATTCCTCCAGATCCCATATGGTACTTAGAATACTACCAGGAGTGAGTTCTGAGTGACATGGTGTTACCCAAAAACAAAAAGAACGTAAAGAATGTATCACAATCACAGCGAGATATCATTCCATGCCCATTAGAATGTTTATTATTAGGGGAAAAAAGGAAAATCTTGGTGTTGAAAACAAGTGTTGGTGAAAATATGAAAAAAACTGGAACCTGGTTTATTGAGGGGAAGAAAATTGCAAAATGGGGCCAGAGCTGTAGAAAAGGATATGACTATATGACCCAGCAATGCTACTTCTGGATCCAGGCCTAGAAAAACTTGAGTCTCAAAAGATGGGTGCATGCAGAATTTCAAAGCAGCATATTTCAGTCCACAAGTCAGAAAGAGAAGAAACCCAGGTCCCAGGTGGATGAATGGGCATACAAAATGTGGTGGATGCACGCAAAAAGAGAACATTATCTTTTATTTTTGATCCACACTTGGTTGTATCCAGGGATTATTCCTGGCTCTGTGCTCATGGTCACCTTCTCACAGGGCTCAGGGACTCATTATATGGTGCTGGATATTGAACTCAGGTCAACTATGTGCAGAGTAAGTGCTTTAACCTCTATGCTGTTTCTCCAGCCAAAACATCATCAATTATAAAGAGAAGGACGTTTTTGGCATATGCTACTACATGAGTGAGCCTTGAGTACATTGTGTCGAGTGAAGTAAGGCAATCTCTAAAGGACAAACACTGATCCCACCTCCACTTAGTGTCATTGTCATTGTGTCAGAGAATAGAACGAGGAAGGGGGGGCTGGATTTATGTTTATTGGCCTGAGTTTCCATTTGGGAGGAAGAGAAAGTTCCAGAAATGAGTGATAAAGATTAATGCACATGCAAGCCATGCATGCATGCACAGGCACATATGCATGAGCACATACATGTACACATATGCACACACCAACATGCTTATGTTACTGAATTACTTGCTTAAAATGGGCAAATAATACATTGTACATTTTATTGCAATTAAGTCTCTGTTACTTGCCTACAGGAGACTGAAGGAAACAGACGCTTTATAGCTAGTCTACAGACCTTAGGTCCTTCAGCAGTTCTGGCTTAAGGTGAGCACAACCTTGTATTTTCCCTGGAGTCTTTGGTGGTTCCAGAGCAGGTACTGGCCTCAGCAGCCAAGCCAGCCACCGTGTCTGAAGCCACCATAAAGTCCTCTCTATGGTGAGGAGGAGTGGAGGCTGGACAGAAAGTAGCTTTGGGGACTGAGGGGCTCAGTAATGACCCTACCAGTCTCACTTCTCCATCTTCTGTCCTCTTCTACCTCTTCACAGATCCAGTGACTGGACAGGAAGACAAACTCACTGTGTTTCCCACCAGATCCTCAGGACAGCTCCCTCTTCAAGCTCTAGCCCACGTCTCGCAGAAGATCCCTTTCTCTCACCATGTGTCTCCCTTTTATGCCCTCTTCCCAAAAGTTTCCAAGACAGATTGGGCTCTGTTCTACTTCTCTGTCTGGGAAGGAGAAAAGTGTGTGTGTGTGGGAGGGGGTGGGTGGGGGGTCTAGGATTCAGTGCCTTGCCTGCACGTAAGAATTTAGGCTCCTTACAGGATGCTCTGTGGCATCCTTTCCCAGCCCTCTGGGAGTTTCTCTTTTTCAGTTCCTTTGGGAAAACAGGTGCGTAGGCTCTCCACCCGCCCCGGGCTTCTAGGGGCTTTCTGTCACTAGCCTAAAGGAAAAAGTGAGTGCCTGGAAGGCAGGTGCGAGGTGCTCCTTCCTCTTTTGAGGGGGAGGGAAATGAAGGGGGTCCAGCAGAGCTCAGGGGACTCTAGGTGGGGGAAATCCCGGCTCTAGGAAGCTAGGAGTTCCAAGCTGCCAAGCGGGTGCCCTTGTGTGTGTGCCTGTGTGTATGCATGCCTCTGCGAGTGTTACTTGTGAACGAGTGTATACAAGAGTGTGTTCACGTGTGCGTGTATGTACGTATGAGCGTGGGGCGTGCACGCGTGAGGCCGTGAATGTGTACCAGTGTAGCGGACGGTGGTGGCTGGAGGGACAAGCCAACCCAGAGTGCAAGGAGGATAGTAGGAGCGCTCAGTCCTGGAGACTGGTCCCCTAATTTTCACCAGCCACCGCTTTATGCTGACCCGTTAGATGGCGCTCGAGACTTTCGAAGCACTTGCAAAAGCGCGCCCAATCTGGAACAAAAAGCCGCACGGCCCGTGCGTGTGGGTGCCTGCGACGGCGGGCGCGGGCGCGGGACAGCTCCGCCGAGGGCCTACTCTGCCAAGACCAACGCGCGCCTGGAGGCGTCCTCCCGTTGGCGCAGGGTCTCGGGCTTCCAACCTGGTCACGGCCCGAGAACTCGGGGCCTGACTGAGCAGGAGTGCCGGGCGAGGACAGGGCCCCGGGGGCGCAGAACCTGTGTCCCCAGACGCGCACGCTCCAGCCCCGTTTCCCCGAGACGCACCGCCCAGCTCTCCACCCGCCCGACTCTTCCTAAAAGGGCAGGTGCGCACGGTGCTGGTATTCCACCGTTCCACAGAGCCGGTTCTCTGCAAGGTTCAGGAAGCTTGGTTGTGATGTGTTCCCAGCCACACGGGCCAGCTTTCTGTTGTTCCTAAAGCTGGAGAGCCCAATGAAATCAAGCAGTCCTTTAAAAAGGAAAGAAAAGAAAAAGAAAGAAAGAAAAGAAGAAAGAGAAAGAAAGAAAAGAGAAAGAAAGAAGAAAGAATAGAGAGGAAAGAGGGAGGAAAGGAAGGAAGGAAAGTAGGAAGGAAAGAAGGAAGGGAAAGACACGGAGGGAAAAGGGAAGAAAGAAGGAAAGGAGGGAAGAAAGGAAGGGCCGGCCTCTGGGGACCCTATGTACAAGAACCCTAACTTAGAAAGAACTGTTAGAGGACCAGAAAGTGAGTCTTTTTCTTCCTCCATCCACTCGGTCCTTGCAAGAAAAGTGCCCCGATGGTAAGAGGGCTCCGTCCTCTCTTCCTCTCCCCGAGCGGTCTGGGCGGCCACTACCGCAGAAAGGAGCAGCGTCCCTAATCGGGGCCTCTGGGAGCCAGACTTGGTGGCCGGACAGTGAACTGTGCGCCGCGGTAGTTCTCCTTTAAGAAAGTAACGATCGCATGAATATTTCATGCCCAGCATCGAGGGGCCCTTGCTCCCGCCCCAGAGCTGCGCCCGGTGTGCAAACCCTGCTCGCAGAGGCCCGGGTAAAAGCGCCCCGTCTAGACCCTGCCTGCTTGCCGGCCGCGGTCCCGGTGCAGCGCCCCAATGCAGACTCCGCGCACCCGGCTACTCCGAGAGCGCAAAGGCGGCTGTGTGCGGTGACAACGCTGGGAGCAAAGGGCGCAAAGGGCCCGGGCCACGTTCGGGGGGCAGTTCGGTGCCGCGTTCCTTCTGCTTGGAAAGCGGAACTCTCGGCTGGAGGGAAGCGTTTCTCTCTTGCCTCAGGCTTTTTTGGAGAAGCCGACCTGAGAGCTCAAGTCCCAAGCGTGCACCCCTTCTCTCCAACGTGCATTTTCCACTGTGGAGGCCGGTTTCCCCGTCGAGAAGCGCCAGGGCCCCACGGGGTGAGTGCGCAGCGCGAGGGGCGCGCCAGAAACTTAGGGGGAGCAGCACCCTCCAGAGGTAGTTTTCTCTCTCTCTCGGGGATGAAGTCAGATGCCTGGTTTGGGACTCAGACACCCCCCAGTATCGGAATAACGGCCCCATTGCAGGGGCTACAGGGGCGGGAAGGGGAACAGTAACCTGGAAGGGACGGATGAAGACGTGGGCAGTCATCCTGCTTATGCGTGGGAATTTGCAGACCCTCCCATAGTTCCCTCGCCGCAGCCGCGGACCCTCTTCCTGCGAAGACACGCAGAGAACTTGCTCCCATAGGCGCTTCCACCCGTAGCCTGATTCCTGGCTCCACGTAGAATTTCTTTACATATACATATGGATGTCTTCTAGGTACTTTATGAGCCCATCTGGAGAAGTTATAACCCAGATCTGTAATATTTATTCTTGATAGTTTACAAAAAATATTACAGGGTGGGGCTGGGAGAATGTGTGAGACACAACGAAAGTACTTTTCCTTTCTGTTGGTGAACGTGTCCTGCAAATGCTCCCCCTCTCCCCGTTTCGGGCTACCTGTATTTTCATGGGGATCGAAGTTGGTTACCTAGTAAAGCACAGGCCAACCAAGCAATTAAATATTCCTTATCAATAACTTTTTTATTAGCGGTGATGAGCATTGAAGTGTAATCCTGCTGTTTCTGAATTCTCCTTCTCTGGCTTCTAATGAACCCACAGAGAAGTGATGCGTAGGAGATGCCTTTGACCAGTTCCGCAGCAGCTTTCCTGGTCTGAGTCGAGTTTCTTTCAGTGAAGTTTGTTGCAGTTTCTGTCAGTCATAAGTCTGCATTTCCCAGCATGGAAGTCAGTAAGTGTCCCCCAGGGATGGTGGCTGCCACCTATTTGGTTTCTGTATAGAGCTGGGGTGGGGAGAAGGTGTAGTGACTCTGGTCATGCCAGACACTCTCCCTCCTCAAAGATTTTTAAGCAACAGTGTCTGAAATGTCCCCGTGGGATGTGGGATAATGGCTGTGGCCAGGAGGGAAGGAAGTAAGAGATGCTGAACTCAGAAGAAAGGAAACTTAGCAATTTGGTCTCTTTTTGTTTTGTTTTGTTTTGTTTTGTTCAGGGTGAAAAAGTTTGGGCCTGTCTTCAGCTGAAAGACTGAAGAAGAAAAGGTTGATGCGGGTTTTGAGGTGCCAGGCTTATTTTCCTCTGAAGATGACACCATATCTCTCCCCTCTACCTTCTTATCCCAAATGGAAATTTACATTCTGTTGGATCTGGGGAGGGAATGGATTGCTAGTGGGAGCTGATATTTAGGAGCATGTCTCAGGGTCCCTGTTGGGGTCACTTGAAGCAGATGGGCTTGGGACTCATCTTGGGACTGTTGAAGGAGGTGGCACTTCACCTCCTGGAGGTCAGCTCCTTCGCAGATGGTTCTTAGAAGTTCCCTGGGGCCTTGGGTGAGGTGTGGCAGGACACTCCTCCCCGGTCTGTCTTACTGGGAACCTCTCCCTTGTTGTCAGCTCCTGTGAGCATGCCCAGCGTTGCAGCGCACATCTGGTTCTCATGTACTTACTAAGCTGCTATGGAAATACCCGCACTGCATTGCATGTCAGAAACCGGAGCCGCTTGCTAGGAGCAAACTCCTATTTTGCAAAGCATCCTAAAAGTTGGGCTAGTTTCAGAGTGCTGGGTGGCCCCTCTACTCCAGAGTGGAGGCTCTACTTCCCTCCATTCTGCTTTGTCAGAGCTCATTGCCCAATAGAGGTGAGTACCTCAGCATTGGCGGAGGGCAGAGAACCTTCAAAAGGAACTAAATGGTAAAGGGAAATCTTGGATTGCCAATCTAGGGCTCTTAAAAATCTCTCTCGAATGAAAGGGATTTTGGAGCCCTATGCCTTCCAGGATGCTTCACTGCTTCTGTCCAGCCCACACAGTATGTGGCTACCCCAATCCTGAGCCGCTGGGAGTGTGGCCACAGCTTCTTCCAGAGGGCAGTTTGCCTCAGAGGCTGATCTCAGTGGAGAGCTTCCTGTGTAAGCAGCGCCTTTCCACTGCCCTGAGCAACATTTCCTACCTGGAGCTCCCCACTTCACACACAAGAAAACAGCCAAGACTGGCAATAAGTGCCCCTAACTGCCAGTAGCAGTTTAGGCCCTGACCATCAGAAGCCTGGCAGCAGTGATTGGGTGGGAGGGCAGGGCTTGAAGAGTGGCTAAGAAAAGCTTTGTTCCTTTTTTTTGGATCAACTACAGATAAGCTACTGAGACACCAGAGCCTGTGAGGCTGGGCTGGGGTGCAGGGTGGAGCTGGCCTTGGTCCTCTCTGATTATCCTCGTGGGTGGGTGTTCTAGGGCTCTGCACAGAAGGAAATCCCAGCTCTTCAAGTGTCCAAATGCACTGGCTGGGATTGGGGGTAACAGAGTTTATTCAGTCCCTGTCTCTCCCTGTACTCACAGCCCAAAAGCAGAGGAGAGAGCCGAAATCAGTGGCTGGGAAACTGGTGTATAGAGTGTGAAGTTTGTGCTACTTCAGGTCTCCAGGGCATCAGAAAAATGTTCCTTGCTGGTAAATCTCCCCAAGATTGCCCACCTGCATGGCTCCCACACTTTGTTCAGAATGTCACAGCAACTGAGAGGGGGAACTTGATCTGTCTCTGCACCCAAGATACAAATAAGCTCTGATTCCTGAAAAAACACATTACATGGGAAACTTCTCCTGCCTAGGGTCCTCAGCTCCTAGGGAGCCAGCCCTGCTCTCAGCAGCCACAGCCCACCTCCACTCTCCTTCCTTTCTTTGTGGCTTAAGGCTGCATTCAAGGAGGGGCTCTAAAATGTTGTTCCTGTCATGTGCCAGAGTCCTTGTCCCCATCCTCACCCCATTCCTCCCTGTGGAACTGTAGTTAGAAACCACACGCACAAAAAAATTCTTTGAAAATTGTTCTGCTATTCTTCCTGACGAGAAGAGTTGACAAGACACAGACACATTAAGTTGCATGAAATACAGTGGACGGATCAGCCCAAATGCACCTCATTTGCACTTGTATGTAACCGGGTAGGGGCTGTGTCACTCAAACCTGCCTCCCTCCCTGCTGCATGGAGCTGACTGGCTGATTTTTCTAGCAGGCCTCAGTACTGGCCATCTGTGAGTGGGTTTGTCCCCAACTCAGGCTGGCAGGGGCAGAGGAGTCTGGGGGCTGGGCCAGAGGTTAGATCTAGCATTAGGGGTGCTTCTGCTTAGGAACACTCTGAGGAAAGAAGCAGTCAACTGGAGGCAGTGGGGGGGTTGGGTAGTAAAATTGAGGTCTGCTCCACTGGGCCTTCCCAGACTCAGTTCACTTAGGATAAAGCAGTAATGGTGGGAGTGTCACTGGCCACATGTTATACTCACTCGTTTCCCTCTTCTGAAGTTCTGATCTCGAGGCCCACTTTGTGTCTGGGGCCTCCTGCTACTACTTACTAGTCCTGAACCTTGCCCCTGCAATAGTGGTCTCCTGCCTGTCTGTGCAGAGAACCAAGAGGAGACTGAGAAGGCAGAGTTGGGTCTCTGCCCTGTGTTCCCACCTTGTGCTCTGATGCTTCTTTTCACCTCTGCCTGTCGCTGATGCTGGGTTGCTGCTATCCCCCAGATGGGAGGATCCAGGACGATCCTGTGGGAGGCTGGGCAGCCAAGATATTGGTTCAAAGCCAAGTTTATGGTGGACAGAGAGGCAAGGCCAAGGAAGAAGCAGAGCAGCAGAGGAAGTGGTGTCTGCAGTGACAAGCACTCAGGCCTAGGATCTAGGGATAACCATTCTGGCCTCTCTGATCTCTCCAACATTTCATGAACTGTGTGTGTGTGTGTGTGTGTGTGTGTGTGTGTGTGTGTGTGTGTGTGTGTGTGGCTTTCCTGGGCCACCTGTCTGCAGTCCTAGCAAAGATGATGGGGACACTCACCACCCCATCTGCCCAGCCTATTTCCTTTCATCTGCAGGGAGGTGGGGGTGCCCAAGTGCCCACCACTTCAAGACTTCTAAGAGCTTCCATGGCCAGGCCTATGTACCCAGTAAAGCTCCTGGATGGAGCTGCCTATTGGCTGCCTTGGTGGGAAAAATCCCTCTATCTGTGGAGCTGGGTCACTCTGAGCCTCCAAGTTGTGTGATCACAGAAAGATTCCCTTAGTTACTTCTGGAGCCTATTGTTGTTGGCTTGCAGGCCACCAGCAGTTCCTGCTACTCTTCCCTCTCCCCATACCCCCTCCCCCACCCACATCCCTGCACAGACCAAGACCTAGGGCCTCAGCTCTGAATCCCCATAACCCCATAATACCCCTGGGTTAATGATGCCATTTTTTGCTTGAGACCAGACAGCATGGTTTGCCCTGTCTTGGTTTTAAGGTCTGAAGCTCTAGGGTGGGGATGGGAATAGTCTCCCTAGAGGTGATATTCCCAGTCGATCCTGTCAAGTGCTAGGGTGAGCAATTGGGAGCCCCAAGACACATGAGTAGGGTAAGGGATTCTAAGAGCAGGAGCAAGAGAGTAGAGATCTCCAGGTCCCTTCATTCTTTGGGTACAGGTCTGTACTTACCCCAAAAGTGACACTGCCTAGACACTTATGACACTTATGACAACTGACACTCAGGTACCCAGGGAACATCCTATCTTGCCAAAAAAAAAAAAAAAAAACACAAACCATTTTCACATCACACTCTTCCTCCTTCATTTGTTTCTATTCCTTCTTTCAAGGCATCTGACTTTGCAGTCATTTGCAGAAAAATTAAGTGAGCCTCCCTGCAGAAGATTCTGTGCCTTATGTAACCCTCTCTCCTGGGAACTCCGCAAATTATGGATCTACTTCCTGCCAGGTCGGTAGTCTGGCTGGCAAGAGTAGGGTTCAGGTCTCTCACTGATAGAGATGGAATGGAGGCCTCATTCATTCCCTAAGGGACTTTAGGTTCTTATCCCCATCCCTAGGTCAAGGCCTCAGAACAAAAGGGGTTAGGTAACAGATTCTTTTGTCTTTCTTTCATCCCAGTCACTTGTGACCTTCCTGGATGATAAAGGGAGGAAAGCAGCAGGGATTAGGTCCGTATGTAAATAGTGCTGACCCCCCAGAGCTCCTCTCTAAAAAGCAGAAGGCCCATTTCAGGTGCAGACTGGCACAACTTCACAGCAGCCAAGACTGCCTACATAGCTTACAAACACTCTAGACAACTACTAAATAGCTCTTAGATGAGTTAAAGACATTTATCAGAGTTAAATTATTTTGGGGCCATATTTGGAAGAAATTTTTAGGGCATAGAGTTAGATTCAGTAGGATTGCCTGACCAACTTTGAAAGGTTTCCCACCTGCCCCCCCAAAGATTAATTAACACGACTAAGTAGATGCTTTTTTATTTCCATTGATGAGGTAGGCTGGTCTCTGTTGCTTATAGAGCCTCAAGACCAAGCTCATATGATATTTATTTTCATTTCGTTAGTTTCTGGGTGAAACTATACTTTTGATTAGACTTATTAAATTTAATTTTTTTCAGACTCTGTGGGTGTGCTTTCAGCCTTAGAAATCTAAGTGAAAAATCAACTCTCTCCCTTAGGGACTCTTTCAGGGGCAGCAGGGAACAAAAGCTCCTGGCCCCATACTCACACTTGCCCCATCTGAACCAGGGTGAGTGAGAGTGGTAGACTTTAGCACCTTTTATTTCAATGCTGGCACAGGGGAGCTCTTTGAAATAAATCTATGTTCTGTTTCAGCATACACTGTTCCAGTTGAATCAATGGGCTTGCCTTCTGCTGGGGTAGAGTTCTGAGAGATAGCTAATACGTGTGCACCCAGGAAAAGTCAGAAGCACGTCGCTTACACTTTTAGTTTTTGTTTGTTTGTTTGTTTTTTAGTTTTTAATAAAGGAGATGCAGAGTAATAGTATAAGGTAGGGTGCTTGCCTTTCATGTGGCTGACCTGAGTTCTATGCTTGACATCACTGTAGTTTCCCAGACCCCACCAGAATGATCCCTGAGGTCAGAGCCAGGAATAAGCCTGCCCAGGCCTGCCCAGTATGGCCCTCCAACAACAACAAAAATGGTTTTGCTTCCCTTTCAGTGCCGTTCCTTTATTTTACAACTGCTACAATGAAAACTGGACAGCAATGAATATTGCTTCTGGTAAACAGGTCACCAACTCCGAAAGCCCAGATGTAGCTGAGGTGGATCCAGTGCACTTGATACTCCCTCACTAATTACTCACTGGTTTACCCCAAGAGTCACAGTTGGTTCTGCCTTTCCAGGGCCAAATCTGTCCCAAACAACACCTTTCTTCCACTTACAGAATAGGATTCACTTAGATAAACCCTTGCCAGTTAATAAAAGGTTGAATCACATTCTCCAGGTAAGTCCTATAGACTTCAGCTGAGGACTGGGAAGCCTGAGCTATCATCAACCAGCTCAGGAAGGGCTGGGTAGCATATACTTGGTTACAGACATTTTCACAACTACTGTGAGATTTCTGGACAAATGCCCAAGCCAGCTTTTCATTTTACATTTTAGTTATGTTCACACGTACATGCACCTATATACCAACTAGGATTCTACTACCAATACAGTTTTACAAACTTATTTTCTCAAGAGTAAGAGAAAAAATTGTAAAACCTCCAAGTGTCTTTTAAATGGATGTTTTATTCCATTTAATGCCCATAGGAAATAACCCCTTCATGCCCCACGAACAGGTAAACTAGCCAGTCCTTCTTTCCCTCCTTCCTTTATATATTTTTTTCTACTACATTTTTTAAAGGCTAAACTTTCTAAAGAAAGGAGAAGGAACAAAGTCTGTTCCGGAATTATGTACATGGAATGCTGCTTGTCTAGGGCAATTGTGTTTGTTAATAAATGACTTCCTGTTTATTATGTATGTTTTATTGGGGCAAAAAGAATTCTAATACCTCAGAGCACTTCATAGTACAAATAATGTCAATTTATGGCTTACTGTCCAGCTCTCTTGCCTCTGCTCACTAGGAATAAAACAGGATAAGTGGAGATGGTAATGTCGGGGAGTTCTTTGTTCATTATACTCAGACACCCTCCTGACCTGAAGAAGGAAGAGTCACATTTGAAAGTTGTCAAGAACTGTCTGGTTGGCAGCCAGAGAAGAGACTGAATTCCTGGGAATGCACAGAAGTCAGTCTGGGATTTCTTGGTCCGCTCAAGTCACTCACGACTTCCGACTTCCTGTGGCAGTTAGGCCAGGGCTCACTGCTTGCTCTTCTGTACAGACTCCAGCCTGCAGCTGGCACCCAGGCCTGACCTTGCCCCCCTCTGTTGCAGGCCGGTGCAGACTTTGCTGAGGAGGTGACCCAGGCCCTCAGACATCCCAGTTCTCCCCTATCCTTCAGGGTGGGAGGCTGGAAGAGGCTCTGTACAAACTCCAGCGTCCCCTGAAACTTGGAAGTGCCTCAACAACCTGCTCTCTAACCCCGAGACCCCCTTGTAAAGGAGTTCCCTGCAGTTCGGATCTTAGCAGACAGTGAGGTCTCTTCGCAGTCCCCAGAGCGAGCCAGGGTCCCTACGCTGTCCTTCCTTTCCCTCACAGGCCCAGGGGGCAGCAACCAGAGCCCAGCAGTGTCAGAAGGGGTCCCCGGAGAGGAAGCTGAGAAGCACTGAGAGGCGGTAGAGAAGCAAGTCCAGCTCCCTTTCCCAAGGCTTCCAGAAAGTCGCCCACCGCACCCTGGGGAACCCGAGCCCAGCCGACCCCAGCAGTTCCCCTACCTGCTCAGAAAACTTTGCCAAGTTTCCTCTTGTCTCTGTTCGCAGTGTCCTAGATCTTTGTCCAGTCACCATCCCTGTCGCTGCTCTGCCAGCTGCCTTCTGCTCTCCAAGCTGCCAGGGCTCCAGTGTGTTCAGAGAAACAGTCACAGCAGCAGCAGCAGCAGCAGCAGCTTCTAGCTGGCCGGAGCAGCCCTGAGCTCAGGAAGCAGGGCGAGCTCCGGGGTGTGGATGAAAAGGGGAGGGGGGAATTTCCACCTGTTTCTAAAAGTTTCCCTTGACAATTGCCATTCTAGTAACCCCCCAGAAAAAACTCCATTATATATTAAATAGAATTTTACTCCTGCTCTTGAAACACTATTGTTGTTATGATTATTATTATATTATTTATTTTTACGTCGCCCCTAGGAAGATAGATGAACCATACACCGCGTTCCAAGCCAGTCTGATCTGTAATTAAATGGCAGGATCGGTTTGTATTCTCCTACGGCTTTTACAGAAGTTGCAGTGATCCAGAGTTGGGTTGCTGTGTCAGAGTGTGGCATTTTTATTAATGAGAATACAAAAAGCTTGCATATTCTTAGCCCTGCTTGAATTTAGTTGCTAAGCAACCGGTGTATGGTAATTCATCCGCGAAATTTAAATCTTGGAGAAAGGAGCTTGCGTTTTTTTTTTTTTTTTCCTGAATGGTCGCCGCCACGAGGAAAATAACTCGTGGGGACAGGCGGCAGCTGGGGCGATCGGGTCAGCGCCCCCAGCTCTCCGTGCAACAGCACCCTTCGCTCCAGGCAGCTCCGCGGATCCCCGCAGCGGGCCCGCAGCAGCCCCGAAGCCCAGCCTCGGTCCTAGCTTGCAGCTAAGGGTCTGCAGCCCCTGACCCCCGGCAGCGCGCGCCAACACGGCCCAGACAGCTTCTCCCGGGAGACCCTCCGCGCCCGCCTGCTCGCCTCGCTCTGCGCAGGCCAGAACGCGGGGTGAGCCCTGGAAAGCAGCAACAGCGATGTGATCACTGGGCCAGAGCCCCGCCGCTGGAAGCCCCAGGATCCCAATATCCCCGGGACTCTTGGCTCTGACCTGCGCACTTCCCTCCCCAAAATGCGGGAAGCGAACCCGAGCCCGTGGCCTTCCCTTACAGACACTCGGACCCACCCCGTCTCGAGGTCATGCGCGTGACCTTCAGGCCCGCAGGGGCCGCAGCGCCCAGACATCGGGTGAGGTGGCCCAGCCACTTGCCCCCCCCCCCCAGGGGGGTCCACACACTTGTAGCAGGACCCGAAGGAGCAACTGCCTGCAGCAAGGCCAACAACATCTGTCCTGGTGGCTCAGGCAGGCGGGAGCACAACTAGGGGAAAGAAGTTCCTCTCTCAAGCCATTTTCCTTCTCTTTCTCGCCTTCCGACCAGAAAACACAACTCACTTTCCTCTGCGCCTTGCTTCTGGGTTCCTGATAACCTCAAGCTCTGAACTCTCTTTCAACACCCTTCCCCAGCAGAGATGTCTGAACAAGCCAGGTATTCGGTTTTATCACTCATGCACAGCATCTCTTCTCATCATTTCAGCCAGCCACGTGCATTTCATGAAAGAAGAGGCTTGCTTTCGTTTGTTTCCCCTTGCCTAGAAAAAAACCCCGAACAGGTCCACCTTCTAAATAATTAATTTCAAGTTCGCATCCAGGGCCAATACTTGTTGCATCCAGTTTAGAGTTTGATTAATTATCCTGGAACTTGGGCAAACTCAACTCCATGTGGAGAGACTGTTTTCTGCCCTCAATTTAGCTCGGAAAGTTACAAGTTATTGATGGATCTTACTCTATTTACATACAAATTGGTGCAAATATGTCCATCTCTTAAAATGCATTTGGTATAAATATATAAAAGTGTCATTTTTGATTTAGCTTGAAGAGGTCGATCATTTATTACAAAAATAAACGAATAAATACAACAATATATTGTTGCTTCCAACAGGATAAATACTTTACAAATATATAATTTAAAAACAAATTTAATTGTTAAAATTATTTAAAATATTACACTTATCGATAAAACTATCAATAATATATACTGCATTTAATATTAGAACCAACTCTTTTCTGAATGTTGAAAACCATCCATACAAGAGATTATGGGCATGGTGATGAGCAAACACCGGAGGCGACAGGGAAGCAGAGAGAATCTCTAAAATCAATAATGAACAGTTCTATCATTATGAAACAAAGAAGTTAGTTGTCCTTGGCTAAATACTTAAAAAAAATAATAAAGGCAGAACAACAACAGCAAAGTGACTATTTAAAATGCACCTTGAATGATTTGTCACCCAAATTTGCAGGGGAAGATGGTTGGGTGAAGGAGATGACAGACTTGGACAAGTCAGCAAGAGCCACACAGGGAACTGGACAATAAATGGGCCTAGTTTGAGGGTAGCCAGATTGGTGGAACAGAACTTTGTGGCTGCCTTGGGGGGGGGGTTGAAATGGAGGAAACAAATGGACACATTACTAAGCACAAGACATTTGCGCTGCAAGGGAACACAATGACCAAATTCATTAAAAAGATCTGGTGAGATATAACAATATTTTCATTATTTACATGTGTAACAATGTAAGCCTTAGCACAAAACCTCTCAGTTGTATCTGCCCTCTTTTGTTTTCCAACCATGAATTTCATTTTGTAAATACATTCAAAAGGTTGATTTTTATATAAAAAAAATGAAGTGAAAGCATGAGCTCACTTTAAAAACTGCAAAAATAAGGAAAGAAAAATGTGCTGGCTTTCCCAGCTTCTCCAAATAAAAGTTACTCTGGCAATCCCTAAATCAGGGCTTCTTTCAAAGTAATCAAGTAGATGGCTTTTTAACAGATAACAGGGTGACATCTAATGCTCATTCTTTTGTTGTCAGCCAAATCACGTAAGCAAAGAGCTCCTAAAAATTTAAATAAACCCATTCTCTGCTGAATCGACCACTACCATTCCTGTAGGGAGCACAGGATTTCATCTCACTTGCCAGTAGTATCCGCCATAGAAAAATAACCACACCCAATCCTCAGCTTCCCAATAAGGCCCTCTTTGCTGGCCTCTGTAGACCCCCTCCCCAATGGTGACACTTGTCCCCACCCCCAGCTCCAAGTTGTAAATTTGCCTGGAGGAGATATCACAATAGCAAGAGAACTAGAAGACAAGAAGGTAAAGCAATGTAAATGGTGGTTTCTTGCTTTCATTCTTTTCCTTCTATTAAAAGGGCATTTTTTCAGATTTCACAAATCAAAACGATTGTGATTTTAAGTAGGATTTGGTGGTTAAAATAATGCAACCCAATATATGGCCATCTGGCTGGGCTTGATTTATGAAAGTGACTTAGGTCTGATGGAAAGAAATAACTTCCTTGTGGCTCTCACAGTTTGGGGGTGTTTTTAAAACCCCTGCATGGTATCCTAGGGAGAGGGAGTGAAGATGAGAGAAGGCAAAAAGTGAGTGACAGCTAAATGAGATTGGGAGGGGGAATTAGTTATAAAATCATTGCTCTATCACCCTCCTAACTACCTTTTCTTTCTTCTCCTTTTTAAAAAGTACAATATGAAAGGACTCAACTTAGCAGAGCCTTAAGCATCTAAGGCACGACACTTTCATTTTCCCACACTGTAAATATTAATATAATAACTTGATCAATCTGATCCCTCTGCAGGGTATATAGCCAAGAGTGATCAGATCCCCAGCATCCATGACGTTATAGAATCACACAAAAATGAGAACCTTAAGTCTGAAAAGTGATCACACTGAGGTGGGGTGGTGTGGACAAGTAGCAGGATTGTTAAAACTACATTCTTTCACTGCAGAAAACAAAACAAAACAAAACAAAACAATACCAGCAACTCCCTCCCCCAAACAAAAACAGCTTCCTAACGTAAACTTAGTTCCATAGAGCAATTAATGGGAAATAATTAATCCAGAAGATGTTTTGGTCTTGCAAGCTATTTTTCACCACTAGTAGCCCTTAGGAAAGGATGAAGGAGACAGCAATATGCTGCGTGTGTATGGGAAGGGGGGGGGGCTAGAAGGCAAAGAGACTAAACTCAAAGGGGCTGTGTACTAACTAATCCTTAATAATCAGTTGGCACATTTTAACTGGTGATAAGCCTGATCTGATAAAGATGATAAAGGACACAGATTTCTTCAAGGAATGGGTATCCTGAAGACAATCTTACCTAAAAACACCCACTAACATTAAGGGAGAGAAAAAGACCGCAAATTTTACGGATTAACAAGGACTGACGATTAGGTTAAAGCACTAGACATTTCTGTCGCTTCATCTAGATTTCCAGATAGATCTCAGTTGGGGCAGGTTCCACATTTTCTCATCTCTATCACTGCAAGATTTGCATTAGTTTAAAAATTTTCCTCTTTCTAAAGAACTCCTTGCTTCCCACACAGTGTGTATGCATCAGACACAGACTATTTCATTCTAACAAATTTATTTTCTCGATCAGCTCTTACGGAATCACTACTCAAATTAAATTACAATCAAATGATCACATCAAAAGATACCCTTATTACCTAACAACTGTCCATATTTTCATTTCATTTTGATTTGTGCTCGTCTGAAAAAAACACGTAATACAAGATCTGGGGAAAAATAAATTACCGTTTTGCAGCAGTTCATAAGTATTCTGAATAAAATATTAAAAGAAGTCATTTAATGAAAATATAAAGCAAATATTTTTAGATCAACAACGGATCTAACAATTCTATATTGCCGTCTTTTGAAAAGTCTGTTTATTAAAACCTACCAAAAACACTGCTTGGAAATGGCAGTATTATATAATCATATCCACGGCACCCATTCAAAGTTGGCAACGGACTGAGGAGAGAAGTCCAGACAAGTGCAGAGGCTGGTGCTTAGTCTTTCTATTTATCTGAGTCAGTCCAGAAATAAAAAATAAAAATATTAATAAAAAAAATATTAGCGGTTGGATCTGTAGGCATCGTCCCTTCGAAAGGCAGCTGTGGAACCAGGCCTGGGGGCCGGCCTCGCTGCTGCTTGCCCAGTCCGCCTGCTCGGGCCGGCCTCAGCCCTCCACGCTGGGCGACCCTCTCCAGGCCCAGCCCTCTGCTCTTTTGTGAAGCTTTTCTTTCCAAGGTTATTTGGACAATACTACTTCTTTTGGCTTTGCTATACAGTCTGTTCATTTCAGAAGCTGTGGATGATGATTATTATTTTTTTTCTTCTTTCTGCAGCCTTTCTCCCCAGCCCCCCATTCTCTCCATTTCACGGTAGATTTGTTTGTCCTCAAATGACTTTAATATGACCAAGAAAAAAAAAACAATAAAAAAACCAACAAAAAAACAGGGTCCCGGAGCAGAGTCAACCCCCCCTGGCAAAGCCAGTGCCTCTGCTTCTTTGCAGGTGGCTCCCAGGGAAATGTTTCCGAGAGAACTGTCGTGGGCAGCCCTTGCTGGCAGGGAGGGCGTGGCGGAGAGGCTGGGGAGCTTCTTTATTTGAGACCAGAGAAGCTGCGGCGGTAGCGACCGTCCCCCGTGGAGCGGTGGGGACACCGCACGCGTGCAGTTTTGGATCCCCCAGGAATCGTCACCCTTGGTTAAAAACAGTAATGAAAACGGAAAACAGAACACCAGGAGAGTAGAACCAATTCTTTCTTTCTTTCTTTCTTTCTTTTTCTTTCTTTCTTTTTTCTTTCTTTCTTTCTTTCTTTTCTTTTCTTTCTTTCTTTTTTCTTTTCTTTCTTTCTTTTCTTCTCTTTTTCATGAATATAAAACAGTCTGGATACTTAGGGTGCGCGTTTCCCCCTCTTCCTTGGATTAAAAAAAAGACACACATGAGTCTCCTTGGTCCGTCTTTCTCTCTCTTTTTCCCCCCTTTGAAGGGCGAACTTGGCCGGCGGTGGGCTCAGAGCAGGGCGGCGGGGCCCGGGCGCGGGTCCGCTGGCAGCGGCGGCATCGGCAGCGGCAGCGGCAGCGGCGGAGGCGGGCGCGAGCGCGGGCGGCGGGCGGGCGGGCGGCGGAGGCTGCGGCCCTCGAGGGGGAGCGCGGAGGCCCCCCGACCTCCCTCACTGCACGCTCGTGGGCAGCCCGTGGTGCGGCGGCGGCGTGTCGGCGCTCACGGTGCCCACCTGCGAGTAGACGTCGTCGGGCGTCTGCTGCTGGATGCCGGGCGGCGTCATGCGCTTCTCCTTCTGCCGCCGGTTGCAGAACCACACCGCCACCACCTCCTTCTCCAGCTGCAGGCTGTCGGCCAGGTTGGTGATCTCCTGCGCCGAGGCTTGGGCACTTGAGGAAGTGGCTCTCCAGCGCGCCTTTGACCTCACACTCGATGGACGTCCGCTTCTTGCGCTTGCGGCCCTGCGCGGCGATCTTGTCGATGCTCGTGGGGCTGCCGGTGCTCGAGTCCGCCTCCTCCAGCCACTTGTTCAGCAGCGGCTTGAGCTTGCACATGTTCTTGAAGCTCAGCTGCAGGGCCTCGAAGCGGCAGATGGTGGTCTGCGAGAACACGTTGCCGTACAGGGTGCCCAGCGCCAGCCCCACGTCGGCCTGCGTGAAGCCCAGCTTGATGCGCCGCTGCTTGAACTGCTTGGCGAACTGCTCCAGGTCGTCGGACGTCGGCGTGTCCTCGTCCGAGTGCGGGTCGTGGCTGTTGAGGCCGGGCCCCGCGCCGCCGCCGGCGCCGCCGCCGCCGTGGTGCGGCGGGCCCTGCGCGTGGTGCGGGTGCGGCGGGTGCGGGTGCG
The DNA here is from genome assembly GCF_024139225.1 of Suncus etruscus. NCBI lineage: Eukaryota > Metazoa > Chordata > Mammalia > Eulipotyphla > Soricidae > Suncus > Suncus etruscus. Next base: position 58,170,861 of record NC_064859.1, on the reverse strand, counting down.
CGTGGTGGTGGTGGTGGTGGTGGTGCTCGGCCAGCTCGGGCGTGTCCCCGCGCACCAGGCCCGGGTGCACCAGGCTCTGGGCGCCGCCGCCCGCGCCGCCGCCGCCGCCGCCCGCGCCCGGGGGCGCGCTCAGCATGCCGTTCACGGTGAAGCCCCCGGGCTGCGAGTAGAGCAGGCTCTGCGGCGGCGGCTGCTGGCCCCCGGCCATGGACGGGAGGTGCGCGGCGGCGGCGGCGGCGGCGGCAGCGGCGGGGCGGCGGCGGCGGCGGCGCCCCAGCCGCCCGGGTGGCCCTGGTGCGGCGGCGGCGGCGGCGGCGGGCCGAGGTGCGGCGGCCCGCGGTGGTGCAGCGCGGTGCCGGCGTGCAGGTCGTCGCGCCCGGCGTTGCCCTTCACGTCGGGGCCCTGCGGCGGCGGCGGCGGCTGCTGGGGGCTGCCCGCCATGCCCACGGCGCTGCCCGACCAGGGCGAGCTGGCTTCCACGGCGGCGGCGGCGGCAGCGGCGGCGGCGGCGGCGGCGTGGGGCAGGGCCGTGACCCACTGGTGCGCGTGGCTCAGCATATGGCCGCCGTTGCTCGCGGCCATGGCCCCCTGCATGAAGTCGCTCTGGACCATCTTGACGGTGGTGGGGTCCCCGCGGTAGGCGCCCGAGGTCACGGCGGCGCTGCCGGGCTGCATGCCGCCGCCGCCGCCCCCCGCGCCGCCGCCGCCGCCCCCGCCGCCGCCGCCCCCGCGCCGCCGCCGCCGCCGCCGCCGCCGCCCCCCCGCCGCCGCCGGGGCCCGCGGCGTCCGAGTGCACAATGGAGCCGGCCGCCAGCAGGCTGTTCCCCGGCGGCAGGTAAGGGTTAGAAGCCGCCGTGGCCATGCCGCTCCGCTCCCGCCACCCCACCGCCGCCACCGCAGCGGCTGCGGCCGCAGCCGCCGCCGCCGCCGCCGCCGCCGCGCCCCCTTCTCGCCGCCCGCCTCCGCCCCCCGCGCCGCCCCCGCCCCCAACCCGGGCCCCGGCCGGCCCCGCCGCCTGCGCCGCCGCCGCCGCCTCTGCCCCCGCCGCCGCCGCCCCCGCCGCCGCCTGCGCCGAGGCTTGCCGCTGCAAGGCCGCGCGGCAGGGCGCGGGGGTCTCCGGCCCGCCTCGGTCAGCAGCAGCAGCAGCAGCAGCAGCAGCAGCAGCAGCCGCCGCCGCGGCACCAACAGCGCTCTGGGGCGGCGGGGGGCTCGCTTCCCGGGGCGCGCTCCGTGGCCGTGGCCGCCCCCTTCAGGGGGGGTCGGAGCCGCCCCCCAGCCCCGGAGCGGCCGGTGGCTGGCTCCAGCGGGGCGCGGACGGGCGAGCGGGGCTCCCTCTGCCGGGACGGACAGGCGGACAGACGGACGGACAGACGGACGGGCGGACGGGCGAGCGCGCTGGCCGGGCCCCGCGCTGCTCCGCTCCCGGGGGCTCGCGCGCGGCTCTCTGTCCACCTGCTCGGTGACGACGAGTTGCTTGCCCCGCGACAACAAAGGACGCAGCGGCCGCCGCTCCTCTCCTCTCCTCTCCTCTCTTCTCCTCTTCTCCTAACTAGGGCTGGCCGCCGGCCGGCTCCGTGCCTGCCTGCCCGCCCGCCTGGCTGGCCCCGGGGCGAGCGCTCTCCCCTTTCCTCTCTCCTCTCCCGCCGCTCAGACACGCATTTCACACGCGGCCCCCCGTGCGAGGCGAGTCGTCAAACTTTTTCTGCTCCTCCAAGGCGTGGTGCTTGCTTGCCTGCCGGCTGGCTGGCTGGCTGGCTCGCTCGGGCGCCCAGGGGAAGAGGGGGGAGGCTGCTCCCGCTCTGCTCTCTTCCCCCTCCGGTCCTGTCGTCTCAAGTTTTGTTTCTGTCCTAGGAAAACTTCTTGCGACGGAGATGGAGCATGGCTCAGAAGTTTGCTATTGCCGGAGGAGCTCCTGGAGGTTGCCTCTGAAACAAGAGTCCTTTTGCATTCTCCTCGCCACAGTCACAGTCTGATGCGACATCTTTCCTTGATGGGCAGAAAGTAGGAAACAGAACAAGGAGGAAGAAAAAAAAATTTTGGGTTTTCAACAGGAAAAGGGGAAAAGATTAAAAAATAAAAAGAAGGTCGAATTGCCGTTACCTTGTTTGCAGACGGTTGGGGTTGGTGTTTTATTTTTTTCCCAGCGGTTGTCTGGAGGAGAAGGAAGAAGAGTGCATTGGTGGAGGTGGCAGTGTGTGTGTGCATATAGGGGATCCTTGATTCATCACAACCAACTCCAAGAGGGCATGGTGCACGGCTCCAAAAAAAAAGCCCCGACGGCGTTGGCGCCTGCCATGCGGAGCAGAGTTGCTGTGTCCCAGTCCGCTCTCTCTCACTCTCTCTCTCTCTCTCTCTCTCTCTCTCTCTCTCTCTCTCTCTCTCTCTCTCTCTCTCTCTCTCTCTCTCTCTCTCTCTCTCTTACTCACTTTCCCCTCCTCTCTCTTTTTCTAGCTTTCTCTCTCCCTTTCTCTCCTCTCCCAGCACTCGCTCACTCTCCCTCTTTCGCCAGCCCCGCTCGCACTCGGATCTGACAGTTCGCTCTGTCCCTCCCTCTCCGAGCAGGGACTGTCGAATGTTTACCCTCCGCCGCGAGCGCGCACCCACCACCACACTTTCCCAAATACGAGGAAGTCGGGCACCAGAGCCCCCGCTGATTGGCTACCCGCTGGGTGACTGGCAGCCCCGGAATGACTGGCTCAGGACGCGAGGCCCCCCTTCCGGCCGTTCCGATTGGTTGCTTTTTAATTTAGGCAGCGCGTCGTAGAAGCTGGAAATCTGTCGTCCACCGCCCCCCACTCCAGCATCCCTCCTTCCCTCCCTCCCTGCCTGCCTCCCTCCCTCCCTCCCGGCCACTTTCTCCTCCCCGCTCCTCCCCCGCCGCTGCATCTTAACTCTTAGTGTCCGGCTAAGCTGTTGGTATTGGCGCGGTGTCTCTGAGCCTTGGCAATAGGTCTTGGGAGCAGGGAAGTAGGTGGTGGAAAGAGAGAGAGAGAGAGACGAGGCAGGAAGGGATGGAGAAAAAAAAAAGGAGAATGAAGAGAGGGAAAAAATTCAGGAGAAATAGCAACCTACCACTTCCACCTAGGACAGCGTTCGGTGACCGCCTTCCTTGCCACCCTCCTTCCCCAGCGCCATCTCAACCTCCCCCCCCCCTCCATCTCATCCTCCACCCCCTCGGTGCCAAGGGGATCTGCAAAGCGCGCGCCATCGCGGCACCGTCCGCGCTGATACCTAGAGGCTGAGGTGTCAGTCCCCAGTGTTTTTTTTTTTTTTAAAGTTTCCCTTCTCCTGCATCAGCGGGGTCCCCCACCCCCACCCCCATCTCGGGCTCGGCAGAGGCAGGCAGGGAGAGCTCCGGTCGCCCAGAGCCGGGTGGCCGCCACGCTCCTGGGAAAGACGCCACGGCAACTTTCCGCGGCCGCTTCGCGCCGGCGGCGGCACCCCCTTTGTTTAAGCGCTCGGATGCCATCGTCCGTCTGGGGAGCGCTGCAGCCCGGGGACCCGCGCGTAACCGTCCGCGGTGGGAGATGGACCCGCTCTCGCCGCCGAGGCTCCGAGGCTCCCCCCAACCCCCTCGGCGCCGGGGCTCTCGCCCTCCTCCGCCCCCGGGATGCCAGCGAGCTGCAGTGGCGTGCCCTCGTGAGTTTGGAGGGTGCAAGTCCGCGGTGCCAGGAGATAGGTTTGAAAAGCGACCCGCCCGACCTTGCACCCCTATAGCCATATCGGAAGTATAGCCCGCCCAGGTGGCTGGCTGGCTTGCAGGCATTCGGGGGGTGCAGCCGGAACCCCGCGTGCGCAAACCCCCCTCGCAACTCGGCGACGCTGATTTCAGCGCTGCGGTGATTTGGCGCAGACACTCGCGACTCGGGCGACGCTAATTTCAGTGTGGCAGTGGTTAGCGCCGGGGCGGCGCGGCGCGGCGCTCCCTTTCTTAAGCACGGTGATGCTTTTTTCCTTCCTTCCTTCCTTCCTTCCTTCCTTCCTTCCTTCCTTCCTTCCTTCCTTCCTTCCTTTCTTTCTTTCTTTCTTTCTTTCTTTCTTTTCTTTTTCTTTTTTCTCTCTTTCTCTTTCTTTCTTTTCTTTCTTTCTTTCTTTTCTTCTTCTCTTTCTTTCTCTTTCTTTTCTTTCTTTTCTTTTCTTTTTCTTTTTTTCTTTTTTTTTTTTCTTTTCTTTCTTTTCTTTCATTCCTGTCTCGGATGGCTTGGCCGATCCGATTGCATGGGTTTCTGGGCCCCGGGAAGACCGAAAGGGTTAAGAGAGGACAGGGGAGGGGGAAGGGGAGCAGGGGTTGGGGGTGGAGGAGGCGATGCGGCCAAGCGGAAAAGCTGCACAGAAGAACCTCAGCGAACCAAGAAAAAAGAGAAAGTGGCAACGAAAACAAGGGCAAATTGAACCCTCCTTGGGGATTTCCAATGAGCTAAACCAACTCGGACCTGGCGTAAAGGCACCGTCCCCGAAGAGTGCGCGTTGTGTGCGCGCACCCCGCACTGTCCAAGGCTCGGCGGCTCTTGGTAGCCCGAGAAGCCGCCCTAGAAGTGGCAGCGATGTCACCACCCGCGGGCTCCGGGGAAACTGGGAACCCAGGCGCTTGGCTCGGATGCCATGCCGGGAGAGCTCTGCGGAAAGCCGGACCTCTCCGGCCCAGACGCAGCCACGTAGCCTGGGCTTGGCCTCCAGATTAGCCGTGCCGGGGAAAAATTTATGTAGGATCCTGTCCAGATCCTGCCTGCCTGCCTCCCTGCCGGCTGAAAGGCACCACCGTGGGTAGGTTTTAGCAAAGACACGTAGGCGAAGGCGACAGTGGTGGAAAAGCAGCGGTAGCCTGACCCCCGACCGAAGGGATTTCCCCCCTGCGTGTGCCCCCAAGACGCCTCTTTATATTTACGCATGCATGTATGTATCTATCCCAAGATGAAACACAGATTTCATTGAGGCAATCTGAGATCTCCAGGTGCAGACGTTTGAAGAGTCGCTGCCAAGCATCCCGTGTTTTCCTTTCCTGCCGATTTCTCTTGGATCCGGCTCAAAAAAACCGAGAGAAGTCTCGTGGTTTTGTTTACACTGAATGGGGAGCATAGGAACGGAGCCACGGGGCCGCCTTTCATTAATATACAGTGAGGATTTTGTCTAAATTACGGCTATGAATTTCACAGTGCACGCTTTCAAAAGCAGTCTCAGGTGGCCGCCTGGAACGCGATCTCGTTGCCTCCGCGAACAGATCCACTTTCTTCCTTTCTGTTCAAGGAGGGTGTGTGCGTTCGGGGGAAGCCCCCCGGAAAAAACGCATTGCTCCAGGAGGACAGAAATGCGCGTCTGTACCGAGGTCTGCCCGCTCGCTCTCCCCTTTTCCCAGTATTTAGTTCTCCAGGCATTCCCCCCACCTCCCCGCCCCCCCCACCCAGCCCCACCCCGTTCTCCCCCCTCCCTTTGGGGAGTGTGATTGTTTTGTCTGGAAAAAAAAATCCAAAGTATATAACAAGGGGGGAACAGTTAGTGCTGATTTTCATTTGCATACATTTTCATATATTTTGGTGAAAATAATAGACTAGTGGAGAGCTGGGCTTAGAGGACTCAGCGTTAGGGGAAGCTTAAGGACGCGTCGGTTCTGGGGGAGTTGAGAATAAGCCTCCCCCCCAAGTCACCTTGTTTAAAACAATAAAACATCTTATTTTTAAATCTAACCGTGGAAGTTTGCTCGGTAAGTGTTTTTTTTTTGTTTTTTAAAAAATTTCCTTTCCTTGCTTTCTCTCTCTCCCCACTCCTTTCTGGGTTATTTATGCTCCTGCAGGTTTGGGAAGCTTATTGTCATGGCTGGGGACAAGAGATGGTTCCTAGAACAAGTGTTCTGTGGGAAGGAAGTGAAAGTGTGTTGGGTTGGAGGAGGACAAGAACCCAAACCCGGCTCAAACCTTACTGAAACCGGTGGACTCTTTCCAGATCTCTTCTCAGCAAGACACTTTACTTTGCGGCTGGGGAGTGAAGGAGAAGGAGAATGGTGATCATTTGCTTGGTTAATTGTGAAGAAGAGAAAGAGGAAAAGTATGCAGTCTGAAACATATTTCTTGGGGGGGGGGGTTATCCAAAATAGCCTGGAGTAGAGCAGGAAGAAGTCAGTGCTGTTGTGTTGGAAAAGTGTGTGTTCTGGTCTGGGCCTGGCTAGGTTGGGGTAGGGGATTCCTGCTGACAGCAGGGTGTTGGAGTGCGGAGAGGGGGCTTGGCAAAGGGCGGGAAGTGAGTAGGAGAAGAAGGAAGGGAGGGGAAGGGGTGGTGGGGGAGGCCTGGCACCGGGGTGAATGCAGGTCCGTTGGAGCAGGCGGACACTTGCGGCCTCCCAGCTCGGTGGAGAAAGTGCACCAGAAAGCGGATGATTCATCACCACTAACCAGACCATCCTACACTTTATTCCCAAGGGAGACTGGAGCTTTCATGTCACAAACTAGACGTGACTTTGTTTTCCACTTTTGACTGCCTGTCTTGCTCCCTTTCTCCTTCCCCTTCCCCCCTTGCTGCTGTCCCCAGGTTTGGCTTAAAAAAATAAAATAAAATAAAGGGTGCAGTGTTAATTAGATAAACAGGCTGGAGGAAAAGAGCTGGGCCAAACCATAGAACCCTCCAACACCTTACCTTAGTGAAATGGGCTGGAAACAAATTCTAAAAGATTCTTGGTTTTGTTCTTTGTCAAATCTGGGGTGATAAGAGGGTAGAATCAGAAAGCAGGATATCTACTGCATTTGGTATCCAATGCACCTTGCAACAACAAAAAAATCTATAATTTCTTGGGAAGCGTTTATGCCAAACCAAAAAAAAAAATGGCTTGCAAGGAAGGAGGAAGAGATTTTAGTTGAGGAGGGGGTAGGAACCCCCGGTTTTCCACCCTTGTTTATGTGCTTGGCAGCATCGCTTTTGACTGGGGTTAACTCTCTGTGCTCCATTGGACCAGATGCCATATAGAGCTGCTCCCTGAAGATCATTTGTTTCCTTGATGGGGAACATTTCTGAGCAGAGCATATTGGTTGCCATAGAGAAAGAAATAAAAGGAAGAACAGTAGTCACATTAAGCTATATGTTTGTGCACTGGGCTTTAGATAAAAGGACCTTGGTTTAGCCACAGAGAGGCAGCCAAACTACAGATAGCTAGTGCCACTAAAACTAGCATTATTTTGTTTTGGACTTTTAAAGTTGAAACATATAAACTAATTTTATTGGTTGTTGTTAATTTTATATGACACGGTTTACTGAACAAAATAAACTTTAGAAGTGCCCAAGAGCCGCAGCATTGACTTGTCAGTAGGGGGCGCACTGACTCGCTCTAGAAACTACTGGGTAAAATGTAGCTGTTTCAAAGGCAACTCTCCTTCCAAACTTGCCTAAGGAACAAACACCCCTAACTTTGTATGCATATTCCCAATGAGGAGTGGATTCATGGCAGAAAAGGTTTAAACTATCAGAACAATGACCTCTCTACCTTCCACCATTCTGTATTTTCGAAAAGGCCTCCTGAAAAAAATTATAGTTCAAGTGTTTATCTATTGCTCTCAGTTAGTTACATGGGGCTGGAAAAAATAATTGGTCAGTGAAAGTGAAAACACTGTACAAATTAGTTAGTGTGTGTAATAGTACTGATACTAAAGAAGTGGCCTTTTCTTTCTAGATTCATTGTTTTTGCAACAGAACTGGAAACAAAAAACGCTTCATAAAGGATTATTTATTAAATAATGAGTATAATTCAGCTCAATACACATTTGGACTTCTAAATAAAACCTAAACTCCTGGAGAATTTTCCACCACATCCAGGATTTCTTTCACTTCGACATTTAATGACTACTTTAATCCTTGGTAGAGTCCATGATCTTAGGAAGATTTTGTATTCACCCTGGAAGGGATGAGAGAAAGAAGAGTAGTCATTTGTGCGGGGAACTGTAGGTTGGAAACTTGTAAATACAATTTTGCTGAGCATAGTGGAATAAAAGTTCTAACAAGGTTTTCACCTCCAATATTTTTAGGTGCTACTAATTAAGCCCAAACTGCATTGTTGAAAAGGATGAAAAGGAGACTTGGGAAAGTTCCTAGAATGGTGAAGGACAAATCTTGGCTGATTTGAGGACAAAGTTTGTCAATAGCAGTCTCTGCCCAAAGAGTTGTAGAGAGCCTGACCCTGACTGTAAGAAGCCCAGAGTGGCTGGAAAGGAGAAACTGCTTCCTACAGTTTGGATGTAGAACACACCTGTTTGTCACAGAGCCTGCCCAGACTGGACACTTCTTCGGGGAAAGCTCTGTTCTCCCTCTGCAAGAGGGAAAGATCCCTTAGTCTACCTAAATCACGTCTTAGCTGATCCAGTTGTCCTTAGTGACATGACAAGTTTTACTTTGAAATGAAACTTTTTGAAAAGTCAGATAAAAGGCTATTTAATTTATGAAGGTTCAAAATTATGGGAATAACATAAACAGAGGTGATAGCCTCAAAATGATTTAAATACTACAGCTTTTTATTTGGGAGATTTCCCATTCAGAAGCAGAAAATGTATCCTTAGGTTTGTCTAATTTTTTTTTTTAGTTGAAAATGTTGTTTGAGCCCAAACATTTTTCTTTTTTGGTTTTCTGAATATTTCAGACAAAAGGTTTCTAGGGAAAAAAATGTACATTGCCCATACACTATCTTAAATTTCTGGCTTAATCTGTATGGCTGGAGCCACTAATTAAAATTTAAACTTATTAATAAAAAGGAAACTATATTCAGCAAGTAATTTCATAAAAACATGATCTAAACTATTAGTGTAAATATTCATAGCATCTTTTTTTTTTTTTGGTTTCCCTTTATACTGACTTGGCTGTGACTCACTTTTCAATTTGCAGGCGTGCTTTAAAAAAGTAAGGGACAAACATGACATGACATCTTATAGTCTTATGACATCTATAGTCTCAGGTCACCTAAAGTCAAGCAAATAAAAAATAATACTTCTGCTTAAAGCAACAAGTTCATTTTTGAGCAGACATGGCATAGAGACCATGTTAGCATGCTGCAATATTTTGGAGGTGGAAATGATCAGGCTGGAAATGGAAAGATTCAAAGTACTGAATCGAGTTACAGATTTTTAATTGTTGGGGATGGCAAAATTGCTTTTTCCAAAAGCGAGAATGAGCAACATTAATCGAGTCAAATGTGCAAAACACAAAGTGGATTTTTACTCATCTGCTCCCACTTGGTAATAAGGTGTTTAGCTTCATAATAATGCAAAGGTAAATTTGCCTTCGCATCTAGAAAACAAAATACTCATATTAATTTTTAAAGCACAAATTTATTGGGCAGATTCACTATTCACAAGGGTGTTACAGAGGCAGTAACTCTTCAATTAGTAGATTTTGGAAGAAAATGCGGAATTGTTGTCTTGCCAGTAGTCTCTTAGTTTTTGCTAAGGTTTTTCTTTCCTTCCTTCTTTCTTTTTTTAATTTACAAATGATTTCTTTACCCTCATGGCTTTGTTATCCCTTTGGTAACTAATTTTGATGATGTGCAGGAAACAAAGCTCTTGTAGTTTTACAGGGTGGTTGGAAGGAGCAGTGGTAAAGTCTCACCCCATGATTTCTCACCCTTAGGAAGTTTCCCTTTGGATGCTTATGGAAGAGCTTCAGGTTGTGGAGTCTAAGATGAGGAGGCTCCCACAGTGGCGGTGCTTTCTAACTGACCCATTTCCAACACTGCGCTTGCTCTGGTTGCTAGTGTGCACCTGACACTTCCAGTAATGAAAGCTGCCAGTGGTTCTGGACGCCTTGGTGGCCAGCACAATGTGAGGGACTGTTCTTGCCTGCCTGCCCCTTCAGCCACTCCTCCCACCCCCACCCTTAAAGGTCTTCAGAGTCTTTGAATTTAAACTCACAGGGCTAGGGAACTAAGAGCCCACATGATTCAGCATGGTGATGAGGAAGATTTATTAAGAAAAACCTGTGAGAACAATGTTCCAAGGTCAACTTTTATTTTTTTTTTGGTCTATGTGTGTATATTTTTTGCTGTTGTTATCAACAAAACCCCAGAAATAGTGATTCTTCTATGTCAGAGGGTGGGTTGGATTTTTGGATTATGTGCTCCTAACAGAATTTAAATTCTCCTTCTTCGCCTCCTCAAATATTCCCTATATGACACTTCCCTTTGTCGTTGAAACCGGGTAGTCTCCTGATGGATAAGAGTTATTTTGGTGCACCAGAAAAAAACAATTCTTGCATTTTTTCATGCTTCTTTTGTTGTTGTTTTACCATTTTGGTTTTGTTTTCAATTTAGCTATTGTCAGCAGAGTTGGGTGCAGATTACTGCTGATCTCTCAGGCAGAGGGCAGATCTTTGGGGCATTTCCCCTAATAGGTCCTAAATTGGTGTCTTCTCTCCTGTGAATGTCAAAGCTCCAACCTTCTCACTGCCCAGCTCCCGCCCAGAGCCCACCCACAAACCAAGCTGAACCAGGGAGGGGGGTTTTAAGACTGTGTGGTCATTATTCCTTTTAAGTACAGTGGCAATATGCACTGATATTTGATACTTTAAATACTCCTGATCTGAAGCAGTACCCTTCTAGTGAGGAAGTATGAATGGCCTTGCTCACTTCATGCAGTTCAGATGAAAAGCCCTCAATTAAAAGTTACTCCTGGGCTATTGCTCCGGCCGCCTACCCCTCCTCTCCAGTTTTCTGTAGGGAGCCTGGTCAGCTCAGTAAAACTAAGGGGAGGACCACAGGTTTGCAGTCAGATCTTCAGATTATTTTATCTACTGGACGCAAAATGCCCCCAGCAGTCAGGGTATGATTTATCCAAAGGACAAGCAAGTAAAACTTCGCCTAGAAAATATGTGTCCAAATATCCTAATTGGAAAACACAAAGATTTCATGGCAGGGGCTGGCAAGCGATTCCTTTCTAGGGTGAGAAAGTCAGGGTGGAACTTTCGCTCCAAAGGTTCCCTCCTGGGAATGCAGTCGCTCAGAGTCTCAGCTCCACCGCGGCAGGGCCCACCCCGACATCACTCCCCCACCCCTCGGTGATTTGTGATCTTCAGAGGCAAGTTTTCCTGAATAGGCGGCGACTTGCGGGGGTCCCAGGGCCAAGCCCCGCTTCTTTAGTCTGAATTTTATTTTATTTCTCACACGGTTTGTATAATAAACTTAAAAGGATCCCATTACTCCCCTTTCTCCCTGAGCACTGCCCTGTAAGCTCTTTCGTTTGGCTATTTGTGGGCTTCAGAAGTCGAATTAGCATTGCTTTTCTTTGGAAAAGAAAAATGGAAAGAGCTTAAAAAAAAAAAAGCACTGGGAAAAGAGGATAAGGTAAAAGGAGTCAGCTAGACACAGAAGCTGGGAGAGAAGAGATGGGACACGGGGGGTGCAGAGACGAAGCTGGGGTCGCAGGGCCATGAAGAGAAAAAAAAAGCCCAGACACCCTCAAAGGTCACAGTCAGCCGCACGCGGCCCAGAAAAAAAATCGGGTGCGAGTCGCACCCCATCTTTGCAGCCTCACGCCCTCCCCGCGGTGGGAGCGCAGACTCTCTTTGTCATCGGCTCGGAGCGCGGCCGCGGGCTCCAGCAGTGGGCTTTGTTCCGGAGGAGCAGGGCAGGACCCTTCACCCCGCGGTGTCCCGCCCTCCCAGAGCTGGGGACGGTGGGGGTGGGGACACTAAGGGACCGGGACCGACTGCAGAGGAGCCCGGCAGGAGTCGGGCTTTCAAGTTCCTCCGCTCCTTGGAGTAACTGAGCTGTTTTCCCTTTGCCAAGCTGGCCGGGGCTCCGCGGGACCGGGGAGAAGTGGGAAGGGGGCGCCCGCCTTCAGCCGGCAGCGCGATCCATCCAGGGCAGCTCTTTGCCTGCAGCCGCGGCTTGCATGCAGGCATCCATGCATGCATGTATTTGCATGTCTGCATATGCAATGTCTGCATGCACGCGTCTATGTGCATGTATGTAGTGCCTGCCTGCATGCACGCACACGCATGTGCGCACGTACATTGCATATGCAGCGTATGCATGCACGCGGGTTTGCATGGATGCCAAAAAGGACCTTGCATTCGAAATCCCGGTCCGGCCGAGGGTTCAGCAGCTGTGCGTGGGGCGCCGCAGAGCTCGGTGCTAGCTTCTTCACTAAGATCTACCACGTTCGAGGTGATCCGGGGGCCGCGGGTGGGCGCTATGGACCGGCCCTGGATCCCGAGGCCGCTCGCTCGCGGAGAGCGCAGCAGATCCCGCAGCGGAGGCCTGTGGCGGGGGACAAAGAGGCAGACACTCGGAGCGGGCAGAGGGCAGACGCGCACGTGCGCCCACGCGCGCCCCCCCGCGGCCCCTCCCCGGAGGAGCCTCCTCCGCGCCGTCGTCCGGGGCTGCGAGTCTGCCAAGTGGGTCCCTCGCGGAGCCCGCTCCCGCCTCCAGCCGCTGCAGCGTTCTGCAAAAAAAACGGCGCGTGAATAGGTGTCACCCTCTTCCTCAACCCGCCGTTCTCTCCCCACCCCCATCCCCAAGGTGTGGGCAGATTGCAAGAGTTTCGGCTCTGGTTATTGTTTGTCAAACAGGCCCCCTTCTCCGGGGAGAGGGGCGAGGGGGCATGTGGCGGAGCCCGGGCCAGGAGCACATTAATCAAAGCATTATTTCCCCCGAGAAAGCAGAGCACAAATGAGAGTAAATCCTAATAAAATTGGATCGCGAGGCAATGGCGCGCTTTAAGTCATCTGCACGGCCTGAGCGAACTCTCAAATCTCCAAGACGCGGCTCTTGAAAAGAGCCCGCGCAGCCCGGGCCTGGGGGTGCCCATCGGGCCGGAGCACCTTCGCTGCGCACCGCACCACCCGTGGCCCGGCTCCACTCGTGGCCTGAGGCCGAGAGGCGGGTTTCGCATGATTCACCGCCAAGCTCGGGAAGCACCTCGGCCTGGGCACACCGGGGAGGACCCGGAGAGTCCCCGGGCTGGATTGCGTGCTCCTCGGGACATTTGCGGGGGCTGCACTCGGCGCCCGCTTGCCTCTTTGAGCCGAGAGGCCGGGTGGGTGGTGCCCTCGGCTGGGAAAGCGAGTGCGTCCCGCGCCCCCGCGTTCCGTTAGCCGGGCCATTTCCCGGACATCCCTGGCGCCCCGCGCGCCCAGGGAAGGGGCGTGCTTTTGCAAAGGGCACTGGTGGGGGAGTCGAAGGCATAGCTCGCCAGGAGACACTTGGGGCGCTTTCGGACATCCCCCTCGGGCTGAAGGTCTCCGTCCGTCCGTCTGTCTGCGCCGCTCTCCGCCACGACGCGGGTATCCGTGGAGCTTGGTCCGGCTGCGGGGAGGCGCGCTCCTCTGGCCGCTCGAGGCTTTCTCCAGCACGGACACTGGAAAGCAGACTGTGACACCGCGCCTCGGGGCGACACTTGTGACCACGCACGGTCCCAGCGCAGCCGGTGAGCACCAGCCCTGATTTCAGGCTCCCGCGCCTTGGGGAGAGAGGCGCGCAGATACCCGCTGCCCGCCGCGGTGCGGTGCGGGGCGCACAGCCGGCTCCTCCCCACGCGCAGCCCGGCCCGGCTGCCGGGTCCCCGCGGGAGTGAGAGAGCGAGTGAGAACGCGTGGGCGCCCCCTGCAGGTCCACGCCGGGAGGACGCGTCCATGTCCACGTCCACGTCCACCGATGCCCGGTGCGTCAGGCCTTGTCCCCTCGCCAGTTCCTGCGAGTCTTGGGGAGACAGCGGGGCAGAGGGAGAGGGCGCGAAGGGCCGAGAGGGGAGGAGCACCTGCAGTTTCACCCCCCCCCCCTTTTACCCTCCCAGACCCCTCCCGCTCCAGCACCCGGGTCCTCGCGGGGTGCGCGCCTTGGAACCGCTTGTGTTTGTGCCCCGGAGCTCGGCCAGCCCGCAGCAGTATCTGCTAGCTGCGCCAGCCTGGATGGGACGCGTCTTGGAGTGCATATGGGGGTGTGGTGCAGGAGGTTGTGGGGGACCTTTACCCTGCAGACTGGCGTCGATTGTGGGGTTTGGAGCGGGGTGCGTGTGCTGCAGGGTGTGCGAGAGGGCGTAGTGTGTGTGAGCTCCGTGTGCGCAAGACTGGCAAGAGACGTTTGAGGAGCTTGGGGGGCCATGGAATCTTTTCATCTTGGAGCTTTGAATCTGTAGCCTTAGAGTTTAGCCCCCATCCTCCTCATCCCTCCAAGTTTTTAATCCAAATGGCCTCCGAACTGAAGGCCAGGGAGACCCCCCACCCCCCTTGTGGCTGGGTCAGGATCTGTGCTTTGGAGAGCTAGGGTCAGGTGGACAGGGCAATTCAAGGGAGCTGAGCAATGTCTGGAAAGTCCTGCATCTTCGCCCAAGGGGGAAACCGTGTTTCAGGCTCACAGCCATCTTTGCTTTCGATGTTGCTTCTTGGAGGTGGTTTTCTTTTCTGAAGGCTTGGGGCCAGGTAGGGCGCCATAAGCAAGCCCTCCTTGGATGGGGGTGCTTTGATGTACACTGCCTTCAGACCCTATCTTTTCTAATTGAGAAGGGCTCCTTTGCATTCTTCGAGGTATGGGGCTGGAGAGAAAGAGAACTACTTTACTTTTCTGAAATAGTAACCCCCCTTTCCTCCGATCTATGATGCCCCCCACTTTGCAACAAAATAGGGCTGTAGGTCATTGCTCACTAGAAAAGATAAAAGAGCTGCGAAGAAAACTTGGGGCCAAAGAAAATTTCTCCTACTTCATAAACATTAACTTGCCCCATCCAGGATTTTGAGATCTCACGGGGAAATCAGGGCAGAGAGAATTAAAAAAAAAAAAAAAGCAAGCAAATAAACAAAACAAAACCAAAATCCTCTCACCTACATATTTTTTTGTCCGCTAAGTTTCTGGATTCATTCGCCAAACTGTAGTTTGGATAGTGAGATTTAGAGTAATCCTAAACAGAAAACTTTAGCAATGCTTTTGTTTTTACTCGAATGTTTCATACGAGGATGAAAAAAAAATAATGATGTACGAGTGGCATATATTTTTGTTTCTTGGATTTATTAAGGTTCGATGATTTGACCACTAGCCATAAATATATACCCTTTTCCTGGGGAAAATAAAATTCACATACACCTCCCCATCAAAAAAGAGACTCTCCTATGAACCCATATTTTGATTTAACTTTTATTACTTTTAAAATAAGAATTTGGAGGCAGCTAAATTTTTAATAAAGAGCTTCAATGGTTGAAATGTCAGTGTTTAAATAGATAATCTTTTCTTTTTAGAATCAAACTTTAGACGTTCTTTGAATTATTTATCATGCGATTTGCCCATAGGCCTTCTGAGGAGAAAGGGAAGGTGGAGGGGTGGGTATCCCTCTAATTTATTTAAAGCATATGTTGGCATGAGATGATAAAATGGGTCTTTTGGAAAACGGTGATGTGGCTAAGCAAACTCTGTCTATGAACACCTTTGAGGTTACTAAATAAAAACACACTTCAAAAACAACTGCCCAGTTTCATAGCAAATAACACTGTTAACTAGAATATTGTATGGAAGGCACAGAAGCTCCTCCTCCCTGAGTATAGTAGAGTTTGGTAATGTACACATATTTACACATGGTGTAAATATACATATGCACAAGGGAAGATGTTTATGTACATAATGTAACAACATATATATATACCCCAACTGAATACATTTACATAGAACATGCCCATGTGTGAGGCATCAAACTTCTATGATTAACAATATATTTTATAGCAGATAAGCTTAAGAGGATAAATAATGACTAAATCTTATTCTTGGTAAAAAGGAAATGTCTGAAAGCTGAAGCGTGCTCACTATAGGTATGACAGAAATTAGTAATACTAAGACTTTGGCATACTCTATTAAAGGTACTATGAATTCAGATAGCTTTTAAAAATTCAAATAGTATGATAAAAGAACATTATACTTTCCAGTGCACATTTAAAATATCAATGTTCTATCTAAAGTCCATATATTCATTGGCTTCTCCCCTGAAAAATAAAAAAGTTGTTTAGGATAAAATTTAAATTTCAGATATGATTTAAAAGTTTTTCATTCTATTTTAATTTCGAAAAAGTATTCTAATTTTTATGGGCCCTTTAAATTCAATAGCCTAATAAAAATCCAAATATAACAGTACTTTTGAAGTACATATTTATATTTTGAAACGATCTGTATTAGTATAAGGTGATATAAAAACTATTTGCCTCTTATCAAACAGTATTTTTGAATATTTACATTTTCCAAAGCTTTTTTCGGTTTAAAAAATAAGGATTACAGTCAAAATGAACACATTGGCAAGAGTTCAAATACTCATTTGTGTTAAAGAAACGTATAGAAATGTCATACCTAAATGTTGTACATTAAAAACTTTTTGTCCTAGTTGGTAAAAGAATCAGAACTATAAGTTTGAAAATTTTTGAAGCACATGATAGGTCTTTCGTTAATTAAAGTTATTTTATTGACATTATAACTTTTTATTGGCTTTCATGTTTATGTAAATATAAAATTCTTTATTAAAATATGTAGTCTTTTGTCATTTCGCCCACATGAATTTTTATTATTAATTTATTTTCAGAGACTATTACTAAAATTGATGCTTTACAAGTATTGTCTAATTAGTGATGAGCTTATAAAAATCAATTTAGCTTTTTGAGATTTGTTGATTAATCTCTTTAAAAGTTTGAAGTTAAAATGATGTAAAAACCTCAAGTAAAATTTTTTTTTTAAAAGACGACAACTTGGCAAAAAATACTAAAATAACATTTTACTCTTGAAAAAGTTTAGAAATATAAACTGCAAAAATAAGTTAGTCTTCTATTTTAGAAAGTTTCTCACTGGAATGGCATGGTATAAATAGACACAGGTTATTTAATGGTTTAACAATGCACAATGTTCATTCAAAAATTTGGTTGAGGAGCCATTCACTATAAAAATGTAAAATAGTCTTTTCGTTGCTTTAATTAATGAAATGGGTAAAGAATTATGCTAGAAGGCTCAAGTTACACATAGAAAAAGATTTATAAGACTAAATACTCTGGCTTTCTGTGGCCTAAAAAGTAGATAGAATTAAAATATAGCAAATAAAATTCCACAGAATGAAGGCAATTCTGGATTCAATTTCATTTAAAAATTTGCAGTTAAAGAATAGAAAGAAAAATGCTTACTAAATCAGGGGCAACTATAAAATGTTGACAAAGCCTCAGGTTTCATATACAACTAAGCTCTTAGAAAACGGCTAGGTTATTGGTGGAGTGCAAAACCATTTTTTCATAGTATGTAATTATTTCAATATCTTTAAAGTTAAGCTTTGTAAACTAATCATTTTATTTTTTATTCCCCACTCCCATTCTCTGTTTGCACCCCCCAAGCAGTTGGGTGAAGCTAATTTAGTGAGGTTCACAGAGAGCCCAAAGGGGTTTCAGGGATCCAGACTCAATGTTTAGGACATTATCAATGACATACATTGAGGTGGGTTGTGCCTGTGCTCTCTCAAAACATTTATTTTCTTTTCTCACCCAGTATCTTTTAAAGAGAGAACCAGACTCTGCTTACCAAAGGCAAAATAAATCAGAAAATTGATTAATTATTTGGAGAATTCTAGCATTGCTCTTCTCTCTCCCCTCTTTCTGTCAGGGAGAGCATTTAAATTTGGACAATCTGATTGGCTCTCTATTTGTGATTAAATTTATAAGGTATCAACTGATTTTGTTTGAGATTACTTGATTCCTCCTTGTACCAGTTTCATGAGAAAGGGAATACACCCCTGACTGAATCTCTAGTTGAGACATTTAGCAGATTTAAAATAAAGAGAGTTGAGGAAGGCTGGCTTGCCAGATTTGGCGGAGTGCATTGATTGAAGTTATTAGATAATTGTTCATCTTTCTACTTAGCCCCCATGAGGGGAGACACATACACATATGATAAAATACTCTAAATTAATGTTAAATAGTCCAACTGGGATCACTAAACTTATTTTACATTTAGCAATGTATTTAAAATGTTTGCATTATAGAGGGAATGAATTAGGAACTGAATTTCCTTGGATGCTTGAACTTAGAAACACATCTTGAAGGGTTTTTTTAGGGAGAACAATTTTCTCAGTGTAATTTGTTGAACTGAAGAGTACCATCCTTTTCTTTTTTTGTGGGGGGACAGAAATCAAGAGAATAAGAGAGGACAGTATTATGTGTTGTAGATAGTAATTAGGCCCATAGAATATCTTAAAGTGATTTTTGGTAGAGGAAGCTAAGATTCAGGATGATTTATGTTTAGTCTAAAGAGCATCAATGAAGTAATTATGTGTAAAAAGGTAGCAGTTGCAAATATTATTTTAAAAATGGCACTTAGAATCAATTCATGTTTTTCTTTCTTAAAAATTTTTGAAAAATTGGGGCCGGAGAGATAGCATGGAGGTAAGGTGTTTGCCTTTCATGCAGAAGGTCATCGGTTCAAATCCCAGCATCCCATATGGTCCCCTGAGCCTGCCAGGAGTGATTTCTGAGCATAGAGCCAGGAGTAACCCCTGAGCGCTGCCAGGTGTGACCCCCAAAAAAAATTCTGAAAAATTAAGTCACTACAATTTGAATTCATCTAATTAGACAAACTAGAATCCTGAACAAGAACAAATAAAAATTAGTGCTTAGATCAAAAGAAAAAGTATTACTGAATTTGTATTTGCTGTGATTTCAGGAGGGAGTGGCCAGGTGAGAACTGTGGGATGGTTATGGTTTATAATTTTTTATGAAGCCTTTTTCTTAAGATAGCTGAAATAACATTCATTGTATTTTTATCTTAGAAAAAGCATGATAATAAAAACACCTTGATTCCTGTTTTCTAGAGGTACTACTAAGGAAATATTTAGTAGTTTTAATCTTTGCTTGCACTGAAATTAAATATGTAGACTGATGGTACTAAAGAAAAAGTGGATGAGACACATTTTACAACTGGACCTATCAACTTAAGATTGTGCTTTGACAATTAGCCATCCTATGTAATTCCCTTACCCAGAGCAGCCAAAGACATATACAATGTGAAATTTTTACAGGATCACTAATTATTCCTCACCCAAGACCCTTTTCAATGACACAATGTCATTCCTGAATATTTATGGCAAAACAAAATAATAGGTTTCTTCATTATGAAGTTCTCGCATCACAAAAATTTACAAGATTTTTGGGAAATAATACCTATAGGAAAATTTATTGTGCTTTCTTCCCTTTCTCATTTTAGAGTTAAGGCCTAATTCTCCATGTTGGCCATTGATCACAGTGGAGGCTGGTGAGAGGTAGCCATGTAATTTCTTTATCTTTCACCTGCAAATTACACACATTATTTTGCAGCTCAAAATAAGCATTCTCAATGAGTTGCATTCAGTAAATGCCTTTCACAGCATTAGTACAGAACTGAGGTACAAAAGAATATTAATCTAATACATTCCAAAATTTAAATACTTGTGATTAATAAGCATTATTATCTATAAATAAGGCCCTAATGATACTTTGGCAGTGTTGTAAACACAAGAATCAGCAGCAATTATTGTCATTATTGTTCAGCAAGTACTTCCCATGAATACCAATGGGTATTGCTGGCCAGAGACTTGGCAACTAAGGTTCCTATAAAGAAACAGATGTTGGCCTATCAGGACTGGCTACTGTTAACTGTCCTTAGTTTCAAATGCAGAGTCCTTGAAGAAAGACAACCTCTCAATACATCCAAAAATTGCTGATGTGATTTGTTTTTGGAATGTTCATAAAAGTAAGGATAAAGCATCTTGAAAATGAAACTGTTTTCTGATATCAACTTTTGGAATTAGATGTACTAGTAAACCATTGTGTTCAGTGGAAGCAAAGGTCTCATTTATCAGACTGTAGTCCCAGGCTGATGATGGACTTTGGAAGTAAAATTAGTAGAAAACAAAAAATAATTAGCAACCACACAAATAATCTTTCAAAGAACATAGGCATAATATTATTCTTTTTTACCTCCCCAGGCCACACTTGAGTTTATTCCTATCTACTAAAATGGAACCAAATCTCTCCAACCCAGTGTGCCAGTGTGTGTGTGTGTGTGTGTGTGTGTGTGTGTGTGTGCGTGTATGCCCATCTGTCTGTCTATCTTGAAGCTACTGTAATGGTAGTTAAAGCAAGTTACTTGCTTCCAGAAAAGCTTGTGTAACACATCTATTCTGTACTCTGGGTTTTAGAAGTCAATGAGGTGATTTCAGCTTGCATTCTTAGTAAATTCAATGGTTTTCAGCAACAGCCAAGTTGGATTTGTGGTGAGGGGAAAAGTAAAACCAGACATATTTTTATCCTTTTACCCTAAGGGATAGATGCATTAAGCATCAATACAAATGCATTGTCTATTTTGAAATGCTCTTGTGCCAAAGCTTATGCCTTAAGAATGTTGTCGGCCTGTATAGCAGGGGTTGAGAAAGCATTCAATTGCTTTCTTACCCCATTTAGAGAAATTCAGAGGAGAAGGAGTGGCCACGAGGTGGGTGATGTCATGAAGTAATTGCCTCTGCCAGCCACTGTTGTTGGCTGCTGAGTCTCATGCCACATTCTTTATGTAGAATGTACTCTGGGATGGGGAGAGCACCTCTGGAAATAGTTACTTCAGACGAGTCCCACCCCATAAAGCTACAACAGATACTACCTAACATCTAAGTGTAATGGATGTTTTGCCATCTTGTTCTCAGAACTGAAATGAAAGGGGCTCCATTTTCCACTGGAGAGATAGAAATGTGGGAGAAAGGGCCAATCTCTGTGTTTCTCTCTGGTCCTTCTGCAGACATTCTTCTGCTCTTATCTTCTGGACTTAATTACAGCAACAAAGACATTAGGCTCAGGGATGCATGCATGTGGACTACAAAAATCACTATCTGGGCCCGGAGAGATAGCACAGTGGCGTTTGCCTTGCAAGCAGCCGATCCAGGACCAAAGGTGGTTGGTTCGAATCCCGGTGTCCCATATGGTCCCCCGTGCCTGCCAGGAGCTATTTCTGAGCAGGCAGCCAGGAGTAACCCTTGAGCACCGCCGGGTGTGGCCCAAACCCCCCCCCCCCAAAAAAAAAACAAAAACAAAACAAAACAAAAAAAAACCCAAAAATCACTAACCAAAGGAGCATGGGGCTTCCACCTGTGCCTTGGAATTCTCTCTTCCTTCCATGTGGAGATTCTCTGAATGGCTGGAGGAGATTTGTCCACCACAATTCAGTAGTCTGCACTCAATCTGATATATGAGAAGACAAGAAGCTGAACTCTTCCCAGTAAATCTTTTCTTAATTTCCCAGTATAGTGATTCCAGAGAGAATGTCCATAACAGTACTGATGCTGAATGATGACAATAAAAATAATGACCAAATTCTGCTCAGGTATTGCAGGCATTAAATAATATACCTATTTAAGTTTCTGAAAGTCTTTCACAGCACAGTTCAGGTGTGACAGATGAGCCTACTAGGGCAGCTGGGCATTTCGTCACTTTCCAAGGTCATGTGATGGGGTATCCGGTTTGAATTTTGCCTCCAAGAGAGTGGGATTTTTGTTTGTTTGTTTTGGGTTCATACCTGTGGTATTCAGCAAATACTCTTGGCTCTGTGCTCAGAATCACTTCTGGAGGGGTTAAGGGGACCATCTGTGTTCAAGATCACTCCTGAAAGGGTTAAGGGGACCATCTGAGATGCTGGGGATTGAACACCAGTCAGCTACATTCAAGGCAAACACCCTGTCTGATGTCCTTTCTTTCTGGCCTCAACAGTAGGCATTTAAGGGCAAGATTTCTTTGTTTTCCAAGTCCTGGGAGACCCTGCTCTGTCTACCTGTTCTTGGAGTTCCTGGGTGCCATCCTGGTGGGGTTTAGCCCTGTTGTAATTTGAAAATCAGTACTGTGACATTTGTGAGTGCAGGGTTCCCAGCCTCCTAGAAAAACAAAGGCCCTTCAGGCCTCCTGACTTCACCCTTCCTAAAGCCAGATGCATCTCCCAGCCCTCCATGATGAGGAGAACAGACCAGGATGTGGTCTATTATCCTGAAATAATGATTACAATTTGGATTGGGTGGTTAGTTAGACTGAAGTCCTGCACATTTGCTTAGGGTCTCAGAAAGAGTGTGTGTGTGTGTGTGTGTGTGCACACGCAAATATCAGCTCTTCTCCAAAGTAGATGGGGTAAAACCTCTGTTTCTCTGCAGACAGACCCATTGGAAGAAAATCACCTATTATGAAGCACTGTCCTTAAACATGAGCCTGGTGGTGGGCTGGCTGCATATGCCAGAAGCCTGTCCGTCCTCCTCTCATAAAGACCTCAGGAATAGGTCTGTGTGCCAGTAGACAGACCAGCCAGTTGCAACCTTCTCACTAGTCTTGGGATTCATATGGGAGACTGGAGGTTGTTCAGGTGAGCCCAAATTGAAAGGGCAAGTTTGAATTAGGTGCCCTGCAAAGGAGGTGTGTGAATTTGGCCATTGCTTCTATAGCACAAAAGTGTGCCAGTGCTGGTTCCTGGCTAGAGCAGAAGTACTCGGTTTTGTTTGGTGTCTATGAGGGAAAATCGTAAGTTCTGGAACCTTGAGGAACTAAAGCAGTGACATGAAGGGAGGAAAATCCTTCAGAACAACTTTGCTCTAAAGGAGGCTGTCTTGCTTCTACCAGCCCCAAAGGGCAAACCCTCATTTGTAAAGGTCATACTGAAAAGGAGACTTGGCTTTCAGAAAACAGCTAGTTAATTAATTAGTACTCTGCCTCTTTCAAGGCAAGTATTGGAGGCAGTGATTAAAAAAAAGTGCAGGATGGAAGGAAACAAAGGTCAGAAAAATAGTTAGGGCAAAGTTAGTGTACAAGTTAGTGTTCCCCCATGTGCCGAGCTCTGTTGAGCCTTGTTAGACAGTGGCAGAAAGCATGACAAGATGGGTTTTGCTTTCTCCAAAGCCAAAAAGAAAACAAAAATAACAAGTGCAGTTCCAGTAAGTTTTAGTAATCTATTAATATATTTTAACTTTACTAGCAACACATTATTTTAAAGGTAACTATCAATGTTATATGGTTTCAGTATATTTCCTGAACATCTTTGATATAAAAATGGTTCCCAGAGGAATGTACTACAATATTTTACATTAACAGTAATATTAAAAAAATCCCTAATCTAATCTTGAATTCATTAGAATTTTATATTAGAAAAGAACATTATAATATAGATACATATGTTTGTTTGAGTTGTTTTTTGGGAGCCAAACTCAAAATTGCTCAAGGCTTACTCCTGGCTTTGTGCTCAGAGATTATTGCTTATGGAATGTCCAGACTTGAACCAATGACGGTCATATTCAAGGCAAATGCTTTAAGCCTTATACTATTTCTCAATCCTTCTGTTTATTTTTTGTCCTATACATGGCAGTGCTTGGGAGCTACTTGAGGCTTGGTGCTTAGTGATTCCTGGAGGGCAATGCCATGCTAGGATGGAGTCTGAGGCACTAGCGTGCCAAGCCTGCTTTCATCTCTTTGAGCTATCTTCTTAGCCTACCTTATGTTATTAAATAATTCTCAATGCTGGCAACTGGCATTTTACTTCCTATACTTAATTTTCTTAAGATAATTAGAGAGTTTTCAAATTACAGATCATGTCTGTTTTTTCCTGGGAGCTTCTTGGAAATCAATATATATTGTGGATATGTCTTTTCATCTTTCTAGACCAGGTAGTCCAGAGGTAGAGAGTATAAATGGCTCAATAAAGTTTCTTATTTTTAGGGCTATGCCAGTTTTTCTGTCACTAGTCAGAGCTGACTTAGTTATTGGGTTGCTTTCATTTTTCTCATCCGTTAAATCAAGGTATGAGACTTGGTTGATTTTTAAGTTGCCTTATAGTCATAAGTTTCTGTGCTTTAAATTTTCTCCCATCTAAGAAATACATTAGCATATGCAAGATTTTAAAATATCTAGTTACATAGAGCTTGCATGTAAAAAAGAGTAGAAGCATTCTGTTATTCAGTGTAAATCAATAGCATGAAAATGTATCTATTGACAACATTTGTATTTTCACCTATTACAAAACTGTGCCATCGTTTTGAATACAATACACTTTTATGCCCCATTAAAGTATGCTTGACATCGCTTTCAACTACTTGCAAATGCTGAGAAGTTGAAAAACATAACATTTACAAAAGATACATCTGGTGCATGTTTATATGTCTTGGTAAAAGGAATCATTTAAATACTGCTGAGCCATCTCCATATTAGGAAAAAAGATATTCTATGTCCATATGTGAAATTGGTAGTAAAATACACGTAGGTTTACATTTCTCTTTTGCCCTTTTTATTTGATACATGGTAAAATATGGAAATATTGATTACTGTTTGATTCATCCATTGAAATGGTTGAATTGTGTATCCCCTGAATTTTAGAGATTACATTCTTAAGTGTACTTTATATTCTGGAGGAGGTAAGTTTTGAAAGGGGTTAAAAGTAAGTTTTTTAAATAGCTTCAGATTTTTAATCTGAGTGTCACAAACCCATTAAAACTCAAGAGATGAGCTTCAGAGATTCTGTGAAGCTCCTGTGTTATACACAAACATTTATATGTGTGTGTGTATGTGTGTGCTTGTGGGTGTGCATATGGTCTTTTCTTCCTCCTGGAAAAAATCCTAATTTACATTCATATCTCAAAGAGGTTTATGATGGATGTACCAGAAAGACTTGGAATCATCAGAAATATATGGGAATTTTCTATCAGTTGTTTAATCTACCTCCTGTAGTTTCTTATCTTATGCAAGCCTCATTTATAAAGTAAAACGAATATATTGGATAATTTCAGAAGCTTTGTTTAACACCAAGATTCTGCAGTTTGGAGTCGGAAACTTAATTCTATCAAATTAAATAAATCATTAATGTCCTCAGCATTTCTTCTGTCCACTGCATCAGTTGCTATTACAAAATTTTTGTGCAGCACCCAGGTGAGACTATGCTGAATAATGTGTAGGGCCGCATACTCATGAAGTTGGAAGAAAAACACAGCTAAAAATTGTATGGCTCTCTTAGGATGCCATGTGGTATAGCATATGAAATATAACTTGTACCCTCCAGCTCACACATGCTGTAATTAATGTTATGGGCTGCATGAAGTGAGAAAATGAAGGTTAAGGATGCCCTGTTCTTTGCTATGTAGAAGGAAAAAAAGAGCTATGTAAATGAAGAGTTTCATATCTTGTCAATTTCTTATCTCTTGTCAGTTTGAGTGATTTCTAAATCAGAAGAAAGCTGAGGATCTGTTTTCCCATCAGTTTTGAGTCTTAGGAATTTGGAGCTGGAGTTCTGAGCCAGGGAATAGTCCTGTTTGGAATTCAGAATCTCTTCTACTGAACACAGATGCTAGTCTTATGATAACTTCCAGAGGGTTCAGATTGATACTGAAATCTTAGAAGTTAGGGAGAATTTCTTCTTGGAGGAACTGGGACTTTCCAGCTGTACTTTTGTGGAGAAAAACACCAAAGCTTGTGTTGTGATCTGCTAGGGAAGACCCAAGTTAACAAACTGAATATTATTTTAGGCGACTACTGGTCTAAGACTTTGAGATATCTTTACATTTCTATATATTTAATACAGTTAAGTGTAATATGTAGAAGGCTTTCTAAAGGTTTTACTTTCCATTTTGTTATTATTGTGTCATGTAGATATTACTACTAAAGTTGATGCAATCTAGGGTGGAAGATGTTTTAATTTGAGAGGTATTAATTGGACAGATTCTCTAAGATTTGTTATTTGAGCCTTTATGATCAATCATGTCAGGGCAGCAGCTGTGTGTGATACAAATCGGATTTTAAGTGAAGAAGCAGACTCTCAACTTTCTTCTTTTTCCTCTGTCATGTGTATTACAGATCTTTTAAAACCTGGTACAGTAGGCAAAAATATTTTCTGAGTTTGAACATTGAGGATGACTATTTTTAGAGAAAAAACTTGAGTGGATCTATACATTTTGGATATTGAAGTCATTTTTTGTAGGTCTGATTTCAATCACATATCTTTATTATGATGTATATTGATGATAGTAGGTGATCAGAGAACAGTAGGATTTTATTTTTTATTAAATAATATTCCTAATGGTTGGCAGAAATTTTTATGTTTAGTTGAAATTATAAAGGAAGACTCAATTAAGGATTAAAATATCACAAACCTGGGGCCAGAGCTGTGGCTCAAGTGGTAGGAAATTTGCCTTGCATGTGGCTAACCTAGGACGAAATGTGGTTTGATCCCCCAGCATCCCATATGGTCCCCCAAGCCAGGAGTCATATCTAAGTGCATAGCCAGGAGTAACCCCTGAGCATCACCGGGTATGGCCCCTCCCCCCAAAAAATCATAGACCAAATTTCAATGAACAAGCAGACAAAAATATTTTCCCCTGAAAGTACATGTGGTGCTCAAGTGTCCAAAACATAATTTATCAGCCTTTTTCTGACTGTTCTTGAGTTTGTTCTCTTCCTGAGACCCTCCAGTCTTAAGTCATGGCTTTCAATCACATGAGTTTCACCCATGATTTCTTTGGGATTTTCTGGTTGACCTAAAGGCATCTATATGGCTCCTGGTTGAAAAAATGACCTACAGCTTAGTCAAAATAGAAAATTTGTTCTGCATTGAATGTTTTCTTAGCAAATAAAAAAGCTTTTATTAGTATTTTCTCTGATCACACTTCGCTCAACCTGAATCTCAGTCAACTTCAAGAGTAAATTTTGTGAATGACTGTGGCATTTTCATCTTTGAATGTAAGGGAAGTCAAATGCATGACTACTCCCAATACCATTTTTTTCCTCCATTGTCTGTGAGACTGCTGAGTAAAATCTGCCCTCACTTCTCCAGAGTCCAACAAAGCATGGCCCTTGCATCATTTGTTTTATAACACTCAAAATTCTATCTAGTGATATTCTGGTTGGAAATAATATTTCACTTATAAAACCAGCACGGTGAAGTTGACTGACATTTAACAGCCAACTTGAATGTGATGCCAGTAACATTTGGTGGTGTAGGTTTGCTATGAACCCCTTTGGTTAAAAATAATTTGCTTATTCACCTGTGAATTTGATTATTCTTTCTTAAGAAGTAAGAACATCAGAGATCAAAATAGACAAAACATATGTATCTTTTGAAGTAACTGCCATACCTGTCAAAGAAACTATTACAGAAATTTTGTCTTGTCATGATTTGGGAATGAAATGGAAGGAGATGGCAAAACAACCAAAAAAACCAGTAAAGATCCTGGACAGAATCTTATGAAATGTACATTATTCTGAGCTTTTCAGGTTCCCTTTTAAGGCTCTGGCATTCTTGTTGTATTTAACACTTGTTATTTGATTGGGAAACTTAACTTACTTATACCATTTCTGCAATAAGGTATTAAATAATGTTCTGAATAGAGCTTCACCCTGGAAAGCATTTGTATAGGGTCTGTTTAGAGAATATGGCTTTTTCTTCTTACTGTTATTTTGTTTTTGGGGCCATGTCCTGTAGAAGTCAAGGCCTACTCCTGGCTCTGCACTCAGTAATCTCTCCTGAATGGTGGGCTCAGGAGAACATATGGTGTGTATGATCAAATCTGTGCTGGTCCAATGTAAGGCAAGCATCTTACCCACCATGTTATCTCTTCAGGTCCTTGCCTAGAGAATATTTTCTTATGTGTCTCGAGCTTTTAAAATTTATTTCATTTATTATTTATGTGGATTCCAGAGCTGTGTTTTAGTGTAATATATATCACAGGCATGTGGATGAAACGTTAAATTTCCCGTCACCTTGCTTCTCTCTGTGAACACTCTAAACCAGAAAGCAAATCATGCAGAACCATTTTTATCTTTCTTTACATTGGGGCTGAAAGCATTAGAATTTTAAATATCAGAAAAATTGCTCTCAAAATACTTCTAAGAATACTATATAAATTTCTTTAGTTTCCTCTTTTATTCATGTTACCAACCTGGAGGATTTTTCTGATTGAAAAGATTATCAAAAGAGTTCAAGAAATGTTCTTTTATTTATTTATTTATTTATTTATTTATTTATTTATTTATTATCTTTTGGCCACACCTAGTGATGCTCAGGGATTACTCCTGGCTTTCCACTCAGAAATTGCTCTTGGCTTGGGGAATCATATGGGATGCTGGGGATCAAACCTAGGTCCGTCCAGAGTCAGCCCTGTGCAAGGCAAATGCCTTACCACTGTGCTATTGCTCTGGCCCCAAGGAATGATCTTTTTATTTTTCCACAGTGAAATTCGTAATTTATTTAAAAAAAAATAAGATCAATAAATCATTAGAAAGACTTACAATAAAGGGAATCCTAATAAACTGAATCAGAAATAAAAGGGGGTATGTCACAACAGATATTACAGAAAGTCAAAGGATAATCAAAAATTACTTTGAGCATCTTTGTGTCACAAAATAAGAGAGCCTTGAAGAAGTGAATAAACTTTTAGACTTTCACAACCTCCCAAAGTTTAACCAAGACTATACCTGAAGAAATATATAACTATCAAGAAAATTGAAAAATCTTTCCCCAAATAAAAGTTGAGATTCAGATGCATTCACTAGTGGATCCTTTTAAACCTTTTTTTTTTAAATATAATTTTTATTTTGAACTGTTGTGGTGTCTCACCTTCTTCTTTTCCCCATCATTCCTCAAACCAAGGATGAGAGCCTCTAGAATGACTCTGCTCATAGTCGGCGTAGTCGATTTTTACCCCATTACATTACCTTTCTCTTCCTCAAACAAAACCACATAACTTGAACTTTCTAGTCCCGCCTCCCAATTGGAGGGGGCAGTAATGGAGTCACCAAGACCAAACAGTTATAAGACCACTAAGTAATAAACTAGACACAGAAGGGACCACGCATTCTAGCAGCCCCTGGCGGGGAGAGTGGAGGATATGGGAGGCAGGATGGGAGCAGTTGTGGGAGGACAATTTGGTGGTGGGAATTCCCCTAATTCAATGTAAATATGTACCTGGAATATTACTGTGAATGATATGTAAGCCACTATAACTAAAATAAAAATTATATTAAAAAAAGAAATGATATTTTAAAGGTATAACTTTTTTATTTTTGGTTGTGAAGCAAGGCTAGCAGATTTTTCAAATTAAGTGATTAAATTATCTCTTCAACGGAAAATTCACAGATGATTATTCACTGGAGAATACTAAATGTTTATGTAGTAGATTTAGAATTTAAGAAAGGCCATTTTGCCAATAATCTGCTATGGAGAAACTGTACAAATTAATAATTAATTAAGGAAGGCACATCACATGTCTCTATCCCAAATGGGCAGCCTATTTAGATTAAAATAAAAGATAATTCAACTACAAATTCCAGTTAAGTTGTCAAAACAGTAACTCAGTAAACTAGTCTAAAGTAAAAAAGCAATAAATTAGGTAACTCACCAGATAGATTAAAATCAGAAATTGCCGGGGGCTGGAGTGATAGTGCAGCGATAGGGTGTTTGCCTTGCACGTGGCTGACCCAGGATGGACTTCAGTTTGATTGTCAGTGTACCATATGGTCCCTCAAGCCAGCAGGGATTTCTGAGCACATAGCCAGGAGTAACCCCTCTGGATGTGCCTCCCCCCAATAAAAAAAATCAGAAATCACCATAAGGAAGTATAAGCATATATCCCAGTAAGTAACTTATTGTCATGCCATTTTCTTTTTTTTTTTTTTTTTTTTGGTTTTTGGGCCACACCCGGTGACGCTCAGGGGTTACTCCTGGCTATGCGCTCAGAAGTCGCTCCTGGCTTGGGGGACCATATGGGACGCCGGGGGATCGAACCGAGGTCCGTCTCCTAGGCTAGCGCAGGTAAGGCAGGCACCTTACCTCCAGCGCCACCGCCCGGCCCCTTGTCATGCCATTTTCATGGAGTTAAAGAGATAAATAGCAAATAGTAAATATTTTTCAAATAGTATTTTTTTTGGTTATTCTCTGAGATGAATGTGTAACATTTTGGAAATGTAAAGTAGGAAAATTAAATGGGGGAAAGAGACAAAAAATATATAGATTACATAAAATGTTTAAAAATTATTTTAATTAAAAATTCTATTTATTATAAGCTTTATACTCGGGAAACTATGATTTGCTGGGATCAAGTGGAGGTATATGCCTTATTCCTGTAGTATTCTTTTGGTACTGTATAAAAAATTGTATATATTTTTTGAAAACCAATTTTTTGTTTTTGTTTTTGGGTCACACCCGGCAGTGCTCAGGGGTTATTCCTGGCTCCACACTCAGAAATTGCTCCTGGCAGGCTCGGGGGACCATATGGGATGCCGGGATTCGAATCATGGTCCTTCTGCATGCAAGGCAAATACCCTACCTCCATGCTATCTCTCTGGCCCAAAAGCTAATTTTTTTTAAGTATTGTTTTGGCTCATACCTGGCTGTGCTCAGGGATTAATTTCTAGGCAGCATGCAAAGCAAGCATTCTACATATTGGACTATTACTCTGGCGCACTAGTTATAAGCATTTTGTTTGTTTTTGGACCACACCTAGGAAAGTTCAGTGTTACTCTTGGCTCTGCTCA
Source organism: Suncus etruscus (assembly GCF_024139225.1). NCBI lineage: Eukaryota > Metazoa > Chordata > Mammalia > Eulipotyphla > Soricidae > Suncus > Suncus etruscus. Next base: position 58,140,390 of record NC_064859.1, on the reverse strand, counting down.
GAAATTACTCCTGGAAGGTGTGGGGGACCACATGGGTCAGCTGTGTTCAATGCAAATACCTTACCTGCTGTGCTATCACTTTGGCACCAGTTATAAGCATTTTAAACCAGAATTAGATGATTTGGTCCTGTTAATTTTGCTGGTGTTAGTGGTGGGGGAGGTTGGGCGTATGTGTTTGGGCCACACCCAGTGGTGCCCTGAAGTTTCTCCTGGCTCTGCACTCCGAAATTGTTGCTGGCAGGCTTGGGGAACCATATAGGATGCTAGGGATAGATCCCGGGTCAGTCCATGGTCAGCTGTGTGCAAGGCAAGCGCTGTGCTATCTATGGCTCTGGCCCCTTTACTGAGTGTTTGATGCTTTTTTCTACTTGCTTTCAGAGACAGTTTGCATTTTCTTTTTTTATTCTTTCCTCTTCGTTTTCTGTCTTTCCTGTTTTGTTTTTTTAATGGCACCTGGGATCAAATCTGGAGTCTCAAACCACTAACTTACATTCCTGTCCTATAAGTATTTACTCTTTTTGTTTACACTTTGAATTATACTGGATGGTCTTCAGGGGTTAGTCGCTACTCTATGCTCAGTAATTACTCCTGTCTGTGTTCAGGTGACCCATATGACCATATGGTGCAAATCAAGTACCTTTCCTAATATATGGTCTCTCTGGCCCACAACTGCTATGCTTCGTCTTGCCTCTATTTCAAATGGACTCAGGTTCCCATTATTATTTTATTATTATTTAGCAGAGTTGGGGGGATGGGGAAGACTTCCCAAGCAGTGGTCAGAAGACCTGGGACTACTTCCGTCAATACATGGCAACCAACCTGGCAGTTCAGTTTTTTGCTTGAACTCAAGGATGTAGTGGAACTTGGATTTTAAAGTTATGGTGCTGGGCACCCCAGTACTACCCAGCTGTGAGTGGGAACCTCAGTAGCTATATGATGAGATGTTTTATGGGGTATTTGCTTTAGGGGCTTTAAGGATCTTTGGGTTCCAACATCCCAACTTTTTCCCTCACTTGCTTGCTTGGGTCCACATTGGTGAGGTAAGTTTTAAGACTCAAGTTGAGAATGCTACTTCACCCACATAACATAGGCTGCTTAGTGTATTCATCTCTTAGTTCATGGCTCCCCATCCGTTCTTTTGCAACAGAGTTAACTGGTAGCAAGAAAATTCATTCTAAGAGAGATGACCTTTTCATGAATACTGACTCATGGTTAGACAGAGGGATTCTGACTGGAGCTCTTTTGCTCAAACCATTGGTTTCTCCCTGCATAATCCAATGGATTCTTTCTCATAGGATTTTTGTGGAAATTTTAAACTTGGAACATTTCTGAACTTATTTATGTATAGGCCTTAAAAATAACATTAGAACAGGCTATAGACAACATAATTGGTTGAGTGGATGAAAACCAGACCTGCTGAGGGTTATACCCGGTGATGCTTAGGGGTTGGTTACTCCTAGCTGTACTCAAGGGACCATATGAAATGCCAGGAATCAAACAGCCTTACCCACTGTACTATCTCTCTGGTCCCTCAAGACCATACTGTCTGATAGTGCATTTCCTATTATCTTTGCAATGACCCTAAGGTCTCCTGAGGATCACAGTGCCTCGGTAGGCAACTGGAGCTACCAAGAGTTTAATTTTGAAAATGAGAAATACCCATGAAATTAGTGGCTCCTAGATCATCTTGAAGGGGGAAAATTGGAGCCTGTCAGTCTCGGAGAAGAGTTTTATATTTTATTGCAAGTTTGGAGCAAAGAAAACTTTCTCTTTTTCTCTTCTCTGTGCTGTTGTTGGCAGAATGCTGTAGACTACAGCTCACATAGATGGCACACGAGGTTACAGTTTCAAAGAGCTTCTATCTTTTGCATGTGCTAGATTTTTCTGAAGGGCTCCAGTTCTGGGTGGTGGAAGAGTTAGTTGGGTGCAGGGGACTGGAGGCACAGATGGGCTTTTCACATTTACCACCTCACTTTGAATGTGGAAATGAGCCAACTGTTGTGAGATGGGGTTTTCTTAAAAGCAGAGTTCCTTAAGGAGCCTTATATCTTGAGCTGTATCATCTTTAAATGAACAGTCTGAAATTGTAAAAATGATGGGTCTGTCTGCCTAGAAAGTAGCAAAAGGTGGTTTATTATTTGTAATAGAACTCAGCGAATAGAGAACCTTGCAGTTTGTGGGCGCTAGAGTGATTTTCACTGCTTGCTAATCATGCCATTTCTTTGACCTGGGAATTTTTTTGGTGTGTGTCCATGTAGACCTGCACTAGGTAATTATAAAATGTCTCAGAGTTAGTGTTTTTAAAACAGAGAGCCTTGAAGGACCAGTGCCTCTGCAAAAAGACGTAGATTCCTTTATGCCAGTGTGACCACTATTGATTTTTAACAACCTGGTTTTGGCTCTTTTCCACTTTTCTCTTACAAAAAAGAGCTGGTTGTCAGTGGTAGAAATTAACCTCTGAACCCCAGAACATAAAGTGGCAGTAGTCTGTTTCTTGTTCTTATTGTGTGTCTGTTGCAGGTCAGAGGAACTGACAGTATCTGCTGGTCAGACATGCCAGAAAGGTGCTTGACTGCACTTGCATCATCCTCATCAGAGCAGAGGGATGGGGTCATGGTGTGGCATCTGTCTTGGTGTTTAGATCTTATAGGTGACACCTACCACTTCTTATATTTCATTGGTTGGAAAAGACCCTGTGCTTAACTTTAGAATGTCAGGAGTATGTCATTCTATTTTGAGCCTTGAAGGAAGAGAAAGAAACCTGTTTATGACTACCCTCATTATCCACTAAATCTGACCACAGGAGAAGAGATTTCTCTGTCTGTGATACATAGTGCTGCCTGCATAAATTTTGTTGCCCCAGACATTTCTGTGTAGCAGTAAAACGTTGCTGCACATGTCCACATATTTCCCATTAACCAAATGTTTGGCATGCTTGGGATCTTATGATAAGCAGCTTCAATATTTTGAAATGGCAGTGCTCAGGGGTCACTCCTGGCTCTGCACTCAGAAATTGCTCCCGGCAGGCACTGGGGACCATATGGGATGCCGGGATTGAAACCACAGTCTGTCCTGAATTGGCTGCATGCAAGGCAAATGTTTTACTGCTGTGCTATCTCTCCAGACCTAGTGGTGATATTTAGGATGAAAATAATATTGATGAGTGAAAGCCAGAAATACACCTTATAAGCAATATTTTAGCCCTACCTCTCCTTATCTTTTGGAAATGCTTTTTAAGTCTTAATTAATAGATAGTCTTAGAGATAAACTTAAGATAAAGAAGTTAAGACTCAGAAAAGATAGACTTCTCAAATTTTTAAGATATAATTGAGAGTGTTTTATTCATTTTTGGTGACTTGATTATCAAAACAATCTCCAATGTTTCTCCCATTACCAGTAACCTCCCCACCATCCTCACCTGTTCCACCAGTGGCAGGGCACCATTATTACCAAGTGTCAACGTGGCCATCACCACCTTCACACACACACACACACACACACACACACACACACACACACACAACATGAAATGTTCTCATCAGTCTACAATGTATGATTTTTAGAGCAATTAAATGTATTATACATATTGCACCATTCAGAAAAAGGTCATAAGAAAAGGAGCAATACAGAACTGTCTCGCAGGCTAGATTTAGAATAAACCATTCTTTTCCATTGGCCTTTTTTTTTTATATTCCTTTCCATGTTTACTGTGGCAGTTTTCCTATTTCTTTAAGCTAAGTGAACCCAGAGCTAAAAGCAGACATATTCCACTAACTTACCTCAACTCTGCCTTAAACACATTCATCACACAGGTGTACCACTCTTTGTACACCTTTGATAGGCTCAGATGTGGCCAGGAATTAAAAGTTGGGGCTGTTTTTCCTCTAAAATTTTCTACAGCAATCAGCAGGGGAAAACTTGAAGAACCCATTTAAAGTGATGGTGTAGTTACTCAACCCATCAGAGTAAATCTCAGTAGGTTCATTACAGTCAGCAAGTCTTACCCCAGAAATGCACCTGTTTGCTCTGATTTAGGTGTGAGGCCCCAGGCCTCAGGAAATAATGTTCACAGCAGGCTTTGGAGGTCCTTCCTTAACATCTTACTGACAGATCAGAGAACAAGATTCTGTATAGAATCTGAATTGTTACATGTGGAAGAGCACCAAATTGTACTCTTGCACATGGCCTATGTCATTTAACTCCCTTCAGCAAGGCTCTGCTGGACCTCCACCCCAACCCCCCAAACATTTTTTGCATCTGTAAACTTTCTTGATGACTGAAGAAATAGTGAAGAAGAGTAATTCTTGCCCTAAGCGAATGCCCTTGGGTTTATCCTCAATCCACATTGAATACACAAGGATGTTATTAAGTTACCAACCCTGGCTCTAATTGAATATTTGCCAGGAATCCTGTACTTCTACCTCACATAATATGTTTTATTTTTCTTTGGGGGATTTGTTTTCTGAATCAGTATCCTTCTTCGTGGTCCAGTAATCACCAAATGGAATTCTCTCCATCTTTCATCCTTCATCATTAGGGGGAAAATACAGTATCATTTTTCTGGGAAGAAATAAATATCTCAAAATTGAAAGACAATATTTAGTGACTGAAAGAAAAAAAATCCCTCAAGAATATGACTTTTTTGATGAATCAGAACTGGAAGTAATTAAGGGCTCAGTTCATTAAAACAATTGGTACTCAGGCTTGTGCCTCCATTTTATAAGAAAATCAAACATCCTTTTCTAAGTAAATGGGGTTCTGCTAGTGAGCAAGGAATAAGTGCATTGTCCTGGTTTGAGGAAATGCATAGAGGGAATGAAAATATTTGTTTTATTAAACTAATACTTTTTGCTGCAGACTAAGCAAGCAAATGGAGTCCATAATTGGAAGGTAGACACTATAGTGATTTTTTATTAATGTAGCTCCTGAATATTGATTTACTTGAATAAAAGTTACCTGCTTGCTAAATGCTTATAAGGGAGTTCCATGAATATAAAGAGATATTATTTTAGGTTGTATTTTCATGTGGAAATGTATTTACCGTATTTTCCGGTGTATAAGACGACTTTTGAAACAAAAAAAAGTCAACCGAAAATCGGGGGTCGTCTTATTTGCCGAGTATATCCCGAAAAATGTTTCAATATGCCGCTAAACGAAAATTGTGTGAATATTGCCACAAAACGAATTTTTCAACTTGATCCTGCACCAGTCACTGCAAGGGTGCTCAGACCGCCTCTCTAACTCAGCCAATCCAAGCAGGCTTTTTATGCATGCAAATTAGACAGTGTTCTGGACCCGAATCTACACTGTCAAAAGCCTGCTCAGATTGGCCAGAGTCAGAGAGGAAGTCTGTTACAGTATAACCTTTGAACCTTTGCTTGTTGTGATTGGTCACTGTGGTACATACAGTTGCAGCACAGGAACGTTCTGTCTGATATTGTGAATATAGGCCTAAACCTATATTTTAACTGCAAAATTAGGGGGTTCGTCTTATACGCCCAGTCGTCTTATACACCGGCAAATGCAGTAATTTAATTTACATCAGTTAATTTTTATTTTATATATTCAGAATTTGAATTTCTGAGGGTTTCCAGGTTGATTAAATTTTTGATGTATTGTAGAGAATTATCATATAAAATGATACAGTTTGATCATGCGACGATAGAATTTTGTTGTTACTTAAAAATGCATTTTATTTGAAAATATTTTGTTTCTTTTTTGTCTTTTTGATTTTGTTTTTTGGGCCACACCTGGTGGTGCTCAGGGGTAACTCCTGGCTCTGCATTCAGAAACTGCTCCTGGCATACTTGGGAGACCATATGGCATGTCGGGGATCAAATCCAGGTCTGTTCTGGGTCAGCTGCATGCAAGACAAATGCCCTACCGCTGTGCTCTCTCCAACCCCTATTAGAAAATATTTTAAAAGGTATTATTTAGACATAAGTACTTGATGTTTTAAATTTTAATCTGCTGCTGCCTCTTATATCTTTAAGTCCAATCAGACTATTTATTTATTGATTTTTGGATATTCTTGGCAGTGCCTAGGGCTTAATCCTGGCAGATTCAGGGGAACTTATGTGATGCCAGATATCAAACCCAGGTTGACCAAGTGCAAGACACTTAGCCTACACACTGTTTAATTTTGGTTCTATTCATGTGACTCAGCAATATCTTCCTCAATGGGTACATCACTTTGTAGCCCTTACTTAAATTAAAATTAATTTTTGATTTGTAATGGTAGGGACATTTAGAATTGCTTAGGAACCATGAAGTTACAACATTAGCTTAATTTTAATGAGAAATTACTATGTTCAGGAAATAGGCTAAAAAATTCTGTGTTCATGATTTCATATGAAGATACTATTTTACCCACTCTGTAATTGCCCTCATTTTATAGGCAAGGGCATCAATAGCTCAAAGGTGTGCAAATTCTAAACTGGCAAAGGATATATCATGGGGTGCTTATGGGACACCCGAGTGGTACCATGCTTGAGATGTCATGATGCTTCTCTTACAAAAGGCAGAAATGGGTCTATTTAATGTTGATTCCTGGACTCTGATGGAGTAAGTGGGTGCATAAACTGTAAGTGGAAATGCAATTCTAGATTTTTCTTCCTCCACTTCAGAGAACTTCTTTTGCAAAACAACCATGCCTTTCAAGCAGACTTTTTCATGGAAAAGCGAGCTTGGGCACAAACTCAATTCAACCCCCGGTGTGCCTTCCCACAGAGTTCTTCCATGAGATCACAAAGACTGGGAAGCTGGCCCATTATTATTAATATTAAACAAATATTCTGGCTTCTTTCAGGACCATATCACTTTCAAAGAGCACTGTCGGGGTGCAAGCAGCTGAAGTCGAAATGGTCTGAATGCTAAATGTAGCCTTGGAACGGAAACCTCTTCTGAGGTTGAAAAGTAGGTGGAATATTCATAGGAATGTAATATGAGCACCGGATGCTGACACAGTGTCAAAACTTAGTTCCCAGCCATATTTGCTTGCTGTGAAATAGCTCCTGGAGGTCAGGGCAGGGGCTGAGGGATAAGGTGAGAGGGCAGAGTATGGTGGCTTTCAGCCTGCCTTGAGACAACTCTATGGGGTGGGGTTGCTCCTTCCCTATGGAGGAAGAATCAGCTCTCCCCAGGAATGAAGGATGAGGGAGGACAGGAGATTTTCTTTCTAGGACCATGTTTGGCTAAGAGATACCTAAGTTTGATGCCTAAGAAATCTAAGTTTTTAAATAAACTTGACCAAAGTTGCCATGTAGTTTTCTGCAAGAATGAAATTAACCCTTTTGCATTTTTCTTGAGAGTCTCTCGATCAGGATATCAATTTCAAAAAACCAAGACCCCGCTGAGTATCCTCTTCAGATACTGGAACTATATCTTAAAACTAAACCAAGGATCATCTGCTAATGACCTAAATTTCCTTTCAAGAAGGAACAAATCTTTCTCGCCCACTCCCCTCACTTAGGAGCTCCATCTCATCTGTAGTTAATCTAAGAATTAACCTTGAGCAAATTACTGCTTAGTTCTTTAATTGAGGTATGTGCTTGGTGGTTCAGTTGATTAGAGCACTGTACTAATGAGGTCATGAATTCAGTCCCCAGGAGGCTTCTCCACTTCACCATGGTCTCCCTCTAAGCTCTGAGGAAGTCCCCCTGAAAATACACCAGCCCCAGTGGCCTTCTAAAGAAGAATCTAGATCAATTCCTCACCATTTGGGGGGTAAAAAGGGGAGCAGCTACCTTGAGCTAACTTAGATTTCAACAAGGATCTCGGAGGTAGTTAGGAAATGGTACCCTGGAGGCTGTCAGAACCTTTTGCAAAAGGTGGAAGTGACATGCTCCTCAGCTCAGCGCTGGCTTCTGTGCCAGAAAGACCTGGCTTTGATGTGTGTGGGAGGTTCCAATCCTACAACTTTAAGGGAAGTGCCAGCTAGAAGCTGCTGGAGGTTGGATGCTCATTCCAGAGGCAAATTCAGGACTCTTGAGGGAAATTTTGGTGATTTCTCTCTAATTGATTACTTTAAAAATTGGATCAGATCAGTTTGATTCTTGCAGTTTAACATCTGTAATCATACAACTCTTGGGGCCATTTTTTTTTTTTTGCAGCCATTTGTCTCACGCTGGCAGGACACAGCAGCCAAGAGGTTCAAGAGCACTGGTGCTTTTCACTCTCATACTTGTCACACTCCTGCTGTGCCCTGTTTCCTATTCTCAGAAATCGGCTTTTCCAAAACCAGCTCCAATTGGATGGACAAGTCATACCCAAGCATGACTCATACCTTGATGTTCTTCCAGGTCACTTCTTGAGTTGAGGAAGGAATATTGCCAGTTGAGCTCCAGCTATGCCTGCTGTATTCATCTTTGAAACTGGCAACACCTACTGTCGTTCACACATAGACTAAATGCCCATCTCCAGGGCAGAAGATACTTATAACGTTCATTTTAAAAAATGCCCTTCCCATATCACTTAGTAAAATGTATCATATACATTTAGGAGTTTCAGAGATAATTGTTGTAAGAACAAGCACATAGACAAAATACATGTTAAGTTGGCTTTATTTTTGACAAGGGAAGTTTTTAAAAATAAATTTTAAATTATAGCTTAGGTAACATGGTTATAATAGTGTTAACATTTACAGAATTTATGTATAAAGTTACTACACCTCCTCACCACCACCAAAATACCTAAGACCTTCCACCACTATTTGCTAGATGTTTCTTCATCTCCCTTCTACTTAGTAATCTGAGATTTGTAATCTAGGCCAGGTTTATCATCATTTGATATTATTATTCCTTGTGTAAGAGCAGTTAGAAATGAAAAATAAATCATTTTCTTATTTTTTTACATTACACAGGTGTACATGTTTTTTTGAAAATAATTTAGAAATAAAGATGAGCACATATAAAGAAAAAGAATCTCCAATAATGACATTATTTGGAGATGAGATAATCTTTCTTACCATTTGGGAGTATAAAATATTATCATGTATATTTCATATATATGGAACTCAGTGGTATTACCTATCAATCTTTTGAAAAACATCTTGAGGGACTGGTGATATGATATAGCTGGTAGGGCATTTGCTTTGCATTCAGCTCACCTGGGTTCAAGTCTTAGTATCCCCTGTGGTTTTCTGAGCCCTGCACGGAGTTATTCCTGAGTGTAGAGCCCAGAGTAAGCCTTGAAACTCAGCTGAGCACAGCCCCAAACCCCCAAAATATCAGCATCATCAGACAATTTGAAAATTTTAGCTTTGCTTACATATTCTTTCACATTATTACTTACATTTTTCTAGAGAATTTAATTGCATGGTATGACTTCAACATAATCATATATTAAAATATTCTTTTTTTTTTGTTTTTGTTTTTTAGGCCACACCCGGCGGTACTCAGGGGTTACTCTTGGCTGTCTGCTCAAAAATAGCTCCTGGCAGGCACGGGGGACCATATGGGACACCGGGATTTGAACCAACCACCTTTGGTCCGGGATTGGCTGCTTGCAAAGGCAAACGCCGCTGTGCTATCTCTCCAAACCTTAAAATATTCTTGCATCTAAACTTTTAATGGGCTTTGCTTATTTCCTTTGGTATAAAAAAAAAATTCCTACAAGAGAAACTTTATGGATTCATTACTTTCTAATTCATTGTATATTGGTCAGTTTTCCCAAGAATAAGGTTCTTAGCTGCCCCAGTGTAGTGTATCATCACTTTGTTTTATTGCTGAGAGCTCACATTATTTTAAATATTCAATAATTCTTTAATTTAGAGGTAAAAAATAAATCATTATTCTTAACACTTTGCATTCATTTTTATGTTTTTATTTTTTGGGGCTTTTTGGCCACATGTTTGATTCTCAGGTATTAGTCCTGACTTTGTGCTCAGAAATTACTCCTGGCAGGCTTAGGGGACCATATGGGATGCCATGGAACAAACCTGGATTGGTTGCATGCAAAGCAAAGGTCCTACCCACTGTGCTATTACTCCTCATTTCTTTTTTTAAAGCTTCTCTTATTAATAGTAAGTCCTAGAGGCTTGAGGGATTGTCTTCTTTTTTTTTGGGGGGGGGCACACCCGGCGGTGCTCAGGGGTTACTCCTGGCTGTCTGCTCAGAAATAGCTCCTGGCAGGCATGGGGGACCATATGGGACACTGGGATTCGAACCAACCACCTTTGGTCCTGGATCGGCTGCTTGCAAGGCAAACGCCACTGTGCTATCTCTCTGGGCCCGAGGGATTGCCTTCTAAATCAGGTAAGGTACTTGATTTTGATCGTTGGCACCCTGATCCTATCTTTATCTCCTTATACCTGCCAGGACTGATTTCTGAGTACAGAACCAGGAGAAAGCCCTGAGAACAGCTAGATGAGTTTCCTAAACAAACATAAAAGTGAAACTTAGAGGACTGAGAGTGAAATTAGTGTACTAAAGTACATGTTATGCATGCAAGGGGCCTGGGTTTGATTTCTGGCACCTCATGGTCCTCTAGCACTGACCTGGGAATAGTTTGGTACCAAAGTTACAAATGAAACTTTTGTTTTCACATGATCATCTCAATGACTTTAGGATTCACATTGGTTTGGGACTTATTCCTGGATCTGTACTTAGGTATCACTCTTGGTAGTGCTTGTAGATGATTTGAGGTGCTGGAGATTGAACCCAGGTTAGACGAGTGTAAGGAAAATGACCTACATATACCTGAACCCTGTGATTGAGGTATACTGACCCCAGTATATTGAGGAAAATATACTTTTACTCTGCAGGAATGAGCAAACTCTTGTATAAGCATTGCCAGAGAAGGGATGTAGGAGACAGGTTTGGAGAATAGGAAGGGGGCCATAGCCAGGAGATTCATTACTTGGAAGAAGTTCCTGAAAATTGTTGAAGTCAGAGATGACACAGGCTTTCAGTTCATGATCTGAGCCAACTAGGATAGAAGGGAGCAAGGCCACACTTGAAGGTTGAGCAGGTGTCCAAAGTGAAAAAGTTAATGAGCACAGTCACTATGAAGGATTGCAGGAGGTGCTTTGTTTAGTAGCTCTGTCCATGGTACAGATGAGGAAACAGCATTAGACAAAGAAGGAGATGGGGGGCAGAGGGTAGCAAGGTCACAACATTGTCAGCTGGCCTGAAATATGTTTCTCTGCTCCTTTCAGCTTCTTTTGAGTCCACGACAGACAGTGACCCCGAGGGATTTTTTTTTTAGGCTCTTACCACTATACTCAGAAACTCTTATGATAGGCATTTCTTGTAGGAGCAAGAAATGTTTCATTGATGCCCCACTTTTATTCTGCAGCCTCTTTCCTATGTGCTCTGTGAGGCAATTGCAGTCAGATCAGCTCAGTTTGTCATAGAGGGGACTCAGGCTCCTAATTGAGTGTATGGCTCCAAATATTCATATACTATAGTGAATCAAGGTTCCCAAATCCTGAAGCTGGGAGAGGTCCAAAGGCATCATTTAAATGTCCTGTCTCTTCCTCCACCCCAACACTAAAGGAGCAATTATGTGATTTTTGTATGTGTTTCTTCATGGTGCAGCCTCTGGGTCCTCTGCCATCCTCTTCGTCTTTCGTCCTCATCTTTGGGGGAGTCTGAGATAATTAATCACTGAGATACTCCTGATAGTTTGGGAACCAGTGAGGTGACCAGCATTTTAGACACATACATGACATTTTGATAGCTAGAGTCTTTATCTAGACACCACGGATACTGCAATTTTGGACAGCAACATGCTGTGTTCAGTTGGGGTAACATGGTTCTCTGCAGCTGAGCTTCAAGCAGGAAGAAGGCAGCAGTCACTGTGGAAGGAACACACACCTTGGGAGTTAGTACTCCAGAAAAATGGCAGCTATGTCAAGATGTTGACTGGATATTTGAAGTGGGCAGGAGCCAGGAGGAGGTATAGAGTAGAGAAATGGGTCTAAACTGGAGTTGGTTGATAATGGGGGGTGGGTATGGAAGTGAGGAACAAAGCCTCCATGAGACCCATGTTCTAGGTATAAATACAAGACAATGAGCATTAAAATATTGGTGGGTTAAGAAGGCCTCTGGCACACAAGAGAGTTTGTTTTTTACTTTACCATAAGCCCTATATTTTGACGAATGGCAAACCACCTTTGGAAAGGAATCCCACTCTTTATTTATTTACTTATTTGTTTATTTTTGTGGATGAAACAACCAAAGGGATGTTCAATTCTTTTGTTGACTTTGTGTTAAGTTAACTCTATGCTTTGAAGAGGAAAGGGAGGAAACCTGTCAGGACCTTAAACAATGAGCTTTTTTAAACTCTGTATTGGAATAAAATTTCAAAGGATATTCTTATTAACATACTTTTTTATATAAATGGAGCCCTGCTCATCAAATATTTATAACTAGTAGCCTGAGAAGCCAGCCGGGTGCTCAGCGAGCCCGGGGACATTTCCCACATTCACTGTGGGATGGCGTAGGCAGGGAGACCTTTAATTTTGTGACATGCTTTGGGGCTGCAGTGCGAGTGAGTCTTGGCATAGTTTCTTCCAGCTCTCGGCCTGTTCTGGAGCCACTCAGGACTCCCACATAGCTGGTCCTTGCAGGCAAGTCCCTTTGAAGTCCACGGGAGCTCTTTGAATGGAAAGCACACACAATGGGGTGTTGATGCAAATAAGATTCAGACCTGATGTACGTGGGGGAATAAAGGTGCTTCTCACCCCACATATTAGCAGTTTAGGCCAGAAACTATGGTGTGATTATTCAATAAGAGAGCCCCCTCAACTCTGAAACCCTACAAGCTACTTACTTCTGAAACTTGAACATCCATTTGCCCAGGAAATGACAAGCCTATTAATTACCTGAGAGCTTTAATTAAGTAACAGATACAGGCAGTATAGTGTTTTTTTTTCCCTTTAAACACACCAATAAAACAATATTCCCAATTCTAGGACAGCTTTTTAAATGAGAGAAAGATAAACATTACTATCTTTTGAAATATCACTCATTGCATGTTCAGGAAAATATCTCTATTATCCATAGTTAGATTTTTTTTTTTTTGGTTGGAAAAGCAATGGCAGTTGGAGCACAGGCTGTAATTTGTAGACAGGTTAAGTAAATTAAATCACTCACTGTCTTTTTCTTTTTTTCACCAATGGCTTTAAAAGTTAAAGGTAATTTGCAAAGAAAATGCTCCTTTTGAATTGGTCTCTAATATCTGTTAATGATCTTAAAAAAAACACACCACTTATTCACAATCCTGTCCCAGAGGGAATTGCAGTGCACTATCTGGGAAAAAAAAAAAAGCTAAAGTCTAAAATGTCATTAGCTACTGATTTCCTTGAAGTAAAAAGCCCCCCAAAATTACATAAGGTATACAAGTGCTCAGGACAGTCACTTGGATGAATAATATCTGGATTTTTCAGACCTAAAAATGCAACAATTGAAATGCAGCCTGCCAAATTAGAATCTTTTGAATTGCCTTCAGGGGTCTCAAACTCGGCCCTCCATACAACATTTTGTGGCCCTACCCTAGAGGAATCTTTTTTTGTTTTGTTTTGTTTTAGTTGTTTGGGTCACACCCCCCAATGTTCAAGGCTTACTACTGACTTTGCACTCAAGGATCACTCCGACTTTGCCTCCTGCGGCCCCCAGATAAATTGAGTTTGAGACCCCTGGTAGGCATTCCTGCACTGTTATTTCACATGTGTATTGAATTCTCCCATAGAGTTGTAGACTGTTGATAGGAAAACAGTAATATCAAGAACAAGTTGATTATGTTCTTCATGTTTACCTTCTGAAAACACTAGGTGTTGCCTAAATGCAGACTTACAGGTGTCCCCAGTGGGAAGGGAAACAATGGTTTGCTTGAATTCTGCTGTGTTCTCATCCCAGAGCTGCTGTCCTGAAGGAGAAGTACAACAGCCAGCAGCCTCCCCCACCCCAAAGGTTCAGTATTAGATACCAGAGTTGTGGAACAAGGCACTGAAGGGAAGGGAAGAGCTTCTCCTAAACCCCTGCCTTACAGATTTTGCTTAGAAGCAGGGGTGTCTTTATGATCCATTATTAGTCAGAGTAGCTATTGCTATATATAGCCAATCTTTTATTTTTATTTTTTTGGCGGGAGGAGGTAGATTTTACTCAACCATTGGCTACAGGTTAATTATACATTTTGTAAGAAAGCATTTTCATGTAGCTAGCTGAAATTTGTTACCTTTTAATCTCTCTTTATAGAATAAGACTAGTAATGTATAGGCTCACAGTAGGTTCCTTATTATTGCCATAATCTTTTATATTATCCCTTTAACTTTTTTCTCCTCATAAATTCCTCACTTCTTACTAAACTGTAAAGACTTAGGTAAATAACCTCAGATTCATTTTTCCTTAGGGGGAAAGCACTCTCTTCTAGGTGAGCTGATTTATCAGCATACAGGTGGTTCCTCCTAATAGCTGTCTGTGACATCAGGAAAGAAAAACTAAACACTAATTTAACACACATGCTACATACTATTCTATTAGTCCTTCTACCAAGAAAAGAGTGAAGAATTGAAACTGGATCCATAGAGATCCTTCCCCTTCTCCTCTTTTCTCTTCCCCTTCTCTTCCCTTTTCATTTCTTCCCTTCTTTTCCCTTTCCTTCCCTTCCTTTTTCCTTTTCCCCTTTCCTTCCCTCTTTATACCTTTCCTTTCATTTATCTTCCCTTTCCAATCTTTTTCCTACCACTTCTATTCTTTCTCCCATTCTCCTCTTTCCTATCCCTTTCCCATACATTTCCTTCCCCTCCCTTCTCCTTTTCTCTTCTCCCTTCCCTTCCATAAATGGAATGAATCATACTAGTGCTATTCTTTCATGTCTGGTTTTATTCTCTGAACATTAAGGTTGTTAGGTGTGCCTATGTGGCTGAATATTATAGTATGTCTCAAATTTTTACCAATGTCTCAATAGTATACTACAGTTGACCAATTTTTACCAAAGGCCCATTGATTGGCTTGATTTGGGTTGTTGTCAGTTTTATATTATTTCAGAGTATGCAATTATAAACTTTATTGGCCACTTCTGTGTGTGCATGCATGTGTGCCCAGGTGTGTCTGAAAGGAGAGAAATTATTATTCTTTAAAGTTGTATTTTAGGCATGATCTTTGAGAATTTCATTCACAAAGCATTCCAGCAATACACCTTCCACTTGAGTAGCCTCTTTCCTCCATTGTCTCAATGGGTCCAGGCCCATCCTTTCCCTCCCTTCTCTCTTATGGGAAGTTTCCTTCTGTTGTCTTTGGGCATCTGTTATATCTCGGCTTTGCTTTATCTCCCACACCTGAGAGGTAGTTTCATCTTCTGACTAACTTCACTCAACATGATGCTCTCCAGATCAATCCATGTAACATAAAGGAGGAAGTTTTTACATTATAGCGTATACTATTATATCAGTTTTTGAAAGAAATTGAATAAGTTTCCACTCCTTCCAGCAATGGCTAAGATTTGTGTTACTCTCCATTTTTAATTGTTATATAGTTGAATTGCATATGTGATATATATGTGTATGTATGCCATTTGGTTCTTTTGTTAATATATTTTTCAAGTTTCCACATTTTAATTGTTTTCTTTTTTTTTTGGGGGGGGGAACCACACCTGATGTTGCTCAGGGATCGCTTCTGGGTTTGCTGGGCAAGTGTTCTATCTGCTAAACTATATCTCCAGCCCCTCCTCATTTTTCTATAACACTATTCATTCTTTTTCTTTTGTTTATTCTTTTGGGCCACACCTAACTGTAATCAGGTTTTACTTATGGCTCTGTATTTAGTATTATTCCCTTTGGGGGTTGGGGACCATATGTATCACTGGGGATTAAATCTAGCTAAGTGTCTCACTTGCTGTACTATCTCTCTAGTACCTGTTAATCCTTTCTAATTAGTGGAAATATTTATATATTATTTATATACAATTTTTATGTAAATATATATAATGAAAATATTAAATATCACTTTGAAGTTGACTTTATACTCTATCATGTTTTTAAATTGAGCAGAAGAATTTAATTTTAACATAATTTAACTTACCAATATTTTATTTTATTTTTTCAATATTTTATTTTATTGTTACTATTATTATTTGGTTTGTGGCCACATAAGGTGATACTCAAAACTTCTGGTTGTGGCTCAGGGGATCTTCTGTGGTATGGGAATTGAACCCAGGTTAGCCACTTGTCTCTTCCCCCTGAACTATCTGATCATTTCTGATATTTTATTTTTATAGTTATGAATATCTATGTGTAATTAAGAGAATGGTATTTACTAAAAGGCCATTGGTACATCCTGTTATATCATCTGTTTAGAAGTTTTTATTATGTCATGTTTTACATGTGGATCATAATCACAGGCTAATGAATTTTGTACAAGGTTTGAAGTTGAAATCAAATTTGTCTTTCCAAAATATCTTATTATATACCACTAATGGAAAAAAACTTTCTGCTTGTAGTATTTTGATCATACGATTCTGTTAGTGTGTTTGTATTTTGAGGAGTTGCTAATGAGAATTGAACTGTACACAGATCCTCATACAAGTGAAACATGCTCTTCCATGGAACTGATTCCTGATCCCATGGTAGTGCTCTTGATTATTAAGCCAATCCTGCATTCCTGTACTAAAATTAATTTAGTTTTAATGAATTTTTTATTTTGTAAGTAACTTGGTTACATACAAAAATAAAATTTATAACAGTAGTCATAAAATTTACCTGTAATTTTTCTTGTAGTGTAATGTTCTCATTGAGTGTTCAATCAAGATTTAGTTGACTCGTAAGAGGAGTTTGAGGTGTGTTCTCTACATTCTTTAGAATATTAAAATGTAACTGAATAATTTAATAGAGTAATTAAAATTATGAATATCTTTGTAAGTTTGTACTTCTCAGTAGTTCAATAAAAAAGGGGAAATTTTTGTATTTAGTCTTAAGTCAGGGGCAGAAATGACACAGAGGCAGAAACTACAGAAATATATAGCTGTATTTGAGGAGCTTTATTATAGAGATTGATTTATGTAGTTGTGGAGGCCAAAACGTCTCATAATAGCAAGATGTCTAGAATCTTGTAGTGTGTTTTAGGTAAAACCCAAATGTCTGAAGATCAGAGAATGGTGGCAGTGGCATAAGTCTTTGATGGCTTCTGAGGCTTTGAAACCAAGAACTAAGTTGCCCCATAGCAGAAGATGAATGTCCCAGTTCAGAGAGAAAGCAAACACTTAGCCCCCTCTCCCTTTTTATTCCATCAGGCCCTCAATGGATTGGATGAAGCTCACCAACATTGGTGAGGTGATCTCTACTACACCTACCAATTCAAACACTAATCTCTTCAGAAACCTCCTCACAGACACAGCCAGAGATTAGTGTTCCACCAGCCACCTGCACATCCATTTAGCCCATTCAAGTTGCACACAAAAGAAACAACTACAGTAAGTATTGGTTGCAAATTTACCTTCTCCCAGTTTTCTGATAATTTTAAGTTCACGGAAGGCAGGAAACTGATTTTGTATAGAAAAGTTGTATAGAAGCGAGACAAACAGAGCTGCCAATAAATTCGCTAAGCTTGTCCAGTCTTCTGTATGCAAACTCAGCACCCTACGGGTTTGTGGGCACCATCTTGAGTGAGGCATGTACTGACTAGTAGCATCTCACAACTAATGAAGCATTTAGATGGATGCATTTAAATCTCACCCACGAGATCTTTAAATCCATAACCTAGGACTACACATTTTTCTTTCCCATTTTTTCAAAGACAGACACATGAAGCACCAAACATTTTGTGCCTGCACACCAGTCCCCCTCACCATTGGTTCCTCTTTTAACTTAAAGTTTGGATTTGTTAGAGCAAGGCTGCTCATTCCAGATGGTTCTCTTTCTCTTTCTCTCTGAACTTAAAATTTGCTAAAATAAAACTGTTCTTCATTCTCCCTTATAGCATACCAGTTTTTCTCCATTCTAACTTTTCCCCTCTCTAAATATACTACTTTACAAAAAAATAAACATTCTGAATTCCTTTTGAAATGAGAAAGTGAACACAGGTGACCGAGGGCCCCAACTTTAATTCTATTCAGAACCTTCTTTTCTGTATCAGAAGTTTCCATATGATTTTTAGCCTTATATTTGGGTGCTCAAAGCTGAAATCTACATTTCAATCCCATGATCCATGATCAATTTGCTTTTGGGCTTAAAAGAAAATTTATAAGATGGAAAGTTTTGGGGGAAGCTTTCAGTACCTGATGCCAGTGAGAAACTTCAGAGTCATTTCACATACTATCTTTAACACATCTCAGATAATGTTCAGAATTTAAAGAAAATCTTCAAACCCACTGAGACTTCTTAAAGAGCTGGAGGACATGCTTTGCATAATGGAGCCCGTGATTTGTTACCTGTCACCACATGGTCTCCAGAATTCCTTAAGAAGAGATCCTTGAGCATTGAACTGATGGTATTCTCTGAGCACTGCTAGGGATGGGCTTGAAAAAAAAAAAAAAAAACAAGATGAAAAATTTCAAAATGTTGGGTTGGGGTGATAACAGAGTGCTAGAGCCCAAGATTTGCATGTGAAAGCCTTCGTTCAATTTCCCCAGAACTGCAAGGTTCTCTGTGGACTGGGAATAAATAGCCACTCAGCACTACTGTCTGGTGTCTTTCTTCCTCCCAACGTAAAATATATTACAAGGCTAGGGAATTGACTTGATGGGCTGCAGCACATGCTTTGTTCTTCAGTAATACTTAGTTTCAGAACAGCAGTGGGTAGGGCTCCAGCAATCCTAAATCTGATGCTGTCTCATACCATTTTTATGTATGACCTTTAAGAGGCATATGAAAACTTTTCTCTCATACCATTACTCCATTTCTATTTGCTGTTGTCCTAGTTCAAGGCCTTGTCACCTCTGTCAAGCACTTATAGGACTTCTAGTCTCCATTTTATCTTCAGATCTGTTATTCAAGTGCTCACTCTAAAATGGAAACGTGGCCATGTTATTCTCTTGGTGAAAACCATTTAACATTTCTCCAACATTGACAAGTTGAAGGCCTTGTCAGCATGACACTCAAGTTGTCCTGTAATCTGCCTCCTGCTTCCTTCTCCAACCTATTCTCTTGCCTTGCATTGGTCTTGACTTTACACTATTCTAGTAGCTCCATCTGCTTAGAGTGCCCACCAAATTCTGGGGTTGGTTCTATGTGTCCTATGCTAATCTGTCTATGGTCTATGCTGATCTTACTCTCTGGGATAAAATATTTATGTCTTTCTCATCTAGGGTTAAACTACCATATTTTCCGGCATATAAAACGACTGGGCATGTAAGACGACCCCCCAATTTTGCAGTTAAAACATAGGTTTAGGCCTATATTTCGCTGTATCAGACAGAACGTTCGTGTGCTACAACTGTATGTACCACAGTGAGCCAATCACAACAAGCAAAGGTTCAAAGGTTATACTGTAATAGACTTCCTCTCTGACTCTAGCCAATCTGAGCAGGCTTTTGGCAGTGTAGATTCGGGTCCAGAACATTGTCTAATTTGCATGCATAAAAAGCCTGCTTGGATTGGCTGAGTTAGAGAGGCTGTCCGAGCAGCCTTGCAGTGATTGGTCCCTTATCATAGACACCTTTTCTGGCAATTCCCTGGTGGCGTCAGTTAATCTCCCCCACTACATGAACCAAATAACACCCCATCCTTGGACCCTAGCACTGAACCACTAACACCGTTAGCTGGGTTTTGCCAGAAGTGGCCCCCAGATCTCCTGAATACTGTTTGGGAGCCCCCAAGAAATATATCTGGAAACTCTGCAGCCTGATTATTTTTTTATTTCGTTTAGCAGCATAGTGAAACATTTTTCGGCGTATAAGATGACCCCTGATTTTTGGTCGACTTTTTTTTTTTTGTTTCAAAAGTCGTCTTATACGCCGGAAAATACTGTATCTCTGACCCCACCCATCTGAGGTAGGTGGGGCTGTCTTTTTGCCTTCTTTTCAGTGAGTTTGAAGGTGAACTTTTTGCAGACCCTGCCAGGAATCTACTCATGTACACACATTCATAATTTGTTGTGTGTTAGAAGATGCACATGGTAATGAACACTTGCAGAGGAAACAGAAAGAAACAATAGTGACTAGTTGGGTTTTATTTTATCTCTTTTTTGGATAACTGAGAACACAATGAATAAATGGCCAAATATCTTGATTAGAAAAAAATCAGGTAGGTAAAGCCTATGGAAAATTCTGCAAATTTAGTCTTGTGGTC
Organism: Suncus etruscus; assembly: GCF_024139225.1. Classification (NCBI taxonomy): domain Eukaryota; kingdom Metazoa; phylum Chordata; class Mammalia; order Eulipotyphla; family Soricidae; genus Suncus; species Suncus etruscus. Next base: position 58,120,166 of record NC_064859.1, on the reverse strand, counting down.
TATGGCTGAATTCAGTTCCAGTAACTAAAATTCTCTTATGGAAGAATCTGGCTTTTGCAAAATGAGTTAGTAACAATGATTTTCTATTAAGATATTTTTTCTCAGAGAAACAAATTTGAACAATTTACTCTAAGATTTAAATAAAGAAATAATCCTACTTAAAAGTCAATTTCCCCAATATCCATCCCCCTTTCTCTTATTAATAAAAGAGTTTACTGAAAAATGCAATCAAAAATTGTGTAAAAGATTTACAGGTTCATTAAAGTCTACTAGACATTCACTTTCACTTTGTAAAATTGGCTGTCCCCTCAAAATGGTATCACATAAAATGGACTTTCTGGGGCTCTTAGATATGAATGGGTTTAGTAGCACAGTGGTGCCATTCATTTTATTTGGCGCATTTATTGCAAGTGCCTTCTAAATTTGTTCTTAATTATTTTTCCTTTCACAAAATATTTTGTGGGATCTTTTTGAACCCTTACTACTTCCTTCTTGCCCCTTAAAACAGAATCCAGGAGTGTTATTTTTGTTCTCTTCTAATTAAAATAATTGCTTGGTTCCTTTTAACTAGATTCATGCAGTTATTAGACTAATACATGGATAGGTGCCATGGGGTGCTTGAGAAACAAAATGAAGAGTGATCATGTAGCTTCACATGAAAAAGATTCCGTGGTGCCAAGGACCATTATTTCCTTTCAGCTGGCATTTTATAAGGGCTTTTAGTAAACCTGGCCCCCCATACCATTACTAAAAGACTATTAAGTGGAAGAATAGTTCTATTTTCTTTATTAGGTATACAGGGAACTCAGTACAATTTGAAGAGGGGCACTTGATGTGCTGTGTATGGCGCGAAGACATAGGGTCTGGTCTTAATCTCTGCCCTGCTTTGTCTTTCAGAATAACTGCATTTGAAGGAAAAGTCTCCACTTCTCCTCTGCCTGTTGATGTTGATCAGAGGACAACAGAAAAAGAGGGACAAGTGCCCCAATAGATGTGTTAATCAAGAGCATCCAGCCTCTAAAAGGAAGAGTAAAAAATAATGTTTTTAACATTAAGAGATGCCCCATTAAGAGATGGTGTGGGAAAAGACTTGGTTAAACCAGGCCCATAGGCTGAATCTGTCCTGGCTTTGTATTATTGTAACACAGATACACACATTTGTTTATGTATTGTTTGCTGCTTTTATGCTATACTTTGGAGCAGTTATGAGAGAGTGTCTATGGCCTATAAATTTTTTTTTTTTTGCTTGATCTCTGACATCATCAGTCCATTTTGCTGAATAGCTATGAAATACTGTGTGTTGAGAAACAAATTTATAGGGATTTTTATGATGGTTCTCATCTGGATAGATGCTGAATGACGGTCCTTTAAAAAATTAAAAAAATTCTTTTTGGTTTACAGATCACACCGAGTGGTGCTCAGATATTACTCCTTGCTTTCAGCTCAGGGATCACTGCAGGCATAACACAGGAGATCACATGGGATGCTGGGAATCAAGCTTAGGTTGATGTGTGCAAGGCAAGTGCTTAGGTCCCCTTACTAAATATCTTCAATAATGTGCTCATATAATGAGAATATAAAGAGCAGGATTTGGGGCCATTTTGAGAAAAGATTCTGACATTAATGTGTCCACTGTAGTTTTTGTGCTTTTGTGCTTGCTTGCATTTTTTTTTTTTTTTTTTTTTTGCTGGCTGCTCAGAGGAGGTTTTAACATGGTTGGAGTTCTTGCCTTGAAATATACCTTTATCAACAATTTTAATACTGTATGGCCAAAAACAACCCAGTACTTTTGCTTCAGGACATTCAATTTAACATTTCTCTACTCCATAGTGTGTGAGGAAATCTCCTGCTTAAATTCAAAAGATAAGACTAAAGAAAAGCAAAAGCTAGAACTCCAGGTTTGAAGTCATTATTCTTTCCAGTTTACCTTGTACCCATTTATGGTGTTCCAGAAATGTTAAAAACTTTAGTTATATTTAAATGTATTAATTCAATGTTCAATATCATTTAGGAGGCTGCTTTGAGAAAAGAGCTGAATTTTTTAAGAAGAGTAAGTAATGATTCTATTGAGAGAAGTTGCAAGACTCTTACCAGAGTTTTGCTCTAGGATTCCTGTGACTGGAATTCTCCAGAATTGTATAGTTTCTTCTTGATTTCTGTTATGCAGCCTAAGTAGTTTTCCTTATTATTTATTTATTTATTTATTTATGTATTTATTTACTTATTTATTTATTTTTGGGTCAAACCCAACGATACTCAGGGGTTTCTCCTGGCTCTGCACTCAGAAATTACCCTGGCATACCATATGGGATGCCAGGATTTGAACCACTGTCTGTCCTGGATCTGCTGCATGCAAGGCAAATGCCCTACTGCTGTGCTATGTCTCTGGCCCCAGTAGTAGTTTTCCTTACTTGTGATATTGAGAGAGAGAATAAATGGCATGGGAAATGGAGAGTAATTGAAGTAATTGTTTATTGAAGAAGAAATATTCCTTTTTTGGACATGTTTAACACAGTTTGTGTGTCTTTAATAAAGAGTTCATAAAATATTGATAGTATATTACACTGGCAACTAAAGGATTGAACAACCTAGATTTAGGAGATTTGCAAGCTAAAGTTTCTAAGTGCTATGGAATCCACTGCAATAAAAGGTCAGATATTGGAAAGGTGGCACAGCGGTAGGGTGTTTGCCTTGCACGAGGTTGACCTAGGACAGGCTGCAGTTCGATACCTCAGCATCCCTTATGGTCCCCCAAGCCAGAAGCAATTTCTGAGTGCGGAGCCAGGAGTAACCCCTGAGCCTCACTGGGTGTGGCCCAAAGCCTCTCCAAAAAAGAGGCCAGATATGAGGTGTCCAATTAATTGACATTTTTGTACACATATGTATAACTAAAATGATTTTTCCACCTGTGAACTTATCTGTTAACTATACTGTTAAATAGAATTTTCATTCATATTGTGATCATACAAAATACATCTTATGTTTTTTGAAATGATGACTATCAGATGTGCCTAGAAAAAAACAGCTTTAATCTTCAGAATATTGACTTTGCCTTGTTGTAGTTGAGTGGAGATGTGAAGGTATTAAAATATTCTAATTATTTTTGAAGGTGTTCTTTAAATAGAGAAGCTTGCCAATATTTTTGTCTCCTTCAGTGTTCAATGTTTGTTTTATTGAGGTTCGTTTGCGAACCTGAAAGTGATGTATTCTTGGAAACAAAGGTGCCTATGAAATTGCTTATAGACAATCTTCCAAAAAATCTTTCAATGTGCAGTAGTCACTTGCAAAGACCTGTGAGAAGTCCAGTAGAAAAACCCATCCTCACTGCTCACACCCCTCACTAAGGAACCACAACCCTGCTGACTGAATTTGGAGGTGGTATTTTTTCATTCTGCAATTTATTCATGAAGCCATGTTATTTCTCACATATTCCTAGGATCCAGGAGGCTGCTGTTTAAAGAAATATCATTTGCTGCAGCACATCAAAAGCATATGTCTAGCCGGTATTACTACTGACACAAATAATATTTTCATCTGTAAGAAAGTTGGAAACATTAATTAATTTATGTAACATTCTTTGAGTGCTTTCATTTATTTTCTGTGGAATAACTTTTTTTTTAAATTTAATTCAAATATATTAACAGGTATTCTACTGAGAAATTGTTACCATGCTAGATATGTTTTGTAGACAGGAAATAAATCTTTCAACACAGCGTAAAATTTCACTGAAATAGATTATCTCCATTGCTTCAGTGTGTGAACCTATTTTTTAAGTGATTAAAATGCCTTTTTTTTAAAAAAAAAAAAAAAAGCTTAACCACTTAAAAGCTTTAGGAACTGTCATGGCATTTCCTGTTAGTATTATTATTGTGTGGTAGTATTGTCAAACTAGTAACACAGTAGTGTGGCAATAATGCAACCATTATTGTTCTTAGTGGTTTTTCATATATTCTTTGAGTTCCCCAGAGAGTAGAGCTTGATAAAAATCTAAAGTGTTTTTTCTCTTAGAGGCAAGTTCAGTCCAAGAGTAAATGAAGCAAATAGAGGCTGTCAACAAAGTGGTCCCAAATGTGGCATGAAGAATAACTGATTGCTCAGTCCCCTGGTAGGCTAAACACTGGCCTTTGAAGAAAGGTCAAATCCTCATATGCCATAGATGCAGGTATGATGAAAGCTCTTATAATGTAGAGACTTCCTGGAATGATCCAGGTAGAACTAAAATCTAGTTGTTTTTAGATTTGGAAAACAGAACGCAAATGGGCAGAGTGATCTTGGGAGAAGCGGTTGAAGGATGTGTCACAATTCAAAGACTCCTGGTAGTCAACAGAAGAACTAAGGATGGGATTGATCCCCTGTCCCAAACCTCTTGAGGAAGCATAGCCTCTGTTGATTTCTTCGTAAATAGATGGAACATTTCTGGGGCATAGATATGTAAGATAATAAACTTATGCTAGTTAGCCACCAAATTTGGGGTAATTCATTGCAAAAGTCACAAAACAATATAGAGAGTATCCTTCCAGAGCACTAAATGCTTAAGTCTTCAGACAGACTCACCAAGTAGCAAGAGAGAAGGAAGAGAATTAATGCACCTATTTCAACTTTGGATTGTTCAAGGGTTTTCCTCAAGAGACATCAATACCTTTATTTCTCTTTCTTTTTTTCCCCATATATTTTTTATTTGAGCAACTTTATTACATACATGATTGTATTTGGGTTTCAGTCATGTAAAGAACACCACCCATCACCAGTGCAACATTCCCGTTACCAATGTCCCAAATCTCCCTCCTCCCCACCCAACCCCTGCCTGTACTCTAGACAGGCTTTCTATTTCTTATCTCTTGGGTGAACATGACTGGGGTCTAATTTTCCAGATGTGTGTGATGCCCTAGGGGTCACAAAGAAATTTCCAGCCAGGAGCAGAGAGGTACAAGAGGAGATACAAGAGGAATTTTCATGGGATTTTGGCCTACAAAGCTAAGGCCTGGAAGCAGAGAGAAACAAGTAGCTAATGATGCTGAGCGGTATGCCCAAGTCACTCCATGAGAGGAGGTATTAAAGAGACATATGAAACAATTGTTTCCTGGTGTTCATCAGAACTCTTGTAGAGCAGGGCTGCTGGTATAGCTTCAGCAGGCATGCATTCTCCAATTTTAAATGCCCACAGTGCTCTAATCTCCATCCCTGGAAGCTGAATGTCTCATCCTCTTATGCACTAATGAATCTTTTCACTGGAGTCAAATCCTGTCTGCAATGGAGTACTTCTTGAATGGCTCTAATTGTACCAGTTCTTTAAATTAAAATAAACATTTTATTTTGCCCTTATCTGTTTCATATGTGTATCATCATGAATACATGTCTATGTACTAATTTGAATTTAGCACTGAAAGTACAATTTTACCCTGTACCCTTCCCACTTTCACACCATATATCCAACCTCTCTTCTTCCTTATCTTCTGGTATCCATTAATTGATTTTGTAATCTAAAAATTTATTTTTGTTTAATTTAGTTAATTTGTTTGTTTGGTTTCTTACACTTGATCTTAGCCAAAAGGCCGAGAAGAGATGTTTGGTTTCTTTATAAGTTGTATTTGAGTAGAATCACATAGTGTCTGTATTCCTCTGTCTGTTTTTCTTTTTTTTTTTGGTTACACTTAGAATTTCTGGCTTGGTACTTATGGGTTTATTTCTGGTGGTGTCTAGAGGCCATTCGGTGATGGCCACCTAGGTTGTTTTCAACTTTTCGTACATATGAACTCATAAAGCTCATTCCTATACTTGAAAGCTGTCTCCGAATGTTTGAAGGCAGTTTTATCTTCTTCATCCTCCCTGCGCCCCACCTCCCTCCCCAGACAAGCAGTTAACATCCTTCAACTCGGGTGCTACGGAGGAGCTTTTTCTTTCTTTTTATTTCTCCCTTTATTTCTTTTTGCTTGTTTTTGGGTTTGGGGCCACATCCGGTGGCGCTCAGGTGTTTCTTCAGGCACTGCACTCAGAAATTGCTCCTGGCAGCCTCGGGTGACTATATGGAAAGCTGGGAATTGAACCCAGGTCCATCCTGGGTCAGCCATGTGCAAGGCAAATATCTTACCAGTGTGCTCTCTCTTTGGCCCCATGGAAAAGCTTTTTCTAATTTCTAGCTTGTGTCCACACTTGTCCAACCTTTGCTCACATTGTAGTTTATCTCATTCCTACCTTACAAAGATTATAGAATGTGACCACAGGTCTGGCTTGATCAGGAACACAGGAATTTTGTTTCATTGGTTCTTACTTCCCAGTGCAGCACAAAGATTGTTCTATATTATTTTTGCCAAACCCAGCATTTATAGTTGCACTAAATAAACATGACATTGACTGAAATATCATGTTCTTAGACAATCCAAAGACTAAATCAATGTTCAGGTGTTTCTCTTATATGACAGAGATCAAAATGCCACCTTCCATAAAATCTTCAATTTTATGTAGAATTGAAGCTAGTGGTTAATTCTTTCTGGTCAGGAGCAATAAAACTTGTAGACTGGAATATGTTTTAGCTGCCCTACACTGCTGTCACTCATATCTACCAAGTAGAAATATTTCCTCTTGAAATCTCTTAACATAAAATAGACCTAGATTCAGTTACTATTTAATTCAACTCTCTAGGATATTCTGTAAGAAGTGCCATTCTCATGATCTACAAAGGCCAATATGAGCAAGTAATTGTTTATGTCTCATCTTCAGAGTGACTTTAACTTCATTTTACAAATAACGACATTATGGCTTATTTTAAAGCCAGTTGAGTAGCAGACCTATGGTCAAGTTTGCCTTTCTCATTGCTATGAAGTAGCCAAATGAAAAAGCTTTAAGAAAGAAAACAGGGGAACTTCAGAACTCTGTGCTTGAGCTAATTGAGCTCAGGGCTGACCCTTCTGGCCTGAAAAAAAGGGGAGTTCATGGTTGGTGTTTGATGATTATGTCTTTGTAGGTTCTGTCTGATGGCTTGGTCTTCTTGGTGTCATCAGTATTAAGGAATACGACCTAGACACATTCTGCCCCATTTTCCACAGATCACAAATATCAGGGCTTTTTGGGTATATTGGGTTAAATCATCTGAGTTTGATTTCATGTTCTTCATGTTTTGTTTTTCAAATTAAATCTTTTATCTTTCAGAGTAGACATTACATTTAAACTTGCTTTGATCTCTCTGGATCTACCTCAGTTTACCTAGACCAAGATGTTCTTGAATCCAAATGGTGAGATAATACTTAACCTTTTTTTTTTTTTTGGTTTGGTTCCACAACAAGCTGTGTTCAGGGCTTATTTCTGGCTCTGTGCTCAGGGATCACTCCTGGTGATGATCAAGAGAACATATGAAACGTGGATGATAAAACTCAGTTGGCTTCATGCAAGGCAGATGCCTTACCCACTCTACTATTTCTTTGACTCAAAGTGTGCTAATACTTTTTGAAGCATTATTCAATCTTTGGTCTCCCTCCCCCCCTTTTTTTTAAATACCTTTTTAATTTAACTATATCAGAGCCTATACCTTGTTCTGGAGGGAGAAAGTGAAGTGACAGTGAGAAGTGATTCTTTTGTGTGTCAGTTTCTTTAGCTTAAAATCCTCAAACCCTTTTTTAAAAATATTCTTCTAGTTGGCATTCACTTGCTATGGGAGATAGATTAATAAAAGTCCATCTTTTCTATTTCCCTATAAATTGGGGCAGGTTCATATATCTCTGCCACTGACCCACAACAACCACATTCTATAGCAGCCAAATCTTTCACTTCTGAATTTTTCCTGCTTGGAAGGCCTGCAATGCCCTTACATTATATTACAAGGGAACAGTTGACATTGTTAACCATGGCCTGCCTACTGGGGACCTGTTATCAAATCTGGGCCAGTCACATGCAAGGAAAGTGCCTTGCACTCATTGTACTTTTCAGTCTGAAAATACCTTGATTTTTTTTTAATTTAAAATATATTTTATCTCTCTTTTTCCTGCTCTTCCCTTTTTGATGCTGTTGTTTGCACTATTGTTAATGAAGGGATACTATGCCTATCACTTTTCTCTATTCAGCACCCATTTTTTGTCCAGTGTGATCAGTTCCAATTATCATTGTCTTAGTGATCCCTTCTGTACTGCACCACTACTTGTGGTGAGCTTCCTGTCATGGACTGGTCCTCCTTCTCCCATATCTATTGTAAAATAGATAGATAAAAAGAGTGAGAGAGAGAGTGTGAGAAAGAGGTAAAATGCCTGCCCCAGAGGCAAGCATAAGGTGGGGATACCAGGGACATTGGTTGCCAGAAATTGTCCATAGGTAAAGGGTGCTATACATTGTAACTGAATCATGAAAAATCATAATAACTGTATGTAAATAAAAGGAGAAAAAAATAACAAAAATATCTTTGTTACCCCCTTTTGGTTGATGATTTTTTGTAGCTTGTTTTTTTTTTTTTTTTTTTTTTTTTTTTGGGCCACACCGGGCAGTGCTCAGGGGTTACTCCTGGCTGTTTGCTCAGAAATAGCTCCTGGCAGGCACAGGGGACCATATGGGACACCGGGATTTGAACCAACCACCTCTGGTCCTGGATCGGCTGCTTGCAAGGCAAACGCCGCTGTGCTATCTCTCCGGGCCCTGTACCTTGTTTTTAAGGTCAGTCATTTGATTTTAGGCTTCTTCTATTCTGCTGACGAGACCTGCTAGTATATTTTAATTCTTCATTTCTATTTGAGTTTTTAATTTCCCCCATCAATTTATTTACATTTATTAAATTTCTATTTCAGTGCCTTTTGAATTTACTGAACATGAAGAGAGTTGTCTCAATAATACCTGGGAATGGTACAGAATAGCCCTAAGTTTATGGGGCTTGAGAAACCAGTGTCTAGGGGTCTGGTAAGGGAATTTCTAAGAGAACTTAGAGAAATGCTTGGCAGCAAGAATAAATTGCTTCTCTTCTCCAAGACTAAGATATAAAGTATCACCAGAACTTAGCTATGGTAAAGTTAAGACCTTAAGATTGAATTTCTGCCACCACTGAAGCATGAGGCATTATAATAGAAACAATATTACAGTATAAAAAATGTTGTGGACCAAGATGCACACTATCTATGTAAGTAGATATGCAGAACCCAAAAAAGCAATGTTAGAAAAGGTCAGGAGTATGTCTGTACTAGGGAAAAGCCCTCTTTGTTAGTCTGCATTTCACATTTCACATATGCCAGCAGATGATAAAACTCAAGCCTGGATGGAAAGAAGGGATGTCGGAAATCAGTTTTGAGCTCTCAAGGCTTATCTGTGTGACAGACACTCAAGGCTCACCTTTGCGAACAGAACCATTGTTTTCCTTTCTTAAGAAGTGCTCTTGGTTAAGAGATGGGTTCTAATGTACTGATGAATTCAGGTGGGACGGATGTCTCTCTAATCTCGTGTGTTGCCAAACAAGGCTGAATTGTAGGGAGAGGAATGACCAAATTGTTTTTCTTTGGTAGATATTTATAATTAAGCCAGATCACTTCCTGCCTTCTTTTTTCTTTTTTTTTCTTTTTTGTGGTTTTTGGGTCACACCCGGAAGTACTTAGGGGTTACTCCTGGCTCCATGCTTAGAAATTGCTCCTGGCAGGCACGGGAGACCATATGGGACACCGGGATTCGAACCGATGACCTTCTGCATGAAAGGCAAATGCCTTACCTCCATGCTATCTCTCCGGCCCCTCTTCCTGCCTTCTTTTACATGTTTCCACTCTTCGGATTTTCATTGAGTTAAATTTGATTCATTTGGGTAGCGGTTTGGGGCTGTGATTTCTTGTTTCTCTCAGAATTGGCTTTCTGGTGTTGGAAAATTTTTATGTCACTTAATATATGATCTGTGCCAATCACTTCAAGTATTTATGGATCATGTAAAGTGGATTGAATAGCAGGAATTATCTCACAGTGTGGTGTGAGGGTCCATGGAATGGGCTGCCACATTCAGAAAGATCATGCTTATGTGAGCCACTTAATGTTCAAGCTCCAGAAATTCCCTAGATAGGCTCCCCCCACAAACTATTTTTATTTGCTGGGGAATTGTTTGTTTGCTGTATTAGAGCCTTAGGTGGTCAGTATTTTTATAAGGACTGACATGCAAGCCCAAGTTTATCTCCTTTCTTCTACTTAGATCAGTGAGCAACTCTTGTCAAGACCCTGCTTAGTTGACTACTGAATAGCCTGTTTATATATGTACTTGGTTGCAGATAATAACAGTGCCTTCAACTCACTCTGACGATGAGAAACTGCTTTCAAGGAAGAATAGGAGAATGAATTGAAGCCAATTGTCTTCCCAAGTAAGGGCTTTCCAAAATGGTCATGTAGCTTTACCAGATTGAATTCTCTTCTAGGCAACTACTTAGAGTTGAAATAACCCTTGTAGACAAAATTTCTGAGTCTGGAAATGTTGCTGAAGTTGTAGTGCATATCCTTTGTGTTATGTGAGACCCTGAGTTTGATCTCCAGCACCATATACATGCCCATTGTCATCCAAGTATTACCAAGTGTATCTCTGGTGGCCTTCACACACTGTTAAGCTCAGCACCATGAGCCATGGTCCCCCACAATAAAAATAAAACAAAACTCCTTTCACTTCTATTATAGTCACACTTTAATGAGATCCTATTGATGATGATGATTTTTCTCTTCCTCACACAGAGCCTGTCAGTTCCACCTGATCTTTGTAGTTTCCCTCTGCTGCTCAGAAAAGATATATTGAAATGGGCTCTTTTTCTTAATTTATTATGCTGAAATCATATTCCTAAGAGACAGAGATGAATGCTATGTGTTTATCTGATTAAACTGTCTGTTTGTTAAATCTACTTTTCCAGAGACTCTCTAAAAGACCTTCAATGACACAACACATTAAAATTATACATGTATCCATGGCTTCTTTGTGTAGTATGTTGTGTGCATTATGTGTGTATATGTGTGTTCCTTGCTAAGGTATTCAATGACTATGGCATAATTAAAGCTTTGAAAAAATTTAGGTTGGATACACTAAAAAGGATGCAGAATGTAAGAGCGATAATACGATGGGTAAAGCACTTCCCTACCCACTTGCACTCTGCCAACATGGGCTCAAATCCTGGCATCTGATTTGGTGCCCCAAACAGATACTGAGTGAAGACCCAGAAGCAAGCCCAGAGCAATGTCATATGTGGCCCTCTTCACCAATAAAGCTGTGGAATTATGTAAAACACCAAATATACAAATCAGCAAATCCTATAAAAGATGTAAAAGAAAATGCTATTCCAAAAGATTTCCTTCCTGAATGACAAACTCTCTGTTGTCATGGACAATTCTGAAGTTCTGACTGCTCAGTTATTTTCCAAACATTTCTGCTTTTTAGGCAGGTCCTGAAAAATTGGACTTCAAATGTTTCAGTTCTTGTCCATTGCTGTTATTGGGACCTTCATTTAGGCAGTTCTTTTGGTGAAGACTTCACCAAAAGAATGATGGCTCCCTGAGAATCACACAGAAATCCATGATAAAATGAGCTGACATCTGTGTCTCTTTAATATTTTTCTATTAATTGATGACTTGGTTTCTGAGACTCAAGGTTGTCTTTCCCCGAAAAACATACATGTGGCAAGAAAGAAAAGAAGAGAGAGATGTCCATGTGACTGAAATATAGTGTTTGCATTTAGGAGTTTTATTTTCTTTCAAGTTTTATACTGGGGCTTGAAAATGTCACCAAGAATGACCAAGGCACTTGCACAGCTCAGCTTATCTAAGGACTAGACATGCTTTGAGGGGCCACTTCTTCCAGAAATCAGAGATGGTGGAATGTGATAGAGAATTTTCTCCAGAAGATTTTCTTTGAGGTATAATTTTCCACCTTTCTGATGGCAGAGGTACATACTACAGGTACGGAGGCCTCAGTTGGTTTAGTAGTAGCAACGCTTTTTGTATTTTTTCAAAAAACTGTTTCACAAAACTTTAAAAATCAACTTGTTGTGGTGAATGAGACAGATATTATCTCTATTTCATAGAGGAAGCAGCTAAACTGCCAATGGAGAATGGACTATGTCTAAGATGATCAAACTGGCTAATAAAGCACTATAGTTTAGATCTAGTTTAGGTATAAGTATGGGTGTAGGCTATAGGTATAGGTGTAGATATCTAGGTTTAAGGGGTTAAAAGACTCAGGACTTACCTAGGTGGAATTTCCAGTGATGGGAAAAGCAAAGCTGACCATGAATCTGTAGGAACCCCTCTGGGATGGGTGTGGAAGGCTCTCTATAGGGTTCTCACCAAGTGCACATCCAGCCCCTGGCCACTGCAGTTTCAATACTGGCTCCCATTCTTGTTGGTATCTGCAGCTCCCCAAAAATTTAGACAAAGGACTCTGAAAGGCATCTGGTCAAGCTTTGCAAAGGGAGAAAACTTATCCTCTGAGTCCTGAAGCCCTGAAGTCAGGGATTTGATTATGCTTATCATGATCTCAGCTTCCACCGCTCCAAATGTGATTAGTTTTGTAATTAGTTAATGTCATTACCTGTCATCAAATCCAGACAACGTTGGCCTCCAAAAGCTCCCGTGGCAGCACAAGCCCAAACCTGACATCTTTCCACTGTTTTACACAGAGTTTTCTTTAATAATCCTGCCAACTGCCCCTCCTACTCAGACCACAGGTCTGAAAAGTTAGGAGAAAGATGTATTTCTTGTATTTTTTTTTCAGGCAATTTAAAATATTTCGGTCTGCTTCCCAAAAACTTTTTCTCACTCCAAGTAAAGCATGAATATAATCTTTTCAGAAAATCTTATACCCCACTCTATTTTCCTTCTTATATATCTTGGCTCTATTTTGCTTTGGGCATAATGGCCAAAATAAGAATCAGTTTACTGTAGGGAAACACACCCTGTTAAGGAATATTTTTACCTTATAAGAAATGCTGCTTGTCTGTTGTCACTTACTGTTAAATATTAGGTACATGATTCTCTTCTTAGCTCCTAGTGGGTCACTCAACACATAATCTTTGGTTGTCTGTTTTGTGTTAGTCTTCAGTGTAGAGGAAAGTTGACTACCATTGCTGTCCTCTCAGCTTTATTCTAGTAGGGGAAGGTGCACTGTATGAAATAAAGATGTAAAGAAATATACAGTGTGTGCTGGACTCTTTCATTGGCCTCTCTGGAGCCCCTTCCTCACTTTCCCTCTGATCTATTCAGAACCTGAGACAGGTAAGGTTTTAAAGGCACATAAAAGCCTCTTTGACTTTGGAATCTATCTGACTGGACAAGATGCTAGAAAGTGAAGATGACTAGAAAGTGCGTGCACATCCTCAGGGTAGCCCAGGATGATGAAACTATGATTCTGCAGGACTTACTTCTCTACCCAGTGTCTCTTCAGGCCATGGAGTGATAACTGCTCATGCATTTTGGTTTTCTTCATCCCATGGACACCTCTGCAAACAGACTCTCCATTTTCTTCCTCCCTCCCCCTCTGGCCCATGTGAATGGACCATCTGTTCCTCAGCAGCATGCTGGCCCCCCACAGTGAAGGTTAGCACGCAGTGCTTGGATCAAATGGCTTTTCTTGCATGACTCTAACTATTGGGTATTTGCTGTCTCCTGCACATTTCTGAGCTAAGTTATTATATCTATTGAGACTTCCTTACTTTCACGGATTCAATTACTTGACAAGCCATGTGATTCTTCATCAGTGTATGTGATAAACGGGCACCTCGTTTGTATGCTTGATTTAACCTTAGCCCTTCCTGTGGTGTGTTCAAAGAGGTGGTAAAGACCTGGCCCTTCATACCCTAGGTCAGAAAGTTGTTAAGAGCCTTAAAGATGGTTTTCCAGATGCTCAGTGTGTGGTCTGAGACTTGGCAGTCCTGCCTCGCCTCTTTCCTGTCAGCTCTATCCCTGTTTAATCAGAGGTGCATTTTCAGTCCATCAGTGACATTTATTCCTTTTTAATCATCACCTGATTGAAGAGTTTCTTTAGAAGTTGTTGCTGGTTTTATTAGTTTGAGGAAGGAGGGCTTTATATCATTTAAAAACAATTGGGGCCATATTGGGCAGTGCTCATGTGATACTCCTGGTTCTGCTCTCAGAAGTTACTCCCCCCCCCCAGCAACCCCCCCAAGACCATAAGGGAAGCTGGAGTTTGAACTTAGGGGTTGGCTACATGCAAGGCATAGGCCCTAACTGCTCCGCTATGGCAATATATCTTATTTTGAAGGTTGTCATTTTAATTCCCACATTTTCTTAGTTATGAAAAATGCATACCTATCATAGAAAATTTAAAACGTCTGAGTAATAAAATTTATCTTATTATCATTAGTAAGCACCTTGTATGTTTTTGAATTTTCCAGGAGGCAGGGGGCAGCAGCTTTTTCTTCAGCACATCTATCACCAGACAAACACTGGATAAATCACTTTTAATTTTTTCTGAAAAACATGTGAAGATTCTGCGACACTTTTGCTGCCCATTTCAACCTTCCCTGAACTATTTGCCAAGCCAAATTAAGTATTTCCCTGGTCTGCATTTAAGCGTATTGCCTGTTTGGTATAAGAATCTGGGCTCTGTGAATTGCAGTTGGTGGGTTCTTTTGAAAATGGGAATCTAAGGAGTTCTTTGGCTGGAGAATAGCCCATAGTAGTGTGGGTGGTTGAAATACTTATCAGTTTCCTTCTTGAAGCTTCTGACGAATCCCATCCGGTCAAGGAACTTTGCTCTTCTGCTCAAGTTTTCCAGGTTACTTCAGTGGTTCCCCCCTAGAGACTTGTGTGTTTTATGGCCACACAAGCTTTTCCTGTGTAAATAGCCCTTGAAATATGAAGTTTCCCCATTTCTCTTGCTGATATAAGTGATGAAGGAAGAAAAAAGAAGTAACAACTTTATTACCTGATGATACTGGATAGTTGGCTTTCCTCAGAAAGAGTACTAAAAGATTTTATGTAGATTAGAACTACTCTCTGGGGAAATCTTTTGACACAAACCGCTCAGTACAGATGCCATTCATGACCACATTTTCTGGGTCTATAATACATGAAATAAGAATAGTTTTCTTCATTTTATAATGTACTCTAATATCATTCTGTATAAATTTTAAGTTGAAAACTCTCTGTTTCCAGCAACCTATTAAAAACTACCAGTCTGGCTAAAAATTATCCTCAGGAAACCAGCTTGGAAGAACAGAGGGTGAAACATGAATGAGCTATTTAGCTTTTCTTGGAAAATGGTATAATTCTCAGAGGAACGAAAGGCCAAGCATTCCCCAGATTTTTTGTCAGGAACATGTGCCAGTCCACAAAGTGCCAAACACAGAATCTGGCTGTATTTCAATTTCAGTCATTCAGGTGTTTGTGGCACAGAATAAACACCACCCAGAAGGCAGAATCTTGGTTTACCAGAAGACTCACTGTACAATTTAATTTTAGGAAACATTTTCAGACTCTTCTACATGGGAATAGCAAATTAGTCATTCAATTCACGTAATTTGGTTAAAATGAAATCTTGCTTCAACTAAAATTTGAGACTAATTTACTGAATTAATTTTTTCTCTGGTCAGGCAGAGCTAGCACTGACCTGCTGACATCTTTCATTTTTGGAAAGAGAAAACCTCCCAAGCAGTGCCGAGGGCCAGGTGGCCTTGCTGCTATTCTCTGTTGACCAGTTTGACTAGGGACTACTTGGGCTTAAGGATGCAGAGCTGTTTAGGCTATAGGGTCCCAGGGAGTGACAGGGCCACCCTGATTGTGCTCAGGAAGCCATGTGGTCTTGGCAGTGATAACTGAGTGAAGCACAGGCAAGGTCCCTAACACCTGTACTATCTTCCTGGCACCAAATACCTCTATTTTGATCTTTGTGTATTTGTTGAGCTGGTATTGTACACTCATTGTGTTTGATATTCCTTGAGCTGTCTACTTAGCCCCAGACAGTTCTATTTTCATCATAGCATATTCGTTGAGTTAATATTGTACATTTTAATTGCATTAGATGTCCTATGCTATGTGAATCCAGCCTGGTATTGGCTATTCAAGGAACTAGCAACTTAACCAATGACAATGGAAAACTGCAAAGAAAATAGTGAATGGACAGCACATAGTACTATATCAAAATGTGAACAAGCATGGTGCAGGAATTGAGAGAACAGAAAGCAAAGGCTACTGGACTATTTCAGAAAAGATCTGGGGAGGTGACTTAGCAGTAAGATACATGCTAGGCATGTGTGATGATGTGAATTCTATTCCAGCCTGGCCAAATATTACCCAGAAAGTCAGTGTGGCACTTCTGAAGGCAACTGTTAAACTAGGATTGTCTTGGGGACATCAAAGAAGTCACAATCTGTTTCCCTCATGCACATTACATATATGGGCACTCTGGTCCATGTTTTTGTGCATTTTTGTTCTATAGTGAGTGGAAAAATAAGTGGGAATATTTAGTTGTGAAAACACCACTTCAGCTAGATGTTTTCCAAACTTCAGGGTCAAAGAGGAAGGGCTAAGTCTGTGGTGGTGTGTAGTTAGAGAAATAACTACATTGAGAGCTATCCTAACAAGGAGAATGAACGAGGGAAGTAGAAAGCCTGTCTAGAGTACAGGTGGGGTGGGATGAGAAGGAGGGAGATTTGGGACATTGGTGATGGGAATGTTGCACTGGTGAAGGGGAATGTTCTTTACATGATTGAAACCCAACCGTAATCATGTTTGTAATCAAGGTGTTTAAATAAAGATATTAAAATAAAAAAGTCTATGGTGGTGTCTGCTATGACTGACACTCCAGGCCTTGTGGTGCCCCAATCAGACAGTCTGCAGACTGGCTTCCAGAACATAAAATCACTCACCAGAGACTGGACTTCTCAATGGCTTTTCTCAAGTGATGAGACCACATTCTGCATGAAATAAATATAATATGAGAAACCTCTATTTCATAGCTTAACTGGAAATCACTCTATACCTCCTCTAACTTTCTCCTCTCCTAGGGGCTGGAACCCAGATGTTCTGGCAACCTCATAAAACCAAAATGCACAGCACCCTGCTGACTGTAGGAGTGGAGAAAGGAAGAGAAACTAAGCTCTCAATCACTATGAAAGGAACCATCCTACAGGTCTAGATGCTGTAGACCCAGAGAATGCTACAATAGAAAGAAAACCAAGCCTTTAAACTCTATATGCAAGGGTTTGTTTATAAAAGAAGCGCTGAAGTTTGTACTCTGAATAATCGGTAATAGTTCTGATTTGGGAAGTAGAGCACTGATTTCAAGTCAACATTTAGTCTCTATCCTACTTTCCTTCTTCCTACACATATTGATTGAGCACAAAGTGTGTACCAGCCATGTGCAAGTTGTTGATGAAAAACAAGAGATGTTCATGTCCCTTTCCCACTTCCATGTGAACAGACATTCCCAAAGCCTTCACTGTAGTAGAGACTCTAGATAAAAGTAAATTAGACAGACACACAACTAAAATGCCTATAGAAGAGGACACAGATTGTGAAGGACATCAACTTAGGTTTTAGATAAAGACATATTTTAGAGAATGCTGCTTTGCTAAGAAATGCCAAGAGGAGCTTCTGTTTGGAGGTGATTTTCAGCAGAGCCCTTACAGTAAGTCAAGAAACCAGGCAAGCAGTGAGTAAAGCCTGCACCATTCCCAGCAGAGGGGAGTATTTGCAGAGGTCCAGACATAAGAACATCTTGTGGGGCTCTATTGTAGACAGGAGTATGGAGTTGGGTGAATCTTGGTTTTACTTTCAAGGAAACCAGCAGCTATTAAATTGTGTTTGTGCATGTGGGAAAGTCCCTTGATTGCTATTTAAGATTACTCTTGTTGCTTTATGAAGAAAGGACTGTGACAAAGTAGGAATTTCTATGGTTGCCATAAGCAGTGGCACATTGGAAAACACTATTAAAAATCATAGAAGAGTTTATCTTCTAAATCATCAGAGAATTTTTCTGCTAAAGAATAAAGTCTAATAATTAAAATTTGAATTCAATTAAAAAAAAGCACAAGTCAGGAGTTTTTAGTTAGCTGGAAAAAGAGTTTCTTATGCAATGTTGTTCAATTCTGAGCAGGCTGGGGCTTGCTGAGTTGACTGCTGCCACACAGGCAATGTTCCTAGTTTGGGGTTGAAAAGGGTGTTGAAAAGAGGGTCTCCCCAGAGATGATGAGAACTGCTATTTGTGGGTTTTAAGAGTTGTTCCGAAGGGTTTAGAAAACTTCTGAGGGACCAACCTGTGGAATTTTTCCTTCTGGCTTGAGAGAAAGTGAAGAGGGAACTATAAATAAAAGTAATTTATAATATAAGTAATTTATAAAGATTTCTCAGGCCATTAAAGACACCTATTTTTCCTTAGACTAGTGACATTAAATAGCACATTTCCTTCAACTTACTTTTTAGGTAGAGTTGCATCTTCAGAGGAATAGTCTGACTCAAATCAACAAGTTATTTTGGAAAGAAAATGATGGAGTACCCAGCCTTTGGGTATCTATAAAATTATTATTGGATATTTCTTTCTAAGAGTGTATGCTCTTTGTCTCTGCTTTATGTCCTGTAGCTGAAATGCAGCAACATATAAATTTAAGGTATAAAGCATGCATGTATGATAATCTTATACATCTAAGATTTTAAACTTTGTTCTCAGAATAGCAAAATCAATTTGTGTGGCTTTATTTTTAATTAAAAAAGTGATAACAAGGTTCTGAAATAGTTCAAGTATATTGTGAAATTCCCTTTCATTGGGCAATTTTTTTTTCTTCGCATCTAAGCTTTCTAATCAGAAAAGAAGTCCAAATGTCTGCTTTTACACATCAGGAAATGGTTAGCCTGGCTGATCTCTTCTTACAGACCTGCTGAGGAGGAAAACGTCCCTTTCTTTTTTCTTCCCCCATCCCTCCTCACCCCAAAGAATTGTGCCAAGGAATAGGTCCAGGGAAATCGGGGCATGCTTGACTGGTCCTGGAGAAAGACCAGGCCTCCAGGGAACAGCCTGGGAGCAGGAGGAGGGAAAGAAGGAAGCCTGGCTCAAACATGGCTGGGGGTTCCTGGGGCAAGATTTCCTTCCTGGAAAAGGTCTGGGGAGCTAGATCTGATGAGCTGATTCCCAGACAAAACTTGACTTTGCTGATCTGATTCTCAGACCAGGAACCAAGTCTTCATTTCTGTCTTGCTGAAATCAATTGGGAGAGTTAATAGAATGAATGAGGTCAAATTCAGAAGGCTTTTGGGAGTTAGGAGACCAGAGCAAGTACACAGGAAAAAAGTACAGGATTGCTGCACCAGCCAGGCCCTTCTGGGGTGGGTAGGGAGGGGGGATATTTTGTTGAGTGCTCTCTTCATATCATACTTGATGCTGCTTGATTCCATAGTGCAAAGGCAGCAGATATTCAGGAAACACGTGGCCAGCAGTTCTTCAGTAAATGCAAGTGGAGCCTATGGCTGAATGAATGAATGTCCCATTTGACTTTGTTCCAACCTTTTTACCAAGTGAGTTCAATACTTACTTGCCTTCGTTCCAAAGTATACCCTAATAAATATTTTTCAGAAGATGATCTTTATTTAGAAATATAGTTGGGTGTATATTGAAATGTGGTGATATAAAAAAAAGAATTAAGAACAAAAAAAATGACCCACTGTACTGAACAGACAGATAAAAGAACATTTTGGATAGATTTTTCTGAGTAAGGCATTTTGTACTGAGTAAAGAGGAAAGACAAACATGTGTGTTTGTAAATATTTTTTAAAAATAAAAGGCGTGGAAGGAGAAGGAAGAGATGTTGGTGAATCTATAAAATGGCCACAATTTGTGGGAGCTTAAATGACAACTTCTTTTTTATGGGTCAAATTCCTAATTTTGCACATTAAAGTGGGGGAATTGAATGGTAAATCCTTCCCCGCCGACAAGACCCCTGAAAAGAGGTATGAAAAAGAGTTACTGTTCCGTTTCCATTCATGTCTCTTGAAAGCCCATGGATGTGAAACTGCCCTGGAACACACAGCCCTGGGTTTCAAAGCTTGCCCGGATGACTTTTCAGAAATGATCTATTGTGGAGCTTTGTTTTGCCAGGGTCGCCCTCGTTTTGTTCTGCTCAGGCTGTATCACTCTTCTGCCGCTGCCATTAATCCACCCTGTCTACTCCTTCCCATTCAGAGGCACATTATACCCTGAGCTCTGCTCAGGGAACCCCCGGGACGAGAGGGCTGAAAGTCTCCTCTGCATTGCAGTCACAGAAGGCAGGAGGGGGAGACTGTGTCTGCCCTGGTGCAGGGGCTCACCTGCATGCTGTGGGGTCTGGGAAGAGAGATCAGGGATGTGGCGGGAGAGGGCTGCAAGCAGTGTGAAAAGGCTTTACCAAACTGCTGGGAGTTGGAGCAAGTAGAAAAAAGCCTTTTTTCACACGTGGGCTCCAGGGTTAAGACGCTTGGTGCAGCGCTGTTGGTGAGACAGTTGCAGGCACAGAGAGGCCCATGTGGCTTGCAAACGAGACAGCTTTTGCATTTGCACACTTTTGATTTGCTGCACTTATTCATCCTTAGACACCAACGTTTGGCTCCATGTGGCTCAAGATCTGTCGTGGTGGGATAAATAGCAAGATACAATGACCTCTTAAAAAGGAATGACAATCATAATTTTGTTGTTTGGTTGGGAATACAGATTTGGTTTCCATTCTTATTTATGTCTCTATATTTAAAATACCTCCCTCTCTCTCTCTCTCTCTCTCTCTCTCTCTCTCTCTCTCTCTCTCTCTCTCTCTCTCTCTCTCTGTGTAGAACATTACTGGCTGTGCTCAAGACTTACTTCTGGCTCTCAATTTATGGATCATTCTGGGTGGGCTTGAAAGACTATATAGGGATTGAATCTGAGTCAACCACTAGCAAGGCAAGGGGTTCCTACTTACTATATTATCTCTGCTCACTATTTAATTATAGTCTACACTACAGAATGGAGATGTTCCTGCCTTTATCGCCTCTCAGTCCTATTTACTTCTTTTACTTATTCTCAGCATCATTCACTTTTTTTTTTTTTTTTTGCTATTTGGGCCATACCTGTGATGCTCAGGGGTTACTCCTGGCTATGCACTCAGAAATCTTTTCTGGCTTGGGGGACCATATAGGACTCCAGGGGATAGAACCGAGGTCCATCCTAGGTCAGACACGTGCAAGGCAAATGCCTAACCGCTGTGCCACCGCTCCAGCTTCAGCATCATTCACTTTTAATTGTTTCTAGAGAGACCAGTGATGTGCTAGGCTAGAGACTGATAACAAACACTTCCCATAGATCAGTGTCTGAACATAACCCGTGGTTTCTCGCTCTACACCCAGTGAGTACTCAGAAGGGGACTGTGCTCATCAGATTCTCTATGCATATGCACACACATAGAAAGCATTTTCATGGTTTTCTCACTAATCACAGCTTCACTCTCCAACTAGTCCAATAGCCTTTCCATGTGGGCCAAGAAGCTTATTGGGTTTCAAAGAATAAGAGAGAACCAACCAGCTGCCACTGTCATAGATCTTCTGTATATTCTTAGCAATAAGTAGAGGTAAATGCTTACCTCTAACATAATATAATATAGTATATATTATATAATATATAATATGCACTTATCAAAGCATATACAGAAAAAATAAGACAAAACAAAAAAGGCAGTAAAAGTGTTTTCTAAACCTTAATTGAAAAATAAAAGTCAGGAATTAATTTTATTTTAAATTAATTACTTTTCAGTTTTTTAATCTGAAAAAAATTTCATTGAAGCTTGTGCCATTTATGATCATATTCTATATATTATTTTATACATTTATGAAGTATTATGTGGTTGTGTTGTAAAGATAGTTGTTACTTATAAGAATACATTTTTTTAATCACACCTTGTGGAACTCAGGGGTTTCTCCTTGATCTGCATTCAGAAATCACTCCTGGCAGGCTTGGGGGACCATATGGGATGCCGGGATTCAAACCACTGTCAGTCCTGGGTTAGCTATGTGCAAGGCAAATGTCCTACTGCTGTGCTATCTTTCTAGCCCCCTATAAATATAAATTTCTTCAGTGCAGTATTGTCAATGTACAACATACTGGTTTTAGATCTTAGTTACTTATTTAGTACTCATGGAAAGTACTCTTACAGCATCTTGATAATAAATGTTTTGAACATAATACTAGCACTCCTAGACTCCAATGTACTTTGAGTTGTATGATCTTGGAAAGCTACCTAACCAGCTTCAATTTATCATGCCTAAAGTAAGTGTGTAGATTTAGAGATTTGAGTGCTTTTCAAACCTTCATGGTCTTAAATCACCCAGAGAACTAATTGAAGCATTAATTATAGGACCCTGCTCCTATTTATTCTTCACTTCCTTCTTGCTATTCTCTAATTCAGAGGCTGGGTTTGAACCCACACTGTGAAATCTTTTTTTTGGTTTTTGGGTCACACCAGTGGCCCTCAGGGGTTACTACTGGCTCTGCATTCAGAAATTGCTCCTAGTAGGCACGGAGGACCATATAGGATGCTGGAATTCGAACCACTGTTGGTCCTAGGTTGGCTGCTTGCAAGGCAAAATCCCTACCACTGTGCTATCTCTCCGGCCCCCACACTGTTCATTTTAAGCAACTACCCAGTAATACTGCTATTTTTATCCAGGGACCATACTTCAAATGATCACTAGATAAATTCTAGAAAGTTCTATAGGGATGAAATGGAATTAGCTGACAGGTGAACTAATAGGTACAGTAAAGTTTTTATGTTTTATTTGAGAGGGAAATCATTTACCAAAGCATAACAAATCCTTACTTGAGATCACACCTGCACATTGAGTTGACACCTATGGAAAAAAAAACAAAAAGAACAACAACACATCTCAATTAGAAGATGTGGTCCGGACAGCTGCCCTCATGGGGACAGAGGAGGACACTAAACGGAGCAATTACTTAAAATAAGACTTGTCAAATTTGTTCAGAGTGACCAGACAAGTACAGACATTGACCTAATGTCACTCTTCCTCAAGAGCTGCTGTAATGATTTTACGTATCAGTCGAAATATTCACATACTAATGCTGTCTTCATGCTGTAATCACCATTCTAGCCAGATGTCATTTTTAGAAGCCCTTGGGAATGTGCACCCTTTAGTTATTCCTCAATACTCAGTCCAATTTTCTAATTGGTGTGAATTGAACAGTGTTTCGATGGAAACAAGCAATGGACACTGATCAATGAATCTGTGCATGTATATTGAAAAGCCACTGCCATTATATCAAGTAACAAATCTTTAACTCCATTAGATTCAGTGGATCACCAGCTTGTAATGCTGACAAATACAATTTCAACTTGAGTCATCAAGATTGGGAAGCATGAAGTGACTTATGCCAAAACCTCAGCTTTTGAGGAAATGGTTCAAAAAATCCAACACAAAAATTCTTTTTGTACCAACCTCAGAAACCACATTCAAAAGCCTTATAAGAAAATTCAGTTTGAAACATGGTTTCTAAAATCCTCCAGAAATTTGGTGACTCTTTTTCCAAATTGAAAATGTTACAAAATTTTTGTTAGCTCATCTTTTCCTTGCATTCCCTCCTCATTTTCTCCCTCCATTTCTCTGGTATTCCTTCCTTCCTTCCTTCCTTCCTTCCTTCCTTCCTTCCTGCCTCCTTCCTTCCTTCCTTCCTTCCTTCCTTCCTTCCTCCCTACCTTCCCGCCTTCCTTCCTTCCTACCTCCCGCCCTCCCTCCCCCCCCCCTCCCTCCCTCCCTCCCTCCTCCCTCCCTCCCTCCCTCCCCCCTCCCTCCCTCCCTCCCTCCCTTCCTTCCTTCCTTCCTTCCTTCTTCCTTTCCTTCCTTCCTTCCTTCCTTCCTTCCTTCCTTCTTCCTTCCTTCCTTCCTTCCTTCTTTTCTCCCTCCCTTTCTCACCCCCCTGCATTCCTTTCTTCTTTCCTTCCTTCCCAATGTACTAAAACATCTGAGCTACGCAGGATTATATGAAACAGATTTTTTGACTTTCAATGTGATTACAAAAATTCAAAGCACTATACTGAGTGTATCCAGGAAAAAAAAATCTTCTCATAAATATATCATGCCCACATCAGTCTCTCTCTCTCTGGTTTCCTGGACTTTACAACTGAAATCCAGGGCCAGAGCTATACTACAGTGGGCACTGTTTGCACTGGGTTCAATTTCCAGCATCCCATATGGTCCCCTGAGCACCACCAGAAGTGAGCGTGAGTACACAGTAAAAAGTAAGTTCTGATCATCAATGGATGTGGCCCCCAAACAACAACAACAACAACAACCACAAAACAAACAAAGAACATTTCACTTTGATATTGGTGAACTAAAGACTATGACTTTACTTTTTTGTTTTTCATGTTTTGAAGTTATACTTGTCAGTGCTTGCACCTGGCTCTCTTCTGAGAGAGGAGTAGAGTTTTGGGGATCATATGTGAGGATGGGGATATAACCAGGTCAGCTAAATGCAAAGCAAACTATTGCTATCCTCTAACTCCAGCCCCTGTGAGTTTATTTTTAATTTATCTGTTTTTTATGTAGTTTGCTGGTTCTTGAGGGGGATATACAAATTTATTTAAGTTGGAAATTTAGATGATGTTCCGTGTAAAACACTTCAAATTAAAAAAGTTTTATAAGGGAGCACCAGCTTCCTTGAAATCTTTGTTCAAAAGTTTAGATTAAAATTAGTGTTTGTTTTGGTCTCAGCAGTATGTTCTGTGATTCATACACATCCTAATAGAGAGCATATTGCTTCATTTTCAGCTATCTAACAAAAGTTCAGGGGACCTAGAATTTGGGAGGGTCAATTATCTAGTCTAGCATGAGTAATATAGACAAACAGAAATCTGATAGTCATTGTTTTGTTCCTCTGTGACTTTCATGGACCCGAACAATATATATTTTACATTTTTTATTGAGATTCTGTGGTTTACCATGCTATTAATCATGGTTTCACATGCACATTTGAGCAATATTGTTTTCCTTTTTTTGAGCTACACTATGCTGTGTTCAGGGCTTATTCCTGACTGTTCTTGGGGTCACTCCTGAGGCAAGTGCTTACCTTTTGCACTATTACTTTGGCCCCTGAACAATATTCTTTTCTTAAATTTTATTTTAGTGAAACAATTATGACCAACAAAATCCTTCATAGTTGAGTTTGAAATATACAATAAAATATACAACCTCCCCTCTATCATTGGCCCTAGAGTGCATACTTTACCACCATCCTTTTCGCTCTGGCTTGCCAGTATAACAGGCCTTTTTAAGTTTAGATTGATATTGGGGCCGGAGAGATAGCATGGAGGTAAGGGGTTTTCCTTTCATGCAGTAGGTCATTGGTTCGAATCCCGGCATCCCATATAGTCCCCTGTGCATGCTAGGAGCAATTTCTGAGCATGGAGCCAGGAGTAACCCTTGAGTACTGCTGGGTGTGACCCAAAAACCACCAAAAAAAAGTTTAGATTGATAAAGTTTAGGTCCCTTGATTCTAATATCATTGACTTTGGCTCGAATATTTAGTTCTATCCTTATTTATTTCCCTGCCATTGCATCTGAGACCACTTGGCCCCTGGTCCCCAGATTTTCTTTGATTCTTTCTTCTTAGTTTTATAGAAAAATGTGAGAATATATGGTAAAATAAAGTAATCCATGTCCCAGGGAGGAAGTCCAATTTAAAAGATGAGATTAAAAAGCCAATTAAAAAAAAGATGTGAGTGAGAGAAGTAGAATACCTGTCTCAAATACAGGCAAAGGGTGTGGGAGGAGGGTGATGGGGGAGGCATTGATGGTGGGAATATTGCACTGGTGACGGGGTGGGGGCTGTTCTTTAAGAAAAAAAAGATGTGTGTATGTGACAGGTCTTTTGTTTGTTTGGTTTTGCATAGGGCACAGCAATATATGGTGAAATAGAAAGAAAAAAACTTTTGGCATAAAAAACAGGGAGAACTTACCCATGAAGTATTCTGGTTATAAGACCAACTACAGGCTTCAGGCATACTAAGTTGTCTAATGCTGAAGTTTTTCTCTGTGGCCCCAGTAAAAATTCTTCACAATCACAGTGGTCATGGTCAGATTTCTGTAGCTAGAGATCCTGGTGTTTGTACAGTTCCTATGTTGAAGTCAGGGGTGACACAGAGTGTCTTCTGATTTCATTTCACCATTAGGTAGCAAATTAGGGAGCACTGGCTTGAAAGCAAGTTGTTGCTGTGACCAAGTTATCAGGGTGTCATATGATCCACTCCAGAGAAAGTTGATGCTAGGGCAGCATTAGGGCTGTACCTGGTAGAAGACCTATTCCTGGTGCTGGTGTTGAAAATCATACTGATTCCATAGATGGGATCCAAGGTTCAGAGGTGAATGGCCAATGTCCGATCTTCTGGAGCCATAATCTAGTCACTATGATCAGTGTTTCAGAATGTAAGGCCCCAATGCAGTATACATTTTTTTTGTGTTTCCTATCCGTATTAGATATGAACTTGTTTGCACACCATAAGATTTCTCCAAATTAATGTGCCTATGCAAAAAAGTGAACAATGCCACATGGTAGTACTGGGTGCATGTGGGGATTAAAAATAACAAGCCAAATCATTTGAATGTCCTGGTTCTAACATGAACTTGGAGCACAAGAGGGACTTATCTACTAGAATTTCCTACTAAATAGGTTTTTAAAAAACGGATTGGGGGAAAACTGCCACTACATAATAAGATATACACTAAGAATTATACCTATTAAGGAAATACGCTTAAAGAAATATTTGAAGGGGATATACATGTTCCTTTAAGTCTTAAAATAGTCGGGGGCAGGGGGGATAAAACCCAAAGCACTTCCAGCCTGTTGACATGGTCTTACAGTCTGAAAAATGGCTTCCATCAGTCACATATCAGAAAATGTCCTTGAGCTGGGGGTTTCTCAGAAACTGAATCTGGTAGCAAACAACAGTCCATAGAGAAGGGAGATGGAAGAAAAGCATTCGCCAAGAGCAGCTTCTTCTTGGGCTGAGGCAAGGCAAGCTGGGAATCTGTCCTTTTGCTTTGGGAGCTAGTTGGCAGCTGGCTGGGTTGGGGAGCATTCCTGTTTCTGAGGAGTTAAAAACTGAGGGTAAAAAGGGTTAAGTGGGGGTAAATAATAGATCTTGGGTCAGAGAATACAGGGATAGTAATGGATTTGTAAGGTGGTAAGCAGGGAATGGGGTGGAGTTATTATAACAGGGGTAAGGACAATATACAACATAGACAGACATTATGTATATTACAGACAGACATTAGACAGACATTGAGGTGTTCAACACATACACTCATGCACACACATAGACAGACACTGAGGATTTATTTATGGGTTACTGTT
The DNA here is from genome assembly GCF_024139225.1 of Suncus etruscus. Classification (NCBI taxonomy): domain Eukaryota; kingdom Metazoa; phylum Chordata; class Mammalia; order Eulipotyphla; family Soricidae; genus Suncus; species Suncus etruscus. The sequence continues at coordinate 58,092,871 of NC_064859.1, read as the reverse complement.
GAAAAAGCTGACCCAGGTGGTCAGAACACTTAAAAAATGTAAAGCCGGCAAGTGAGATGAAAAAGTTTCCATTTCTAGTGAACAATATACCATATTTATGTTGGGTAACCAAAAGATATCAGTGAATTCTTTTCTTTTCTTTTTTTTGAGGGGGAGCACACCCAGCAGTGTTCAAAATTTACTTCTGGCTCTACACTCAGAGATTACTTTTAGTGGCCTCAGGGGACCATACAGGACTCTGTGAATTGAAACCCAGACGGGTGATTGCAAGGCAAATACCCTACCTACTGCACTATGTATCCAGTGCTCCATAGATATATTAGTATTTATTTATTGAGAAAAACATATAGAGTTCAGGAAATCTCAAAATTTACCCGCAAAAATGACCCCCACCTCTTTTGGAGAAACAGTTCTGAATCTACACTGAGGTCTAGTGTACCATGTTAACGATCCATTTATGTATCCCATCTCTTCTAATATTGGCTAATACTCGATAATTGTTTAAGTCCTCTTAAGGATTTTTATTGTTTTTGTTTCTTTTTTTGTCCACAACCAGAAACACTCAGGGGTTACCCTGAGTCTGGACTAAGAAGTTACTCTTGGAAGGCTTGGGGGACCATATGGGATGCTGGGGATCAAACCAGGGTTGACTGCATACAAGGCAAACACTGTACCTCCGGCCCCCTCTTGAAGATTTGAATGATATATATTGCATCAAGACCCACATTTAATTTTATTTAATTTAAAGAACTGTGACTTACAAAGTTATTTGATCATTGGGTTTTAGGCATACAATATTTCAACACTAATTCCACTACTAGTGTCAACTTTCTTTCATCAGGGTTGCCATGCTCCCTTTCCCTCTCTTTCCACCTTGACAGGAACACTTCAAGTTTCTTTGGTTATGGTTTAGATTTCATGCTTTCAAGTGTTGTTGAGTCTGTGCTTTGGATATATAGATATATCACTTTCCCACATCATCAGTATAACCGACGACCTTGACTTTCCCACATCATCAGTATAACAGATGACCTTGACCTCTGTTCCATGTTCTTTTTCTCATCTTCCTTTTTCCATTTGCTCTTAGAAACTATGTTATTTTTTGGGATTCATTGTCAACATCTATAAAATGAAGGAGTTTAATTAGGTGGTCTAAAAGGTTCTTCTTTAATCTAGTGTTTACTGAGTTATCTTTTATAATACTAATTCTCAGGAAAAGTCATTGGAAAGGGAACTCACGTTACCTTTCTTTTGAGTAAAGAGGAGTTATTTTTCTTTGGAGTTCCTGCTCTGAGTCCCTGCTCTGAGTCTCACCTAAATCTTCCCAAACCTTAGTTGCATTCAAATTATGCGTTCAAATCTTTTTAATGATATCTTTATTTAAATACCATGATTACAAACATGATTGTAGTTGGGCTTCAGTCATAAAAAGAACACCCCCCTTCACCAGTGCAACATTCCCACCACCAATGTACTCCATCACCTTCCTCCCCCCATCCTCTGCCTGTATTCTAGACAAGCATTCTACTTCTCTCACTAGTTGTTAGTGTAGTTATTTCTCTACCTCCACTTACCTCTCTTTGTCATGAGCTTCATATCTTGAGCTGGTCCTTCCAGCCTCATCTCTGGGCATTATTACAATAATGTCTTTTTATTGTCTTATTTTTTATTTTTATTATTACAATAATGTCTTCTATTTTTCTTAAAACCCATGATAATGATACATGAAATTCTCCCTTTGATATATTTCACTTAGCATAATAGTTTCCATGTCCATCCATAAATAAAAAAATTTCATGACTTCATCTCTCCTGACAGCTGCATAATATTCCAGTGTGTATATGTACCACAGTTTCTTTAGCCATTCATCAGTTGAAGGGCATCTTAGTTGTTTCCAGAGTCTGGCTATTGTAAATAGTGCTGCAAGAAATATAAAAATGCAATGCATTTTTGTATTGTATTTTTGTGTTTCTAGGGTATATCTCTAGGGTGGTGTTACTGGATCATATGGGAGCTTAATTTTCAGTTTTGAGGGGAATCTCCATATTGTTTTCCATAAGGGCTGGACTAGACGGCATTTGCACCAACAGTGGATAAGAGTTCCTTTCTCCCCACATGCACATCAGCACTGATTGTTCCTGTTCTTTGTGATGTGTGCCAGTATCTGTGGTGTGAAATGGTACCTCATTATTGTTTTGATTTACATCTCCCTGATGATTAGTGATGTGGAATTTTTTTTTCATGTGCATTTTGGGTTATTTGTATGTCTTCTTTGAGAAATTGTACATTTCTTCTCCCCATTGTTGATGGGGTTAGATATTTTTATTTGTAAGTTCTGTCAGTACCTTGTATATCGTAGATATTAGCTCATTGTCTAATGGATATTGGGTGAATACGTTTCTCCCATTCTTGTGGGTGGCTTTTGTATTCTACTCACTGTTTGCTTTGTAGTGTAGAAGCTTCTCAGCTTAATATAGTCCCATCTGTTTTATCTCTGTTTCCACTTGTTCAGAGTGCTGTTTCCTCCTTGAAGATGCTTTTAGTCTTAATGTCATAAAGTGTTTTTTACCTACATATTCAATATATCTTATGGTTTTGGGTCTGATATCAAGATCTTTAATCCATTTGCATTTGACCTTTGTGCATAGTGTTAGATGGAGGTCTGAGTTCACTTTTTTTTTTTTTGCAAGTGGCTGACCAGTTGTCCCAACACCATTTGCTCTATTTTGCATTTCTTGACCCTTTATCAAATATTAATTGTATGTCTGGGGAACATTCTTATGTATTCAAATCTTAACAATATTTTGGTAGAGAAGGTCTGGAATGGTCTGGAGAGTTTTGATTTTTGGTAGTTCTGAAGCAAATCAGCAAAACTTTGAGTTACTAGCCTCAAGCAATAATCTAAGTGAGTGCCAGGGATTGAACTGTTTTTTCTGACCACTGTTTAAAACCACTGTTTTAAGGAACTACAGGACTTGATTATATCTCATTTTTATCTCCTAGGCAACTTGAACTAGGTTGAAGATCTTTGGCAGTAGACTTGGCCTCTTGAAAGTCTCACTGGGTCCTGTGTAGTCAGGTTGAAGGTCTTTGGCAGTAGACTTGGCCTCTTGAAAGTCTCACTGGGTCCTGTGTAGTCATGGGATCAAAAGTCAAGGAAGTTAGTAGGAGCCTTAGGGGAGGGCTGTGTGTGTGTGTGTGTGTGTGTGTGTGTGTGTGTGTGTGTGTGTGTGTGTGTAAAGGCACTGGAGCACGTGTTCTCCACTTCTCACCTGAAGTCCTGGCTTCTAAATTCATCTTGTGGCATACACCTTAAGCATGAACATTTTTCACTAAAATATTTTCCTTTCCATTAACATTTTTTTTTTGTCCCCCAATTCACAATACATACCCGGCAAGGGGCCTGTGTTGAGGTGTATATGGGGTGCCTTTACTGTACCTCCTCTTTCTATACAGCCAGTGTAAAGAACACAGCCTGTGGTAAGAATTGGGAGGCCTTATTTTATCTTTTATTTATTTTTTTCTTTTCTTCAGGGCAAACTAAAGTTGTTTTTTTTTTTTTTGTTTTTTTTTTTTTTTTTTTTTTTAAGTAAGAATTCATTTAAAGGACAAAATTGATTAACATAATAAGGTAAACTATATAACATAATATAGTGACATAACATAACATATAATATAATTAATATAATAATAATACATGTAAGTCAGAGAAAGTTTCTGATTAAAAACACAATTTTCTTTTTTTTCCATAATGGCTTACATATCTTTCACTGTAGTATTTTGGGTACATATTCACATTAAATCAGGGGAATACCCATCCATTAACATTAATATCCATTAACATTTTTAATAAGAAAGTTAGATAGAAACTTCTTTAAGATTTTAAAATTTAGTCACCATGAAATTACTAAGTTATTCAAGATTGAGTTTCAGGCGATGTTTCAATACCAGTCACTTCACCAGTGTCTATTTCCTGCCAGCAACACCCTCTTTTAACATTTGCCTCCCACTCAACAGTATCAAGCCTGCACTATCCTGTGATTTGTTTAACCTTGCTGGTTTCTCTTTGATGTCCATTTAAACCACTGTTAGTTATTTAGGTAGTGGAAGAATCCATAGTAGAGAATGGCTAAAGTCTCAAATAGACCAGATTTTATTGAAGAAAACTGGTGTGGGATTCAGAACACAAGATATATATAATATATATATATATATATATATATATATATATATATATTATATTTTTTTTTTTTTTTTTTTTTTTTTTTTTTTTGGCAATACCTGGTGACGCTCAGAGGCCACTCCTGGCTATGTGCTCAGAAATCACTCCTGGCTTGGGGGGCCATATGGGTCACCAGGGATTGAACCAAGGTTCGTCCTTGTCAGCTGCATGCAAGGCACAACGCCCTACTGCTGTGCTACTGCTCTGGCTCCATAAGGAATAATTTTGTAGGGAAGCAAATTTCAAATCAGTCTGATTTTCTGAGTTCTGTAGTAGTGAATAATGTTTGGTTGGAACAAAACTTGTTTTGTTGAAAGCTAAGTCAGGCCCAAGGGGTAGTATATTTTGCTTACAACTGGACCACAGCACATCCTGATTTAGAAGACACAGTTGTACCCATATTTAAATGATACGAATGCTCGGCAGATATCATTTCTAATGATACTGTAGATACTGCTAGAAATAGTAGATTGTATAGGAATGAAGTTTAACTGTGAAGTTTTATTTTGACTCAAATTTTTTCTATGAATATGCCCCTCCCCCTTGAACCTCAGAGAACATCATGCTCTAAATTTCTCTTGGAATTTCAACCCACTCTCCAATATGGGACAGAAGAACTTTATTTTTGTCCCTCCAATTCACAATACAGACCAGGCAAAGGGGCCTGAGGTTTTTGAGGTGTATTATGGGGTGCATTTACTTTCTACCCTCCTCTTTCTATACAGTCAGTGTAAAGAACACAGCCTGTGGTTAAGAATTCGGAGGCCTTATCTTTTCTTTTCTTTTTTTTTTTTTTTTTTTTTGGTTTTTGGGCCACACCCGGTGACGCTCAGGGGTTAATCCTGGCTATGCGCTCAGAAGTCGCTCCTGGCTTGGGGGACCATATGGGACGCGGGGGATCGAACCGCGGTCCGTCCTAGGCTAGGCGCAGGCAAGGCAGGCACCTACCTCCAGCGCCACCGCCCGGCCCCTTCTTTTCTTTTTTTGATTTTTTTTTTTTTTGGGTCACACCCGGTGGTTGCTCAGGGATTACTCCTGGCTGTCTGCTCAGAAATAGCTCCTGGCAGGCACGGGGACCATATGGGACACTGGGATTCGAACCAACCACCTTTGTCCTGGATCGGATGGCTTGAAAGGCAAACGCCGCTGTGCTATCTCTCCGGGCCCTTTTTTTGATTTTTTAAATGTATATATATATAAAATCCTTCACCAGTGCAACATTCTCATGACCAAATATCCAAGTGTCCTTCTTCCCCACCCCACACCAGCCTGTACTCTAGACAGGCTTTCTACTTTCCATCAACATAATATACAATATAAACAAGAAGAAAAATAAAAATCACATAATCATATCAATAGATGCAGTGAAAGTATTTGATAAGGTTCAACACTCATTCTTGATAAAAACTCTCAGCAAGATGGGAATAAAAGGAACCTTTCTCAATGTAGTCAAGGCCATCTATCACAAGCCAAAGACAAATATTATCCTCAATGTACAGAAACTGAAAGCTTTCCCTCTAAACTCCGGTACAAGACAAGGTTGCCCCCTCTCACCACTCCTATTTAACATAGTACTGGAAGTACTTGCTATAGCGATTAGGCAAAAAAAAAAGATATCCAGGGAATCCAGATAGGAAAGGAAGAAGTCAAGCTCTCACTGTTCGCAGATGACATGATACTATACTTAGAAAACCCTAAAGATTCTATCAAAAAACTTTTAGAAAAAATAGATGCATATAACAACGTAGCAGCCTATAAAATTAACACACAGAAATCAATGGCCTTTTTATACACCAATAATGATAGGGAAGAAATGGATATTAAGAAAACAACCCCATTCACATTAGTCTCACATAAACTCAAATACCGGGGACAGAAGAACTTAACTCTCCTCACTTCTCCTCCCTTCTCACCTTTTCATCTATTCTCTTCTTTTTCCCTCCTCTCTTAGCCTTTTTCTCTTTTTTCTTCCTCATTCCTTTACTTCCCTCTTTCATTTCCCTCTCATTTATTTCTTTCTCTTTATCCTTTTCTTGACTACATGCAGGAGAACTGTCACACCTTGAAGTCTGCACTGTTACTGTATCTTCGAGCTTGGTACTCAGTTTAGGCAGCTCTAATTAATGCATTCTGACATTTGTAGTTAATTGTGTTTATCTGTATTCTTTGCTGAAGTTGCTTCTTTATTAATTTTGGTTGTAGCAGTATTTTATTTTTAGAAGACAAAATTATTTTATTGTAGGTGATAAAATTATTTAAATATTTTGATAAAAGACCTAATAATTTTAAATTAGAAAACCTATAAATAAGACTAGTAAATTAATTTTAAATATATAAAATAAAATAATAAATAACTTAAAAGGAGAAAATATGTGAACAGGAATATCGCATTTTAAAGCCTGTCTGTAAGTTGGTTTCCCAACCTTTCACTTTAAGTCTGTATTAATTTTGATTAGTTAATTCTGTTTCTTTGTTTCTTATAAACAGAACACTGGTTTCAATTTCTTTTTTCTTTTTTCTCTTTATTTTTTTTGGGGGTTTTGGGTCACACCCAGCAGCGCTCAGGGGTGACTCCTGGCTCTATGCTCAGAAATCGCCCCTGGCAGGCACAGGGGACCATATGTGATGCCGAGATTCGAACCGATGACCTTCTGCATGAAAGGCAAACCCCTTACCTCCATGCTATCTCTCCGGCCCCTGGTTTCAATTTCTGATTAATCCAGTCATTCTATGCTTTTTAATTGGTCAGTTTAGTCCATTGATATTAAAATAAGTGATTGAATAGGGGGGCCAGAGAAATAGTAGATTGGTTCAGACTCTTGCCTCGCATCCAGCTGACCTGGGCTCCATCTCCAACATCCTATTTGGTTCTCCTACTCCAAACCTCACCCTTAATTCTGCGGAGCAGTGATACCTGAATGCAGAGTTAGTAGTAAATTCTGAGCTTTGCTAGTGTGACCCCAAATACCAAAACAAAACAAAATGATTGAACAAATTACACATTGACATTTTTGTGTGGATTATGGAAGTCAGTATAATTATTATTTCTTTGGCTTTTTATTGATATCCTGGTATACTTTTGGTATACCAAATGTGATGAATTAGCAGTGATGAATTAGAAAAGCCAGTGAACTTCTTTAGCTGCTGTTTGTCAGTGAAGTTTTGTATCTTATCTTCAAACTTACATGCTAATTTAAACTGGATATAGCAATGCTTGTTTGGATACCTATTTCATTTAATGTGTTTGTCATATTGTGTCATTTCCTCAGAATTCTTAGGGTTTCATTTGAGAAATATGCTGTGAATTTTAAAATGTCTCTTTCATAGGTTATATTTTTGCTTTGCCCTTGCTGTTTTAGGATTATAGATCTATCTTGGGCTCCTGGCATTTTAACTGTGATGTGTTGGGTTTTTTTTCTCTTATACTGTTCAGAACTCTAGATTTTCTGAATGCTGTAGTATAATTTATTGTTCAGAACTGGGAAGCTCACAGTTATAACTTCTATCAAAGTTATTTTTTTTCTTGTTTTCTTCTCCTTTGCTTCTGAGGCCCCTGTAAATAGAATTTTTTTTGTTGTTGTTCTAATTATTGTCCCATAGATTTCTAGTGTTTCCTTAATTAATTAATATTTTTTTCCTTCTCTTTTTGGAGGAGTCCTTAGATCTTGTCCATGAACACACCTATTCAGTCTAATACTTCTGCTTCTTTTGCTTCTTTCTTCTGTTTTGTATGTGTGTCTGTATCCGTGTGTGTATGTGTGTGTATATTAGAGTTTTGGGCTGCACCTAGCAGTGTTCAGGGCTCACTCCTGATACATATGAGGTGCCAGGTATGAAACATTGTTTGATCACTTGCAAAGCAAGCACCCTACCCATTATACTCTCTTTATCTTTGTGTATGTATGTTTGTGAGTATGTATATGTCTATGAAGCACTCCTACTATGCCCTTTATTTCAACTACTCCCAAATGAAGTTTTCTTATACTTGCGCTTTCATTGCTGAAGCTCTTTTTTACACCCCCCCCCAAATTTAGTTAATAGCCTAGTCATAGTCATTTTAAATTCTTCGCTGGGGAGCGTTGAGAGCTGTTGTGTATGGAGCACTTTTTAGGCTTTTGACATCATCTATTAGTTTAGGTGAATTCCTTGACTTCTTCAATTTGTCTGCTTGTGCATTAGTGATCTTCCTCCCTCTGCTCCAGAGCTGATATTCTCTGCTTCTTTGTCCACAGGCTTGGAAGGATGATGTGCTAATACACACACGTGTGTGATTATAGAGCTGGATCAGTAGAATGGTGGGTGAACTTATAGGCTCCCTCTTTCTTCTGTATCTTTGCAATGGCTGGTAGCTGTGTGTCTACTCATCCATTTTTTTAAATATAATTTTTATTTTGATCATAGTGGCTTACATATTGTTGACAATAATATTTTAGTTAAATATTTTACATAACATCAGGGGGGATTCCCATCACCAAATTGTCCTCCCTACACCTCCGTTTTTGTCCTATCTCCCGTATCCTCTTCCCTCACCCCCAGGGCTGCTAGAATATGTGGTCCCCGTATGTACCTATCCTACTACATAGTAGTCTTGCACCCTGATTGGTCTAGGTGCCTCCCTTATTTCTCCCTCTAACTGGGAGGCAGGCCTAGCTAGTTCAATTTGCGTGGTTACTCATCCATTTTTTTTAAATAAAATTTAGAGTATTTCTTTTTTGTTATTTTGTTGAAATTAAAATTTCTCTAGGTTAGATATTAATGTTTTAATTGGTATATTATTTTGAAACATCATTTGAAGTCTAAATATTTTTCAAAGTCAATATTGTTTTTATTTATATTTATTTTTGTTTTAGTGTCATTCAACAAATCTTTGCTTAAATTGAGGTTACTAAAATTTAAATTTTTTTTTGTGGTTTTTGGGTCACACTGGCAGTGCTCAGGGGTTTTTCCTGGCTCCGTGCTCAGAAATCGCTCCTGGCAGGCACGGGGGACCATATGGGACGCTGGAATTTGAACCGATGACCTTCTGCATGAAAGGTAAACACCTTACCTCCATGCTATCTCTCCCAGCCCCTAAAATTTAATTTTATCCTATTTTTTTCTAGGAGCTTCGTTTAGGTTTTGCATTTAAGTGTTGAGCATGTTTTCTATCTTGTAGGATAAGATAATTTTGCATGTAGATAACTTGTTTTTTAAAATCACTTATTGACAAACGCTCCTTTACTTGCCTAGTATTATTTGCATCCTTTTAAATATATTCGAACAAATATCATGAAAGTTTATTTCTCAACTCTTTAATTTCATTGATCTACACCTAGTTTTGTATAATAAATATATGATTTGATTATTGTAGTGCACATATACCAGAAATATGTGTTAGACAATATTAATGTCTATCTTCTAAAACTAATTTTAATCAATCAATTGATTTTAATTTAATTAAATTAATGAATTGATTTTTAATTTAAATTTATAATCATGATATGTCTTTTTCATTTATTTTTTATTTAATTTTTAGCATTTTGGGTCACTGTTAGTGTGTATAATTTACTCTCCCATGTTTAGGTTTATTTCTAAGTATACAAATAATGAACTAGAAGAGAAAGAAATTCAAAAGATAATTCCTTTCAAATTGTTTAAGAAACCATCAGCTACCTGCAATCAACTTAACATAAAAAGTGAAAGAAAAATGAAAAAAATAATGAAAACTATAAGCTACTGTTACAATATGTATAAAAGAAATATAACAGTTATTCCCTGTTCACAAATTGGACCTAAATTACCTTTATGCTCAACATATAATACAGATTGAATGAAATATTCATTAAATATTTAATGATATTCTTCAAAGATTTGGAACAAATTCTACTAGGTTTGTATGGTATCATAAGACTTCTCAAATAATTAAAATGGTTACCATAATCAAAACGGTACCATAAGACTCCTGAAATAATCAAATAATACAAAGAAAAGAATTTGGAAGGTATTTTATTTCCCAACTTTAAATTGTACATACAATAGTTATAATAATCAAACTGCATGGTACTAAAATAAATGTCAATTAGCGGACAAATGCAACAGGATTCAGTGTCCTGAATTAAAGGCACATATTTATAAACAGTAATCTACAAAATTTATAATATTAAGTAGTCTAAAATAATCTATAATATTTAACCTGCAATAAAGGAATTAATTACACAAAGTGGAACAAATAATGTCTCTTTAGCTTTAGGAAAAAGGGATAGCAATATGCAAAAAAAGGTAAATTGGAGCCATATATCATATCACTCATGAAAGTAAGTTGGAAGTTGGGGCTGGAGCTGGTGGCACAAACAGTAGGGCATTTGCATAACACGCACTAACTTAGGATGGACCATGGTTTGATCTCCCAGCGTCCCATGTGGCCCCCCAGCCAGGAGTGTTTTCTGAGTACATAGCCAGGAGGTAAACCTGAGCGTCACCGGGTGTGACCCCAAAACCAAAATAAAATAAAATAAAAATTATTTAAAAAAAAAAGACTTCCTTTTTTCACAGAGGTAGGCAGGGGTGAGGGTGGGAAAGAAACTAGGGACATTGGTGGGGGAAAATGGGGGTGAAGGCTATTGACTGAAACACAATAATAACAACTTTGTAACTGTGGGAAAAATAACAACTGTATTATGAACAGCCTTGTTAACCAGTGTTTAAATAAAGTAATTTAAAAAAAATTGCTTTAATTAAGCACGTGGTTACAAAATTATTCATTGTTGGGTTTCAGTCATATCATGTACACCATCCTTCACCAGTGAATCCTTCCCACCACCAGTGTCTCTCATTTTCCTTCCCACCCCCACCCATGCCTGTTTTTAGGGCAGGCAATTTTATTCTCTCTCTCTCTCTCTCTCTCTCTCTCTCTCTCTCTCTCTTGCTAATGGAGGGATCCCTTGAATGTCACTTTATTTCTTTTCAGCACTGAGTTCTTGTCTATAGTGATCAATTTCAACTATCATTGTCTTAGTATACCCTTCTCTTCTCTTCTCTACTCAACTGTAATAACTGCTCTGTGTGGCAAGCTTTCTATTCTTGACTGGACCCCTGACTCTTACTTATATTGCCTTTGAATATTATTGCAATACTATATCTTGTTTTTATTATTTCCCACAAATAAGTGATATTATTCTATTAATATCCCTTTCCCTCTGATTCTAAATAAAGTAACTTTTTAAAATAAAAAAGTAAATTGGAAGTAGATTAAAGACTCTGAGATTAAAAAATTTTTATTAAATACATTGGAAAAATAGAGAAAGAACTCTGAAGGGTATAGATATCTATCCTAAATAGGGTGATATGAATGGAACCTTTCCTGAAGAATGTATACAGATGGACAGTAGACATATGAAAAAGTACTTGTTTTGGAGCCTGAGCAATAGCTCAGCAGTAGAACATTTGCCTTGCGCGTGCGACTCACCTAGGAAGGGGCCTGGTTCGACTCCTGGCATCCCATATACAGTAGTTCCCCAAGCCAGGAGCGATTTCTGATCACATAGCCAGGAGTAACCCTGAGCTATACCAGGTGTGGCCCAAAAACCAAATAAAATGTACACATTTTGTGACTTATGATTAGAAAGATGAAAATCAAAAACAATAAAATATTATCTCACATTAGTGAGAATGGCTTATAGCAAAAAGCCTGAAAAACAGGCCTGTGTTAGTGGGCTTGTGAAATGAAAAGAGCCCTAATTCATTGTTGGTGGGAACATTATCTGGTTCATCCTATGTGGAAAACAATATGAAGATTTTAAATAAAAGTAGTAATAAAAGATCCCAAACAACTTCAGCACAATAACATTTTTGGCACTTACTTCTCCGAACCAAAAAAAAGCATTCATTCTCAAATACATATGCACAATGAGAAATATATTCATTGCTAGTACTTAGAATATTAGTCAAGATATGGAAACAATCTGAGTACCTAACTATGGATGAATGTATTAGATAGTTATATATATATATGTATATATATGTATATAGCATACATACATACACACAGTAGGAATACTATGCAGTCATAAGAAACGACAACTGTCCAAAATCATGCAATCTGCTATGACTTGGTTGAAATCGATGACATGGTTAAAGAGCACCATGCTTGAATAAAGTCAATCAGTAGAAAACGATAAAACACTTAATGATCTGTCTCATATGGGGGTCCTAGAGAGACGTAGAAAGGAAGAATCAAATGGCCAAAGGTAATAGAACTGGGGTGGACTTGGTCCACAGAACTTAGTTACAAGAAGTGGGTGCATTTGGGACCTTGGTAAAGGGATGTAGGTATCCTGGTTGTAGGTGTATTATTTAAGTAATGTAGACCAAGAAGCTAACATTAACAGTATTGTAAACCACAATAATCCCATACAGATTAAAAATATGTTGTCTATTTGTAATTCTTAGAAATTCAGTAATTTAAAAATATCATTGGAGCTTGTTAGGAAATCAGAACTTAACCTATAGGTGGCTTTAAACAATACTAAAATTTTTAACAAAATTTCTGTTAAATTTATGAGTATGCTACATCTTTTTGATTATTTAAGTATTATTTTTAGTATTTTGGGGATAACTTTCAATGTACATTTCTTAACCTTCTTTGAGGTTTACTTTTAACTATACTCTTTAAATTTTAATTTAAAACAAAATACCAAAGCAATAATTGAAAAATTTTAATTTAGAGTTGTTAATTATTATTAATATCTAGAAACACCACTGCCTTTTTTCTTTTTTTTGGTTTTTGTGTCACACCTGGTTGGGCTGTGACACTCTTGGCAGGAATGGGGGACCACATCACATGGGATGCTGGGATTCAAACCACCGTCTATCTTGGATTGGCTGCTTGCAAGGCAAACACCTACTGCTGTGCTATCTCTCTGGCCCTAACACAACTGATTTTTTTGTTTGCCTTCATAGCTTTCAATGAAAAAATTGAGGTTACATCAATTTTTGAAGTTTAGGGTTTCTTGCTAAAAAAGTGTCATAGATGAACAGATATAATTTTTAATTATTATATTATTTAAAATATTTTAATATATTTAGTATATAAATTTAATTTAAATATAAATTATACATTGAATATATATTTTAATAATAAGGTTTATTTAAGACCATAATTACAAGCATGTTTGTAGTTTAGATTTAAGTCATAAAAAAGAATAACCCCCATCACTAGAGCAACATTCCCACCACCAATACCTCAACTCCCTTCCTCCCCCGACCCCTGCTTATATTCAAGATAGGCATTCTATTTCTCTCACTCACTACCATTGTCATGCTAGTTGTTAGTGTAGTTATTTCTCTAACTGCACTCACCACTTTTTTGTGGAAAAGCTTCATATCATGGGCCAGTCCTTTCATACTCATTTTTATCACCTCTAGGTATTAATACAATAATGTCTTTATTATTATTAAATCCCACAAGATGAGTGAGACTATACTGTGTCTATTCTCCCTCCCTCTGACTTATTTCACTCAGCATAATAGTTTCCATGTCCATCCATGTATAAGAAAATTTCATGACTTTCATATTTCCTGACAGCTGCATATTATTCCATAGTGTAGATGTACCACAGCCACTCATCTGTTGTTGACCAAATGGGTTGTTTCCAGATTTGGCTATTGTAAATAGAGCTGCAATTAACATAGAAGTGAAAAGAGAATTTTTGTATTGTAGTTTTTGTGCTCCTAGGGTGTATCCCTAGGAGTGATATAGCTGGATCATATGGGAGCTCATAATTTTAACAACTAAAGACATTTAGGGAAGAATTTTTATTATGGGACACTATATGTGGTACTGAGGATCAAACTCTGGTAATCTGTAAATGCAAGGAATAAACCTTCCCTGCTCTACTAGCTCTCTAGCTCTGATATATATATATAAATATGTATACACATATATAGTATGTATATAAGTATGTATATATTACTATATGTATATGTTAGTATATATATGTACATATATTTTTTTGTTCTTTTAGTTTGTTTTGGGCCATACGATGAAGCACTCAGGTGTTACTCCTGGGTCTGTGCTCAGAAATTACTCTTAGCAGGCTTGGGGGAAATCCAAAGATGCTGGAGATTGAACTCAGGTTGGCCTACTGCAAGGCAAATGCCCACTCACTGGTGCAATCATTCTGACCCCCACTGATATATATTCTTAAAAATATATATTATCTTTCAAATACTTATACTCTGAGCTCTGTTGAAGAGTGATTTTATTTCTTTATTGTTTTTTGGGTCACACCCAAATGCACTCAGGGGTTCCTCCTGGCTCTGCACTCAGAAGCCACTCCTGGCAGGCTCGGGAGACCATATGGGATGCTGGATTCAAACTGTGGTCTGTCCCTTCCATGTGCAAGGCAAATGCCTTACCCGCTGTGCTATTGCTCTGGCCCATATTCTGTTATTTTTTTTAATGGTCAATCAAATTTTTTCTCTTGGCAATACCTCTCCTAAGTCCCTCTTAACTTCTACCTATTTATAATCTCTTATTAAATTCCTAGGGTACCTGACTCATATTCCTCTAAGAAATTGATTCTAAAATATTTTTTCTTTTCTTTGAAACAGCTCAGTTGTGAAAACTTCCCAGTGATTATTGAATCTTTGCTTCTTAGAACAGAGCTTAAGCATTTAACAAAAAAAATTAGAAACAAACAAAAAATAAGACAACAATAACTAAAGGTAGCAGACATTGGTTGAATAGTTTTATTTTTAAAATCAAATTATGTCTTAATACTTAAGATTATTATATTAGTGATTTACTTATAGATGTAATAAACTTTTCAGGGAGGAAAGAGTTAAGAACTATATCATAAAGGAAGATAAAATATGAACAGAATTTCAAAAACATAAATCATAATAAATATGTTGACTTTTTTAATGTATGTAATCTTGATACTACTGTACTTTATTTATTTTTGGTTTTGGAGCCACACTTGACTGTGATCAGGGATTACTCTTGGTTCTATGCTTAGAGAGCATGCCTAGCAAGTTTTGGGGGACCATATGGGTTGCTACTAATTGAGCCCGACTCAGCTGTGTGAAAGGCAAGTACCCAACCATGCTGCACTGTCTCTCAGCCCTCTATTTTTTTTTTTTTTGGGAAGGGGACACCTGGTGATGCTCAGGGGTTACTCCTGGTTATGTGCTCATAAATCACTACTGGCTTGGGGAACCATATGGGATGTCAGAGGATTAAACTGCGGTCCATCCTAGGTTAGTGCGTGCAAGGCAAACACCCCACTGCTTGCGCCACCACTTCAGCCCCCTCCAGCCCTCTATTTTTAAATTTATTTTTAAAGGCTAGGAGTAAGCAGCTATGAGTTCCACTGTTACAAAACACAAAACTGTCTCAGAGAAAGAAACATGAGTGCCTGAACTCACACAAAGGGCCTCAGAGGTTCTTGTCATGCTCTTGCCCAATATTTGTTCAATCAACATCATCCTCTCAGACTTTCTATTGACATAGGGATGTGAGGGTAATTAGCTCCCTGCTGCTTCAGGAACTGGATCCACATGTATCCTGACCATCACAGCTTGGAACCAAGTGTAAACCTGAGTTTGGTCAATCATTGGTCAATTAACCCAATTCAGGAACTGGCTAAGTGGCCTGACAGGGGTCGTAAGTGATGTTCAGGCTTCTCCCGCACTTGGGGCTCTCTCTCTTCCTCTTTCTCTCCATTGCCTTCCTTTCCCTCTCTTCTCTGACAGCTGACTTTCCAAAAAGCAAACACAAGACCACCTTTCTGACACTGTGGTAAGTTTGGCTGGAAGGGGAACATCTGGGGCAGCTTCCTGGAGCAATCTCAGGAGACTGTACGAGATAATCAGGCTTTGTAAATTGGGTTGACTAGACAATGAAATATTTATTATGATTCCTCCTCTTATTTTTTGAAGTTCAAAAAATCCTCGCCATCCCTGGGCTGAAGTCTGAGTACATGAGAGGAATTCACAATTAGATTAGAAGTGGCCTTCTACCACTTACCGACGACCCCAACCTGTGGCAGACAGAAGGCAAGTGATCGGATGTGCAAACGTGCTCCAGTCAATTATTTTTTTCTTCATGAAACTGGAAAGCAGATGAAACAAAAGAAAGCCATTCACAATCACAGATAGTATAGAGGTATATCATTGCATTTGTTCTTGGTAAGGAAACTTTTTTCTTACAGTATTGAAATTAGAGATAAATACTTTTGATAGCATATTAAAATAAATCTTCTATGAATGTCTTTAAAATATTGATTTTTATTTAGTTTTTTTCTTTTTTCTGGGAACAGGCACATCATACTGTGTTCAGAGCTTACTCTTGGCTCTGTGCTCTAGAATCATTCAAAGCAGTGGTCATGGGAACATTTGTGGTGCCAGAGAAGGAACCCAGGTCAGCAATGTATAAGGCAAGCACTTTATCCCCTGTAGTCTATCTCCAAACAAATAAATATTGACTTTTTATTTACTTTGAGTGCCTTCTCTAAGAAAATGGGGATTGTGGGAATTTTCAGAAAAATAAACCCAAATGCTAGTTTTCTTTTTCTTTTTCTTTTTTCTTCTGACTTTCTGTGCATTGGGACACAGTACAGGGTTTTCATTTTTGTTTTTAATTGACTCAGTATGAGATACACAATTACAAAGTGGAGGGTTGAATTTTAGTCATACAGTGCTTCAATACCCATCCAATGTACACATCTTGGGAACGCACCAAAAGTCTCCAGTTTTCCTTCTGTTTCCCCACCCCAGCTAGCTTCCTATGGCAGACACAGTCTCTCCTTCCCTTTTCCCGTTTAGACACTGTAGTATTTAAATGCTGTTACTGAAAGGGTGCCATACGTGTCACTGTCTCTCCTTTCAGCACCCTGTTTTTGCTCAAAATGATCATTTCTTACTATTATTGTCATTATGGTCATATCTTTGTCTGACTTTTATGCATAATGATCAAGTACACTTTCAGAGTCTTAAGTGTGCCTTCAAGATGAGTTACATGTATCAGTGAGAAAGCATTACAGATTTGTTCTAAAAGAGCACCTGAAACTTTAGTCCATGGTGGATAGCAGATTTGATTCCAGGCTCACAATAATTAGGAACTTGGCATTGAAATATTTCAATCAATCAGTAATTAACAAATAAGTAATTACTAGTAATGAGTAATTAGCTAGTAATTACTAATAAGTAATCACAGAGAAAGACAGTTCTTTGTATGAATATGAAGTGATTTCTGCTTTGGGCTTTTTCACCTGTGTGGTCTCAGCTCTCACTGTCTCAGATGGAGATACCAGCTCCAGTCAAAGGTCGTTGGCATTATAGCTCTTCAGTAACAGTATTTAAACCAGTGTGTAAAAGGAAGGGGAAAGGGGAGAAAGGGAGAGAAATATATATTATATATAATATATATTATATAAAGAGAGAGAAGAGAGAAAAATTTTGTCATAGAGGCAGGCAGAGTGAAGGAAGGGAGGGAGACCAGGACATTGGTAGTGGGAAATAGGCACTGGTAAAGGATCTGGTGTGGGATATTGTAAGACTAAAATTCAATCACGAACAACTTTTTAACTCTGTCTCATGATGATTTAATTAAAAATTATTAAGAAAAAGAAAGAGGCTTGGCATTCACAAATCTGCTCACATTGCAACTTTCTGGTTTCTTTATATCTACCCTGTGTTCCAGACTTTGTTCCTGGAGCAACCTACTACATCTCTCATGGAAGCTCTACCTCTATCTCTCTCTCTACTGAACTTTTTCTCATCATTTTAGTTTCTGGAGCTGGAAAGATAGAATAGGGATAAATAATTTGTCTTGCATGCCGCTAAGCCTGGTTTGATCACTTGAAATCACATACAGTCTGACAAATGGGTAGGACTAGTCAGGAGTGGCCCCTGAACACTGCTGAGTGTTGTCTATCACCTTTCCTCAATCTATATTCAACCACATTTTATGCTGAGATCATCTATTCAATCTATATTTAGTGTCCATTTTTGTTTGTTTTTTATGTCTCTAAAATATTCCTTTTTTCTTTGTCCAACCACAGATATTTTCTGAGTGTCTCCAGTGGCAACTTCTGCTTGGATGGAGAGTACGTAGGCACAATCTGAGACTTTGCAGTGCACAGGGAGAGGAGGTATCTAGTTTGAAGTGGAACTTTCACTGGATTATATGTCAGCAGGTACTGATGAGTGAGCAAATGAATGGAGTAGTCTGGAGACTTAACTATGTTTCAACTCTTCCGACCACTGAAGACTGTAAAAGAAATAAAAGACATTTTACTTGTCGTTACAGCTGCAAAGTTTCCTCAAACTGTATGTTTGTGACATTTTCAGACATAATAAGGAGTTTTCCCTCTGACCAGAAAACAACAACCAGCTCCTACTGACAGGCACATCACTAGAAACATCTGCCTGTCCTTGATTCATCATTCAGCTAGAACATCCCCAAGACAAGTAAAGAAACGGTGGCTCAGTACTACGGTTTAAAAAGAATTTCTATTAAAGTCTGTAGCATCTGATCTTGAACAAACATTTATAGTCAATATTTGATAAAAAGCCTGTTTCAATCAAGTAAATAAATCATTAGAAAAAATGATTTCATTTCTTCACGAAACTAAATCCATTAAGACTCTAACACAGTAGAACTGAGGACAAAGGATATTTAAAACAAAACAAAACAGGGAGACCATTGCACATTTGCATTTTAAAATTAATTGCCACCCTAATTATTCATCAGTTGAGGCATAAATTAAGCAAATAAAATTTACAGTAAGCTTTTAGACAACCCACAGGATTCTGCCCTCCAGAGTAAATTGTCATAATGGTTCAGTGTGACAATTTATTTTTGCTGCTTTTCCATGATGGAGAAAAGAGAAAAAAAATTGGACATGGAGCCATATGGAAATGAAAGAGACTTCAGCGGAAGAGACAGATGCAGACAGGTCCTTTTGGTTTTGCCCTGTAAGAGGTAAGGAGGTAGCAACTAAATATGAGTGTTGAGGCCAAGTTGCTGCTATGAAATCTTACCAAATTGGCACCTCCATTAGTATTATGTGTAATTTCCTGGTCTCAACATGAAACCAAAAGGTGAAAAATAAAGTTAAATGTAAAGCTGTTACTCATCTTGCCTAAGATTGATCAACTTAAGTATTTGCTCTGTCTGTTTTCCTTTACCATGTCGACAGAGAGCACAGCTGGTATATTTTTGCTTTTACATAATCAAGCATACATTGTTGGATTCTCACTCAAAAGCTTATGAAACAACACTGTGATATGACATGACAAATAACTCTGAAATTCAGTGGCTTAAATGAACCGTCGTTTATGTTCATGTTCTTGGTCAGCTGATGTTCTGCTGAGCTAGTTAAATTTCCTTTAGCTAATACTTTTCTAGGCAAACTCTGCAGGTGTGTGTGTGTGTGTGTGTGTGTGTTTAAAAATCTGATTCATGCTATAAGTTGAGTTGAGCTGAGTTCTTTTTTCACCTGTGTCTCATTCTTCAAAGCACCAAATGATGTTCCAGAACCCTCCAACTCTGGACACTTTCCAAAGTGGGACATGCAATGCCTTAAGTTCTAGGCTCCAAAATGAGCATATGATCCCATAGCCCATTTTCACTGGTCAAAGAAAGTCCAAAGATAGGGACTGGAGTGATAGCACAGTGGTAGGGCATTTGCCTTGCATGTGGTCAACTCAGGAAGGACCTGGTTTGATCCCAGTCATCCCATAAGGTCCCCTGAGCCTGCCAGGAGCTACTTCTGAGGCAGAGCCAGGAGTAACCTCTGAGTGCCACAGGCTGTGGCCCAAAAACTCAAAACAACAACAACAAAAGAAAGAAAGAAAGAAAGAAAGAAAGAAAGAAAGAAAGAGAAAAAGAAAGAAAGAAAGAAAGAGAAAAAAGAGGGCCGGAGAGATATAATGGAGGTAAGGTGTTTGCCTTGAATGCAGGACAGTGGTTCCAATCCCGGCATCCCATATGGTCTCCTGAGCCTGCCAGGAATGATTTGTAAGCTTAGAGCCAGGAGTAATCCCTGAGCGCTGCCGAGTGTGACTGCCACCCCCCCCCCCAGAAAAAAAAAAGAAAAAGAAAAATGAAAGTCCAAAGAACAAGTACAACATCAACAGAATGCCGAGTAAGTAAATTTTTCCCTAGAGGTCAGAGTATGTGTAGAAGGAAGGGAAATACATATTTGCTGAATGTTTACTTTGCCAGGACTATAGTTAAAGGAAGATCTTAATTTTGTGATCTGGAGATATACACACATTACTGAATACTAGACTTCCCCCATTCCTAATGAGTCTGTTAATTCTGATGCATTAGGTTATTTATTCAATCAATGTGTGAAAGACTTAAAAAGCATCTACTTGAATTGAATCTTTAGCATTAAGCTTTGTGGTCCAGTTGATTCTTCACTCTGTTCTTTGAAGATTTAAAAATGGTTCTGGAAGAAAGGCTTGTAGGTATCTCTATTCTTTTTTTTTTTTAATTTTGGGGCACATTCTGCAGTGCTCAGGACTTATTTCTGGTTCTGTGCTCAGGGATCATTCCTGAGGGGCTTGGGTCGCCATATGGTGGGTGTTGGGGATCAAACCTGGGTTTATTGTGTTGAAGGCAAGTGCCTTACCTATTGTACTATTGCTCTGGCCAAGAAAGGTTCGTAGGTCTTATTGGGCTTTGAAGCCACGCATTGAAGTGTCTAGCACAGACCAGAAGGCAGAAATTCTGCCTTGGCAGATGTGTGCGTGACTTCACTGCTCCTATTACAGCATCACCTCTCCCCTGTCACCAACTGGCAACTCACAGCAATGGATGTTTTTCTGATCATTTTGCACTCATTAAATGCAGCTGTCAAAACAGTGGATGCGAGGATGCATGCAAAACTTTTTCTGCCACGTCAAAATAAAGCTGAAAAGCTTTTTTTAAAAAGAGCTGAAACCTTTGAAGATCATTCTCAAAGAGTATTGGAAATATCGCCTTTTGTCGTTGACAATTGAAAGTGTTCTCTTGCAACACAAATTAAATATCTGCCCAGGCTAAAGATGCATCATCCATCAAAATTTTGCAGCAGAAAATAGTTGGCCAGCCGGTTGGAATACAATTGCTCTATTCTTCATTCTTGAATGATCTTGAAGGCTCTGTACCTATTTGACTGGCTGATTCCAGCTGATAGTTTTAGTGGGGTGGAGTAATTCTCTGACTCTCTTAAGACATATTATGAAAATGACATAGTTGGACACCCTGATTAGAAAATTAAAAAAATAAATTCTGGAGCCAAAGTGTGTAAGTAGATAATCTATGAATTCAGTGATGTCATCAGAATGCATTGCTCTGATTCATGTATCTATATGGGAAGTAGTATTGACTTAACAGAGACAAAACATTAATGCAGCACCTCCCACTCTGTTTACTGTGAGTGTCTGAACTTTTGACCAGCTCATATTTTGATCCTATCTTTTGCTTCTCAAAGAGCCCTTCTACCTGCTCCTCTGGGCTGGACAATGGACTATAGTGTTATCTATCAACCCCAATTATGAGCATGGTGATTTTCCATTATTTTTTTTTGTCATGGTATAATATGCTTTCATATTCTAGTAAGACTGGGATTTATTTTGGTGGGTTTATTGGCTACATATGGTGGTGCTTGGGCTTATGGCTAGCCTACAGGGCTATCTATTGGTTATTTTGGGGATTGAACCAAGATTGACAGTATGAAGACCAGGTGCTCTATTCCCTGTGCTATCTGTCTGACCCTAGACTGGGAAATGAGAATAATTACTCGATTTATTATTGCATGATAGTTCCATGCAACATGGAGTTGGCCTCATAAAATGGTGGAGAAAGTAAGAAAAAGAAAAGAGAGGATGGAAGGGGTGAGGAAAACAACTACATTGGGCTATTTCAAGGATTGGGCAGCCACATCTTGTGGCCAGATGTGGTCTATCCATTTAAGCTAACACAGATAAAGCTGTTTTAGTCTCTATCTGCTTCTATCTCCCTGCTTCACTCCTAGGTATGCATTACAGCTTTCTGTATATGTGAAAAAATGATTGAGTAAGTATAAGAAGAGAAGGACTTATCTCCTAGGTGACCCTACAAATCAGCTTTCCAAAATGGAAAACTCACCTTCTTAAATATTTTTTATCTTTCTTCCCCACCTAGGCTGCTTTTTTGAAAGAGCCTGAATAAAGCAGGAGAAGTCCCAGTCAAGGCTCGATCCAATGTTGACAAGCAGAAAGAAAAGCAAAGAGAACCAATAACCAAGCAGTCTATGCATTAAGTCCTTTATCCATGACATCATGTGTTTTATTTAAATAATTCAAGTATATTAGATATTGACCAGAGATCTGAAAGCAGAGAAAGACCACAGGTAACTACAAGCTAGTTCTCTGAGTCCAGCAGGTGTAAGGAGTTGTTGCTTATGCTAGCTTTAACTCAAGAAAAAAAAAGACATTACTTACTGTGTTTTATTTGGGGGGAAGTCAGGGCTCTTAAGCGATAGGGAAGTACCAGGAGGACCCATTCGCGATTCTTAAACAACTTGCCCATCAGAACAATACAAGAGTCCGCAGGTGCAGTGTTGCTCAGGTTTTGCAGTGATGGAGATAATCTGGCTATTCAGGTAGTGCTAGCACTCTCCAGGTCTGCACCCAGCAATGCTCAGAGGACCACATGTTGCTGAGAATCAGACCAGCCCTGGTTCATGAGAACTGTTCACCCTAACTGGTCCAGGCTTTTCATTTGCTGGTTGTTTCTATTTTTCCTCAGGCATATTTCCATCAGAGAAAAGGAGTCATTAATATTGTGCCTACTTCCAAAAAGTCAAATTTCTTACCAATTTCAATTTATTAGTTTACTTTGTGAACTTTAATAAATAAATCCAGAATTATTGGTTGAGTGCTATGCGTAGGAAACCTCCCTAGGAATGCCTTTGTCTGACTTGAATATAGCACACTTCCTCTGTCTTCCTGATCTGTCCTTTCAAAACATGCTTCCTGAACTATCCAATAGAAGGGTTGAGCTCTTTTCTTCCATCACTTCTTATCTTAGGTCTTTGCTATTTTCTCTGCCAAAAATATTAGAAATTTTTATTCATTCTTCCTTTTTTCCCCTCTTATTTCTTGTTCTGGGTTATCTGGAGTCACACATACTTAATTGTAGTTATTATTGGTTTTGCATTTGTTTAGTTGTAGTCCTGTGTGTATCATGGTGGCAATGTTCACCAAGGATTACTGTACTTCACACATGTCTGATGGGCATCGATCTCTGGGTTATGGTGTTCATATGTCTTTTAGTTCTAATTCTTGCTGGTGGGTCCACATGTTCGTATGGTATTTGCGCACTAAACCTAAACCAAGCTGCTTGTCAAAGACATTATGCATTGCATTGTATTGTGCTGCCAGACATCACAGAGTCCAGAATTGTGACATCTATTCTGGGCACATCTGTGTAGCACTGGGAATGGAGCAAAAGACCTCACACCTGCAAGGCAGAATGTTGTTGTCATTGGCTATTTCATGAAGCCTAACATTTTTGGTTTTGAATAGGATTAAAATATAGATTTAAAATTTTTGTATAATTTGAGACATTGGAAAGCACTGTCAAAAAACTCGAGAATAACTCAGAGTATTCTGAGGTGCTCTGAAGTGTTGTAAAATCAAGATAGGTTATGAGGGGGTTAAATAGTCTACCTTCATTTCCCTCACCTGTCCACCACAGTTTTTTTTTTATAACTATGTAACTATAAATGAACTGAGTTTGTGGTGATCATCTAGCAGTGTGATCATTTATCATATCAAGTCATCTGTTGTATACCCAAAGTGAACATGACATTTTATGTTGATTATGCTTCTATAAAAAATGCTGGTCTGCACGGGGTCCTTGAACCTTGCAAAATATGTAATAAAACCAACCTAAACCCAAGAATGAGGGCAGGAACTACATAGTATAGAGAGGACCACCCCAAACTCTGGGAAACTGGAGCATTTATTTTCTCATTAACAAATGCTTCAGAAAGTACATTGTCTATAATTTCCTTTTTTGAAAGATGGAGACGTAAATGTGCAGCTAAATGTTGTGTTTATTTGCGAGCTCTGAGTTTTCAGAGATCTCTGAGAGTTTGAAGCAAGTTTAAAAATCAAACAAGGGGTGTAGGGGAAAAAATCAAACAAAGGGAGAACTGGGGCTGGAGCAATGGCTCAGTGGTAGGGTGTTTGCCTTGTATGCTTCTGACCTAAGACCGGCCTTGGTTCCATCTCCCGGTGTCCCATATGGTCCCCCAAGCCAGCAGCGATTTCTGAATGCATAGCCAGGAATAAACCCTAAGTGTCATTGGGTGTGGCCCAAAAACCAAGAACCAAAAAATAAAATTAAATTAAAAAAAAAAAGAAAGGGGGAGAACTCACTGTCCTCATATGACAACAGGAGCAGAGCTGTTTGCTGAAGATGCCCTGGAGTGATGGAGGGGCCCTGATGCTTGGATCTTTGTCCGTACCCTGAAGTTTCACCTGGTTTGTTGACAGTAGAGAGGAACAGGAAGAGCTGTGGTCCCATTCTCCCTCCCACTCAATCTCCTGGGCTTTCGGAGACAGCGTTTCTTTCATAGTCTTCTGGTGCTTCAGCACTTCTTTTACAGAGAGGAACTGCTGTGTCATACTGGAATTCTCTCACAACACACGAAAGAAGCCAGCTGTGGCAATGGATATATGTAGCCCATGAAGCTGTAGGATTTGTTTTACAAAGTCATTTATAGAGGTGTATTTGCTATACAAATTCCTGTGCCATCTGAGTTCTGGGAGGGCTGGAGGGGAATGGGGGAATGTCTTGCTTGTGGATATATGCCTGTAGATAGGTGAGGGTGGCACCTTTGGGCAAATTGAGGGACAAGAGGGATAGATGGAAATTCAAGTTCTATAGATCATGGGCCAAGTGATAACAGGCCCCAGTGCTAAATTCCCTCACTCCCATTTGATAGATGCGGAAATGTAGTTGAGAAATTTAGTAGCTTAATTTTGCAAAAGAAATTAGGGTTTGCTCCATATAACAAGCACCTGTTACCAGTGACAAACTTACCATCTATTTGGCCCTGGCTAAAGGCACAATTTATGCACTTACTAAATAACACATTTCAGGGGTTTATGTCATTAGAGATCTGTACTTTTATTTCTTCCCTCTGATAGGAATAAAACACTCATACTTGCTTAAAATAATTTCTTCCTTGTGTGGTCATTCTACTGACAATGCTCCACATTGCTGGTGAAGATTTCTGGATTAGCTTTGGTAAGTCTTGGCAATGCTACTATATTCTTATTATGAATAAAAAATTTAAAGCCAAGATGATAAACATTTTTTTTCACACTGAATTTATCAGGAATACATTAACATTTTCTAAAAGGTAAAGACAGGGAGTAAGTGGAAGAATTGAAAGGAGAACATTAGGACGTATTTGGCCATTAAGATTCTGGTTTGAATCAGCTCCTGTTCATGAGCCAGAACTTTACCCTGTATAACTAACACTCAGGGAACTAGCCTGAGGAATAATTATCACTCCTGATGAACAGAATATGAGAATGTTCCTGTGTGTGTGCAGAGCCATTCATCCTACGAAAGAAATCTGGAGTGAAAGCTCACAGCATATTTTGCATAGGTCCTGTAAAAAAGATCCAGGGAAAACAGGCTTTGAAACATTAGTTATGAGCATATATGGAAAAAGCAGTTACTTTCTGTGGTGACATATGGCTGACTTGGTACAGTGCCCAGGAATCTCAATGCCCCCCTCCCCAGAAGGGTGAGCCCTGGCTTCATCCTTGGCCCCGTCATCACCGGGACCAACAGCACAGGCAGCCTGCGGAGAGATCACCGGTGAAATGAAATTGCATCCATGTGTATGCCAAGACCAAAACTGTGGTTCGGTTCAGCAGTTGGCAGGTGCTACTGTCCCCGTCTGTGACAATGATTTTCCCTAAATCAGGGAAATTATGAATGAAACCCAAATCCATCTACTTAAAATTCAAGCATGGTAACATTGCATAGTAAGCAACAATGACAAAAACTCAAGAACACTTTCATGATAAGAATGAGTCTATCCTTAAATGTTACAATTTAACCTTATTCTGATAAAATTCTATTACCAGAAAACTAGTTTTCAGAATTTCTAACTTGGCTGGAGTGAATACATTAGTATGAAAGAGACAGAGAAGTGTGACCACTTGAACACATGATATTCATTATCCACTCATTCACTGATTTGACCATTATTTGAGTCAATTAAACCTTCCTGAGTGCCAGCTTTGTGCTCAGCAGTGGGGATAAAAAATGATGTTTATCTTTAATCTTGCATGAAGGAAAGAGAAGCTATGTTGCTACCAATGCATACTATATAATTTCTTTTGTTTGGGGGCCACACATGGCTGTGCTCAGGATTCAGTTTTTTCCTCTGTGCTCAGGGATCACTCCTTGCAGAGTTCAGGTGGTGCTGGGGATGAAACTGGGTCATTTACATGCAAAGTTAGTGCCTTCCTCTTTGTATTCCCCCCCCAACTCCAAGAGTGCTATATAGTCTTGAGGGGAAACCCATAACAATTTACTTTGGGAAGCTGAGAAGGTCTTATGCCTTCTAAGTGGCATTGGGAGTTGAGTGGAGGTGGGAAAGGACAGGACCTTTGGGAGTAATACATCTGGCTGAGAATCCTGGCTCAATTGCTACCTGTCTACAAATTATGGCTCCCTTCCAGTCTCAGTTTTCTCCCTTGTAAGAGTGAGGCAAGATGTCTTGAGGTTTTCATAAGAGTTTTTATGGAAAGAGCTTAACTGGGACTCTGTTAGTTGTAAAGGCTCAGATGTGGTGTAGTAGTGTGGTAGTTTGGCATTGCTGGGAGGAGAATGAGAGCCCTAGCTTCAGAAGGTGGATTGCATGTTCTCTCTCTCTCTCTCTCTCTCTCTCTCTCTCTCTCTCTCTCTCTCTCTCTCTCTCTCTCTCTCTCTGCATAGGGCATGTGTGAATTCCCTAAAGTTCTTCAGCAGAGAGAAAATATTCTCAGATGTATGTGAATGAAGAATGATTTAGAGACAGTTTGACAAACGGAGCAAAAGAGTGGGTGGAGGAGTGGGAGACTTATGGCTGTGTGCTGAGGTGGACTTTACAAACACATAAAATAGAGGGAGCTGGAATATGAGAGAAAGGAATGGATTGCAGACATGTCTGAAAAAATACAGTAGGTGTTACTGTGGGAGGAGAGTTGAAGACAGAGACATAAGGAGAGAGGGAAGGACAAATAGCAAGTGGGGGTGAGAGAGATTTTGTTATTTTTAAAAAATATTATCTTCATTTAAGCACCTTGATTACAAACATGTTTGTAGTTGGGTATCAGGCATAAAAAGAACAATGCCCTTCACCAGTGCAACATTCCCATCACCAATGCCCTCCCCCCAATGCCCTCTCCCCTGTTCCCTGCCTATATTTGAGACAGGCATCATACTTCTCCCACTCATTGACATCGTCACCATAGTTGTCAAGTGTAGCTATTTCTCTAACTGCACACACTCTTTTTGTGGTGAGCTTCATATCATGAGCCAGTTTTTCCAGCCCTTATCTCTATTGTCTTTGGACATTATTACAATAATGTCTTTTATTATTCTTAAAACCCATAGATGAGTGAGACTATTCTGTCTATTTCTCTCCCTCTGACTTATTTCACTCAGCATAAAATATTCCATGGACATTCATGTATAGGAAAATTTCACCTCTCCTGATGGCTGCATAATATGTATAATGTGTATTTGTACCATAGTTTCTTTAGCTATTCATCTGTTGAAGGGCACCTTGGTTGTTTCCAGAGTCTGGCTATTGTGAATAGCGTTGCAATAAGAAAGGCATTTTTGAATTGTATTTTTGTGTTCCTAGGGTATTTCCCTAAGAGTGGTATAGCTGGATCATATGGGAGTTCAATTTACAGTTTTTTGAGGAATCTCCATATTGCTTTTCATAAAGGCTGGACTAGATGGCATCTCACCAGCAATGAATGAGAGCTCCTCCTTTCTTTCCACATTCCCACCAACACTTATTGTTCTTGTTTTTTTTTGATGTATGCCAGTCTCTGTGGCGTGAGATGGTACATCATAGTTGTTTTGATTTGCATCTCCCTGATGATTAGTGATACAGAGCATTTTTTCATGTGTCCTTTGGCCAATTGTATTTCTTTGAGGAAGTGTCTGCTCATTTCTTCTCCCCAATTTTTTAATTGGGGTTAGATTTTTTTCTTGTTAAGTTCTGCCAGTACCTTGTATATTTTCAATATTATCCCTTTATCTGATGAGTATTGGGTAAATAGTCTCTCCCATTTTGTGGGTTGGTTTTGTATCCTAGGCACTCTTTCCTTTGAGGTGCAGACGCTTCTCAGCTTAATATAGTCCCATCTTTTTTATCTCTGCTTCCACTTGTTTGGAGAGTGCTGCTTCCTCCTTGAAGATGCCTTTGGTTTCAATGTCATGAAGTGTTTTACCTACGTGTTGTTCTATATATGTGAGAGAAAATTTGATGGTGTATTTGATGCTAATAATGTAGATGTAGCTTAAGAATGAAGTCAGGAAGCTGGAGAGATAGAACAGAGATAAAGTTGCATGCCTGTGTACAATTGACTCTGTCACTACATGGTCCCCAAGCATTTTTGGATGCAACCCTGGAAGCCGCTGAATACCATCAGGTGGTCCTGGGTAATTCTCAGCAGTGTAGATCCTGAGCTTCATTGCTGCTTTGGGCCTTTACATTAAACTGCTGCCCCAGTTGGCTGATAATATCCATGAGGGGCTCAGGCTTCCTGAGTCTCATTTTCATTTGGGAGGACTTTACCAAAACAAAGAAACAGGCAAAAAAATAAAGACATGTGAATCCAGGAAGGGGCAGTGACAAGATGGCCATATATAGAGAACTTGAGTGGCCACGATTCACTCCTACCATGAGCACAGCAAACATACACCCACATTTAAATCATCCTCCACAGAAATTGACCTAAAACACTGACAAACAAAACTTTTAAACAAGGAACCAAAGGTGCATGACCAGCTAAACTGAGGCCAGAGAGACATCCTCACAGAGCAAAACCCCATTACAAGGCAACAAATTATAACCGACAGTGGATCTGGGGGTTTGTTCAAAACATCAGAGAATTGTCACTACAATTTTCTGATCCAGTACTTACAACAATGGAAAGAGACAAGAAACTGAAGAGTATAAACAGAAGTCAGAGTCACTGACAGATGGCACATTGGGACCTCACATGGTAGGCAGCTTACTGGACCACACTTTTGATCATAATAGACCCAGAAGTCAAATTCCCATGGACAGCTCTGCACACCCCTAGCAGAGAGTTGAACCATTTAGATCCTTAGAAACAACGATCAAGATTGCTTTATTGACCATGGGCATAACCAGATATGATAGAACACTTGAGAGACACTTGATAGACATGATAGAGCACTTGCCCATGGGAGGCCCTACATTTCATTCCCATACAGAGTGTCTGGGATTGAGCCTGCTTCATGCTAGGCTGGCACCTTACCCACTGTACTATCTTTCCAGTTCACAAACATGGAAAATAAAGAACAAAAGAATAAAAAAGAGTAAAATTAGATGTAGATCAAGGGATAACAATGGACTCTGTGTTAAAGTGGAACCATCTGCCCAACAGATGTGGCTTTCTCTAGAAAATTTGCTCACCCCAATACAGAAAATTCTTTTTGAGTTCATTTCTACTTTTTATTTCAAGAACTTTCAGATCTTTATCCTAGACTTGCTTTTGGCATTTTACTAATGACTCTTGTTCTTCAATTTAACTGTGTTTCTCAATCTGAGGGAGATTAGTGCCATGTACTGGGACTGAACAAAGATGTGGGGTAAAGTTGAGCACCGGGAATCAGATATTTTGAAGTAGGTAGCCCTTCTAGGTGTTAAATTATGATCATTTTGTAACAAATTTTTACACTGCACCTGTTTTCCCCTTGGAACTTAGAGGGGTGACATGTTTCATTTCTTTATGCCCTTACACATTCATGAATACTCACATGGAGCCTCTTTATACCGATCTCTGTCTTGAGCACAGGGAGAAACCAATGATTCCAGAAAGAAACTTGGGTTCCAAGATGAATTTTGCTAATAGTTTTTTTTTTTGAGGGGGGGTTATTTCTTTGTTTAATCATAAAATTCCAGTGCCTGCCCCAAGCAACTAAATTGCTGCCCCATGCCAAGACTACATTTTAAAACCAGACCAAGTATTCATAAATCAAATATCTTAAGATAAACGTATTATTTTTTAATTTGAACATCCTTGTACTTAGAATGGTCCCTTTTATAGTTAAGACCTCAAAGTTCAAATTACATTTTCCCTTATTTAGCCAGGATATTGTATTTACCTGATATCAGTCAAAAGAAGAGTACTTTTTCTATTTTAACTATAACTTTATTTTTATTTTTACTTTGGTTTTTGGGTCACACCTGGCAGTGCTCAGGGGTTACTCTGGGCTCTGTGCCCAGAAATCACTCCTGGC